>NC_079492.1:86269156-87519156 GCF_020520425.1 Spinacia oleracea | reverse complement strand
GAAGTGGACGAATCTATTTTTGAAATTTGTTTTGTGTTCATTTTTGAAAATAAGGACCTACGTGGTTTGTGACGTAGACCCCGCCGGCTGAAGATGGCGAGCCTATTTTGAATTTGAAGACTTTATTTTTCGAAAACTGAGGACCTGCGCGGCTAGTGACGCAGACCCCGCCCGCTGAAGGTGGGCGAGCCCTTACCGCTAAGGGTGGACATCCCTGAATTCGTTTTTTCCTTGTTTTAGAACTTACGTGGTTCGCGGCGCGATCTTGCCTAATTGAGGCGGGCAAGTCTCTATTTTTTGTTCATTGTGATTTCTCTTTTTTTTTTTTGAGAATTTCTTTTGTTCATTCTTGCAAGAGCGAATTCTTTCGAGGGATGCTCGAATTTAGTTGTAACCTGAGCGTGGGCTGACAACGTGTTCAGACGGACCTTTGTCTTGCGACCGTCTGCTTTCGTGGTTTTAAGCTAGTCTTTATGGCTCGATTTTTGCCACTACTTGGCCTTTGATTATGGGACTATGTATAAGTATCGACTGCGACCTTTGTCTTGAGGTCATAAACTGGTTTTATTTTTTTGAGACATCCAAACACGGGACTTCGTACAACGTAGTCTGGGAATATTGTTTTAACTTTTCATACTCTCTTTTGAAATATATATTTTCTTTCGAGCCCCCAAGCACTCGTGCTTGACGGTCATTTTTTGTCAAAGAGGTTCTTACGCATTTTGTAATGTCTTTGATCGTGTTTGGGATCGTGCTCGTAAGTGCAAGCGATCTTTGTAGTGGTGTGCTACTTTGACAAAGTCGTGAGGTGCGACTTTCGGCAATTTCCAAGTCGAATGAGTATGGCAGGGCCCACTAGAAGTTAGGGCCTTTTTTGAGCCTGGGTACATTTTCGGCGCCCGGGCCTGGGCGTTGAAATAATTCACGCCCAGATGGGGCGTTTGAAAGTGTTGTTTGGGCTGGTCTTTTGATGACACAGTTGGCCTCTTGTTCATTCGTTTATTTCACTTGGAAGTTCTATGTATTCTCTCCTCTTTTGTTTTTTCTTTATTTTTAGAACGTGATGATTTTCTTGAGAAGCCGTAGCCGATTGGTGGACTACGGTGCTTGTCGCTTTGGGGCGATTATTTTAAGGAACTGTTGCTCTTAAGGCGTACAGTTATTGTGATAGTTGGGCGAGTCTATATGGCCCGAGGAACATACCTTGAGGCTTAAGACTTTGACCGCTCTTGTTGTTGTATATTTTTCCTTTTGAACGCGTTCGTGAATGTTTGATACTTAGAATGATGATATGTATGTGCGAACGAGCGTTCATAGAATGGCCGTTGTGTGCGGTCCATTAATCAGTTTGCTTGAATCATATTTTTTTTGAGCAATGACTGATTTTGAATAGTTTGCTTAGAAGCTTGATAGGGTTCAGGCCCATTCATGAAGTGGGCTCAAGCATCGTGCCCTTCTTGATCGTTCAAACACTTGCTTCGAGTTTTTTTTATTTTGCTATGTTCGTTTCGTAGCTTGGAGCCCCCAAGTATGCATGTTGGGATGCTTCCTTTTGGCGTACGATTTTTGTAGGTTCTTTCGAAAAAGATGCCTTGGGGTTCCGCTCGTGTAGGTGCGAGCTATCCCTTTCGTGGTAGGTAATATTTTGCTACCTTTAATCCTTAATGTAGAAGTCGTGTGGCTTGCATTTTGAATTTGGGCGATAAGTAGTCTTTGCCTCTTTTACACATGCTCTTTGGTCGTGCCCGCATTAGTGCAATATGCCTTACTCTCTTTTTTAGACTTGTACCGTGGGATGGTTGAACTCATGGTGCGACGTAGGCTTGTGTGGCCTACCAACATGTTTTAGAACATTTCTCCGGGTGTTGGGATATCCTCATTATTTTTTGCATTGGAGTACCTCATTACGCCTCGTTCAGGTGTTCGAACAAATGTAGCATCTTCTGCGTGGGTTTGCACGGCTTATTACTTCGTTCGATGCGAGGATTCATAGGTGTTTCTTCCCTTATTTTTATATCTGGGCAAAACTTGGCTAGCAGAAAGATTCAGCACCCAGGCTGTGGCGTCAAAGATATCGGCGCCCAGCTCCTGGCGTTGAAATTGATTTCTGGGTATATTTTGATAGTTCTTATCCTTGATTTTTTTCTTTCGCTTTTGCCTTGGAACGAGGTAAACTGTGTAACGGGCGCTTGTAGGGCGAGCGTTATGTGGAGTAGTTTGATCGGAGTTTTGGTGACTCGCGATTTTCAGTTACCCTTGTTAGTGGGGTGACTTTTATATATTCTAAGTAGCGCTTAGAATTTGGGAGGGGTTGTAGCCATTCTAAGGTTTGTTTTACGCGATTAAAGCTTAGGATTGTGCCCCTATGACATATGTATAGCATTAGCGTCGAGAATTTGCGATGAAATCGTCATTTCGAGCGTTTTTAGAGTGTTTTTCTCAAGCCTCCAATTGTAGCTACGGGATTGGCTTGGTGCTATAATGCCTTGCATACGTTTTTATGCATTCATGGTGACACGGATCATGAATAGTTTGAACCAGACTCGTTTAGTGCGAGGTACGTTCGCGTAGTGATTTGCTACTTCTCTTGTAAATGTCGTATTGTGCGACATTGCTATGGTCAAGGTAGGCACATGTTGAAGTGTGCCTTGACCAAAAGCTAGGTGCCTTTCTTTACCCATAATCATATTCAGAAATTTCTTTGACTCACTTTGCAACATCGAGATAAACACATACTTAGCTTAAACCAACGTCACTTCATTATGTTCGAAGAAATTATTTGAAAATTATTTGAAATCCGAGTCCTACTGTGCACAATCCGAGGTGTCCTAAGTAGGTTGACTTATAGAAGGGTTCGTACAGGATTACATGAATGAATCAAAATACTGTTACGATTTTAGGAATGCTGTCTAAGGATTTGCTGGAAGCCGGGGTGCAGACATCAAGATATACTTGTGCCCGTTCGGTATATGCTTTAGGCTTTTAGGGCCATCTTTTACAGAATTGCGGGAATATAAACCGTTTTCAAATTGACTTAGATTTACTTGGTGTATGTCTTCACAAAAGGTCAAGGTATACTTAGTTCTTTCCCTAGCTCTTTCATTTCAATTTTTTAGCCCCCAGTTGCTGTTATGTCTTCCCATTAATGATGCTTTCAAATTTCGATTTTAGATGCCCGTGTCACATGTCTGAGTAGGGTGAGCCTTGGTTAAGTGCCAAGTCCTATATATTGACAATGTCTGATTTTTTTCAAAGGGGATTTGCAAGTATTTGAATTACCATGAACGGGTGCCCTGAGTTCGAAGGAACGATGGGGCGATGCCGTAAAATAATCCTCTTTATTGCAAGTTTTACTGCCTTTACTACTTGTTGGCGATTATGACCGTGTCTTGTGGTGAAAGAAGGTCTTTAAGCGAACGACTATGTCTAGTGGTGAAAGAAAGTCTTTAAGTGAGTTAGTTCGCTTTAGGGAGGGTCAAGTCGAGTACTTTAGAGGTCATGGACGCTTGCGCTAGCCCCCATTCAATTGAGGCAAAGCGATCTTTTTGAGTCTTGGCTAAGTGCCTAGGAGTGTGAGTGCTCCTTCTGGCAAGGGTACATGCCCATATTATTTTTCAATGTGTGCTCATTTTGGCATCTTGATGACTTGGATTCTTCTTCGTGCTTTCAATTTTTCTTTCGACTTGGATTGCAAGTAATTAAATTTCAATAAGGGACTTCTATTTTTATTCTTGTTTTTCTATAGGCTTTAATATTGGTTGGACCGAATCATGGATTGCCTACGTATCCGCCTTAAATAGATTTAATTTGGAATCAGGTCTTGCGTAGTTCTTGGCCTAGAAAATGGTTTCTTAGAATGCTGATTTTAAACAAGTACGTTCTGAGGTGGAAACATATTATTTGAAACGGTGGAATAAGTGAAGTTTATTATTATTTTAATCTGCTGCCTTGCCATAAGCCAAAAGTTTGTTACATATCATATTTTTTTTGAGTACATGTATTTTTTTGGTGGTACGTATATCTGAATACGTGATGTACCCCTCCAAGTGTTCGTTATTTTTCCGTGCATGTGCGGATAAAATGACGAGCACTTCTGGACAAAATTTTAGCAAGCAGAGAGATTCAGCGCCCAGGCTGGGGCGCTAAAGATTTCGGCGCCCAGCTCTGGGCGCTAAAAATAATTTCTGGGCGGATCTTTTTTGGTGCGCTAAATGCTTCTTTCTTTTTAGACTAACTTTAGAGGCGCTTTGCAAAGTTTGCTTTTTTATTATTTATTGTGTTTTTTTTGTACTTTTCATTTGTCTTCTTTTTTGTTTGTGACTCAAGACGGCTTGAAAGATGGGTTGAATGAGATAGGATAATTTGTATAGGTGTTGGCTCACAATTTGCAGCTTCGTGCTAGTGTCACGAGTTTACATCAACCGAGGCCAATGAATAGCATGGGGACAGCACAAGGGTATGGGATGTATCCACACAAGTTATATGGTCATTATGCTAATGGTGGCGTAAGAACAGGTTTGGGCTTTGGAAATAACGGGTATGACGCACGTGTCAGTGACCGTGTGTGGTTTGCGGTTGACAACAAGTTCAAGAACAAGAGTCGAGGTAATGGTTTCTTGGGTTATGGCAATGAGAACATGGATGGGTTAAATGAGCTGAACAGGGACCCCAGAGCGAAGGCGTCTAAGAACATAAGGATTGGAAAGGGTAGACGTCGTAGAATTTTATGATTTGGATTGGTTGACTTAATTCTTTTCTTCGTTTGCTTGGGTAAATTCCGCACTTTGGGAGGTACGGGCTAACTCAATTCTTTCCCTTTGTTTACTTGGGTTAATTTCGCACTTTGGGAGGTACGGGCTAAGTATTTCATGGCTCTTTTCGCTCTCCCTTTTCTCTTTCTCTTTTTTCTTTTCGCTTGGGATTCCTCCCCAACATAAATCCTTCAATCAATTTTTTGTTTGGGCTAAAAGGTAGATGGTTGTGGTCTTTGAGTCACGAGGCGAGACTGAGTGAGCCTCGTCTGGTAGGCCTATAGTGGACCTTTAACTTTAGTAGGCCTAGGGTGGACTTTTAGCTTTAGTGGGCCTAGGGTGGACCTTTTAAATTGTCTTACTTAGCAAGCGTATTTAGTCGTTTCTTAAAATGTGCAAATAGCGTAGATTCAAAATGATGTTTTTACCTTATTGAAATTTAACGAAAGAATTACATAGAAAATAATCTTTTTTTTGCTTCTTTTCAGATTCCAGTTTTCGGGATTTAATTGGAAGTTGTGATTTAGACTCAAACTTTCATTAATCTTTCTGATTATAACCCGTGTATGAATACAAGGAGGTGGCCTAGACTCAAAATAATGACGTGGCATAAGCCTATAATACTTGACCAAGCGACTCTCAGACTTAGGCTAATTGGACCATAACTTTTGTTGGTTGACACTTTAGATTTTAACCCCTGGGTGTTCATTTGTCATGCGCCATTTTGCTTAATGTTGGCAAGGTAGTTAATTAGGGAGATCGAATTTTTATTTTTGCAAGACTAGAATCATTAGTGCGGCTTCTCTCTTAGTGTGTATTGCTTTACCCCAATGGTAGCCTTATGGTATGCCGATTTGGGTATTTTCATGGTTGGTCATGTTGCATTCATGGAAAATCTTTTAGTCCGTACTTAGTAGTATTTCAAGGAGCGAGTGACTCGAGAGGACTATGATAGTCGTGACCCAATGTTATTATAAGCCTTGGGGCCATTAATTTTTCTTGCCAATGGTATTGACACCTTAGGTTCACTTTGGGGGTTGTGCGACTATGGGGGAATGATTTTCATAATGTGACCGTTTCCATTTTGCAAATACGTAACATATTCTTTTTATGGGTGAGAGAGAGTATTGAGGCCGTGGATTCCTAGCAAGGGATGACAATTACATATGGGTGCTCATTGATTTAAATGTTAGGAGGGGAGACTCAATATGGTTTAACCTTTTAACTTGCGGAACGACACCAAGCATTAGGACCGATTCTATGGGTAAGACAACTAAGACTTAGGATTTGGATTGTATTTTGGCAAAGCCTAGTCTAGACTCAGATTTATTTGAACATTTATTTTTTTCTTGAAGACTTTATTCGAACATTATTTTTTGAATATTTTGCCCATTTGACATTCAAGGTCGTTTAATTAGCATGCTCGGTTTTGGAGCCGAACATTGTCGTCATAGGAGGCCTAACAACGACACAAAGAGTTATTTTATTTTTTACAAGTCGCTTTTAGAATCGAGTGCCTTTTCATACGCCCTCGCAGCAATTTTTTCGAAAAGTTTTTTTTTTGCTACGTATATTTTTTTTATGAGCGGGCACCGAGGCTGCTGTGCCTGACCAGAAGGCCAAGCAGCAACTTCAGCGCCCAGCGAGGGGCGTGAGAAATTCTGGCGCCCAGCCAGGGGCGTTGAAAATGCGTCCCTGGCTAGTTCTCGTTTTCTGTTTGTGTCTACTTCTGTTTATGCGACTTCGATTTGCGTGCTTGCCTAATAACGTCCTTTACGCGTTGTGCAGCGTTTGTGGGATTCGTTACAGGCCATCCCGAGCGTCGCTTATTTTTGTGGCGATCGTTCGGGTTTGCGGAACACGTATTTTGGTATAACTCTTTGGCCAATTGGTTTATGAACGTTTGGGCAACTTTTAAGGTCGTTGGTTTTCCAGCATTGTTTGTCACACACAATCACATATTTCGCTACACATAACTAACATTCATCATGAGGCGATAATAACATGTCATGTAGTTTATGATAGGCTTCTATGGGTAGTTATTTGCGCCTGGCTTGGTACCGCTTCTATCGTAGATCCAACACATGCCCCGGTCGAGGTAGTGTCTTCAACAGACGAATTTCGCTCAAGAGGCCGACCCGCAAGTGCAAGCCAAGGGGGCATGCAGGCGAGAGGGACCTAATGAGCGAGCGATTGGGTTCGGGATCGGTGTACTACCTGCACAAGTACCGAGTGGGCAACATGCGCGGCGTATGCACCCCCCTATTGGCGAAAAAAGGTATCCTTAGTCCCAACTCCCGAGGGAGCCGAGATTCGTTATGCGGTTCTGCCCGTTCACATTAACATGCTGATTTTCAGGTCGTCCCAACTTGATTGGGAAATAAACGCGGGGTAGGATCGTTTCACCCTTCGGCTATTTTGATTACCTACAAGCACGAGTATTTCCTTCACTATCCCCAGTGGAGTCGCCACTGTGAGGGGGTCGAAAAAGCGCGAGGCTAATGCGTGACCTTGTCCCTCGTGGGTGTGACGATTCTTTTTATTCAATCAAGTGTAATTGGATTTCCTGTGAGTTTACACCCAATTGACTAGTAATATAGGAGTCGCCATTCAGTTTTTAACAACAATGAGAAAAACTGACAAAACCCGGTTATCGTGACATAAAGGGAGTGCAATTATGTTTGACCACGACGGCCTTAGGTTCCCTTGTGATCCCTGGTGTGGGGATCTCTCAACATACACCCGCGAGGTAGAGATTGAGGGTTCGGGGGACTGTAACTACCGAGAGGAGTACTTCGCTCTTCGATAACTCCAGAGGCATGATATCCTTTCTAGCTCAGCATAAATAATTGAAGGGACATGCGTTAACTATTAAACTAATCTGAGTTGATTTAAGCAACATGCAACATATAATACTAAATCGATCGCGATTATCTGATTTAGATAGCATTAAGGGACCTAGCATGATAATCCAATTTCCCAAAAATATTATATTTGTTAGGCGTGATAGAACAATCAGATTTAGTTAGTTTAACAGTTCATAAAAAGGGCGAGGAAAGCAATTAAATCATCGAGAAGGGGCACATTACGACGCACCCTTGAGAGGTGCGTCACGGTTCTCAGAAAACTCACCACTTTGACGTTGCTATTTCTCCTTTTTATTTAACGAATCTCAAATTATGGGACGGGATACGTTCTGTTCGATTTATGGATCGATTGCGACAGAACGCGTGAACAGTTTCGCAGCGTGAGGCTTAGGCTAAGGGTTGGAGTCAATACTCAGAATATAATTGTGTGTTGTGTGTCCTTTCACGTCGAATTTGGGGCTGTATTTATAGGGAAGAGTCCGTGGAAAGATAAAATTGCAGAGTTCTAATCCACAAAGAATTAGGAAAAAACACGTACCCAAGAAAGATAGAAAGGAGTGTTTGAGATTTAATCGAGTCTTTCATTGCGTATCAATTTTATGACGGAATGCGTCTAGGCCCGTTACGAACTCTAGGCTCGTTAGGATTTTAATTAATACGTAACTCTTATTTCCGAATCATATTAGGAATAGGATTCTCGCAGTTTTCTATCTCATTTAGGATTTATGTTGGAGTGCAACACCTAATTCTGACAGGTTTCTATCTTTTATGACTTGCCACTTTTAGAAGCTACCCTTTACGGCAGTTACTATTTTTAGCAGGTTTCCATAAATAGCAGGTTTCGGGTGAAATGAAAAGGGGAATTGAGATTCGTTTATTTTATAGGAGATGCGTTGTCAAGTGGAGATTTATGCTTTCATCATCGAACCTTTCCCTTTCGGGAATGGGGACAAAAGTAGGTGTCTACACCATCTTTTTCTCTTCTTTTTCGTGAGGAAGTAGTATGCAAAGGAAAGCAGGGAAGGATTGATGCAAAGAATGATCCGAAAAGCTCCATATTTATACAAAAACTGGATCTCAAGACAGTACGCCGGCGCCAGGCGCCGAGGCGTGCGCCAAGGGCAGGGGCCTGCAACGAAGGACGAGGCCACCGTCCCCTTTATGATTCCGAGTACGCACTCTTTAGTGCTTCGGACAGCAGAGTACAACCTCAATTATTCAAGATTCCAAAGCCGCAAGCCGCGCAATTTCAAGCAGTCCGAATCAACACCTCGAGTCGATGTCGGGTCAATCTGTTCAAAATTCAAGCATTCTAGTCCTAGATCGGCGTCCTAAGTCGAGTCTGCATATGCATAAGCAAAAGTTGAATATACTTTGACTTGCGCTTTTTCTAACCAAAAAACCTCAGTCAAAGTGGGGGCTTACAGTGGGTATGTACACCCGAAAAAATGGGCAAATTTTTTTAAAATTTTTGCAAATTTTTCATGCATGCATATAGCTACAAATTTCAAAGGCACACACAACGCATACAAAATTCAATTTCCAACTGTACAAAAACCAATATTCAGCCATACAAGATCCACAATTCCAAACCTTGCAAAATTCAAAGCCATACAAAAGTTCAAATTTCAAATTCAACCATACAAATCCATACAAATACAATCCATACAAAATCAACCAAGGCAAGCTGGAACTCGCTACCATGCAGGGTCAGTCCGAGTCATCATCAGCCGTAATGTCAACCATAGGATCTTTGTTCCTGTTTCGGCTCCTAAGGCGCTCCAAATCCCGATCCAGCTCTGCCCTAGGGGTACCAGGCTCCTGCTCCGAGATACGAAGAGTACTGGGAGAGTGATAAGCTCTCTGCTGAGGGGAAGGGTACTGATAAGGCTACGACATCGCCGTGAACTGACGCTGCGCCTCAAACATCTGGGCCTGACGCATCCTCTCCATCTCCTGCCAGTAAGTCCAAGGATTTGCACCCCAAGGCTGAGAGCCGCTCCCTCCGAAGTAATAACCGGGAGGAGGAACAAAAGGCCTCAAACTGCTCGCACCCCCAAAAGATTGCCTGGTGGGATCAACATATACAAAAGGGGCAGCTCCCCTATCAGCATCAGAATGCCTCTGATAAGTACCAGCACCGGACCCCTGTCCCAAATCCAAGCTCGGTCCATCCTGCCTCAACGAAGTCTCCACCTGGGGCTCCCTGTCAACGGAACTCTGCGACCTCGACGGCGCTCCTATACAAAATACAAGTTTCAAGAATCAGACATCCAAGTTCAAGTTTCTAGAGTACAAAATTTCGCAGTCAATGAAAGCACCTCTCTGTCCCGGCCAGAAAGCTTCTTGGTCAGATTGGCACAATGCCTCTTCAAAGAATCAATCAAAAGCATCCAGCGACGCACTCTCACCCAAGGCGCCTGCATACAAAATTAAAGATCAATCTCCAGATACAAGATTACAACCAGTTCCAAGGAAATACAACAGTACTTACATCTGCATAATGCTCCGGTACAACATCATACGACCTCCGGTGCGGAGGAGAAGCTACAGGAATGGTCACCTCCACCTGCTCCCCATCCGAGTTCTCATAGCGGACAACCCTGTCAGCATAGGGAATGTCCTCGGGGTTGACCTCCTCCTCCTACAAACACTCATACAATGATTCAAGAATACAAGAATACAAGAATACAAGAATTCAAGAATACAAGATACAAAATTCAAAAGCTCACCGGCAGTACGAAGCGTACAGGTGGAGCAAGCCTCTTCAAAAGTTCCTCACAATGGCCCCTCCTATCTACAAATTTCTCCCAAGGGAAACAAATAACATCGCCCCTAGCATTCAAATAGAGTTGGGCAAGTTCTTCGTCTGGCGCTAGCATGGACTCCAGTGGGTCCTTAGGGACAAGCCTGCCCCCCATACTATGCTGAAGGGACACTCACTCCCCCAAGTACCACATATGGCGATACACCCCCGGGAGCAAGACCCGCCTCCCGGACAAGAAGTGGGCACGAGTAGCCGGGACAGGTATAGGCGCATCAGCAAAAGGACGCCAAACCACCTACAGAGAAGACAGCTCAGGAAACTATACAAGTGCAAATACAAAAGGACAAAACAGTACAAAAGGTTTACCTCATCAACGGGTAAAACCCGCCAAGCTTTGCGGGAGGCCGCTAGAGGCACCCTTCTGCGCACCGCTCCTATCCAAGAGGCAGCATACGGGTAAGCCGCATCTCTAGTACGAGCTGGCACCAAAGTCGGGAAGTGCTCGTATATCCAAATCTTTCAAAAAGCAAACAAAGCATCAGTCAAATTCAAGATACAAACATACAAGTACAAGATACAAAGAACAAGGAGTCTCGAATACCTCCAGCACACTCCACAAAGCAGCAATACTCGGGTCACTCTCCGGCGAAGTCCGGGAGGCCCACTTCATCTCATTCAAAAGGTGGCTATATGCCAGACCACCCCAGTTGTAGCTCGAAACGACCCTCAAGTCCTGCAAAGCCGTGAGGAAGCCAATATGCACCCGACTGTTCCTGCTCGGGGCCATCACTCTACTCATTAGAGCCAAGAGGAAGAGCCGAACCCTCTGCTCCGCAGATACGTCCACGCTACGGATCGCAGCCATGATCACCGTCACAAAAGCGTGGGTGTCATCATCCTCCAAGTCAACAATAGGGCCGAGTAAGTTCCTAACACCAAACGAGTGCCATGTCAGCTCAGAATAAAAAATCACGTTCCTCTCAGAGAAGGGAAGACCCGTAATCATTGCAAACCCGAAAGGGGTAATGGTGATCTCACCCCATGCCATATGAAAGGTGTTGGTGGTATCCCACCACCGCTCCAGCAAGGCCTGTAGCCGGGGTTTGATGCACGTTCTCCTATGAGTATCTCCCATGGCACGCCAGAAGTCGACTAGGCCCGTCTGCAACCAGATCTCCATGGCCTCCTCATCGGCACGAACAGCCGGGAAAACTTTGTGAAGGTCCGCCAAGGACCAAAAAGTGCGCAACGGATCTTCATCAGCCTATGGATAAGCCGATCAGTTCAAAACCTATACAAGTTCAAAGATAAAGCACAGTACAAGACTGACCAAACCAGCGCGAGGCCGCTGATGCAAATGAAACTCCGGTCGAAACACTAGATCGGAAGGACTCCAACCAGTGCCAACGAAGGTGGGTACTCTCCGGGAAACCATGCCCTCCTCCGGCACGTTTGTTGCAGCTGCATCATCATCCGAACCGCACCTTTCAATTCCGCACCTTTCAATTACGCAATTTCAATAACACATTTCAATTCCGCACTTTCAATTATGCAACTTTACTTGCCTAGTCCTTCTAGGAAATGTGGTTTCCCACCTAGTCCATTTTTAGGTGGTGATGTATTTTACTAATTCCGCACTTATTTTCTATTGTGATGTTGCTTTACTTGTTTATTGCTTTCATCACCTCACATGATAAATACAACAAGATACAAGGTTACACCACTCTTAACAAAGATAATTTCTTGGACAAACCGAACTTAGGTTCCCTTAAATTAACTTTAAAGCAAAGTGGTCACAATACAAAGTAGAAATTATATTTGTTCTAAATTCAAACCCACATAGTCTAAACTAGGGTATTTTCGAAAATGTTGTGTCACGCACTTGAATTATTTCTAAAGCTCGCGGAATAAGCATCTCGTTCCCTTGCCCGGATCTCACCCATCCGTTTCTAAGATTCAATGGCTTATCCTAATAGAGTCATTTTTTGGTCTTTCCAAACGAGACCCTAAACAATGTTTGGTGGCGACTCCTTCAAAATACAAAAATACAAAGGTTCTAATATCGCCCCGTAGGAAGGGGAAAAGGCGACGAAAAAACCCCCTACACAAGCGCTTCAGGGAATGGAGTTGAGCCAGTAGGGCATGATTTTTCATCAACAACTCATTATTTTGCTCAGCCACAAGAAGACAATATATCAATTCAAAATATTTCTTAGAACCTTTCTCTCGATACTATGTCTGCAGGACAACATTGTTTGCATGAAAAGTGGAGTATGTTTTTTCTAACATATCTGCATCAGTAATTTTCTCTCCACATAATTTCACTTGAGAAGTAATTTTAAACATGGCTGAGTTATATTCACTCACATATTTAAAATCTTGTAATCTCAAATGCAACCAATCATAACGAGCCTTTGAAAATATTACAGTTTTCTGGTGGTCATACCTTTCCTTTAGGTTGCTCCAAACGATTTGTGGATCTTTAACTGTCAAATACTCAGTTTTAAGTCCTTCATGGAGGTGATGGCAAAGAAATATCATAGCCTTAGATTTATCTTGACATGTTTCTTTATTTTCTTCTTTTATTGTGTCACCGAGCCCTTTTGCATCTAAGTGTATTTCAGCATCTAACACCCATGATAAATGATTTTTCCAAGTAATATCAAAGGCCACAATCTCAAGCTTTGCAAGGTTCAACATAATTCCATATATAAAATAATGGTACTACAAATTGGGACTTGAAAATTATAAGTAAAAATATCCATACCAAGTTGTAATTGATAAATGGTATACAATGAGACAAACGTCTACAGATTAAATAAGTTTATCCTTATAAGTTGATTATATGAAAATAAAACAACAGAAGACAATAAAGTTTACGGAAGTTCGATAATATATGAATTAAAGTATTTGAATGATGACAACAAAGGAAATTATGATATATATTATCATCATGATAATATCATCACTCACGGATTTAAAATCAAAGGAATTGAAAAACATAACGGAAGTTCGACGGATTTTAAACATGATGATAATATATGAATAGCAGTACAACAAATTATAATTCAAAATATAATATAATGACAATAACACGGAACAACAAATACTTTGTTTGTTTGTTTGTGTATTTACGCAATTAAAGAAGTTCAAAAACATACTTGCATCATGATCAAACGCCATAACTGCAAATAATCATAATAACCGCAAGTAATTCCAAGGCCATAACCGCAAAGTAATCGTGCTTTATTTAATATAAAGTACTTGTGATGAGAAAATTGAATAAAGTTTCAGATAAATTAACTTAAAAAATTAATACATGTCAGTGCCAAGAATAAGAGTATATTTATCATGCAAATCCAAGATTCCAAATCTAACAATTACAACATATAATTAATAAATACTATGGAGTAATTAATCTATATTATCATAAGGGTTGCGACAAATACCAATACTAATAGACTAATGCAATTAAAATATAATAAAGTTACCACGATTCACAAAAAAAGAATGTCAAATTTTGAATAATCAAACAGTTAAAGTAAACTCACATGAATGTAGAAAATTCACTTTATTTTTCGTTTGTAATTTGACCCCGTTGCTATTTTCCGTTGATTAGCGATGGTGCTGATAACGTATTATGAAAGTAGGGAGAAAGGGAGAGAGAGGAAGAGAGAAAACCGTCAGTTAGGTTATATCAATAGACATAATATGTACACATACATATATAAATATATGGTAAGGATATAATGGGCATCCACACTAACGTATGTTTTATAACACTAATATATAAAGTATTAGTTTTGTATAGACGAGTGACTTATTAACCGAAAATAGCACTAAAGAACAACATAATTAACAATACTCCATAGTATATATTATATTTCTCTCACAAGTAACAATAGTAAACAAAGTTGGAAAGGATTTTAAGTACGCAATTAAAAGTTAAAGACATTAAACTATTTTACGACGTCGCATTAAGTTTGACAACGAGAAATTAAAATTGAAACTATGGACTCTAACTACACTTCATATATTGGAAGACCTATAGTATGAAGTATGTTAACCTCTCTTGGTCTCCTTCTCCTTAGAAGCAGAATCATCACTCACCCTTCCCAGAAATCGCAGGAGAGATAAAGAGGAGAGTCGCAACGCAAAAGAGAAGAAACCTCACCCTCGCCGGATATCGTAGAAGAGATGAAGAGGAGATTCGTACCGCAAAATAGAAGAGAAGAATAGCGTAGCTGCACTTCCGTCGCCCAAAAAGAGAGGTAAGCGTTAATTGTTTTTAATGCGTGGTACCGCACATAAGTTGCTTGGCTGATATAATGGTTCCACACATAATATGCATGGTTGACAAGGCGGTGACACATATCATACGCGGTACCACCGTGTGTCCGTGTTGGCGACGCACATTTTGTGCTGTAACACGCAAGTAAATTTTTGTTTTGTATTGATTTCAGAAAATGTTTTTATGCTATTTATATATTTATTTAATTTTCGTTAATTATTTCATTAATGTTTGTCTAATGCTAGTAAATGTCATAAAATTATTGTATAATGTTGTTAATTGTCATGAATGTGTTTGTAACAAAAATACCGAATTAAATTATACTTTGCGTCAGACCACCCTACCCACGGGTCTCTCGCGGGTCAAGTCAGCTATCACGGGTTCAAATCCGATTCTTTCCGCCTCGCGTATAAAACTTTCTTTTCCACTTCTTTTCTTCATTTTCAAATCAATGTTATACTGAAGAGAGAGAAAACACTTGGCTTCTTCAACTGCTTCCATTTTGAGGAGAGAGAAACCTTCTTCTCGTTGATTTTCTACATTTTCGTTCAATTTCTGTAATTTCTTTTGTAGGGTTATGAATAATATAAATATATAATTCATGCGGAAATACCATAAAGCCAGGAATCCAAATTGATTGCCACATAGTCAATTAGCATAACTAGTATACATACAATGTGATGCGTGCCTTCCCTATCTGCTCCCGAACCGAACAAGAACAAGTATAGGACTCCAAATGTCGGCCCTTCGTAGATAGTCCACAGCACGTTCGGATCCGTCTTAGATTCAACCAACTAGAATATTCTCTAAGGTTTTATGTGCACTCGGGAAACTCACAATGGTAATAGACAAGTATTAAATTCTCCCTTGAATTTAATGTGCTAGAATAGTATATTGAATTTGCATTATAAATTGTGATCATGAACCACATATTTATAGGGTGGAAATAAAGGAGTTTCAATCCTAATAGGAATCGATTAACTAAATTCATTAGGATTCTAGTTAATTAATAACATTAGAATTCTAGGGACAATCAAACACTAAGTATTTCGGATTAACCCTAAACATCTAATTTTAGTAGATTTAGGAAAACACAACTTTACTTGGTTCGCAAGCAACGGGCCGGCCAAGGGCTTGCATCGTGTGGCCTTGAGACCACGTTGCTGCTGTGCTTGGCGTCCAGCAATCAGCACGCGTCCCACGGCTGGGCGCTGCTGCCTTACTCGGCCCATGCTGTAATAACCCGCATCTTTTAACATTACTAATAAGTATTACCTTATTATAATATCTTACTTTGCCATGAAAATATTTTATAAAACATATTTTACTAAAGATAATAATAAGGTTGTTATTATTTTATTACTTGATAAACTTATCAGAATTTAAATTGGGCGGAAAATATTTCCATCTTATTATCTAACAAAAGCTACGGTTATAGATTTTGTTTCCATAATCTTAGAACAAAATCTCATACTTATCATAACCAACCTCTACCTCATTTTCTTATGATCAAACAAAATCTCCTACTAATCATAACCGATCAAGATTCAAATTTTCACCTCTATCTTATTTTGCTAGTGATCTTATCACCTCTATCATCTAACAAAAGATCATACCAAATCTCACCTTATCATTTCCATGCGGACTGATTCAAACTAACTAAAGATAAGGGTTATCACTTCCTAAATCTCACGCTAAATAATAGCAGCTCATCCCAAATTGTATTTCACTCTTCATCAAACTCTTGGGTTGCACTACTTATAAATACACCCTCTATTGCTAACCTACAAGCTTTGCAACCCTAAATACTTATTCAGAAACCATTGGAGATCACCGTACAAAGAAATCAAACTCAATAGTCGATCGCCGAAACAACTCCAACCAACCTTCGGCACATCCGAATCACCATCAAATTGTACCGGAATCCACCGCGAAAAACACCAGCTCCTAGTCCTCACGACCCTCTTCGTAACCGAACTTTCATCTCTAAGAACCGTCGATAATTAAAGGTGCGGTAAATAACCTAAGTTGGCTGCTTGTTTATTCATATGTCGCACCGTATATTATTTTGTTCAACTAAGTATCTATGTTTTGGTAACAACATTCCACCTTAATCATGATCCAAATTCCACGTGTAGTACATGATCACAAATTCACCAATTATCTCCTCTATTATTTTATTATTCTTTTAAAGTAGTTGTATTTTGGTAAAAATAAAGGTATTAATACTAACAATATTGCTAATGACATTTCTTCTTATCAATCTCTTTTTTTTTTTTAAAAAGAACTAGAGAACACCTACTTCGTATTATAATATAATATAATATAGTTTATTGTTTTAACCTATATATATACTCTTACTAATATATGTACGTTTAGTGTACTAGAAATCCTAGATAGATAGTTACTAATATACAATGTATATATGTTTGTAGAGTCCGTAGAGCGGGAAGATATCTACTAGTGTTCATGTGTTTGATTTGTGAAGCTAAGCTTAATAAGGTAAGCTACTACGTTCACCACTTTACTAAACCCTGTAAAGAAATATGGTTTTGACGTGAATATGTGCGACATGCTATTTGTATAGTATATAAATATGGAAATTATATATATGATATGTGGTTCGTATAATTACATGATACATGTTTTATTGATGGGGTTTGATAAACAATGACAGTAGTCAAATTGGTGATTTACTTATGAGCTATACTCCTAGATTTAATATATTGCAAGTACGTAATTTGGAATGTGATGAATGTTTAAAAGTGGTAGCAAGCTAACCCTCCCTTGCGCCCACCTTAATCATTCAATGGAGGATAATAAGTGGGTGATCTTGGTTTTATGATGATACGATGGAATTATTAAGCTAGTTGTTCGTATATAATCACCGGCACTCCCTATTAAAATATAAGTACTTAAAATGTAATACACTTGGTCGGTAAGACATCTTAGGCAGGATCCCCTAAGGTGATGAACACATTGGTGGTATGACACATTGTGTCTTAATATTATAGTCGGAGCTAACTAGCACGGCCTAGGCTTATTCTACTCCTTTGAGTTAAAAACACTCACTGGGGGGTGTACACACTTAAGGAATAAGACCTATTTTGGTGGTTACACCCATTGGGGTGGTAGTCTCGAACTACAATTATGGTGGAATTATCTTGTTCTCTTACCTCTAAAGAATTAATTAACTGTTATTTATGGACTGAGTGCGTGTGCCTGTTACGTGCTATTTGTGCATGAAATGTTTTCAAGATAAAATGTTTTCCAAAGTAAGAAAAAGGTTTTCGAAAATGTTTTACAGGGTGAAATAGTACTTACTCAATTTCCACTGATTTGTGGTTTCCTTTCTGTATATGTTTTTCCAATTTACAGGTATGCATGGCACGTCCTGAGCGACCGTTTCCCAACGACTAGTAGCAAGTTATTAATAACGTAGATCACCTAAAGACAATCAGTTGTGTTTTATTCAATTCAGTTTATAACAATATTTTGGGTAGTTGGTTTAAGTTATTTAATTACGACAATATTGGTTTATTTATAAAGGTTGGATTATTGATGGATAAAATAGCCTTACATTTGGGTTGTAGCCTAAATGTGGCGGTAATACCCTTAATTTATTGTTTTATGCTTCCGCTATAATTCCTAATCAGGTATGGAAATTAGGGGTGTTACACATGCGCGCTTGGCATCCAGCAGCAGCACGCGGCCCATGCGATGGGCGTTGCTGCTTTGCTCGGCCCAAGCCTTGCTGCTCCGCGAGGGCTTGCTTGGCGCTGGGCCTGGCGCTTGTGCTGGGCCTTGCGTCTCGCAAGCTCGTTCGTCGAGCATTCGCACGTCGCGCTTCCGATTCGTTTTCCGATTCCGGAATTCATTTTCGATTCGAACAATATTTCCGATTCTGGTAATATTTTCGTTTCCGGCAATATTTCCATTTCCGATAATATTTTCCGATACGAACCATGTTTCCGTTTCCAGCAACATCTACGGCTTGGATAATATTTATATTTTCGTCATGATCCATATTTCCGTTTCCGGTAATATCATCATTTCCGGAGCATTCTATATTTTTCCTTTTGACGATTTCAGCTCCCGCTGGAACCGAGATCTGTCGTTTCTGAATGTTCATAAATGGAGTACTTAATGAGTATTTAATGAATAATATATTCACTTAAATACTTGACCCGTTCACGTACTATTTGTGTGACCCTACGGGTTCAGTCAAGAGTAAGTTGTGGATTAATATTATTAATTCCACTTGAACTGAAGCGGCCTCTAGCTAGGCATTCATCTCACTTGATCTCACTGAATTTATTGACTTGTTTAATTAATACTGAACCACATTTATTAGACTTAGCATTGAATGCATACTTGGACCAAGGGCATTATTTCCTTCATCTTTCTCATTTTTACTTCTTTTTCTTTGTTCGTCCTTTCTTCGTACTAATTTTGTCTTTTTTTTTCGATCTAGGGTTTCGTAACTGCGGTTTGTGATTTTCTCGGTTCTTCTTCAATTTTTTTCCAACATTGTGAAAGTTCCTTTTCTTTTCTTCTTCTTTTTGTTGATTTTTTTCATAATTTCATGTCTATTTTTGTTGTTTACTGTATTTGGTCTACTTTTAGGGTTTCGTAGCTAAGATTTGTCGGTTCTTCTTTAATTTCGTCAAGATATTGTAAGTTCCTTCTCATTTCTTCTTCTTTTTGTTCAATTTGTTCATAGTTTGATGTTCTTTTTGGTTTTTGGTCTACTTTTAGGGTTTAGCCTAATGTTTTGTTCATTTTAGGTTTTTGCTTTTGGTTTTCTTACTGTTTTAAGGTTTTCGTCGTTTTTGTTGTAATCGGACTTCTTTTTTTTCTTTGATTCTACTTGTTTTTGTTCGTATTTTTGTTCGCTTTCATTTTTATTTTAATTTAGATTTTAAAACTCTTTTCCGTTGATTTTAGTGTTTTCATCTGCTCAAACTTGCTTATGTTTTCACTTTTTCGTATGATTTTATCACTATGCAGTTTTTTTAGTTTGGAATTTTGTGTATTTAGTTATGATATCAGTAGTTTTAGTTTTGACCTGTTTCATACCTTCCATTTTATTCTTCTATAATATCATGTATGTATTAGACTGTAAAATATTAACAGTACACATGTATTAGTTACGTATTTATTCTTATTAGTTGAGTATTGACATTCACCAGTTAAGTATTTAAACGAATTAGTGAATTATTTAACCTATAAGTTTTCAGATCAAATAGTTACGTTTTTAAACCAATTAGTTCATTATACAACCCATTTAGTTAAATATTCTAACTAATTAGTTTAGTATTCAAAAAAATTAGTTGCACACTAAAGTTGTTTTACGTTGGATTTTGGTGCAGTCACTAGTGGAAAAAACCCCTGTTGTAGCCCCCTTGTTGAGGGGGGCATATATAAGTGGGCCTCAACAACCACTTAGTCAACACGGGTCAAAAAATTTACTAACAGGTTGGGGCGGGCTTTTTTAGAGTTCGCTTCAATAGAACTTGTTGGAGGGGGCTTTATATTGCCCGCCTCAATAGATACTAGTCTAAAGGGGCGGGCTTTGTTTTGTTCGCTTCAACCGATATTCACGAAATTTAAAACAATAAAAACATAGCTTCTCATCGCCAAACCGATAAAACAATCCCTTCAAATCTCTATATTCAAACAAAGCAAGTACGCTTCTAGTGCAATCTGCAGGCGAGTTCGCACCGCTCCTCACCGCGCGCCTCCACCACCACCACCACCTTCCTCGCCTCCTCTTCCATAGTAGTCGCCCCCGACCGTCGTCTTCCCTATCTCGGTTGACTCTGTTTCACACAGTGACGCAATCTGTCAAGGTGAGCTTTTAATTGATTCTTGTTTTGCTTGGTCTTAAAATTCAGTTTCCCTTCAATTAGTTGAGCATAATGAGTTGATTATGCAGAAAGTTTAGGCTAATGTTCCAATATTGGATGAATTTACAAATTAGGGTTTGATATTTGTGGTTTTCTAGTTCAATTGTTAGTTTATAATTGATTCTTTTTTGTTTTTGTTCTGGCCGGGGATGGGGATTGGGTGGATGGGGTCTTCTTTTATTACTGCTTTTTTTGTATGATGAGATGATGGTAGTTGTGGGATTGACTTATCTTACTTTCATTGGCCAACTCGGTTGGGTTCTTGATACTATCGTCTCCCTTTGGGTAACACTCCTCAAACTACTCTACTTGTTTCAATCTTCTATTTCAAACTTTGTTTGTCCATTATTTTGGGTTTAGGATTGTTGTTTTGATGTTAATCTGTCTGATGAGTATTTGATAGTTTGTGTCAGCGAGTTAGCGGTTTTGTTGTTCGTTTGCGTGAGATTGATCATTATCGGATATGAATTTCACTTGCGTGACCCGCGTTGACAAACAAAGTCATTCTTAGTGGTTATGAACTTATGTGCTTGTATATGTTCAGAATAAGGTGATCATTGACTAGAACTGATGCTGCCAGGAAAGTTTTGTAATCCTACCAGTCTAGAGTATATTAGATTTCATACAGAAAAGAGAAGGTTTTGACTTTTCATTGATTTTGTTCCTTAACCACTTATGTACACTTTAAGATGGTTGTTATGGTCCATTCGGGATATTAGGTATGCTGTATTGCTGGATTGAGGTTGATTGCATGTGCAACACAGTTATCCTTTTTAAGGCACTAAACTAAAGTTATGTGCCTTGCTATATGCAGTTTTTGGCTATGAGCCTCATTCGGTGTTGCCAATTGGTGTTGTTTCTCTTGCTGATCTTACAGTTTTTCTTCCTTTCTCGAAAATTAACGTCTTTGCTAGTACTGTTGTAAGTCCTACATGCCTAAGTCCTAA
Source organism: Spinacia oleracea (assembly GCF_020520425.1). NCBI lineage: Eukaryota > Viridiplantae > Streptophyta > Magnoliopsida > Caryophyllales > Amaranthaceae > Spinacia > Spinacia oleracea. The sequence continues at coordinate 87,497,624 of NC_079492.1, read as the reverse complement.
ATTTTCTGACCTCCTATTTTTCTCTCTTATCATTAGTCTTACCTCTTTCTGATGGCTAGATATTCTACACTCCTTTTTTGAGGCATATATGGACATGGTTGGGTCTATCTCCAGCAACTAGAAAGAATTTTAAATCTCGTCTGGCTTCAGGTTACAGTTGTATCATAGTGCCTGGTGGAGTACAAGAGACGTTCCATATGGAGCATGGCTCTGAGGTACGTTATGTAGATTATCTGATTGTTTTTTGTAATCCTGGTTGTGGAGTTGTCAACTTGTGTGAGATTAGACTTTTGTTGTTCGTGTGTGTGACATTGATCAATATTGGATATTAACTTGGAATTTCTTGTCGACTTGCCCATTTTGAAATTTGAATCCATGGTTTTATCTTGTTTTTTTTATTTTTGTCCGTTTTAACTTTTTGTTACAAATTGCGAGTTTGTTCCTTATATATTTGGTGGTCTGTTGAGTGTTTTACTAGCCTATTGTTTCTAGCAATACATATTTTGTTGCTTTCACGTTTGAACTTATAGTTGCTCCAATGCATCAAGTTCTAGTTGGCACATATGATAAGTTACTCTTTTGAACAGATTTGACCAGAAGTTGTTGTTGATTGGTATAGGCTTCAATCCCGAATTTCAAGTTAGTCCTTTTCATAGCCATTACTGCTTTTTAGAGATTCATGTATGTTGCAGCTTTCATAGCCATTACTAGGTTGTTCTATTTGTCGTGCTCACATTGAGTATTATACTATTATGGGTTGTCTGGTCGTTGAGTCCTTTTTCTATTTGGTTCAGGCGGGGAGGGTATCACCGATGGTTGTGAAGATCTTCAAAATTGCCTCTATGTTTGCATTCTTGTGTTTGGTTAAGGATATTCTTTAATCTTCTAATTAACATGCTTCTTCTAGATGGAATTATATGTTTACACTGGCCTTATTTTGTTGATTTAAGGTTTCTGATTTAGACTTGATAGGCTGAGGAGTGAGGACGAGATACTGCAAGGTCTAGCCTTTTGCTATTGTTTACAAATCAGAGTCGTGTCTCTGGCCAAATGAACAATTTAATGAAATCTAAATATTACTACAGTACTATTCCTACTAATATACTACTAGAGACTAGAGACCTATATATTACTACAGTACTACTCCTACTAATATATATTCACAGGAACTAAATGTAACAATTTAATGAAATCTTAATGTCACCAATAATAATGTTATCCCATGTTTTATTTTTATTTATTTTTCTTTAGAATTTCACTTTTTCTCAGTTGAATTCCAATAAGTTCAGTTTAACTTAACACTACTATAACCCATTTTTCGATAAGTTCAGATTGAGCAGTGATGTATAAACGTGCTCTTTCATTTTGCCTTATTTATATTCCTGAATAGCATTATTTATCAAGGTTCTGCCTTAATAATGCTGGTATTGAAGTCTGAATGGTGTATGATGTGGAAAGACGTCAAGGGGTTTCTTTGGGATGGTATATGATGATGTGTTGCTGTTGTTTCGATCTGATAAAATCGAAGTAGTTTCTTCTTCGATCCGTTTTCTAGGTTTTGTTAAAACTTTGGACGTATTGCAGAAAGCAGATCGTTATTTGTATGATGTGATTAAGTGTATTCATGTTGGACTTGTGTATTTCAGAGCGCTAGTGTTTTCTGCTGCTTGAGAACTATAGTGCAGAAAATGGGTTTGCTCTTACATTTATTGAAGGAAATTATTCTGTGTGTTTGTTGAAGTTTCCTTTGCAGTAAACAGCTAGTTCTTTCTAATCGAAACCTGTGATTTAGGACATTAATGTTGTCTATTGTGAGTGAGGTTATGTTGCCTCAGCTGATCTCAAGATATACTGCCGGTGATGCCCACGTATTCTGGTGCTAAGTATAGCAGATTGGTAAACTATAGCAGCAAAGCAAGGAAAAAAAATATTATCATTTTGTGTGCTAACTGTTTCCTTCGTACTTGCTTGGTCCGTCATTGTGTTGAATTGTTTTATCTGTTTGAATTTGCAAAATTGTAGAAATCAAATTATATGGCAGCCTCCTCCTGTTTTCTTTCTTTTTCTCATTTATTTCTTTGTTTAAATTGAGGTGGTTAAAACATGGCAGTTTTTGTTGTTTTTACAGCTTGTTTTGAGTACTGGAAGCGGTGTTAATGGTTTCACTCTAGATCCATCTCTTGGAGTGTATATTTTAACTCATCCAGACATCAAGGTAAGGACACTTTAGCTTCCTGATTAGAACTAGCTAGAACATATTGTTGTTACAGTGGGGAATCTATTTACTTAGCTCGTTATTGTCTTGGATAAATTGTTTTTTACCATCTAAAAAACTAAAACTTGTATTTTACCACCTAATTTTTTTAAAAAAATTGTTTTTTACCACCTGGAAAATAGGAAAATAGATGAAAATGTTATGTGGGGGGCACAATAACGGTAATATTTTATATATGTTCTTTTCTTCCACTATTTCATGTAATTAACTCTATTCTCTTCCTCGCTTTCCTATTTTCCATGAATTCACATAATCTTTCAGCTGATGCTATAACATGCACTCTTAGGTCATAAATCTCATTGAAATTGCTGTCATTTTCCATGCTTAACAGTAGAACACGTACACGTATCCGATGTCGAACTATTGGACATTGGTCTGCAGGATTACTGTATTCAGCTAGCTAAGTGCAGAATCCATCTAGAGTAGTTTATTAGACTAGAAACTAATGTTGGAACTTATCTCTGAAAACAACATTCTCCTAACAGTACACTCTGATTAGTTGTTTAATACAAATTAGTATTCTGATTAGCTGTCAGTACACTCTCACTTTGTAATCAAATATACATTTATATAAAGATTAGTATTCTCATACTCTTCCAATAATTTGGATTAGGTATGAAGACAGTTTCCGCCAAAATCATTGATCTACTGATCATGTATGTTTCTGAATAACTAATTGTGTTCAGATTTTTTATCTAATACTGACAGCGATTTCACAGCACAGTCAGTCCAAGGAAGTATGAGAAACTTCGGGTTTCATATATATCATCATCAAATTTTGGTTGATAGATTATCTGTTAGTCACTTTAAGTTTTCTGAATGTACGAACCTCGAATGAATGAGACCTTTAAACGTAATAGTATCAGGAAGCTAGCAGTATTATTTGTTTGCCGTCTACGTTAAGGAAGGGCTTCACTTGGGGGCCCTAGATTTACAAACCACGACATATTCAAATTAACCAACTAATCATGGTTTGACAGGCATCAGCTTTCGTGGACACTTTAATGCTCACAGAGCAATTAGAAGTACAGTTTAGCTGCATGGTTTTGAACAATTTAATTATCTCTATAGTCTGCAACTATATCTTTTTATGATCCAATGGAATGTAAAGATAATATCGTTAGTGTAAACTTTGGTACTCATATATTTTCCTTCCATCTTGCAGGGATCGAGTCGATTGGAAGAAAGTCAACACGGCCTTAATTAAGGTTTGTAATGCATGATCTAAAGGGAGCTAAGTGGCCAGATTAGAGAAATTTGTTAGACTAGCTCTCTAGCCTTTTGTCTTTATTTGTTAATATTAGTTTTAATTTGTTAGACTAGCTAGCTAGGTGTTTAAAAATTGTAAACGTACGTACTATACGCTTTTCTCTATTGGGTTAATATAAATGAAGTTAATTTAATGATTTATTAATAAAAAATAAGCAGATTCATACCTTTGCTATTCTGGTGTTGATTGGTGTACAGGTTTCAATACTCAATGGTGTATATATATAGATTTGGTTATTGCCACCTATTTTATATTTTAAAAGAATTTGGGAAAAAAAAAATTAATGTTGTTGAAGGGGGCTTTTAATGTACGCCTCAACAACATATGAATTTATGGCGCAAAAATAAGGACCTGTTGAGGGGGGCATTTAAGAAGTGAGCCTCAACAGAGGAGGCTGTTGAGGCGGGCTTCTTAAATGCCCCCCTCAACAGGTCCTTATTTTTCGCGTTTTTGTAGAGGTTGTTGAGGCGGGCTTTTGAAAGCCCCCCACAACAGATCACCTGTTGAGGCGAACAAAGCCCGCCTCAACAGATCACTGAGCTGTTGAAGCTACGTCTGTCGCAGCGGGCCTTGTTCGCCTCAATAAACCCAAAATGCCCCCCTCAACAGGTATTTTTTCCACTAGTGAGTGTTTTTCTTGTTATCTATACTGATTATGTTCACAACACCTCTTTGATTTTTTACTTTTACTTGTTTTTATGCATTGCAATGTATTTTAACTTCATTCATGTGTTATTTCAGTTTCAAAAATGCGGACAAAAATTCCAAACAAAACATCTGACTATGCTGATGCTGTTGGGAAACGTCCTCAGGAGGATGTTCCTCAGCCTTCTAAACCATTCAAGAAACGACCTGTCAAACAGAGTGAAGAGATTGGTGCTTATATAGGGATTGATGTTGTTCCGTCTAGAAAAGAGACAAAGAAACCCAAAGTCAAATTGGAATATATGGAGGAGGACGGGGACATTGTTCAGTTGGATAGGTATAAATGCTACCCTCTTTGACTAATATATGTCCTTATTTAACTACTTTACTTCATTGTTTAACTAATTGTTTTCTCTGCTTCACTAATTGGTTCATATACTTAATCAATTAGTTAAGATTTTAAATTAATTAGTTAAGCCTAGAAAATAATTAGTTAACTTGCCATTCAATTAGTTATGGTCTTCAACCAATTATTTCAGCATTGAAATTAATTAGTTAGCTCTTCAATTCAATTAGTTAAGATTTCTCAACATTAGTTACATTGAGAAAGTAATTAGTTGAACATGCAATTGAATTAGTTATGGACTAGCACCAATTAGTTCTGCAGTAATATCAATTAGTTAAATCTTTAATTGAATTAGTTTAGATGTGAAACAAATTAGTTAACATTTCACATCAATTAGTTACATTTTGAAAGTAATTAGTTCAACTGTGAAATCAATTAGTTAACCATTTCAAGGATTTAATGTATCTGTTTACTTTATTAGTTATCATATTCTTTTGTTTTAAGTTCTTCTCTTTTTTTGTAGGGACTTCATTCCTATTTATTGACCAGAGGCTTTGATGAATTCCTTCTCGGTGTTAAAGCAAAAAGAGGAGAAACCGAAGGCCATAATAGAGATTGGGTTTGCGGGCCTGCTATTTGTACATCTGTACGACATTAACAAACAACTTGTTTCCTGGCTTTTGGAGAATTAAAATGGTGTTGGTCAAATGCTGCAATTCGGAAAAGGTCGTGAATATAATATTCAATTATATGACTATGACGTCTATGATGTTTTTGGGCTGCCTTGGAACGAGGATGTTGATGTTGAGGAAACACCCCGTAAGCGGGTTGAAGGAGATGCCACCCATAATATGATTCAAAGGTGATTTACTAGTTATAATAAGAAAAATACCATGCAAGCTCCAGCTTTGATGGAGTTGGAGTCGTATTTGGTTCATACTTATGATTCTGGAGATGAATTTAAACATGCTTTTGTTATTTACGTGTTAGGGGTATTTTTGGCTCCTACGTCTAACGGGTTGTTAGCCAATAAACTGTTGAGGATGTATCACGGATTGTGAAACAAAACTGGTGCAAGTATGTGCTAAACCATTTGGGTTTGGCTGTTGATAGGTGGAGGGAGAATATTAAGAATGACAGAGTTGGTGGATGTCTTTTATTCTTGGAGATTATTTATCTTCAGATATCTCTATCCAAGGGTCAAACCCCCGGAATGGAAATCCCACTTTTCCAACATTGGACTGTTGATCTAGTGTTTGAACGTGTAGTTAAAGAGTAGAAAATGGTTTTAGGGTAGCTCCAGTTGATCTAAAGAGCTACCCCTTGTCTAACACTTTTGCTGATTTATTAGGGGGTCTGAACCCTGCTATAGTTGAGGCTGCTAAAGTGGATGATGAACTTCCTCATTCTGCACCGAGTCCTTCAAAACTTGATCGAAGTAGGATGATTGAATTTTCTCTTCCGGAAGGCACTAAAACAGATGCTGAAATTGAAGAGAGCTGCAATGATGTAAGTCATGATTGTGTTCATTTGTATTTCTTTTGTTCTGTTTAGTTAAGCAATCTTACCTATAAGTTATGACCTGAAACCAATTAGTAAGCGTTTAAAGGAATTAGTTAAACACTCAATATAATTAGGTAAGCTGTGACAGAAATTAGTTAAGCCTTTAAAGAATTTAGTTATATTGTGAAATTAGTATATTAAGAAATTAGTTAAACCAATTAGTTAACTATTTACAACAATTAGTTAATATTTTAATGCAATTAGTTAATCATTTAAATCAATTAGTTCCACCACTTCATTGAATTCATTTAAGTAGTAAAAACAATTAGTGACATTGTGTCAAGTATTAGTTAAGTTATGAAACCAATTAGTTACACATTGTCTATTTTTATGTGTTAGTTTAGCTAACTTGTTATTCTCCTTAACATTCTCTGAATTTTTGTGTGAAGGAGTTGCAATCGGCGATGAGAATCTATTGTCGTGATTTATTCGTTGTTTCAATTTATCATCAACAACGTATAAGTCAGTTAAAGGCTAACAAACGACAATTGTCCGATAGTCCAGGATATGGTGATCCAGTATTTTTGGAGATTGTTGACTCCATTGTTGCTTATGCTGAAGATTTGAAGAAAGAAAAAATTTCTTTTAATGATTGTGCTGGTGGTGGTGGTTCTAAGGGTGATAGAGGTATTTTCCGTCGTTGAAAGAATACACCTTAATCAAACAAATTTTATAAACTTCTAACTAACCGGCTATGTTGACTATAGCGGCAAGCATAGGGATCGTCCCAAGAGAATGAATATGTTTGGCTTTTCAATCTAATGTGTTCAAAAGCTAGTTCGAATGAAAAATGAGTTTTTGTATGAATCTAATGAAAGCAAGAAAAGTATGAAATATGAACAAGTAAAGAAATTCTAGAGATTTCGGGAATCGGCAATGGAAATTGAATTAAGGAGAAGGAAAAAGGTCAAAACACAATGATTATGCAAGGACTTGACACATAGGGGAAAAGAAACTAATGACGAGCTCGCCACCTCTCAGATAGAGCGCGCCAAGTCCTCTAGTCAAGGAAAAGCTCTCGCATGATCCTAAAACTAGACAACTCACGATTGAGACCTACTTTTCACATGCATCATAGAGATTCACAATCTCTTGCCAAATCAAAATAATGCACTCCAATCAATCCTAATCAACTAGTATTTGCAACTACTAATTCATTAGTCATGGAAATCCTATCATCAAATCAAATTTAATTACAACATCAATATGAATTTCCCTATAATTTCCCCAAATTCATTCCCAAGGCTTCAACCTAAATCTCTAGACTATGAACTACTCAATAAGCATGATTATTATCAAGATTAAACTAAAACTAATCCTAATCATGAAACTAATTGAATTAATGAAACTAATTGAATCAACAAAAATCAGAAAATTCAATTATCAAAATTGGGGGAAAAATCAAGAAAATTCAAAACATGAAACTTAATCTAAGATTCAACAATGAAATCAAAGCAAGAACGAAATTAATGAAGCATTTAAAGAATGAAAGAACAAATCAAAGAGAAAATTAAGAATTATACCTTGAATGATTGAAGTTGCACCAAAATTGAAGAACACAATTGAAGAAAAAAACTCAAATGAAAGAGAAAAAAAATATCAAATTTAGAGTTTGAATCCACTAAGAATTGAAGAATATCCTACCCACTAATCTAAGCCCCAATCTTATTCTCTCTCTAGAATTCTAAGCTAATCCTAAAAATTAAAATCTAAAAATGAATTACGTAAAATCTTCTTTTTCGAAACAATGCTGCGATTTTCTTTTATGACTTCAAACCCGCGCAGCTGTGTGATCAAATAGAGGGTATGTTCTGTCGCACAAGGTTGAGTTTGGTCGCACAACAAACCAGAAGCCACTGTGAATTTCTGCCCATCTGTGCGACCACTCAACCTAGCTTTGTGCGACCGCACAGAGCTGTAGCTGTGTCAGTTCTGCTCGTGCTGTTGCTGCTAAGCTTGTGGATGATCTGCTGCGCTATTCTGCCTGTTTATTGTTGTTGTCCTTGCCTTGCTAACCTCCTTTGTTGCTGCTGTCAAGACACTTCAAGGCTCGTGGAAATTAGTCCACGAGGCTGCTGTACTTGAGTGTACAAGGTTGTTGTTTGCGCGCGCTATTCTGCTTGCTTTGTTGTGGCTGTTTGTGCACTTTGAGGGCAGCAACCAAGTTAATTGCTTCGTGTAGCTGTTGTACTTGCTCGTGCATAGCTGCACATTACAAGCTCGTCGCTGCAATTAGAGATTGTAGAGCATATTATCAAATCGCAAAGCACGTTTTTAATAATCGAAAATCGTATTATTAATTCGTATCGCAATTTTCCAAATCGTAAAATCATTTTAAACATCGTCAAGCTGCATAGTGACACAATATTAACACGTCAATACTCAAAACGACCCTTACGCAATGAGAATGCGCACAAAAGGCACGTTTAAGCAAAAACGACTAAAATCTACGCAAGACGAGAAAATATTACGATTAATGCAAAAATGCGATAAACGAACTAAAAACGATAAAACTAAGCAAAAATAATAATAAAATGCTAATAAAATGAACTAAAATCCTAAGCTAAGAGCGACATAAATGTCGCTCATCAAACTCCCCCAAGCTAACCCTTTGCTTGTCCTCAAGCAAAGCTAGAATGAGAAACGGGTAGGAGAATGAGCTTAATTATTCAACAATCAAAATTACGAAAATAAGAACTACAAGAATGCACACTAACTCACTTTCGTAGGAATCACGGTTGCATTTAAACGCATGCAACAAGCTCTTTAAACCCCACAATCGCTCATGAGGGGGAGTGGGATCTCGCAAGGGTTTCCAAAGAGAACCACCCATAACTCTTCCAAAAACACAATCAAGGCAATACCTAAAAGGAAAAACAAACGAAGAAAAAGGGAAGAAAAGAAAAAGGAAGAAAAGAAATAGAAAAGAAAGGAAAAGAAATAGAAAAGAAAGTAAAATAAAACTACAAAATTCAAGAAAAAGGCCTTTATTATGGAACGAGCATGAAAGAATGCTAATATTACTAACCAATGTCCTAAGTCGAGTGAAGGATTCAAATGCCAAGCAAAGAGAACTAAGGGTTGCACTTATCTATCCCCCTGCAACTGAGCATACCGCGTCAAATCTCTAGATCCCATCCACCCTTAAGAATAGCTTCTCATGACGCCGCGAAGGCGCCGGAAGACAAGAATTTCAAGGGGGAAGAGAAGGTTACTCGACATCTTAGCATGACAATCCCATTCCATAAATTTGATCAAATCCTCCCTCCACCGACAATGACTCAACTCAAATGGGTCAAAAGGACTTTTTAGGGTGTAACGTATAGGCTAGGGGTAAGGGTGTGGAACGAATTTGGAAATTGGTGCTCAATCCTAAAGTGAAGCGCAAAAACTGAACTTACTCAAGCAAATCGAACCACAACAAACTCATACCACTTATTTGGGGTACCCCCAAGCTTATTCAACAACAAAACTATACTAAAACCCTTTTTGAACTTTTCTTGATTTGATTTTCTCTTTTTTTAGTTAGTTTTTTAAACCAATTAGTTAACTTATTTGTGCTAGAAGTTTATAGACTTTAGTAACTGAACATGTTCAACGTATTATTAGTTCATTTAAAACCTGAAATCAATTAGTTAGGTTTTTGAAGACATTAGTTACGTTTTTAAAATCAATTAGTGTATGTACAAATGAAATTAGATAACAGTTCTTAGTAAATTTGCTAGTTCAACATATTAGTTTAGTTAACAAATGAAATTAATTAGTTACGTTTTTTAAGAAATTAGTTGAGATTTTAATCCAGTTAGTCTACATATGAATGCAATTAGTTAACAGTCCTTAGTAAATAAACTAGTTCAACATATAATGATTTTAGTTAAGAATTGAAATGCATCAGTTAGTTTTTTAAAGCAATTAGTTAGCAGCTTAAACTAACCCGATTCTTCAAAGTTTCTACAAGAACAAGCAATGGAATTCTTTGTTAGATCAAATGCTACATGTTTGGCAGTATGCTCTGGCCAAGATTCATGTTGTACTTTGTAACCAAAGAAATTTTCATTGATGTAGTCAATAGTTGAGGTGCAACCAATTGCTTACTTGAATTCCTTTTCAAAATCTTTAAACAAAGTGAGTGCGTAAACAATTGCTGCGTGTTTAATCATTCCAACCATTGGAAACTCTTAGTTAGGCAAAGCATTTCCACAATCAAATTCATTTTGATCTTCTTGATACCTCCAATGGTCTATAGTTGGCGTAGTGGATTTGTTGCATTTAAATCCAATTGCATGGTTGGTTCTCTCACTCCTTTGTAACAAGAATAATATTCAATTAGTTAAAAACTATACCAAATTAGTTAAGTTTTAAAACCAATTAGTTATCTTTTAAATGCAATTAGTTAACTGACCATAGTAAATGAGCTAGTTTAACATATAATCATTTTAGTTAAGAACTGAAATGAAATAGTTATTTGTTTAAAGCAGTTAGTTAACTGACCATAGTAAATGAACTAGTTCAACATATAATCATTTTAGTTATGAACAAAAATGAAATAGTTATGTTTTTAAAGTAATTAGTTAACTTACCATAGTAAATGAACTAGTTCAACATATAATCATTTTAGTTAATAACAGAAATGAAATAGTTATGTTTTTAAAGCAATTAGTTCAATTAATAAACTAACATTCGTGAAGACAATATCCCAGCTGAAAAAAAAACCTTGTGCAAAGCTGTACACCATTTTTCTTTTAATGTATACAAATTTGTAAACCAATCATGATTTTGAAGGTTTATGAATCATGTCAAACCAAGTGGTTTCAAATTCTTGTTCATTGAAACAACCGATTAAGCACTTCTTGAACGTGTCTTTGAATGTCGTGTCATCTCTTAAGTCTCCAAATCTTGACACAATTTTTTTTTAAGTGCCATAAGCATAATCTATATCTAGTATTAGGAAACACCTACGGAAATATTCGCATAATATTATTAGTTAAGCATTCAAATCAATTAGTTAAGACTTTAAACTATTTATTTAAGTTAGAAGACTTCTGAAAAATGGTTATCAATTTAGTTAAACCTTTTAAGTGGTTAGTTAAATAGCAAAAGCAAATAGTTAAGAACTTTAAGAAATTAGTTAACTATAAAAATCAATTAGTTAAGATACTCTTACCTGTTCAATAGCATTTGCCACTGCCTGATCTTGATCAATAAAGATAGTTATAGGTTCTTTTCCTCCCATAGACTCCAGAAATGCTTTCAATAGCCACGCAAAAGTATTTGTCTTCTCATCAGCAATAAAAGCACAAGCAAACATCACATTAGATTTAGCTTTTGTTTATCAAAGCGTGAAGTATTGTAGGATCAAAATTTATACTTAACTTTTGTTTATTAAAATGATAACATTAAGCTTAGGCTAAATTTGGTTTAACATGTTTCAGATTTCCCGGGTCAAGTAATAAAAGGTAATATAGACTTATGATTTAAGTTACTTTTTGGTCGGCTCAATGACAAGTCACGTGGTCAACTGGTCGGGTAAAATCGGGTAATAAGTTTTCACGGGTCAGGTTAATAACAAGTTGCATCATGTTATAATCGATTTCGGGTTGATACTGATTTTGATTTCAAATCAGGTTCATATTATTGTCCGATTGCTAGGTTATGGATACAAGTCGGTTCAAGTCGATTTCTCGAATCGAGGTCAGTTTTTAACAGTTTTACCAGACGCGTTACGTGCGGTCGATGCGGAGGAGGAGGGCAAGGAAATCCCACGCCCAAACCCGGAAATGTATAAGGAAAATAGGAAATTAACTCTGACAGTCGTATCTAACAAAAAGTGGTCAGGAGTGGAGCAAAACTAGCGAGCGTGGCAAGAGCATGTCCTCTTGTATAAGTATGATGTAGATGTTGACTGTTATCCGTAACATATAAAGCTTAAAGTTACAAAAATGGTGATGGATTCCTTGTACGAATTTAGGTGCGACAATGGCGAATTCTTCAGTCATGGTGTTGAAAGCAGCCTTCGTAGCATTGGGGAGCGTGATGGTTGCTACTCTCATCTACACTCTCGCCATTGATGGATTGCCATTCCGTAAAGACCTCCTTACCCCGTAATTCTATTCTTCACTATATTTTTCTTAATTTTCAACTTTATGATTGCTTATGAAATTTGAACTTTTAGCAAGTTTGATAGCGTGATTGTTGTTTATGATTGTATTTGTTGCTAATTGAATTATGAAGTTGGCATTGGTTTAAATGATTGGTACCATGTTGTGTGATTTGAACTAGCAATGAGACAACTAATCGAGACGGAGTGATCATTAGGAATGGAGTTGTTAATTTCGTTGGAGTGCATTATGCTCTATTTTGGCAAACCTTAAGTAAATTAGTAGTTGAAACTTGAAAAGGTAATTTGATTGTGAAGGGCTGAAGGCTGATATTTGGCCTTGTTACAAATGGCTTTTGGCCAATTGTTCAAACAACTAAAAAATATGTCTGATAAAATGGCAAATGAAAAAGTCGGGGGATGGCTTTATAACCGGCCTTTTCAGACAAAAATAGAAGAGTAGGAGCATAGTGTTGAGGGTTCTGGTGTAATGTTTCTAACTTGATGATCAGATTTCTTAATGTCATATGCTAGGGTTCATTATAATGGCCCTCTCCAATAAAGTAATGAGTTTTGCATAACTTTCATGCAGAAGATCATGCTGAAATTTGAGGTAAATGGAAGTCACTCTTATAACCGTGATGACCAACCAGAATTTGCTGATAGAGAACCTTTTAGTGTAATATCCTGGATTCACGTCATTCAACTTCTGGAAAACCGATTAGGATATGTATATTACATTGCATTATGATTTCCGTGGAGTGTTGCTTGGTGATTTCTATGGAAGTTGGACATCAAGTTACAAGCCAAGATGGAGATAATTGATAATGAATTTTCTTTTTCTAAATAAGTAAATAGTAGATGGTTGGTTAATTGGGTTTTAGGAAACTTGAGATAAATGAATTTGTTGGATTATAATGTTACCACTTACTAGGAGGCACCTTACGATACCCTTGATGGAATTCTAAGTTCTTCAGAATTCAGAAACTGAACATATTGATACATTGATGGCATACAACTAAATTTAATCTTTTGATAAATGAATAAGAGAGAAATAAGAGTAAAATAATTGTTGTAGAGAAAACATTTCAGTGTAGGATCTGGTGAGTGACAGGGAGATATGTATACACCATGAGAGGATTGGTAATAGATACTATAATAAGGAAGAACATTTTTAGCTAAATCATCAAGACTTGTATCAGCTTCTTAAAGATGAAGAATACCTCTAAACTTCTTGCAACTAGTCAAAAATAAGTTGATATTTGGGCTACTAAACCACATGCCCTGCCATTTGGTAACTGCAATTTCTGGCCTAGATAGCCGCTAAGGAAAAAACAAGTGAACATTGGGCGTCCATTTGAGTGTCAACTCCTTTTGTTTGGACACTTCTCCATGAGAATTTTTTCTACCCTCTGAAATTTTTCAAGAGAAAAGTAACAAGAAATAGGAGTTCAAGAAGAATCTTCTCTGAATCAGGCTTTTAGCATGTAGGCATGCTGCCATAGCATAATGAAAGTATGTTTTAAAATTTGCAACCATGCTCCATCCAACAATAATACAGTATTATTTACCCCTCTCCAAGTCTGCATGCTTCTACTAAGCTTGTTTATTTCACTGGCTCATGAAATCCAGTTTTGTTGCTCCAAAAAGATAAAAGGTATATGAATATTCAATGTCGTTAATAAATCTTGCATCAATTTCTTAAGAAACGAACTTTGTGGATGTGCAGTACTATCTCCCAAACAAGGGCTTCCCCACCAAGACCTAGCTAGATCAAATAACGGCTTTGATAAGTATATTGGCGTCCTTTACAAAATCATCTATTTTGGTGCATTTTATGATAAAGCAGAGATTTTATTATATTGACTTTTGGATAAAAATGGAATAATGTTTTGTTGTAACTGTCTACACATCTTGTACATTTTGGAGTAGTAAAGGTTCGTTGTGTGTCACATTAAGGGTCAATAGATATTGGCCTCTTTAGGCTGCGTACATCCAACCCCCCTTACCATGCTTAGGGTGGGAGTGTTTTTAGACGTGTTGGGTAATATAATTGTTAGCTTTTTCAGATGCATCAGAAAATTAGTTACAAGAGGCGGCATTTGCTTCAGATGCTTGATTTCCCTTTGCTTGCTTCATTTTATTTGTTCGAAAATCTTGTGCAATTGGATTATTTTCATTTCCCCTTTCCCCTGTAGTTGGGCAGGCAACAACTGTATCTGGTGATAGTTGCCAATAATCATTTTTGTGATCTTCTGCAGGTGGATGACAGCAACTTTAGTGGACTTCTATATCAATATCTTTGTTTTGGCGGTATGACATATACATTTCATCACTTACTGTGAATTAGGGTTAAACATCACGCCATACATTATTGATTTATTGATATTAGAGATGCACATGAGATCTTCTAGAAAGTTAATTTGTTGTAATTTTCGTTGTCATGTTTAGTCAGTTTTCCTTTTCATCGATGGCACTGGATCCCTTGTGATTTTAATGTTCTTTAAATATATTTAAGGGGCTCGTACTTTTGCAGTGACAGAAAAGTGACGTGACTTTTATGGTATCTGGAGTTTTGGGCTTTACATAAACTATCTGTGTTTTATTCTAAACTAGAGCATTAAGCTTCTAGACTACTTCAACGGACCTGGTAATGTGCTCAACGAATATGCTGGTGTTGCATGACAGGGATGTTGTTTGATAAGAGTATACTGAGGTGCACATCAGCATTAATCTGTGGCAGGTTGTGGACGTACTCATGAGTTGCATATACTCTTAATTCTCAGTGGAACCTTTTTACTGTTTTATCCTCCCATCGGATTTTGTTATTAGAAAATGCCAACGTTTGATAATGGGGTGCCCCAATTGTTTGAACTTCACCCTCCTGCCTCAAGGAATAAGGTTTTTGGATCAAATTACATTACTAGGGTATTGGTGTGGTGTTTTCTCATCTCGGTCATCTAGCCCATTGCCAACAAGCCTCTACATTATATACATAAAGCTAAAGCATTTTTGATTATCCAACACTTATAAACCACCATTATACAGCTTCCAGGAAAGTTGAAAGTATGTGTAACTCGAATTTCCTTGTCAATGCACTACTTATGCTAAATATTTGCATGATCTAAGAGATTAAGGACCTCTTTTCATTTAGTATGACAACTGCTAAACCTCCATGTTCTATTGAATCAGGTATGGGTTATCTACAAGGAATCAAGTTGGCTTGCATCAATCATCTGGGTAATTCTTCTGGTATGTTTAGGAAGGTATGTATCAGTACAGATTTGCTGTTCTTCTCACATACTTTGCCAAATAAAGTTTCAAAAGAAAGCCATGATTAGGTTTCAAACTTAGCATTCTTTCAATATAGTACTCTTTCCATACAATTTAAAATGTCTCCCTTTTATTTTGAAAGCTTGCTACTCCAGTTGTTTTCATTGTGATAGGTGACACAATCAGAAAGATAAAACACACCAAAAAAAAGCACGATATTTTAAGTAGAAAACTTTCTTAGTCTAGATGTCTTTGGAGGCTGGGTTTTGGGAAGTGTAAGATGTATGCGGCCTTAACCGTAGTTAGTAATTCAATATAAAACAATAGAGAGAGGGGATTGAACCAGAGATGAGTAAGAACTAAAAGCAATGTGTACCAAGGAGAAACTTCAGTGGGATTTCCCTCACACTTATGAGCAATCTCTCTCATATCCAAGAACTAGATTAGGTCCCGTGCACGCACGGATATTTGAAAATTATTATTTGACTATCTTTTCTATAAAAAAATTAATTGAATTATGAATCCCTTAAATCTATTGTGTAATTAATAATCTCGAATGTACTCATTTTATCATATTTTAACTTACTACGTATTATATATTTTATATGTTTAATATAATGATCTGACTAAAATATTTGATATATTTAATATGTTAATTTGGCCAAAATATTGAGTAAAAATATTTTTTATTATTGATATGACAGTTTGACTAAAATATTTCCAAAATTTTAATAATGGCATATTTCATAATCCTATATTTTTTTTCCATATATAAACATTTATACAAAAGGAGAGAAAATGAAAAAAGAAAAGGAAAATGTCTTTTTAGGAAAGAGTTTTTGGCGGGAAATTTTTTCACCGGGAAGTGACACGTGTCATTGCTGGTGTCTCTTTTAGTATATAGTAATAGATATGTGCGTTAAACCTAGCAAAACCCATATTCCTTCAAACAAGTGTAAGGAGACAAATATCTAAAATATTTAAACATCAGAAAATCGGAATTGCATGGTGCAGCAAACCACTCCCTAAACACTGCCACGCCGAGGGATAACCCCGAGTCTGTCGTTTTCTCTAGATGAGCATGCACACCAAATCTTGTACTAGGCCAGAGGACTGTCTTGGTGTTAGATGTTCAATATCAACTTTTGTACATGTTCTATTTCATTGTTTCTTAGGTCTTTTAAGCCATGGTTATTGGGTACTTCGTGTTGACTTTTACGTGTGGTCTGGATGGCTACTGAGCTTGTGAAAACTTACACTAGATCTCTGTAGCTGTATTGTATAAAGTGGGAAAGCAGTATTTGATGCGAGAAGCTTGATAAAATTGATTAAGCATTGTTGTGGGGGATATTGACCATCAAAAGCCTTCACACTTGGTCAAACTTTACTTAGCACTTGAGTCAACGAGGATTCGATGTTATTCTTGGTCACTCATGTTACTCCAATATTTATTCCTTTTAATTGATACCTTGATGCTTTCAAACTAGGTGCTCACCTGAAAGTCTTCTTCGAATCACAAGCCACTTTTTCATTTGTGCCTTCTAGGCACACTCAAATTTGCTTGGGAAAGACTTGCTATCTTGTCGCCAATAGGCAAGAGTGCATTGCGCAACTGATCACCAAAGAGTCGGATCGTGACACTTTAATAATGCTCTGGAGACTCTGGATTTCCAGTTACTCTTGACAATAAGTTTCGTGAGTATATGAACTTAAAGACTAATCTGGATCAAAGTTATGAGGAATTGATGATAGAGACCTTTCATTTCTTTTGTTTTGGTATAAGCCGTATAACCGTCAATAGCAATTGGTTTTTTTTTCCTGCTCTGCTCTTTTTCCCCATCTTTGTTCTAGAGGGATGATATTATGAGAACTTGAAAGTTTCATTACATTGGTAAAACTAATAACTAATCATTATTTTCTCTAGCATAGACTCATGGTAACTAGTTTCCAGAAAGAAACATGTTGTCAATTTGTCATAATATCAGATTGTGCACTGGTGTCTTTTTTTTCAGAGAGTTGTGACCTTTGTTCAAGCATATCAAAAGCTAAGACTACTGATATAAAAATCCTATAAGACTGGTAAAACCTAAATGATCAGCCGTCTAACATAGACACCTCCCACTTGTCTTTGTAACTCTGGTGTTTCTTATGGAAAAATTTGTCCTCTAGTAAAAGTAAATGGCAAAAGATGTTGAAACTGTAATTAAAGCTTTCTGTTCATCTCTGACAAGAGAGGAAACTGTAAGAATGTAGGGAGCATGAGAGCAGCTCCATGTTTTTTTACTTTGTTAAAGCCTTGTTCAGTCATTTACTCCTTCGAGTATTCATAATGCATAACTGTAGGTCTTTTTCCCCTGCTTATGTTACTTGATAAAGAATTATTTCTGTGGTTTGAATTTGAAGTTCTGGTACACTTGCTTTGATGCTTGGTTTATTGGTTATTAATGTAGTCTTCTGGTGTAAATGCTTAGCCTAATGTATTCTTCTGATTTAAATGCTTAGGCTGGTGTTTTCTACAAAAGTAAAACGAAAATAATCAATATAATTTCATTTCTCAAGAAAAAGGTCCGGGACTATATTACTCTGGCAATTTCAGGTGATCCTTTAATTTTCCACCAGGACTTGTGCTGCTCGTTGTAGTATGATGTATAATGTATAATGAATGTGACTAGGGTGAAACTCTAGAAGATTTATGTAACAAATTTCTCCATGGGGGATAGTTTGGGTGAAGCTAGTAATTTATCATGTAATCTGTAAAACTTCCCATGCAATTTACTGCTCCCTTTGCCTCAAATGTTTAATCCACTTTGAAATTGGTGACTCATAATATTTAATTTTGATGAAGTATTAAGTTTGGTTGTTTGTTTCTTTCAATTTTTTTTCAAGTCTTTCCATGAAGTTGTCTTATACTTCTGTGCTACTCCTGTAAATAAGCTCTCTTTTAGAGATGGTATTCATATGCTCTTGTTTTTCCTTTTCAGTATCACAACTTGCGCATACATTACCATTCAACTATTCAAGCTTTCAGCTGAAGAATCCTCCGATCCTATGTATCATCTTCTATTGCGAGACCAGGATAAGTGAGCTGGGTCTTTAATTTTCTTTTACTTTGCAGGTTATATGTATTTCTTTCATTACCAGAATCCATGGGTGTATCCATGTATTATCTGAGGTTTCATCGTCCAACCACTAGTATTAACTTTGGCTCCAGAGTCCAGAGAGAGTTTCTATAGTTCTTTTAAGATATTGACTTTTAGTCCTTGCTTCACTTTTTATTTGTTGGCTCTATTTGAACTCATGTAAAGGGTGTTATTTCCAGACAGCTATTATTCATTTGAATACGGACATCAGTTATCTATGTTGCTTCGTCTTATCCGCACCTAGATTCTATCATATCGCATCTGCATTTGCTTTATGTTAATCTGTTTTTGTTCTCCATCCCCTCCCTTTCTCTATCTTATATTATCTGCTTTAGTTATGTTTTCTATTCTTAGACAATTTAGCTCAGGTATTAGATTGACTTCCTTTAATAGTTTAAGTCTAATTTTTATGATGAATATTCTGTGATACCATAAGTTACGCAATGAAGGAGGTGAAAGTGCGAGTAGTACTCCTATGTGAAGTTGTGGCAGATATTTTTCCATATCATTTACTGGCTGAGAACAAGAAATAAACTCTCTATGTATGGGTTTTTTCCCTTGACAGGAAGGATGCGTATAGTGGGAGCGCCATTCAACTGATCTCTGCAAAAGTTATTTTTGGTTGTCTAGGCTGTCTCATGCTTGGTACCTTGGTTTACACTATCATCACTCACGGTTCACCTTTCAATAAGGAACTTTTAACACCGTAAGCTCTTATGATTCTGCAAATATTTTCTCTAAATGGATGTTACTAGTATATATGAGGTGTCACCTAGTGAAAGACTTGGTTTACTAGTTACTGGCAGTTTCTTCATCTTTGATGCTATACCAGAAAGACTTTCTTGGTCAACAAATTTTGAAATGGTTAAGTTTGTTACTGATGTGAAGGTCAATGGAGTTTATTCAATTTATCTTTCTTTTTTGTTTGGAGGGTGGGTTGGGTGAGGGGGGCGAGAATATAAGACATGTAACGTTTCTTCTTAACATTAGGAGCTTTCCTAGAAGAGAAATCCTCAAAAGCAGCACTATAAGAACCTGTGTAGTTTTCTATGCATTTAAATAATTTACTTCTAGGGTTATGCCTTATACGTCAATAGTCAGTGTCAGTGGAACCTTTATCTTAAGCCGTTTGCCTTTGCTCACTGACGCTGTTGGTTGTTTGGTTTTCTAATTATTATTACTTTATTAGTCTATAGGTTTGCTTGATCATCTTGTCAGTTTAGATCCATTCCTATATTTTTGACATCCTCTATTTCTATGGCTTCTATGCTTTCTTCTCGAATCTTGGCAAAAGGGACTTAAGTTAAAATTTAGTTTTTCCTGCTCGTAGCCTATTTAATTTGGCCTATAATTAATGATAAGGAGCTTCTTGTAAAATTTAAAACTTGTGTTGGCTATTTGATTTGATATGGAGTACGCAAAATTTTATTGAAACTGTTAACATCTGTAGACATCTGTCGACTGTCGTTGACTGATTGTGGAAATATAATATATATGCAGGTGGTTGGTAGCAACACTGATAGATTTCTACATCAATGTTGCTGTTTTATCAGTATGTTAAAGAGTTTCTTCATCTCCTCCTCTATAAATGTCAAATATTTTATATAATTTCCTCTTGCTTTATCTTTAAAGTTCCAATTTGGATTCAATAATGTTGTGCTGAATGATGCTCCCTGTATTTAAGGGACTGATTTCTTAACTGTTAAATTGATGCTAGTTGGGTACTTGAATAAGTTATCACATGTGACTGGGGAAATTATGCCAGTTCTACAACTTGGAATAAGTGATAGAAAGCATTTAGTATGTCCTTCCTCTGTGGATCAAAGGAAAAGTTGATTCCATTTGTCAATAGCATTTTTCTAAGCAGAAGAGTAAATACCACATCCGCTTCATGTGATTGCAGGTTTGGGTCGGCTACAAAGAACCAAGTTGGTTAACTAGAGTGATCTGGATAGTTTTGCTAATATGTTTTGGCAGGTAAACTCTCTTAAGGTGCTTATTTTCTTAGAACATGTAGCTCCAATACTGTTACCAAAAATTGTCTCTCTTTTGTGTTATGGGGGATGATAAGGAATCCTCACCTCCAAAGAGCCCCTATAATGGGGTTTGATCTCATGCCCTTGAGGTTATGAGGCCAAACTTTTACCACTAGGCCAAGCCTTGCTTGGTTAATTTTTCTTTTTAATGAATATATTGGTGATTCACATCAATTTAATCAGTAGTGTAATGTATTTCCGTAAGGCCTGTTCTGTTTTCTTTATAATAAATGCCGCGTGATACTTCTTCCAACAATAGAAACCATGTCTGGTTCTATGAATATAAATATAATAGTGTTGATTTGTAAGGCTCAGCTGGACTTTGTATTATTATTAAGAGAAGACAGTTGATTTTTGTATTGCTAAAGCTCCCTTGATGTAATTTATGATTTATTACTTTATTGGTTCATTTCTCCCTGGTTTAGAAAATGAGTACATTGTTGAGAGCCTGTTATGTTCAATAACCTCTTTTGTGTGGCTTCTTTCTAGCTTGGAATATCTTTCTCCTTTCATATTATCCTTCTTTCCATATGTAAATGAACAAGACATGTTGGTCGTATACCATGGACCATGCCCGTACTTAATTGTACCCCTTTTTTTATTTGGGTGAGGGCCAGGGGTCTGTTGCATAAAATCATTCCATCTTGAATTTGACCTTTGCTGTCATTCAATTATAGGTTATTATAATAACAAAGAATAATACAAGTGTTCAACCTCTGTCATTTATAATGTTAAAAACCCCCCTCGCTCCTAAGTATAACAATGTAAGTAGAATACTTGTAGCGTCTTTGTTGATATACAAGTCAAGGAATCTTGGGTGACTTAAATGAAATTTTAAGCAAGTAATTCTTTTTTGTTGCTGCTTTTCAGCATTGTGACCTGTGGATATGTCGTGCGGCAGTTTTGTCTGCTCTCTCCTTATGATCCCTTGTACCTTGTTCTGTTGAACAACCATCACAGGCAAGTCTAATTCTAATGTCTAAGGTCTAATGTCTATTTTTCATTTCATTTATTCGTGTTCTTGTGAGAACTGTGTAACATTAGTCTGTCGTTTGAATATTTTATATTAATGCTGTTCACATCATCCGAAATGGAATGTGTTTGGGTGTGACAGTAAGCTACCTTTGTTATTCTGTTTAATCTGAATTATGGAACAGGCAATTCGGTAGTGAAGATTTGTATGAATAATTGAATATCAATTACTTCAAAGGAAGGAAACTTTTCTGTTTAAATTTGTCCATAATGTTATCATATTTGGATAGTTGTGCACCTTTGCTAATCTGTTTTGTCGAATACTTTTAGTCGCTGGCATAATATGGAGTAATTCATTAGAAGCTACTGAAATTGATTGTGGAATAGTCTGTTAGAAACTGGTTCAAGGACAAACTTGGGTCTATATATTCTTGCAGCCCGGCCAATGAATCCTTCTCTGCTAGTCTCGAATCAGTCAAGCCTCTAACTGAGACTGGCTGTTAAAACTTAAAAGATGCTCCACCCATTCATTATACTCCTGCTTGCTAAGCAAACATTGAAATTCTTCATTCTTCACTCTTTGTTACTTGTGTGTATATTTATATCACCCTTTTTATGTGACATACTGGGCTCTTGTTCATGAAATACTAGGCTGGTCTGGTCTGGTCTTTCTCAAATGTAAGACAATATGTTCAGGGGTCGATATACCTTTGAACAGAGACATAATAATGCATGCTGCATTGTTGCCTAATTTACTCTCTACACTCAGCATTCCAGTGAATCTACTAGCAATTAAGCTGGATCAATAATCCACTAGAAAAAAAAATTAAGAAATATGAAGGAAACAGAAAAGATGCAGTATATATTAGATAGTGTGAAATTGAAATGATGCAGTACAAGAAATACAGGAAAGTACAGCTTAGTATATTGTCTCTGTTTCCATTGATTAGCAATGAACAGTAATACTAACTACGTTGAGGTTATTTGTGGCAGGGCAGAAAGCAGATATGAGACGACGACGACACCAACAGTTTGGTAAACCCAAGGTTACAGGCAAGCCTAAACTATCATTTTCCTGAGAGACCTCAGATTGATTTCCATTTGAATTCAATACTAGTAGTAGTGTGGATGTGGTACTCGGATTTTCAAAATGAGTAAATACTTTGCTTGTAACCAAACTATAATTGTACTCCGTAATTGTTTTCCAATTGAGGGCGTCAAAATCGCAGCCAGGCATGTATTATGAAATACATGCCATGGGCTTGTTTGTAATTTCCCAGCCATTTTGAAATTGTTGAATAGTCAACCCCGTTTGCCAACTTGGATCCCGTTACTGCCAATTTTGTAATATGAATACCATTTTAAAATATTTAGCACCATTTTTGTGATATTAATACCACTTTATAAAATTTAGTACAAAACGAGTACCATTTAAGGAAAATGAATTTCATTTAGAAAAAGTTTAGTACCATTTTTGTAATACCAATACCATTTTTCTAATGAATTGCCAACTCAGCAATGCCAAGTCAGCACCCCGTTTTACAAGTGTACAATACCGTTTTACATTTCCCCCCAAAAATATTTACCATTTAGATTTACCTTTTTATTTGGAGTTGGCATGTTTTTGCTAATACATGCCTGGCATGTATTTGGACTTCCTCTTTCCAATTCAATAATATGATTGAATTTATGAATGAATTCTACTTTTTGTTTTTCTTTATTATATCATCATTTAACTTTATAAAGGTGCAGAACTATCCAAATATGATAACAATATCGCTGTGATTATGGCCTTCTTCGACGAGGGGTGTATAGTTCTATTGTAGCCATGACAAATATGATTTACGTCTGATTCGTCTGATTATAGTCGAAAGATTGACCTCCTCTTCGATCCCGCACATATCTTTACCAAATAAACAACCTGAACTAAACTAAACACACAAAACTTAACTACAATTAAACCGATCACGGGGTACTTACTACACTGAAAAGATTTAGTTTTATTGAGATTTAACGCGAAAAAAAAAACAGAATTGAAGAGAAAGGGGCGAAAATAGCCATAAATTTTCTGAAATTTGGCTATATCCGCCCTAAAAAACCCTACTTTTTGTAACCCCTAAAAGAGAGAAGAAAAGAGGGAGAGAGCGAGAGAGAGCTCCGGTTTTCGACGGGTAGTTATATGTTATTACTTTTTCTTTTATCTTTTTGTTTATTAACTTAAACACTGTTTAATTATTTCTGAAATTTTAAAAAAAATATTTTCTACCAAAAATTTTTAAAAAAATTCTTTCTAAATGGTTATTTCTTTTTTAAAAAAATCTCCCAAAAAAAATTTCCGATAAATTCTGAAAAACAAAAAATTATCATGTTTATCAAAATTAAATTCTGAAAAATTATCCTTCCTATCTCTTAAAGATCCTTACAACCGCAGCTTGTGCTCTTCCTATGATCGATAAGAAGATTGTGAAGAAGGGGCATGTGCTTGATCACCATCATCAACTTCTCATGTGTGCCCCTGTCACTCCAGAGGAAATTAAAGGTGCCTTATTTAGCATGGACCCTATGAAGGCCCCAGATATGGATGGTTGCAATGTTCATTTATTTAAGGGGATGTTTGGTTCATTAAATTGGAATGGATTGTTATGGAACCTCATACCATAGTGGTATGGGTTCAAATTCCCATACCAGTTTGAAGTTGTTTGATTTACTCTTGCGATGAATTCTATATCCCATTCATATTGTTTGGTTTACTTTGGGGTGGAATACTACACATCCAACATAATACTCTCTTCGTCACGTAATACTCGAACCGGTTTGACTGACACAGAGCTTAATGTAATGTAATTGACTTATTATTTAATTAGATAGTAGTTGATAGTGGAGTATTTTTTTTCATAGATAGTGGGAAATGTGTCAACTTTTTGAAGGGGTAGTGGGAAATTACTCACTTTAATGTCTTTTTTAGGGAGTAGAGATATAGGTGGGTCCATAGATAAGTATAATATTAATAAAAGTTTGTCATTTATAGAAACGGTGCGAGTAATCTAGGAAGACTTTATAAATTAAAGAAAGCGGTGCGAGTATTCTAAGACGGAAGGAGTATATTTAATTTGTACATTATACAACAAATTTAATAAAATCTATATAGGTGTATACGAAGTGTAATTCTATGAGTAAAATGTTAAAAACAAAAAATCTCAAAAAGAATGAAGTGTCAGACGTGAGTCGCGACTACTGTCGTATAAGGAAAAAGTTTCAATGGCAAACTCAATTCCAGAATTTTAGGCATAAGAAAATGGAAAATTGTAGTGAAATTCAATCTCATTTTACTCTACCGATAACCATTCAATTACAACCCAAATCAATCTATCCAACAAATGAAAGAGGATACATTCCATCGATCTAAAATAACAACAATCACCCACGTCGTCGGTCAAGTCGCCAGAGAAGGAGAAAGGTCTGGCCGGTAATGATGGTTAGATCCGAAGTGGTGAGGTGCTGTCAACCTTGTTATGGTGGTGCTTTTGTTTTTGGAGTTAGGGTTTGGTTCTTGGGTGGAATGGATTATGAATCCTAGGGGGTAAGGTGGGTATGAGATTCTAGGGGGATGGATTAGAACCCCTTGGTATGAGATTTCATACCAAAATCTTTCAACCAAAAAATATTATGGATGGAATGGATTCTAACTCCATTCAAAGCCTAACCAAACACCCCCTAAGAGTACTTGGCATATTGTTGGCCCTAACATTACTAGTGTCGTACAAGAGTTTTTTGGCTTGGGTTTCCTTCCTAAAACTTTTAACTGTACTTATGTGACCTTACTTCCTAAAGTTGAAAATGCTACTTCTATCAAGAGCTTTAGGCCTATTGCGTGTTGTTCGGTGTTGTATAAAACAATCTCTAAACCCTCACTAACAGAATGCAGAATGTTTTATGTCACATCATTAATGAAAGTCAATCTTCTTTTGTAAAGGGTCGAGTTATTTTTGACAACATCCTTCGGAGCCATGAACTCATTAAAGGGTATGGTAGGAAGGGCCTTTCCCCTCGTTGTATTCTCAAAATCGACTTACAAAAGGCCTATGACTATGTGGAATGGTCGTTTCTCAAGTATTTGATGTTGGAATTAGGTTTTGCTTTTCAATTTGTGATGTGGATCATCGCTTGCCTATCCTCGGTTTCTTATTCTTTTAATGTGAATGGTGATATGACGATTCCTTTTGAAGCAAAGAAGGGGTTAAAGCAAGGGTATCCCCTATCGCCCTACCTTTTTGTGTTTATGCATGGAATATATACTTGAACAGGTGCTTGCTGAGCCTGAAGCACAATCCAAGTTTCATATTCCATCCTCACTGTAAAGAGGTTGGATTTGACTCGCGTTTGTTTTGCTGACGACTTATTACTATTCACAAAAGGTAATATTAATTATGTTAGATATTTATTATCAGATTTCAACCTCTTCTCTAGTAATTCTAGTCTTCGAGCTAACCAAGCTAAAAGTTCCATTTATTTTGGTGGTGTCCCTGGTGAGGTTTCTGGTATCCTCATAGAGTTTAATTTGGTTAAGGCGCAGTTACCCTTTAAATATCGCAGTGTTCCTCTCTCCTCAAAGAAGCTTTCCACGATGCCGTGTCAGGCTGTCAGCCTCTTATCAAGCAGATTATGTCTAGAATTGATAGTTGGGCCTCTAAACTGTTGTCTTATGCTGGTAGACTTCAGTTAATAAAATTTGCCATTACTATTATGCAAACTTATTGGTGTCAAGTGTTCTTGATTCCACAAAAGGCGTTAAAATTGATTCTGAGAGCGTGCACTTCCTTATTATGGACTGGTTCGTCTGCTGCTTCTAGAAAGGCTCTTGTAGCTTGGGATTATTTGTGTTTGCCTAAGTCTTCAGGTGGTTGGAATATCACATGTATGAAGATTTGGAACATAGCTGCAATTTGTAAGCTACTTTGGAACTTGGCACAGAAGAAAGACAAAGTATGGGTGAGATGGGTTCATGCCTATTACATTAAAGGGAAGGATCTCACTCTCTTGAACACTCCTCCTCAAGTTATGGGTAGTGAAGAAAATATTTGACTCTATTAAGACTCTCACTAGTTATACTAGCTAGTGGTCTTACCTTCTTACAGAATCAAAGTTACTCAACAAGGAAGGTTTATTTGGCTTTTCGGGGTGCGTTCAGCAAGGTTGAATGGAAAAAATGATATGCAATAACCCTGCCCCCCTAAATGTGTTTTCATTGGCTGGGTTGCACATCTTGGTCGATTAGCTACTTATGACAGGCTGCTAAAGTTTGGTATGGTCTATGACCAACAATGTTGTCTTTGTAACAAAGAGAAAGAATCATGCTCTCACTTATTCTTTTCCTATAACTATTCTGCTAGTGTGTGGCAAGTTGTGGTTTAGTGAATTATTCTAGGTTCTAGAGTTTACCAAGGTGATTTAAATGATCTACAACTTAAGTCCAGAGGTAATTCTGGCCTGCATCAGGCATACAAAATGCTTCTGAGCATCACTATCTATCTCCCGTGGAAGGAACGAAACATCACGAAATACCAACAATTGAAAAATGATGGGCATGATGTTGTCAAACAGATCAAGGCCATGGCTTCTACCTGTAGCTTCCAGAATCAGAAAGTCTTAGTATCCTTGAATTAGGCAATTGTTGGTGTTCAGATTGTTTGTTCTGGTTTTGGCATGTGCATTGGTTCCCATTTTTGGCATGTGGCTTGGCTGTTGTGGCTCTTGGTTGTTTTAGGTTCTTGCTTTTGGCCTTGCAGGTTTGTTACCGGCTATTTCTGGTGAAGTTATTTCTTCTGCTACACTGTTATTCTTGCTGCATTGTGGTTTTTCTGGGCTTTTTCTTATGCTACAATGTTGTTTTGGTGCAACTGTTTGCTTCTTTTGTGCCTATGGCCTGCTGCTGATAGGGTTCTTCTGCTTCTTCTGGCCTTGATGCTTTCTTTTTCCCTGCTGGTGCTTGTAGACAGCTAATTCGTGTCTCCCCTAATGGGATAATGACGATACTATTATCCTTGCTAGGTGGTTGGTGCAACTCCGTGCGGAAGTCTCAATTGCTAAAGTATATTCCAAAATCCAAAATCCAAAGTCCAAATTCCCGAGCCCGTTCCCATTACGGAACTCGGTACAAAATTCAATTTCCAAAAATCAATTTAAAAATCCAAACACAATCTCACCCAATGGACATCTCCATTGGGTTTACAAGCCCCTTTCCAGTCAAAATGACATTAAGCAATCCAGAATCGGCCGTCGACCCACAAAACCGAGCATGCCGGGCCCCGTTCCGTAAAACCGAGTCTAAACACGAAATCCGAATTCAAAAAAGGTGTGTTTTTAGACGCAAACCTAAGCCTTAACCTCCAAGAAAACACTACGTGCCAAATTCGTACAAATCGTACAAAGGTACATCATTACAAAACAAACCAAGGACGATGTCATCGTCCTTGTTTTGGCGGATTCTGGGACACGTCACCAGCGCCAGGCGCTGGACCTGCGCTGGGCTCTGGTGGTTCTTGGCGTTTAGCCGCCTAATCCCCTATATAAACCCTAATTTCCACACCAAATGGGGAGGCAGATTTTTAATACAACGTCGTAATCTCCAATTTTCCTCTCAAAATCAAATACAAAATTCAAGTTCAAATCTACAATTTCCATTACAATTTTCAAATATCTAAGCAATTGGGAGCACTAATCGGAAAACCAACTTAATCCTAAATAGGTGATTCTGAATCCCTAATCAAATCATTATGATGTTTTATACTTTTCTACATTTCTAAATCCAAAATACAATTTGGGTTCATACTTATGACTAACTAGGAAACATGTCCAAAAGTGCCATATTTGGGGAGGTTTTCACTCTTGAAACTCTTCCCAAATGATTTCCTAAGCACATTTTCAATATCAATATGCAAGATTCAAGCTTTATTTTTGAAAATAATTAGTAAAGTGATGAGCTTTCATACTTGAAAAGTTCTCCTTTAGAACAATCACCATACAATTTTACAAAATACAAATATTTTCAAAGTTCAAGGATGTTTGGAAAAGTGCAAACCCTTTTCCAAACTAGAACACATGAACATGCAATTCTTTATGTTCAAATAGAAGTTCTATTTTCGATATTCAATGATGTTTAAGTGAGATCAATTCCTCCTTAAACTAGATTCAATTTCAAGTTATGGAGCACATTAAAGGTTAGGCCTTTTTAACATTAAAAGGTCTAATCTTTAAGAACCAAGTCTCCGTATTTCAAAGTTCAATATTCAAAGTTAAATATTCAAGTTCAATGTTCAATGTTCAAGTTCTATTTCAATAATCAAAATCAAGGATACTTTACGATGAGAAACTCATTTAAAGTTGAGATTTTTAGAGATTGAATCCATATCGGACACACTTATTATTAAGTAGTTGTTTGGCGTTCGGATCTCAAGTACAATAATGCTATTTCAATATCGTCATTTCAATATCGCATTTCAATATCGTCATCTCAACACCGTAATTTCGATACCGCAATTTCAATAACGCACTTTCAATATTGCACCTTTATTCTATATGTTTGCTATTTCAATTCCGCACTCTTTACTCACTTTTTTTTAAAAGGTGATGGGGTTTTGTACGCATTTTAATAATTCCCACTATTTTGTGATAATGCTTTATGTGCTTATTGCTCTCATCAGCCTACATGCTAAATAAAAAAACATACAAAGGTTACATCACGCTTAACAAAGATAATTTTTAGACAAACCGGCCTTAGGTTCCTTCAATTAACTTTAAAGCAAAGTGATCACATACAAATAGCAATTTCGATGTTCTAAAATGCATGATCCAACTGACTTAGTGTCATGATTAGGATTTCTCGAAAACGATCCTTATCTAGTATTCGAATGTACTCGTCAAGCTTGCCAAATAAGCGGTTCGTTCCCGTGCCCGAATCTCACCCATTCGGTTTCTAAGATTCAATGCCTTATCCACAAGAGTCAACTTTGATCTTTCTAAACCGGACCCTTACATATTTTTTGGTGGCGACTCCTTTGAAATACGAAATCTCAAAACCCGTAAGGGAAAAAAACCACGTGCGGGAAAATTACACCTCCTACAATCTGGCGACTTCACTGGGGACTTCTAAATTTAAATTCGATTATGCGAGCAGTCCATGAGCAACCTTCCACTTCCACGCTCAAGTTCTGGATGCCAGCAGTAGCGCTGGGCGCAGGCCCCTGCGCCAGGCGCTGCTGTCTGCATTCAGCACAGTGGCTTCCAGTGGCTGGCTGCCCATTCTGCCTAAGTATTCGACTGGGAGTTCAGTTCAGATTTTGAATTTTGAAGAACGCTCCCAAACCTCGAGAACGTATGCCAAAAAACAAGCTTTTCAAGTACAATATTCGAGTACAATTGTGATTTCTAAGCATGGCATGCATATTTTCAAAAATCATACTTGTGCAAAACGAATTTCTACCTTGCCCAACATAAATGTGTTCTATTTTCGGGTTAGCCCCGGGGGCAACGAAATGGCCACTCTCCATACGGTTCCTAACCAAAGTGTGTGACCATTTCCGTGCCTATCGAAACTTGACATTTGGTTGACGTTCCCGACGTCAAGTATGGAGGTCGTCTACCAACCAACACCTCCCCCATGAGGAGGTGAAACAGTTGTTGTCGAATCCGCCTCTTAGTCAAGCACCCTTTCGACACCCAAAGCCGACCACTTGCATCATACAAAACTTAGACCGACCTAATTAGGTTGAGAACTTTGTATGTCGCATTCATATTCATGCTAGTGTGACAACGTGCTATTTGTGCATTGTGTGGGCGTCTTTGCACGCGTGAATGGCTAACCTCGAGTTCTAGCTTTTTCAAAACCATTAGCCTCCAACTAGGAAACCTAACCCCTAGGAGCATCATTCAAACCTCATGCATCTAAAATCGCCGATTTAGGGTCTTCTAGGAGTGCCACTCCATTTGATTCAAAAACCCTAAACACTCCTCACGCGCAAATGCCAAATTCCAAA
Source organism: Spinacia oleracea (assembly GCF_020520425.1). Classification (NCBI taxonomy): domain Eukaryota; kingdom Viridiplantae; phylum Streptophyta; class Magnoliopsida; order Caryophyllales; family Amaranthaceae; genus Spinacia; species Spinacia oleracea. The sequence goes on along the minus strand of NC_079492.1, from coordinate 87,466,975 downwards.
TTTCAATCCAACGGCGTCATATTGCCGGATTTTCAATTCAAATTCCGAATTCCAAATTTCAATCCAACGACGTTATAATGCCGGATTTTCAATTCAAACTTTCAAATCCAAGTCCTATGTTCAAAACCTCAAGTTCAAATTTCCCAATCTATGATGGCGTAATGCCGGATTTTCAATTCAAACTTTCAAATTCCAATCCAATGGCGTCATAATGCCGGATCTTCAAGTCAAATTTCCAATTCCAAATTTCAAATTCCAATCCAACGGCGTCATAATGCCGGATTTTCAATTCAAACTTTCAAATCCAAGTCCTATGTTCAAAACCTCAAGTTCAAATTTACAAATCCATGATGGCATAATGCCGGATTTTCAAGTCTCAAATCTATATTCAAAACCTTTCGAAAATTGATTTCCAATCCTAAACTCAAATGCCTATACCCATTGCGGCCTAATGCCGGGTTTTCAAGTTCCAAAAATTCCAACACCTCCAAAATTCAAATTCAAAGCTCCATCTTCTATAGAAAACTCTCCTTTTCAAATTCCGAATTCAAACTCCAAATCAAGCCCAAGTTTCAAAATTCGCTTTCAAGATTACAAAGATTCTTGCATTCCATTGCTCCCAAATACAAAATTCAAAAGCCAATTCGGCGGGATTGAAATTCCCTTAAAATAATACAAGATTTAATTTCATTCCTCACGGGTTGAAATTCCTTTGAAATAATACAAGATCCAATTTCATTCCTCACGGGTTGAAATTCCCTTGAAATAATACAAGATCCAACTTCATTCCTCACCGGGTTGAAAATCCCCTTAAATAATTCAAACCCCATACAAATTCCAACGGGTTGAAAATCCCTAAAAATAATACAAATTCAATTTCCAAAAAACATTTCCATCGGGTTGAAAATCCCTAGAAATATACAAATTCGATTTCCAAAAAACATTTCAAACGGGTTGAAAATCGCTAGAAATAATACAAATTCGATTTCTAAAAACATTTCCAATGGGTTGAAAATCCCTAGAAATAGTACGAAATCCAATGGGTTGAAATTCCCCTAAAATACTACAAACTCTTTCAATGGGTTGAAACTCCCAAAATAATACATATTCGATTTCTAAACTCTTTCAATGGGTTGAAATTCCCCTAAAATATTCCAAATCCTACCATGGGTTGAAATTCCCCTAAAATATTCCAAATTCGATTTTGGGTTGAAATTCCCTTGAAATATTCAAAATTCAAAGGGTTGAAATTCCCTTGAAATATTCAAAATTCAATGGGTTGAAATTCTCGTGAAATATTCAAAATTCAATGGGTTGAAATTCCCCTGAAATATTCAAAATTCAATCGGTTGAAATTCCCTTGAAATATTCAAAATCCAAATGGGTCGAAATCCCCCCGAAATAGTTCCAACGGTTTGCAAATCCCGGAACAAATATACAAAATCCAATCGGGTCAAAATTCCCTTTTGATATTCCAAGTTCTAATGCTGGGTTGCAAATCCTTAGAAATAGTACAAAGAGGAAGCCTCCACAAAAGAATGAAGCTCCTTTCAAAAATATTTCCAACGGGTTGTAAGTCACGATACAAGTACAAATTCTTACATAAATCCTAATAGGTTGAAATCCCTCTCAAATATTTCCAATGGGTTGCAAACCACAATACAAGTACGAAATCCAAAATCCCAAATCTTCGAGTGGCACTTAGAGTCAAGTATAGGTCTCATTTATTGCATGCATATCATACCATGCGTCGGGAAATTCAAGTTCTAAATCCAAGTCATGTGTCAAATAGGTGCTCAGACTCATTCTCTGAAAAAGGCAATTCAAGATGACTTCATTGGCAACAGTTGTAGTTGAGCTTTATGACCGTGTTGAGGAGGCTAAGGCTCGCATAATGGCTCTCAAAGACAATTAAGAAACTCTTTTCAATGGCTATTTTGTTCCATAATCAGCATACCTAAATTTCTGCTTCAAACACAGAAAGACTCACATTCAGAAGAACAAAAACAATGCTTGTTTGTTTGTTTGTTTATTTGAATGAAATGGTCATTTACGGGATGAGTCAATATGCTTGATTAAAACAAACAACTCTTTAAAAAAACTTTACTAGGTTCAAATCAAACCCTTGATTTGAGTTCCATTAATCTTTGGCATTGTTGCTTAGACCATATCAACAAGTTAACATTCACAAGCTCTATTTTAATGAACTTTTGAAAGTTGGTTGATTTCTAGATCAACTTAAGACAAGCTAGTCTTACTTGTTGAAAGTAACAAAGAATATGAACTATTGTTAGAACGCCTAGACGATAGAGTTCAAAGCTAAAGAAAGGTTTTATGACTTTATTATTTCACATGGATTTGAGTGAATATAGGTTTATTTACTCAAATGTGATATAAGTTGAATCTGTTTGGCTAGTTCAAAGACTCAGAAGTATAAAATCCACTTGGCAAGAAATCATAAAGATCTAGGTTAGATCATGTTGATGATTACTTGAGACCAAATATGATCATCAATGATTGTGTGTTGTAATTTCACAATCTAGGTCCATAAGATATGGCATATCGTAGTTGGAATAATCGAAGTCAATTAGTACTTGATTCGATCAATGATGAATCATAAAGACTTTTCCTATAATTTCTAAAACAAAATGCTCAACTACCACCAAACTAAACCAAATTCGTCAAAGCTATTGAAAAGTAATTTCAGGATATCTTTTCAATTATATATATCTAAAGAGTTGCTAAACTCAGTGGGAGCTTAGTGTTTGTTATTCAACAAACTAAGGCCCAAGTCTAGATATATGTTTCATTGTGATTTATTCAAATGAGACACAAGGGTATTGTTTCTACCACAAATTTTTGAGAACATAATGTTTGTTTGCTCGAAATGATGTCCTTTTGGAGATTCGTTTCCAAAATGACAAGTGGGAGAAAATAGACCTCGAAAGTCTTCGAGGCGAACAACAAACATAAACGGACATTCCGGAGGCTTTTCGAAGTGCTTCAGAAAAAACCGAACTTATTCTTTAAGGACTTTAGAAGTGGCTTTAAAGAATAGACATCTCTTAGAAGACTTTACAAGTGCTTCAAGGAGAACAGAATATTCAAAGGACTTTCAAGTGGCGATTGATATTCTATTGTTTGATGTTCTATACCCTAGTAGGCATAGAGTTCAAGTCGCTGGAACTATGAGATTCTTCTATTAGATAGTGAAGAAACATGGAGTTCAGGTCATTGAAGCTATGCGATTCTTCCATTAGATAGTGAAGAAACCTACAACTTGCAGTCAAACTATTATCATGTAGATTAATGAGTTTGTGACTTGTAAGAAAGCTATGACAAAATATAGATTCCCTAAAATGGTTAGAGGCCATATATAGACTATATGTTTAATTGGTTAAAGGCCATAAAACATACTCAATGTTTTGATGACAAAATTGAAATTTTGTTGATTTGCAAGAATAGTTTCACACCTAGTGGTTGCAAAGTTTGTTTTAAGGATAAAAACCATCAAACATGAAATTGTGTTCACACACAAAGCTAGATTAGTTGCTAAAGGTTACAAGCAAATTCACGATGTGGATTGTGTTGAAACCTCGTGCAAAATCGTAATGCTTAAGTCTATAATTCAAGCAATGATTGCATATTGGTACATATGGCAATTGGATGACAAAACATCTTCCTCAGTCAAATGTTGGAAGAAACTATGTACATGGTATGTCATAGGATTTGTGGATCCAAATAAATGCTTGAAAAGGAAAGCTAGCTTATAAAATCTAAGTACAGATTTAAGCAAGCAATTGGGAATTAGAAATGTATTTTAGTGAAGCTAATAAGTATTTTAGATTCATAAAATGTACATGATTCTTATAGATATATAAGAAGTTTAGTGGGAGTACATAAAACTTATTTGGTCCTATGTGTATCACACATATCTCTCTATTGTGAAATAACATTCAAATGCTAATGACTTAGATTTGAAATTATTCATCAATGACGGACCAAGGCGAAACTTAGTACATACTGGGTACTAAGATCCATTTACAGAGATCTTAGAATATTGTTTTGGATTAAGTAATGGCATTTACTAAATCAAACACGAAATACTCCATTGGAGATATTCGACCCATGTGAATAAATCTAAGTAAAGAATGTTTGAACTATGTATAAGCATTTACTGAGTTAAAACATCAAAGGATCTAAGTGAGATTCTTAACCTATATTATATGTCAAAGAATTTAGCTGGATTCAGTATCTACTGAAATTGAATGAGCTAAAGTTACATGAATACAATTCAATTGAGAATTATTCTGCAAAAGAATTTATCATGTATGATATAATATGAGGATCGCCAAAAACGTATCGTATGACTTTAGGCATGACGAACATATACCAGTCTCTATTGATCTAAGTGAAGATCAACTAGATTGAGATCAAGAATACTTATGGTACTTGAAAGGTACATAGGAATAGTTATTGATTCAAGGAAATAAAGATATGCTAAATATTGATGCTACACGCATAAACACTGGCAAAGGATCAAGCAAAGACCCTTTGGAGTTAACCATTGACAAGGACGAGCTAAAGAGCATCGTGTTTCGAAATGGCAACATGGATTGGAGACCATGAGTTGTTGCGTGGGAAATTAAAATATTAATTTCTATGTTCTAAGATACAGCTGGAAAGTATTCCACATATCTGTGAACTGCTTGGATAAGTAAATCCAAACAAAGCATCACTAGCAACCTATACAGTTGAAGTAAAAGTACTTATTGCCTAAGAAGCAATAAAATAGAGTTGTTTATATTAAAGAGTTCTTCATTGAACTTGGGTGGATCAAAACGTCTCCTAACTTGATGGTCCTTCATTGCAAAATGCGTAGAACCACTAATGTAGCAAGAAAGACTAGATCACAAAATAAACATACTCAAAAGTTCTTATCATCATATCTCGAAGAACATTCGATGAAAAGGATGTTAAGATTGGCAAAGCGTGATAACTAAACCTATGCAACAAGTGAGAAGCAACACTCACGTTGTAGCACTGGAAATCAAGCATAGCTTTGAATTCCATAAACTGTTTTAAAGATGGGTTTGAGGCCCATGGTTGTAAAAAAATGGGTTGAACATTTATCATATATGAAATGTATTTTCATATTCCATTTAATCTTGGTTTAGTATTAAATGATGAGTCCCTTCAATTTGACGATATATTCAAGATAGACTGTCAGGACCAGTCCTGTGACTAAGAAATGTCTATCAAGTGAACTTGAATGTCAAAGGTTGAAAATGGTCCCTAGTCGGAGTTTTCTATAAAATTGGACGCATAGAAAACGTTAGACGATTAGAATGCAAGATGACTAGTAGTTCTGTTTCTTGAACTATGTGGACATGGCAATGTCATAATCATTTGCATAGATACTTATTTTGGGAAGACTAGTATCGGACAAGACCTATGAAACTTTACTGTAAGAGATGAAAATCTGTCATAAGTAAATTTCATTAAAATTATTAGACACTAAATCCTCAATACCTGAGTGATTTGAGATTACTTGTTTGAGAACTGGTTGTTTTGACGTTGACCAACCGTCGCACCGTAAAAGGAGGCTATAAAGGCAACGCTCAGGTAATCACCTATCAAACGAAGTCTAATCTCAAGATCGCAAGATTGGGATTGTCCTCCCATAAATCGGGATGAGATGCTTAAAAGTTGTACAAGGCCACTCGGAGAGCTAGAAACTGTGAAATGCATGGCCGTGCTCGGATGAATCATAGGCTATGATTATCTGTTTATTTGATCAGTTGAACTCTGAAACCGAGGAACACCTCTGGACATAATAAGGATGACAACTCTTACCTTATGTTCAAGAGCAAGCATCGAGCGACAAAGGAATTAGGAAATGCACACTTGTCCCTAAGGACAAGTGGAAGACTGAAGGAAATAATGCCCTTGGTCCAAGTATGCATTCTATGTTAAGTCTAATAAATGCGGTTCAGTATTAATTAACAAGTTAATAATTCAGTGAGATCAAGTGAGCTGAATGCCTAGCTAGAGGCCACTTCAGTTCAAGTGGAATTAATGATATTAATCCACAGCTTACTCTTGACTGAACCCGTAGGGTCACACAAATAGTACGTAAACGGATCAAGTATTTAATGGCATTAAATACTCTATCTATGGATATTCGGAATCGACGGATCTTGGTTTCAGTGGGAGCTGAGATCGTCACAGGCAAGAAATGAATACTCCGGAAACGATGATATTACCGGAAACGGAAATATGGATCGTATCGGAAATATAAATATTATCCAAGTCGTAGATGTTGCCGGAAACGGAAACATGGTACGTATCGGAAAATATTATCGGAAATGGAAATATTACCAGAATCGGAAATATTGCCGGAAACGGAAATATTGTCAGAATCGGAAATATTACCGGAATCGGAAAATAATTCCGGAAACGGAAATATTAAATATTTGTTCGAAACGGAAATTAATTCCGGAATCGGAAATGTTAAATATTGTTCGTATCGGAAATGAATTCCGGAATCGGAAATTTAATCGGAAGCGTATCGTACGAATAAGCATCGGACGAGGCCTGCCGGACGAGGGCCCAGCACGAATTATGGTATTGTACGCTGCAACAAGTCTTAATTTTTGCCTAATTTTACACACTTGTTGCAGCGTACATGCAAATGTACGCTGCAAAAAAGTACTTTTCGCAGCGTACATTGTACGCTGCAACAAGTCAATACTTGTTGCAGGCCCCCCAGTTGCAGCATACGATGTACGCTGCAACAGGGGTCTAAAAGCCCGCTGCAACAAGGGTTTTTTCTACTAGTGCCATCGCCCAGCAAGCCAAGCGCGCCACACAAACAGCCACGCCAGGCCCAGCGCAAGGCCAGGCCCAGCAGGCCGTGGCAGCGCGCACAACGCGCGCGGGTGCTTGCGTGGGCTTGTGGCTCGCGCAGGCCTCGCTGCGTGGGCTGCTGCTCGCACGCACGCATGGGCGGCCCATCGAGGCTGCCGTGTGTGTGTGCGTAAGTGTTTGTGTTCGTGCACGTTTCCTAAAACGTGCAGAGTTCGGTTAATGATTAAATTCCTAATTCTATTTGATAAATTAATTAAATTAGAGTTCTTGTAGGATTCTAGGTTTAATTAATTTGTATCTGAACAGGATTCCAATTCCCTTTCCATAACCCTATAAATATGTGGCCTGGGTTCACAATTTATAACGAATTTTTTAAAAAGTATTCAAAGTGAGTTTTTTGAGAGAAAAATTCAGCCACACATCTTGCTCAAAAGTGCCGAAAATTCTAGTACCTTAAGGGCGATCCTAGTTGGTCAATCTTAAGGCGGATCCGGACGTGCTGTGGACTATCTACGGAGGGACGACACTTGGAGTCCTAAAGACTTGTTCTTGCTCGGTTCGGGCGCAGCTAGGGAGGGCACGCAACAAAGAGTATGCATCTAAATTATGCTATATGATTATGTGTAAATAATATGTAATCCTGGGTTAATGGTTGTTTCCGCATGATTTATGTAATATCATATGTATCATAACCTAACACTTAAAGTTGTGCCCTCTTCACTCCATCAGAAAGTACGAATGGAGGTCAAGGGGAATATCATTACCCTGAATGTATCCCATCCAAAAACCAAGATAGTTGACAAAGCTCTGATATTGATAGAACATGATGACAATGATGAGGACCTTTGGGAGTTCAGTGCTGAGGTAAGGGCCATCAAATCCAAAACGAATCCCATGGCAAGGCATATAATGACCAAATGTGGACGTTTCTTGGGCACCACTCTGCCACCACCTACCGAATCTTCTTTCAAGACTCAACGACAAACTAATTTCTTTGGTCTGGGATACAAGCCAACTAAGCATGACAACAAGAAACAAGAGGCCAAGCTAAGGGCCCGTCGTGCCGGTAACAACCAATTCAAGATACATCCCTATCAGCATGCACTCAACGGGCAATTTATGAAAGAAGGAGAGGATGACTTATACTTTGACTTCCCAGAGCCTTTCTATGATACTTTAAAAGGGATCCTCTACCATGGGTTCGAGATATTTCAAGACTGTCACTTCCTCGAAGATGCTCCTCCAATACAAAACAAGGTTGTCCCTGAATGCCTTGATTCCTCAGCTTTTGGTCTCTTATTCGACCAAGAAGTAGCACCAATCATCTCTGAAGATACTATGGTCCAAATGATCACTCAAATCGAAGATTTCGACCCGTCTAAGCTTATTGCTCCTAGTGAGAAGATGGTCAACGGCTGGAGGAAATCCCTCAAGAAATGGCAAAATGTTCAAGATTACTGTGGGCGAAGGATCTATGATGAGCGAGTCCGAGTCTGAGGACGAGTCTGGATCTGATTCTAGTGATGTGTCTAAGAGTCTAGGGCTAGAGTCTTGCATCAATCAAGTGCTCTTAGAGGCCAACCTTCAAGTTAAAGCCGTCGATGTAACGATTTCTAATTTCTATAATACTTCAATTTCCTCCTACTCTTCAAGTCCAAATTCAAAACACATTCCTAATCCGAACACCTTTGCTTCTCAAGAAACTGACCTTGAAATCTTAAAAGATATCGAAAATCATGAAAACAGGATGCCCATAATTGAGGAAACAGAAAAACTTAACCTTTCTAACAGCAGTGATCCAAAACTAGTTCAGATTGGTACCAATTGCCTGTTGGTTCAGTGGTGATTGAGGCTGAACTTGGTAGGGAGGACCCGTGTTCGATCCCCCACAACAACAATTGGGAGGGGACTGGAACCTATCCACTCAGAGCTCTCCCTGAATCCGGATTAGCCGTAATGGTGAACCGCATGGTACACCAAAAAAAACTAGTTCAGATTGGTTTGACTCTATCTCAAGCAGAGCGGGACGATCTGATCAAGCTACTTTCAGAGTACATAGACGTCTTCGCATGGTCCTATCATGATATGTCAGGGGTAAAGGAAATAATGCCCTTGGTCCAAGTATGCATTCTATGTTAAGTCTAATAAATGCGGTTCAGTATTAATTAACAAGTTAATAATTCAGTGAGATCAAGTGAGCTGAATGCCTAGCTAGAGGCCGCTTCAGTTCAAGTGGAATTAATAATATTAATCCATAGCTTACTCTTGACTGAACCCGTAGGGTCACACAAATAGTACGTAAACGGATCAAGTATTTAATGGCATTAGATACTCCATCTATGGATATTCGGAATCGACGGATCTTGGTTTCAGTGGGAGCTGAGATCGTCACAGGCAAGAAATGAATACTCCGGAAACGATGATATTGCCGGAAACGGAAATATGGATCGTATCGGAAATATAAATATTATCCAAGTCGTAGATGTTGCCGGAAACGGAAACATGGTACGTATCGGAAAATATTATCGGAAATGGAAATATTACCAGAATCGGAAATATTGCCGGAAACGGAAATATTGTCAGAATCGGAAATATTATCGGAATCGGAAAATAATTCCGGAAACGGAAATATTAAATATTTGTTCGAAACGGAAATTGATTCCGGAATCGGAAATATTAAATATTGTTCGTATCGGAAATGAATTCCGGAACCGGGAATTTAATCGGAAGCGTATCGTACGAATTAGCATCGGACGAGGCCTGCCGGACGAAGGCCCAGCATGAAGTCGGGCCATCGCCCAGCAAGCCAAACGCGCGCCCAGCCAAGGCAGCGCCCAGGCCCACCGCAAGGCAGGCCCAGCGCGCGCCTAAGGCCATGGGCCTCGCTGCGTGGGCTGCTGCTCGCACGCACACGCATGGGCGGCCCATCGTGGCTGCCGTATGTGTGTGAGTTTGTGTTCATGCACGATTCCTAAAACTATTAGAATTAGTATATGATTAAATTCCTATTCCTAAAAGGATAAATTAATTAATTAGAGTTCTTGTAGGATTCTAAGTTTAATTAATTCGTATCCTACTAGGATTCCAATTCCCTTTCCATAACTCTATAAATACGTGCCTAGGGTCACATATTTTGAGAGATTAATTCAAGTATTCAAAGTGAGTTTTGAGAGAAAAATTCAGCCACATTCCTTGCTCAATAGTGTCGAAAATTCTAGTACCTTAAGGGCGATTCTAGTTGGTCAATCTTAAGGCGGATCCGGACGTGCTGTGGACTATCTACGGAGGGACGACACTTGGAGTCCTAAAGACTTGTTCTTGTTCGGTTCGGGCGCAGCTAGGGAAGGCACGCAACAAAGAGTATGCATCTAAATTATGCTATATGATTATGTGTAAATAATATGTATTCTTGGCTTAATGGTTGTTTCCGCATGATTTATGTATTGTCATATGTATCATAACCTAACAGTGGTATCACGAGCCCCTTATTATTTTCATAATCTAAATTGCATGAACATGGTTAAATATTACAAATTTGCAAGAATTAAAAGGGGTGATTAATTTTCGTAATTGTTAATTAATTGCAAATTGCGTTTATTTAATTATACGTACGCAGTTTTTCGGCAGTTTCTTCGTTACTCATCCAAATCAAGTGATTTTTGTGTCAATTCCGCATGTAAAAGGCATTCTAAAATTTTGACAAAAACAGTATTTTCCTGCCGAACCCAGAATTCTCATATTCAAAGCCTAACTATGACTTTTCGAAGGTTTTAGTTTTTCGAATGCAAAATTTCGTAAATTTAAGATGTTAAATTAAATATTTGCGATTCTTGTTGATAAATCTTGAATTTTTGATTGACCTACTGTATATGTTTAACAAGTTTGAATGCCTAGCCTTGTTAATTATGCAATCTAATTTGTAATTATGATTAATTTGTTGAAAATTAGAATAATTTAGAATTAATTTGATTTTCATAATTAATTATAATTTAATTAGAAACCTATGATTAAAAACCACCATAAAAATTGTAAATTTATGATAAATTTTTAAATTTTTATGACCTAGACTTGAATCCAAGACAATCGAAATCAATTGAATAATAAATTTTCGATTTTTCGCCCTAAAATTATGAAATTAATATTATTTATTAATTTGTCATTAATTTTAAATATAAATTTTAAATTTTATGCGATTCGTTCATATAACTTGCACGCACAAAGCAATGGACGCTTCGTGTTACCCTTAAAGGGTGTTGTATAGTGCGGGCATGCGACGACGAGCAAGGGAGCTCGTCGCCCGTGAGGCACGAATGCAATGAGCAAGGCATGGTGCACGAGCACAAGGCAGCAGCCCTACCTTGTGTCGTGGGCCACGAGCTATGGACGAATGGGCATGGGCGAAAGGCGAGCCATGGCAGTCGCGTGTGGGCAGCAAGCGAGCTGCGCCACGACGCGCACTGCCTCGCGCAAGAACGCGCAGCCTCGCGCGCAGCGAGCGCAAGCTCGCGTGCCACGAGCGCTGCGCCCAGCGTTGATCGCGCGCGATGGCTCGCGCGCACAGCGAGCGATGGTTCGCGCGCACATCGAGCGATGGCTCGCGCGCACAGCGAGCGATGGAGCGCGCGCAGCGTGCGCTGGCGAGCGCGCACAACGAGCGATGGCTCGCGTGCGTCGAGCGCTGGCGCGCGCACAGCAAGCACCACAGCGTGCGATGGCTTGCGATGGAGATGCAGCAGCTATGCGACGAGCGCATGGGCTGCGCGCACATGGCCAGCGATGGCTGTGTGCGTGCGGCCCATGGGCGTGCGATGCGTAGGGTGTTTGCGTTGCGATTAGACCGTTTTGAATGTTTAATTTGAAATTTTTCAGTTTACGTAAGTTTAATTACAATTTTAAAATTACTAATTTAAATTATTTTCTTGGATTTTGATTTTGAATATTGTAATTATAATAAATTTTATTTATTCTAATTATTTTACTAAAATTAAAATCATGAATTAATTTAAATACGACTGAAATTAAATTAAACTTTTGGATTCAATTATAAATTTATATGAGCTTTAAATTTTAATTAAATTTGTATGTTTCCGGTTAGACTAGAAATACATTTTTATGTTTAAAATTAGTAAAGCATATGAATTTATTGGTTTGAGTGGGAGCCCTTTTAGTCATAAAACTCTTGATTAGGTCTACAAATCCTTAAGGTTAAAACAACTTGATTAGAATTAATAAGGACTGAATAATTGGTAGATTATTGGTGCCCTTGATTAATTGCTGCAAATGTTTACGTGATGCATAATGTGTTTTACTAACCAGCTATGTGGGCCATTCATGATAATGAATGGGTGAATGGTATATATTGTATATGTATTGTTTTGCAGGTTATGAAGTGACTAGTATGGCCCAAATAGGATAGAAAATATGGTCTGCGTACCATTAATTTGAATGTAATTGGTCTAAAGTACCAAAGTTATTTTTTCAATTCAAATATGGTCTGCGTACCATCAAATAGTTGTAATTAGTTATAGCTTATCCTATTTGAAGAAAATGGTGCCTCCCACGGAGATTTTCAAGACAGACTTTGAAGTCAAAGCTTCAAGATGAAGTCGGGCCATACTAGATCACATTTATCTTATGCATGTTTTAAGTTATTTATTGCTTTTAAATATGTCTTAAAATGCATGAGATCAAAAGCTTGATTATGTTGCATGATTAAGGATTTTAGTTCACTTAAAATCTAACCAACATAGTAAGAGCCTTAAGTTCCAAACTTAAAAATTGAGTTATAAGGTGCCATGCCAAAATATACACTTGCTTGGATATCCTTTACATCAATCTAGTAATAGTTTTCGCTCAGCGAGGTGTTACTTATTGGTCCTAAAGGGGCAAGGTACACAAATAATTGTGAGTACATGTTAGTTTTGGTGAAACTCAACGATATAAGTAAGGAGTCCTTTTATGTCGTGGCAAAATCGATAGGTTTACCTAATAAGTTCTTAGACGTACGTATCAACCAAGAATAGTTTCTAGACTATTAGCAAAAGGCTTTTGCTTACCTAAGATGTTTTAGGATTAAGTCGACAAACTGTGCTTAGTTCTTCAATGATTTTAGGATCTTGGAATCATTTTATTCACACCTGCCGGAACACATAACTTGAATAAAATGCTTAATAAACATTGAATTATGCATGTATGCTAGAATTTAAGTTTATTAAGAGAAACTGTGAATGATTATTTATTTGTTTATTCTTTTCAATTGTAGTTTTTAATATGGCAAACAACAATTCATTTAACATTCGATCAATTCTCGAAAAGGAGAAGTTGAACGGGAAAAACTTCCTTGACTGGCAAAGGAACTTGCAAATAGTTCTTATGCAGGAAGAAAAGGAGTATGTCCTAGATGAGGCGATGCCCGAAGCTGCAGGCGACGGGGTCACTCAGGCAGCCCTCAATCGTTGGATTGATGCCAACAAGGATGTGAAATGTCTAATGCTCGCCACCATGAGTGCGGATCTGCAGAAAACGTTCATCAACTCAGATGCTTTCACAATCATCAGTGAGTTGAAGAACATGTTCCAAGATCTGGCTCGAGTCGAAAGATTCGAGACTCATAGGCAAATTCTTGAGACCAAGCTTAAGAAAGGCGAGCCCGTAAGTCCACATGTTCTCAAAATGATTGGACTCATTGAGAATATGAGTCGGCTGGATCAGCAATTTTCTCAGGAAATGGCTATAGACACCATCCTCCATTCTCTTCATAGCGGGTATGATCAGTTCAAACTGAACTACAGTATGAATAGTCTGGACAAAACGCTCACTGAGCTTCACGGTATGCTGAAGACCGCTGAAAAGACGCTCAAAAGTGATAAGCAGGATGTGCTTATGGTGCGTGGGGGCAAGTTCAAGAAATCTGGAAAGAAGAGGAATGCTAAGAAAGGTGGCAATAAGGCCAGCCCAACTAAGCAAACTGGTGCCAAATCTGTAAAGAGGAAGGTCAGTCAACCCACTTCTGAATCCGAATGCTTCTACTGCAAGAAGAAGGGGCATTGGAAGAGAGATTGCTTGAAGCTAAAGGAAGATCAGAAGAACGGAACAGTCGTTCCATCTTCAGGTATTTTCGTTATAGACTGTATACTTGCTAATTCAACTTCTTGGGTATTAGATACAGGTTGTGGCTCACACTTATGTTCCAATCCGCAGGGACTAAGAAGAAGTAGAAAGTTAAGCAAGGGTGAAGTCGACCTACGAGTGGGAAATGGAGCACGGATTGCTGCATTAGCTGTAGGAACTTACTATTTGTCGTTGCCCTCCGGGCTAGTTTTGGAACTGGAAGATTGTTTCCATGTTCCAAGTCTTACTAAAAACATCATTTCAGTTTCTTGCTTAGATGCTAAGGGATTTTCCTTTTTAATAAAAGACAATAGTTGTTCGTTTTATTTTAAAGAGATGTTTTATGGATCTGCTAGATTAGTCAATGGACTTTATTTATTAGATCACGACAAACAAGTATATAACATAAATACCAAAAAGGCCAAAAAGGATGATTCAGATCTCACCTATCTGTGGCATTGTCGATTAGGCCATATAAACTTGAAACGCTTAGAAAGACTTCAAAAGGAAGGAATTCTAGAACCATTTGACTTAGAGGATTATGGTAAATGCGAATCATGTTTACTTGGCAAAATGACAAAGCAACCTTTCTCTAAAGTTGGAGAAAGAGCAAATGAACTATTGGGTTTAATCCATACAGATGTATGTGGACCAATGAGTACAAATGCTAGAGGTGGTTTCAGCTACTTTATCACTTTCACTGATGACTTCAGTAGGTATGGTTATGTCTACCTAATGAAGCATAAGTCTGAATCCTTTGACAAATTCAAGGAATTTCAGAGTGAAGTAGAGAATCAATTAGGCAAGAAGATTAAGGCACTGCGGTCTGATAGAGGCGGTGAATATCTGAGCTATGAATTTGATGACCATCTGAAAGAATGTGGAATTCTATCAGAATTGACTCCTCCTGGAACACCACAATGGAACGGTGTGTCAGAACGGAGGAACAGAACCTTGCTAGACATGGTCAGGTCAATGATGGGTCAGGCCGAACTTCCATTAGAATTTTGGGGACATGCACTAAATACAGCTGCACTCACTATAAATAGAGCTCCGTCTAAAGCTGTCGAAAAGACTCCATACGAATTATGGTTTGGAAAGCCTCCAAATGTGTCTTTTCTTAAGATTTGGGGATGTGAAGTATACGTCAAACGATTAATTTCAGACAAACTTCATCCAAAATCTGACAAATGTATCCTTGTGGGCTATCCAAAGGAAACAAAGGGGTATTACTTCTACAATACATCTGAGAACAAGGTGTTTGTTGCTCGAGATGGTGTCTTTTTGGAGAAAGATCACATTTCCAAAATGACAAGTGGGAGAAAAGTAGACCTCGAAGAAATTCGAGTCGAACAACAAACTCTAGAGAATGCTCAAGATGACATTCAGGATGAAACTCAGAGATCTTTAGAAGAATCTGGTGAGAATCATGGTCAATCTAGAAATGTTACCCCGCGTAGATCGCAAAGATATAGATCTCAACCGGAAAGGTACTTAGGTATTTTGACGAACGAGAGCTATGCCGTTCTATTACTTGAAAGTGATGAACCTGCGACTTACAAACAAGCTATGACGAGCCCTAGCTCCAAGCAATGGCAAGAAGCCATGCAATCTGAATTAGACTCCATGTCTGAAAACCAAGTATGGGATTTGGTTGATTTGCCAGATGGCTACCAAGCCATTGAAAGCAAATGGGTTTTCAAACTGAAAAAGGACAAGGATGGGAAACTTGAAGTTTTCAAAGCTAGATTGGTTGCAAAAGGTTACAGGCAAGTCCACGGTGTGGACTACGATGAAACCTTTTCACCAGTTGCAATGCTAAAGTCTATTCGGATAATGTTAGCAATCGCTGCATATTACGATTACGAAATATGGCAGATGGATGTCAAAACTGCTTTCTTAAACGGCGTTTTAACAGAAACTGTGTTTATGACACAGCCTGAAGGTTTTAAGGATCCAAAGAATGCTAAAAAGGTATGCAAGCTAAAGAAATCAATCTACGGATTGAAGTAGGCATCCAGGAGCTGGAATATACGTTTTGATGAAGCAGTCAGTGACTTTGGTTTCATCAAAAACGCAGACGAATCTTGTGTATACAAGAAGGTCAGTGGGAGCAAAATTGCTTTCCTAGTATTATATGTCGACGACATATTGCTTATCGGAAATGACATTCCTATGTTGAATTCTGTCAAGATTTGGCTTGGGAAATGTTTTTCGTTGAAGGATCTAGGAGAAGCACAGTACATATTGGGCATCAAGATTTACAGAGATAGATCTAAAAGGATGATTGGACTTAGTCAAAGCACTTATATCAATAAGGTGCTTGATAGGTTCAAGATGGCGGACTCCAAGCGAGGCTACCTACCCATGTCTCATGGAATGACTCTAAGCAAGACTCAGTGCCCAAAAACACTTGATGAGTGTAGACGAATGAATGGGATTCCATATGCATCATTGATTGGTTCAATAATGTATGCTATGATATGTACACGCCCGGATGTTGCGTACGCACTCAGTGCTACGAGCAAATACCAGTCAGACCCAGGAGAGGCGCATTGGACTGCTGCCAAGAACATTCTGAAGTACCTGAAAAGGCACAAAGATGACTTCCTGGTCTATGGTGGAGATGATGAATTAATTGTTAAAGGCTATACGGACGCAAGTTTCTAAACCGACAAAGATGATTTCAGATCACAGTCTGGGTTTGTCTTCTGCCTCAACGGAGGAGCAGTAAGCTGGAAAAGTGCTAAGCAAAGCACCATTGCGGATTCTACAACTGAAGCGGAGTACATTGCTGCACATGAAGCAACAAAGGAAGCTATATGGCTAAGGAAGTTCATAGGTGAACTTGGTGTAGCCCCTCCATTAAAGAACCAATAGCCCTGTATTGTGACAATAACGGAGCTATTGCACAGGCAAAAGAGCCTAGACACCACCAGAGAGTCAAGCATGTACTTCGTAGATTTCACCTTCTACGAGAGTTCGTTGAAAGAAAAGAAGTCGAGATAAGCAAAATTGGAACTGATGACAACATATCAGATCGATTAACTAAACCTCTGCCGCAGGCGAAGCACAACTCGCACACTGCAGCTATGGGAATCAAGCATATTGGAGAATGGCTTTGATGTCTCTGTTTAATGTTTTAAAGTTTTAGAGTTTAAATCTTTGTAAAACATTATTGGTTAATCATTCACAATAAATGAAAAGAATTCATTTTTCCATTTAATTTGTGGTTTATTAAATGATGAGTCCCTTCAATTTGACGATATATTCAAGATAGACTGTCAGGACCAGTCCTGTGACTAAGAAATGTCTATCAAGTGAACTTGAATGTCAAAGGTTGAAAATGGTCCCTAGTCGGAGTTTTCTATAAAATTGGACGCATAGAAAATGTTAGACGACTAGAATGCAAGATGACTAGTAGTTCTGTTTCTTGAACTATGTGGACATGGCAATGTCATAATCATTTGCATAGATACTTACTTTGGGAAGACTAGTATCGGACAAGACCTATGAAACTTTACTGTAAGAGATGAAAGTCTGTCATAAGTAAATTTCATTAAATTATTAGACACTAAATCCTCAATACCTGAGTGATTTGAGATTACTTGTTTGAGAACTGGTTGCTTTGACGTTGACCAACCGTCGCACCGTAAAAGGAGGCTATAAAGGCAACGCTCAGGTAATCACCTATCAAACGAAGTCTAATCTCAAGATCGCAAGATTGGGATTGTCCTCCCATAAATCGGGATGAGATTCTTAAAAGTTGTACAAGGCCACTCGGAGAGCTAGAAACTGTGAAATGCATGGCCGTGCTCGGATGAATCATAGGCTATGATTATCTGTTTATTTGATCAGTTGAACTCTGAAACCGAGGAACACCTCTGGACATAATAAGGATGACAACTCTTACCTTATGTTCAAGAGCAAGCATCGAGCGACAAAGGAATTAGGAAATGCACACTTGTCCCTAAGGACAAGTGGGAGACTGAAGGAAATAATGCCCTTGGTCCAAGTATGCATTCTATGTTAAGTCTAATAAATGCGGTTCAGTATTAATTAACAAGTTAATAATTCAGTGAGATCAAGTGAGCTGAATGCCTAGCTAGAGGCCGCTTCAGTTCAAGTGGAATTAATAATATTAATCCACAGCTTACTCTTGACTGAACCCGTAGGGTCACACAAATAGTACGTAAACGGTTCAAGTATTTAATGGCATTAGATACTCCATCTATGGATATTCGGAATCGACGGATCATGGTTTCAGTGGGAGCTGAGATCGTCACAAGCAAGAAATGAATACTCCGGAAACGATGATATTGCCGGAAACGGAAATATGGATCGTATCGGAAATATAAATATTATCCAAGTCGTAGATGTTGCCGGAAACGGAAACATGGTACGTATCGGAAAATATTATCGGAAATGGAAATATTACCAGAATCGGAAATATTGCCGGAAACGGAAATATTGTCAGAATCGGAATATTATCGGAATCGGAAAATAATTCCGGAAACGGAAATATTAAATATTTGTTCGAAACGGAAATTGATTCCGGAATCGGAAATATTAAATATTGTTCGTATCGGAAATGAATTCCGGAACCGGGAATTTAATCGGAAGCGTATCGTACGAATTAGCATCGGACGAGGCCTGCCGGACGAAGGCCCAGCATGAAGTCGGGCCATCGCCCAGCAAGCCAAACGCACGCCCAGCCAAGGCAGCGCCCAGGCCCACCGCAAGGCAGGCCCAGCACGCGCCTAAGGTCATGGGCCTCGCTGCGTGGGCTGCTGCTCGCACGCACACGCATGGGCGGCCCATCGTGGCTGCCGTATGTGTGTGAGTTTGTGTTCATGCACGATTCCTAAAACTATTAGAATTAGTATATGATTAAATTCCTATTCCTAAAAGGATAAATTAATTAATTAGAGTTCTTGTAGGATTCTAAGTTTAATTAATTCGTATCCTACTAGGATTCCAATTCCCTTTCCATAACTCTATAAATACGTGCCTAGGGTCACATATTTTGAGAGATTAATTCAAGTATTCAAAGTGAGTTTTGAGAGAAAAATTCAGCCACATTCCTTGCTCAATAGTGTCGAAAATTCTAGTACCTTAAGGGCGATTCTAGTTGGTCAATCTTAAGGCGGATCCGGACGTGCTGTGGACTATCTACGGAGGGACGACACTTGGAGTCCTAAAGACTTGTTCTTGTTCGGTTCGGGCGCAGCTAGGGAAGGCACGCAACAAAGAGTATGCATCTAAATTATGCTATATGATTATGTGTAAATAATATGCATTCCTGGCTTAATGGTTGTTTCCGCATGATTTATGTATTGTCATATGTATCATAACCTAACAAGGGGTTGATCCAAACATCGGTCAGCATACAATTCCCTTTATTCCAGGTTCAAAGCCCATCAAACAGAAACTCCTTCGCATGAAACCGATGTTTCCCTCAAAATTCAAGAAGAAGTCTCTAAGCAGCTAGAGACCGGGTTTATTCGAGAGTCCAAGTATCCAGAATGGATTGCAAATGTCGTCCTAGTTCCAAAGAAAGACAGCAAGGTCCGAATGTGCGTCAATTACAGAGATCTTAACATGGCTAGCCCTAAAGACGGGTTTCCACTGCCTCACATCGACATCTTGATCGACAACACAGCAAATCATGCCTTACTCTCTTTTATGGACGGGTCCGCAGGCTACAATCAGACTCCCATGGCAGAGGACGATATAGAGAAAACAACCTTCATTACTCAGTGGGGTACGTATTGCTACACAGTTATGCCATTCGGACTGAAGAACGCGGGGGCTACGTATCAAAGAACAGCCACAAGTCCACAACCATTACGAGCGGCATGATTCACAGAGAAATCGAGGTGTATGTCGACGATATGATCGTCAAATCCAAGGAACGACATGAGCACACAACAGTACTTTGAAAGTTCTGCGACAGGCTCAGACAATACAAAATGAGGCTCAACCCTCAAAAATGTGCATTTGGGGTAACGTCAGGCAAGTTTCTCGGGTATGTCATCAGTTTAGGGGCATTGAGGCTAATCATTCAAAAATGAAGGCCATTCTAGACATGAAACCTCCAGTGAATGAGAAATAAATTCGGGGGTTCCTTAGCAAATTACAATACATCGGCAGATTCATATCAAAACTCACCATGATTTGTGAGCCAATGTTTCGAAAACTCCGCAAGAGTGAGCCCAAGGTATGGGACAAAGACTGTCAGCATGCATTTCGCACCATCAAGGGCTATCTTTCAAATCTACTAGTGTTAAAGCCAACAATACCGGGTGTTCCACTCAGGCTTTAACTGACTCAGCAGTAGGGGCCATGCTTGCCTAAGAGATCGAAGGCAAAGAAAATGTCGTGTACTATTTAAGCAAGAAGCTACTGGAGTACGAGACCAGATATACTCAACTCGAAAGACTCAACATCTCCTTGGTTTGAACCACATAGAAACTCAGACACTACATGCTCTCCCATATAGTGCACGTGGTTTGCAAAGCAGACCCTCTCAAGTTCCTATTCGAAAAACCGGCTCTCAACGGACGGTTGTCCAGATGGTTGGTTATGCTAGCCGAATTTGATCTGAAATTCATTCCTCAAAAATCTATCAAGGGTTCAGGAGTCTCAGATTTCTTAGCTGGTTGTCCTATCAAGGCAGAAGATGAGAGTTACAACCTACCCGATGAGCAAGTTCTAATGACAAGCGATGACAGTTGGTCGCTGCACTTTGGCGGTGCTTCTAATCAAAGCAGATGTGGTGTCGGGGTAATCCTAGTAGCTCCTGACGGCACTCACACTCCCATCTCAGCATAGTTACAATTCAATGTTACCAACAATGCGGCCGAATATGAAGCATGCATTATGGGCCTGGAAGCCGCCATAGCATTGGGTGTCAAGAAACTTCGAGTATACGGGGACTCCTCCCTGATCATCAATCAAATTTCCGGCAAATGGAAAGTCAGAAGCGAAAGCTTAGCCCTATACCAGTCCTATCTCGAGAAGCTGTCTGAACAAGTGGAAGAGCTTCGTTACACATACCTACCCAGAAAGTAGAAACAGTTCGCCGATGCACTGGCAAAACTAGCATCAATGATCAACATTCCAAATGGCATGGCTGAAATGCCACTTACAATTGAAACACGTCAAGAAGCAGCATATGCCCATGCTATTGACGGTGTCAAACCTGACGAAGATGAGCCTTGGTTTGCAAACATTCAAAGGTATCTACAAACTTCCGAATATCCACCATATTTTTCAAGCAAGAGTTAGAGGGCTTTGCGCCTTCAATCAACCAACTTCGTTCTAGAAGGTGGCATTCTATAATACCTCGTATTTTTCGGTAATTATAAATATATTTTATTATATTTATAAAGTATTTAGTTCTATTTATAAAGTATTTTTATGAATTTAATTCCATTTAATGAGAATTAAATGTGTTTTTATTTTGATTAATTTAATTATTAATTAATTACGAAAACCGTATTTTTATTTAAATAAATTCAATGAATTTATTTAATCGGGATTTGTTGGGTCGTATTTTGAAAACGAATTTAAATTAATCAAAGCCAAGTTCAAGTTCCATGATCAAACCCAACAAGGCTTGCAAGGATTTATTTTAGTCAAGCCCGAAAGTAAGCCCAACTCAAAACTCCCAAAACCTAGCCCATGTGGGAGAGAAAAACTATAAATACACCCCCTCATTATACCCTCACAAATTTTCAGCAATCTCTTCTCTCTCTCCTTGCGGCACACCCCTCTCGTCCGTCTTTGCCTTCGGCCCCAAGCAACGTGTGTTGCTTGGCTTGTTGCTTGCCCGCGTGCCGCACCCCGCGCCCCTTGCCTCGCCTCACCTCGCAGCCCGCGGCCCAGCCTCGTGCTGCTGCTGTTGCTGCTGTTGCTCTCGCCCAGCACTCGCATGCTCCCTCTCTCGCCCAGCACTCGCGTGCCTCCCTCTCTTGCCCAGCGCCCAGCACTTCGTCGCTGCCGCTCACCCAAGCTGCTCGTGCGGTGCGCGCTGCCGAGTGTTGTGGTGCGTGTGTTGTTGTTGTCGGTGCTCCAACGCCCCACACACACAACACATCAATTTTTGTGTGTGTGTGTGTGTGTTGTTTATTGGTGATAATCAATTGTATACTTTTAAACTTTTAATTTTCAGTTTTTTAATTTGTTTTAATTATTTAATTGTGATTATTTAATTATTTGGGTTATTTAAATTGATTGGAACGGTTATGAACAACGTATTTTATTATTGTCGTATTTAAATTGATGAGATTGATTTTAATGTTTGAAATTATTATTTTGAGATTTAATGAATTAATAAAGTGTCAATTTTTAAGGTCAAAACATGGTTTTTATGATGACCTATTATTAGGGTTTTAATTCCACTTGATTAGGCGATTGATTCACATAATTTAATGACAATTTAAATTATGGGAATCAACTTAAATTTTCAGATTTTTTTACAAGCTTTAAAGAGTTGATTTTAATGGTTTTAAAGCTAAAAATT
This sequence comes from Spinacia oleracea, assembly GCF_020520425.1. Classification (NCBI taxonomy): domain Eukaryota; kingdom Viridiplantae; phylum Streptophyta; class Magnoliopsida; order Caryophyllales; family Amaranthaceae; genus Spinacia; species Spinacia oleracea. Next base: position 87,444,468 of record NC_079492.1, on the reverse strand, counting down.
CAATGTTTTTATGCTAGGACTTGAGTTGACTATTTGAGACTATTAATTTAACGAATAATGGTTAATTTCTAATTAAACCAAGGGTTTTAGTTTCTTAAATAGTTGCTGAAAATTTAGTAAACATGATTAATAATTAAGTTTCTCCTTTGTGTTTATAGGAGTTGATTTCTAGTGAGTTGTGATTCGCACAGTGGCCCCCGTACTTAGGTATTCCAGGTACGTACAAGACTAGGGTGACCACCCATCCCTTGAGGACTTTGTGAAGTGTATTGAATGCGAATTATGTGAACTTATGTGTTGGGAATTCATGTTTGATGTGTAGACAAGCATGTGATTATTATTATTGAATCTATGTGAACGAGCATGTTATGAGTTGAATTATGCTTTAATTTATAGATTCTGTTGAACTATCATGTTATGGACTTTTATAATCGTTGAATTATGTCAAGCATGTTGTTCAAGTTGGTTTGCATGTATGAGTATTGCGCATGCAAGTTATTATTATTATTATGCTATAGTACGGGATGTCTAGCATATGTTGAGCCTATTGAATATTGCCGGAGTGCATTGTTTATTCTACCACAGGGGTAGAATATGTTTAGAGAGTCTATCTTAATTGAACTAAGGACAATTTGTGCTAAGGGCACACCCCGCTTGTTAATAGGCAATGTCGGGTTATCTGAAACAATGTTTTTAAGAAGGAACAATGGGAGTAATTTCACTTGAGTCCATGTTTGATCACAAGTCCTAAAGGATTAAAATGAAGTGTCATTGTCGAGTCGTTAATTGTTTAATTTTTTGCATGTTATGTCTTGTCTAGAGCCTTGAGTGGCATTGAACATAACATACTAATTTACGTAAAGTGTAACCCGAATGAGCTTCAAAACTCTAGGAACGTATATACCTTGAGTATGAACAATGGGGGAAGTCTGGTCGAAGAACTTGTACTCCTTGGATGATACAAGACGTTGTTTCATTCTTTTGTTTTAGGCCGTTGTGCATTGGAATTCCGTCGGTATGGTCCGACTGTCGGTAGGAGTCCGACTTGTTGTTATTTGGTGTATGGTGGGCTCCCATCACCCTTTTCTTTCCTTTTTAGGATACTTTATTTTACCCGTTCGAAGCTACTTTCTTTATTAAACTGTGAGTCAAGAGTCGTGTCAAGTGTCGAGTCTTGTCTCCATGTTTACTTGTTTATTAAATGGCTTATGCATGTGGATTATTAATTCGTTGAGTGAAGCATGTTAGGATAGAATGTTATTCTAGCTTGTTCGTACTCAGCTTTTGATGACTTCGTGCTTCATGTCTTTTGGTCATGGCCTTCGCCTTAATGACCCTATGATGATCCATCATTGCATTTGCGTTGTTGGGGAGTAGATTTTTAATAAAGCAGGTTTGTAGGGATAACTTGCGGGAGAAGTTATCATGGGATTCGTGTTGAGAGTTGTTTTCTTCCGTATTTTATAAACTCTATTTAATAGTCATGACTACTACTTATAGTTAATGGATTTTGAAATATTTATTACTTTGGTTTTGGGACTTCAAGGTTCCAGTTTGTTTTAATGACCATTAACTATTTAATATGTTTTGAAAGTTAGTTAAATTCCGCTGCGTAATTCTGGTAAATAGCCTTAACCGTTATCACGGTAGCGGTAATATCTTGGTAATTCCTTTGTTTTAAGTTGGAAAATGTTATATAAAAAGCAAGGAATTATTAGGGTGTTACAAAGTGGTATACGTACTAGAGCTTAGTTTCATTCCTTCTTTGTAGTAAGTAATACTACAAAGTGGTAATCGGAGACTAAGGCTGCCTTGTAGTAATCTATACTACAAAGTGGTATTTGCGGAACTTTAGGATTTTTGAAAATTGTTTTCCTAAAGTCAAAATGCTATTTTGAGTACTCAATATTTTGGAAGGTCAAATACTAATTATTTTAAGTTATTTGAAAATTTATCGATTTTACTTTAATATTTTTCGGATTTATTAAATTCGAATCAAGTCGAATTAAATTTTCAACATTTCGAAATTTCTCTTTTCGGATTATTTATTTTCGGATATTTTTCTGAAAATTTCGGGGAAAAAAAAGGCTGAATTATTTATGTATTTATTTATTATTTTCGGAAAATAATCTAATTAATTAATTAAATTATTCGATTAATTATTTTAATTTTCGATTTTAATTTTAATAATTTCGTGTATATTTGAAGTTATTTATTAAATTAATTTCGAAAATTATTATTTACTCTAAGTGAGGAAAGGGTAGATTAAGAAGGGCATATTTAGACTAAGTATGCATTTAATCTAAGTATGCATTTTAATCAAGTGTTTATGTGATTATGTCTTGATTATGTGATATTTTATTTAAAGTTTGATCATGTTTTGTTTTTCTTTATGTGATTAATTGCATCACGATTCATGATTAAGCATGTACTTGTGCATTGAGATTGTATGGCTCCACGAACTTACTTTGTTTTGGAACACTTTAGTAAGACTTTTTAGTTGTTGATTTTCAGGATTTAAGATGTTGCTTTCAAAGTACGCAAACCTAGGACACCTAGAGAAGCTAGATTGTGAAACCCCGCACACCTATGTGCAGAAGATTGAGTTTGCTTGCAACTCTTTTGTGGCAGTGCAGAATCTGCCTGAACTAAGGAAAAAGGAGGTCATGGCCGAAATGGTTATTCATTGTTTGCCCCATAGGAACCCATACATAGGTCTGAAGCAACGATTTAAGGATATGCATTCTGCTAGTGGCCTTCCTAATGACTATAAGTATGGTACTCCAGATGGTAGGTGGAGGTATGACATGGAGATTATGACCACTATTCTAGAGATGGCGGAAGATAGTTTTAAGGATGGTAACATGGTGGCAAGTATCCACAACACACAGTTTGGTAGTGATACGGAAACCCAGATGGATGAGGACAATGATGATGATGTTGTTGAGATTGAAAACCCTAATCATATCATTCCTGAACCTACTTTGAGATCTCTAGTGACACAGAAATTGAGCCTGAGACTAATGATGAGGTGAATAGTGAGCTACAACAGAATAATAATGAGGACATGGAGTATGAATCTGATCCGGAAGAGGACTTGGATGACTTTGATGATCCTAATGATGAAGACTTTACCCCGGAGCACTACAAGGAGAGAAATGACCGTCAAGATGATTCTAGCATTTAAAGACTTTTCTAATGTAATAGCTGGTGCTTAAATTTTAGTGAAGTAATAAAGTAGCAAGCTACTATTTATTGTTTTAGTAGTTCATTTTGTGGTTTCTCGAATAAATTACGATCCAAAGGATGTATTATTTTCTCATTGAAGCAATAAAAGTTTAGAGTTCTTTCTTTTACCTCTAATTCTAAGTTTTACGTTCTCTTTGAGCGATTATCGCAAAAGAATTTCAAGTATTTCTTCAATGAAATTGTACTTGCAAGGTGGTTCAATTTTCACCACTTAAACGTTGTGATGCGGATTAAAGAGAGAAAGTGGCCTAATAATAGGCGCCTATCTTGCTCTAAGGGTCCGAAATTTTCATGCATGTTGTGCTGATTGTGTGACTTGTTAGTGCAATGCTTTAGCAAGGCAGTGTCCAAACCCAGTTGTTAAAGTTAGTCTTTTGTTTTATTCAGGAGAAGGGAAATGATTACCCAAGGGATTGCCGATGTGGTTAGGCAACTAGCTGAAGTAGTGCAGAACTTAGCACATAATAGGAATAACCAGGGACTTGATCCAGCTGGTGAGATGTTTAAGAAGGTGGCCTAGAGTAAGTTGTATCAAGGGGAAGTAGATCCAACTATACTTGAGAACTGGCTAAGGGAGTTCGATAAGCTTATCCTACTTGTGAATTGCCCAGAGAACATTAGGGTTAATCGTGCGGTGTATTACCTTAGGGGAGAAGCTGATTTGTGGTGGCAAAGGTGTGAGAATGCTTTGAGAGCTACACTTGGATTTGGATGGGAATTATTCAAAGTAGCCTTGAGGAACAAGTTTTATCCACCATATCTGAAGAAGCAGAAAGCCCATGAGTTCATCGAGTTGAGGATGGAAGGGATGTCTGTAACTGAATCATACAACTGTCTAGATTTGCACCTGAAGTGGTGGCAACGGAGGAGCTTAGGGCTCAGAGATTTGAGAGTGGATTGAAGATGGATTTGCAATTGATGCTTGCTGGAGAGACCTTTACATCTCTTGACACCCTGTACGGGAAAGCTGCCCATTTGTATGGTCTGCAGCAAAGGAAGAATGGAACTGGTGAAAAGAGGAAGGATGTTGGTAACCAAAACCAAGGTGGTGGCCAATAGAATCAAGGGAACTTTAAGAGGAACAAGGGAAAAATCATTTCCAGTTCACGGGAAACCATGGTGGGAACAGAAACAATTTCGACAATAGCAATGGAGATAAGAACCAGTCCGCAGGAAATGGAACGAGAGTCTATGAGTGTAGACGTTGCCATAATAATCACCCAGGACGGGACTGTAATGGAAACCAAGTTGTCTGTAGGTTCTGTGAGAAATTAGGCCATAGAGAATTTGAGTGTTGGGCCAAGAATGGAAAACCCAACCAAGGCAACCACCAGAACAACAACCGGAATAACCAGAACCGGAATGGAGGAAACAATGGTGGAAACCAAAAGGGTTACCAGAATGGTAACAATGGAAATAATGGCCAGAGTAATGGAAAGTCTGGGGGAAACTATCAGCATAATGGGAACCGAAATACCAATGGAAATGCCAATGGAGGTGGCTATAACAAAGGAGTTGCCCAAGGAAAGCTGAATGTAATCACTAGGCAAGAAGCTGAAAACTCGTCTGACGTCATAGCTGGTACTTTTTCTATTAACTCCATTTTAGTTAAAGTACTATTTGATTCTGGTACAACTTATTCATTTATATCAAAGGGTATCTTGGAGAAGTTAGAGTTGAAAGAACCCGAAGAGATTGAAGTACCTATAGTGATACCAACCGGTGAGATTGTGAAGTGCACTAAGATCCATAGAAATGTACCTTTAACTGATAAGGTGTTTTTTCGTCGTTGAATAGAAATACACCAAACCAAACAAAATTTATAAAACACCTAACTAACCGACTATATGGACTATAGCGGCAAGCATAGGGATCGTCCCATAGGAATGGATATGTTTGACTATTCAATCTATGCGTTCACAAGCTAGTTCGGATGGAAAATGAGTTTTTGAATTAATCTAATGAAAGCTAGAAAATCAAACAAATAAAGAAATTCTAGAGGGTTCGGGAATCGGCAATGGAAATCGAATCAAAGGAAGCACAAGGTCAAAACATTCATGAATATGCAACGACATAGCACATAGGGGAATGAAACCAAATGACGTGCTCGCAACCTAGCCTATGGAAGAGCTTTCGCCTAATCCTAAACTAGATAAGCTTGCATATAATAGGAACTATCATTCACTTGCACAAAATAGGCTTACAATGTCTTGCCAAACCTAGCTCATGCATTCCAATCAAATCCCAATCAAATAGCATTTGCAACTACTACTCAATTGGTCATGGAAATCCTATCACTAAATCACATTTAATCACAACATCAATCATGAATTTCCCTAAAATTCCCCAAATTCAATGCCAAGGCTTCATCCCTAGCCTCTAGACTAAACTACTCAATTGGCATGATTAACATCAACATTAAACTAACATTAGTCCTAATCATGAAACTAATTGAATCAATCAAACTAATTGAATCAAGAAAATTCAAACATCCAAAAATTGGGGAAAAAATCAAGAACATTCAAAATGAGAAACTAAATCTAGAATTCCAGCATGAAATCAAAGCATAACGAAATTAATGAAGAAATTAAATAATTAAAGAACAAATAAAATGAAGAATTAGAATTATACCTTGAAATGAAGAAATTGCATCAAACTTTGAAGAACAAAATGAAGAACAAAGCTCAAGAGAAAGAGAAAAGAAATCTGAAAATTGATGATAAAATTGAATTTAGAATCAAGAGTACGTTTGAGGCTAAGAATCCTTAATCCTAATCTCTAATCTAATCCCTAAACTAATTCTAGACAGAGAATTCTAAGCTAAGCCTAAGAAAAATGAAAATTACGTAATGAAAGCCCAATTCACAATGCTGCGATTTTCAGTCTTTATAGTAGCAGCCCCGCAGCCGTGTTCGGTCGCACAAGGGGTCTGTTTGATCGCACAAAGTCTGTGCGGTCGCAAAAGGGAGAGTGTTCGATCGCACACCAAAATAAGGGTGTTCTGTCTAGCAACTCGCCCGCACAGAATGCTGAACTCGCTCGCACAACAACTATTCGATCGCACATGAGCAGCTGTTCGATCGCACAGACTGCTCATTTGATAAGCTCTTGCTGCACTGCTTGGCTGCTGTTCTTCCTGGGTGATGCGCTCTGATTTCTGCACTATTCTTCATACTGCAAGGTACTTCAAGTGAGCACTAAGGGCTGTTGTGAAGGAGCTTCAAGGCTCGTGAAATAAGTCCACAGAGCAGCTGCAAGAACTCGTGAACAACAACTATGGATTGCTTGTTGGCTCATGTACAAGGTTGCTGCGTGAGTGGCTGTTGCTGCATTGTTCTGAGGTAGCTCGAGTGTTGCTGGCTGCACATAGTGTAGACACCTACTTTTGTCCCCATTCTCGAAAGGGAAGGTTCGATGATGAAAACATAAATCTCCACTTGACAACGCATCTCCTATAAAATGACGAATCTCAATTCCCCTTTTCATTTCACCCGAAACCTGCTATTTATAGAAACCTTCTATTTATGGAAACCTGCTAAAAATAGTAACTTCCGTAAAGGGTAGCTTCAAAAAGTGGCAAGTCATAAAAGATAGAAACCTGTCAGAATTAGGTGTTGCACTCCAACATAAATCCTAAATGAGATAGAAAAACTGCGAGAATCCTATTCCTAATATGATTCGGAAATAAGAGTTACGTATTAATTAAAATCCTAACGAGCCTAGAGTTCGTAACGGGCCCAGACGCATTCCGTCATGAAATTGATACGCACTAAAAGACTCGATTAAGTCTCAAACACTACGGATTTCAGGAATCCGAATCTGACTAAGAAAACAGCCCAAACATCAATTTCAACGCCCAGCCCTGGGCGCTGAAATTGCATGGGTCCTATTTTCAACGCCCAGTGCTGGGCGCCGAAATCTTTGACGCCCAGAGCTGGGCGCTGAAAATACCTGGGACGTGTTTTTTCCTAATTCCTCGAGGATTAGGGTTCTACAATTCTATCTTTCCACGAACTCTTTTCTATAAATATAGCCCATGTTCGACGTGAAAACAACACAACACACAATTATTATTCTGAGTATTGACTCTGAACCCCTAAGCCTAAGCCTCACGCTGCAAAATTGATCACGCGTTCTGTCGCAATCGATCCAAAGATCGAACAGAACGTATCCTGTCCCGTAATTTGAGATTCGTTAAATAAAAGGAGAAATAGCAAAGTCAAAGTGGTTAGTTTTCTGAGAACCGTGACGCACCTCTCAAGGGTGCGTCGTAATGTGTCCCTTTTCCATGATTTAATTGCTTTCCTCGCCCTTTTTATGAACTGTTAAACTAACTAAATCTGATTGTTCTACCACGCCTAACAAATATAATATTTTTTGGGAAATTGGATTATCATGCTAGGTCCCTTAATTCTATTTAAATCAGATAACCGCGATCGATCTAGTATTATATGTTGCATATTGCTAAAATCAACTCAGATTAGTTTAATAGTTAACGCATGTCCCTTCAATTATTTATGCTGAGCTAGTAAGGATATCCTGCCTCTGGAGTTATCGAAGAGCGAATACTCCTCTCGGTAGTTAGAGTCCCCCGAACCCTCAATCTCTACCTTGCGGGTGTATGTTGAGAGATCCCCACACCAGGGATCACAAGGGAATCTACGGCCGTCGTGGTCAAACGTAATTGCACTCCCTTTATGTCACGATAACCGGGTTTTGTCAGTTTTTCTCATTGTTGTTAAAAACTGAATGGCGACTCCTATATTACTAGTCAATTGGGTGTAAACTCACAGGAAATCCAATTACACTTGATTGAATAAAAAGAATCGTCACACCCACGAGGGACGAGGTCACGCATTAGCCTCGTGCTTTTTCGACCCCCTCATAGGGGCGACTCCGCTGGGGATAGTGAAGGAAATACTCGTGCTTGTAGGTAATCAAAATAGCCGAAGGGTGAAACGATCCTACCCCACGTTTATTTCCCCATCAAGTTGGGACGACCTGAAAATCAGCATATTAATGTGAACGGGCAGAACCGCATAACGAATCTTGGATCCCTTGGTGTTTCATCTCGAGAGTTGGGACTAAGGATACCCATCGCCAACCGGGGGGTGCATACGCTTCGAATGTTGTCCACTCGGAACTTTCGCTAGTAGTACACCCGTCCTAAACCCAATCGCTCGCTCATTATGTCCCTCTCGCCTGCATGCCCCCTTGGCTTGCACTTGCGGGTTGGCCTCTTGAGCGAAATTCGTCTGTTGAAGACACTACGTCGACGGGGGCATGTGTTGGATCTACGATAGAAGCGGTACCAAGCCAGGCGCAAATAACTACCCATAGAAGCCTATCATAAACTACATGACATATTATTATTGCCTCATGATGGAATGTTAGTTATGTGTAGCGAAATATATGATTGTGTGTGACAAACTGTCCTAGAAAAACCAACGACCTTAAAAATTGCCCAAACATTCATGAACCAATTGGACAAAGAGTCATACCAAAATACGCGTCCCGCAAACCCGAACGATCGCCACAAAAATAAGCGACGCTCGGGATGGCCTGTAACGAATCCCACAAACGCTGCACAACGCGTAAAGGACGTTATGAGGCAAGCACGCAAAATTAAAGTCGCAAAAACAAAAGTATACGCAAACAGAAAACGAGAACCAGCCAGGGACGCATTTTCAACGCCCCTGGCTGGGCTCCCAAATTTCTCACGCCCACTGCTGGGCGCTGAAGTTGTTGCCTGGCCTTTTGGTCAGGCACAACAGCCTCGGTGCCCGCGCAAAAGAAAAAACACGTAGCACCATAAAACGTTTGTAAAAAAAAAAAAAGAATTTCTACGAAGGCGTAAGAAAAAGCACTCGATTCTAGAAGCGACTCATAAAAATAAAATAACTCTTTGTGTCGTTGTTAGGCCTCCTACGACGACAATGCTCGGCTCCGAAATCGAGCATGCTAATTAAACGACCTTGAATGACACATGGGCAAAGTATTCAAAAAATAATGTTCGAATAAAGTCTTCAAGAAAAAATAAATGTTCAAATAAAAAATAAATAAATCCGAGTCTAGATTAGGCTATGCCAAAGTACAATCCAAATCCTAAGTCTTAGTTGTCTTATCCATAGAATCGGTCCTAATACTTGGTGTCTTCTGCAAGCTAAAAGGTTAACCCATATTTTTTTTTTGGCAAATAAATTTGATTATATTACCAAAGTAAGGATAACACCTAGTCACAAAAACCAACTCTAAGTTCCCAACAACCTGGGAACACAGCAACTAAACACAAAGCCAACAGGCACAAGCTAAACTCTACAAGCCACACAAAACAGAATTCTACTTACAACTGACTCTATAGGATCATAGTGATCATTAAACACACTAGAATTCCTCTGAATCCACACAGCATAGACTGTCTCAATGAAGGCAATACTACACAGTTTGGCTCTTTCTTTGGTGCTCCTGCTCTGTACAGCTGCCCATCTAACCTCATCATCCCAGGTCTGAATTGTTCTCTGCATCCCCATTTGAGTAAGAACTCTACTCCAAATCTCCTTTGAATATTGACACTCAAAGAACAAATGTGTCAGTTTCTCTTCATGTACCAGACAAAATTCACATTCACCACTAATGTCTATGTCCCAGCTGATCAATCTGTCTTTGGTAGGAAGCCTGTTTTGTAAAGCCAACCAAGTAATGAAGGTCCCTTTAGGACTAGCCTTGCTGTTACAAGTGATTCTTTTCCAATGCACATGACTGGCTCCACTCTGAAGATGCTTATACATTTTACTGATTTTGAACTTGTCATTAAGGACAAATTGAGTCACTCCTCCTGCTTGCATTAGAACATCTCTATACTGCCAGATCTTCCTTAATGACCAAGTTAGCCCAGATGGGTCATAACTTTCTTGGGCATTACAAAAATTTGACACCAGTAGAGCTGCATTCCAAACAGAACTGACTTGACCAGCTGTAATCTGCCTGCATAGGACAAGAATCTTGCAGACCAACTCTTAATTCTAGCAGTTGTTCTTTCAATAAGAGGTTTACAATCAGAGAAGCTCAACTTCCTAGTTGTCAAGGGTACCCCTAAATATTTAAAGGGGAAAACACCTTTCTGAATGCCAATTGTGGTAGCAATCTGGTTAGAAGCAACATCAGAAACACCAGCTGTATAGACTTCACTCTTTTGGAGATTAGCACTGAGACCAGAAGCCTTTGAGAACTTGGTAAAAGCTCCAAAAAGAGTAATAATAGAAGGCAAATCTGCCCTGGCAAACATGAGAAGGTCATCAGCAAACATCATGTGGGTAATCTTCAATTTCTTACATCTTGGATGATAGTTAAATTCCTTTTGTGAACTCATGGCAGCCAAACATCTTGACAAATACTCCATACCCAGAGCAAAGAGATAGGGTGACATTGGATCCCCTTGCCTCAATCCCTTTTTTGCAGGAATAGGAAGGGTAGGAAATCCATTGACAAGAATAGAGTAGGAGACAGTTCCCAAACATTCCATCACCCACCTAATAAACATGTCAGGGAATCCTAATTCATGCATCATTGACTTCAGGAAGGGCCATTCCAAAGAGTCATAAGCCTTCTTGAGGTCAACTTTTATCATACACCTAGGGGAGATGTATTTCCTTGAATAACATTTCACCAGCTCAGAAGCCAGTAGGATATTATCAGCAATATTCCTACCAGGAATGAAGCCAGCCTGAGAATCATTCACCACTTCACCAATTATTGACTGCATTCTGTGAGTTAAGATTTTTGAAATCAACTTGTAAACAATGGAGCAACATGCTATAGGCCTGAAGTCTTTAATACTGGTAGCATTGTGAATTTTTGGGATTAGAGTAACAGCAGTGTTGTTTGTTTGTTTCAGAAGTTTCCCTGTAGAGAAGAAATCCTGAACAGCCACATAAATGTCATCTTTAATGATGCTCCAAGCTTCTTTGAAAAAGAAACTGTTAAACCCATCTAAACCAGGAGCTTTATTGTTGTCAATCCCTTTCAGTGCCATATCAATCTCAGCAGTTGAAACAGGAAGAACTAAAGATTGAGCTGAAGCTGCAGAAAGTTGTTTACCTTGTCTCACAACTGTAACATCAATACCCTCCAAAGTGTCTGCAGCAGAACCAATAAGACCATGATAGAAAGCTTTGATCTCATCTTTAATCTCTGCAGCAGTGGTAAGCTTCCTCCCATTAGCATCATAAATAACATCAATACTGTTCCTGGCATATCTCTCCTTTACTGCTGTGAAGAAGAACTTTGTATTTGAATCACCAGTTTTCAACCACTGGATTCTTGATTTTTGTTTGAGAGCTCCTTCATGAATACTCAGAAACTTTTTAAGCTTACCAGTGCACTCTTTTTCAGTCAGTTGAAGGTCAATATCACTAGGAGAAGCAGCTAACTGAGATTGAGTGTCATCCAGCTCCCTCCTAATACCATCAATTCTCTCCTCCAGCCTAGCAAATTCTTTCCTATGCAAAGTTTTCAGACCCTGCTTGATGACTTTCAATTTGTGCCACACTTGAAACATAGGAGTTCCATTTACAACAGATCCCCACCCTTCTTGCACAATCTGATGGAACTTAGGGTGCTCAGCCATGTAATTGAAGAACTTAAATGGTCTACTTCCCCTCTGTCTCACCACTTTACAATCCAGCAGAAGAGGGGAGTGATCTGATAAACCTGGGTTCAAATAGTCTACACATACTTCTGGATAACTAGTATGCCAGTTTCCACACCCAAAGGCCCAATCAATTCTGGAATGAATTCTCAAATCACCTTGCCCTTTATTGTTCCAGGAGAAGAAATTTCCACAACTCTTGAGCTCTATCAGCCCTGTTGCATCAATACAAGCATCAAAATCTCTTGTTTTTGTATCAGAAACTTGGCTACCATTGATTCTATCACCTGCATGCAGCACTGAATTGAAGTCACCCATGACAAACCAAGGGTATATCACCCTTGGTCCAATTTGAGTCAAGGTGGTCCAAAGAGGTCTCCTATGATCAATTGTATGCAAGCCATACACAGCAGTGAACTGAGCAGTAAAATTCCCATCCTTTGCAGCTAAATCACCATGAATAACTTGGTCAGTTTTAAGCCCATAGTAAAGGTAACCTCACTATGCCTCCACCCAATCCAGATTCTACCCTTAGGAGAATAGGAATAATTCATTTCCCACTTCCAGCAACTACCTAGCTTATTCTGAATCTTGCTAGCTTTATTTTCCTTCACTCTAGTTTCTAACAGAGCAATAACACTGATCTTATTGGTTTCCAGCAATCTTCTAACCTCCACCACTTTATTAGGATCATTCAGACCCCTAACATTCCAAGTGCAAACAATCATGGTGGATACCTATCTCCTTCCTCAACCTCTGCATCCTCACCCTCCTCCTCTATAGAAAATCCCTCCACTACATCAACCACTTTTGGAACCTGAGCCAATCCCAAAGGATGATCATAGTGTTTAGACTCTCTCCTTCTCCTGGATACTACTCTCCATCCATCATCTTGAACATCACTCACTTGTGCCTGGTTCAAAGGGGTAGTAGCAATCAAACTTGGAATGATTTCTTCAGGAACAGCAGGTTCAGGTACAGAAACAGCAGCATTCACCACCTTCTTTGGTTTCCAGACCTTAGTCACCTTTTTCTGCACTGGTTGAACATGAGTAGCAGGTTGATATCTTGTTTGACCCTTTTTAACTGAACAATCATGCCCAATTATTTGACATTCCTTACAAAAAGGTGGGAGCCATTCATACTCCACTTTCTGATTGAAGGTTCTACCACAAGAGTCCTGTATTTGAACAACCTTGGTGACAGTTTTAGTAACATCAACTTCAATTAAGAGCCTAGCAAAAGAAATCCTCAATTTCTTAGAGGTACACTCATCAGCAAATAAAGGAACCCCAACAAGGCTCCCAATCCTACTGAGAGAATCCATGCCCCAACAACACAGAGGTAGGTTAGGGAGCTTCACCCACACAGGAATTACCCTGAGAATTTCCTCTTGGAAATTAAAATCTGATGACCATGGCTTAGTGATCATAGGCCTACCAAAGAAAGTGTGAGGTCCAGCAACCAGTACCTCATCTCTATCCCTTTTTGAGCAGAATTTAACCACAAAATAGCCCTCATCATGTAGAAACACATTAGGCTTACCAACATGACCCCATTCCTTATCAATATACCTAATTACTGCCCCAATGGAGGGTTTATCACCAACAACATACATGATCAAAGCACAATCCCAAATAGCAGCCATTTTACTCATATCAACCTTGTCAAGCATAGCAACAGGAGTACCTTCCAAAATTGTGGGAGCAATAAAGGAGAGGGAGTTACCTTTGCCAGTGAGTTGCGGTCCTCGAAATAAGTTCACCCAAGATGATTTTGGGTCAACCCTGGTGTGCTGCTATTCTAATGGAGGTCTAGTGCCTTGGTCTCCAAGTTCTCCAGAGGTACCACCATGCTCTGTTTCAGAGGAATCAAGATCCCCTTTGCTTGCCAGGGTTTCCGTACCATTTGTCAAACCCAGTACAACATTAACGTTTCTCACCATTTCCTTCACCCTTTCCAGAGCAGAGCCACCCACTCTCCCACCCCCCTGTCCTTCTTCCATACCTCCCACAATCTCGGAGTGAACACCCCTGGTTTCCGATTGGTACGAAGGAGAGTAGTTGATGGCAGCATGGTACGCCGCAATAGCTTCTTGAGTGTGTGGTGAAGGTGGTCCAGCAGAAGGATGCGACGGGAATGGCGTCCTGATTACCGGCGGCAGTCGGACTTCATCTCCATTGCTGGGTATGGTGTTTCTCAACTGATGTTGGTTCATTGGGCGCAAAGAGGCAGTATGAAGAAGCGCAGAGGCCTCCTCATTGATCTCACGAACTTCTTGTTTCTGATTCTTCTTCTTCCTCGCCATTTCCAATGGTGGGTGTACGATAGCAGAGAACCTTATCGTGCGCTACACCATGGAAAGAGAGAGCAATAGGTTAACCCATATTAAGTCTCCCTTCCTAACATTTAAATCAATGAGCACCCATATGTAATTGTCATCCCTTGCTAGGTACCCACGGCCTCAATACTCTCTCTCACCAACAAAAAGAATATATTATAGTATTTGCAAAATGGAAACGGTCACATTCTATCATTCCCCCATAGTCGCACAACCCCCAAAGTGAACTTAAGGTGTTAATACCATTGGCAAAGAAAAAATTAATGGCCCCAAGGCTTATAATCACATTGGGTCACGACTATCATAGTCCTCTCGAGTCACTCGCTCCTTGAAATACTACTAAGTACGGACTAAAAGATTTTCCATGAATGCAACATGACCAACCATGAAAATACCCAAATCGGCATGCCATAAGACTACCATTGGGGTAAAAGCAATACACACTAAGAGAGAAGCCGTACTAATGATTCTAGTCTTGCAAAAATAAAAATTCGATCTCCCCAATTAACTACCTTGCCAACATTAAGCAAAATGGCGCATGACAAATGAACACCCAAGGGTTAAAAATCTAAAGTGTCAACCAACGAAAGTTATGGTCCAATTAGCCTAAGTCTGAGAGTCGCTTGGTCAAGTATTATAGGCTTACACCACGTCATTATTTTGAGTCTAGGCCACCTCCTTGTATTCATACACGGGTTATAATCAGAAAGATTAATGAAAGTTCGAGTCTAAATCACAACTTCCAATTAAATCACAGAAACTGGAATCTGAAAAGAAGCAAAAAAAGTTATTTTCGATGCAATTCTTTCGTTAAAATTCAATAAGGTAAAAACAAGATTTCGAATCTACGCTATTTGCACATTTTAAGAAACGACTAAATACGCTTGCAAAGTAAGACAATTTAAAATGTCCACCCTAGGCCCACTAAAGCTAAAGGTCCACCCTAGGCCCACTAAAATTAAAGGTCCACTATAGGCCTACCAAACGAGGCTCACTCAGTCTCGCCGCGTGACTCAAAGACCACAACCATCTACCTTTTAGCCCAAATAAAAAAATTATGTTGGGGAGAAATCCCGAGCAAAAAGAAAAAATAGAAAGAGAAAAGGGAGAGCGAAAAGAGCAAGCCATGAAATACTTAAAAAGAAAGAGAAAAGGGAGAGCGAAAAGAGCGAGCCATGAAATACTTAGCCCGTACCTCCCAAAGTGCAACATTTACCCAAGTACACGAAGGAAAAGAATTGAGTCAACCAATCCAAATCATAAAATTCTACAATGTCTACCCTTTCCAATCCTTATACTCTTAGACGCCTTCGCTCTGGGGTCCCTGTTCAGCTCATTTAACCCATCCATGCTCTCATTACCATAACCCAATAAACCACTACCTCGACTCTTGTTCTTGAACTTGTTGTCAACTGCAAACCACGCACGACCATTGACACGTGCGTCATACCCATTATTTCCAAAACCTGCTCTTACGCCACCATTAGCGTAATAACCATATAACTTGTTTGGATGCATCTTGTTGATATACCCTTGAGCCGTCCCCATGCTACTCATTGGCCTTGGTTGATGTAAACTCGTGACACTAGCTTGAGGCTGCAAATTGTGAGTCCTAGTAGATGTGATCCTCATGCTTGACCAATACCCATACAAATTATCCTATCTCATTCAGCCCATTTTTTAAACCGTCTTGAGTCACGAGTAAAAAAAAGAAGACAAATGAAAAGTACAAAACAATAATGAATAATAAAAAAGCAAACTTTGCAAAGCGCCTCTAAAGTTAGTCTAAAAAGAAAAAGAAGCATTTAGCGCACCAAAAAAAGATCCGCCCAGAAATAATTTTTGAGCGCCCACAGCTGGGCGCCGAAATCTTTAGCGCCCCAGCCTGGGCGCTGAATCTCTCTGCTTGCTAAAAATTTGTCCAGAAGTGCTCGTCATTTTATCCGCACATACACGGAACAATAACGAACACTTGGGGGGTACAGCACGTATTCAGATATACGTACCACCAAAAAAATACATGTACTCAAAAAAAATATAAAACAAATTTTTGGCTTACGGCAAGGCAGCAGATTAAAATAATAGTAAACTTCAATTATTCTACCGTTTCAAATAATATGTTTCCACCTCAGAACGTACTTGTTTAAAATCGGCATTTTAAGAAACCATTTTCTGGCTAAGAACTACGCAAGACCTGATTCCAAATTAAATCTATTTAAGGCGGATACATAGGCAATCCATGATTCGGTCCAACCAATTTGCAAAAATATTAAAGCCTATAGAAAAACAAGAATAAAAATAGAAGCCCCTTATTTAAATTTAATTACTTGCAACCCAAGTCGAAAGAAAAATTTGAGTCAAAGGAAGAATCCAAATCATCAAGATGCCAAAATGAGCACACATCGAAAAATAATAAGGGCACGTACCCTTGACAGAAGGAGCACTCACACTCCTAGGCACTTAGCCAACACTCAAAAAATCGCTTTGCCTCAATTGAATGGGGGCTAGTGTAAGCGTCCATGACCTCTAAATTACTCAGCTTGACCCTCCCTAAAGCGAACTAACTCACTTAAAGACTTTCTTTCACCACTAGACATGGTAGTTCGCCTAAAGACCTTCTTTCACCACTAGACACAGTCATAATCGCCAACAAGTAGTAAAGGCAGTAAGCTTGCAATAAAGAGAATTGTTCTACGGCATTGCCCCATTGTTCCTTCGAACTCAGGGCACCCGTTCATGGTAATTCAAATGCTAGCGAATCCCCTTTGAAAAAAAATCAGACATTGTCAATAGGACTTGGCACTTAACCAAGGCTCACCCTACTCAGACATATGACACGGGCATCTAAAATCGAAATCTGAAACATCATTAATGGGAAGACATAACAGCAACTGGGGAGCTAAAAAACTGAAATGAAAGAGCTAGGGAAAGAACTAGGTATACCTTGACCTTTTGTGCAGATATACACCAAGTAAATCTAAGTCGATTTAAAAACGGTTTATATTCCCGCAATTCTGGAAAAGATGGCCCTAAAAGCCTAAAGCATATGCCAAACGGGCACAAGCATATCTTGACGCCTGCACCCTGGCTTCCAGCAAATCCTTAGACAGCATTCCAAAAATCGTAACAGTATTTTGATTCACTCATGTAATCCTGTACGAACCCTTCTATAAGTCAACCTACTTAGGACACCTCGGATTGTACACAGTAGGACTCGGATTTTAAATAATTTTCAAATGATTTTTAAAGACTTCTTCGAACATAATAAAGTGTCGTTGGTTTAAGCTTAGTATGCGTCTATCTCAACGTTGCAAGTGAGTCAAAAAGATTTTTAAATATGATTATGGGTAAAGAAGGGCACCTAGCTTTTGGTCAAGGCACACTTCGACATGTGACTACCTTGACCATGGCAATGTCGCACAATACGACATTTACAAGAGAAGTAGCAGATCACTACTCGAACGTACCTCGCACTAAACGAGTCTGGTTCAAACTATTCATGATCCGTGTCACCATGAATGCATAAAAAGCGTATGAAAAGCATTATAGCACCAAGCCAATCCCGTAGCTACAATTGGGGCTTGAGAAAAACACTCGAAAAATGCTCGAAATGACGATTTTATCGCAAATTCTCGATGCTAATGCTATACATACATCATAGGGGCACGATCCTAAGGTCTAATCATGTAAAACGAACCTTAGAATGGCTACAACCCCTCCCAAATTCTAAGCGCTACTTAGAATATATAAAGTCACCCCACTAACAAGGGTAACTGAAAATCGCGAGTCACCAAAACTCCGATCAAACTACTGCACATAACGCTCGCCCTACAAGCGCCCGTTACACAGTCTACCTCGTTCCAAAGCAAAAGCGAAAGAAAAAATCAAGGATAAGAACTGTCAAAATATACCCAGAAATCATTTTCAAACGCCCAGAGCTGGGCGCCGATATCTTTAACGCCCCAGCCTGGGCGCTGAATCTTTCTGCTAGCCAAGTTTTGCCCAGATATAAAAAAAAAAAACACCTATGAATCCTTGCATCGAACGAAGTAATAAGCCGTGCAAACCCACGCAGAAGGTGCTACACTTGTTCAAACACCTGAACGAGGCATGATGAAGTACTCCAATGCAAAAATAATAATGATATCCCAAACGCCTGTAGGAATGTTCTAAGACACGCCGTTAGGCCACACAAGCCTACGTTGCACCATAAGTTCAACCGTCCCACGGTAAAAGTCTAAAAAAAAGAGTAAGGCATATTGCACTAATGTAGGCACGACCAAGAGCATGTGTAAAAGAGGCAAAAAACTACTTATCGCCCAAATTCAAAATGCAAGCCACACGACTTCTACATTAAGGATTAAAGGTAGCAAAACATTGCCTACCACGGAAGGGATAGCTCGAACCTACACGAGCGGAACCCCAAGGCATCTTTCTCGAAAGAACCTAAAAAATCGTACGCCAAAAGAAAGCATCCCAACATGCATACTTGGGAGCTCCAAGCTACGAAACGACCATAGCAAAATAAAAAAAAATCTCGAAGCAAATGTTTGAACAATCGAAGGGCACGATGTTTAAGCCCACCTCGTGAATGGGCCTGAACCCTATCAAGCTTCTAAGCAAACTATTCAAAATCAGTCATTGCTCAAAAAAAATATGATTCAAACAAACTGATTAATGGACCGCACACAACGGCCATTCTATGAACGCTCGTTCGCACATACATATCATTTTTTCTAAGTATCGAACATTTACGAACGCATTCAAAAGAAAAAAAAGAAAACGAACGAACGAACAAGAGGTCAACTATGTCATCAAGAAAGCTCGCCGGGAATTATTTTCAGCGCCCGGCGCTGGGCGCCGAAATCATTAACGCCCAGGCTTGGGCGCCGAAAATGATCCCAGACCCTCTTTGACTTCTATAGGGCCCTGCCATATTCATTTGACTTGAAAGTTGCCGATTTCTTTACTGAAAGTCGCACCTCATGGCTTTGTTAAGAGTAGCACACCACTACAAAGATCGCTCGCACTTACGAGCACAATCCCAAGCACGATCAAGGACATTACAGAATGCGTATCTCCAAGGAACCTCTTTGACAAGAAATGACCGTCAAGCACGAATGCTTGGGGGCTCGAAAGAAAATATACATTATGCAAAGTAAAAAAAATATCCCCAGACTACGCTGTACGAAGTCCCGTGTTTGGATGTCTCAAAAAATAAAACCAGTTTACGACCTCAAGACAAAGGTCGCCGTTGATACTTATACATAGTCCCCTAATCAAAGACCCAGGTAGTGGCAAAATTGAGCCGAAAAGACTAGCTTAAAACCATGAAAAGGTGATGACCACGAGACTATGGTCAATCTAAACACATTGTCAACCCACATTCAGGTTGCAACTAAATCCGAGCATCCCTCGGAAGAATTCGCTCCTATAAGAATAAATAAGAAAAGAAATTCTCAAAGAAATCACAAGAACAAATGAAATAGGGACTTTCCCACCTCAATCGGGCAAGATCGCGCCACGAACCGCGCGAGTTCCAAATAGAAAAACGAATTCAGGGATGTCCACCCTTAGCGGACAGGGCTCGCCCACCTTCAGCGGGCGGGGTCTGCGTCACTAGCCGCGCAGATCCTCAGTTTTCGAAAAAATAGAATCTTCAAAAAACAAAATGAAACAGGCTCGCCCACCTTCAGCGGGAGGGGTCTGCGTCACTAGCCGCGCAGGTCCTCAGTTTTCGAAAATGAAAAGAAAATAAAAATCTTCAAAGCAAAAAACAGGCTCGCCATCTTCAGCCGGCGGGGTCCACGTCACAAGCCGCGTAGGTCCTTATTTTCAAATTTCAAAAATAGATTCGTCCACTTCTATCGGACGGGGTGTCCACCCTTAGCGGACAGGCTCGCCATCTTTAGCCGGCGGGGTCTGCGTCACAAGCCGCGCAGGTCCTTAGTCGCTGCAGCGATAACTTTTTTCTGGTTTTCCGTTTTTCCAAAAAAAAACGATGTGAGTAGCCTTTGGTTTTCCGTTTTTCCCAAAAACGATGTGAGTAGCCTTTGTTTTTCGTTTTTCCCAAAAACGATGTGAGTAGCCTTTGGTTTTTCGTTTTTCCCAAAAACGATGTGAGTAG
The DNA here is from genome assembly GCF_020520425.1 of Spinacia oleracea. Lineage (NCBI taxonomy): Eukaryota > Viridiplantae > Streptophyta > Magnoliopsida > Caryophyllales > Amaranthaceae > Spinacia > Spinacia oleracea. The sequence continues at coordinate 87,424,104 of NC_079492.1, read as the reverse complement.
CCTTTGGTTTTCCGTTTTTCCCAAAAACGATTTGAGTAGCTTTTAGTTTTCCAAAAAAGAGCGATGTGAGTAGTTATTGGTTTTCCGTTTTTCCAAAAAAGAGCGATGTGAGTAGTTTTTCCTTTTTTCCAAAAACTAAAGTATTGGTTTTCCGTTTTTTCCAAAAAAAAGAACGATGTGCTGGATTTTCCTTCGTTTTACGTCCTATAAAAACAAGGGGGTTTTCTCGTTTAGGTAACCCTAAAAATGAGAATCTTTAAAAACATTTTTACCTCGTGATTGGGCTTGGCCAGGCCCAATTACACTTTATAGCTTTGATTTCGAAAACATCTGTAGATACTCCCAATGACAAAGTGAGGGAGTTTCTACGCACCTTTAGATCCTTCCAATGAGAAAGTGAGGAAGTTTCTATACCATCCGTTGACAAATCCCAATGACACGTGAGGGATATGTCGACACTTCAAGTGATGACCCTTAAGTCAAATGTTATCACTCGGGGGCTCGTGAGACCCTCGCAAAACATGTCACCAAGACTTGTGTGGCGCACTCCGTCCAATACTTTGACCATCGTGTTACTCCAAGACTCAGTCAAAGTGGGGGCTAACTGTAGACACCTACTTTTGTCCCCATTCCTGAAAGGGAAGGTTCGATGATGAAAACATAAATCTCCACTTGACAACGCATCTCCTATAAAATGACGAATCTCAATTCCCCTTTTCATTTCACCCGAAACCTGCTATTTATAGAAACCTGCTATTTATGGAAACCTGCTAAAAATAGTAACTGCCGTAAAGGGTAGCTTCTAAAAGTGGCAAGTCATGAAAGATAGAAACGTGTCAGAATTAGGTGTTGCACTCCAACATAAATCCTAAATGAGATAGAAAAACTGCGAGAATCCTATTCCTAATATGATTCGGAAATAAGAGTTACGTATTAATTAAAATCCTAACGAGCCTAGAGTTCGTAACGGGCCCAGCCGCATTCCGTCATGAAATTGATACGCACTAAAAGACTCGATTAAGTCTCAAACACTACGGATTTCAGGAATCCGAATCTGACTAAGAAAACGGCCCAAACATCAAATTCAACGCCCAGCCCTGGGCGCTGAAATTGCATGGGTCCTATTTTCAACGCCCAGTGCTGGGCGCCGAAATCTTTGACGCCCAGAGCTGGGCGCTGAAAATACCTGGGACGTGTTTTTTCCTAATTCCTCGAGGATTAGGGTTCTACAATTCTATCTTTCCACGAACTCTTTTCTATAAATATAGCCCATGTTCGACGTGAAAACTACACAACACACAATTATTATTCTGAGTATTGACTTTAAACCCCTAAGCCTAAGCCTCACGCTGCAAAATTGATCACGCGTTCTGTCGCAATCGATCCAAAGATCGAACAGAACGTATCCTGTCCCGTAATTTGAGATTCGTTAAATAAAAGGAGAAATAGCAAAGTCAAAGTGGTTAGTTTTCTGAGAACCGTGACGCACCTCTCAAGGGTGCGTCGTAATGTGTCCCTTTTCCATGGTTTAATTGCTTTCCTCGCCCTTTTTATGAACTGTTAAACTAACTAAATCTGATTGTTCTACCACGCCTAACAAATATAATATTTTTTGGGAAACTGGATTATCATGCTAGGTCCCTTAATGCTATTTAAATCAGATAACCGCGATTGATCTAGTATTATATGTTGCATATTGCTAAAATCAACTCAGATTAGTTTAATAGTTAACGCATGTCCCTTCAATTATTTATGCTGAGCTAGTAAGGATATCCTGCCTCTGGAGTTATCGAAGAGCGAATACTCCTCTCGGTAGTTACAGTCCCCCGAACCCTCAATCTCTACCTTGCGGGTGTATGTTGAGAGATCCCCCACACCAGGGATCACAAGGGAACCTACGGCCGTCAAGGTCAAACATAATTGCACTCCCTTTATGTCACGATAACCGGGTTTTGTCAGTTTTTCTCATTGTTGTTAAAAACTGAATGGCGACTCCTATATTACTAGTCAATTGGGTGTAAACTCACAGGAAATCCAATTACACTTGATTGAATAAAAAGAATCGTCACACCCACGAGGGACGAGGTCACGCATTAGCCTCGTGCTTTTTCAACCCCCTCACACATAGAGCTAGGGCTTTCTACGTCGCTGCACAAAGAACATCGTCGCTGCACTCAATCAAACAACGAATAGCCAAGTTATTCAAATTGCCTAGCACACTTATTTAAATCGCGTAGCATTTTATTAATTCGTATCTCATGTTTGCAAATCGTAAAATCATATTAAAACATCGTCAAACATAATGGCACAATATTAAACGCGTTAATACTCAAAACGACCTTTGCGCAAAGAGAATGTGCACAAAAGGCACATTTAGAGCAAAAACGACTAAAATATACGCAAGACGAGAATATATTACGATTAATTGAAAAATGCGATAAACGAACTAAAAACGATAAAACTAAGCGAAAATAATAATAAAATGCTAATAAAATAAACTGAAATCCTAAGCTAAGAGCGACATAAATGTCGCTCATCATTAACCATAGCGAAGACCATATTCTTGTCTAGCCTAATTGAGTTTGAGTTAGGAGATTTAGATGTGATTTTGGGGATGGATTGGTTGGCAATGTTCAAAGCCAAGATTGACTGTGAGAAGCGGAAGATCCACTTAAATTCTAATCTAGGAAAGGTTGTATCATATCGCCGCTTTGGGAAACCTAGAAGTGTAGGAATCATCACGGCAATGGATCTCGTGAAGTTAGTACATAAAGGGAACCATGTTTTCTTATGCAATGTAAGGGACTTAGAACATGTGATGAAAGAACAACCAGAGGACATTGCAGTGGTAAATGAGTTCCTGGACGTGTTTCTAGAGGAGATCCCGGGAATACCGCCCAATCGACCAATTGACTTTATCGTAGACCTAATACCCGGAACTGCACCTATCTCGAAAGCCCCATACCGGATGGCTCCGGCGAAAATGAGTGAGTTAAAAGGTCAACTTGAGGAATTACTAGGGAAAGGTTATATTAGACCAAGTGCATCGCCTTGGGGAGCGCCAGTCTTGTTTGTGAAGAAGAAGGACGGAAGTGTGAGGCTCTGTATAGACTACAGGGAGCTCAATAAGGTCACAATCAAGAATAAGTATTCTTTGCCTAGGATAGATGATCTGTTTGATCAGTTGAAAGGAGCGGGAATGTTTTCAAAGATTGATTTGAGATCAGGTTATCATCAGTTGAGAATCGCAGAGCACGATATACCAAAGACTGCATTTAAGACTAGATACGGTCATTTTGAGTTCACAGTTATGCCTTTTGGACTAACCAATGCGCCTGCAATTTTTATGGACTTAATGAACCGAGTATTCCATGCATTCTTGGATAAGTTTGTAGTGGTTTTCATAGATGATATTCTGGTATACCCCAAGAGTGAGGAGGATCATGCGGAACACTTAAGGTCAGTGTTGAGTACCCTGAGAGACAACCAGTTGTAGGCCAAATTCTCGAAGTGTGAATTCTGGCTGAAAGTTGCATTCTTAGGAAATTTTGTATCCAAGGAAGGAGTTGCATTGGACCCTGCAAAGATAAAAGTTGTTATTGAGTGGCCTACACCTAAGAGTGTCACCGATATTCGGAGTTTTCTTGGTTTAGCGGGTTATTATAGACGCTTTGTGCAAGATTTTTCTAGAATCACCAAACCAATGACAACCTTGATGAAGAAGGAAGAAAAGTTTGAGTGGAATGACAGTGTGAGGAAGCGTTCCAAGCTTTGAAGATGCGATTGACAACCGCGCCGGTGTTAACTTTGCCAGATGAGAGTGGTACCTATGATGTATATAGTGATGCCTCTAAGAATGGCTTAGGGTGTATATTGATGCAGAATGGAAAAGTGATTGCGTATGCATGAAGGCAGTTGAAACCATATGAATCCATTTACCCTACCCATGATTTAGAGCTAGCCGCCATAGTGTTTGCATTGAAGATATGGAGACACTATCTATATGGTGTGAAATGTAGGATATTCACGAATCATAAAAGTTTGAAGTACATTTTCACACAATAGGATTTGAATATGCGCCAACGAAGGTGGTTGGAGTTAATCAAGGATTATGATCTGGACACTCAATACCATGAGGGAAAAGAAAATGTAGTTGCAGATGCCTTGAGTAGGAAATCAAGTCATAGTGTGAATGCGTTAGTAGTTGCTAACGAGCTGTGTAAGGACATGCAGCGATTGAATCTAGAAATAGGGAGTGGAGAATGTCTTGAGGGAATGATGAATTCCTTAACCATCCAACCGTCGGTATTTGATGAAATCAGGGAGAATAAGGCTGGTGATGTTAAGTTAGAGCAGAACAAGGAAAAGATTTCGCAAGGAAAGAAGATGGATTTTAAGGTCCACGATGATGGAAGTTTGAGGTACAAAGGACGATGGTGCGTGCCTCAAAAGTGTAGTGAACTGAAGGAAAAGTTGATGAGAGAAGGTCACAATACACCATATTTTGTTCACCCGGGAGGTGATAAGCTGTATAAGGATCTGAAAAAGGTCTATTGGTGGCCAAGAATGAAGAATGAAGTGGCTGAATTCGTGGCAAGATGTTTGACTTGTCAGAAGGTTAAGATTGAGTATAGGAGACCTCAGCGAAAGGTCCAACCTTTAAAGATTATGAGTTGGAAGTGAGACTGTATCTCAATGGACTTTGTCACTTGTTTACCCAAGTCGAAAAGTGGAAATGACACCATTTGGGTAGTAGTAGATAGGTTGACTAAGTCGGCAGTGTTCATACCAATGAAAGAAACCTGAAAAATGGAACAACTTGCCAAAGCTTACATCAAAGATGTAGTGAGATTACATGGAGTTCCTAAGGATATCGTATTAGATAGGGATTCTAGGTTCCTTTCGAATATCTGGAAAAGTGTGCGGAAGAACTTTGGTACGACATTGAAAATGAGTACAACATTCCACCCAACCACAGATGGACAAACCGAAAGGACTATCCAAACCTTAGAGGATATGCTAAGAGCTTGTGTGATTGATTTTCAAGGTGGATGGGAAGATAGCCTAGATCTAATTGAGTTTTCGTATTACAATAGCTATCATGCCAGTATTGGAATGACACCATTCGAAGCCTTGTACGGGCGAAAATGCAGAAGTCCATTATGTTGGAGTGACATTAGTAAAACCGTTGTACTAGGTCCCCAAATGATAGAGGACACTATGAATCAGGTTAGGACTATTCAATCTAAAATCCAAGCCGCGCAAGATAGCCAAAAGAGCTACGCAGACTTAAAGCGTAGGGATGAAGAGTTCCAAATAGGCGACAAAGTGTTGCTAAAGGTTTCACTAATGAAGGGTGTAATGAGATTTGGGAAGAAAGGAAAGCTAAGCCCAAAGTATATAGGCCCATATAAGATCCTAGAACGGATAGGGAAGGTAGCGTATAGATTAGCCTTGCCCATGGACTTGCATAGAGTGCACAATGTGTTTCATGTATCTCAGTTGAGAAAGTATGTCCCGGAAAAGTCTCATGTACTGCAACCGGAGACCATAGAGTTAGACCAAAGTTTGACATTTGAGGAAAGACCTGTCAAAATCCTTGATAACAAAGTTCGTAGTACACGAACTAAGGATGTTAAGATTGTTAAAGTGTTGTGGCCGGTCTAACCAAGAATCTGAGGAAGCTACCTGGGAAGTCGAGGAAGAAATATCCCGAGCTTTTTCCCGAGGTTAGTTGAGTTACGGGGCCGTAACTCGTTTTCTTTAAGGGGGGTAGAGTGCGGTAGAATTTCTTGCTTTTTACCTTATTTACCTAATTTGCCCCTTACGGTATGCCTAATTTGTTGTTTTCAGTGAAGTTTCACTGTTTATTGTCATGTTGAATTACTTAAAGAGTACAACAACTAAAACTTTTTACGAAGAAAACGCACTAAAGTCTCAAGTCTATTTTTTAAATTGTTATTTCCGTGCCCAAGTTTCGGGACGAAACTTCTTTTAAGGAGGGTAGACTGTAATACCTCGTATTTTTCCATAATTATAAATATATTTTATTATATTTATAAAGTATTTTTGTGAATTTAATTCCATTTAATAAGAATTAAATGTGTTTTTATTTTAATTAATTTGATTATTAATTAATTACGAAAACCGTATTTTTATTTAAATAAATTCAATGAATTTATTTAATCGGGATTTGTTGGGTCGTATTTTGAAAACGAATTTAAATTAATCAAAGCTCGGTTAAAGTTCCATGATCAAACCGAACAAGGCTTGCAAGGATTAATTTTAGTCAAGCCCGAAAGTAAGCCCAACTCAAAACTCCCAAAACCTAGCCCATGTGGGAGAGAAAAACTATAAATACACCCCCTCATTAAACCCTCACAAATTTTCAGCAATCTCTTCTCTCTCTCCTCTCTCTCTCTCCTTGCGGCACACCCCTCTCGTCCGTCTTTGCCTTCGGCCCCAAGCAACGTGCGTTGCTTGGCTTGTTGCTTGTTCGCGTGCCGCGCCCCTTGCCTCGCCTCACATCGCATCCCGCAGCCTAGCCTTGTGCTATTGCTGCTGTTGTTGCTCTCGCCCAGCACTCGCGTGCTCCCTCTCTCGCCCAGCACTCGCGTGCCTCCCTCTCTTGCCCAGCGCCCAGCATTTCGTCGCTGCCCCTCGCCCACGCTGCTCGTGTGGTGCGCGCTGCCGAGTGCTGTGGTGCGTGTGTTGTTGTTGTCGTTGTTCCAACGCCCCACACACACAACACATCAATTGTTGAGTGTGTGTGTGTTGTTGATTGGTGATAATCAATTGTATACTTTTAAACTTTTAATTTTCAGTTTTTTTAATTTGTTTTAATTATTTAATTGTGATTATTTAATTATATGGGTTATTTAAATTGATTGGAATGGTTATGAATACCGTATTTTATTATTGTCTTATTTAAATTGATGAGATTGATTTTAATGTTTGAAATTATTATTTTGAGATTTAATGAATTAATAAAGTGTCAATTTTTAAGGTCAAAACATGATTTTTATGATGACCTATTATTAGGGTTTTAATTCCACTTGATTAGGCGATTGATTCACATAATTTAAGGATGATTTAAATTACCGGAATCAACTTATATTTTCAGATTTGTTTACAAGCTTTAAAGAGTTGATTTTGAATGGTTTTAAAGCTAAAAAGTCAATGTTTTTATACTAGGACTTAAGTTGACTATTTGAGACTATTAATTTAACGAATAACGGTTAATTCGTAATTAAACTAAGGGTTTTAGTTTCTTAAATAGTTGCTGGAAATTTAGTAAACATGATTAATAATTAAGTTTCTCCTTTGTGTTTATAGGAGTTGATTTCTAGTGAGTTGTGATTCGCACAGTGGCCCCCGTACTTAGGTATTCCAAGTACGTACAAGACTAGGGTGACCACCCATCCCTTGAGGACTTTTTGAAGTGTATTGAATGCGAATCATGTGAACTTATGTGTTGGGAATTCATGTTTGATGTGTAGACAAGCATGTGATTATTATTATTGAATCTATGTGAACGAGCATGCATGTTATGAGTTGAATTATGCTTTATAGATTCTGTTGAACTATCATGTTATGGACTTTTATAATCGTTGAATTATGTCAAGCATGTTGTTCAAGTTGGTTTGCATGTATGAGTATTGCGCATGCAAGTTATTATTATTATAATGCTATAGTACGGGATGTCTAGCATATGTCACTACAAGAAAACGGCGATTTTACGACTGGAATTTCCGACCATAGGAAAAGTAGTCGATAAAATTAAATTTTACCGACTAAATAATAGGTAGTCGTTAAATTCAATTTTTACCGACTAACATTTTGTTGCCGGTAATTTACGACTAATTTACATGTAAACTACGACTACTTAATAATCGTGAATAAAGTCGACCAAAACAAATTTTCGAAAAAACTTACCGACTAAATATTTTTACCGACTACCTAATGTAGTCGGAATTTACCGACTACTTTGAAGTTGGTAGTTAAAATAAAGTTTTACCGACTACTTTGTAGTTGGTAAAAAAGAAAAAAAAAACGAAAATTCCAACAAATTTTCGAAAAAATTTACCGACTACTTTTACCGACCAAATGCTTTTACTGACTACCCAAAATAGTCGGAATTTACCGACTACATTTAGCTTGATCGTTAAAATAAACTTTTAACGACTACTTTATAGTAGGTAAAATTTTTTTTAAAAAAAAACTAAATTTTTTCCGACCAAAATAGGGGGTCGTTATTTTTTTAAATGGTAAAAAAAAAAAAAAATTTAAAAACCAAATTTTTTCCGACCAAAATAGTGGTCGTTATTTTTTTAAATCAAAAATTTTTCGTCCATAACCCCACCACAAAATGAGAACCCTAGAAGCTCATAACCCAACCACCCCCTCTCTCTGTCGTCCGCCTCCCCTTCTCTCTCAAACTCTCATCCACTCTCTTTCTCTCACCTGCCTCCCCTTCTCCCTCTCATCTCCCTCCATCAATCTTCATCAACAACCTTCGATCTTCATCAACCTCCACCGGTCATCGTCACCAACCTTCGATCTTCATCAACCTCCATCGATCTTCATCACCGTCCCTCTCACCAACCTCCATTGATCTTCATCTGCCTCCCGCTCTTGTATGACTCTCTAGATCTCTCATTGCTTCGATCATCTCACTCGATTTATCAATGGCATAAGTCGGGTTTTTTTCGTCATTTTTTTAAACATTTTTATTTCGTTTTAATTTTTGTTTTTTGTTAGGATTTTCGTTCTTTAATTTGATTTTCGTTTTTTAGTTTGGGGATTTATTTTTGATTTGGGGATTTTTTAAATTTGATTTTCGTTTTTCTTATGTGATTTTCGTTTTTAAACCGTTCAATTCTGTTTTCAATTCTTGTTGATGGGTTTTGTTTCTTCTTTTGTAATCCGGGTTGAGAAGAACAAGCGTGGATTTGGTATGCATTTTCCAGAAGAGTACATTACTGGAATTTGATTTAGAGATCTCCTATCTGGAATTTGATTTGGTTTTGGGTGTAAATCATTAATTTCATGTACACTGGGTATGTAGTGTGTAGTAAATCATCGATTTTGGGTGTAAATCATTAATTCCCTGTAAATCATTAATTTTGTGGAATTTGATTTGATTTTGGTATGTAGTGTTTATATTTGTTTGATTCACGAAATACAACCCATTCTTTGTAAATTGTTCTAACTTCCGAGTTTTCATTATCGATTCATCAGTCTAATGGAGACTGGTAACCGGGTTACTGGTTTCATTTTTTTTTTTTTAAAAAAAAAAAATTCATATTTCCGACTACTTTGTTGGTCGGAAAATTACCGACTACTTATTTAATCGGAAAAATACCGACTAACAAAGTAGTCGGAAAAATACTGACTAACAAAGTAGTCGGAAAATTATCGACTAACAAAGTAGTGGGAAAATTATCGACTAACAAATTAGTCGGAAAATTACCGACTACTTTTTTAGTTGGTAATTTTCCGACTATTTTGTTAGTCGGTAATTTTCCGACTATCTGTAGTCGGTAAAGTAGTCGTAAATTTTTACCGACTACTTTTTAGTCGGAATTTGGCCAAACTCCGACCAGGATATCACCGACAACCCTATGCCGACTACTTTTAGTCGGTAAATTTTTTTGCGACCAAAAACGCTCTTTTAGCGACTACTTTTAGCGGTCGCCAATTTGTCGTTTTCTTGTAGTGTGTTGAGCCTATTGAATGTTGCCGGAGTGCATTGTTTATTCTACCACAGGGGTAGAATATGTTTAGAGAGTCTATGTGAATTGAACTAAGGACAATTCGTGCTAAGGGCACACCTGCTTGTTAATAGGCAATGTCGGGTTATCTCAAACAATGTTTTTGAGAAGGAACAATGGGAGTAATTTCACTTTAGTCCATGTTTGATCACAAGTCCTAAAGGATTAAAATGAAGTGTCATTGTTGAGTCGTTAATTGTTTGATTGTTTGCATGTTATGTCTTGTGTAGAGTATTGAGTCGCCTTGAACATAACATACTAATTAACGTAAAGTGTAACCCGAATGAGCTTCAAAACTCTCGGAACGTATATACCTTGAGTGTGAACAATGGGGGGGAGTTTGGTCGGAGAACTTCTACTCCTTGGATGATACAAGACGTTGTTTCATTCTTTTGTTTTAGGCCGTTGTGCATTGGAATTCCGTCATTATGGTCCAACTGTCGGTAGGAGTCCGACTTGTTGTTATTTGGTGTATGGTAGGCTCCCATCACCCTTTTCTTTCCTTTTGAGGATACTTTATTTAACCCGTTCGAAGCTACTTTCTTTATTAAACTATGAGTCAAGAGTCGTGTCAAGTGTCGAGTCTTGTCTCCATGTTTACTTGTTTATTAAATGGCTTATGCATGTGGAGTATTAATTCGTTGAGTGAAGCATGTTAGGATAGAATGTTATTCTAGCTTGTTCGTACTCAGCTTTTGCTGACTTCGTGCTTCATGTCTTTTGGTCATGGCCTTCGCCTTAATGACCCTATGATGATCCATCATTGCATTTGCGTTGTTGGGGATTAGATTTTTAATAAAGCAGGTTTGTAGAGATAACTTGCGGGAGAAGTTATCATGGGATTCGTGTTGAGAGTTGTTTTCTTCCGTATTTTATAAACGCTATTTATTAGTCATGACTACTACTTATTGTTAATGGATTTTGAAATATTTATTACTTTGGTTTTGGGTCTTCATGGTTCCAGTTTGTTTTAATGACCATTAACTATTTAATATGTTTTGAAAGTTAGTTAAATTCCGCTGCGTAATTCTGGTAAATAGCCTTAACCGTTATCATGGTGGCGGTAATATCTTGGTAATTCCTTTGTTTTAAGTTGGAAAATATTTTATAAAAAGCAAGGAATTATTAGGGTGTTACACATTCTATACAAGAGGTCCCCTAACCGCCCCAATCTCCGATGTGTTGACAGGCACGAAGCAAAAAAGTCATGGACACCGTACATGTCGGGGTCTGCGGTACTCACATGAATGGAAGATGCTAGCTCTCAAAGTCATTAGGGCTCGATATTACTGGACCACCCTCGAGCGGGACTTCTCCTTCTTTGTCAAGAGGTTTCCTACCTGTCAAAAACGTGCGAACCTGAAGCACATTCCTCCATCCTTTCTATACTTGCAGTTACCACCATGGCCATTCTCAGCTTGGGGTATCGACGCCATTGGCAAAGTGACTCCAATAGTCACCGGGGGCCATGAATTCATACTCGTGGAAATCGATTATTTCACTAAGTGGGTCGAGGCCAGATCATTCAAAGTATTGGGTTCCAAGCAAGTGGCCCAGTTCATACAAGAAAACATCATATGCAGATACGGAGTTCCCCACGAGTTCATCAGTGACCAGGGAACCCATTTCCAAGGCGAGTGTGAAGTTTTGTTCGCCGAGTACAAAATTCAACATCACCGTTCTTCGCCTTAGCGCCCGCAAACCAACGGGGCAGTCGAAGCAGCCAACAAGAATGACAACAGGCTCGGCCCTAGGGGGTAGGCGAGGGGTGCGACCGCCTAGGGCCCAAGGTGGAAAGGGGCCTAAAATAATTGTCTATCCAGTAATTTAGTATTAGTAATAAACAACGCATTAACTACACATGTTATTTCCTTTGCTCATTGGTAGAAAGTATGTTCTAAAGTTTTGATATCTACTAAGAGGTCTAGGGTTCGACTGTTAGGTTATGATACATATGACATTACATAAATCATGCGGAAACAACCATTAACCCAGGACAACATATTATTTACACATAATCATATAGCATAATTTAGATGCATACTCTTTGTTGCGTGCCCTCCCTAGCTGCGCCCGAACCGAACAAGAACATGTCTTTTAGGACTCCAAGTGTCGTCCCTCCGTAGATAGTCCACAGCACGTCCGGATCCGCCTTAAGATTGACCAACTAGAATCGCCCTTAAGGTACTAGAAAATTTCGGCACTTTTGAGCAAGATGTGTGTTTTAATTTTCTCTCAAAAAACTCACTTTTGAATACTTTGAAACTTGTGTATAAATAATGACCCCTAGGCCTTTATTTATAGAGTTATGGAAAAGGAATCGCAATCCTAGTAGGATACGAATTAATTGAAATTAGAATCCTACATGAATTCTATTTAATTAATTTATCTAATTAGGAATAGGAATTTAATCACACACTAACTCTTGCAGTTTTAGGAATCACGCATGAGCACAAACTCACACACACACACGGCAGCCACAAGGGCTGCCCATGTGCATGCGAGCAGCAGCCCATGCAGCGCGGCCCACGCATCCGTGGCCTTGGTGCGCGCTGGGCTTGTGGCGTGCGTGCTTGCTGGGCGATGGCCCGGCTTCGTGCTGGGCCTTCGTCCGGCAGGCCTCGTCCGATGCTAATTCGTACGATACGCTTCCGATTAAATTTCCATTTCCGGAATCTATTTCCGATACGAACAATATTTAATATTTCCGATTCCGGAATTAATTTCCGTTTCGAACAAATATTTAATATTTCCGTTTCCGGAATTATTTTCCGATTCCGGTAATATTTCCGATTCTGACAATATTTCCGTTTCCGGCAATATTTCCGATTCTGGTAATATTTCCATTTCCAATAATATTTTCCGATACGTACCATGTTTCCGTTTCCGGCAACATCTACGACTTGGATAATATTCATATTTCCGATACGATCCATATTTCCGTTTCCGGCAATATCATCGTTTCCGGAGTATTCATTTCTTGCCTGTGACGATCTTAGCTCCCACTGAAACCAAGATCCGTCGGTTCCGAATATTCATAGATGGAGTATTTAATGCCATTAAATACTTGATCCGTTTACGTACTATTTGTGTGACCCTACGGGTTCAGTCAAGAGTAAGCTGTGGATTAATATCATTAATTCCACTTGAACTGAAGCGGCCTCTAGCTAGGCATTCAGCTCACTTGATCTCACTGAATTATTAACTTGTTAATTAATACTGAACCGCATTTATTAGACTTAACATAGAATGCATACTTGGACCAAGGGCATTATTTCCTTCAGTCTCCCACTTGTCCTTAGGGACAAGTGTGCATTTCCTAATTCCTTTGTCGCTCGATGCTTGCTCTTGAACATAAGGTAAGAGTTGTCATCCTTATTATGTCCAGAGGTGTTCCTCGGTTTCAGAGTTCAACTGATCAAATAAACAGATAATCATAGCCTATGATTCATCCGAGCACGGCCATGCATTTCACAGTTTCTAGCTCTCCGAGTGGCCTTGTACAACTTTTAAGCATCTCATCCCGATTTATGGGAGGACAATCCCAATCTTGCGATCTTGAGATTAGACTTCGTTTGATAGGTGATTACCTGAGCGTTGCCTTTATAGCCTCCTTTTACGGTGCGACGGTTGGTCAACGTCAAAGCAACCAGTTCTCAAACAAGTAATCTCAAATCACTCAGGTATTGAGGATTTAGTGTCTAATAATTTAATGAAATTTACTTATGACAGACTTTCATCTCTTACAGTAAAGTTTCATAGGTCTTGTCCGATACTAGTCTTCCCAAAGTAAGTATCTATGCAAATGATTATGACATTGCCATGTCCACATAGTTCAAGAAACAGAACTACTAGTCATCTTGCATTCTAATCGTCTAACGTTTTCTATGCGTCCAATTTTATAGAAAACTCCGATTAGGGACCATTTTCAACCTTTGACATTCAAGTTCACTTGATAGACATTTCTTAGTCACAGGACTGGTCCTGACAGTCTATCTTGAATATATCGTCAAGTTGAAGGGACTCATCATTTAATAAACCACAAATTAAATGGAAAAATGAATTTCTTTCATTTATTGTGAATGATTAACCAATAATGTTTTACAAAGATTTAAACTCTAAAGCTTTAAAACATTAAACAGAGACATCAAAGCCATTCTCCAATATGCTTGATTCCCATAGCTGCAGTGTGCGAGTTGTGCTTCGCTTGCGGCAGAGGTTTAGTTAATGGATCTGATATGTTGTCATCAGTTCCAATTTTGCTTATCTCGACTTCTTTTCTTTCAACGAACTCTCGTAGAAGGTGAAATCTACGAAGTACATGCTTGACTCTCTGGTGGTGTCTAGGCTCTTTTGCCTGTGCAATAGCTCCGTTATTGTCACAATACAGGGCTATTGGTTCTTTAATGGAGGGGCTACACCAAGTTCACCTATGAACTTCCTTAGCCATATAGCTTCCTTTGTTGCTTCATGTGCAGCAATGTACTCCGCTTCAGTTGTAGAATCCGCAATGGTGCTTTGCTTAGCACTTTTCCAGCTTACTGCTCCTCCGTTGAGGCAGAAGACAAACCCAGACTGTGATCTGAAATCATCTTTGTCGGTTTAGAAACTTGCGTCCGTATACGCTCATCAAGTGTTTTTGGGCACTGAGTCTTGCTTAGAGTCATTCCATGAGACATGGGTAGGTAGCCTCGCTTGGAGTCCGCCATCTTGAACCTATCAAGTACCTTATTGATATAAGTGCTTTGACTAAGTCCAATCATCTTTTTAGATCTATCTCTGTAAATCTTGATGCCCAATATGTACTGTGCTTCTCCTAGATCCTTCATCGAAAAACATTTCCCAAGCCAAATCTTGACAGAGTTCAACATAGGAATGTCATTTCCGATAAGCAATATGTCGTCGACATATAATACTAGGAAAGCAATTTTGCTCCCACTGACCTTCTTGTATACACAAGATTCGTCCGCGTTCTTGATGAAACCAAAGTCACTGACTGCTTCATCAAAACGTATATTCCAGCTCCTGGATGCCTGCTTCAATCCGTAGATTGACTTCTTTAGCTTGCATACCTTTTTAGCATTCTTTGGATCCTCAAAACCTTCAGGCTGTGTCATAAACACAGTTTCTGTTAAAACGCCGTTTAAGAAAGCAGTTTTGACATCCATCTGCCATATTTCGTAATCGTAATATGCAGCGATTGCTAACATTATTCGAATAGACTTTAGCATTGCAACTGGTGAAAAGGTTTCATCGTAATCCACACCGTGGACTTGCCTGTAACCTTTTGCAACCAATCTAGCTTTGAAAACTTCAAGTTTCCCATCCTTGTCCTTTTTCAGTTTGAAAACCCATTTGCTTCCAATGGCTTGGTAGCCATCTGGCAAATCGACCAAATCCCATACTTGGTTTTCAGACATGGAGTCTAATTCAGATTGCATGGCTTCTTGCCATTGCTTGGAGCTAGGGCTCGTCATAGCTTGCTTGTAAGTCGCAGGTTCATCACTTTCAAGTAATAGAACGTCATAGCTCTCGTTCGTCAAAATACCTAAGTACCTCTCCGGTTGAGATCTATATCTTTGCGATCTACGCGGGGTAACATTTCTAGATTGACCATGATTCTCACCAGATTCTTCTAAAGATCTCTGAGTTTCATCCTGAATGTCATCTTGAGCATTCTCTAGAGTTTGTTGTTCGACTCGAATTTCTTCGAGGTCTACTTTTCTCCCACTTGTCATTTTGGAAATGTGATCCTTCTCCAAAAAGACACCATCTCGAGCAACAAACACTTTGTTCTCAGATGTATTGTAGAAGTAATACCCCTTTGTTTCCTTTGGATAGCCCACAAGGATACATTTGTCAGATTTTGGATGAAGTTTGTCTGAAATTAATCGTTTGACGTATACTTCACATCCCCAAATCTTAAGAAAAAACACATTTGGAGGTTTTCCAAACCATAATTCGTATGGAGTCTTTTCGACAGCTTTAGACGGAGCTCTATTTATAGTGAGTGCAGCTGTATTTAGTGCATGTCCCCAAAATTCTAATGGAAGTTCGGCCTGACCCATCATTGACCTGACCATGTCTAGCAAGGTTCTGTTCCTCCGTTCTGACACACCGTTCCATTGTGGTGTTACAGGAGGAGTCAATTCTGATAGAATTCCACATTCTTTCAGATGGTCATCAAATTCATAGCTCAGATATTCACCGCCTCTATCAGACCGCAGTGCCTTAATCTTCTTGCCTAATTGATTCTCTACTTCACTCTGAAATTCCTTGAATTTGTCAAAGGATTCAGACTTATGCTTCATTAGGTAGACATAACCATACCTACTGAAGTCATCAGTGAAAGTGATAAAGTAGCTGAAACCACCTCTAGCATTTGTACTCATTGGTCCACATACATCTGTATGGATTAAACCCAATAGTTCATTTGCTCTTTCTCCAACTTTAGAGAAATGTTGCTTTGTCATTTTGCCAAGTAAACATGATTCGCGTTTACCATAATCCTCTAAGTCAAATGGTTCTAGAATTCCTTCTCTTTGAAGTCTTTCTAAGCGTTTCAAGTTTATATGGCCTAATCGACAATGCCACAGATAGGTGAGATCTGAATCATCCTTTTTGGCCTTTTTGGTATTTATGTTATATACTTGTTTGTCGTGATCTAATAAATAAAGTCCATTGACTAATCTAGCAGATCCATAAAACATCTCTTTAAAATAAAACGAACAACTATTGTCTTTTATTATAAAGGAAAATCCCTTAGCATCTAAGCAAGAAACTGAAATGATGTTTTTAGTAAGACTTGGAACATGGAAACATTCTTCCAGTTCCAAAACTAGCCCGGAGGGCAACGACAAATAGTAAGTTCCTACGGCTAATGCAGCAATCCGTGCTCCATTTCCCACTCGTAGGTCGACTTCACCCTTGCTTAACTTTCTACTTCTTCTTAGTCCCTGTGGATTGGAACATAAGTGTGAGCCACAACCTGTATCTAATACCCAAGAAGTTGAATTAGCAAGTATACAGTCTATAACGAAAATACCTGAAGATGGAACGACTGTTCCGTTCTTCTGATCTTCCTTTAGCTTTGGACATTCTCTTTTGTAATGGCCTATTCCATCACAATAAAGACAGCTTGATGTGGACTTGTCCTGCTTTGATTTAGCATTGCCCTTGGACTTTCCACCTTTCTTGAATGGTCTCTTTCTAGCCTTGAGTAAATCTTTGGCTTCACAGTCCAGTACTATTTCATCCTTTCTGACAAGGTGAATAAATTCTGCAATTGTTTCTTCTCTTGGTTCACTTAGGTATTGTTGCTTGAAGCGACCAAACCCACTGTGTAGTGAATTGAGCAAGACAGAGACTGCCATCCTTTCGCTTATTGGTGTTCCTAGTAGACTTAGGAGATCAAAATATGAACACATAAGATCCACATGGAACCTCAGTGGGACGCCTACCCTCTGTTTAGTGCGAAGGAGCTGAACATGTGTTTCTTGGACCTCCATCCTATAACACCTGTTGGGAGAACTAACCTTTAGCCCAGACATTGATTCAATCAACTCATGGACGTTCAGGTCCCTGTCCTCCGTACTTCCACGACAGATATCCCTCAGATTCTTGATGAGCGTAAAAGGTTCATAAGCTACAAACCTTCTAGCCCAATCATCAGGGATATTGTTCAGCATGAGACTCATAACCTTTTTGAGATCCGCATCCCAGGCGTAAAATCTCTCAGGGGTCATGTCTCTGGCATAGTAGCTTGGCATGGGATGTGATAGTACATACTCAAGTCCATTGAGTTTGACTATTTCAACTAGCTTAGCTTCCCATTCAAGAAAATTTGTCAGGTTCAGCTTGACCATAAGCTCAGAACCCATGATGATGTTTTGATTGTTGTTTGCCATATTAAAACTACAATTGAAAAGAATAAACAAATAAATAACCATTCACAGTTTCTCTTAATAAACTTAAATTCTAGCATACATGCATAATTCAATGTTTATTAAGCATTTTATTCAAGTTATGTGTTCCGGCAGGTGTGAATAAAATGATTCCAAGATCCTAAAATCATTGAAGAACTAAGCACAGTTTGTCGACTTAATCCTAGAACATCTTAGGTAAGCAAAAGCCTTTTGCTAATAGTCTAGAAACTATTCTTGGTTGATAGGTACGTCTAAGAACTTATTAGGTAAACCTATCGAATTTGCCACGACATAAAAGGACTCCTTACTTATATCGTTGAGTTTCACCAAAACTAACATGTACTCACAATTATTTGTGTACCTTGCCCCTTTAGGACCAATAAGTAACACCTCGCTGAGCGAAAACTATTACTAGATTGATGTAAAGGATATCCAAGCAAGTGTATATTTTGGCATGGCACCTTTTAACTCAATTTTTAAGTTTGGAACTTAAGGCTCTTACTATGTTGGTTAGATTTTAAGTGAACTAAAATCCTTAATCATGCAACATAATCAAGCTTTTGATCTCATGCATTTTAAGACATATTTAAAGCAATAAATAACTTAAAACATGCATAAGATATTTGTGATCTAGTATGGCCCGACTTCATCTTGAAGCTTTGACTTCAAAGTCCGTCTTGAAAATCTCCGTGGGAGGCACCATTTTCTTCAAATAGGATAAGCTATAACTAATTACAACTATTTGATGGTACGCAGACCATTTTGAATTGAAAAATAACTTTGGTGCTTTAGACCAATTACATTCAAATTAATGGTACGCAGACCATATTTTCTATCCTATTTGGGCCATACTAGTCACTTCATAACCTGCAAAACAGTACATATACAATATATACCATTCACCCATTCATTATCATGAATGGCCCACATAGCTGGTTAGTAAAACACATTATGCATCACGTAAACATTTGCAGCAATTAATCAAGGGCACCAATAATCTACCAATTATTCAGTCCTTATTAATTCTAATCGAGTTATTTTAACCTTAAGGATTTGTAGACCTAATCAAGAGTTTATGACTAAAAAGCGCTCCCACTCACCAATAAATTCATATGCTTTACTAATTTTAAACATAAAATTGTATTTCTAGTCTAACCGGAAACATACAAATTTAATTAAAATTTAAAGCTCATATAAATTTATAATTGAATCCAAAAATTTAATTTAATTTCAGTCGCATTTAAATTAATTCATGATTTTAATTTTAGTAAAATAATTAGAATAAATTCCATTTATTATAATTATAATATTCAAAATTAAAATCCAAGAAATTAATTCAAATTATTAATTTTAAAATTAATTAAAATTACGTGAACTGAAATTTTCAAATTAAACATTCAAAACGATCTAATCGTGACGCAAACACCCTACGCGTTGCACGCCCATGGGCCGTACGCACACAGCCATTGCTGGCCATGTGCGCGCAGCCCATGCGCTCGTCGCATAGCTGCTGCTGTCCTATCGCAAGCCTCCGCACAGCGCCCCATCGCACGCGAGCTATCGCTCGCAGTGCGCGCGCGCGAGATCGCTTGCTGGGCGCGCTGGCTCGCTCGCTGTGCGCGCGAGCCATCGCTCGCTGGGGCGCGACATCGCTCGCTGGGCGGGCGACATCGCGCGCTGCGCGCGCGAGCAGTGCTGGGCGCGGCGCTCGTGGCACGCGAGCTTGCGCTCGCTGCGCGCGAGGCTGCGCGCACTTGTGCGAGGCAGCGCGCGTTGTGGCGCAGCTCGCTTGCTGCCCACACGCGACTGCCTTGGCTCGCCCTTCGCCCACGCCCATTCGTTCATTGCTCGTGGCACACGACACAAGGCAGGGCTGCTGCCTTGTGCTCGTGCACTACGCCCTTGCTCATTGCATTCGTGCCGCACGGGCGACGAGCTCCCTTGCTCGTCGTCGCATGCCCGCATTATACAACACCCCTTAAGGGTAACACGAAGCGTCCATTGCTTCGTGCGTGCAAGTTATTTGAACGAATCGCATAAAAAATTTAAAATTTATATTTAAAATTAATGACAAATTAATAAATATTATTAATTTCATAATTTTAGGGCGAAAAAATCGAAAATTTATTATCCAATTGATTTCCGATTGATATGGATTCAAGTCTAGGTCATAAAAATTTAAAATTTATCGTAAATTTACAATTTTTATGGTGGTTTTTAATCATAGGTTTCTAATTAAATTACAATTAATTATGAAAATCAAATTAATTCTAAATTATTCTAATTTTCAACAAATTAATCATAATTACAAATTAGATTGCATAATTAACAAGACTAGGCATTCAAACTTGTTAAACATATGCAGTAGGTCAATCAAAAATTCAAGATTTATCAACAGGAATCGCAAATATTTAATTTAACATCTTAAATTTACGAAATTTTGCATTCGAAAAACTAAAACCTTCGAAAAGTCATAGTTAGGCTTCGAATTTGAGAATTCTGGGTTCGGCAGAAAAATACTCTTTTTGTCAAAATTTTAGAATGCCTTTTACATGCGGAATTGACACAAAAATCACTCAATTCGGATGAGTAATGAAGAAACTGCCGAAAAACTGCGTACATATAATTAAATAAACGCAATTTGCAATTAATTAACAATTACGAAAATTAATCACCCCTTTTAATTCTTGCAAATTTGTAATATTTAACCATGTTCATGCAATTTAGATTATGAAAATAATAAGGGGCTCGTGATACCACTGTTAGGTTATGATACATATGACATTACATAAATCATGCGGAAACAACCATTAACCCAGGACAACATATTATTTACACATAATCATATAGCATAATTTAGATGCATACTCTTTGTTGCGTGCCCTCCCTAGCTGCGCCCGAACCGAACAAGAACATGTCTTTTAGGACTCCAAGTGTCGTCCCTCCGTAGATAGTCCACAGCACGTCCGGATCCGCCTTAAGATTGACCAACTAGAATCGCCCTTAAGGTACTAGAAAATTTCGGCACTTTTGAGCAAGATGTGTGTTTTAATTTTCTCTCAAAAAACTCACTTTTGAATACTTTGAAACTTGTGTATAAATAATGACCCCTAGGCCTTTATTTATAGAGTTATGGAAAAGGAATCGCAATCCTAGTAGGATACGAATTAATTGAAATTAGAATCCTACATGAATTCTATTTAATTAATTTATCTAATTAGGAATAGGAATTTAATCACACACTAACTCTTGCAGTTTTAGGAATCACGCATGAGCACAAACTCACACACACACACGGCAGCCACAAGGGCTGCCCATGTGCATGCGAGCAGCAGCCCATGCAGCGCGGCCCACGCATCCGTGGCCTTGGTGCGCGCTGGGCTTGTGGCGTGCGTGCTTGCTGGGCGATGGCCCGGCTTCGTGCTGGGCCTTCGTCCGGCAGGCCTCGTCCGATGCTAATTCGTACGATACGCTTCCGATTAAATTTCCATTTCCGGAATCTATTTCCGATACGAACAATATTTAATATTTCCGATTCCGGAATTAATTTCCGTTTCGAACAAATATTTAATATTTCCGTTTCCGGAATTATTTTCCGATTCCGGTAATATTTCCGATTCTGACAATATTTCCGTTTCCGGCAATATTTCCGATTCTGGTAATATTTCCATTTCCAATAATATTTTCCGATACGTACCATGTTTCCGTTTCCGGCAACATCTACGACTTGGATAATATTCATATTTCCGATACGATCCATATTTCCGTTTCCGGCAATATCATCGTTTCCGGAGTATTCATTTCTTGCCTGTGACGATCTTAGCTCCCACTGAAACCAAGATCCGTCGGTTCCGAATATTCATAGATGGAGTATTTAATGCCATTAAATACTTGATCCGTTTACGTACTATTTGTGTGACCCTACGGGTTCAGTCAAGAGTAAGCTGTGGATTAATATCATTAATTCCACTTGAACTGAAGCGGCCTCTAGCTAGGCATTCAGCTCACTTGATCTCACTGAATTATTAACTTGTTAATTAATACTGAACCGCATTTATTAGACTTAACATAGAATGCATACTTGGACCAAGGGCATTATTTCCTTCATCGACTCCCCTTACTAACTCTTTTCTTTTCTTTTCTTTTTAAACTTTGTCAATATTTTTATTTTTGTGTTTTACGTTGAGCTTATGTACGTAGTATTTGACTTTTAGTACTCAGTTCTAATTGATATAACTATGTGTGAGCAAAAAAATGCTTATTTGATGGACTATGGATTTATAAGTTTGAAAATAGATAAGCATTTTAATGAAGACAAAATTAACTGATGTTTTTATATGCTCAAAATAAACCATTATTTTCAAAAAATATCTCTTTACGCATATTAATTATCTTGTAATTAAGTGAGTATTTATTTTATTGAAATATTTCAAGAAATGGACTAGAGCCGGATTTTGAAATTCTAGGATCCTGCAAAGGAGATATAGTAAGTTTTTATTGATTTGAATTCAACAATATAATGGATTTCACAAAAAAAAAAAAGATATTATTTCAGTTAAAGACGTATTATTTTGTAAGGGGCCCAAATCCCTTATTTCTCCTAGGGCCCTCAAAATGTCAGGACCGGGCATGAATGTCAAACCCATCATCATGAAGATGACAGCAAATTACAAAGACTGGCCCTAGAAACTACACTTTGCATTGTGGGGGTATCGAACTTCAATTCCCACTTCAACTGCCGCAACTCCATTTTCATTGGTCTATGGAATGGAAGCGGTACAACCTATTGAGCTGGAACTACCTTCTTTAAGGATAGTCCTCGAAAGCAAAATTCCAGAAGCTGCATGGGTGCAATCAAGATACGACGAGCTAGTCATGCTCGATGAACGACGGCTTCAAGCAGCTCACCATGTACAAGTCTATCAATGTCCAGTGGCCAGACATTACAACAAAAGGGTCCGAACCCGAAACATCAAGGAAGGCGAGCTTGTCCTGAAAGCCCTTCACAAGAGTGACAGGCTAAAGTCGTATTACCTAATCAAAAATAACCTAAGGTCCACTAGCTAGGTAGCAAGGGAAGTCAGGATCGAATCCACAGGGAAACAGTGTTCTTTTCTACTATTAATCAACTAAATTAGACTATTGGGAAACAAGAATTGGTTGGTTTGTATGCTAAGACTACGAACGATAATTACACAATTAAGAATTCAGGAATTAAAGGATCTAGGGCATAGGTTCACCAACAAATAACAATCCAAGACGATAAACAATCACAATAATCAACAAAACAATCAATTAGACTAGCATGCTCTCTCGAATCGATACTAATCATAGACTTAGAATTAACGGGCTCTCGCTGCGTATTAATCCTAATTCCACCTATTGACACAAGCCTAAACATCAAATTGCATCTCTCGAATCTTAACTTGATATTGCCAAACTACCACAATTAAACCTGCGCAAATCTAATTGTATAGTAATAATAACGAATCAATAGGAATTAATTTCAATGCAAACAATCACAATTATTCAATGTCCCTTCATGTTATTCATGGATCCCCAAACCCTAGAAATTAGACTACTCATGCATATTAACAATAAGCAAAGCAATTGGCATGATTGAAAACATAAATAAAGCTTAAACAAAGAATTGAAATAAGAAATAATACCTAATTGAAGAACAATGGTAAATGAAAGCTTCAATCTTTGATTGAAAATAAACTAAGTGTTTAGAACAAATTAGAGAGAAAAATTAAGCTTAGAGAAATAAAACTAAGTGTTTTAATACTAGGATATGAGATAATGAAGTGTCTCACTAAATTAACAAAGGCTATATTTATAGTTTAGCCTAAAAACATAAGAAAAAACCGGAAAAGAGTAAAGAAGGACGCGCGCGCACAGCGCCTTGGGTTGTCGTCGCCCGGTCGGGCGGCTCTCCGCGCTACGGGCGAGAAGCTCGAAGTCCGCCCGACGGGCGCAGGGCTGCCCGACGGGCGTAGGGCGACTTTCTGGAAACCTTTTCCGCGCGCCCGGTCGGGCGGCTCTCGCCCGTCGGGCGGAGAGCGATTTCTGCTGCTGCTGCTTCTGATGGGCGCCCGGTGGGCACCGGGCGAAACTCCGCCCGTCGGGCGCCCTCTGACGAACTGTTCCTCTGCTTGCTCGCCCGATGGGCGAGGGGCAATCCACCGGGCGGAGGGCTAAGTGATCCGCCCTTCGTCCACAACACCGAGTCGAACTTCCGGGGCTCGATCATGAACATCTAGGGCTCCCATAAGTCGACAAAAGTCGTCCCGAACTCCCTCGGGATCCTGTAGTGGCCTAAATCATCAAGAAACGGGCCTAAAAAGACCAATTTCTCACTAAGTATTCCTGAAACTCACGGCACACTAAAATACACAGATTAGTACTAAAATGGCTCCTAGGAGCTCATTTGACGCATAAAAGTACTAAGGGACGGGGGTGAAAATATTATATAAAACGCACATATCAAACTCCCCCAAGCTAGATCTTTGCTTGTCCCTAAGCAAAGAAATCATCGATGAACACAAAACCAACTTCACCCCCGACATATTTCAAAATGAACACATAATCCAAGGTAAAATCTAACAAGTATGCATCAATGTCAACCAATCAAGTCCATTCAATTGCTAATCCTCCTTAACAATCGTCACGCAAAGCGAACCACAAATGCACAATGGAATTCAAGACTAGTGCTCACACACTCGTCACTCATTTATGTGGCGGATAAAAGATGTATCCGTTCGCTCTCCTCCCAACATATAAGTGAACAATGCCCTCCCAAACTTACACACTCGTGTGTCTAGAAAAACATACACCAACCTAGTAGTCGACTCGGAATGTGTCACGTCATAACTTGCATTGATAAACAACTACTTTCACATTAATACAACTCTATGCACAAAGGTCGGAAGGTCTTTCAAGCTTGTAATGATAGGCTTAGGTAAGGGCGCGGTAAGTTTGGGTAAAATGTGAGCTTAAAGCCTTGGCTTTGGGGAGCATAAATCCTAGAAACAACCGCGATCAATCAACACAATGACCATAATCTCCCACTCAACACATGAATAAAAACAACAAACAACCACACTATACTTTCTTGCCTTGAATTCACAATTGTAACCAATCACTCATGAAGATAAGAAATTGTAATACCGGAGTGACAAAAGCTTGATTCAACTTGAGAATAACGATTTTTTTTTCTTTCCCTTTTTTTTTTCTTGCTCAATCTCATTTTTTTTTTCTTTTGGAACCTTCACACAATTTTTTTTTTATTCTCCTCATCTCATTCATTTTTCATTTCATTTTTTCAACAACAATCATGATAAGAAGAACTTCCCTTTTCAATACTCAATATGCCCAAAATGTATCACACTACAACTCCCTCACCTCACTACTATTAGCTCCCCCAAGCTAGGCTTGGGACTAGTAACCAATGGGGAATTTACGGGCTTGTAATGTGGTTAGTCACCGAATAAATAGCACAAGCACAACATGGGTAGAAAAAGAGGGAACAAATGTATCTAATTTCATCTGAAGGCTACCTAAATAGAAAAATGCCTTCGTCCTTCACAATGTGCATGTATATGAGTCATAAAACATTACTAATAGTTGCAAACCAATACTCAAAATCGACGACACACCAGGAAGCTAACACACATCCTAACCAAGTCAACTAGTCAAGCACCAAGTCCACAAGCAGTTAGTCAGAGTTGACTCATGTTAAGGCATCAAAATAGTCAAATCTCAAATCATGGTTAACAAATCAACAATGCTCGTCATTAAAAACCAAGAATCAAAACAGTTTTCAATCAAGGGGCACAGGGAAGCATGTTTTTTGTATTCATCGGAACGTATTTTTGGTCTTTTTTTTTTTCAAAAGTGATAAACTACTCTAGAAAGCAATAACACATACCTCCCCCAAGCCAAACTCAGCAATGTCCTCACTGCTTGAAGGAGTGGAGATCGAGGGTCTCAATCTTCATTGAACCCCTCCAGCTCCAACTCTTATGCGCCTCCCGCAAAGCGATTGGTTAGTAAATAACCAACCAACGAGCGCAGAAGCTTGTCATGCGCACTCGCACATCTTTCGTGCACCAAGACATGCACGATAATCAACAACATTTGCTTAAAGTCCGAACGAACTCTATGCCAGTAAGGAGTGGGATGCCTAAAGGAAGAAGAGCAAAAGGAAAAAACAATAATAAAAGAAGAATAGGAAAAAGAAGGAAAAGAGAAAGTAGGCATACTCTCCTTATGGAAGCTGTTTTTGCGGACTATTGATTCTTCAACCTCAATGTTAAATGAAATATCACTCTCTGTGTTTTGGCATTCATGGTGGATAAGCTCTTCACCATATAGAGCTCTCTGCAAAGCATCCACCTCTTCTTTGTAAGTACTGCAAGTACCTGCAAAAGTTCACAAAGAGGAACTGGAAAAGAATAATAATCCTTGTTTTTTTCAAAGACAAACTAAAGAAAAGAAAATATGTACATGCTCTCAAAAAACATGAAGTTCTTCGAGACTTAGGAAAATAATCTAGACCACAAAATTAATAGCAGAAAATAAAACCGTTTCCCCGGCATCGGCGCCAAAATTTGACAGGCTAAAGTCGTATTACCTAATCAAAAATAACCTAAGGTCCACTAGCTAGGTAGCAAGGGAAGTCAGGATCGAATCCACAGGGAAACAGTGTTCTTTTCTACTATTAATCAACTAAATTAGACTATTGGGAAACAAGAATTGGTTGGTTTGTATGCTAAGACTACGAACGATAATTACACAATTAAGAATTCAGGAATTAAAGGATCTAGGGCATAGGTTCACCAACAAATAACAATCCAAGACGATAAACAATCACAATAATCAACAAAACAATCAATTAGACTAGCATGCTCTCTCGAATCGATACTAATCATAGACTTAGAATTAACGGGCTCTCGCTACGTATTAATCCTAATTCCACCTATTGACACAAGCCTAAACATCAAATTGCATCTCTCGAATCTTAACTTGATATTGCCAAACTACCACAATTAAACCTGTGCAAATCTAATTGTATAGTAATAATAACCAATCAATAGGAATTAATTTCAATGCCAACAATCACAATTATTCAATGTCCCTTCATGTTATTCATGGATCCCCAAACCCTAGAAATTAGACTACTCAAGCATATTAACAATAAGCAAAGCAATTGGCATGATTGAAAACATAATTAAAGCTTAAACAAAGAATTGAAATAAGAAATAATACCTAATTGAAGAACAATGGTAAATGAAAGCTTCAATCTTTGATTGAAAATAAACTAAGTGTTTAGAACAAATTAGAGAGAAAAATTAAGCTTAGAGAAATAAAACTAAGTGTTTTAATACTAGGATATGAGATATTGAAGTGTCTCACTAAATTAACAAAGGCTATATTTATAGTTTAGCCTAAAAACATAAGAAAAAACCGGAAAAGAGTAAAGAAGGACGCGCGCGCACAGCGCCTTGGGTTGTCGTCGCCTGGTCGGGCGGCTCTCCGCCCGACGGGCGCAGGGCTGCCCGACGGGCGTAGGGCGACTTTCTGGAAACCTTCTCCGCGCGCCCGGTCGGGCGGCTCTCGCCCGTCGGGCGTAGAGCGATTTCTGCTGCTGCTGCTTCTGATGGGCGCCCGGTGGGCACCGGGCGAAACTCCGCCCGACGGGCGCCCTCTGACGAACTGTTCCTCTGCTTGCTCGCCCGATGGGCGAGGGGCAATCCACCGGGCGGAGGGCTAAGTGATCCGCCCTTCGTCCACAACACCGAGTCTAACTTCCGGGGCTCGATCATGAACATCTAGGGCTCCCGTAAGTCGACAAAAGTTGTCCCGAACTCCCTCGGGATCCTGTAGTGGCCTAAATCATCAAGAAACGGGCCTAAAAAGACCAATTTCTCACTAAGTATTCCTGAAACTCACGGCACACTAAAATACACAGATTAGTACTAAAATGGCTCCTAGGAGCTCATTTGACGCATAAAAGTACTAAGGGACGGGGGTGAAAATATTATATAAAACGCACATATCAAAGAGCGTCATGGAACCAAGGGGAAAATTCAGACCCAACTGGGTCGGGCCATACATTGTCAATAAAATCCTTTCCAGGGGAGCGGTCGAGTTAACAGATGTCGATGGGACTGAGTTCGGTTCTTTGACGAACCTGGATCAACTCAAGAAGTTCTATGTCTAAATTCAAAATTCAAAGTTCAAATTCAAAAAGTTCTGTAAGTTAGAACTACGTTCAGCCAGATTCCTTAACGGGACACGTAGGCAACCTCATTCCGAGGCCCTCCCACCTAAATACAAAAAAAAAAAAAATCAAAGTTCCTCAATTAAGGGCATCCTAAAAATCAAATCAAAACTCAAAATTCAATTGTTGTTGTTGTCCTTATTCCAAATGTGCAAATCATATGCAATGCATGTTCAAGCGGAATCTAACACAATTTTTAAATAACTTTATCTCACTCTAAAGCCTCAATCAAAGCTAATTCGATTACAAGGTTAGAATCAAGTGAAGCAAAGTTCAAAGCCTTTTCACTTCCACTAAACACACTTCCTAAACACATTTCAAAACACACTCTAAAACACATTTCCTACAAATACAATTTCAAACACATCAATCCTACAAAGATCTGGGGTCGGGCGACTATGATCTTGAGTCTTGGAACCTTCACTACTTTCCCCTTGCCCTTCCTACAACCATTCATCAATCTTCCCCTTGCCCAAGCGGCGGGAGAAGGAACCAGCTAATCTTCCAAGACGGGAAGATGACAAACCTGCTTTGGACCCATAACGGTCAAGCACCGGATGGGCCACACTCCCGTCACCTTCTTCATAATCAATTGATGCAGGGAGTCTAGCTCTAGAACCTCGGGCTCCCACGGAACCGGAGAGAGAAATATCCCTTTGGCTTGGACCTTTCATCCATACAATATACCCCGCAGACAGAGTAACAGGCTCAGGTGGGAATTGAACATCCAAGAAGGGTTTGGCGACCCAATACCTTCTCCAAACTGTCAGGCGATCAGCATTCAGTACAACAGGTTTCGAATGCTCCACGGCATAATCCGGGATTTCTTGCCTTAAGCCTTAGTGTCTCATCACTCGAGCAGAAGAGTAGAAGACTAACATAGAAAGGCTAGGCACCGTCAAAGCAGTAGAGCTAGGTGCATGTCTCATTGCAGAAATTCCCCACCATGGAATTACCCACCTGATACAATATCCAATCTCCGAGAGTGCGCAGCGCCACTCATCCAATGAAATTCGGCCATACATCATGGGTCGCACGGTGAATCCCTTCCTATTATAGCTTGCCATGTTCTCTGGTGGTGCCACCAACATGAGTCTCTCCATAAGCCAGACCTTGGGAAAAATAAAAATAAAGTAATTCAAAATTCAATGTTCTAAATACAAATGCAAATTTCAATATACAAGAAACTCCAGATCCTTACTTGGAGTAGCATCGGGCTTTCCGATGGCATGGAAGAGGGGTCCAACTTCAGCATATCAAGGCCCAATAATGTCTCGCCAATCACGTGCGGCATTGGGTCCCTACCACAAGCAAACTGCTCCACAATCTCTATTAGGGAGGCATCGCCATTGCCAAACCTCTGCTTCGAAAAGAGGAAGCGAGCAAAGATACAAAAACTCAAAGCCCTCAAGCGGTAAACCTTGGGGATGTCAAGTCCAGCAAAATAGGTGATAAAGAGGGACAAATCAACCTCTCGACCATATACAACAGCACTCAATAGTGGGAGCTTAAGGCCCAGATACCTCTCAAAATTCAAAAAGAAGTGTTCCTCAATACTAGGCAGACAAGGCTCTATCATAAGGGGTCAGCCCATTATGGCACTAAACTCTTCAGGGAGGGGACATACCTCGTTGTCACCAAAGCGGAAAACATAGTGGATCGGATTCCAAGCCTCCAAAGCAGCATGGATGAAATGCATATTAAGTTTCACGAACCGAAATGAGACGAGTACCCCAAGATGCATACCATCTAGCTCCCTTTTCTCCAGTTTGCCTAGCGAACCAAGCCAAGAGTTCAAGGCATTTTCAAAAGACATAGCATTTGCTTTCTGTTTGAGAAGAAGTAGAGGGTGAAGAAGAGCATAGAAGGATTGGTGCAAGGAAAGTGATCCGGAAAGCTCTCTATTCATACAAAAACAAGCATTTATGGTGGTACTTCAAAGTACCACCGGCGCTGGGCGCCAAAGCCTGCGCCAGGCGCAGGGCTTGCAAGAAGGACTAACCCAACATCCCACTTTATGACATCAAGTACGCACTCCTTATGGCATTGTACAACCAAATCAGCTCCAATGATTTATGCCAGATATTCCAGAAGCCGCAAGCCGCGCAATTTCAAGCAGTTCGAATCAGCACCCGGGTCAATTTCTGGTCAATTTTGTTCAAAATTCCAGCATTCTAGTCCTAGATCGGCGTCCTAAGTCGAGTCAGCATGTGCATGAGCAAAAGTTAAATATACTTTGACTTGCGCTTTTTCTAACCAAAAAACCTCAGTCAAAGTGGCCGGGGGCTTATAGTGGGTATATACACCAAAAATGGGCAAATGTTTTTTCAAAGTCAGCATGTGCATGAGCAAAATTTGAATATACTTTCACTTGCGCTTTTTCTAACCAAAAAACCTCAGTCAAGATGGGGGCTTATAGTGGGTATATACACCCGAAAAAATAGGCAATTTTTTTTCATTTTACATGCATACATATAGCCACAAATTTCAAAAATTCACACACAACGCATACGAAATTCTATTCAAGCCTTGCAAAAACACACATAGCAAAATTCAAACCATACAAGTCCAAACCATACCAATTCAACCATGCAAATACAAAATCTAAGATTCAAACCGAACAAATCCAGATACAAATACAACTACAAATATCCATACAAAAATCTGCATACAAAAGCCCAATCAAGGCAAAGCTTGAAGGAAATATGTCCTTCACCCAAGGTGCATTAAGTCTAATACCAAGGTTCAGATTAATTGCGAACAATTAATTAAGTGAGATCAAGTGATCGGAACAGCTAGCTGGAGTAATGCTTCTGATCAGTGAGTTCTAATGGATATTGAACTCACAACTTACTCTTGACTGAACCTACAAGGTCACACCAATAACACGTAACAAATCACTGGATTAAATGAATCGGAAATTCATTTAATAGCTTTTCGGGAATTAGTTGGAAACGTATTATACGATACGACCTTTGTCGAAATCGTATGTCGTATCGCGAATATTCGTAAGCTGGGCAACACGAATAAATCGTATCGTACGACGGTGATTCGTCGTATACGAAACGATAAATAATATATCGGAAATATATTAAATCGCGAATACGAAGGGAATCGGAGTTGCCGGCCCGTCGAGCCAAGCACGTAAGCGTGCAAGGCCCAACGAGCCAGCAAGCTCGCGAGCAAAGGCGAGCAAGGTCAGCCCATTGGGCGCGAGCACGGACAGCACGCAACAGCGCAAGCACAGCAGCGACGAGCGAGCAAGGCCCACGGCCCAGCTGCTCGGCGCACGCGCGCTGTGGGCTTCGGCCTGCAGTGTGTGTCGTTGGGCGGGGCTGTGCGGTCCGTGGCTTGCGTGATGTGGCCAGTCAAGGGACCTTGGTTCTTGGCTGGTTACATCATTAATACAATAGGCATATTGTATTTTCCAACAAAACACAATTCATATTACTCAAACCCTAGAGACACAGAGAACCCTAATTTTCTCTGTGCCTCCAAAGTGAGTTCTTCCCAAAAGCAAAGTATCTTGATCAATTGTCTAAGCTACGATAATCAAGACGGATCTGATCGTGTCGGTGAACCAAGTAGAGGAACGACAAGTGGAGTTCTTTGTTCGTGTTCGTTGACAGATTATTGTGGAAAACACGCTTCGAATGTAAGTTTGCTTAATCTGTACTTTATACATGTTTCCTGGCTTTGGGAATTGTTCCGCACATGTTATTATGATTAACTGTATTCCCCTACAAAGATAGAACTCGCTACTATGCAGGATCAGTCCGAGTCATCCTCGACCACAGTCTCGATCACGGGCTCCTTGTTCCTGTTGTGACTCATGTACCGCTCCAGCTCCTGGTCTAACTCTGTCCCGGGGGTAACGGGCTCCTGCTCTAAAATGCGGAGGGTATTGGAAAATCGTTGAGGTCCCTGCTGATAGGGAGAGAACTGATAAGACCGAGCCGCAGCAAGCTGACGCTGCATCTCCATATCCCGAAACTAGTGCATCCTCTCAAGCTCGTGCCACGAAGCCCAAGATGTCGCACTATAGCAAAGTCCCCAAGGCTGAGAACTGCTCGCTCCTAAAGGACCGCCAAGAGGAGTTATGTAAGGCATCTGACCGCCTATATCCTCGAAAGAGTACAAATAGGTCTTCCCCTCGGAACCATGCCAGCGGGCAGTGGATCTACCTCAGCAGCTTCATTGTCCGAAGCATCCTCCATGGCCGCACGACTACTCGAGCATTCGACAAGTTTCCTCCGAGTGTGACGAGGCATACTAAAGCATTCAAAATATGGAAGTCAACATCAAAATCTGGGGGCTATCTTATACTAGCCAGTACAAAATTCAAAAGTCTAAAAAATCCCCAGTGGCAATGCAAGTTTACCCAGGGACCCCTATTTCAAGGCAACTTTCAAGTTCTACACCAACGCCTAGGCTATCCATGCCGAAGCAGGTATTCGAGTTCTACACCAACGCCTAGGCTATCCATGCCAAAGCATGTATTCAAGTTCTACATCAACGCCTAGGCTATCCAAGCCTATTCTCCTACAAGACCCACCAAGGTCTCCGGTGAAATCACTATCTACAAGTGCTAAGTACAAAATTCAAAATACAAGAGTTTAATTTCTACAAAGTTCCAACTGTTCAAGTTCAAATGGATACCAAACAATTTTCTTCATATAACATACAAGAAGCCTACTACCATATAAGTACAACATCAAAAAAAACGAGAACATTTCAAGAGCAAAAACCTATACTAAGGTAATATCGTAAGCAAAATTTGAAATAATTACATGGAAAAAGGTAGAGGCAAGACAAGAGCAACAAAACCAAAGGGAGAGAGCAATCGAACTTTGAGAAAACAAGAAAGAACAAGTGAATGTGCTCACGCAAGAGCACGGTGGGGGCCTTATATAAGCAAGCCAGCGCTGGGAGCTGGCCCTTGTGCCAGGTGCAGGCCCTGATCCATGCGCGGAGAATCTAGGCACGGTCATCCGTGTTGATTGCGCATACTTTGCTGCTACGATTTTCTACACCAGGCATCAAACGTCAAATCATGCTACTTTCCGATAAATGTTGGTATACATCTGTTTCTCCGGCATTGATAGATAAATATCTCAAGCATACAAAGTCCGAAAAGTACGCAGATTTAAGCGTTCAGCTCCCGGCGGACCCAAGCTCCGGGAAAGTCAACAAAATTTTCAAAATTCTAAGAGTCAATAAAAAAATCTTTCCCTAGTGGACATATTCCCTAGCGGATCAAGCCTCGGAAAGCACTTCGTACAAAAGCCCAGCGGATTAACTCTGGGTATTCAAAATTCAAAATTCATGATTCAAAAATTCAAAATTCGAGATTCAAGAGTCAAAATTCAAAATTTTCGATGCCAAGCTCCGTTCTAAGTCAAAGGCGGAAAAGCAATACAAATTCAAAAAATCATAGTCGTCAAAACCACACGGAGGTAGACTCTATCCTTTTTATAACACTTGTCTTGTGCATGTACCGGTGTACAAAGAATGGTCTTAATTGCAAAGCATCTTGACCGTTCTCCGTCCCCATTCAAAAATTTTGACTTTCGCTTTTCTAACCGAACGCTCAGTCAAAGTGGGGGCTTCTGTAGACACCTAATTCGTGTCTCCCCTAATGGGATGATGACGATAATATTATCCTTGCTATGTGGTTGGTGCAACTCCGTGCGGAAGTCCCAATTGCTAACGTATATTCCAAAATACAAAATCCAAAGTCCAAATTCCCGAGCCCGTTCCCATTACGGAACTCGGTACAAAATTCAATTTCCAAAAAATAATTTAAAAATCCAAACACAATCTCACCCAATGGACCTCTCCATTGGTTTTACAAGGCCCTTTCCAGTCAAAATGACATTAAGCAATCCAAAATCGGGCGCCGACCCACAAAGCCGAGCACGTCGGGCCCCGTCCCGTAAAACCGAGTCCAAACACAAAATCCGAATTCAAAAAAGGTGTGTTTTTAGACACAAACCTAAGCCTTAACCTCCAAGCAAACACTATGTGCCAAATTCGTACAAATCGTACAAAGGTACAACATTACAAAACAAACCAAGGACAGAGTCATCGTCCTTGTTTTGGCGGATTCTGGGACACGTCACCAGCGCTAGGCGCTGGACCTGCACTGGGCACTGGTGGGTCTTAACGTTTAGCCGCCTAATCCCCTATATAAACCCTCATTTCCACACCAAATGGGGAGGCATATTTTTAATATAACGTCATAATCTCCAATTTTCCTCTCAAAATCAAATACAAAATTCAAGTTCAAATCTACAATTTCCATTACAATATCCAAATATCTAAGAAATTGGGAGCACTTATCGAAAAACTAACCTAATACTAAATAGGTAATTCTTAATCCCTAATCAAATCATTATGATGTTATCTACTTTTCTACATTTCTAAATCCAAAATACAATTCCAATGATGCGGTCATTTGAGTTCATACTCATGACTAACTAGGAAACACGTCAAAAAGTGCCATCTTTTGGTAGGTTTTCACTCTTGAAACTCTTCCCAAATGATTTCCTAAGCACATTTTCAATATCAATATGCAAGATTCAAGATTTATTTTCGAAAATGATTAGTAAAGTGATGAGCTTTCATACTTGAAAAGTTTCTCCTTTACAACAATCACCATACAATTTTACAAAATACAAATCTTTTCAAAGTTCAAGGATGTTTGGAAAAGTGCAAACCCTTTCCCAAACTAGAACACATGAACATGCAATTCTTTATGTTCAAATACAAGTTCTATTTTTGATATTCAATGATGTTGAAGTGAGATCAATTCCTCCTTAAACTAGAATCAATTTCAAGTTATGGAGCACATTAAAGGTGAGGCCTTTTTAACATTAAAAGGTCTAATCGTTAAGAACAAAGTCTCCTTATTTCAATATTCAAGTTCAATATTCAAAGTTTAATATTCAATTTCAATATTCAAGTTCTATTTCAATAAACAAAATCAAGGATGCTTTACGATGAGCAACTCATTTAAAGTTGAGATTTTCAGAGAATTGAATCCGTATCGGACACACTTATTATTAAATAGTTGTTTGGCGTTTGGATCTCAAGTACAATAATTCTATTTCAATATCATCATTTCAATATCGCATTTCAATATCGTCATTTCAATACCGCAATTTCGATACCGCAATTTCAATAACGCACTTTCAATATTGCACCTTTATTC
Organism: Spinacia oleracea; assembly: GCF_020520425.1. Lineage (NCBI taxonomy): Eukaryota > Viridiplantae > Streptophyta > Magnoliopsida > Caryophyllales > Amaranthaceae > Spinacia > Spinacia oleracea. The sequence continues at coordinate 87,388,908 of NC_079492.1, read as the reverse complement.
TATATGCTTGCTATTTCAATCCCGCACTCTTCACTCACCTTTTTTTTAAAGGTGATGTGGTTTTGTACGCATTTCAATAATTCCTAGTATTTTGTGATGATGCTTTATGTGCTTATTGCTTTCATCACCCTACATGCTAAATACAACAACCTACAAAGGTTACATCACGCGTAACAAAGATAATTTTTGGACAAACCGACCTTATGTTACGTCAATTAACTTTAAAGCAAAGTGATCACATACAAATAGCAATTTCGATGTTCTAAAATGCATGATCCAACCGACTTAGTGTCATGATTAGGATTTCTCGAAAACAATCCTTGTCTTGTATTCAAATGTACTTTTAAAGCTTGCCAAATAAGCGGTTCGTTCCCGTGCCCGAATCTCACCCATTCGGTTCCTAAGATTCAATGCCTTATCCACAAGAGTCAACTTTGGTCTTTCCAAACCGTACCCTTAAATATTGTTTGGTGGCGACTCCTTCGAAATTCGAAATCTTAAAACTCGTAGGGGAAAAAAACCACGTGCGGGAAAATTACACCCTCGATCTACAATGCTGCTTATTTTAGTTAGCATATTTTTTGTTGTTTCTGCTGGTTGTGTATGTCAGTTAGGGATGCGGGTTGTGCTCCCTTAACTAAGGTCTTTGTTTCTTTATTTTGTATATTGCGTGTTTTACTTATTTTGGTAATAAATTTTTGCTATTTTACCACACACACAAAAATTGATCCTTACAACAACCCCTTTGCTTATCAAAAAGTATGCATCATTTTTATTAAATCCAGAAAATTGAGCATATTAATTACAAAAAAATAAAAAAAACTGAAGTTTATTTAAGAAAATATGAAGTTAATTATAATTGAGAGAGGAAGGGTGAGGAAGGAGGATGAGAGGGAGAGATTCCGTGATTTATGGTGGTGTTGGGCGGTGTTGAGGGTTGCGTCAGGGAGGGGGAGAGAGAAGGGAGGCGTTGGTCAACGGTTTAGGGGGGGAAAGAGGAGAGAGTTTAAAGGGAATTCAAAAGCTAGGGTTTTGTAGCAACAATATTGACGAAGAAGAAGGAGAGCAAGCAAAAAGAGAGTCAACAGAGCCTATGCTACCACCAGCACTAGCCGTAGAGTCCCCACTGTGCGGCAGCTCAAGATGTATAAAACCTGCCCCTCTAGGAATACCCAGGGCAAGATTATAAGCCAACAACAATACCCAAGGCCTGACTCTCGTATTCAACATGATCGTCGTTGTTTTGGTATGTCTTTTGATTCAAGTTCGCTATTAGGATCGAGAGCAGGTTGGGCAGCGTCAGGGTGGCTGCGTAACAGGGAGAGAGTGGCATGAGTGTTGGATGGTGATGGGCGGTGGAGAGGGTTGCGTCAGAGAGGAGGGCGGCCTTTATTGGGTGGTCAACGATTAGTGAGTTGCGCGTGTTGAGGAGGGCAACGTTTATTTTATGGTTGTCAAGTTCATGCTTTTTCCAAGGTTTCAGACGGTGTCCTCAATTCTTTATACTTTAGTATTTTGTTTATTACCTTTGCTCGTGGTGGAGGTTGATGGTGGTGGAATGCAGCAGAAGGCTTGTGGTGGATCGAAGGAAGTAAGAGGCTAGTGGAGGAAAACCAGGCATGTTTGCCTGTTTGGAGAGATGATGGTGGATTGGTGCGAGTGTGATGTAGTTTAAGTGAATGTGGATTAGTTTGAGTGAGTGTGGAGAATTTTAAATTATGTATCGACGAGCAACAATCAACGAGACAAACACACAATTTCGAGGCAAAAGATGTGCACTTTGACTTTTTTTGTATATATTTCTTGTGCCTTAAATGTGGACTTTAGTTGACTTTGGATTATGTGGCTCGGATCTCGATTTCCGAGCGCTATATATAAGTAAGCTAACAGGAGAATAAGTTTCAAGTGTTTTTCTATGCATGAAAATAACCAACATGTATTTTGGACATTACCATTTACAACTATGCATAATAATTATCGGTAATATAAGATTCCTATAATAAACCACAATACAATGAAAGAGAGATTTCAAATCATAGGTGTCATGTGTAAGTGTTTAAGTAGAGTTTGATTAAAAATAGAAATAGTTTATTAAAAAAACATCTGTAACTCTTAGAATAAAAGAAAAAATAACAATTAACATATAATAAATATTTCTATTTTTAATAAAACGTCATACCACATCTACAACAGAAATCGAATTTAACAAATGCATAACAAATTGAGGTATTCCTTCATCATATCTACCATCGTTTGGAAGATCTTGCACTATAGGATATCTCTCGCATATATTGTTGGAGTGTATTGCCTTTTCGGAGAGACGATCTAACGATTTTTTTGTAGCTGCGAGGACGATTTCTATCTGATTCATCTAAGTCAATTTGAAAATTTGATAATTGTTCTGATCTCGTATTATTCTGTCAACGAACTGAATTCACGACGATACTCCATAAAAACTATACTAAACCCAAAATACTCAACTAATCCAATCATAGGGGAACTTACTACACTCAAACGATGTAGATTTATTGTATCTAAAGACAAAAACATGAATAATTAAACCAAAAGGGCCGGAAATAGCCAAATTTACGAAGAAATCTGGCTATTTTTGGCCTAAAACCCTTTGATATTTACAAACCCTAAAGAGAGAAAAAGGGAGGAGGATGACTAGGGTTTTTTAATACTCCCTCCGTCCCGGAATACTCAAAACGTTTTGACCGGCACAGAGTTTAATGCATTGTAATTGACTTATTATTTAATTAGATGGTAGTTGGTAGTGGCACTAGTAGAAAAAACACTTGTTGCAGCGGGCTTTTAGACCCCTGTTGCAGCGTACATCGTATGCTGCAACTGGGGGGCCTGCAACAAGTCTGGACTTGTTGCAGCGTACAATGTTCGCTGCAAAAAAGTACTTTTTGCAACGTACATATGCATGTACGTTGTAAAAAAGTACTTTTTGCAACGTACATATGCATGTACGCTGTAACAAGTGTCAAACATTTGGCCAAAATCTTGACTTGTTACAGCGTACAAATTCATGTACGCTGCAACAAGTGCCAAAATTTGGCCAAAATCTTGACTTGTTACAGCGTACAAATTCATGTACGCTGTAATAGACCCCACCTGTTGCAGGGTACATCTATTTGTACGCTGCAACAAGTGTGAAATTTTGTTAAATTTTACACCCTTGTTACAGCGTACACATATATATGTACGCTGCAACAAAGCACTTTTGGCGGGAAAATTTTAATTTTGTTTAGGATACCTAGAATGCCTTGCACCAAATATAGAAACCTGTCACAACAATAATAAAATGTCGCAACCTGTATAACAAATATAAAAACAATAATTGTTGTTTTGTATACATGAAACCAAAGTGCACGTACATTTAAATATATGTTCCAATTTCATTGTACGCATACATTTTAATATAAAAGATTGGTCTATAACATCTAAACCAACTCGATCAAGCGCGATCAGGCCAATAATAAATATTTGCTGGTAAAACACTTAGCCCATTGCTCACGAACCACATCAATTTCCTCACTAGCATAAGGCGCATTCCTCAGAGTATAGACCTTTACAAAAACCTAGAAGTAGCCCAATCTCATGAATCAAAACCTAGAAGTCTAGAACTTCATAAATTTTTGGTTCATACAGCCAACCCCATTTATTCTTTTAACTATTATTAATAACAAAAAAAAACCAATAATTTTTCCTCATAATCACAAAATTAAAACCTCATCATCAATTGGAGTTTTACATATTAATTGCAAAAATAATAAGACTGAGACTTACTTCTTCATATGTTTCGCCTTTGGAACTAATGGCAAGAATGGTGTCACAAACATAATTAGATTAGGTTTACCAACAAAGCTAACCTGGTACTGCTAATTTTAATGTTTAACCAGCTCTAGCTTTCAACCATGCTGCAAAAACCATATATAACTAACCAAATCCCTAATGGAGTGCATTAAGTTGTCCACTACTTTTCAGTTTTCCAGCAAAAAACAAAGAGCCTAGCTTGATTCAGATGATTGAATAGAATTAAGATTTTTGCACTTAGCCTTAAAATCACGACAGGTTTTTCATTATTGACTTAAAAGCCTGGGATATCCACCCAAATCCAAGAACAACCTATGCCTATTTCCAAAAAAGAAAAAGGGAGGGAAAGAAAAAGAAAGATAATACAAGAGCATGTTAAAGACCAAAAAATAAAACAAGCAGAAACTTAGCTGATTTTCATATTAGCTTTATGACTTATTTTTTCCCCACATGGAATCCTTCTCCAGCTAATTCCATTAATTAATTAAATGAGAAAAGAAATTAAATAATTAACCAACACCAAAGCACATACAAGAAACAAAATTAGATGTCTTACTTTTTTCCTCAACCGGCTTTTCCTTGCTGCCTCACGGTTCTGAGCAAGCCTTCGTAGAGTCTATAATAATAAATCTTTAAATATGTTACAAAAATGAAGCTACAAGTCAAATTGCATGAAAAGAGAAGAGGGAACAACTTCTAACCTTATGATCAGTCTCCTTCGATCTGTCACTCGAATGAGAAGCCGCATGAGTTGATGGAACAGTATCAAACTGCAGTACTGCATAATAAGCATCCGTCAGATTCTGCCACAAGGCATTAGTTACATATATCAATAAATATAACTATCCAATAATGAGTTTGATCTTCACATGTAGCTCGAACTTCCCCAAATTCAACAAAATTAGAGGGAGAAGGGTGAATGTTCCCTACAAGAGAGATTTTAAACCATTCTGCCATTAACAAATATCATAAAGATGATGAGAGATTACCCTGTTGTTTATTCATTTGTGTCTGCATCTGTTTAAATTTCAGTCATTGGACAACTTTTGGTGGATGAGGAATGTTCATCTATAGTTCATCTCAGTTGAAACATTTATTAAATTTATGGCATGGATTGATTCAGTCAACAACTTCTAGCAGACATTCTGACCCTTCCAAAAATCCTTCAAAATACAGAAAATTTTGTGCTAAGAACTGAATTTAATTTCATCAAGCTAACCTAATACTAAGAAAAAAATCCAGATTTGGGGGTTATCAATTGTAAACCAATAGAAAAATTGACACAATGTAGGGACGATTCGCCCAGCAACCTGTGACCACATAAATCGAAGAAACAATCTACAAGTAAACTAACACTGAGAAAAACAGAGAGATCCAAAGCGGGACAACAATATAATTAAAAGACAAATGCAAAATTGATAGGATATAGTCAAAAGTATTGAATACTTGAATTAATTGAAAATCAACAACACACCTTGTCGGGGATCTAAAGCCTGCATAATCTTAACTGTTGAAGTCGATAATGATGAAACTCTGCATAAATACTAAATTTGATCCTTAAACCTGATCTGAAGAAATCAATTATGAAGTTGAGAGAAAAGAACTCATCTTTCTCTCCTTCAGTAAGCCATAGCACAGGAGAGAGAAGAAGCAGGTAAGAAGAGGAGGAGAGGGCAGAAAGCAGCAGGGTAAGGAGAGGGCAGAAAGCAGGAATGAAAAGCTCAATAAAAAGCTCTAATCCAGGATTTCAATTCGAAAATTACCAAACAAAATCAAAAACAAAATTTAGAAATAATGGAATTATGAAAGTGAAAGTAAAAGATCAAAGAAACAGGCAAAATTGACCCTCCTAATCGCGATATTCCGACAGCAACATTAGCAGGAACACCCACATTTACTTTTTTAGTTCACTTCAAGAGGTAATTTTGGTAACAAGTCTCACAAATATCAGAAGAAAAAGAGAAAAATAACTGACAGCACCATTAAGACCAAAGGGGATCATCCACACAAGTGCAGCTGTGTTGAGACTGCAAATAAAAGAGGACCAGCAGTCAGATGGTATAATCCCATTTGCTTAATTATCTTGGAACGTCAGCTCACATTGAATGTTTCTTATGAAAACTTAACATAAAGTGCTAACAATATTACATTAATCCAATAAGATACACCAGTTGCAAGGGCAGCTCCTCGGTTTCCAAGACCACATTTGAAGACCAAAGTCCAGCAAACTGGCAAATGCAGTATGTAGTGATCCCCAAGGATCACGAATTCAGCATAGTGTCCGGCTTGAGCTGCAATTTGATCATCTTGACCAACTGCTTAAAGAAGTGATCTACAATTTGCCCATATTATAGCCAGAAGAACGCTTGCAGCAAGTACTCTACAAGAGGAGAAAATATTTTGTAAATGAATCTTGTACTGTACAATATGAAAATCTTGCAAAGGAAACAAATAAACAACACAAAAGCCTCAAACTTCAAAGACATGGAAAAATATGTAATATTATAACAATCAGTTAGCCACCAAGTCTCACCAACTAGCTGCATAGTATTATATTTAAACACAACAAGAACTATCCTAATACTGAAACATAATGTTGTATAAGAAGATTTGAAGTGCTCCAAGTATCAGCTTCTAGAGTTCACTGAAAAACAGACTCACAAGGTTCTCAAGTTAATCAAATTCCCAAGGCTCTTGGGCAGAGGTCCTCCAAGTTGGTTATCTTCCAATCCCCTGAACCAAATCAACCTACAATCGCAGTGCACAAGGCTCTCGATTTTTGAATTCATATTTACAAAGTATAAAACATAATTGCATAAAATAATTCAAATACAATTTAATTAGAAATTTAATTGAAAATACAAAAATAACAAAACAGACCCAGCTTGCTCCGTCGACCACCACTGCGGGCTGTCGTCGGTCACTCACGTCGCTGCTGTGGAGTGGTTCCGAGTGGTGCTCTGCCGCCGATACGAAAAGCCCTAACTCCCAAATCCCCAAATTCTAATTCACAAGCCCTAATTTCTAACTTAATTCCAAATTAAAATCCCGACAAAAACCCGAGATCTTGCTGGAGTACCACCGGCGACGGGAAAGACCCAGCGGCGACGGGCAAGACCCAGCGGCGACTGACAAGAACCATCGGCGACGGGCGAGACGCAGGGAAAGCTGAGGGAAGAAGAAGGGAGTACTGAGCGCGCGATATAATTTAAGAATTTGGTATTTGAGGTTTGAGATAGAACTAAACGTTTGGTTTTGAATTAATTTTGTAGCGGAAAATATTACAACTTGTAATTGCAGGGGGCTTTTACCATGTACGCTGCAAATTAAAAGGGTTATTGCAGGGGACTTTTAGACTGTACGCTGCAAAAAATTCTTTTGCAGGGGGGCAATTAATTTGTACTTTGCAACAACCCTTTAAAGGGTTTGACCCGCGTTGACCTAATGGTTGTTGAAGCGTATTAATACATGTACGCTGCAACAAGGGGGCTGCAACAGGGGTTTTTTCTACTAGTGTGGGGTATTTTTTTTTAATATAGGTAGTGGGATGTGTGTCAAACTTTTAAAGGGGTAGAGTTTGGGGGTGGGGGTAGTGGAATTTTTTAATGTTTTTTTTAGGGAGTAGAGATGTAGGTGGGTCCTTCTATAAGTCAGAAATTGATATAATATTAATAAAAGTTTCCGTTTTTAGAAACGTTGCAAGTAATCCGGGGCAACCTTATAAGGAAAATGTTTCGAGTATTTCGGGACGGAGGGAGTATTTGTTAGGTTATGACAAATATAAAACATATATTTCATGCGGAAAAACCGTAAAGCCAGGAATCCAAATTAATTGTCACATAGTCAATTAGCATAATTTAGGATACATACATGTGACGCGTGCCTTCCCTAGCTTCTCTCGAACCAAACAAGAACAAGTTTAGGACTCCAAGTGTCGTCCCTCCGTAGATAGTCCACAGCACGTTCGGATCCGCCTTAGATTCTGTTAACTAGAATATAGTCTAAGGTTTTATGTTATTCGAACTTAACTATTTGGCAAATTATTAAGCTTAGTTTATTCTTAAAACTATATGAATACTTGAGATTATGTGTTATAAATTGTGATTATGTATCACCTTTTTATAGGGAGGAATTATCGGATTTATATATCCACTAGGATTCAATTTACTAATTCAATTAGAATTCTATTAAAATTAATCCTTTGTATTTTAGTGTTTAATTAAACGACTAACACTAGTGGATTTAGGAAAACTACTAACCGAACAAATCCTAAGCATCTAAGGATTTGTAGCATGCACGAACGCAACACACACACACGAGCAGCCCGCAAGGGGCGCTGTGCACGCGCGCGGCTCGGTCCAGCAGCGCTGGCACCCGGCCTATGCAAGGGCGCTGCTAGCCTGCCTCGCCTTGGCTTGTACAACTTTCAGCATCTCATCCCGATTTATGGGAGGACAATCCCTATCTTGCGATCTTGAGATTAGACTTCGTTTGATAGGTGATTACCCGAGCGTTGCCGTTATAGCCTCCTTTTACGGTGCGACGGTTGACAACGTCAAAGTAACCAGTTCTCAAACAAGTAATCTCAAATCACTCAGGTATTGAGGATTAGTGTCTAATAATTTTAATGAAATTTACTTATGACAAATTTTCATCTCTTACAGTAAAGTTTCATAGGTGTGTCTGATACTAGTCTTCTCAAAGTAAGTATCTATGCAAATGATTGCGACATTGCCATGTCCACATAGTTCAGGAAACAAAACTACTAATCATCTTGCATTTTAGTCGTTCAGGATTTTCTATGTGCCCACCTTTATAGAAAACTTCCGACCAGGGACCTTTTTCAACTTTTGACATTCAAGTTCACTTGATTGACATTTCTTAGTCACATGACTGGTCCTGATAGTCTTGTTAGGTTATGATACATATGACAATTCATAAATCATGCGGAAAAACCATAAAGCCAGGAAAACATATTATTTACACATAATCATTTAGCATAGTTTAGATGCATACTCTTTGTTGCGTGCCTTCCCTAGCTGCGCCCGAACCGAACAAGAACAAGTCTTTAGGACTCCAAGTGTCGTCCCTCCGTAGATAGTCCACAGCACGTCCGGATCCGCCTTAAGATTGACCAACTAGAATCGCCCTTAAGGTACTACTTATTTTCGGCTAAATGGGCAAGTGTTATGGCTGATTTTTCTGCTTAAAAATCCTAGTTTTGAATACTTGAAAACTTGTGTATAAATTTATGACCCTAGGCATATATTTATAGAACCTTGGAAAGGATTTCAAATCCTGTTAGAATACTAATTAATTAATTAGAATCCTATTAGAACTCTAAATAATTAATTTAATCTTTTAGGATTAGGATTTAATCTATGCACGAATCCCGATAGCTTTAGGATTCGTATAGCACGTACACACGCACCGCACGAGCATCGCACGCCCATGAGCAAGCCTTGCGGCCCACGCTGTGCGCATGGCGCACAGGCCCACTGCCCGTTGCCCATTTGTGCGCGCGCGCCAGCCTTGGCTGGGACTGGCCTTGCGCTGGGCCTGGTCGAGGCATTGGCGTGTTGTTGGATGCGTGTGGCTTGCTGGGCGATGGCCTGGCTTCGTGCTGGGCCCTCGTCCGGCAGGCCTCGTCCGATGCTTATTCGTACGATACGCTTCCGATTAAATTCCCGGTTCCGGAATTCATTTCCGATACGAACAATATTTAATATTTCCGATTCCGGAATTAATTTCCGTTTCGAACAAATATTTAATATTTTCGTTTCCGGAATTATTTTCCGATTCCAATAATATTTCCGATTCTGACAATATTTCCGTTTCCGGCAATATTTCCGATTTCGGCAATATTTCCATTTCCAATAATATTTTCCGATACGTGCCATGTTTCCGTTTCCGGTAACATCTACGACTTGGATAATATTTATATTTCCGATACGATCCATATTTCCGTTTCCGGCAATATCATCGTTTCCGGAGTATTCATTTCTTGCCTGTGACGATCTCAGCTCCCACTGAAACCAAGATCCGTCGATTCCGAATATCCATAGATGGAGTATTTAATGCCATTAAATACTTGATCCGTTTACGTACTATTTGTGTGACCCTACGGGTTCAGTCAAGAGTAAGCTGTGGATTAATATCATTAATTCCACTTGAACTGAAGCGGCCTCTAGCTAGACATTCAGCTCACTTGATCTCACTGAATTATTAACTTGTTAATTAATACTGAACCGCATTTATTAGACTTAACATTGAATGCATACTTGGACCAAGGGCATTATTTCCTTTAGTCTCCCACTTGTCCTTAGGGACAAGTGTGCATTTCCTAATTCCTTTGTCGCTCGATGCTTGCTCTTGAACATAAGGTAAGAGTTGTCATCCTTATTATGTCCAGAGGTGTTCCTCGGTTTCAGAGTTCAACTGATCAAATAAACAGATAATCATAGCCTATGATTCATCCGAGCACGGCCATGCATTTCACAGTTTCTAGCTCTCCGAGTGGCCTTGTACAACTTTTAAGCATCTCATCCCGATTTATGGGAGGACAATCCCAATCTTGCGATCTTGAGATTAGACTTCGTTTGATAGGTGATTACCTGAGCGTTGCCTTTATAGCCTCCTTTTACGGTGCGACGGTTGGTCAACGTCAAAGCAACCAGTTCTCAAACAAGTAATCTCAAATCACTCAGGTATTGAGGATTTAGTGTCTAATAATTTTAATGAAATTTACTTATGACAGATTTTCATCTCTTACAGTAAAGTTTCATAGGTCTTGTCCGATACTAGTCTTCCCAAAGTAAGTATCTATGCAAATGATTATGACATTGCCATGTCCACAGAGTTCAAGAAACAGAAATACTAGTCATCTTGCATTCTAGTCGTCTAACGTTTTCTATTCGTCCAATTTTATAGAAAACTCCGACTAGGGACCATTTTCAACCTTTGACATTCAAGTTCACTTGATAGACATTTCTTAGTCACAGGACTGGTCCTGACAGTCTATCTTGAATATATTGTCAAATTGAAGGGACTCATCATTTAATAAACCACAAATTAAATGGAAAAATGAATTCTTTTCATTTATTGTGAATGATTAACCAATAATGTTTTACAAAGATTTAAACTCTAAAACTTTAAAACATTAAATAGGGATATCAAAGCCATTCTCCAATATGCTTGATTCCCATAGCTGCAGTGTGCGAGTTGTGCTTCGCCTGCGGCAGAGGTTTAGTCAATGGATCTGATATGTTGTCATCAGTTCCAATCTTGTTTATCTCGACTTCTTTTCTTTCAACGAACTCTCGTAGAAGGTGAAATCTACGAAGTACATGCTTGACTCTCTGGTGGTGTCTAGGCTCCTTTGCCTGTGCAATAGCTCCGTTATTATCACAATACAGGGCTATTGGTCCTTTAATGGAGGGGACTACACCAAGTTCACCTATGAACTTCCTTAGCCATATAGCTTCCTTTGCTGCTTCATGTGCAGCAATGTACTCCGCTTCAGTTGTAGAATCCGCAATGGTGCTTTGCTTAGCACTTTTCCAGCTTACTGCACCCCTGTTGATGCAGAAGACAAACCCAGACTGTGATCTGAAATCATCTTTGTCGGTTTGGAAACTTGCGTCCGTATAGCCTTTAACAATTAATTCATCATCTCCACCATAGACCAGGAAGTCATCTTTGTGCCTTTTCAGGTACTTCGGAATATTTTTGGCAGCAGTCCAATGCGCCTCTCCTGGGTCTGACTGGTATCTGCTCGTAGCACTGAGTGCGTACGCAACATCCGGGCGTGTACATATCATAGCATACATTATTGAACCAATCAATGATACATATGGAATCCCATTCATTCGTCTACGCTCATCAAGTGTTTTTGGGCACTGAGTCTTGCTTAGAGTTATTCCATGAGACATGGGTAGGTAGCCTCGCTTGGAGTCCACCATCTTGAACCTATCAAGCACCTTATTGATATAAGTGCTTTGACTAAGTCCAATCATCTTTTTAGATCTATCTCTGTAAATCTTGATGCCCAATATGTACTGTGCTTCTCCTAGATCTTTCATCGAAAAATATTTCCCAAGCCAAATCTTGACAGAGTTCAACATAGGAATGTCATTTCCGATAAGTAATATGTCGTCGACATATAATACTAGGAAAGCAATTTTGCTCCCACTGACCTTCTTGTATACACAAGATTCGTCTGCGTTCTTGATGAAACCAAAGTCACTGACTGCTTCATCAAAACGTATATTCCAGCTCCTGGATGCCTGCTTCAATCCGTAGATTGACTTCTTTAGCTTGCATACCTTTTTAGCATTCTTTGGATCCTCAAAACCTTCAGGCTGTGTCATAAACACAGTTTCTGTTAAAACGCCGTTTAAGAAAGCAGTTTTGACATCCATCTGCCATATTTCGTAATCGTAATATGCAGCGATTGCTAACATTATCCGAATAGACTTTAGCATTGCAACTGGTGAAAAGGTTTCATCGTAATCCACACCGTGGACTTGCCTGTAACCTTTTGCAACCAATCTAGCTTTGAAAACTTCAAGTTTCCCATCCTTGTCCTTTTTCAGTTTGAAAACCCATTTGCTTCCAATGGCTTGGTAGCCATCTGGCAAATCGACCAAATCCCAAACTTGGTTTTCATACATGGAGTCTAATTCAGATTGCATGGCTTCTTGCCATTGCTTGGAGCTAGGGCTCGTCATAGCTTGTTTGTAAGTCGCAGGTTCATCACTTTCAAGTAATAGAACGTCATAGCTCTCGTTCGTCAAAATACCTAAGTACCTTTCCGGTTGAGATCTATATCTTTGCGATCTACGCGGGGTAACATTTCTAGATTGACCATGATTCTCACCAGATTCTTCTAAAGATCTCTGAGTTTCATCCTGAATGTTATCTTGAGCATTCTCTAGAGTTTGTTGTTCGACTCGAATTTCTTCGAGGTCTACTTTTCTCCCACTTGTCATTTTGGAAATGTGATCTTTCTCCAAAAAGACACCATCTCGAGCAACAAACACCTTGTTCTCAGATGTATTGTAGAAGTAATACGCCTTTGTTTCCTTTGGAAAGCCCACAAGGATACATTTGTCAGATTTTGGATGAAGTTTGTCTGAAATTAATCGTTTGACGTATACTTCACATCCCCAAATCTTCAGAAAAGACACATTTGGAGGCTTTCCAAACCATAATTCATATGGAGTCTTTTCAACAGCTTTAGACGGAGCTCTATTTATAGTGAGTGCAGCTGTATTTAGTGCATGTCCCCAAAATTCTAATGGAAGTTTGGCGTGACCCATCATTGACCTGACCATGTCTAGCAAGGTTCTGTTCCTCCGTTCTGACACACCGTTCCATTGTGGTGTTCCAGGAGGAGTCAATTCTGATAGAATTCCACATTCTTTCAGATGGTCATCAAATTCATAGCTTAGATATTCACCGCCTCTATCAGACCGCAGTGCCTTAATCTTCTTGCCTAATTGATTCTCTACTTCACTCTGAAATTCCTTGAATTTGTCAAAGGATTCAGACTTATGCTTCATTAGGTAGACATAACCATATCTACTGAAGTCATCAGTGAAAGTGATAAAGTAGCTGAAACCACCTCTAGCATTTGTACTCATTGGTCCACATACATCTGTATGGATTAAACCCAATAGTTCATTTGCTCTTTCTCCAACTTTAGAGAAAGGTTGCTTTGTCATTTTGCCAAGTAAACATGATTCGCATTTACCATAATCCTCTAAGTCAAATGGTTCTAGAATTCCTTCCTTTTGAAGTCTTTCTAAGCGTTTCAAGTTTATATGGCCTAATCGACAATGCCACAGATAGGTGAGATCTGAATCATCCTTTTTGGCCTTTTTGGTATTTATGTTATATACTTGTTTGTCGTGATCTAATAAATAAAATCCATTGACTAATCTAGCAGATCCATAAAACATCTCTTTAAAATAAAACGAACAACTATTGTCTTTTATTAAAAAGGAAAATCCCTTAGCATCTAAGCAAGAAATAGAAATGATGTTTTTAGTAAGACTTGGAACATGGAAACACTCTTCCAGTTCCAAAACTAGCCCGGAGCGCAACGACAAATAGTAAGTTCCTACAGCTATTGCAGCAATCCGTGCTCCATTTCCCACTCGTAGGTCGACTTCACCCTTGCTTAACTTTCTACTTCTTCTTAGTCCCTGTGGATTGGAACAAAAGTGTGAGCCACAACCTGTATCTAATACCCAAGAAGTTGAATTAGCAAGTATACAGTCTATAACGAAAATACCTGAAGATGGAACGACTGTTCCGTTCTTCTGATCTTCCTTTAGCTTCAAGCAATCTCTCTTCCAATGCCCCTTCTTCTTGCAATAGAAGCATTCGGATTCAGAAGTGGGTTGACTGACCTTCCTCTTTACAGATTTGGCGCCAGTTTGCTTAGTTGGGCTGGCCTTGTTGCCACCTTTCTTAGCATTCCTCTTCTTTCCAGATTTCTTGAACTTGCCCCCACGCACCATAAGCACATCCTGCTTATCACTTTTGAGCGTCTTTTCAGCGGTCTTCAGCATACCGTGAAGCTCAGTGAGCGTTTTGTCCAGACTATTCATACTGTAGTTCAGTTTGAACTGATCATACCCGCTATGAAGAGAATGGAGGATGGTGTCTATAGCCATTTCCAGAGAAAATTGCTGATCTAGCCGACTCATATTCTCAATGAGTCCAATCATTTTGAGAACATGTGGACTTACGGGCTCGCCTTTCTTAAGCTTGGTCTCAAGAATTTGCCTATGAGTTTCGAATCTTTCGACTCGAGCCAGATCTTGGAACATGTTCTTCAACTCACTGATGATTGTGAAAGCATCTGAGTTGATGAACGTTTTCTGCAGATCTGCACTCATGGTGGCGAGCATTAGACATTTCACATCCTTGTTGGCATCAATCCAACGATTGAGGGCTGCCTGAGTGACCCCGTCGCCTGCGGCTTCGGGCATCGCCTCTTCTAGGACATACTCCTTTTCTTCCTGCATAAGAACTATTTGCAAGTTCCTTTGCCAGTCAAGGAAGTTTTTCCCGTTCAACTTCTCCTTTTCGAGAATTGATCGAATGTTGAATGAATTGTTGTTTGCCATATTTAAAACTACAATTGAAAAGAATAAACAAATAAATAACCATTCACATTTTCTCTTAATAAACTTAAATTCTAGCATATATGCATAATTCAATGTTCATTAAGCATTTTAATCAAGTTATGTGTTCCGGCAGGTGTGAATAAAATGATTCCAAGATCCTAAAATCATTGAAGAACTAAGCACAGTTTGTCGACTTAATCCTAAAACATCTTAGGTAAGCAAAAGCCTTATGCTAATAGTCTAGAAACTATTCTTGGTTGATAGGTACGTCTAAGAACTTATTAGGTAAACCTATCGATTTTGCCACGGCATAAAAGGACTCCTTACTTATATCGTTGAGTTTCACCAAAACTAACATATACCCACAATTATTTGTGTACCTTGCCCCTTTAGGACCAATAAGTAACACCTCGCTGAGCGAAAACTATTACTAGATTGATGTAAAGGATATCCAAGCAAGTGTATATTTTGGCATGGCACCTTTTAACTCAATTTTTAAGTTTGGAACTTAAGGCTCGTACTATGTTGGTTAGATTTTAAGTGAACTAAAATCCTTAATCATGCAACATAATCAAGCTTTTGATCTCATGCATTTTAAGACATATTTAAAAGCAATAAATAACTTAAAACATGCATAAGATAAATGTGATCTAGTATGGCCCGACTTCATCTTGAAGCTTTAACTTCAAAGTCCGTCTTGAAAATCTCCGTGGGAGGCACCATTTTCTTCAAATAGGATAAGCTATAATTAAAACTAATTACAACTATTTGATGGTACGCAGACCATATTTGAATTGAAAAACAACTTTGGTACTTTAGACCAATTACATTCAAATTAATGGTACGCAGACCATATTTTCTATTCTATTTAGGCCATACTAGTCACTTCATAACCTGCAAAACAGTACATATACAATATATACCATTCACCCATTCATTATCATGAATGGCCCACATAGCTGGTTAGTAAAACACATTATGCATCACATAAACATTTGCAGCAATTAATCAAGGGCACCAATAATCTACAAATTATTCAGTCCTTATTAATTCTAATCAAGTTGTTTTAACCTTAAGGATTTGTAGACCTAATCAAGAGTTTATGACTAAAAAGGGCTCCCACTTAAACCAATAAATTCATATGCTTTACTAATTTTAAACATAAAAATGTATTTCTAGTCTAACCGGAAACATACAAATTTAATTAAAATTTAAAGCTCATATAAATTTATAATTGAATCCACAAAGTTTAATTTAATTTCAGTCGTATTTAAATTAATTCATGATTTTAATTTTAGTAAAATAATTAGAATAAATAAAATTTATTATAATTACAATATTCAAAATTAAAATCCAAGAAAATAATTTAAATTATCAATTTTAAAATTAATTAAAATTACGTAAACTGAAAATTTCAAATTAAAATTTCAAAACGATCTAATCGCAACGCAACAACCTCACGCATCGCACGCCCATGGGCTACACGCACACAGCCATCGCTGGCCATGTGCGCGCAGCCCATGCGCTGTGTCGCATTGCTGCTGCTCAACATCGCAAGGCATCACGCATGGTGCTCGCTGCGCGCGCCAGCGCTCGACGCACGAGCATGCTGCCGCAGCCCATCGCTGGGCGCAACACTCGTCGCACGTCGCAACACGCACTCGCACGCCATCGCTGGGCGCAGCGCTCGTCGCACGCGCAACAAGCACTAGCACGCCATCGCTGGGCGCAGCGCTCGTCGCACGCACAACAGGCACTCGCACGCCATCGCTGGGCGCAACGCTCGTCGCACGCACAACAGCGCACGCTGCGCGCGAGCGATCGATGCTTGGCGCAGCACTCGTGGCACGCGAGCTTACGCTCGCTGCGCGCGAGGCTCCGCACGCTTGCGCGAGGCAGTGCGCGCTGTGGCGCAGCTCGCTTGCTGCCCACACGCGACTGCTCGTGCCTTGCTCTCGCCCTCGCCCATTCGCCCATTGCACACAGCCCACGACACAAGGCAGGGCTGCTGCCTTGTGCTCGTGCACCATGGCCTTGCTCATTGCTTTCGTACCGCATGGGCGACGAGCTCCCTTGCTCGTCGTCACATGCCCGCACTATACAACACCCCTTAAGGGTAACACGTAGCGTCCATTGCTTTGTGCGTGCAAGTTATATGAGCGAATCGCATAAAAATTTAAAATTTATATTCAAAATTAATGACAAATTAATAAATAATATTAATTTCATAATTTCAGGGCGAAAAATCGAAAATTTATTATTCAATTGATTTCCGATTAACATGGATTCAAGTCTAGGTCATAAAAATTTAAAATTTAACATAAATTTACAATTTTTATGGTGGTTTTTAATCATAGGTATCTAATTAAATTATAACTAATTATGAAAATCAAATTAATTCTAAATTATTCCAATTTTTAACAAATTAATCATAATTACAAATTAGATTGCATAATTAACAAGGCTAGGCATTCAAACTTGTTAAACATATACAGTAGGTCAATAAAAAATTCAAGATTTATCAACAAGAATCGCAAATATTTAATTTAACATCTTAAATTTACGAAATTTTGCATTCGAAAAACTAAAACTTCCGAAAAGTCATAGTTAGGCTTCGAATTTGAGAATTCTGGGTTCGGCCGAAAAATACTAATTTTTGTCAAAATTTTAGAATGCCTTTTACATGCGGAATTGACACAAAAATCACTCGATTTGGATGAGTAACGAAGAAACTGCCGAAAAACTGCGTACGTATAATTAAATAAACGCAATTTTCAATTAATTAACAATTACGAAAATTAATCACCCCTTTTAATTCTTGCAAATTTGTAATATTTAACCATGTTCATGCAATTTAGATTATGAAAATAATAAGAGGCTCGTGATACCACTTTTAGGTTATGATACATATGACAATTCATAAATCATGCGGAAAAACCATAAAGCCAGGAAAACATATTATTTACACATAATCATTTAGCATAGTTTAGATGCATACTCTTTGTTGCGTGCCTTCCCTAGCTGCGCCCGAACCGAACAAGAACAAGTCTTTAGGACTCCAAGTGTCGTCCCTCCGTAGATAGTCCACAGCACGTCCGGATCCGCCTTAAGATTGCCCAACTAGAATCGCCCTTAAGGTACTACTTATTTTCGGCTAAATGGGCAAGAGTTATGGCTGATTTTTCTGCTTAAAAATCCTAGTTTTGAATACTTGAAAACTTGTGTATAAATTTATGACCCTAGGCATATATTTATAGAACCTTGGAAAGGATTTCGAATCCTGTTAGAATACTAATTAATTAATTAGAATCCTATTAGAACTCTAAATAATTAATTTAATCTTTTAGGATTAGGATTTAATCTATGCACGAATCCCGATAGTTTTAGGATTCGTATAGCACGTACACACGCACCGCACGAGCATCGCACGCCCATGCGCAAGCCTTGCGGCCCACGCTGTGCGCACGGCGCACAGGCCCACTGCTCGCTGCCCATTTGTGCGCGCGCGCCAGCCTTGGCTGGGACTGGCCTTGCGCTGGGCCTGGTCGAGGCATTGGCGTGTTGTTGGATGCGTGTGGCTTGCTGGGCGATGGCCTGGCTTCGTGCTGGGCCCTCGTCCGGCAGGCCTCGTCCGATGCTTATTCGTACGATACGCTTCCGATTAAATTCCCGGCTCCGGAATTCATTTCCGATACGAACAATATTTAATATTTCCGATTCCGGAATTAATTTCCGTTTCGAACAAATATTTAATATTTCCGTTTCCGGAATTATTTTCCGATTCCGATAATATTTCCGATTCTGACAATATTTCCGTTTCCGGCAATATTTCCGATTTCGGCAATATTTCCATTTTCGATAATATTTTCCGATACGTGCCATGTTTCCGTTTCCGGCAACATCTACGACTTGGATAATATTTATATTTCCGATACGATCCATATTTCCGTTTCCGGCAATATCATCGTTTCCGGAGTATTCATTTCTTGCCTGTGACGATCTCAGCTCCCACTGAAACCAAGATCCGTCGATTCCGAATATCCATAGGTGGAGTATTTAATGCCATTAAATACTTGATCCGTTTACGTACTATTTGTGTGACCCTACGGGTTCAGTCAAGAGTAAGCTGTGGATTAATATCATTAATTCCACTTGAACTGAAGCGGCCTCTAGCTAGGCATTCAGCTCACTTGATCTCACTAAATTATTAACTTGTTAGTTAATACTGAACCGCATTTATTAGACTTAACATTGAATGCATACTTGGACCAAGGGCATTATTTCCTTCAAGTCTATCTTGAATATATCGTTAAAGGGACTCATCATTTAATAAACCACAAATTAAATGGAAAATGAATTCTATTCATTTATATGAATGGTTAACCAATAACGTTTTACAAAGTATTAAACTCTAAAACTTTAGAAAATTAAATAAGGACATCAAATCCATTCTCCAACATGCTTGATTCCCATAGCTGCAGTGTGCGAGTTGTGCTTCGCTTTGCGGCAGAGGTTTAGTTAATGGATCTGAGATATTGTCGTCAGTTTCAATCTTTCTTATCTCGACTTCTTTTCTTTCAACGAACTCTCGTAGAAGGTGAAATCTACGAAGTACATGCTTGACTCTCTGGTGGTATCTAGGATCCTTTGCCTGTGCAATAGCTCCATTATTGTCGCAATATATAGCTATTGGTCCTTTAATGGAGGGGACTGCACCAAGTTCTCCTATGAACTTCCTTAGCCAAATAGCTTCCTTTGCTGATTCATGTGCAGCAATGTACTCCGCTTCAGTTGTAGAATCCGCAATGGTGCTTTGCTTAGCACTTTTCCATCTTACTGCACCTCCGTTGACGCAGAAGACAAATCCAGACTGTGATCTGAAATCATCCTTGTCGGTTTGGAAACTTGCGTCCGTATAGCCTTTAACATTTAATTCATCATCTCCACCATAGACAAGGAAATCATCTTTGTGCCTTTTAAGGTACTTCAGAATATTTGTGGCAACAGTCCAATGTGCCTCTCCTGGATCTGACTGGTATCTGCTCGTAGCACTGAGTGCATACGCAACATCCAGGCGTGTACATATCATAGCATACATTATTGAACCAATCAATGATGCATATGGAATCCTACTCATTCGTCTACGCTCATCCAGTGTTTTTGGGCACTGAGTCTTGCTTAGAGTCATTCCATGAGACATGGGTATGTAGCCTCGCTTGGAGTCTGCCATATTGAACCTTTCAAGCACTTTATTGATATAAGTGCTTTGACTAAGTCCAATCATCCTTTTAGATCTATGTCTGTAAATCTTGATGCCCAGTATGTACTGTGCTTCTCCTAGATCCTTCATCGAAAAACATTTCCCAAGCCAAATCTTGACAGAGTTCAACATAGGAATGTCATTTCCGATAAGTAATATGTCATCGACATGTAATACGAGAAAAGCAATTTTGCTCCCACTGACCTTCTTGTATACACAAGATTCTTCTGCGTTCTTGACGAAGCCAAAGTCACTGACTGCTTCATCAAAACGTATATTCCAGCTCCTTGATGCTTGCTTTAATCCGTAAATGGATTTCTTAAGCTTGCATACCTTTTTAGCATTCTTTAGATCCTCAAAACCCTCAGGCTGTGTCATAAACACAATTTCCGTTAAAACACCATTTAAGAAAGCAGTTTTGACATCCATCTGCCATGTTTGTAATCATAATATGCAGCAATTTCTAACATTATCCGAATAGACTTTAGCATTGCAATTGGTGAAAAGGTTTCATCATAATCCACACCGTGGACTTGCCTGTAACCTTTCGCAACCAATCTAGCTTTGAAAACTTCTAGTTTCCCATCCTTGTCCTTTTTCAGTTTGAAAACCCATTTGCTTCCTATGGCTTGGTAGCCATCTGGCAAATAGACCAAATCCCAAACTTGGTTTTCATACATGGAGTCTAATTCAGATTGCATGGCTTCTTGCCATTGCTTGGAGCTAGGGCTCGTCATAGCTTGTTTGTAAGTCGCAGGTTCATCACTTTCAAGTAATAGAACTTCATGGCTCTCGTTCGTCAAAATACCTAAGTACCTTTCCAGTTGAGACCTGTATCTTTGCGATCTACGCGGGGTTACATTTCTAGATGGTTCCTGATTCTCACCAGATACTTCCAAAGATCTCTGAGTTTCAACCTGAATGGCATCTTGATCATTCTCTAGAGTTTTTTGTTCGAATCGAATTTCTTCTAGGTCTACTTTTCTCCCACCTGTCATTTTGGAAATGTGATCCCTTTCCAAAAAGATACCATCTCGAACACACAAACACTTTGTTCTCAGATGTATTGTAGAAGTAATACCCCTTTGTTTCCTTTGGATAGCCCACAAGGATACATTTGTCAGATTTTGGTTGAAGTTTGTCTGAAATTAATCGTTTTACGTATACTTCACAACCCCAAATCTTAAGAAAATACACATTTGGAGGCTTTCCAAACCATAACTCATATGGAGTCTTTTCGACAGCTTTAGACGGAGCTCTATTTAGTGTGAGTGCAGCTGTGTTTAGTACATGTCCCCAAAATTCTATAGGAAGTTCGGCTTGACCCATCATTGATCTAACCATGTCTAGCAAGGTTCTATTCCTCCGTTCTAACACACCGTTCCATTGAGGTGTTCCAGGAGGAGTCAATTCTGATAGAATTCCACATTCTTTCAGATGGTCATCAAATTCATAGCTCAGATATTCACCGCCTCTATCAGACCGTAGTGCCTTAATCTTCTTGCCAAACTGATTCTCTACTTCACTCTGAAATTCCTTGAATTTGTCAAAGGATTCAGACTTATGCTTCATTAGGTAGACATAACCATATCTATTGAAGTCATCAGTGAAAGTGATAAAATAGCTGAAACCACCCCTAGCATTTGTACTCATTGGTCCACATACATCTGTATGGATTAAACCCAATAGTTCAGTTGCTCTTTCTCCAACTTTAGAGAAAGGTTGCTTTGTCATTTTGCCAAGTAAACATGATTCGCACTTACCATAATCCTCTAAGTCAAATGGTTCTAGAATTCCATCCTTTTGAAGTCTTTCTATGCACTTCATGTTAATATGGCCTAATCGACAATGCCACAAATAGGTGAGATCTGAATCATTCTTTTTGGCCTTTTTGGTATTTATGTTATAAACTTGTTTGTCGTGATCTAATAAATAAAGTCCATTGACTAATCTAGCAGATCCATAAAACATCTCTTTAAAATAAAACGAGCAACTATTGTCTTTTATTAAAAAGGAAAATCCCTTAGCATCTAAGCATGAAACAGAAATGATGTTTTTAGTAAGACTTGAAACATGGAAACATTCTTCCAGTTACAAAACTAGCCCATAGGGCAACGACAAATAATAAGTTCCTACAGCTAATGCAGCTATCCGTGCTCCATTTCCCACTCGTAGGTCGACTTCACCCTTGCTTAACCTTCTACTTTTTCTTAGTCCCTGCGAATTGGAACATAAGTGTGAGCCACAACCTGTATCTAATACCCTAGAAGTTGAATTTGCAAGTATACAGTCTATTACGAAAATACTTAAAGATGGAACGACCGTTCTATTCTTCTGATCTTCCTTAAGCTTCAAGCAATCTCTCTTCCAATGCCCCTTCTTCTTGCAGTAAAAGCTTTCAGATTCAGAAGTAGGTTGGCTCACCTTCTTATTTTCAGACTTGGTGCCGCCAGCTTCCTTAGTTGGGCTGGCCTTCTTGCCACGCACCTTTCTTAGCATTCCTCTTCTTACCAGATTTCTTAAACTTGCCCCCACGCACAATAAGCACATCCTGCTTATCACTTTTGAGCGTCTTTTAATTTCAGCGGTTTTCAGCATACCGTGAAGCTCAGTGAGCGTTTTGTCCAGACTATTCATACTGTAGTTCAGTTTGAACTGATCATACCCGCTATGAAGAGAATGGAGGATGGTGTCTACAACCATTTCTGAGAGAACTGCTGATCCAGCCGACTCATATTCTCAATGAGTCCAATCATTTTGAGAACATGTGGACTTACGGGCTCGCCTTTCTTAAGCTTGGTCTCAAGAATTTGCCTATGATTCTCGAATATTTCGACTCGAGCCAGATCTTGGAACATGTTCTTTAACTCACTGATGATCGTGAAAGCATCTAAGTTGATGAACGTTTTCTGTAGATCTAGACTCATGGTTGCAAGCATTAGACATTTTACATCCTTGTTGGCATCAATCCAACGATTGAGGGCAGCCTGAGTGACCCCGTCGCCAGCGGCTTCGGGCACCGCCTCTTCCAGGACATACTCCTTTTCTTCCTGCATAAGAACTATTTGAAAGTTCCTTTGCCAGTCAAGGAAGTTTTTCCCGCTCAACTTCTCCTTTTAGAGAATTGATCGGATGTTGAAAGAATTGTTGTTTGCCATAGTTAAAACTACAATTGAAAAGAATAAACAAATAAATAACCATTCGCAGTTTTTCTTAATAACCTTAATTTCTAGCATGCATGCATAATTCAATATTTATTAATCATTTTATTCAAGTTATGTGTTTCGACAGGTGTGAATAAAATGATTCCAAGATCCTTAAATCATTGAAGAATTAAGCACATTATGTATTTAGACTCAATTCTAAAATATTTTAGGTAAGCAAATCCTTTTCTAATAGTCTAGAAACTACTCTTGGTTGATAGGTACGTCTAAGGTCTTATTAGGTAAACCTATCTGTTTTGCCACGACATAAAAGGACTCCTTACTTATATCGTTGAGTTTCACCAAAACTAACATGTACTCACAATTATTTGTGAACCTTACCCCTTTAGGATCAATAAGTAACACCTCGCTATGGTGGAAAACTATTACTAAGATTGATGTAAAGGTTATCCAAGTAAGTGTTATTTTGGCATGGCACATTTTCACTGAATTTTTAAAGTTTTGAACGTAAGGCTCTTACTATGTTGGTTAGATTTTAAGTGAACTAAAATCCTTAATCATGCAACATAATCAAGCCACAATCTCATGCATAGTTAAGACATATTTAAAGCAATAAATAACTTAAAGCATGCATAAGATATAAATGTGATCTAGTATGGCCCGACTTCATCTTGAAGCTTCAACTTCAAACTCCGTCTTGAAAATGGATTGAAAACTCCGTCTTGAATTTCACCATGGGAGGCGCCATTTTCTTCAAATAGGATATGCTATATTGAAACTAATTACAAATATTTGATGGTACACATAGCATATTTAAATTAAAAACTTTGGTGCATTAGACCAATTTTACATTCAAATTAATGGTACGCAGACCATATTTTCTATCCTATTTGGGCCATACTAGTCACTTCCCATAACCTGCAAAACAGTACATTTACAATATACCATTCACCCATTCATTTATCAATGAATGGTCAACATAGCTGGTTAGTAGAACATATTATGCATCACATCAATATTTGCAGCAATTAATCAAGGCTTCCAATAATCTACAAATTATTCAATCCTTATTAATTCTAATCGAGTTGTTTTAACCTTAAAGGAATGTAGACCTAATCAAGAGTTTCTGACTAAAACGCTCCCACTAAAACCAAGAAATTTACATGCTTTACGAATTTTAAACATAAAATTGTATTTCCTAGTCCAACCGGAAACTTAGAAATTTAATTAAAATTTAAAGCTTATATAAATTATCATTTAAATCCTTTATTTTATTTTCAGTTGATTAAATTAATGAATTTAAATTTTATCAAGGTTTTAATTTTAGTAAAATAATTAGTATATAAATTTATAATAATTAAATTATTCAAAATTAAATTCCGAGAAAAAATTAAATTACGAATTTTAATTTAATTAAAATAGTTTTCAACTGAGAAATTAAAATTAAAACGAACCAATCGGGCCAAGACAAGGCCATGAGCCTGCGCCCATGCCTCGTCGAGCCCATGTAGCAGCAACGCCCCATGGGCCGCCACTCGATTGATCGTACTGCAAGACACGAGCAGCCACGCGCAGACGCAGCAAGCCGAGCAAGCCACGCCTGCGCGCAGCACGCTCGTCGGTCGAGCCAGCTCTCGCTGCCCGCGCGCGCGGCCATGTGTGCTCGTTGCCTTGCTTCTCGCCTCTCCTCCCACGTGCACGTAGCACACAGGGCATAGCAGGGCTGCTGCCTTGCGCGCATGTGCCACGACCTTGCTCGTTGCATCGTACCGCATGGGCGACGAGCTCCCTTGCTCGTCGTCGCATGCCCGCACTATGCAACACCCCTTAAGGGTAACACTTAGCGTCCATTTCTTTGTGCGTGCAAGATTCGTTAACGGATTTCATAAAAATTAAAACTTTTATTATTTAAATTTATTGACAAATTAATAAATCATATTAATTTCATAAATTTAGGCGAAAAATCAAAAATTTATTATTCAAATTAATATCCGACTATTTTTATTTTCATGGATTCAAATCTAGGTCATAAAATTTTAAAACTTTTCAATTTTAACAAATGTTATGGTGGTTTTTAATCATAGGTTCCTAATTAAATTGCTAATTAATTATGAAAATCAAATCAAATTCTAAATTATTCGAATTTCAACAAATTAATTACAATTATAAATTAGGTTGCATAATTAACAAGTTTAGGCATTAAAATTGTTAAACATATACAGTAGGTCAATCATAGATTCAGGATTTACATACAAGATTCACAAATATTTAATTTAACATCATAAAAATTATAAATTTTGCGTTCGAAAAACTAAAACCTCCGAAAAGTCATAGTTAGGCTTCGAATTTGGAAATTCTGGGTTCGGCATCAAATGTCTGATTTTAGTCAAAATTTTAAAACGTCGTTTACATGCAAAATTCACTATAAAATTATACGATTCCGACCATTATTGACTAAACTGCCGAAAATCCTACGAACATATAATTAAATAATCGCACGAATTTGCAATTAATTACAATCAACGAAATTAATCACCCCTTTAATTCATTGCAAATTTATAAAATTTAACCATGTTAACTATAATTGATTATGGAATTAATTAGAGGCCCGTGATACCACTTTTAGGTTATGACAAATATAAACAATATATTTCATGCGGGAAAACCATAAAGCCAGGAATCCAAATTAATTGCCACATAGTCAATTAGCATAATTTAGGATACATACATGTGACGCGTGCCTTCCCTGGCTTCTCCCGAACAAGAACAAGTTTAGGGCTCCAAGTGTCGTCCCTCCGTAGATAATCCACAACACGTTCGAATCCGCCTTAGATTCAATTAACTAGAATATAGTCTAAGGTTTTATGTTATTCCCCGATTCGTTTTCCGATTCTGGAATTTATTTCCGATTCGAACAATATTAAATATTTCCGATTCCGGAATTTATTTCCGATTCCGATAATATTTCGGATTCAGGCAATATTTCCGTTTCCGGCAATATTTTCGATTCCGGCAATATTTCCATTTCCAATAATATTTTCCGATACGTACCATGTTTCCGTTTCCGGCAACATCTACGACTTGGATAATATTTATATTTCCGATACGATCCATATTTCCGTTTCCAGCAATATCATCGTTTCCGGAGTATTCATAATTTGCCTTTTGACGATTTCAGCTCCCACTGGAACCGAGATTCGTCGATTCCGAATATCCATAAATGGAGTATTTAATTCACTTAAATACTTGATCCGTTCACGTACTATTTGTGTGACCCTACGGGTTCAGTCAAGAGTAAGATGTGGATTAATATTATTAATTCCACTTGAACTGAAGCGGCCTCTAGCTAGGCATACAGTTCACTTGATCTCACTGAATTATTAACTCGCATATTTAATAAATACTAAACCACATTTATTAGATTTAGCATTGAATGTATACTTCGACCAAGGGCATTATTTCCTTCACTATTATATACCCACATGAATATTTCTCTCATTTATGCGGGCTTGTTTCTCTCTTTTCATCATTTAAATATGTTATTCAATCATACTGGTTTTATACCTATATCTGTAAATTGCGCTTATGTTTCTTTGTTTCCTAAAGTGTCTATGTGTAAAATATTGAAAGGAAAAACTTGTTATGTATTCTCATTGATGGCAAACTACCCACTGGCAGAGTGAAATTTTTGTAGACAATCTCAATATCTAACCTGCTTTTGATACCGTGTTATTGAAGGGAAAAACTTGTTGTATATTCTCATTAATCTAATCTACGAAATTATAAAATTAAATTGGACATATTTGCTCAGTTATTAGAGTGCCACATAAGAAATCATTAGATTTCAGACAATGAGAAATAAAATTTCTAATTTATTTTAGAATTATAAGATGTGTGCGCCACATATGTAAAACAGACGAATGATATCAAAGATTTAGATAAAGATTTCCTAAAATATTGAAATCTCCTGTGAAAAAAAGAAGATGAAAACATTGAGTAACAATAAAATAGAATTAATTTTAATTAAATTTGTGTGCTACATAAGTAAAACGGATGAATGATATCAAAGACCATTATAGAACTATTTGATAAAGATTCCCTACAATATTGAAATGTCCTATGGAAAAAAGATAAACATTGAGAAACAATAAAATACAATTAATTTTAATTAAAAGTTAGAGTTGAACATGAGTTAAACCTTCAATTATAAAATATTATAAATAGACCCACCTGATTTTCTTAGATTTAATCATATGACTCGTGAAGGTAAAATAAGATTCTCAGAAAAAAAAAAAAAAAAAAAAAGATGTTGTTGATCGAGTAAGAAAACCATAAATTGTTTTACAACTCTCCCTACTCATGTTTAGACCAAGGTAGAAAAATTCATTTATGAATTATGATGTAGTATTTACTATGTTAATTTACCAATAAGATTTTTTTGCTTGTTTATGGTTCTGGATTGTAACTTTTATGTGAATGGCATTGCTAATTTTTCAAATTTACTTTTTAGTTTTTTAAGTGCATAATCAAAGATCATTTTGTTTATTATTATACAGATTGCTTCCAAGTTTCGAGATAATAAAATAACAACACCCATCATAAAGAGTCACATATACGGAAACTAGACATACTTCCATATGTTCTATCGTACTAGCTAGCACCAACATGTTCAATTCTAGGCGTACTGTGATGTAATTCGTAGTAACCCACTATCCTTATATCATTTTTCATAAGTTAAATAAGCGGGTTATGATGAAGACTCTTGGTCTTAATGTTGATAAGTTAGATTAGCGGGGGTTATGATATTAATTACTTTGCTAATAATGTTGTTTAGTGCTTACTTAAAAGATACAATTTCAAATGCCAAGAAATAATCACCTTAGGTTTTTGTAAATCTTTTTCTCGATACTTTCATATCTCCAACTATAACTAAAATCAAATTACGGAATAGTAGTAAATAAGTAGAGTTTAGGATTACGGACTAAAGGGACTTTGTATCTTTTTTTTTCTTGTTTTTGAAACTAGGCTTGTTTGGTATAAATGTCGGAAAGGGAGTGGAATGGAAACAAATAAGAAGGGGAAAAGGTAACGTTAACTATTACCATTATTAATTGTTTGTATATTATGGGTAAGGAATCGCTTACGTAAGATTCCTTTACTTGACGTTTGGTAAATAATACTCCGTATAGAGTAAGGAAATAAATAAGGGGTTTTTGACTTATTTCTTAAAACACCCGCATTTATAAAACACATTTTTACCCTTTAAATATTAATCCCTTCAATAAAAAAAATAACAATAATAATAATAATAATATAATAACGACAAAGCTCTTATGAAAATCGACTGCAAAAAATAGAGAATTCTAACAATAATAATAATAAAAATAAAAATAATAACAATAATAGTTTTTACCAAGAGGCTGCTCCCCTCTCTCTCCTTTTTCTCTCTTCTCTCTCATCTTTTAGGGTTTCACTTTTCTTTGCCGCTTAGGCCGGAAATAGTCCATTTTCTTCGGAAATTAGACTATTTCCGACCATTTTTCTTGTATTTTCATTGTTTTTCTTTATGTTTGTCTTGTTTTGGTTTTGTTTTCCGTTGATTTGTTCCCAATTTATTCTTGGATTGTTCTCAATTTATTTGGGTTTTTTCTAGAGTTTCCTACGTTCTTGATTCTCATACATGTATGAGAATAGTTTTAGGGTTTCAATAATCCGGAAGGAGATTTGGATTCATACAGGAACATCGAAAATCACTGCTCGCATTAAGCTAGAAGCGGTGGAGTACGAGATGTGCTTTAGGATGCAAAATAGTAATTGTTTTGATTGTAACACACTACAACAAACAGGATCAAAGAGGGCGAAAAAAGTCGCCCTCTTAGATCAAAATATCGCCCTTTTAACTTTTAATGGCAAAATAAAAATCGCCCTTAACTCGCCCTGTTAGGTTCGTCCTATTAGCTTTCCACGGCAACTCCATTTGCTCGCCCTTTTTTATCAAAACCAAAGAGGGCAAATAATTTTCGCCCTCTTTGTTTGAAAACAAGGAAGGCAACTTAAATCATGCCCTCTTTGATTGTTTTTCGCCCTCTAAAATAGTTTAAATAGGGCAATTATGTTTGCCCTGTTTGTTCAAAATCAAAGAGGGCAACTTGATAAAGTCGCCCTCTTTGTTCTATTTTTTATTTTTTAAAAAATAAATCTGGTGAACTAACAAGTAAATTACACCTTTCAAAAACTATTGTACTGGGACTTTAACATTTATGTCCATCTTGGGAGAGTAAAAGTATATAGACAACAAGCATTTGAATCCATACAAGAATTATGGTCAAATCAGAACCAACTTCGGTATATTTCCATCAAAAAAAAGAGGAACAATTCACTATAGCTATTACATGCTTATATCAAATGATTGTGACAGATGGATGCTGCCAATGGAGCTCAATGTGGTGAGGCTGCTGCATCAGGCCGCGTCCTTGCCTGTTTTAACTGTAGTTTCTTCAAGTATAGCTGCTGACCTGCTGTTGTTATAGCATTCTTTCCTGCAATGTCCAAATAAACTAAGAAAAAATGGATAGGATATGAGTAACCATTGTTTTCCACTGCTTGATCCTGAATATTTTCATTGTAAACTCAAATTAGTAACAGATATTATTCCAACAGCAAAGATCGAGTTCCCGAGGTTGACATGGTGTATCATTAAACAGAATCCTGTTAACTGCAGCCGTAACTAAGCATGTATTCACAAACAAAACTATTTCCTCATTTCTTGGGACAAACCCCGATTTTCAGGTGTACAAAGAGAGCATGCAGTCCTAGTACTAGCCGTATTCCTTAATACAAGAGCTATATATATAACTGATAAGATAATCATGTTTGTTGCATCTGCTTTCTTAATTCCCCGAGTGGTCCATAACCCACATCATTTGTCTCCTATTTGCTACAACCGCATATACCAATGTTCAAATTTTTACCACAATTACAACACATGCCACGGATGTTGTCAGCTTCATCCTCAAGTTTTATGTGCTATTCACCAAGATTCTAAGACACAGAGGCTGACACGCCACAACCATCCTATAGCTATATTTCCTGTTTGAACGGATGTTGGCAGATAGTATGATTTAAGAGCAAACCTGAGGCAGAAGGGGCATACAGCTAATCTGCATATCTATTGTTGACAATGCAGAAACAACGACAGTGTAATGTATCCCGAACTGCAAGTTTCCACAAGGATTGTTCATTCAGTTGCTCCATCTGCAATAAGTCACATATTTACAGGGACAAAAGTTGTACTCTGTTAACATTTTTGTGATCAATCTTATGAGAATACATACATCTGATCCCTGGACTGTTTGAAGGGTTTTATTTTCTTCTTATGTTTATATTAGTGTTACGAATTCAAATATTAAATAATTACCTCAGAATAAGTTGTGTGATCGTACACAAGACCCTTACCTAAAGCAAAAGGCACAAGAAAATAAAGAAGAGGAAGAAAAAAAATGATATCAATAATAAATTGCATAAGTAAATAAACAGGGATGATAGAGGGAGAATTTTCAAGACAGAGCGAACCATATGTTAGTATAACATCAGCTCCTAGGAGGAACCAGAACAACATCAAAAGTATGCAGGTATTATCTTTCATGCTATTTTCCTAGGCTGGAATCTGTTTTTATAAGTGAAATGTGTTTCCTAGAAAGCGTTCTTTAAAACTGCAACAGAGTGGATACGATGTGCAATGTCAAAAACCGGGATTGGACGAATGAAAGAGAGTCGATATGGGAAATCGAGTTACTGATGCAGCTTATAATGTCTGTAATCATCCATACAGTGCCAAAATGTATCAAGTACATAGCTGCTATTGTTGCCAATACATCACAAGAACTTTATGATGGACAATGAAAGAAGCAATTAGTTATTTCAGTTCATGAAGTAATTCATTTTAGAGCTCTTACTTAACCCCCACTCTTATATCACTCTTACTTAACCCCCTCACTCTAGACATGGGAAAGTTTAGGCAAGCGAAATTCCCTTTTATTGAACTATACTTCTTTTCATGACATCTAAAAACATTGAGTAATGACATCCCTTCCACTAAAACAAAAGCAATACAAAACAACTTCCCACCCAATACTGACCTGGATTAGGAGGGCAAGTATTTCTTTCTTCTCCAGATAAGATATGCCTGCAATTATATACCAGGATCAAGTAGAAGTAAGCAAGATTGTCATGTTATGCTTGCCAAGAACGACAGAAAAGGTAAAGTAGGACATGTTAAGCATCAAATCCTGCAGAAAAGGTAAAATAGGAACCGGAACAGAACGAAGCAACTAGGATGACTAAGTATTTTGATACTTTCAAGCATATTGTTAGCTAAAATCACACATTATATGTTTTCCTACATAAATTTTCCATGCAAACTCTGATAACACTAGATAACACTTTAATCCAAAAACCTCAATACACTACCTTGGATTCCATATTTTATATTGCAGCAGAAAACGCGGACCTGTTTCAGCAATAAATGTGAAACTTAAATCATCAAAAACAATAAAGAGGAGCTAAATTGTCCAAATTTCAACAACAATTTGAAATTTCAACAACAATTTCAACATCAAAAACTGTTATCATGATGAACTAGCAAAAAACATCAAACGCAATATGATAACAGTAATTTGCACCAGTAACTAGCAAAAATTACGCAAAGAAGAAGAAGTTGAGAAAATATGATACCAGACGAACTTCAGAGATGAGAAAATATGTGCGATTTGATTAAATTGCAGGCGAACTCAAGCAAATTTCAGACGAACTCAAGCAAATTTCAGACAAACTCGACCAAAAAGCATAAAATTAGGGTTTATGAACTGCGAAATTGAAGATGGGGAGGGAGAGAGAAAGATAAATGAGAGATTTAGGGGAGAGAAAGAGAAGGCTAAATTGAGATTTAGGGAGAGAGAAAGCTAAATTGAAGATGGAGAGGGTTTTTCATTTTGGGAAACAATGTCGAAGAAGCGTTGTACGAAGCTTAGGGAGAGGCGTCACAGTCTAAAGTTGAAGGGGGTAATTTTTATTTTTATTTTTAATAAAATTGATCAAAGAGGGCGAAAATTTACAAGTCGCCCTTTTTGTTAATTATCAAGGAAGGCAACCCCCAATTTCGCCCTTTTTGTTTTAAAAAAAGAATGGCTAATTTATTTATTTTTTTAATTAAATTGATCAAAGAGGGCGAAAGTTTGAAAGTCGTCCTTTTCATTAACTACCAAAGAAGACAAAGACCAATTTCGCCCTCTTTGTTTTTATCAACAAGGACAATTTTCTTTTGCCCTCATTGATTTGTTCTACGAGGACGATTTTTTAGTTGCCCTTTCTTGTACAAAAAAATTGCCCTCTTTGCTACTGATTCTTGTAGTGACAGTTATGTATTTTCTTTGGATTTGTGGTATCAGATCTATTCTATCATTGTAGATGTCGTATGGCTGATTATTAATGAAATTGTTCTTCCCCATAAAAAAAAACAGTTTTTACCAAGAGAAAATATACGAATATATATATATATATATATATATATATATATAATAACAATAAAAATAAAAATCTATCATCATTGATCATCGTCATTGATCATCATTTATCTACCGTGAAGCTCTCCGTATGGCATGATCATCATAAATGATCATCATCATCATCCACAAGTTCAAAAGATTTGAGTAAACAAATTAAGCATCATCATCATCGATCATCAAGAAGTTCAAAAGATTTAATTTGAGTGAACAAATTAAGCATCATCATCAACAAAAAGTTCAAAAAAATTGAGTAGATGATTCGCGAAGTCAGAGTAACCTCAAAGGACGGAGAGAGGGGGAGAGAAGAGAAAGA
Source organism: Spinacia oleracea (assembly GCF_020520425.1). Classification (NCBI taxonomy): domain Eukaryota; kingdom Viridiplantae; phylum Streptophyta; class Magnoliopsida; order Caryophyllales; family Amaranthaceae; genus Spinacia; species Spinacia oleracea. Next base: position 87,355,645 of record NC_079492.1, on the reverse strand, counting down.
AGGAGATGGAGAGAAGAAGGAGGCAGAGTTATTTGAGGGGAAATGTTAACCGTTACCTCTGGATTTTGACCGGTAACAAAATGGAGGAATACGTTATTGCCGAATAATGGTAATGGTTAATCCATACCTCTAACCAAACAACCCGTAACAGGAACGATTACTTAATTCCGTTTCCAACCCCAAAAAAATACATACCAAACATGTATCTTAATAGAGTACAACTTTGGGAAAGATGTTATATTTTTACTTACTAATGGGAAAAAAAAAACTAAAAATGTTGTCATCTTATCTAATATAGAGTAAAATGATAAAATGAATCAGGAGTACAATATTTCTTAATTACACCCAGCATAATAAGGAGAAAATAAAATGCTCTTTTATATTTCTTTTCATTACATTCATCAAATTTATGATACTTACAATTATAAATTATTTTCCTTTCATGATAGTTTTCACCTTATTATTATTTGCACATTATCAATAAATACATTCAAGTAGTAGTTTAAATGGAATAATGTAGTGGGTAATGGATGGTAAAACAAATAAATTTAATACGAAATATACAAAAATATTAGACACAAAATCGTGCATCGCACGGGCTTAAAAGTAGTATATATATATAAATAAAGGAAACATGTTTTCTGAATTATTAGAGCATCACGTAGAAATTCTAATGGTTTCGGTCAATGTAAAATAAGATTTCTAATTTATTTTTGAATTAAACAAGCAGAGCGCCATGTAGAAAATAATCAGGTGCCACGTAGATATTTTAATTATGGTTTTCCACTTCTTTTATAGTAAAGATAAAATTTTCTATGTTGTTCCACTTTGCACGTTATCAACTTTTAAAAAAAAATATTAAGTCCACTTGTTATATAGTTATGTTGATTTGCACGTTGTAAGCTTAAAAAGAAAAATAAGTGATAACATTATAATTTTTGGTTAATGAAAAATAAGATTTCTTATTTATTTTAGAATTAAAAACTTCAAGTGCCAAATTATAGTAGATAAATATCAGAGTGTCACATAAATAAAAAAAAATATTATTGTATTTCATATCAATATTTAAAAAAAAAAAAATCAAGTACGTAGCATTAGAAAACACAAAATTTGTTTCCATCAAAAAAAAAAAAATTAACACAGTTTGTATGATAGTCAATTTGTATAAAAGTGAAATATTATCTAATCAAGTTTATTTTGGTTGATTATCATGCCAACTTTTTTGTTTTATAACTTAGCAAGGTCTCTTGAAACAATTGAACTAAACAATTTCGAAAAAAATATATCTTATGCCTAAACTTCAAATATAAATAAGAATTCTATATAACATGTTATTGATAACAACACTACGTCACCACTAATAAGCATCATGACATATTATTGACAACCTTTTACAAGGATCAAACACCGATTCTCTAAATTAAAAGGTACACCTTCTACCATCTTAGCTAGCTACAATGTATTTATATTTTTTCATATAAATATAAAATGAATTTTTTTTCAAATAGGTTCATGTTTACAAAAAAAACCCAAAGTAAAACCCGCAGCAAATGCCCGAGACACACACTAGTACTTATATTATTTAAAGTAGCAACCAAAGGCGTTGCTCGGGAAAAACAATAATCTATATATCTATATCTATATATATTATTAATTTCCAAGGCAATGCATGATATCTCTCCAAGTGTCGCCATTACTTGGCAAATGACATGGCGCCATGTCATGCGCACAAATTGCACATATTGTTACCTCACAACAAAATATTGGTATCAGTGCTCGAACTCATGATTTTTCCCTCATTGATGTAAATTTTTAACCACCATGCCAATTCATCAATTTATGACTTAAAATCAATCAAAAAAGAATATGTGTTATCAATGTTAACAATTTAATGCCCAATTTTTGAGCAACCATATGATTAATAAAACAAATTTTTTAAATTTATTTTTATATTCTCAAATCATATACTTCGTAGTATTTTCAATTTTTTTGAAAATAATTTAAACCTTAAATGAAATTGTTAAAAAATGTAAGGAAAATAGGGAAAAAAATTGTACTTAATTTTTAGCTGGTCTAATGCTCCCCCTAAAAGGATTATAAGTGGTAACCCAATGTAAAATTTGTAATTTAAGAAATTTCTTATAAGGTATTACGTATAAGTGAAAAACAAAAAATAGAATTTTATATAAATCAAGTAAATTACTCAAATAGTTCGTTAACCAGTTTTAGTTCTTACACAATATACTATATACGTAATGCCCTGTAGACACCTACTTTTGTCCCCATTCCCGAAAGGGAAAGTTCGATGATGAGAACATAAATCTCCATTTGGCAACGCATCTCCTATAAAATAACGAATCTCAATCACCCTTTCATTTCAGCCAAAACTGCTATTTATAGAAACCTGCTAAGAATAGTAACTGCCGTAAGAAGTAGTTGTTAAAAGTGGCAAAGTCATAAAAGATAGAAATCTGTCAGAATTAGGTGTTGCACTCCAACATAAGTCCTAAAAGAGATAGAATTGGCAAAAGGAATTCTATTCCTGCTATAATTCGGAAATAAGAGTTACGTATTAATTAAATTCCTAACGAACCTAGAGTTCGTAACGGGCCCAGACGCATTCCGTCATAAGTTGATACGCACTAAGAAACTCGGATAAGTCTCAAAAGCTCCGTGATTAAGAGTCCAAATCTGACAAAAGGCTCGGCTCAGATCCTATTTTCAACGCCTGGGTCTGGGCGCCGAAATCTTCAGCGCCCAGCCCTAGGCGCTGAAAACACCTGGGGCCGTGTCGTCTCCGAATTCTTTTTGGATTCGGATTCTAAAGATCTATCTTTTCACAAACTCTTTCCCTATAAATACAGCCTCAAAACCGACGTGAACAACACACACAATTAATAATCTGAGTATTGATTCCAACCCTAAGCCTAAGCCTCACGCTGCGAAATTGATCCCGCGTTCTGTCGCAATCGACCCAAAAGTCGAACAGAACGTATCCTGTCCCTTGTAGCTGATGAATTAAGCCTAAATACTGGAATACCGCGCAGAAACCCGAGATTCGTTAAATAAAACGAGAAATAGCAAAGCCAAGTGGTTAGTTTTCTGAGAACCGTGACGCACCTCTCAAGGGTGCGTTGTAATGTGTCTCTTCATATGATTTAATCGCTTTCATCACCCTTTTATAAAATTGTTAAACTATTAATTTGATTGATCTATCACGCCTAATAAAGATAATACCTTGGACAATTGAACTATCATGCTAGGTACCTTAAATCAATCTAAATAAGATAATCACGATCGATTTAGTGTTATGTGTTGCATATTGCTAAAATCAATTCAGAATAGTTTAATAGTTTTAACGCATGTCCCTTCAATTATTTATGCTGAGCTAGTAAGGATAACCTGCCTCTAGAGTTATCGATGAGCACTCCTCTCGGTAGTTACAGTCCCCCGAACTCTCAATCTTTGCCCTGCGGGTGTACGTTGAGCGATCCCCACACCAGGGATCACAAGGGAACCTATGGCCGTCGTGGTCGAACATAATTGCACTCCCTTTATGTCACGATAACCGGGTTTTGTCAGTTTTTCTCATTTTCGTTAAAAACTGAATGGCGACTCCTATATTACTAGTCGATTGGGTGTAAACTCACAGGAAATCTAACTACACTTGATCTGACAACGTCACGCCCACAAGGAACGAGGTCATGCATTAGCCTCGTGCTTTTTCGACCCCCTCACAGTGGCGACTCCACTGGGGAACATTAATGAAATAATCGTGCTCGTAGGTAATCAAAATAGCCGAAGGGTGAAACGATCCTACTCCGCGTTTATTTCCTTATCAAGTTGGGACGACCTGAAAATCAGCATATTAATGTGAACGGGCAGAACCGCATAACGAATCTCGGCTCCCTTGGCATGTTTCATCTCGGGAGTTGGGACTAAGGATACCCATCGGCAACCGGGGGGTGCATAAGCTTCGAATGTTGTCCACTCGGCAGTTTTCGCTAGTAGTACACCCGTCCCAAACCCAATCGCTCGCCCACTAAGGTCCCTCTCATTGGTGCATGCCCCCTTGGCTTACATCGTGATTGGCCTCTTGGGACGAAATTCGTCTGTTGAATGCACTACCTCGACCGGGGCATGTGTTGGATCTACGATAGAAGCGGTACCAAGCCAGGCACAAATATTACCCATAGAAGCCTATCATAAACTACGTGACATATTATTTTTTGCTTCATGTTGTAATGCTAGTTATGTGTAGCGAATTATGTGATTATGTTGTGATTGTGTGTGACAAATAATACCGGAAAACTAACGACCCTAAAAATTGCCCAAACATTCATAAACACCGATTGGCCAAAGAGTTATACCAAAATACGTGTTCCGCAACCCCGGGCGATCGCCACAAAAATAAGCGACGCCTAGGATGGCCTGTAACGGAACCCACAACGCTGCACAACGCGTAAAGGACGTTATTAGGCAAGCACGCAAAAATAAGTCGCATGTACGAAAAAAATAGACGAACAGAATATGAGTACCAGTCAGAGACGCATTTTCAGCGCCCCTGTCTGGGCGCCAATTATTTCAACGCCCCCTGCTGGGCGCTGAAGTTGCTGCTTGGCCTTTTGGCCAGGCACCGCAGCCTCAGTGCCCGCGCACAAAATATACGTAGCAATAAAAAATTCATAACAAATTTTCTACGAGGGCGTATGGAAAAGGCACTCAATTCTAAAAACGACTTATAAAATAAATAGCTCCTTGTGTCGTCATCAGGCCCCCCTATGACGGCAATGTTCGGCACCAAAACCGATCTTGCTAATTAAAATAACTTTGAATGTCACACGGGCAAAGATTTTCGAATATATAAAAGAGTTCAGAGTGCACACACAGTAGTCCAAATGTACTAGTCCGACTTAAGGGTAGTCATAAAGTGTCTAAGAGGCCAACTCATAAAATAAACTAATGTGTCTCCTACTCCATAATGTTAATACAGGGTCCCTGAATACCTACCCGTGATAGCCATCAAGGATCGCAATGGAAGTGGCATATCCTGAACATCCACTCCTAGAGGTCGCACAAACCCAAGAGATGCATGCTCTGGGACACGACCCTCTACGTTCTAAAAAGCCACTCGCCTCAAAGAACTACACAATGCCAAAAGCCTCCCCCAACACACATGCTTTCGGGCTATTGTTTGGGTTAGAGAAGAAAAGAACAAGGAGAAAAACAGAAATCATGGCATTGGCCCTTAAAGATGAATTATTTGATCCCACTAAACTGATCGCTCCATCACCCCTAAAGATCGACCAAACCAAACAAGGGTGGCGCAAGACCTTCAAATGGACTAATGCTCTTGGAATGAAATTCAAGATATCTGCGGGAGAAGGCCTAATGTGTGAAGAATCCGAGTCTAAATCCGAGTCTGAATCCGAGTCTGAACCTAATTGTAATCCCTCCCAAAACTAGTTTACACCCGGAAATATCCACTCCAGGAGATCTTTTTGATGTAATGCTTCACGACTTTAATAAGATGAACAAAACTTTTGAGTATATGCCGCTTAAAAATCCGAGTAGTAATGCAGAATGCCTCGCCACTAATGAGCACGAAAACGAGCCAGAAGAAGAATATACCGAATTAATAAAAGCTGAAAATGAACAAGAACTCAAAACCCCCATAATTGAGGACACAGAATCGGTAAATATTGGAATAGAAGAAAATCCTAAATTCATTAAAATTGGCCTCACCTTAACTCCCACTGAAAAAACCGATCTGATCTCCACCTTACGGGAATTCGAGGGTGTCTTTGCTTGGTCCTACAAAGACATGCCCGGAATAGATCGAGAAATCGCTAAGCATATGATTCCGCTGGATCCCAAAATGACGCCAGTAAAACAAAAGATGCGACGGCTTAAGCCGGAGATAGCCTTGAAAATAAAAGAAGAACTCACTAAACAATTAGACGCAAGCTTCATAAAGGTCTCCAACTACCCAGAATGGGTGGCCAATATTATCCCTGTACCTAAAAAAGATGGACGAGTGCGAATGTGCGTAGATTTTCGAGATCTCAACAAAACCAGTCCCAAAGATGACTTCCCTCTACCTCACATTGACATATTAGTAGACAACACAGCGGAACATGCGCTTCTCTCCTTTATGGATGGGTACGCAGGATATAACCAAATACTTATGGCAGAAGAAGATATGGAAAAAACAACCTTCATTACCCCTTGGGGTACATATTGCTACACCGTAACGCCTTTTGGTTTGAAAAACGCGGGGGCCACCTATCAAAGAACAACCACCACGTTACTTCATGACATGATACACAAAGAAATCGAGGTCTATGTAGACGAAATGATCGTCAAATCTAAAGACTGGCGCGGTCACCTCCCGAAACTTAGGAAATTCTTCACCCGAATCCTAAAATATAACATGGGACTAAACCCACAAAAATGTGTGTTCGGGGTAACCTCCGGAAAGTTACTAGGATATGTGGTTAGTACACGGGGAATCGAGATTGACCCATCGAAGATTAAAGCCATTACCGAAATGCCCCCACCAAAAACTGAAAAACAAATAAGGGGTTTCCTAGGAAAGCTGCAATACATTAGTAGGTTCATTTCTAAGCTTACCATGACTTGCGAGCCAATATTTAAAAAATTAAGAAAAGAAGAAAAAGCCGAATGGGATGAACAATGCCAAACTGTCTTCGATAAAATCAAAGAATACCTAAGCAAACCACCCGTCCTTTCCCCTCCTTTGTCCGGAATTCCTTTACGTCTATACCTCACCGTCACGGATACTGCAGCGGGAGCTATGCTCTCACAGTGTGTACATGGATCCGAGCGAGGCATCTACTACTTGAGCAAGAAGTTCATACAGTACGAGACGAGATATACAGAACTTGAGAAAACCTGCCTCGCCCTCATTTGGGCGTCCAAAAAACTCAGACATTACCTATTAGCCCACACCGTTCATATAGTGTCACAACTAGACCCCTTAAAATACATGTTCGAAAAGCCCGCACTAAACGGTCGCTTATCCAGATGGCTAGTCATGCTCTCAGAATTCGATCTAAAATTCATGCCAGAAAACACAATCAAAGGAAGAGCGGTAGCCGAATTTCTGGCTGAACATGCTACGAATGAGGAAACCACGGAAGCTTACCTTCTCCCTTACGAGGAACTTCTGATGGTACGAGACGACTATTGGACACTGTACTTCGACGGTGCGTCCAATCAAAAGGGATGCGGTGTCGGAGTTCTCCTAGTCAGTCCCGAAGGGGGCCATATACCAATTTCCGTCAAACTTCACTTCGAGGCCACAAACAACGCCGCCGAGTATGAAGCCTGCATAGTCGGGCTAAAGGCCGCGGTTAGCCTCGGAGTCAAACATTTACAAGTCTTCGGGGATTCTTTCCTAATAATCAACCACATATCCAAAAGATGGAAAGTCCGAAGCACTAGTCTCTCAAAATATCAGGCTTACTTAGACCAAATAGTTGAGCAATTTGAAAAAATCGAGTATACATACTTACCAAGAGACGACAACCAATTCCCGGATGCACTAGCAAAGTTAGCTTCGATGCTCAACATCCCGAGTGAGTGGGACGGAATGACCCTTCGGGTCGAACGAAGAAAAGAGCCGGCTTATTGCTGTGCCATAGATTCCGAACCTGAAAATACCAAAGAAGAACCATGGTATACGGACATCCTTCGTTACAAAACAAGTGGGGAATTCCCCCCAGACACCTCCCCGCGAGCACAAAGGGCCCTACGCCTCCTCGCGTCACAATATAGCATAATCTCGGGAGAATTATACAAATACACGCCAAATAAAATCAAGCTACTTTGTGTTCACCAAAACCAAGCCCAAAGACTAATGGAAGAATACCATAACGGCGTGTGCGGACCTCATATGAACGGCAAAATGCTATCCCGAAAAATATCCCGCTCAGGGTATTATTGGACCACCATGGAAACCGATTTCCATCACTTTGTGAAAACCTGCCCAAAATGCCAAATTTTCAGTAACCTTAACCACTTACCTCCCTCAGAACTATACACATTCACTTCCCCGTGACCCTTTTCTACCTGGGGTATAGACATAATTGGCAAAGTAACGCCCACAGGTGTAGGGTGACACGAGTACGTTTTAGTCGCAATTGATTACTTCACTAAATGGGTAGAGGCAGTCTCCTACGCGAAATTAACGGCCAAGCATGTAGCCCGCTTTCTTGAAAAGAACATATTCTGTCGGCACGGGGTTCCACACGAAATCATAAGCGACCAAGGTTCCCACTTTAGGGCCGAAGTCCAAGACCTACTCGAAAAATATCATGTCAAACATCATAAATCCTCTCCCTACAGGCCGCAAATGAACGGCGCGATAAAGGCGGCCAACAAAAACAATAAAGTTATAATTGAAAAAATGGCCGAAAACTATAGAGACTGGCCCAACAAATTACACTTTGCATTATGGGGTTATCGAACCTCAACCCGCACCTCCATTGGGGTAACACCTTACTCCTTGGTATACGGAATGGAAGCAGTCCAACCAATCGAGTTGAAAATTCCCTCCCTCCGGATCGTCCTAGAAAGCAAGCTACCCGAGGCCGATTGGGTTCAAGCTAGGTACGACGAGCTCGTCCTTTTAGACGAACGGAGATTGAGAGCTTTACATCACGTGCAAGTGTATCAAAAGCGTATCGCAAGGCAATTCAATAAAAGAGTCAAACCCTGAATTACCAAAGAAGGTGATTTCGTGTTAAAAGAGGTCCGTGCACCTACCACGGACCCCCGAGGAAAATTTCGGCCTAATTGGACCGGACCATACTTTGTAAAAACCATCCTACCAGGCGGTGCAGTCCAATTGGCTGACATAGATGGAGCGGAATTCGCTAACCTCACGAATTTAGACCAATTGAAAAAATATTATAGTTAATAAAGTTCAGTCCGGAGTTAAGACATTTTAATAATACACATTAAACTCATAAGCAGGCATTCTGCACACTACTCTAACAAAACGGCAAAAGACTCACTAAAATTAAAAAAAAAAAACAAAAAAGAAAAGCTCGCAAGAACTGAGTTTCAACGCCCAGGGCTGGGCGCCATAATTTGTCACGCCCAGACCTGGGCGCCGATCTTTTCCAACGCCCATACCTGGGCGTCATTCTCTTCTGCCACTAGTCCTCCCGCTTCTGCAAGTGTTCGTACTTCTTTCTCGAATTACCAAAAGAATCACGAACACTTAGGGGGGTAGCAGACGTGTAATAAACACCCTTTTCAAAAAACATATATAGTAAGAACTACGCACGACCTGATTCTGACAAAGATACGTAGGCAATCCTTACCAAGGATTCGGTCCAATAAAAAAAAGAGGGAATAATAAAGTCATGAAACACATCGAGAGGGAAAGACATTACAAAGGGCACTATACCCTGACCCATGCACGAGTAAAGCTAAAAGTCCAAAGATACATAGAAAAGGATAGCCACAAGAAACTTATGAAGGCACAAACCCAACAGAGGAGTATGACACGAGTTGACAAGGACAAAAACCCCAAATGTAGACATAAGAAAATATACATATGTAATACCCCCCAAGTAGTTGGCTAGTCTAGTACGTGTGGACTCTTGTACGAACTCATTTTTTTACAATATATGGAATCCTTTCTTTTTCAAAATTTTTCGTTGGTTTGGAAATAAAGTACCGTCATAATGCTACGTGTTGAGACCTCATTTGATAAAGGCAACCTAGCAAGCCCATTGAAGGCTCAAGCATTCTTGCACCAAAGATTCGCAAAAATAAATGAGTGTAATAAAACATATATACATGCGAAATACAAGAATAAATAAAATACAAAAGAGGAGGCAAGCCTAAGACTCGTCCTCGGCTTCATCCCTCCAAGCCTCGCCGGTCCATCCCGTCCACCCCCCATAGTGCGAGGTCCCCCAGCCTGAACCTCCTCAATGTTGAGGCTGCGGCTGCAACTCGGGGCTAGGCTAACGAGCCACTGACAGGGAACGACGCCCACGCTCCGGCCCGGATCTCTCCCCAGAAGTACTCGCTACCACATCAAAACGGCGAGGCCGTAGGGGCGAGTGCCGTGCCCGCTCTCTCTCCTCAGGGCCGCATCCCCCGAATCCCGACGGGCCCGTGTCATCGGCCCTGACTCGCCCTGTCTCCGTCTGTAGAAACAAAAGAAAAGTAAGTAACAGAAAACCAAATAAAAGGTACAGATCTCAAAAAACAAGCACATTACCTGAGTAGAACGAGGGCTCCTGCAAGAAAGTGCGGATCGGGCCCGAACCAACGCGGACTTCAACCGGTTGATCACCCCCACCATCGCATTTGCCGTACGGGCCGGGACCTGAAATGGGAATGTCAGTAACAAAAGAAAACAAAAAAAGAATAAGAAAGATGCATAAATGAAAGGTGCATACCGCCTGTACTCCCTCAGGGAGCGGAGCATGGAAAACCCGGCCCTCCGGGATAATCTCCACAACCTCTGATCCACCCTCCCCAATATATGAGATCCGAGCACCGGGAGGCACCCATCCCCCTAACAAAGGATCAGGATGCTCCTGCACGAAACACGATAACATGAATACATGGGCACGGGCAGGGGAATGCAGCAAAAAAAATATATAAGAATAAAAAGAGCGACTTACAGCGCCAGGCTCCCGGAGACGAAGAGAACTCAGGATGAACTGATGATAGTTAGCTCCCGCTATCACCAACTCCGTCGCCGGGACGCCCGCCCTCGAATGAACCCTCCAAGCCTCGCCTAACGAACGGGTGGCCAACATGGTCGCAGGTGGAGGATGAGGCACCAAAATGACTCCAACGGTCTGCATACGTACCCACTCTCCCAGATACCAGACGAGGTCACGGCGACCAACGAATAAAACCCGCATATGGCTCAGGGCAGAACTATCCCTGACCGAAGCGTATGCACCCCTAAAAGAGAGCCATGGGGTCCAGACCACCTATTTGTGAATAACAAACACAATCAGATCTCGCACAAAAAATAAATAAATAATAAGAAACGAGATAGGGAAAAGGTGCTTTACATGCTCGGGGTTCCCGTCCCGAATGAGATCCCACACGGTATCAGGCGGCGGACGCGCCGTCAATTTCTTCTTCCAGCCCCAACAACGACCAGTAGGGTACTCCAAAGGCCTTTGCCCCTTTCGGGGAGCCAGCCAAAGGTAAATGCTCAAAGGCCCAAAGCTATAAAAGAAAGAAAATGGACAGTAAAACAAAATGTATATGAAAGAGCCAAATAAAGACATGAAAGCAAAAAAGAGCGAGGCACATACCTCAATCAAGCGCGGCACCCCCGCCAATGCGATGACGAAATGACGTCTACCAGGGTCCGACTCTCGCACCGCCAGACTCATCTGGCCCACGAGCGTCGCATAGCCCAAATCGCCTCAGCAGTAGGCGCCTAGCGAAGATACGTCCTCCACCCAGTCTATCCACCTCGGGTCAAAGGTGTCAGTAGGGCCCGACAGAAAGGTAGAAGTGATGAAGTGGAGGTAAAACAACTGGGCCTGTCTCAAAGGCGACTCCTCCACCCCACGCTCCAGGCCCCACATCAAGTCAGCATAGGGTATCCCACGGGCCTGGTACGAAGGCAATCTCCGACCTAGCCACGAGCCCATGAGCCTAGTGCCCTTAGCAACAGTCGGCGGCGGGCCATCAGACCTCAGACGAACAGGAATCCCTGTAAAGGTCAAGCCCGTTAAAGCAGTGAAGTCCTCGGGAGTAATCGTCATCTCGCCCCAAGGAAAGTGGAAAGTATTGGTGGTATCCCACCACCATCTCATGAACGACCGCAAGAAAGATAGGGAGATGTTGAGTCGCAGTACCTACCAGAAAGTCTCAACTACCGGGAACAGCGAACTCTCCCTCACCAAAGCCTGGGCGTCCGAACTCAGGAAACCAAAGACGGTCTCGCTCATCGCCGCACTGTAACCACGGACTGTAGTATCCTTCCTCGCGTGAAGACGGGTGGTCATGTGATGCTCCAGGTCGTAGTGTAAATCCCGACCGTCGTAGTACGCAGGACCCACCCATAGGGGTCCCGCACCAGTGGACTGACGTGTCATGCCACGCTCCGCATGATCACCAGAGGACGGTGATGACTCGCGAGACATGCTGGTCAACGACACAACAATAAGGCATTATACCTTTAACAAGATGGCACTCACCATCCCTAAAAGAGCGCATTCCGCTCATCAAATGGAGTCATACAATTTTGTTCCCTAAAAACATGGTACTAAGTTCAAATTGAGCAAAACCTCCCTAAACAAAAATTAACTCCAACAAAGTCGAAATTCTTTCATAATTTGTCACTCATGAATTACGAGGAATGCAAGCAGTATACCAAGAACACCTACATTGCAAGAAAATACTAGAATCGTAGGTACACTTGGGGGCTAGTATAAATATGCCCAAATTCAACAAAAACCAACATACTTGCGAAAATTAACATGCACAAACTAATTAACATGTCATATAGAACATTTTCAACTATCTAATTGAAAGAAAGGGGCACGAAATCAAAAACCCCCAAATCAATTTTAAGTTCAAGAACACTCAATAAAAAATGCTCAAAATTGACAAGAAGCTTAAAATTACTGAAAATTACTTACATTGGGAGGATTAGGAAGTGACTTGGAGTGAAATTCGTGAAGAAAAGTGAAAGAAACGAGTGGAAAAATGAGTAAATGGAGTGAGAAGCTCGAGCAAAAATGGCGAAAGAATGGAGGAAGAAGGAGACGGATCGCGTCCTTTAAAAGTTCAGTCTCCCTTTTTGCATTTTCAACGCCCCACTCTGGGCGTTAAAAATTCTGGCGCCCAGACCTGGGCGCTGAAAATGCTTCCTTTCCCGCGGAAAACAACGGTATTCCAAAAATCTCGTTATTTATTAACGAGAGACATACACGGCGTGGACCCACTTATAGGACACGACCAATTGGAAAATATTGCGACCCACAAACAGGTTGTAATCATGAAAGCCTTTTATAAAAAAATATATATAGGCAAAGAAAAAATAAAATGAATTCTCCAAAAACAAAAAAATAGGCTCGCCATCTTCAGCCGGCGGGGTCTGCGTCACTAACCGCGCAGGTCCTCAGTTTTTGAAAACAAAAAATAATAATAATGATAAAATGAAATCTTCAAAAAACAAGCTCACCATCTTCAGCCGGCGAGGTCTACGTCACAAACCGCGTAGGTCCTTATTTTCAAAACATCAAAACAGATTCGTCCACTTCTATCGGACGGGGCGTCCACCCTCAGCTGGACAGACTCGCCCACCTTCAGCTGGCGGGGTCTGCGTCACTAACCGCGCAGGTCCTTAGTCATTGCAGCAATAACTCTTCCCGGTTTATCCTTTTCCAAAAATCAAAGGATGGTTTATCTTTTTCCAAAAATCAAAAGGTGGTTTATCTTTTTCCAAAAATCAAAAGGTGGTTTATCTTTTTCCAAAAATCAAAAGATGGTTTCCCTTTTCCAAAAATCAAAGGATTGGTTTTCCGCTTTTCCAAAAAAGAGCGATGTACTGGATTTTCCTTCGTTTTACGTCCTATAAAAACAAGGGGGTTTTCTCGTTTAGCCAACCCTGAAAATGAGAATCTTTGAAAAACATTTTTACCTCGTGATCGGGCTTGGCCAGGCCTGGTTACACTTTATAGCTTTGATTTCGAAAACGTCTGTAGATACTTCCAATGACAAAGTGAGGGAGTTTCTATACATCTGTAGGTACTTCCAATGACAAAGTGAGGGAGTATCTATACTTAACAAATTCCAATGACACGTGAGGAATGTGTTAACACTTCAAGTGGTGACCCTTAAGTCAAATGTTATCACTCGGGGGCTCGTGAGACCCTCGCAAAACAGGTCACCTACACCATGGCTTGTATGACGCACTCCGTCTGATACTTTGACCATCGTCTTACTCCAAGACTCAGTCAAAGTGGGGGCTAACTGTAGACACCTACTTTTGTCCCTATTCCCGAAAGGGAAAGTTCGATGATGAGAACATAAATCTCCATTTGGCAACGCATCTCCTGTAAAATAACGAATCTCAATCACCCTTTCATTTCAGCCAAAACTGCTATTTATAGAAACCTGCTAAGAATAGTAACTGCCGTAAGAAGTAGTTGTTAAGAGTGGCAAAGTCATAAAAGATAGAAATCTGTCAGAATTAGGTGTTGCACTCCAACATAAGTCCTAAAAGAGATAGAATTGGCAAAAAGAATTCTATTCCTGCTATAATTCGGAAATAAGAGTTACGTATTAATTAAATTCCTAACGAACCTAGAGTTCGTAACGGGCCCAGACGCATTCCGTCATAAGTTGATACGCACTAAGAAACTCGGATAAGTCTCAAAAGCTCCGTGATTAAGAGTCCAAATCTGACAAAAGGCTCGGCTCAGATCCTATTTTCAACGCCTGGGTCTGGGCGCCGAAATCTTCAGCGCCCAGCCCTAGGCGCTGAAAACACCTGGGGCCGTGTCGTCTCCGAATTCTTTTTGGATTCGGATTCTAAAGATCTATCTTTTCACAAACTCTTTCCCTATAAATACAGCCTCAAAACCGACGTGAACAACACACACAATTAATAATCTGAGTATTGATTCCAACCCTAAGCCTAAGCCTCACGCTGCGAAATTGATCCCGCGTTCTGTCGCAATCGACCCAAAAGTCGAACAGAACGTATCCTGTCCCTTGTAGCTGATGAATTAAGCCTAAATACTGGAATACCGCGCAGAAACCCGAGATTCGTTAAATAAAACGAGAAATAGCAAAGCCAAGTGGTTAGTTTTCTGAGAACCGTGACGCACCTCTCAAGGGTGCGTTGTAATGTGTCTCTTCATATGATTTAATCGCTTTCATCACCCTTTTATAAAATTGTTAAACTATTAATTTGATTGATCTATCACGCCTAATAAAGATAATATCTTGGACAATTGAACTATCATGCTAGGTACCTTAAATCAATCTAAATAAGATAATCACGATCGATTTAGTGTTATGTGTTGCATATTGCTAAAATCAATTCAGAATAGTTTAATAGTTTTAACGCATGTCCCTTCAATTATTTATGCTGAGCTAGTAAGGATAACCTGCCTCTAGAGTTATCGATGAGCACTCCTCTCGGTAGTTACAGTCCCCCGAACTCTCAATCTTTGCCCTGCGGGTGTACGTTGAGCGATCCCCACACCAGGGATCACAAGGGAACCTATGGCCGTCGTGGTCGAACATAATTGCACTCCCTTTATGTCACGATAACCGGGTTTTGTCAGTTTTTCTCATTTTCGTTAAAAACTGAATGGCGACTCCTATATTACTAGTCGATTGGGTGTAAACTCACAGGAAATCTAACTACACTTGATCTGACAACGTCACGCCCACAAGGAACGAGGTCATGCATTAGCCTCGTGCTTTTTCGACCCCCTCACAGTGGCGACTCCACTGGGGAACATTAATGAAATAATCGTGCTCGTAGGTAATCAAAATAGCCGAAGGGTGAAACGATCCTACTCCGCGTTTATTTCCTTATCAAGTTGGGACGACCTGAAAATCAGCATATTAATGTGAACGGGCAGAACCGCATAACGAATCTTGGCTCCCTTGGCATGTTTCATCTCGGGAGTTGGGACTAAGGATACCCATCGCCAACCGGGGGGTGCATAAGCTTCGAATGTTGTCCACTCGGCAGTTTTCGCTAGTAGTACACCCGTCCCAAACCCAATCGCTCGCCCACTAAGGTCCCTCTCATTGGTGCATGCCCCCTTGGCTTACATCGTGATTGGCCTCTTGGGACGAAATTCGTCTGTTGAATGCACTACCTCGACCGGGGCATGTGTTGGATCTACGATAGAAGCGGTACCAAGCCAGGCACAAATATTACCCATAGAAGCCTATCATAAACTACGTGACATATTATTTTTTGCTTCATGTTGTAATGCTAGTTATGTGTAGCGAATTATGTGATTATGTTGTGATTGTGTGTGACAAATAATACCGGAAAACCAACGACCCTAAAAATTGCCCAAACATTCATAAACACCGATTGGCCAAAGAGTTATACCAAAATACGTGTTCCGCAACCCCGGGCGATCGCCACAAAAATAAGCGACGCCTAGGATGGCCTGTAACGGAACCCACAACGCTGCACAACGCGTAAAGGACGTTATTAGGCAAGCACGCAAAAATAAGTCGCATGTACGAAAAAAATAGACGAACAGAATATGAGTACCAGTCAGAGACGCATTTTCAGCGCCCTTGTCTGGGCGCCAATTATTTCAACGCCCCCTGCTGGGCGCTGAAGTTGCTGCTTGGCCTTTTGGCCAGGCACCGCAGCCTCAGTGCCCGCGCACAAAATATACGTAGCAATAAAAAATTCATAACAAATTTTCTACGAGGGCGTATGGAAAAGGCACTCAATTCTAAAAACGACTTATAAAATAAATAGCTCCTTGTGTCGTCATCAGGCCCCCCTATGACGGCAATGTTCGGCACCAAAACCGATCTTGCTAATTAAAATAACTTTGAATGTCACACGGGCAAAGATTTTCGAATATATAAAAGAGTTCAGAGTGCACACACAGTAGTCCAAATGTACTAGTCCGACTTAAGGGTAGTCATAAAGTGTCTAAGAGGCCAACTCATAAAATAAACTAATGTGTCTCCTACTCCATAATGTTAATACAGGGTCCCTGAATACCTACCCGTGATAGCCATCAAGGATCGCAATGGAAGTGGCATATCCTGAACATCCACTCCTAGAGGTCGCACAAACCCAAGAGATGCATGCTCTGGGACACGACCCTCTACGTTCTAAAAAGCCACTCGCCTCAAATAACTACACAATGCCAAAAGCCTCCCCCAACACACATGCTTTCGGGCTATTGTTTGGGTTAGAGAAGAAAAGAACAAGGAGAAAAACAGAAATCATGGCATTGGCCCTTCAAGATGAATTATTTGATCCCACTAAACTGATCGCTCCATCACCCCTAAAGATCGACCAAACCAAACAAGGGTGGCGCAAGACCTTCAAATGGACTAATGCTCTTGGAATGAAATTCAAGATATCTGCGGGAGAAGGCCTAATGTGTGAAGAATCCGAGTCTAAATCCGAGTCTGAATCCGAGTCTGAACCTAATTATAATCCCTCCCAAAACTAGTTTACACCCGGAAATATCCACTCCAGGAGATCTTTTTGATGTAATGCTTCACGACTTTAATAAGATTAACAAAACTTTTGAGTATATGCCGCTTAAAAATCCGAGTAGTAATGCAGAATGCCTCGCCACTAATGAGCACGAAAACGAGCCAGAAGAAGAATATACCGAATTAATAAAAGCTGAAAATGAACAAGAACTCAAAACCCCCATAATTGAGGACACAGAATCGGTAAATATTGGAACAGAAGAAAATCCTAAATTCATTAAAATTGGCCTCACCTTAACTCCCACTGAAAAAACCGATCTGATCTCCACCTTACGGGAATTCGAGGGTGTCTTTGCTTGGTCCTACAAAGACATGCCCGGAATAGATCGAGAAATCGCTGAGCATATGATTCCGCTGGATCCCAAAATGACTCCAGTAAAACAAAAGATGCGACGGCTTAAGCCGGAGATAGCCTTGAAAATAAAAGAAGAACTCACTAAACAATTAGACGCAAGCTTCATAAAGGTCTCCAACTACCCAGAATGGGTGGCCAATATTGTCCCTGTACCTAAAAAAGATGGACGAGTGCGAATGTGCGTAAATTTTCGAGATCTCAACAAAACCAGTCCCAAAGATGACTTCCCTCTACCTCACATTGACATATTAGTAGACAACACAGCGGAACATGCGCTTCTCTCCTTTATGGATGGGTACGCAGGATATAACCAAATACTTATGGCAGAAGAAGATATGGAAAAAACAACCTTCATTACCCCTTGGGGTACATATTGCTACACCGTAACGCCTTTTGGTTTGAAAAACGCGGGGGCCACCTATCAAAGAACAACCACCACGTTACTTCATGACATGATACACAAAGAAATCGAGGTCTATGTAGACGAAATGATCGTCAAATCTAAAGACTGGCGTGGTCACCTCCCGACACTTAGGAAATTCTTCACCCGAATCCTAAAATATAACATGGGACTAAACCCACAAAAATGTGTGTTCGGGGTAACCTCCGGAAAGTTACTAGGATATGTGGTTAGTACACGGGGAATCGAGATTGACCCATCGAAGATTAAAGCCATTACCGAAATGCCCCCACCAAAAACTGAAAAACAAATAAGGGGTTTCCTAGGAAAGCTGCAATACATTAGTAGGTTCATTTCTAAGCTTACCATGACTTGCGAGCCAATATTTAAAAAATTAAGAAAAGAAGAAAAAGCCGAATGGGATGAACAATGCCAAACTGTCTTCGATAAAATCAAAGAATACCTAAGCAAACCACCCGTCCTTTCCCCTCCTTTGCCCGGAATTCCTTTACGTCTATACCTCACCGTCACGGATACTGCAGCGGGAGCTATGCTCTCACAGTGTGTACATGGATCCGAGCGAGGCATCTACTACTTGAGCAAGAAGGTCATACAGTACGAGACGAGATATACAGAACTTGAGAAAACCTGCCTCGCCCTCATTTGGGCGTCCAAAAAACTCAGACATTACCTATTAGCCCACACCGTTCATATAGTGTCACAACTAGACCCCTTAAAATACATGTTCGAAAAGCCCGCACTAAACGGTCGCTTATCCAGATGGCTAGTCATGCTCTCAGAATTCGATCTAAAATTCAGGCCAGAAAACACAATCAAAGGAAGAGCGGTAGCCGAATTTCTGGCTGAACATGCTACGAATGAGGAAACCACGGAAGCTTACCTTCTCCCTTACGAGGAACTTCTGATGGTACGAGACGACTATTGGACACTGTACTTCGACGGTGCGTCCAATCAAAAGGGATGCGGTGTCGGAGTTCTCCTAGTCAGTCCCGAAGGGGGCCATATACCAATTTCCGTCAGACTTCACTTCGAGGCCACAAACAACGCCGCCGAGTATGAAGCCTGCATAGTCGGGCTAAAGGCCGCGGTTAGCCTCGGAGTCAAACATTTACAAGTCTTCGGGGATTCTTTCCTAATAATCAACCACATATCCAAAAGATGGAAGTCCGAAGCACTAGTCTCTCAAAATATCAGGCTTACTTAGACCAAATAGTTGAGCAATTTGAAAAAATCGAGTATACATACTTACCAAGAGACGACAACCAATTCGCGGATGCACTAGCAAAGTTAGCTTCGATGCTCAACATCCCGAGTGAGTGGGACGGAATGACCCTTCGGGTCGAACGAAGAAAAGAGCCGGCTTATTGCTGTGCCATAGATTCCGAACCTGAAAATACCAAAGAAGAACCATGGTATACGGACATCCTTCGTTACAAAACAAGTGGGGAATTCCCCCCAGACACCTCCCCGTGAGCACAAAGGGCCCTACGCCTCCTCGCGTCACAATATAGCATAATCTCGGGAGAATTATACAAATACACGCCAAATAAAATCAAGCTACTTTGTGTTCACCAAAACCAAGCCCAAAGACTAATGGAAGAATACCATAACGGCGTGTGCGGACCTCATATGAACGGCAAAATGCTATCCCGAAAAATATCCCGCTCAGGGTATTATTGGACCACCATGGAAACCGATTTCCATCACTTTGTGAAAACCTGCCCAAAATGACAAATTTTCAGTAACCTTAACCACTTACCTCCCTCAGAACTATACACATTCACTTCCCCGTGACCCTTTTCTACCTGGGGTATAGACATAATTGGCAAAGTAACGCCCACAGGTGTAGGGTGACACGAGTACGTTTTAGTCGCAATTGATTACTTCACTAAATGGGTAGAGGCAGTCTCCTACGCGAAATTAACGGCCAAGCATGTAGCCCGCTTTCTTGAAAAGAACATATTCTGTCGGCACGGGGTTCCACACGAAATCATAAGCGACCAAGGTTCCCACTTTAGGGCCGAAGTCCAAGACCTACTCGAAAAATATCATGTCAAACATCATAAATCCTCTCCCTACAGGCCGCAAATGAACGGCGCGATAGAGGCGGCCAACAAAAACAATAAAGTTATAATTGAAAAAATGGCCGAAAACTATAGAGACTGGCCCAACAAATTACACTTTGCATTATGGGGTTATCGAACCTCAACCCGCACCTCCATTGGGGTAACACCTTACTCCTTGGTATACGGAATGGAAGCAGTCCAACCAATCGAGTTGAAAATTCCCTCCCTCCGGATCGTCCTAGAAAGCAAGCTACCCGAGGCCGATTGGGTTCAAGCTAGGTACGACGAGCTCGTCCTTTTAGACGAACGGAGATTGAGAGCTTTACATCACGTGCAAGTGTATCAAAAGCGTATCGCAAGGCAATTCAATAAAAGAGTCAAACCCCGAATTACCAAAGAAGGTGATTTCGTGTTAAAAGAGGTCCGTGCACCTACCACGGACCCCCGAGGAAAATTTCGGCCTAATTGGACCGGACCATACTTTGTAAAAACCATCCTACCAGGCGGTGCAGTCCAATTGGCTGACATAGATGGAGCGGAATTCGCTAACCTCACGAATTTAGACCAATTGAAAAAATATTATAGTTAATAAAGTTCAGTCTGGAGTTAAGACATTTTAATAATACACATTAAACTCATAAGCAGGCATTCTGCACACTACTCTAACAAAACGGCAAAAGACTCACTAAAATTAAAAAAAAAAACAAAAAAGAAAAGCTCGCAAGAACTGAGTTTCAACGCCCAGGGCTGGGCGCCATAATTTGTCACGCCCAGACCTGGGCGCCGATCTTTTCCAACGCCCATACCTGGGCGTCATTCTCTTCTGCCACCAGTCCTCCCGCTTCTGCAAGTGTTCGTACTTCTTTCTCGAATTACAAAAAGAATCACGAACACTTAGGGGGGTAGCAGACGTGTAATAAACACCCTTTTCAAAAAACATATATAGTAAGAACTACGCACGACCTGATTCTGACAAAGATACGTAGGCAATCCTTACCAAGGATTCGGTCCAATAAAAAAAAGAGGGAATAATAAAGTCATGAAACACATCGAGAGGGAAAGACATTACAAAGGGCACTATACCCTGACCCATGCACGAGTAAAGCTAAAAGTCCAAAGATACATAGAAAAGGATAGCCACAAGAAACTTATGAAGGCACAAACCCAACAGAGGAGTATGACACGAGTTGAAAAGGACAAAAACCCCAAATGTAGACATAAGAAAATATACATATGTAATACCCCCCAAGTAGTTGGCTAGTCTAGTACGTGTGGACTCTTGTACGAACTCATTTTTTTACAATATATGGAATCCTTTCTTTTTCAAAATTTTTCGTTGGTTTGGAAATAAAGTACCGTCATAATGCTACGTGTTGAGACCTCATTTGATAAAGGCAACCTAGCAAGCCCATTGAAGGCTCAAGCATTCTTGCACCAAAGATTCGCAAAAATAAATGAGTGTAATAAAACATATATACATGCGAAATACAAGAATAAATAAAATACAAAAGAGGAGGCAAGCCTAAGACTCGTCCTCGGCTTCATCCCTCCAAGCCTCGTCGGTCCATCCCGTCCACCCCCCATAGTGCGAGGTCCCCCAGCCTGAACCTCCCCAATGCTGAGGCTGCGGCTGCAACTCGGGGCTAGGCTAACGAGCCACTGACAGGGAACGACGCCCACGCTCCGGCCCGGATCTCTCCCCAGAAGTACTTGCTCCCACATCAGAACGGCGAGGCCGTAGGGGCGAGTGTCGTGCCCGCTCTCTCTCCTCAGGGCCGCATCCCCCGAATCCCGACGGGCCCGTGTCATCGGCCCCGACTCGCCCTGTCTCCGTCTGTAGAAACAAAATAAAAGTAAGTAACAGAAAACCAAACAAAAGGTACAGATCTCAAAAAACAAGCACATTACCTGAGTAGAACGAGGGCTCCTGCAAGAAAGTGCGGATCGGGCCCGAACCAACGCGGACTTCAACCGGTTGATCACCCCCACCATCGCATTTGCCGTACGGGCCGGGACCTGAAATGGGAATGTCAGTAACAAAAGAAAACAAAAAAAGAATAAGAAAGATGCATAAATGAAAGGTGCATACCGCCTGTACTCCCTCAGGGAGCGGAGCATGGAAAACCCGGCCCTCCGGGATAATCTCCACAACCTCTGATCCACCCTCCCCAATATATGAGATCCGAGCACCGGGAGGCACCCATCCCCCTAACAAAGGATCAGGATGCTCCTGCACGAAACACGATAACATGAATACATGGGCACGGGCAGGGGAATGCAGCAAAAAAAATATATAAGAATAAAAAGAGCGACTTACAGCGCCAGGCTCCGGGAGACGAAGAGAACTCAGGATGAACTGATGATAGTTAGCTCCCGCTATCACCAACTCCGTCGCCGGGACGCCCGTGTTAGGTTATGATTCATATGACAGTTCATAAATCATGCGGAAAAACCATAAAGCCAGGAAACATATTATTTACACATAATCATTTAGCATAGTTTAGATGCATACTCTTTGTTGCGTGCCTTCCCTAGCTGCGCCCGAACCGAACAAGAACAAGTCTTTAGGACTCCAAGTGTCGTCCCTCCGTAGATAGTCCACAGCACGTCCGGATCCGCCTTAAGATTGACCAACTAGAATCGCCCTTAAGGTTCTAATATTTTCGGTTAGGTAGGCAAGAATATTGGCTGATTTTTCTGCTTAAAAATCTTAGTTTTGAATACTTAAAACTTGTTGTATAAATAATGACCCCTAGGCCTTTATTTATAGAGTTATGGAAAAGGAATCGTAATCCTAGTAGGATACGAATTAATTGAAATTAGAATCCTACATGAATTCTATTTAATTAATTTATCCAATTAGGAATAGAAATTTAATCATACACTGACTCTTGTAGATTTAGGAATCACGCATGAGCACAAACTCACACACACACGGCAGCCACAAGGGCTGCCCATGCGCGTGCGAGCAGCAGCCCACGCAGCGCGGCCCACGCATCCGTGGCCTTGGCGCGCGCTGGGCCTGCCTTGCGGTAGGCCTGGGCGCTGCCTTGGCTGCGCGCGTGCTTGCTGGGCGATGGCCCGGCTTCGTGCTGGGCCTTCGTCCGGCAGGCCTCGTCCGATGCTAATTCGTACGATACGCTTCCGATTAAATTTCCAGTTCCGGAATTTATTTCCGATACGAACAATATTTAATATTTCCGATTCCGGAATTAATTTCCGTTTCGAACAAATATTTAATATTTCCGTTTCCGGAATTATTTTCCGATTCCGGTAATATTTCCGATTCTGACAATATTTCCGTTTCCGGCAATATTTCCGATTCTGGTAATATTTCCATTTCCAATAATATTTTCCGATACGTACCATGTTTCCGTTTCCGGCAACATCTACGACTTGGATAATATTCATATTTCCGATACGATCCATATTTCCGTTTCCGGCAATATCATCGTTTCCGGAGTATTCATTTCTTGCCTGTGACGATCTTAGCTCCCACTGAAACCAAGATCCGTCGGTTCCGAATATTCATAGATGGAGTATTTAATGCCATTAAATACTTGATCCGTTTACGTACTATTTGTGTGACCCTACGGGTTCAGTCAAGAGTAAGCTGTGGATTAATATCATTAATTCCACTTGAACTGAAGCGGCCTCTAGCTAGGCATTCAGCTCACTTGATCTCACTGAATTATTAACTTGTTAATTAATACTGAACCGCATTTATTAGACTTAACATAGAATGCATACTTGGACCAAGGGCATTATTTCCTTCAGTCTCCCACTTGTCCTTAGGGACAAGTGTGCATTTCCTAATTCCTTTGTCGCTCGATGCTTGCTCTTGAACATAAGGTAAGAGTTGTCATCCTTATTATGTCCAGAGGTGTTCCTCGGTTTCAGAGTTCAACTGATCAAATAAACAGATAATCATAGCCTATGATTCATCCGAGCACGGCCATGCATTTCACAGTTTCTAGCTCTCCGAGTGGCCTTGTACAACTTTTAAGCATCTCTTCCCGATTTATGGGAGGACAATCCCAATCTTGCGATCTTGAGATTAGACTTCGTTTGATAGGTGATTACCTGAGCGTTGCCTTTATAGCCTCCTTTTACGGTGCGACGGTTGGTCAACGTCAAAGCAACCAGTTCTCAAACAAGTAATCTCAAATCACTCAGGTATTGAGGATTTAGTGTCTAATAATTTAATGAAATTTACTTATGACAGACTTTCATCTCTTACAGTAAAGTTTCATAGGTCTTGTCCGATACTAGTCTTCCCAAAGTAAGTATCTATGCAAATGATTATGACATTGCCATGTCCACATAGTTCAAGAAACAGAACTACTAGTCATCTTGCATTCTAATCGTCTAACGTTTTCTATGCGTCCAATTTTATAGAAAACTCCGATTAGGGACCATTTTCAACCTTTGACATTCAAGTTCACTTGATAGACATTTCTTAGTCACAGGACTGGTCCTGACAGTCTATCTTGAATATATCGTCAAGTTGAAGGGACTCATCATTTAATAAACCACAAATTAAATGGAAAAATGAATTCCTTTCATTTATTGTGAATGATTAACCAATAATGTTTTACAAAGATTTAAACTCTAAAACTTTAAAACATTAAACAGAGACATCAAAGCCATTCTCCAATATGCTTGATTCCCATAGCTGCAGTGTGCGAGTTGTGCTTCGCTTGCGGCAGAGGTTTAGTTAATGGATCTGATATGTTGTCATCAGTTCCAATTTTGCTTATCTCGACTTCTTTTCTTTCAACGAACTCTCATAGAAGGTGAAATCTACGAAGTACATGCTTGACTCTCTGGTGGTGTCTAGGCTCTTTTGCCTGTGCAATAGCTCCGTTATTATCACAATACAGGGCTATTGGTCCTTTAATGGAGGGGACTACACCAAGTTCTCCTATGAACTTCCTTAGCCATATAGCTTCCTTTGCTGCTTCATGTGCAGCAATGTACTCCGCTTCAGTTGTAGAATCCGCAATGGTGCTTTGCTTAGCACTTTTCCAGCTTACTGCTCCTCCGTTGAGGCAGAAGACAAACCCAGACTGTGATCTGAAATCATCTTTGTCGGTTTGGAAACTTGCGTCCGTATAGCCTTTAACAATTAATTCATCATCTCCACCATAGACCAGGAAGTCATCTTTGTGCCTTTTCAGGTACTTCAGAATATTCTTAGCAGCAGTCCAATGCGCCTCTCCTGGGTCTGACTGGTATCTGCTCGTAGCACTGAGTGCGTACGCAACATCCGGGCGTGTACATATCATAGCATACATTATTGAACCAATCAATGATGCATATGGAATCCCATTCATTCGTCTACGCTCATCAAGTGTTTTTGGGCACTGAGTCTTGCTTAGAGTCATTCCATGAGACATGGGTAGGTAGCCTCGCTTGGAGTCCGCCATCTTGAACCTATCAAGCACCTTATTGATATAAGTGCTTTGACTAAGTCCAATCATCCTTTTAGATCTATCTCTGTAAATCTTGATGCCCAATATGTACTGTGCTTCTCCTAGATCCTTCATCGAAAAACATTTCCCAAGCCAAATCTTGACAGAGTTCAACATAGGAATGTCATTTCCGATAAGCAATATGTCGTCGACATATAATACTAGGAAAGCAATTTTGCTCCCACTGACCTTCTTGTATACACAAGATTCGTCCGCGTTCTTGATGAAACCAAAGTCACTGACTGCTTCATCAAAACGTATATTCCAGCTCCTGGATGCCTGCTTCAATCCGTAGATTGATTTCTTTAGCTTGCATACCTTTTTAGCATTCTTTGGATCCTCAAAACCTTCAGGCTGTGTCATAAACACAGTTTCTGTTAAAACGCCGTTTAAGAAAGCAGTTTTGACATCCATCTGCCATATTTCGTAATCGTAATATGCAGCGATTGCTAACATTATTCGAATAGACTTTAGCATTGCAACTGGTGAAAAGGTTTCATCGTAATCCACACCGTGGACTTGCCTGTAACCTTTTGCAACCAATCTAGCTTTGAAAACTTCAAGTTTCCCATCCTTGTCCTTTTTCAGTTTGAAAACCCATTTGCTTCCAATGGCTTGGTAGCCATCTGGCAAATCGACCAAATCCCATACTTGGTTTTCAGACATGGAGTCTAATTCAGATTGCATGGCTTCTTGCCATTGCTTGGAGCTAGGGCTCGTCATAGCTTGCTTGTAAGTCGCAGGTTCATCACTTTCAAGTAATAGAACGTCATAGCTCTCGTTTGTCAAAATACCTAAGTACCTTTCCGGTTGAGATCTATATCTTTGCGATCTACGCGGGGTAACATTTCTAGATTGACCATGATTCTCACCAGATTCTTCTAAAGATCTCTGAGTTTCATCCTGAATGTCATCTTGAGCATTCTCTAGAGTTTGTTGTTCGACTCGAATTTCTTCGAGGTCTACTTTTCTCCCACTTGTCATTTTGGAAATGTGATCCTTCTCCAAAAAGACACCATCTCGAGCAACAAACACCTTGTTCTCAGATGTATTGTAGAAGTAATACCCCTTTGTTTCCTTTGGATAGCCCACAAGGATACATTTGTCAGATTTTGGATGAAGTTTGTCTGAAATTAATCGTTTGACGTATACTTCACATCCCCAAATCTTAAGAAAAGACACATTTGGAGGCTTTCCAAACCATAATTCGTATGGAGTCTTTTCGACAGCTTTAGACGGAGCTCTATTTATAGTGAGTGCAGCTGTATTTAGTGCATGTCCCCAAAATTCTAATGGAAGTTCGGCCTGACCCATCATTGACCTGACCATGTCTAGCAAGGTTCTGTTCCTCCGTTCTGACACACCGTTCCATTGTGGTGTTCCAGGAGGAGTCAATTCTGATAGAATTCCACATTCTTTCAGATGGTCATCAAATTCATAGCTCAGATATTCACCGCCTCTATCAGACCGCAGTGCCTTGATCTTCTTGCCTAATTGATTCTCTACTTCACTCTGAAATTCCTTGAATTTGTCAAAGGATTCAGACTTATGCTTCATTAGGTAGACATAACCATACCTACTGAAGTCATCAGTGAAAGTGATAAAGTAGCTGAAACCACCTCTAGCATTTGTACTCATTGGTCCACATACATCTGTATGGATTAAACCCAATAGTTCATTTGCTCTTTCTCCAACTTTAGAGAAAGGTTGCTTTGTCATTTTGCCAAGTAAACATGATTCGCATTTACCATAATCCTCTAAGTCAAATGGTTCTAGAATTCCTTCCCTTTGAAGTCTTTCTAAGCGTTTCAAGTTTATATGGCCTAATCGACAATGCCACAGATAGGTGAGATCTGAATCATCCTTTTTGGCCTTTTTGGTATTTATGTTATATACTTGTTTGTCGTGATCTAATAAATAAAGTCCATTGACTAATCTAGCAGATCCATAAAACATCTCTTTAAAATAAAACGAACAACTATTGTCTTTTATTATAAAGGAAAATCCCTTAGCATCTAAGCAAGAAACTGAAATGATGTTTTTAGTAAGACTTGGAACATGGAAACATTCTTCCAGTTCCAAAACTAGCCCGGAGGGCAACGACAAATAGTAAGTTCCTACAGCTAATGCAGCAATCCGTGCTCCATTTCCCACTCGTAGGTCGACTTCACCCTTGCTTAACTTTCTACTTCTTCTTAGTCCCTGTGGATTGGAACATAAGTGTGAGCCACAACCTGTATCTAATACCCAAGAAGTTGAATTAGCAAGTATACAGTCTATAACGAAAATACCTGAAGATGGAACGACTGTTCCGTTCTTCTGATCTTCCTTTAGCTTCAAGCAATCTCTCTTCCAATGCCCCTTCTTCTTGCAGTAGAAGCATTCGGATTCAGAAGTGGGTTGACTGACCTTCCTCTTTGCAGATTTGGCGCCAGTTTGCTTAGTTGGGCTGGCTTTGTTGCCACCTTTCTTAGCATTCCTCTTCTTTCCAGATTTCTTGAACTTGCCCCCACGCACCATAAGCACATCCTGCTTATCACTTTTGAGCGTCTTTTCAGCGGTCTTCAGCATACCGTGAAGCTCAGTGAGCGTTTTGTCCAGACTATTCATACTGTAGTTCAGTTTGAACTGATCATACCCGCTATGAAGAGAATGGAGGATGGTGTCTATAGCCATTTCCTGAGAAAATTGCTGATCCAGCCGACTCATATTCTCAATGAGTCCAATCATTTTGAGAACATGTGGACTTACGGGCTCGCCTTTCTTAAGCTTGGTCTCAAGAATTTGCCTATGAGTCTCGAATCTTTCGACTCGAGCCAGATCTTGGAACATGTTCTTCAACTCACTGATGATTGTGAAAGCATCTGAGTTGATGAACGTTTTCTGCAGATCCGCACTCATGGTGGCGAGCATTAGACATTTCACATCCTTGTTGGCATCAATCCAACGATTGAGGGCTGCCTGAGTGACCCCGTCGCCTGGAGCTTCGGGCATCGCCTCATCTAGGACATACTCCTTTTCTTCCTGCATAAGAACTATTTGCAAGTTCCTTTGCCAGTCAAGGAAGTTTTTCCCGTTCAACTTCTCCTTTTCGAGAATTGATCGAATGTTGAATGAATTGTTGTTTGCCATATTAAAAACTACAATTGAAAAGAATAAACAAATAAATAACCATTCACAGTTTCTCTTAATAAACTTAAATTCTAGCATTCATGCATAATTCAATGTTTATTAAGCATTTTATTCAAGTTATGTGTTCCGGCAGGTGTGAATAAAATGATTCCAAGATCCTAAAATCATTGAAGAACTAAGCACAGTTTGTCGACTTAATCCTAGAACATCTTAGGTAAGCAAAAGCCTTTTGCTAATAGTCTAGAAACTATTCTTGGTTGATAGGTACGTCTAAGAACTTATTAGGTAAACCTATCGAATTTGCCACGACATAAAAGGACTTTTTACTTATATCGTTGAGTTTCACCAAAACTAACATGTACTCACAATTATTTGTGTACCTTGCCCCTTTAGGACCAATAAGTAACACCTCGCTGAGCGAAAACTATTACTAGATTGATGTAAAGGATATCCAAGCAAGTGTATATTTTGGCATGGCACCTTTTAACTCAATTTTTTTTTAAGTTTGGAACTTAAGGCTCTTACTATGTTGGTTAGATTTTAAGTGAACTAAAATCCTTAATCATGCAACATAATCAAGCTTTTGATCTCATGCATTTTAAGACATATTTAAAACAATAAATAACTTAAAACATGCATAAGATATTTGTGATCTAGTATGGCCCGACTTCATCTTGAAGCTTTGACTTCAAAGTCCGTCTTGAAAATCTCCGTGGGAGGCACCATTTTCTTCAAATAGGATAAGCTATAACTAATTACAACTATTTGATGGTTCGCAGACCATATTTGAATTGAAAAATAACTTTGGTACTTTAGACCAATTACATTCAAATTAATGGTACGCAGACCATATTTTCTATCCTATTTGGGCCATACTAGTCACTTCATAACCTGCAAAACAGTACATATACAATATATACCATTCACCCATTCATTATCATGAATGGCCCACATAGCTGGTTAGTAAAACACATTATGCATCACGTAAACATTTGCAGCAATTAATCAAGGGCACCAATAATCTACCAATTATTCAGTCCTTATTAATTCTAATCAAGTTGTTTTAACCTTAAGGATTTGTAGACCTAATCAAGAGTTTATGACTAAAAAGCGCTCCCACTTAAACCAATAAATTCATATGCTTTACCAATTTTAAACATAAAAATGTATTTCTAGTCTAACCGGAAACATACAAATTTAATTAAAATTTAAAGCTCATATCAATTTATAATTGAATCCAAAAATTTAATTCAATTTCAGTCGTATTTAAATTAATTCATGATTTTAATTTTAGTAAAATAATTAGAATAAATAACATTTATTATAATTATAATATTCAAAATTAAAATCCTAGAAAATAATTCAAATTATTAATTTTAAAATTAATTAAAATTACGTGAACTGAAATTTTTAAATTAAACATTCAAAACGATCTAATCGTAACGCAAACACCCTACGCGTTGCACGCCCATGGGCCGTACGCACACAGCCATTGCTGGCCATGTGCGCGCAGCCCATGCGCTCGTCGCATAGCTGCTGCTTCCCTATCGCAAGCCTCCGCACGCACCGATGCTCGCTGCGCGCGCCAGCGCTCATCGCACGCGAGCTATCGCTCGCAGTGCGTGCGCGCGACATCGCTCGCTGGGCGCGCGAGCCATCGCTCGCTGGGGCGCGACATCGCTCGCTGGGCGGGCGACATCGCGCGCTGTGCGCGCGAGTAATGCTGGGCGCAGCGCTCGTGGCACGCGAGCTTGCGCTCGCTGCGCGCGAGGCTGCGCGCCCTTGTGCGAGGCAGCGCGCGTTGTGGCGCAGCTCGCTTGCTGCCCACACGCGACTGCCTTGGCTCGCCCTTCGCCCATGCCCATTCGTTCATTGCTTGTGGCACACGACACAAGGCAGGGCTGCTGCCTTGTGCTCGTGCACTACGCCCTTGCTCATTGCATTCGTGCCGCACGGGCGACGAGCTCCCTTGCTCGTCGTCGCATGCCCGCATTATACAACACCCCTTAAGGGTAACACGAAGCGTCCATTGCTTCGTGCGTGCAAGTTTTAGGAACGAATCGCATAAAAATTTAAAATTTATATTTAAAATTAATGACAAATTAATAAATAATATTAATTTCATAATTTTAGGGCGAAAAATCGAAAATTTATTATCCAATTGATTTCCGATTGTTATGGATTCAAGTCTAGGTCATAAAAATTTAAAATTTATCGTAAATTTTCAATTTTTATGGTGGTTTTTAATCATAGGTTTCTAATTAAATTACAATTAATTATGAAAATCAAATTAATTCTAAATTATTCTAATTTTCAACAAATTAATCATAATTACAAATTAGATTGCATAATTAACAAGACTAGGCATTCAAACTTGTTAAACATATGCAGTAGGTCAATCAAAAATTCAAGATTTATCAACAAGAATCGCAAATATTTAATTTAACATCTTAAATTTACGAAATTTTTGCATTCGAAAAACTAAAACCTTCGAAAAGTCATAGT
The DNA here is from genome assembly GCF_020520425.1 of Spinacia oleracea. NCBI lineage: Eukaryota > Viridiplantae > Streptophyta > Magnoliopsida > Caryophyllales > Amaranthaceae > Spinacia > Spinacia oleracea. Next base: position 87,324,442 of record NC_079492.1, on the reverse strand, counting down.
TAGGCTTCGAATTTGAGAATTCTGGGTTCGGCAGAAAAAGACTATTTTTGTCAAAATTTTAGAATGCCTTTTACATGCGGAATTGACACAAAAATCACTCAATTTGGATGAGTAACGAAGAAACTGCCGAAAAACTGCGTACGTATAATTAAATAAACGCAATTTGCAATTAATTAACAATTACGAAAATTAATCACCCCTTTTAATTCTTGCAAATTTGTAATATTTAACCATGTTCATGCAATTTAGATTATGAAAATAATAAGGGTCTCGTGATACCACTGTTAGGTTATGATTCATATGACAGTTCATAAATCATGCGGAAAAACCATAAAGCCAGGAAACATATTATTTACACATAATCATTTAGCATAGTTTAGATGCATACTCTTTGTTGCGTGCCTTCCCTAGCTGCGCCCGAACCGAACAAGAACAAGTCTTTAGGACTCCAAGTGTCGTCCCTCCGTAGATAGCCCACAGCACGTCCGGATCCGCCTTAAGATTGACCAACTAGAATCGCCCTTAAGGTTCTAATATTTTCGGTTAGGTAGGCAAGAATATTGGCTGATTTTTCTGCTTAAAAATCTTAGTTTTGAATACTTAAAACTTGTTGTATAAATAATGACCCCTAGGCCTTTATTTATAGAGTTATGGAAAAGGAATCGTAATCCTAGTAGGATACGAATTAATTGAAATTAGAATCCTACATGAATTCTATTTAATTAATTTATCCAATTAGGAATAGAAATTTAATCATACACTGACTCTTGTAGATTTAGGAATCACGCATGAGCACAAACTCACACACACACGGCAGCCACAAGGGCTGCCCATGCGCGTGCGAGCAGCAGCCCACGCAGCGCGGCCCACGCATCCGTGGCCTTGGCGCGCGCTGGGCCTGCCTTGCGGTAGGCCTGGGCGCTGCCTTGGCTGCGCGCGTGCTTGCTGGGCGATGGCCCGGCTTCGTGCTGGGCCTTCGTCCGGCAGGCCTCGTCCGATGCTAATTCGTACGATACGCTTCCGATTAAATTTCCAGTTCCGGAATTTATTTCCGATACGAACAATATTTAATATTTCCGATTCCGGAATTAATTTCCGTTTCGAACAAATATTTAATATTTCCGTTTCCGGAATTATTTTCCGATTCCGGTAATATTTCCGATTCTGACAATATTTCCGTTTCCGGCAATATTTCCGATTCTGGTAATATTTCCATTTCCAATAATATTTTCCGATACGTACCATGTTTCCGTTTCCGGCAACATCTACGACTTGGATAATATTCATATTTCCGATACGATCCATATTTCCGTTTCCGGCAATATCATCGTTTCCGGAGTATTCATTTCTTGCCTGTGACGATCTTAGCTCCCACTGAAACCAAGATCCGTCGGTTCCGAATATTCATAGATGGAGTATTTAATGCCATTAAATACTTGATCCGTTTACGTACTATTTGTGTGACCCTACGGGTTCAGTCAAGAGTAAGCTGTGGATTAATATCATTAATTCCACTTGAACTGAAGCGGCCTCTAGCTAGGCATTCAGCTCACTTGATCTCACTGAATTATTAACTTGTTAATTAATACTGAACCGCATTTATTAGACTTAACATAGAATGCATACTTGGACCAAGGGCATTATTTCCTTCAGCCCGCCCTCGAATGAACCCTCCAAGCCTCGCCTAACGAACGGGTGGCCAACATGGTCGCAGGTGGAGGATGAGGCACCAAAATGACTCCAACGGTCTGCATACGTACCCACTCTCCCAGATACCAGACGGGGTCACGGCGACCAACGAATAAAACCCGCATCTGGCTCAGGGCAGAACTATCCCTGACCGAAGCGTATGCACCCCTAAAAGAGAGCCATGGGGTCCAGACCACCTATTTGTGAATAACAAACACAATCAGATCTCGCACAAAAAATAAATAAATAATAAGAAACGAGATAGGGAAAAGGTGCTTTACATGCTCGGGGTTCCCGTCCCGAATGAGATCCCACACGGTATCAGGCGGCGGACGCGCCGTCAATTTCTTCTTCCAGCCCCAACAACGACCAGTAGGGTACTCCAAAGGCCTTTGCCCCTTTCGGGGAGCCAGCCAAGGTAAATGCTCAAAGGCCCAAAGCTATAAAAGAAAGAAAATGGACAGTAAAACAAAATGTATATGAAAGAGCCAAATAAAGACATGAAAGCAAAAAAGAGCGAGGCACATACCTCAATCAAGCGCGGCACCCCCGCCAATGCGATGACGAAATGACGTCTACGAGGGTCCGACTCTCGCACCGCCAGACTCATCTGGCCCACGAGCGTCGCATAGCCCAAATCGCCTCAGCAGTAGGCGCCTAGCGAAGATACGTCCTCCACCCAGTCTATCCACCTCGGGTCAAAGGTGTCAGTAGGGCCCGACAGAAAGGTAGAAGTGATGAAGTGGAGGTAAAACAACTGGGCCTGTCTCAAAGGCGACTCCTCCACCCCACGCTCCAGGCCCCACATCAAGTCAGCATAGGGTATCCCACGGGCCTGGTACGAAGGCAATCTCCGACCTAGCCACGAGCCCATGAGCCTAGTGCCCTTAGCAACAGTCGGCGGCGGGCCATCAGACCTTAGACGAACGGGAATCCCTGTAAAGGTCAAGCCCGTTAAAGCAGTGAAGTCCTCGGGAGTAATCGTCATCTCGCCCCAAGGAAAGTGGAAAGTATTGGTGGTATCCCACCACCATCTCATGAACGACCGCAAGAAAGATAGGGAGATGTTGAGTCGCAGTACCTACCAGAAAGTCTCAACTACCGGGAACAGCGAACTCTCCCTCACCAAAGCCTGGGCGTCCGAACTCAGGAAACCAAAGACGGTCTCGCTCATCGCCGCACCGTAACCACGGACTGTAGTATCCTTCCTCGCGTGAAGACGGGTGGTCATGTGATGCTCCAGGTCGTAGTGCAAATCCCGACCGTCGTAGTACGCAGGACCCACCCATAGGGGTCCCGCACCAGTGGACTGACGTGTCATGCCACGCTCCGCATGATCACCAGAGGACGGTGATGACTCGCGAGACATGCTGGTCAACGACACAACATTAAGGCATTATACCTTTAACAAGATGGCACTCACCATCCCTAAAAGAGCGCATTCCGCTCATCAAATGGAGTCATACAATTTTGTTCCCTAAAAACATGGTACTAAGTTCAAATTGAGCAAAACCTCCCTAAACAAAAATTAACTCCAACAAAGTCGAAATTCTTTCATAATTTGTCACTCATGAATTACGAGGAATGCAAGCAGTATACCAAGAACACCTACATTGCAAGAAAATACTAGAATCGTAGGTACACTTGGGGGCTAGTATAAATATGCCCAAATTCAACAAAAACCAACATACTTGCGAAAATTAACATGCACAAACTAATTAACATGTCATATAGAACATTTTCAACTATCTAATTGAAAGAAAGGGGCACGAAATCAAAAACCCCCAAATCAATTTTAAGTTCAAGAACACTCAATAAAAAATGCTCAAAATTGACAAGAAGCTTAAAATTACTGAAAATTACTTACATTGGGAGGATTAGGAAGTGACTTGGAGTGAAATTCGTGAAGAAAAGTGAAAGAAACGAGTGGAAAAATGAGTAAATGGAGTGAGAAGCTCGAGCAAAAATGGCGAAAGAATGGAGGAAGAAGGAGACGGATCGCGTCCTTTAAAAGTTCAGTCTCCCTTTTTGCATTTTCAACGCCCCACTCTGGGCGTTAAAAATTCTGGCGCCCAGACCTGGGCGCTGAAAATGCTTCCTTTCCCGCGGAAAAACAACGGTATTCCAAAAATCTCGTTATTTATTAACGAGAGACATACACGGCGTGGACCCACTTATAGGACACGACCAATTGGAAAATATTGCGACCCACAAACAAGTTGTAATCATGAAAGCCTTTTATAAAAAAATATATATAGGCAAAGAAAAAATAAAATGAATTCTCCAAAAACAATAAAACAGGCTCGCCATCTTCAGCCGGCGGGGTCTGCGTCACTAACCGCGCAGGTCCTCAGTTTTTGAAAACAAAAAATAATAATAATGATAAAATGAAATCTTCAAAAAACAGGCTCGCCATCTTCAGCCGGCGAGGTCTACGTCACAAACCGCGTAGGTCCTTATTTTCAAAACATCAAAACAGATTCGTCCACTTCTATCGGACGGGGCGTCCACCCTCAGCTGGACAGACTCGCCCACCTTCAGCTGGCGGGGTCTGCGTCACTAACCGCGCAGGTCCTTAGTCATTGCAGCAATAACTCTTCCCGGTTTATCCTTTTCCAAAAATCAAAGGATGGTTTATCTTTTTCCAAAAATCAAAAGGTGGTTTATCTTTTTCCAAAAATCAAAAGGTGGTTTATCTTTTTCCAAAAATCAAAAGATGGTTTCCCTTTTCCAAAAATCAAAGGATTGGTTTTCCGCTTTTCAAAAAAAGAGCGATGTACTGGATTTTCCTTCGTTTTACGTCCTATAAAAACAAGGGGGTTTTCTCGTTTAGCCAACCCTGAAAATGAGAATCTTTGAAAAACATTTTTACCTCGTGATCGGGCTTGGCCAGGCCTGGTTACACTTTATAGCTTTGATTTCGAAAACGTCTGTAGATACTTCCAATGACAAAGTGAGGGAGTTTCTATACATCTGTAGGTACTTCCAAGGACAAAGTGAGGGAGTATCTATACTTAACAAATTCCAATGACACGTGAGGAATGTGTTAACACTTCAAGTGGTGACCCTTAAGTCAAATGTTATCACTCGGGGGCTCGTGGGACCCTCGCAAAACAGGTCACCTACACCATGGCTTGTATGACGCACTCCGTCTGATACTTTAACCATCGTCTTACTCCAAGACTCAGTCAAAGTGGGGGCTAACTGTAGACACCTACTTTTGTCCCTATTCCCGAAAGGGAAAGTTCGATGATGAGAACATAAATCTCCATTTGGCAACGCATCTCCTGTAAAATAACGAATCTCAATCACCCTTTCATTTCAGCCAAAACTGCTATTTATAGAAACCTGCTAAGAATAGTAACTGCCGTAAGAAGTAGTTGTTAAGAGTGGCAAAGTCATAAAAGATAGAAATCTGTCAGAATTAGGTGTTGCACTCCAACATAAGTCCTAAAAGAGATAGAACTGGCAAAAGGAATTCTATTCCTGCTATAATTCGGAAATAAGAGTTACGTATTAATTAAATTCCTAACGAACCTAGAGTTCGTAACGGGCCCAGACGCATTCCGTCATAAGTTGATACGCACTAAGAAACTCGGATAAGTCTCAAAAGCTCCGTGATTAAGAGTCCAAATCTGACAAAAGACTCGGCTCAGATCCTATTTTCAACGCCTGGGTCTGGGCGCCGAAATCTTCAGCGCCCAGCCCTAGGCGCTGAAAACACCTGGGGCCGTGTCGTCTCCGAATTCTTTTTGGATTCGGATTCTAAAGATCTATCTTTTCATAAACTCTTTCCCTATAAATACAGCATCAAAACCGACGTGAACAACACACACAATTAATAATCTGAGTATTGATTTCAACCCTAAGCCTAAGCCTCACGCTGCGAAATTGATCCCGCGTTCTGTCGCAATCGACCCAAAAGTCGAACAGAACGTATCCTGTCCCTTGTAGCTGATGAATTAAGCCTAAATACTGGAATACCGCGCAGAAACCCGAGATTCGTTAAATAAAACGAGAAATAGCAAAGCCAAGTGGTTAGTTTTCTGAGAACCGTGACGCACCTCTCAAGGGTGCGTTGTAATGTGTCTCTTCATATGATTTAATCGCTTTCATCACCCTTTTATAAAATTGTTAAACTATTAATTTGATTGATCTATCACGCCTAATAAAGATAATACCTTGGACAATTGAACTATCATGCTAGGTACCTTAAATCAATCTAAATAAGATAATCACGATCGATTTAGTGTTATGTGTTGCATATTGCTAAAATCAATTCAGAATAGTTTAATAGTTTTAACGCATGTCCCTTCAATTATTTATGCTGAGCTAGTAAGGATAACCTGCCTCTAGAGTTATCGATGAGCACTCCTCTCGGTAGTTGCAGTCCCCCGAACTCTCAATCTCTTCCCTGCGGGTGTACGTTGAGCAATCCTCACACCAGGGATCACAAGGGAACCTATGGTCGTCGTGGTCGAACATAATTGCACTCCCTTTATGTCACGATAACTGGGTTTTGTCAGTTTTTCTCATTGTCGTTAAAAACTGAATGGCGACTCCTATATTACTAGTCGATTGGGTGTAAACTCACAGGAAATCTAACTACACTTGATCTGACAACGTCACGCCCACGAGGGACGAGGTCATGCATGCATTAGCCTCGTGCTTTTTCGACCCCCTCACATGCCCCGTATAACAAAATTTCTTGTATATGCCAGTGAAGTTCTTTTGAAAAATAATTTTAACATCATGTAAATACCTGGGGCATTGCCCAAGCCAATAATACTAGTTTATACTATTATACCGAGAGCATGCATTTTACGTTTTTTTCACTCCGTATTTATGTTAAAGATTTTGTATGGTACACATATAGTTTTTGAATAATATGTTTTTATTACATGTTTTGACTTTTAAGTATCATTTGTTCATATTGTACCGTTTATTCTTTATTTCACCAAATAATTTGCTAATTATTAATTTATCCGGTGTTTTTTTAAAGTTGACTAGAACTAAGTCTAAGCCAGATTAATATCTCTCTTAAATTCATATTCACATGTATATTTATTATCGTTTTAAGTAAGTTCAAATGTACAATTTTGTCTTTTTCTCTTTGAGTGAGAAAAACTTTTCTTTCAGAACCATTGACTTCGAGTTGCCAGAGCGGACTAGATTGTTGGGCCAACCTATGTGTACCAGGACAGGTTTGTTTGGCAACTATGCCTCCTGCTACGTGTTGGCAAAAAATGTTGAGCGTTGGCACATCACTCGGCCCCGTGGCGCAGAATTTGCGCCTATTTGTATCGTAATTTGTATATGCTTTATTTTAGACAATTGTAAGGTTTTTTCATTAGATTATTGAATTGAAGGTTTTTTCGATTTGTGAACCTGTAGTAAAATAGTATTAAAGTAGTACGTCAAGAAATTACACTTATTTGGAGAATTAGCAAAACTTTGGTAAAAGAGAAAAAAAAAGTAGCATTACAACTATACAGAGCGTCACAAAGCAACTACTCCGTTTTAAAATCTGGCCAGCGAAATTAAAGATGTACGTGCAATTTAGAAAGACGGTTATAACAAAAATTGATTAGAAATTAAGAAAACATAGTTAATATTAAAAATGGAGTAGCAAAGTAGATTGAAGAATTAAAATTAATTAAAAAAAATAAAATTAATTAAAAAAATTAAAAAAATTCGCAATGATACCGCATAATTGCTCTTTCTTTTGGACATAAATGTCTAACGTGACCATATATCTGGGGACTCCGAAGAAAATTAAGCAAGAACGTGACTTTTTGTCTCAAAAGCAAGCAGCTGCATCTCTCCAAAGTTGAGAGTTTCTCTCACATTCGTGAGTTAGGGTTCATATTTTCTAATTAATTTTCAATAATCTTTGCCTCAATCCTTCCCAATCAATCTCTAATTTCTGTCACTTTAATTAGCCACTGGTCTTTGTCAATTAATGACACCTGTTCTTCATGAGTAGAGTAGAATTCATGAGTCAATTATCAATTCTATAAACCAGCTATTTGCTCACTTTTCAATACGAGCAGTTTCGTATCTTCGTCTTCTTCCTATTTTCTATTCCTCTTAAATTTGCTTTCTCAAACAATAAACAAATGCAGAACCAACCTAATAATCCAGGTTGGAGGAATTTCATAATGGGAATTCTAATTGATCCACCTGACGAACATCTCCTGGGTCCAGCAATCAATTGGGATTCCTCTGTTATTGGTATGTTTATTGGCCCTAACCCGCCCCTTCTCTCGGTGGTTCAGAATATTTTAGACACTCATTGGGTGAAGCGTGGTCCGATTAGGGTTCGGAAAATCGGGCAATACTTTGCCTTTCTTTGTTCGAGCAATGGTGATGCAGAGGCACTCCTTCAGGTACACACTACTGTTATGGATGGTAGAATAATCACTTTTAGGCCAGGGTTTAGGGACCTTGTGCTTAGTAATCTGAATTTCAATCGTATTAAATTATGGGTTCGAGTTCACGGTATGCCTCTCAGTCATCTTGATGTGGAATGGGGAGTTAAGGCTCTTCGTCATGTGGGGATTGCTGTAAGAATTGACGGAGGATACCAAGAAGTTCCAGGTGAACCAGACATACGAGTGCAACTTCTAATCGATGTTTCGAAGCCACTAATTCCAGGTTGCTTTTTACCACTCTCTTCTGATTGTGTTATGTGGGTTTATTTTCGTTATGAGGGGGTGTTTAAGTTCTGTAAGAAGTGTGGTAGTATTGGTCATTATACTTGTAATTGTTCTATGACTGACTATGATGCTAGTAGGTTTATTGGTAGTTATTTTGATAGTTTAGAAGCTAGGGGCTTAACTATCATGCATGGTGCTGTAAATCAACCTTTCCATACCAATCTAATAGAGGGGCTGACTGATAGAGTCTGTAATCGCAATACAAGGTTGAATTTGTTGTTTTATGATTGGGTTGATAATCCACAACCTGGAGATAATGGTAATGATGGGGGGTAATGATGGAGATAATGGAGGTAATGGGGGTGGTAATGGTGGTTCAGATAACGGGGATTCAGGGTCTGATTATCACCCTGCTGCAGATCATATGGATAATGGTGAGGCAAGTTGTGAGGGGGTCGAAAAAGCATGAGGCTAATGCGTGACCTCGTCCCTCGTGGGTGTGACGCTTCTTTTTGTCAAATCAAGTGTAATTGGATTTCCTGTGAGTTTACACCCAATTGACTAGTAATATAGGAGTCGCCATTCAGTTTTTAACGACAATGAGAAAAACTGACAAAACCCGGTTATCGTGACATAAGGGGAGTGCAATTATGTTTGACCACGACGGCTGTAGGTTCCCTTCTGATCCCTGGTGGTGGGGATCGCTTAACGTACACCCGCAGGGGAGAGATTGAGGGTTCGGGGGACTGTAACTACCGAGAGGAGTACTCGCTCTTCAATAACTCCAGAGGCAGGATATCCTTACTAAAGGAAAGAATGCCCTTGGTCCAAGTATGCATTCAATGTTAAGTCTAATAAATGCGATTCATTATTAATTAACAAGTTAATAATTCAGTGAGATCAAGTGAGCTGAATGCCTAGCTAGAGGCCGCTTCAGTTCAAGTGGAATTAATGATAATTAATCCACAGCTTACTCTTGATTGAACCCGTAGGGTCACACAAATAGTACGTAAACGAATCAAGTATTTAATGGCATTAAATACTCTATCTATGGATATTTGGAATCGACGGATCTTGGTTTCAGTGGGAGCTGAGATCGTCACAAGCAAGTGAATACTCCGGAAATGATGATATTGCCGGAAACGGAAATATGGATCGTATCGGAAATATTAATATTATCCAAGTCGTAGATGTTGCCGGAAACGGAAACATGGTACGTATCGGAAAATATTATCGGAAATGGAAATATTGCCGGAATCACAAATATTGCCGGAAACGGAAATATTGTCACAATCGGAAATATTATCGGAATCGGAAAATAATTCCGGAAACGGAAATATTAAATATTTATTCGAAACGGAAATTAATTCCGGAATCGGAAATATTAAATATTGTTCGTATCGGAAATGAATTCCGAAATCGGAAATTTAATCGGAAGCGTATCGTACGAATTAGCATCGGACGAGGCTCGCTAGACGAAGGCCCAGCACGAAGCCAGGCCATCGCTCAGCAAGCCACACGTATCACCAACACACGCCAAAGCCTCGACCAGGCCCAGCGCAAGCCAGGCCCAACCGAAGCCATGGGCGCGCGCGGACAGTAGCATGGGCCGAGCGCTGTGCGCTCAGTGTGGGCCGCAAGGCCTGCGCGGGTGTACGGTGTTCGTGCGATGCTCGTGTGCGAATCCTAAAGCTATCGGGATTCGATAAAAGATTAAATCCTAAACCTATTAGATAAAGTTTATTTAAATAGAGTCCTAGCAGGATTCTAATTAAATTAATTAGTATCATAATAGGATTCCAGTTCCTTTTCCATACCTCTATAAATAAGTGCCTAGGGTCATTATTTACAGAAACGATTGAAGTATTCAAAGGGTAAGTTTTTGAAAGAAAATTTAGCCATACACTTGCACAACAATAGCCAAAAATTCCTAACACCTTAAGGGCGATTCTAGTTGGTCAATCTTGAGGCGGATCCGGACGTACTGTGGACTATCTACGGAGGGACGACATTTGGAGTCCGAAAGATTTCTTCTTGTTCGGTTCGGGCGCAGCTAGGGAAGGCATGTTACAAAGTGTATGCATCTATACTATGCTAAATGATTATGTGTAAATAATATGCTTTCCTGGCTTTATGGTTTTTCCGCATGATTTATGTATTGTCATATGTATTATAACTTAACAGTGGTATCACGAGCCTCTTATTATTTTCATAATCTAAATTGCATAAACATGGTTAAATATTACAAATTTGCAAGAATTAAAAGGGGTGATTAATTTTCGTAATTGTTAATTAATTGCAAATTGCGTTTATTTAATTATATGTACGCAGTTTTTCGGCAGTTTCTTCGTTACTCACCCAAATCGAGTGATGTTTATGTCAACTCCGCATGTAAAAGGCATTCTAAAATTTTGACAAAAATAGTGTTTTTCGGCCGAACCCAGGATTCTCAAATTCGAAGCCTAACTATGACTTTTCGGAGGTTTTAGTTTTTCGAACACAAAATTTTGTAAATTTAAGATGTTAAATTAAATATTTGCGATTCTTGTTGTTAAATCTTGAATTTTTGATTGACCTACTGTATATGTTTAACAAGTTTGAATGCCTAGCCTTGTTAATTATGCAATCTAATTTGTAATTATGATTAATTTGTTGAAAATTGGAATAATTTAGAATTAATTTGATTTTCATAATTAGTTAATAATTTAATTAGATACCTATGATTAAAAACCACCATAAAAATTATGAATTTGTGTTAAATTTTAAATTTTTATGACCTAGACTTGAATCCATGTTAATCGGAAATCAATTAATTAATAAATTTTCGATTTTTCGCCCTAAAATTATGAAATTAATATGATTTATTAATTTGTCATTAATTTTGAAAATAAAATTTTTAATTTTTATGCAATTCGCTCATATAACTTGCACGCACAAAGCAATGGACGCTACGTGTTACCCTTAAGGGGTGTTGTATAGTGCGGGCATGCGACGACGAGCAAGGGAGCTCGTCGTCCATGCGGTACGAATGCAATGAGCAAGGCTATGGTGCACGAGCACAAGGAAGCAGCCCTGCCTTGTGTCGTGTGCAGTGTGCGATGGGCGAGTGGGCAAGGGCGAGAGCAAGGCAGAGACAGTCGCGTGTGGGAAGCAGGCGAGCTGCGCCACGACGCAACTATCGCGCGCAACGTGCGAAGCCTCGCGCGCAGCGAGCGCAAGCTCGCGTGCGACGAGCGCTACGCCCAGCGATGGTGAGCAGCGAGCGTGTTGCGACGAGCGCTGGCGCGCGCCTTGCGATGGTGAGCAGCAGCAGATGCGACGCAGCACATAGGCTGCGCGCACATGGCCAGCGATGGCTGCGTGCGTGTGGCCTATGGCTGTGCGTTGCGTGGTGATGGTGCGTGCCTTGAGTTACGATTAGATCGGTTTAAAATTTTAATTTGAAATTTTCAGTTTACGTAACTTTAATTAATTTTAAAATTAATAATTTAAATTATTTTCTTGGATTTTAATTTTGAATATTATAATTATAATAAATTTCATTTATTCTAATAATTTTACTAAAATTAAAATCATGAATTAATTTAAATACGACTGAAAATAAATTAAATATGTGGATTCAATTATAAATTTATATGAGCTTTAAATTTTAATTAAATTTGTATGTTTCCGGTTAGACTAGAAATACATTTTTATGTTTAAAATTAGTAAAGCATATGAATTTATTGGTTTAAGTGGGAGCCCTTTTAGTCATAAACTCTTGATTATGTCTACAAATCCTTAAGGTTAAAACAACTTGATTAGAATTAATAAGGACTGAATAATTTGTAGATTATTGGTGCCCTTGATTAATTGCTGCAAATATTTATGTGATGCATAATGTGTTTTACTAACCAGCTATGTGGGCCATTCATGATAATGAATGGGTGAATGGTATATATTGTATATGTACTGTTTTGCAGGTTATGAAGTGACTCGTATGGCCCAAATAGAATAGAAAATATGGTCTGCGTACCATTAATTTGAATGTAATTGGTCTAAAGTACCAAAATTGTTTTTCAATTCAAATATGGTCTGCGTACCATCAAATAGTTGTAATTAGTTTAATTATAGCTTATCCTATTTGAAAAAAATGGTGCCTCCCACGGAGATTTTCGAGACGGACTTTGAAATTGAAGCTTCAAGATGAAGTCGTGCCATACTAGATCACATTTATCTTATGCATGCTTTAAGTTAATTATTGCTTTAAATATGTCTTAATTATGCATGAGATTGTGGCTTGATTATGTTGCATGATTAAGGATTTTAGTTCACTTAAAATCTAACCAACATAGTAAGAGCCTTAAGTTCCAAACTTAAAAATTGAATTAAAAGGTGCCATGCCAAAATATACACTTGCTTGGATATCCTTTACATCAATCTAGTAATAGTTTTCGCTCAGCGAGGTGTTACTTATTGGTCCTAAAGGGGCAAGGTACACAAATAATTGTGAGTACATGTTAGTTTTGGTGAAACTCAACGATATAAGTAAGGAGTCCTTTTATGTCATGGCAAAATCGATAGGTTTACCTAATAAGTTCTTAGACGTGCCTATCAACCAAGAATAGTTTCTAGACTATTAGCAAAAGGTTTTTGCTTACCTAAGATGTTTTAGGATTGAGTCGACAAACTGTGCTTAATTCTTCAATGGATTTTAGGATCTTGGAATCATTTTATTCACACCTGCCGGAACAATAAATTCGAATAAAATGCTAATAACTTGTTTAAATTGCATGATTGCTTTAATTTTCAAGTTATTATTCATGATAAATGTTTAGACTTTGCATGCTTCAATGAATGTTTTAATTATTGTTTATAATTAAATATCTTGCAATGCAATAAATCCTTTTAGAAAGGTAACAGTAAATTTCCTCGATTGGTAATGAATCTAAGAACGATTCATGGAAATGAGAGAAAATGAGCAATTCAAAATGTACGTTTCTTATAGCGACTTTTATGGTTGTTCTCGAGTATCATAATCGAATGGCAAACTAATTGGTGCTTGTGAATTCAAAATACAATGTAGTTTTGAGATCATAAAGCATTGAGTTCAAACGCTCAGCTTTACCAATGGTTAACAACCTAAAATCTTTTTCCATTTAATTCTCGAATGCGTCTAGTCCCTAGACATTCGAATAGATCGATGCTTAGAGAACTTTAGAAGCTTCTGGTAAGATCATCTAGTTGAAACAGAATATTCAACATAAATTAAATGGTAAGAACCTTGTTGGAGTGACATTGGACATGTCTAACAAAGTATAAAAGTCAACACTAAAGAATTCAATTCTTAAAGCTATAAGAAAGGGTACAAGAAATAGGAAAACGAGGAACAAATGAAAGGAATTTACGATTCCGTTTCTACCTATAAGTTTATGTTTAAAGAGAAGTGACCTAGCAATCAAACTTCCTTGGTATCATATACCGCTTGAGGTTCTTACTTCGGTAATAACTCAAACAATGGAAGCTAGGATACACTAATGACCTACAAGTGGGAAATGAAGCATGGCAATACTACATTAGTTGTAGGGTCATCTAGTTTGTTTTAAGTCCTTTCAAAGGCTGGAACTTAATGGCTATTTTGTTCCATAATCAACATACCTAAATTTCTGTTTTCAAACACAGAAAGACTCACATTTAAGAAAAACAAAAACAATGTTTGTTTGTTTATTTGAATGAAATGGTCAATTACAGGTTGAGTCAATATGCTTAATTAAAACAAACAACTCTTTAAAGAACTTTACTAGGTTCAAATCAACCCCTTGATTTGAGTTCCACTAATCTTTGGCATTGTTGCTTAGACCATATCAACAAGTTAACATTCAAAAGCTCTATTTTGATGGACTTTTGAAAGTTGATTGGTTTCTAGATCAATTCAAGACAAGTTAGTCTTACTTGTTGAAAGTAACAAAAGATATGAACTATTGTTAGAACGCCTAGACAATAGAGTTCAAAGCTAAAGAAAGGTTTTATGACTTTATTATAGATTTGAGTGAATATAGGTTTATTTACTCAAAGTGATATAAGTTTGAATCTGTTTGGCTAGTTCAAAGATTTAGAAGTATAAATCTACATGGAAAGAAATCATAAAGATCTAGGTTAGATCATGATGATGATTACTTTAAGACCAAATATGATCATCTATGATTGTGTGTTTCACGATCTAGCTCCATAAGATATGGCATATCTACGTTGGAATGATCGAAGTCAATTGGTACTTGATTCGATCAATGATGAATCATATAGACTTTTCCTATAATTTCTAAAACAAAATGCTCAACTACCACCAAACTAAACCAAATTCGTCAAAGCTATTGAAAAGTAATTTCAGAATATCTTTTCATAATATATATCTGAGGAGTTGCAAAACTCAGTGGGAGCTTAGTGTTTGTTATTCAACAAACTAAGGCCCAAGAATAGATATATGTTTCATTGTGATTTATTCAAATGAGACACAAGGGTATTGTTTCTACCACGAATTTTCGAGAATATAATGTTTGTTTGCTCGACATAATGTCCTTTTGGAGATTCGTTTCCAAAATGACAAGTGGGAGAAAATAGACCTCGAACGTCTTCGAGGCGAACAACAAACATAAACGGACATTCCGGAGGCTTTTCGAAGTGCTTCAGAAAATCCGAGCTTATTCTTTAAGGACTTTTAGAAGTAGCTTTAAAGAATAGACATCTCTTAGAAGACTTTACAAGTGCTTCAAGGAGAACAGAATATTCAAAGGACTTTCAAGTGGCTATTGATATTCTATTGTTTGATGTTCTATACCCAAGTAGGCATGGAGTTCAGGTCACTGAAGCTATGAGATTCTTCTATTAGATAGTGAAGAAACCTACAACTTGCAGTCAAACTATTATCATGTAGATTAATGAGTTTGTGACCTGTAAGAAAGCTATGACGAAACCCAGATTCCCTAAAAATGGTTAGAGGCCATGTATAGACTCAAATGTTTTAAATGGTTAGAGGCCATAAAACATACTCAATGTTTTGATGACAAAATTGAAATTTTGTTGATTTGCAAGAATGGGTTAACACCTATTCGTTGCAAGTTGGTTTTAAAAATAAAAACAATCAAACATGGAATTGTGTTCACACACAAAGCTAGATTAGTTGCTAAAGGTTACAAGCAAATTCACGGCGTGGATTGTGTTGAAACCACATGAATAATCGTAATACTCAAGTCTATAATTCAAGCAATGATTGCATATTGGTACATATGGCAATTGGATGACAAAACAATTCCTCAATAAAATGTTGGAATAAACTATGTACATGGTATGTCATAGGATTTGTGGATCCAAATAAATGCTTGAAAAAGAAAGCTTGCTTATGAAATATAAGTACAAATTTAAGCAAGCAATTGGGAATTGGAACTGTATTTTAGTGAAGCTAATAAGCATTTTAGTTTCATAAAATGTACATGATTCTTATAGATATATAAGAAGTTTAGTGGGATTACATAAAAACTTAATTGGTCCTATGTGTATCACACACATATCTCTCTATTGTGAAATAACATTCAAATGCTAATGACTTAGATTTGAAATTATTCATCAATGATGGACTAAGGCGAAACTTAGTACATACTGGGTATTAAGATCTATTTACAAAGATCTTATATTAATGTTTTGGATTAAGTAATGGCATTTACTAAATCAAACACGAAAGACTCCATTGGAGATATTCGACCCATGTGAATAAATCTAAGTAAAGAATGTTTGAACTATGTATAAGCATTTACTAAGTTAAACATCAAAGGATCTAAGTAAGATTCTTAACCTATATTATATGTCAAAGAATTTAGCTGGATTTAGTATCTACTGAAACTAGATGAGCTAAAGTTACATGAATAGAATTCAATTGGGAATTATTCTGCAAAAGAATTTATCATGTATGATATAATATGAGGATCGCCAAAAACGTATCGTATGGCTTTAGGCATGACGAACATATACCAGTCTTTATTGATCTAAGTGAAGATCAACTAGATTGAGATCAAGAATACTTATGGTACTTGAAAAGGTAAATAGGAATAGTTCTTGATTCAAGGAAATAAAGATATGCTAAATATTGATGTTACACGCATAAACACTGGCAAAGGATCAAGCAAGACCCTTTGGAGTTAACCATTGATAAGGACGAGCTATAGAGCATCGTGTTTTGAAATGGCAACATGGATTGGAGACCATGAGTTGTTGCGTGGGATATTAAAATATTAATTTCTATGTTCTAAGATACAGCTGGAAAGTATTCCACATATCTTTGAACTGCTTGGATAAGTAATTCCAAACAAAGCATCACTAGCAACCTATAAAGTTGAAGTAAAAGTACTTATTGCCTAAGAAGCAATAAAACAGGGTGGTTTATGTTAAAGAGTTCTTCACTGAACTTGGGTAGATCACATGTCTGCTGGCTTGATGGTTCTTCATTGAAAAATGCGTAGAACCACTCTTGAAGCAAGAAAAGACTAGATCACAAAATAAACATACTCAAAATATCTTATCATCTATCTCGAAGAACATTCGATGAAAAGGATATTAAGATTGGCAAAGCATGATAACTAAACCTATGCAACAAATGAGAAACAACACTCACATTGTGGCACTGGAAATCAAGCATAGCTTTGAAATCCATGAACTGTTTTAAAGATGGGTTTGAGTCCCATGGTTGTAAAACATTGGGGTTGAACATTTATCATATATGAAATGTATTTTCATATTCCATTTAATCTTGGTTTAGTATTAAATGATGAGTCCCTTCAATTTGACGAAATATTCAAGATAGACTGTCAGGACCAGTCCTGTGACTAAGAAATGTCTATCAAGTGAACTTGAATGTCAAAAGTTGAAAATGGTCCCTGGTCGGAGTTTTCTATAAAGATGGACGCATAGAAAACGTTAGACGACTAGAATGCAAGATGACTAGTAGTTCTGTTTCTTGAACTATGTGGACATGGCAATGTCGTAATCATTTGCATAGATACATACTTTGGGAAGACTAGTATCGGACAGACCTATGAAACTTTACTGTAAGAGATGAAAATCTGTCATAAGTAAATTTCATTAAAATTATTAGACACTAAATCCTCAATACCTGAGTGATTTGAGATTACTTGTTTGAGAACTGGTTGCTTTGACGTTGACCAACCGTCGCACCATAAAAGGAGGCTATAAAGGCAACGCTCAGGTAATCACCTATCAAACGAAGTCTAATCTCAAGTCCAAGATTGGGATTGTCCTCCCATAAATCGGGATGAGATGCTTAAAAGTTGTACAAGGCCACTCGGAGAGCTAGAAATTGTGAAATGCATGGCCGTGCTCAGATGAATCATAGGCTATGATTATCTGTTTATTTGATCAGTTGAACTCTGAAACCGAGAAACGCCTCTGGACATAATAAGGATGACAACTCTTACCTTATGTTCAAGAGCAAGCATCAAGTGACAAAGGAATTAGGAAATGCACACTTGTCCCTAAGGACAAGTGGGAGACTGAAGGAAATAATGCCCTTGGTCCAAGTATGCATTCAATGTTAAGTCTAATAAATGCGGTTCAGTATTAATTAACAAGTTAATAATTCAGTGAGATCAAGTGAGCTGAATGCCTAGCTAGAGGCCGCTTCAGTTCAAGTGGAATTAATGATAATTAATCCACAGCTTACTCTTGACTGAACCCGTAGGGTCACACAAATAGTACGTAAACGGATCAAGTATTTAATGGCATTAAATACTCTATCTATGGATATTCGGAATCGACGGATCTTGGTTTCAGTGGGAGCTGAGATCGTCACAAGCAAGTGAATACTCCGGAAACGATGATATTGCCGGAAACGGAAATATGGATCGTATCGGAAATATAAATATTATCCAAGTCGTAGATGTTGCCGGAAACGGAAACATGGTACGTATCGGAAAATATTATCGGAAATGGAAATATTGTCGGAAACGGAAATATTGTCACAATCGGAAATATTATCGGAATCGGAAAATAATTCCGGAAACGGAAATATTAAATATTTGTTCGAAACGGAAATTAATTCCGGAATCGGAAATATTAAATATTGTTCGTATCGGAAATGAATTCCGAAATCAGGAATTTAATCGGAAGCGTATCGTACGAATTAGCATCGGACGAGGCTCGCTAGACGAAGGCCCAACACGAAGCCAGGCCATCGCCCAGCAAGCCATACGCATCACCAACACACGCCAAAGCCTCGACCAGGCCCAGCGCAAACCAGGCCCAGCCGAAGCCATGGGCGCGCGCGGACAGCAGCATGGGCCGAGCGCTGTGCGCTAAGCGTGGGCCGCAAGGCCTGCGCGGGTGTACGGTGCTCGTGCGATGCTCGTGTGCGAATCCTAAAGCTATCGGGATTCGATAAAAGATTAAATCCTAAACCTATTAGATAAAGTTTATTTAAATAGAGTCCTAGCAGGATTCTAATTAAATTAATTAGTATCATAATAGGATTCCAGTTCCTTTTCCATACCTCTATAAATAAGTTCCTAGGGTCATTATTTACAGAAACGATTGAAGTATTCAAAGGGTAAGTTTTTGAAAGAAAATTCAGCCATACACTTGCACAATAATAGCCGAAAATTCCTAGCACCTTAAGGGCGATTCTAGTTGGTCAATCTTGAGGCGGATCCGGACGTACTGTGGACTATCTACGGAGGGACGACATTTGGAGTCCTAAAGACTTGTTCTTGTTCGGTTCGGGCGCAGCTAGGGAAGGCATGCTATAAAGTGTATGCATCTATACTATGCTAAATGATTATGTGTAAATAATATGCTTTCCTGGCTTTATGGTTTTTCCGCATGATTTATGTATTGTCATATGTATCATAACCTAACACTTACTAGTTCAGCATAAATAATTGAAGGGACATGCGTTAACTATTAAACTAATCTGAGTTGATTTTATCAATATGCAACATATAGTACTAGATCGAACGCGATTATCTGATTTAGATTGTTTTAAGGGACCTAGCATGATAATCCAATTTCCCAAAAATATCATATTTATTAAGCGTGATCGAACAATCATATTTTAGTTAGTTTAACAGTTCATAAAAGGGCGAGGAAAGCAATTAAACCATGAAAAAGGGACACATTACGACGCACCCTTGAGAGGTGCGTCACGGTTCTCAGAAAACTAACCACTTTGACTTTGCTATTTCTCCTTTTATTTAACGAATCTCAAATTATGGGACAGGATACGTTCTGTTCGATTTATGGATCGATTGCGACAGAACGCGTGATCAGTTTTGCAGCGTGAGGCTTAGGCTTAGGGGTTTAGAGTCAATACTCAGAATGTAATTGTGTGTTGTGTGTCCTTTTCACGTCGAACTTAAGGCCCTATTTATAGAAAAGAGTTCGTGGAAAGATAGAATTGCAGAACTCTAATCCACGAGGAATTAGGAAAAAACACGTACCAGGTATTTTCAGCGCCCAGGCCTAGGCGCCGAAGATTTCGGCGCCCAGAGCCAGGCGTTGAAAATAGGGTCTGGGCTGTTTTTCTTAGTCAGATTCGGATTCCTAGAATCCGGAGTATTTGAGATTTAATTGAGTCTTTTAGTGCGTATTAACCTTGTGACGGGATGCGTCTGGGCCCGTTACAAACTCTAGGCTCGTTAGGATTTAAATTAATACGTAACTCTTACTTTCGAATCATATTAGGAATAAGATTGTCTCGCAATTTCTATCTCATTTAGGATTTATGTTGGAGTGCAACACCTAATTCTGACAGGTTTCTATCTTTTATGACTTGCCACTTTTAACAACTACCCATTACGGCAGTTACTATTTTTAGCAGGTTTCCTTAAATAGCAGGTTTCTATAAATAGCAGGTTTCGGGTGAAATGAAAAGGGGAATTGAGATTCGTTATTTTATAGGAGATGCGTTGTCAAGTGGAGATTTATGCTCTCATCATCGAACCTTCCCTTTCGGGAATGGGGACAAAAGTAGGTGTCTACACAAGTGATCCTTCAGATCCATCCCAACCTAGTGCTCCACCTACGCAGAATGGGTTTTTTAGTCCCTCTAGTAGAATGAGATGGGGAAATCCTAGAAGAGATGCAGGTAGATGTACTGATCCTGGAAATGCTGCCAGAGGGTTTAGAAATCATGGTGACCCTTATGCTCCTTATCATAGCAGAAACTTCAACCATGGGAATTCAAACTCTCCACCAGGGTGTACTCATCCAGGGACATTTCAAGTAACAACTCCAGAGTTCGAGACTGCAACTACTCACATTCAACATGGATTGTCTTTCAGGTTTGGGAGAGATAATGTTGTTTATGAAGTGGGGGAGTCTTCCTCTATTCCACCTCTTGTAGTTCAAGTAACTCATGATAGTACAGGGCCACAACATATAGCACCACTTCACATTTCACAAAGGCAAAGAGATGATCAACAAGGGTTTATTGAGGGTAGACCTCAACTCTGGGTGGACAATGTATTCACTTCCATTCCAAGCCCTCAAAGGGGTTTCACTGGTGGCATTGATCCTGCTCTTTTATCTCCACCACGACACAACTTTCTGGAATCTTTTCAAAGGCGAGGACCTATTACACTTATTCCTAGCCCACTTATAATCCCACCAACATCCCCTACTTCACCTCTTTATAATCTTTCCACACCAAATGGTAATACAGAGGCTTTGAAGTCTTCAACTGGAAGTGAAAGGACTTCATCTGCTACAGATCCTGCAACTCCTCAGCAACATCAAATACACAAGTTACAAATGTTGTCAAAGTTTAATGATACTTGGCCCAAAAAGAGAAACAGACCAAAAGGGTTCGAGAGTGAAAGAGGAAGTTCAGTGGAAGATTATCCTTCTCATAGGTATGTTAACACAGATTGGCACCACAAAAGGCGCATAAGGGAGGTTTTAATCGATGGGTTAAAAAAGATGGGTCTACAAGTATGAAAGCTAAATGTTTAACTGATGTGGTGATGGCCTCAGACCTTGGGGTAGATGGTGGCTCCTTTAATGGTAAGGTTGGGAATATTGCGCATAGGAGAAAGAGGATTATAGACCAAGCTACACCACAGACTTCGAAACGTAATAAGGCAACCTCTGCTAGCTCCCCTTCTTCAGTTGGTTCTGTGAGTTCAGATTTTGGTTCTCACTTTTCCTCTGCGTTATCATTAGCTGAAACCAATGCGGAGGCATCACCTTCTTCCCCTGAATGAAGGCTGTCCTTAAGAACTGTAGGGGTATTAATGAACCAGACTCGCCTAAGATAACCTACATATTTTGGCTTTCAGAAACTAAAATGAATCTACATAATGTAGAAGATAAGTTGAAGTTGTGTAACCCGTCTTTTAGTTATGGAGTAGATCCTGTAGGGACAAGTGGTGGCTTGGTTGTTTTTGGTTGGAGTCCTTTTGCCATTACTTGTGTAGTTAGTTCTACTAACTTTGTACTATGTAAAGTTGAAGAATCTAGTGTTAATATCTACTATGTGTTGTTCTTTCATGGTGCTCCGTTAGTTGAAGATAGACCTTTAATTTGGAGTCAGTTGCTAGATTTACTTCGTTTGTACCCAAAATGCATTTTGCTAGGGGACTTTAATCAAATTGACACCCTTTGTGATAAGTTGGGAGGGTCGAATTTCATTCGGGGGTGGGATGACTTTGTTACATGGAGATTAAATAGTCAGCTTCTTGATGTTCCTTTCTCTGGACCAAGGTTTACTTGGACTAATAAGAGGGATGGTTTGGCTTTAATTTTGGAAAGGCTTGATCGAGGGTATATGTCTAATGAGTGGTTCATGACTTTTCCCGATAGTAAAATCTTAAACCTGCCTTTTGTAGCTTCAGATCATGCTGCAATTGTTTTTTCAAATGATTTGACCAATTTGAGGAAAAATAGACCATACCAAATTGAAAATTGGTGTCTTTAATTTGTGGAGGTTTGTGACTTGATCAACAACATTTGGAGAACACCATTCCAAGGTTCGCCTATGTATGTTTTGTCTAGGAGTCTAGTTTCAATTCGATTGAAAATTAAGCGATGGTGTCTGCTTAATAAGAAATTATGGGGGGTTAATTGGAGGGAAATGAATGATAATCTCTCAGAACAGGGTTCTTTGGTGGGAAATTTAAGTGAGGCTAGAGTTTATATTGATAAAGTTGATCAAGCCTTTTTGCAAGCTTCCATAAAGGTTAAATTCTGGAAACAAAGACTTAAAGAACGTTGGGTAAAGGATGGCGATATTCCGACTTCGTTGATGTATACAAAGGTCAAGATGAGGCAGAAAAAGAATGAGATCCTTACTCTTAAGAATCAACAAGGTGATTGGCCTGAGGGGCAAGATCAGGTTAAGGGTCTTTTGGTGGAGTCTTTAAAAGACATTTTTCATTCGAATGATGTTATGGTTCTCAATGACGACCTCGACATGGTTATTCGCGAGCTAGGTCTTCCCCAAATCACACAGGCACAGGCTTCTATGCTTGACAGACCTTTTACGGATGGAGATATAAGGTCTTCCATGTTTGCTATAGAAAACTCAAAATCCCCAGGTCAAGATGGTTTTACAGCGGCTTTTTTCAAACTCCATTGGGATAAGGTAGGGAGATCTGTTTGTGATGCAGTTAAGAGTTTCTTTACTTCTGGATATCTTTTGAAAGAATGGAACCATTCCATTTTTGTTATGATTCCAAAAAAAGATCTTCCAGAAGAAGTGGGCCATTTGAGACCGATAATGTTAGGTTATGATTCATATGACAGTTCATAAATCATGCGGAAAAACCATAAAGCCAGGAAACATATTATTTACACATAATCATTTAGCATAGTTTAGATGCATACTCTTTGTTGCGTGCCTTCCCTAGCTGCGCCCGAACCGAACAAGAACAAGTCTTTAGGACTCCAAGTGTCGTCCCTCCGTAGATAGTCCACAGCACGTCCGGATCCGCCTTAAGATTGACCAACTAGAATCGCCCTTAAGGTTCTAATATTTTCGGTTAGGTAGGCAAGAATATTGGCTGATTTTTCTGCTTAAAAATCTTAGTTTTGAATACTTAAAACTTGTTGTTTAAATAATGACCCCTAGGCCTTTATTTATAGAGTTATGGAAAAGGAATCGTAATCCTAGTAGGATACGAATTAATTGAAATTAGAATCCTACATGAATTCTATTTAATTAATTTATCCAATTAGGAATAGAAATTTAATCATACACTGACTCTTGTAGATTTAGGAATCACGCATGAGCACAAACTCACACACACACGGCAGCCACAAGGGCTGCCCATGCGCGTGCGAGCAGCAGCCCACGCAGCGCGGCCCACGCATCCGTGGCCTTGGCGCGCGCTGGGCCTGCCTTGCGGAAGGCCTGGGCGCTGCCTTGGCTGCGCGCGTGCTTGCTGGGCGATGGCCCGGCTTCGTGCTGGGCCTTCGTCCGGCAGGCCTCGTCCGATGCTAATTCGTACGATACGCTTCCGATTAAATTTCCAGTTCCGGAATTTATTTCCGATACGAACAATATTTAATATTTCCGATTCCGGAATTAATTTCCGTTTCGAACAAATATTTAATATTTCCGTTTCCGGAATTATTTTCCGATTCCGGTAATATTTCCGATTCTGACAATATTTCCGTTTCCGGCAATATTTCCGATTCTGGTAATATTTCCATTTCCAATAATATTTTCCGATACGTACCATGTTTCCGTTTCCGGCAACATCTACGACTTGGATAATATTCATATTTCCGATACGATCCATATTTCCGTTTCCGGCAATATCATCGTTTCCGGAGTATTCATTTCTTGCCTGTGACGATCTTAGCTCCCACTGAAACCAAGATCCGTCGGTTCCGAATATTCATAGATGGAGTATTTAATGCCATTAAATACTTGATCCGTTTACGTACTATTTGTGTGACCCTACGGGTTCAGTCAAGAGTAAGCTGTGGATTAATATCATTAATTCCACTTGAACTGAAGCGGCCTCTAGCTAGGCATTCAGCTCACTTGATCTCACTGAATTATTAACTTGTTAATTAATACTGAACCGCATTTATTAGACTTAACATAGAATGCATACTTGGACCAAGGGCATTATTTCCTTCAGTCTCCCACTTGTCCTTAGGGACAAGTGTGCATTTCCTAATTCCTTTGTCACTCGATGCTTGCTCTTGAACATAAGGTAAGAGTTGTCATCCTTATTATGTCCAGAGGTGTTCCTCGGTTTCAGAGTTCAACTGATCAAATAAACAGATAATCATAGCCTATGATTCATCCGAGCACGGCCATGCATTTCACAGTTTCTAGCTCTCCGAGTGGCCTTGTACAACTTTTAAGCATCTCTTCCCGATTTATGGGAGGACAATCCCAATCTTGCGATCTTGAGATTAGACTTCGTTTGATAGGTGATTACCTGAGCGTTGCCTTTATAGCCTCCTTTTACGGTGCGACGGTTGGTCAACGTCAAAGCAACCAGTTCTCAAACAAGTAATCTCAAATCACTCAGGTATTGAGGATTTAGTGTCTAATAATTTAATGAAATTTACTTATGACAGACTTTCATCTCTTACAGTAAAGTTTCATAGGTCTTGTCCGATACTAGTCTTCCCAAAGTAAGTATCTATGCAAATGATTATGACATTGCCATGTCCACATAGTTCAAGAAACAGAACTACTAGTCATCTTGCATTCTAATCGTCTAACGTTTTCTATGCGTCCAATTTTATAGAAAACTCCGATTAGGGACCATTTTCAACCTTTGACATTCAAGTTCACTTGATAGACATTTCTTAGTCACAGGACTGGTCCTGACAGTCTATCTTGAATATATCGTCAAGTTGAAGGGACTCATCATTTAATAAACCACAAATTAAATGGAAAAATGAATTCCTTTCATTTATTGTGAATGATTAACCAATAATATTTTACAAAGATTTAAACTCTAAAACTTTAAAACATTAAACAGAGACATCAAAGCCATTCTCCAATATGCTTGATTCCCATAGCTGCAGTGTGCGAGTTGTGCTTCGCTTGCGGCAGAGGTTTAGTTAATGGATCTGATATGTTGTCATCAGTTCCAATTTTGCTTATCTCGACTTCTTTTCTTTCAACGAACTCTCGTAGAAGGTGAAATCTACGAAGTACATGCTTGACTCTCTGGTGGTGTCTAGGCTCTTTTGCCTGTGCAATAGCTCCGTTATTATCACAATACAGGGCTATTGGTCCTTTAATGGAGGGGACTACACCAAGTTCTCCTATGAACTTCCTTAGCCATATAGCTTCCTTTGCTGCTTCATGTGCAGCAATGTACTCCGCTTCAGTTGTAGAATCCGCAATGGTGCTTTGCTTAGCACTTTTCCAGCTTACTGCTCCTCCGTTGAGGCAGAAGACAAACCCAGACTGTGATCTGAAATCATCTTTGTCGGTTTGGAAACTTGCGTCCGTATAGCCTTTAACAATTAATTCATCATCTCCACCATAGACCAGGAAGTCATCTTTGTGCCTTTTCAGGTACTTCAGAATATTCTTAGCAGCAGTCCAATGCGCCTCTCCTGGGTCTGACTGGTATCTGCTCGTAGCACTGAGTGCGTACGCAACATCCGGGCGTGTACATATCATAGCATACATTATTGAACCAATCAATGATGCATATGGAATCCCATTCATTCGTCTACGCTCATCAAGTGTTTTTGGGCACTGAGTCTTGCTTAGAGTCATTCCATGAGACATGGGTAGGTAGCCTCGCTTGGAGTCCGCCATCTTGAACCTATCAAGCACCTTATTGATATAAGTGCTTTGACTAAGTCCAATCATCCTTTTAGATCTATCTCTGTAAATCTTGATGCCCAATATGTACTGTGCTTCTCCTAGATCCTTCATCGAAAAACATTTCCCAAGCCAAATCTTGACAGAGTTCAACATAGGAATGTCATTTCCGATAAGCAATATGTCGTCGACATATAATACTAGGAAAGCAATTTTGCTCCCACTGACCTTCTTGTATACACAAGATTCGTCCGCGTTCTTGATGAAACCAAAGTCACTGACTGCTTCATCAAAACGTATATTCCAGCTCCTGGATGCCTGCTTCAATCCGTAGATTGATTTCTTTAGCTTGCATACCTTTTTAGCATTCTTTGGATCCTCAAAACCTTCAGGCTGTGTCATAAACACAGTTTCTGTTAAAACGCCGTTTAAGAAAGCAGTTTTGACATCCATCTGCCATATTTCGTAATCGTAATATGCAGCGATTGCTAACATTATTCGAATAGACTTTAGCATTGCAACTGGTGAAAAGGTTTCATCGTAATCCACACCGTGGACTTGCCTGTAACCTTTTGCAACCAATCTAGCTTTGAAAACTTCAAGTTTCCCATCCTTGTCCTTTTTCAGTTTGAAAACCCATTTGCTTCCAATGGCTTGGTAGCCATCTGGCAAATCGACCAAATCCCATACTTGGTTTTTAGACATGGAGTCTAATTCAGATTGCATGGCTTCTTGCCATTGCTTGGAGCTAGGGCTCGTCATAGCTTGCTTGTAAGTCGCAGGTTCATCACTTTCAAGTAATAGAACGTCATAGCTCTCGTTCGTCAAAATACCTAAGTACCTTTCCGGTTGAGATCTATATCTTTGCGATCTACGCGGGGTAACATTTCTAGATTGACCATGATTCTCACCAGATTCTTCTAAAGATCTCTGAGTTTCATCTTGAATGTCATCTTGAGCATTCTCTAGAGTTTGTTGTTCGACTCGAATTTCTTCGAGGTCTACTTTTCTCCCACTTGTCATTTTGGAAATGTGATCCTTCTCCAAAAAGACACCATCTCGAGCAACAAACACCTTGTTCTCAGATGTATTGTAGAAGTAATACCCCTTTGTTTCCTTTGGATAGCCCACAAGGATACATTTGTCAGATTTTGGATGAAGTTTGTCTGAAATTAATCGTTTGACGTATACTTCACATCCCCAAATCTTAAGAAAAGACACATTTGGAGGCTTTCCAAACCATAATTCGTATGGAGTCTTTTCGACAGCTTTAGACGGAGCTCTATTTATAGTGAGTGCAGCTGTATTTAGTGCATGTCCCCAAAATTCTAATGGAAGTTCGGCCTGACCCATCATTGACCTGACCATGTCTAGCAAGGTTCTGTTCCTCCGTTCTGACACACCGTTCCATTGTGGTGTTCCAGGAGGAGTCAATTCTGATAGAATTCCACATTCTTTCAGATGGTCATCAAATTCATAGCTCAGATATTCACCGCCTCTATCAGACCGCAGTGCCTTGATCTTCTTGCCTAATTGATTCTCTACTTCACTCTGAAATTCCTTGAATTTGTCAAAGGATTCAGACTTATGCGTCATTAGGTAGACATAACCATACCTACTGAAGTCATCAGTGAAAGTGATAAAGTAGCTGAAACCACCTCTAGCATTTGTACTCATTGGTCCACATACATCTGTATGGATTAAACCCAATAGTTCATTTGCTCTTTCTCCAACTTTAGAGAAAGGTTGCTTTGTCATTTTGCCAAGTAAACATGATTCACATTTACCATAATCCTCTAAGTCAAATGGTTCTAGAATTCCTTCCCTTTGAAGTCTTTCTAAGCGTTTCAAGTTTATATGGCCTAATCGACAATGCCACAGATAGGTGAGATCTGAATCATCCTTTTTGGCCTTTTTGGTATTTATGTTATATACTTGTTTGTCGTGATCTAATAAATAAAGTCCATTGACTAATCTAGCAGATCCATAAAACATCTCTTTAAAATAAAACGAACAACTATTGTCTTTTATTATAAAGGAAAATCCCTTAGCATCTAAGCAAGAAACTGAAATGATGTTTTTAGTAAGACTTGGAACATGGAAACATTCTTCCAGTTCCAAAACTAGCCCGGAGGGCAACGACAAATAGTAAGTTCCTACAGCTAATGCAGCAATCCGTGCTCCATTTCCCACTCGTAGGTCGACTTCACCCTTGCTTAACTTTCTACTTCTTCTTAGTCCCTGTGGATTGGAACATAAGTGTGAGCCACAACCTGTATCTAATACCCAAGAAGTTGAATTAGCAAGTATACAGTCTATAACGAAAATACCTGAAGATGGAACGACTGTTCCGTTCTTCTGATCTTCCTTTAGCTTCAAGCAATCTCTTTTCCAATGCCCCTTCTTCTTGCAGTAGAAGCATTCGGATTCAGAAGTGGGTTGACTGACCTTCCTCTTTGCAGATTTGGCGCCAGTTTGCTTAGTTGGGCTGGCTTTGTTGCCACCTTTCTTAGCATTCCTCTTCTTTCCAGATTTCTTGAACTTGCCCCCACGCACCATAAGCACATCCTGCTTATCACTTTTGAGCGTCTTTTCAGCGGTCTTCAGCATACCGTGAAGCTCAGTGAGCGTTTTGTCCAGACTATTCATACTGTAGTTCAGTTTGAACTGATCATACCCGCTATGAAGAGAATGGAGGATGGTGTCTATAGCCATTTCCTGAGAAAATTGCTGATCCAGCCGACTCATATTCTCAATGAGTCCAATCATTTTGAGAACATGTGGACTTACGGGCTCGCCTTTCTTAAGCTTGGTCTCAAGAATTTGCCTATGAGTCTCGAATCTTTCGACTCGAGCCAGATCTTGGAACATGTTCTTCAACTCACTGATGATTGTGAAAGCATCTGAGTTGATGAACGTTTTCTGCAGATCCGCACTCATGGTGGCGAGCATTAGACATTTCACATCCTTGTTGGCATCAATCCAACGATTGAGGGCTGCCTGAGTGACCCCGTCGCCTGGAGCTTCGGGCATCGCCTCATCTAGGACATACTCCTTTTCTTCCTGCATAAGAACTATTTGCAAGTTCCTTTGCCAGTCAAGGAAGTTTTTCCCGTTCAACTTCTCCTTTTCGAGAATTGATCGAATGTTGAATGAATTGTTGTTTGCCATATTAAAAACTACAATTGAAAAGAATAAACAAATAAATAACCATTCACAGTTTCTCTTAATAAACTTAAATTCTAGCATTCATGCATAATTCAATGTTTATTAAGCATTTTATTCAAGTTATGTGTTCCGGCAGGTGTGAATAAAATGATTCCAAGATCCTAAAATCATTGAAGAACTAAGCACAGTTTGT
The DNA here is from genome assembly GCF_020520425.1 of Spinacia oleracea. Taxonomy (NCBI): domain Eukaryota; kingdom Viridiplantae; phylum Streptophyta; class Magnoliopsida; order Caryophyllales; family Amaranthaceae; genus Spinacia; species Spinacia oleracea. The sequence continues at coordinate 87,294,948 of NC_079492.1, read as the reverse complement.
CGACTTAATCCTAGAACATCTTAGGTAAGCAAAAGCCTTTTGCTAATAGTCTAGAAACTATTCTTGGTTGATAGGTACGTCTAAGAACTTATTAGGTAAACCTATCGAATTTGCCACGACATAAAAGGACTCCTTACTTATATCGTTGAGTTTCACCAAAACTAACATGTACTCACAATTATTTGTGTACCTTGCCCCTTTAGGACCAATAAGTAACACCTCGCTGAGCGAAAACTATTACTAGATTGATGTAAAGGATATCCAAGCAAGTGTATATTTTGGCATGGCACCTTTTAACTCAATTTTTTAAGTTTGGAACTTAAGGCTCTTACTATGTTGGTTAGATTTTAAGTGAACTAAAATCCTTAATCATGCAACATAATCAAGCTTTTGATCTCATGCATTTTAAGACATATTTAAAACAATAAATAACTTAAAACATGCATAAGATATTTGTGATCTAGTATGGCCCGACTTCATCTTGAAGCTTTGACTTCAAAGTCCGTCTTGAAAATCTCCGTGGGAGGCACCATTTTCTTCAAATAGGATAAGCTATAACTAATTACAACTATTTGATGGTTCGCAGACCATATTTGAATTGAAAAATAACTTTGGTACTTTAGACCAATTACATTCAAATTAATGGTACGCAGACCATATTTTCTATCCTATTTGGGCCATACTAGTCACTTCATAACCTGCAAAACAGTACATATACAATATATACCATTCACCCATTCATTATCATGAATGGCCCACATAGCTGGTTAGTAAAACACATTATGCATCACGTAAACATTTGCAGCAATTAATCAAGGGCACCAATAATCTACCAATTATTCAGTCCTTATTAATTCTAATCAAGTTGTTTTAACCTTAAGGATTTGTAGACCTAATCAAGAGTTTATGACTAAAAAGCGCTCCCACTTAAACCAATAAATTCATATGCTTTACCAATTTTAAACATAAAAATGTATTTCTAGTCTAACCGGAAACATACAAATTTAATTAAAATTTAAAGCTCATATCAATTTATAATTGAATCCAAAAATTTAATTCAATTTCAGTCGTATTTAAATTAATTCATGATTTTAATTTTAGTAAAATAATTAGAATAAATAACATTTATTATAATTATAATATTCAAAATTAAAATCCAAGAAAATAATTCAAATTATTAATTTTAAAATTAATTAAAATTACGTGAACTGAAATTTTCAAATTAAACATTCAAAACGATCTAATCGTAACGCAAACACCCTACGCGTTGCACGCCCATGGGCCGTACGCACACAGCCATTGCTGGCCATGTGCGCGCAGCCCATGCGCTCGTCGCATAGCTGCTGCTTCCCTATCGCAAGCCTCCGCACGCACTGATGCTCGCTGCGCGCGCCAGCGCTCATCGCACGCGAGCTATCGCTCGCAGTGCGTGCGCGCGACATCGCTCGCTGGGCGCGCGACATCGCTCGCTGGGCGCGCGAGCCATCGCTCGCTGCGCGCGCGACATCGCTCGCTGGGCGCGCGAGCCATCGCTCGCTGCGCGCGCGACATCGCTCGCTGGGTGCGCGACATCGCTCGCTGCGCGCGCGAGCCATCGCTCGCTGGGGCGCGACATCGCTCGCTGGGCGGGCGACATCGCGCGCTGTGCGCGCGAGTAATGCTGGGCGCAGCGCTCGTGGCACGCGAGCTTGCGCTCGCTGCGCGCGAGGCTGCGCGCCCTTGTGCGAGGCAGCGCGCGTTGTGGTGCAGCTCGCTTGCTGCCCACACGCGACTGCCTTGGCTCGCCCTTCGCCCATGCCCATTCGTTCATTGCTTGTGGCACACGACACAAGGCAGGGCTGCTGCCTTGTGCTCGTGCACTACGCCCTTGCTCATTGCATTCGTGCCGCACGGGCGACGAGCTCCCTTGCTCGTCGTCGCATGCCCGCATTATACAACACCCCTTAAGGGTAATACGAAGCGTCCATTGCTTCGTGCGTGCAAGTTTTATGAACGAATCGCATAAAAATTTAAAATTTATATTTAAAATTAATGACAAATTAATAAATAATATTAATTTCATAATTTTAGGGCGAAAAAATCGAAAATTTATTATCCAATTGATTTCCGATTGTTATGGATTCAAGTCTAGGTCATAAAAATTTAAAATTTATCGTAAATTTACAATTTTTATGGTGGTTTTTAATCATAGGTTTCTAATTAAATTACAATTAATTATGAAAATCAAATTAATTCTAAATTATTCTAATTTTCAACAAATTAATCATAATTACAAATTAGATTGCATAATTAACAAGACTAGGCATTCAAACTTGTTAAACATATGCAGTAGGTCAATAAAAAATTCAAGATTTATCAACAAGAATCGCAAATATTTAATTTAACATCTTAAATTTACGAAATTTTGCATTCGAAAAACTAAAACCTTCGAAAAGTCATAGTTAGGCTTCGAATTTGAGAATTCTGGGTTCGGCAGAAAAATACTTTTTTTGTCAAAATTTTAGAATGCCTTTTACATGCGGAATTGACACAAAAATCACTCAATTCGGATGAGTAACGAAGAAACTGCCGAAAAACTGCGTACGTATAATTAAATAAACGCAATTTGCAATTAATTAACAATTACGAAAATTAATCACCCCTTTTAATTCTTGCAAATTTGTAATATTTAACCATGTTCATGCAATTTAGATTATGAAAATAATAAGGGGCTCGTGATACCACTGTTAGGTTATGATTCATATGACAGTTCATAAATCATGCGGAAAAACCATAAAGCCAGGAAACATATTATTTACACATAATCATTTAGCATAGTTTAGATGCATACTCTTTGTTGCGTGCCTTCCCTAGCTGCGCCCGAACCGAACAAGAACAAGTCTTTAGGACTCCAAGTGTCGTCCCTCCGTAGATAGTCCACAGCACGTCCGGATCCGCCTTAAGATTGACCAACTAGAATCGCCCTTAAGGTTCTAATATTTTCGGTTAGGTAGGCAAGAATATTGGCTGATTTTTCTGCTTAAAAATCTTAGTTTTGAATACTTAAAACTTGTTGTTTAAATAATGACCCCTAGGCCTTTATTTATAGAGTTATGGAAAAGGAATCGTAATCCTAGTAGGATACGAATTAATTGAAATTAGAATCCTACATGAATTCTATTTAATTAATTTATCCAATTAGGAATAGAAATTTAATCATACACTGACTCTTGTAGATTTAGGAATCACGCATGAGCACAAACTCACACACACACGGCAGCCACAAGGGCTGCCCATGCGCGTGCGAGCAGCAGCCCACGCAGCGCGGCCCACGCATCCGTGGCCTTGGCGCGCGCTGGGCCTGCCTTGCGGCAGGCCTGGGCGCTGCCTTGGCTGCGCGCGTGCTTGCTGGGCGATGGCCCGGCTTCGTGCTGGGCCTTCGTCCGGCAGGCCTCGTCCGATGCTAATTCGTACGATACGCTTCCGATTAAATTTCCAGTTCCGGAATTTATTTCCGATACGAACAATATTTAATATTTCCGATTCCGGAATTAATTTCCGTTTCGAACAAATATTTAATATTTCCGTTTCCGGAATTATTTTCCGATTCCGGTAATATTTCCGATTCTGACAATATTTCCGTTTCCGGCAATATTTCCGATTCTGGTAATATTTCCATTTCCAATAATATTTTCCGATACGTACCATGTTTCCGTTTCCGGCAACATCTACGACTTGGATAATATTCATATTTCCGATACGATCCATATTTCCGTTTCCGGCAATATCATCGTTTCCGGAGTATTCATTTCTTGCCTGTGACGATCTTAGCTCCCACTGAAACCAAGATCCGTCGGTTCCGAATATTCATAGATGGAGTATTTAATGCCATTAAATACTTGATCCGTTTACGTACTATTTGTGTGACCCTACGGGTTCAGTCAAGAGTAAGCTGTGGATTAATATCATTAATTCCACTTGAACTGAAGCGGCCTCTAGCTAGGCATTCAGCTCACTTGATCTCACTGAATTATTAACTTGTTAATTAATACTGAACCGCATTTATTAGACTTAACATAGAATGCATACTTGGACCAAGGGCATTATTTCCTTCAGATAAGCCTTTGCAATACGATCTATAAATGTGCATCTAAATGTATGGTTACAAGAATGAAGTCCATCATTCCTTCTATAATTTCTCGGGCGCAACACGCTTTCATCTCGGGAAGATTCATGACAGATAATATTCTGATCAGTCATGAGATTATTGATAAAATCAATCATCGCCGGAAAGGTTCTGGATACCTTGCGACGGTTAAGATTGACATGAGCAAAGCTTATGATAGGGTTCATTGGATATTTCTCATAAAAGGTTTAAGAGCTTATGGGTTTCCTTGCCACTGGATCCATTTGATATATCAGTGTATTTCAACAGTTTCTTACACAGTGCTCATCAACGGAGACACGTCGGAACAGTTTAAACCAAATTGTGGTATTCGACAGGGAGATCCCTTGTCTCCTTTTTTGTTTCGGTTTTTGTAGACACCTAATTTGTGTCTCCCCTTTGGGATGATAACGATACAATTATCCTTGTTAGGCGATTGGAGTAAATCCAGGCGGAAATCCCAATTGCTAAGAATACCTCCGAAATCCAAGGTCCAAAATCCAATCCCCGAGACCGTTCCCCTCCCGAAACTCGGTACAAAATACAACTTCCAAAATCCAATTTCAAAATCCAAGTTCAATCTCAACTAGTGGACTATCCCATTGGTTTTACTAGGCCTTTTCCACTCAAAATCATATAAGGCAAGTCAAATTCGGGCGCCGACCCACAAAACCGAGCATGCCGGGCCCCGCCCCGTAAAACCGGAATTCAAAAACCCGAGAAAGGCTTGTTTTTAGACGCAAATTCAAATCTTAACCTCAAAGAAAACACTACACGCCAAACATCGTACTATTCGTACGAAGGTACACCCATACAAGACAAATCAAGGGCGGCATCTTTCCGTCCTTTTTGGCGGCATTCAGCCCACGTCAGCAGCGCCCAGCGCTGGCCTGGCGCCAGGCGCTGGCGTGTGCTGGCGTTTTGCACCATTTCCCTCCTATAAATACCCCTCATTTCCACCGAAAAAAGGGGGCACAACACATACAACGTCGTAATTTCGACATTACTCCTCACAATACAAACTTCAAAACTCTTCAAAACACATACAAAAAGTCCTAAATTCAAGAGCAATTGGGAGCTCGTGCCTAAGCCTAACTAGGTAAATCTGAATCCCATTTCAATCAATCATGCTATTTTGATTTCAAATGATTAGCAAGTTGGTGTTTTTTTCCATAAAAACCACCACTTGCAACAATCATACATGCTTTTTCAAAAATACAAACTTTTTCAAAATACAAAATACAAATTTTCAAGATTCAAGGATGTTTAAAGTTGTTTGCATTCATCTCTTTGAACTAGAATCACCTTCAAGTGTGGAGTAATCAAAGATTACACCTTTTACCATTTAAAGGTTTAGTCTTTTGAGATTCAAGATTCCACTTTTCAATATACAAGTTCAAGTTTTCAAATTTCAAAGATCCCACCATGTTTAGGGTTGTTCATAGTTACCTCTCTAAACTAGGATCATTTCAAGTTCAAATTTCAATCATTTCAAGTTCAAGTTTCAATCTTTTCAAGTTCAAACCTTTCAATATTCAAGCTTTCAATTTCAAGTTCAATATGCAAAATCTAGGACATTTGGGTTGAGCAACCTCTACCAAGTTGAGATTTTTGGCTTTGACTTCGTGTCGGGCGCACTTATTTTTAAGGAGCCGCTTGACGTTCGAATCTCATGTGCCCAAGTACAAATTCCAATTATGCACCTTTCAATATCGCAATTTCAATATCTCACTTTCAATATCGCACTTTCAATATCGTACTTTCAATACCGCAATTTCAATACCGCAATTTCAATATCGCAATTTCAATTTCGCACTTTCAATTCTGCACCTTTACTTGCCTAGTCCATTTCTAGGCAATGTGGACCTACTCCCTAGTCCTTTTCTAGGGGGTCTTGTATCTACTAATTCCGCACTTTATTTAGTATTGTGATGTTGCTTTATGTACTTTATCGCTTTCATCACCAACATGCTAAATACAACAAAATATAAAGGTTACATCACGCTTAGCGAAGATATTTTTGGACAAACCGGCCTTAGGTTCCCTAAATCAATCTTTAAAGAAAAGTGACCACCGTACAATTAGAAATTCTATTTTGTTCTAATTTTCAAACCCACATAGTCTAATCTTAGGGTTTATTTTCGAAACAATGTTGTGCCAACGTACTTGAATATTTCTAAAGCTCGCCGAATAAGCATTTTCGTTCCCGAGCCCGGATCTCACCCATCCGTTTCAAGGATTCAAGGCCTTATCCAAAAATAGAGTCAATTTGCGGTCTTCCCAAACGGGACCTAAAATAAGTTTGGTGGCGGCTCCTTCGAGGTGATAAAACAATTCAACGGTTCTCTAAACGAACCGCCGCGTGCCAAACCCCCCATTGTAGGAAACGGGAAAAAGATCCAAAAAACCCCCTACAATTCTTGGCGACTCCACTAGGGACCCTTTTCTAATTTCAATTTCGAAAATGAGAGCAGATTTCGAGCAACCAGCCACTGATCTGCCGAAGTACTGGATGCTAGCATTGGCACCAGGCGCAGCCCCTGCGCCCAACGCCACTGCCTGCATCCAGAACAGTGGCTCACAGTGGCTTGTTGCCCACTTCTGCTCAACTTTTCGTGTTGGGAGTTAGTTTGTTTTTGCATCTGGAAGGACGCTCCCAAGCCTCGTGAACGAGTGCCGAAAAACGGGCTTTAAAAATACAAATTCAAGTACGATTTCAATTTCAATTTCTAGGCATTTCATGCATTTTTCGAAAACCATATTGTGCAAAATGAATTTCTACCTTTGCCCAAACAGATGTGTTCTACATTCGGGCTAACCCCGGGGGCAACGAAATGGTGACTCTCCATACGGTTCCCGACCAAAGTGTGTGACCATTTCCGCGCCTACCGAAACTTGGCATTTGCTTGACATTCCCGATGTCAAGTATGGAGGCCGTCTTCCAACACACACTTCCCTTAGGCGGAACGTGAAAGCTTGTTGTCGGATCCGTCTCTTAGCCGAGTACCTTTCTGACACCCAAAGCCGACCACTTGCATCATACAAAAACTTAGACCGACCTTAGGTTGAGAACTTTGCATGTCGCATTCATATTCATGATTAGTGTGACAACGTGCTTCTTGTGCATTGTGTGGGCGTCTTTGCACGCGTGAATGGCTTGATAGGTTATGATACATATGACAAAACATAAATCATGCGGAAAAACCTTAATGCCAGGAAACATATTATTTACACATAATCATTTAGCATAATTTAGAAGCATACACTTTGTAGCGTGCCCTCCCTAGCTGCGCCCGAACCGAACAAGAACAAGTCTTTAGGACTCCAAATGTCGTCCCTCCATAGATAGTCCACAGTACGTCCGGATCCGCCTCAAGTTAGACCAACTAGAATCGCCCTTAAGGTTACTAGGAAATTCGGTTAAGTGTTTAGTGTTTGGCTTATTTTTCTTTCAAAACTTACCCTTAGAATACTTCAATCCCGTGTACATAAATTATGACCCTAGGCCCTTATTTATAGAGGTTTGGAAAGGGAATTGGAATCCTAGTAGGATACGATTTAATTAAACTTAGAATCCTACAAGGACTCTAATTAATTAAATAATCCTTTTAGGAATAGGAATTTAATCATACACCAAATCCTAATAGATTTAGGAATTGTGCATGGACACAAACACACACACGCTACGCAGCCACACCTTGGCGCGCTGGGCCTGCCTTGCGGTGGGCCTGGCGCTGCCTTGGGTTGGGCGTTGGCGCGCGTCTTGCTTGCTGGGCGATGGCCTGGCTTCGTGCTGGTTCTTCGTCCGGCAGGCCTCGTCCGATGCTTATTCGTACGATACGCTTCCGATTAAATTCCCGGTTCCGGAATTCATTTCCGATACGAACAATATTTAATATTTCCGATTCCGGAATTAATTTCCGTTTCGAACAAATATTTAATATTTCCGTTTCCGGAACTATTTTCCGATTCCGATAATATTTCCGATTCTGACAATATTTCCGTTTCCGGCAATATTTTCGATTCCGGCAATATTTCCATTTCCAATAATATTTTCCGATACGTACCATGTTTCCGTTTCCGGCAACATCTACGACTTGGATGATATTTATATTTCTGATACGATCCATATTTCCGTTTCTGGCAATATCATCGTTTCCGGAGTATTCACTTGCTTGTGACGATCTCAGCTCCCACTGAAACCAAGATCCGTCGATTCCGAATATCCATAGATAGAGTATTTAATGCCATTAAATACATGATCCGTTTACGTACTATTTGTGTGACCCTACGGGTTCAGTCAAGAGTAAGCTGTGGATTAATATCATTAATTCCACTTGAACTGAAGCGGCCTCTAGCTAGGCATTCAGCTCACTTGATCTCACTGAATTATTAACTTGTTATTTAATACTGAACCGCATTTATTAGACTTATCATTGAATGCATACTTGGACCAAGGGCATTATTTCCTCCAGTCTCCCACTTGTCCTTAGGGACAAGTGTGCATTTCCTAATTCCTTTGCCGCTCGATGCTTGCTCTTGAACATAAGGTAAGAGTTGTCATCCTTATTATGTCCGGAGGTGTTTCTCGGTTTCAGAGTTAAACTTATCAGATAAACAGATAATCATAGCCTATGATTCATCCGAGCACGGCCATGCATTTCACACTTTCTAGCTCTCCGAGTGGCCTTGTACGACTTTTAAGCATCTCATCCCGATTTATGGGAGGACAATCCCAATCTTGCGATCTTGATATTAGACTTCGTTTGATAGGTGATTACCTGAGCGTTGCCTTTACAGCCTCCTTTTACGGTGCGACGGTTGGTCAACGTCAAAGTAACCAGTTCTCAAACAAGTAATCTCAAATCACTCAGGTATTGAGGATTTAGTGTCTAATAATTTTAATGAAATTTACTTACGACAGATTTTCATCTCTTACAGTAAAGTTTCATAGGTCTGTCCGATACTAGTCTTCCCAAAGTAAGTATCTATGCAAATGATTATGACATTGCCATGTCCACATAGTTCAAGAAACAGAACTACTAGCCATCTTGCATTCTAGTCGTCTAATGTTTTCTATGCGTCCAATTTTACAGAAAACTCCGACCAGGGACCATTTTCAACTTTTGACATTCAAGTTCACTTGATAGACATTTCTTAGTCACAGGACTGGTCCTGACAGTCTATCTTGAATATATCGTCAATTTGAAGGGACTCATCATTTAATACTAAACCAAGATTAAATGGAATATGAAAATACATTTCATATATGATAAATGTTCAACCCCAATGTTTTACAACCATGGGCCTCAAACCCATCTTTAAAACATTTCATGGAATTCAAAGCTATGCTTGATTTCCAGTGCTACAACGTGAGTGTTGCTTCTCACTTGTTGCATAGGTTTAGTTATCATGCTTTGCCAATCTTTTTCATCGAATGTTCTTCGAGATATGATGATAAGATCTTTTGAGTATGTTTATTTTGTGATCTAGTTTGTCCAGCTACAAGAGTGGTTCTACGCATTTTTCAATGAAGAATCATCAAGTCAGCAGTCATGTGATCTACCTAAGTTCAATAAATAACTCATTAATACAAACAACTCTATTTCATTGCTTCTTAGGCAATAAGTACTTTTACTTCAACTGTATAGGTTGCTAGTGATGCTTTGTTTGGATTTACTTATCCAAGCAGTTCACAGATATGTGGAAGACTTTCCAGCTGTATCTTAGAACATAGAAATTAATATTTAATTTCCCACGCAACAACTCATGGTCTCCAATCCATGTTGCCATTTCAAAACACGATGCTCTATAGCTCGTCCTTATCAATGGTTAACTCCAAAGGGTTTTGCTTGATCCTTTGCCAGTGTTTATGCGTGTAGCATCAATATTTAGCATATCTTTATTTCCTTGAATCAAGAACTATTCCTATGTACCTTTTCAAGTACCATAAGTATTCTTGATCTCAATCTAGTTGATCTTCACTTAGATCAATAGAGATTGGTATATGTTCGTCATGCCTAAAGTCATACGATACGTTTTTGGCGATCCTCGTATTATATTATACATGATAAATTCTTTTGCAGAATAATTCCCAATTGAATTCTATTCATGTAACTTTAGCTCATTCAATTTCAGTAGATACTGAATCCAGCTAAATTCTTTGATATATAATATAGGTTAAGAATCTTACTTAGATTCTTTGATGTTTAACTTAGTAAATGCTTATACATAGTTCAAACATCCTTTACTCAGATTTATTCATATGGGTCGAATATCTCCAATGGAGTCTTTTGTGTTTGATTTAGTAAATGCCATTACTTAATCCAAAACCATATCATAAGATCTTTGTAAATAGATCTTAATACCCAGTATGTACTAAGTTTCGCCTTGGTCCATCATTGATGAATAATTTCAAATCTAAGTCATTAGCATTTGAATGTTATTTCACAATAGAGAGATATGTGTGTGATACACATAGGACCAATTAAGTTTTACGTACTCCCACTAAACTTCTTATATATCTATAAGAATTATGTACGTTTTATGAAACTAAAATATTTATTAGTTTCACTAAAATACATTTCCAATTCCCAATTGCTTGCTTAAATCTGTACTTAGATTTCATAAGCTAGCTTTTCTTTTCATGTATTTATTTGGATCCACAAATCCTATGACATACCATGTACATAGTTTCTTCCAACATTTGACTGAGGAAGATGTTTTGTCATCCAATTGCCATATGTACCAATATGCAATCATTGCTTGAATTATAGACTTGAGCATTACGATTATGCATGAGGTTTCAACACATGCAATCCACGCCGTGAATTTGCTTGTAACCTTTAGCAACTAATCTAGCTTTGTGTGTGAACACAATTTCATGTTTGATTGTTTTTATCCTTAAAACAAACTTGCAACCAATAGGTGTGAAACTATTCTTGCAAATCAACAGAATTTCAATTTTGTCATCAAAACATTGAGTATGTTTTATGGCCTCTAACCATTTAAAACATTTGAGTCTATATATGGCCTCTAACCATTTTAGGGAATCTGGGTTTCGTCATAGCTTTCTTACAGGTCACAAACTCATTAATCTACATGATAATAGTTTGACTGCAAGTTGTAGGTTTCTTCACTATCTAATAGAAGAATTGCATAGTTTTAGTGACCTGAACTCCATGTTTCTTCACTATCTAATAGAAGAATCTCATAGTTTCAGTGATTTGAACTCTATGCCTACTTGGGTATAGAACATCAAACAATAGAATATCAATAGCCACTTGAAAGTCCTTTGAATATTCTGTTCTCCTTGAAGCACTTGTAAAGTCTTCTAAGAGATGTCTATTCTTTAAAGCCACTTCTAAACTCCTTAAAGAATAAGTTCGGATTTTCTGAAGCACTTCGAAAAGCCTCCGGAATGCCCGTTTATGTTTGTTGTTCGCCTCGAAAACTTTCGAGGTCTATTTTCTTCCACTTGTTATTTTGGAAACGAATCTCCAAAAGGACATTATTTCGAGCAAACAAACATTATGTTCTCAAAAATTCGTGGTAGAAACAATACCCTTGTGTCTCATTTGAATAAATCACAATGAAACATATATCTATACTTGGGCCTTAGTTTGTCGAATGACAAACACTAAGCTCCCACTGAGTTTTGCAACTCTAGATATATTTTATGAAAAGTTATTCTGAAATTACTTTTCAATAGCTTTGACGAATTTGGTTTAGTTTGGTGGTAGTTGAGCATTTTGGTTTAGACATTATAGGAAAAGTCTTTATGATTCATCATTAATCGAATCAAGTACAAATTGACTTCGATTATTCCAAGTAAGATATGCCATATCTTATGGACCTAGATTGTGAAATTACAACACACAATCATTGATGATCATATTTGGTCTCAAGTAATCATTAACATGATCTAACCTAGATCTTTATGATTTATTGCCAAGTGGATTTTATACTTCTGAATCTTTGAACTAGCCAAACAGATTCAACTTATATCACATTTGAGTAAATAAACATATATTCACTCAAATCCATGTGAAATAATAAAGTCATAAAATCTTTCTTTAGCTTTGAACTCTATTGTCTAGGCGTTCTAACAATAGTTCATATCTTTTGTTACTTTCAACAAGTAAGACTAGTCGTCTTAAATTGATCTAGAAATCAATGAACTTTCAAAAGTCCATCAAAATAGAGCTTTTGAATGTTAACTTGTTGATATGGTCAAAGCAACAATGCCAAAGATTAGTGGAACTCAAATCAAGGGGTTGATTTGAACCTAGTAAAGTTCTTTAAAGAGTTGTTTGTTTTAATTAAGCATATTGACTCAACCTGTAATTGACCATTTCATTCAAATAAACAAACAAACATTGTTTTTGTTTTTCTTAAATGTGAGTCTTTCTGTGTTTGAAAACAGAAATTTAGGTATGTTGATTATGGAACAAAATAGCCATTAAGTTCCAGCCTTTGAAAGGACTTAAAACAAACTAGATGACCCTACAACTAATGTAGTATTGCCATGCTTCATTTCCCACTTGTAGGTCATTAGTGTATCCTAGCTTCCATTGTTTGAGTTATTACCGAAGTAAGAACCTCAAGCGGTATATAATACCAAGGAAGTTTGATTGCTAGGTCACTTCTCTTTAAATATAAACTTATAGGTAGAAACGGAATCGTAAATTCCTTTCATTTGTTCCTCGTTTTCCTATTTCTTGTACCCTTTCTTATAGCTTTAAGAATTGAATTCTTTAGTGTTGACTTTTATACTTTGTTAGACATTTCCAATGTCACTCCAACAAGGTTCTTACCATTTAATTTATGTTGAATATTCTGTTTCAACTAGATGATCTTACCAGAAGCTTCTAAAGTTCTCTAAGCATCGATCTATTCGAATGTCTAGGGACTAGACTCATTCGAGAATTAAATGGAAAAAGATTTTAGGTTGTTAACCATTGGTAAACCTGAGCATTTAAACTCAATGTTTTATGATCTCAAAACTACATTGTATTTTGAATTCACAAGCACCAATTGGTTTGCCATTCGATTTTGATATTCGAAAACAACCATAAAAGTCGCTATAAGAAACGTACATTTTAAATTGCTCATTTTCTCTCATTTCCGTGAATCGTTCTTGGATTCACTACCAATCGAGGAAATTTACTGTTACCTTTCTAAAAGGGTTTACTGCAGTGCAAGATATTTAATTATAAACAATAATTAAAACATTCACTGAAGCATGCAAAGTCTAAACATTTATCATGAGTAATAACTTGAAAATTAAAGCAATCATGCAATTTAAACAAGTCATTAGCATTTTATTCGAATTTATTGTTCCGGCAGGTGTGAATAAAATGATTCCAAGACCCTAAAATCATGGAAGAATTAAGCACATTATGTTTGACTCAATTCTAAAATACTTTAGGTAAGCAAAAGCCTTTTGCTAATAGTCCAGAAACTACTCTTGGTTCATAGGTACGTCTAAGAGCTTATTAGGTAAACCTATCGATTTTGCCACGACATAAAAGGACTCCTTACTTATATCGTTGAGTTTCACCAAAACTAACATGTACTCACAATTATTTGTGTACCTTACCCCTTTAGTATCGACAAGTAACATCTCGCTATGGCGGAAAACTATTACTAAGATCGATGTAAAGGATATCCAAGTAAGTGTCATTTTGGCGTGGCACCTTTTAACTCAATTTTAAAGTTTGGAACTTAAGGCTCTTACTATGTTGGTTAGATTTTAAGTGAACTAAAATCCTTAATCATGCAACATAATCAAGCTTTGATCTCATGCATATTTAAGACATATTTAAAGCAATAAATAACTTAATGCATGCATAAGATAAATGTGATCTAGTATGGCCCGACTTCATCTTGAAGTTTCAACTTCAAAGTCCGTCTTGAAAATCTCCGTGGGAGGCGCCATTTTCTTCAAATAGGATAAGCTATAATTAAACTAATTACAACTATTTGATGGTACGCAGACCATATTTGAATTGAAAAACAATTTTGGTACTTTAGACCAATTACATTCAAATTAATGGTACGCAGACCATATTTTCTATCCTATTTGGGCCATACTAGTCACTTTATAACCTGCAAAACAGTACATATACAATATATACCATTCACCCATTCATTATCATGAATGGCCCACATAGCTGGTTAGTAAAACACGTTATGCATCACATAAATATTTGCAGCAATTAATCAAGGGCACCAATAATCTACAAATTATTCAGTCCTTATTAATTCTAATCAAGTTGTTTTAACCTTAAGGATTTGTAGACCTAATCAAGAGTTTATGACTAAAAGGGCTCCCACTTAAACCAATAAATTCATATGCTTTACTAATTTTAAACATAAAAATGTATTTCTAGTCTAACCGGAAACATACAAATTTAATTAAAATTTAAAGCTCATATAAATTTATAATTGAATCCACATATTTAATTTATTTTCAGTCGTATTTAAATTAATTCATGATTGTAATTTTAGTAAAATAATTAGAATAAATGAAATTTATTATAATTATAATATTCAAAACTAAAATCCAAGAAAACAATTTAAATTATTAATTTTAAAATTAATTAAAATTACATAAACTGAAAATTTCAAATTAAAAATTTAAAACGATCTAATCGTAACACAAGGTACGCAACATCACCACGCAACGCACAGCCATAGGCCACACGCACGCAGCCATCGCTGGCCATGTGCGCGCAGCCTATGTGCTGCGTCGCATCCATCGCTGCACACCATCGCAAGGCGCCTTGAGGCACGCTTGGCCTCTAGCTCGCTGCGCGCGCCTGCCTTCGACGCACGCGAGCTTGCGCTCGCTGCGCACGAGCGTTCGTCGCTGGGCGTAGCGTTCGTCGCACGCGAGCTTGCGCTCGCTGCGCGCGAGGCTTCACACGTTGCACGCGGCAGTTGCGTCGTGGCGCAGCTCGCTTGCTGCCCACACGCGACTGTCGCTGCCTTGCTCTCGCCCTTGCCCACTCGCCCATCACACATAGCACACAACACAAGGCAGGGCTGCTGCCTTGTGCTCGTGCGTCATAGCCTTGCTCGCTGCATTCGTACCGCATGGGCGACGAGCTCCCTTGCTCGTCGTCGCATGCCCGCACTATACAACACCCCTTAAGGGTAATACGTAGTGTCCATTTCTTTGTGCGTGCAAGTTATATGAGCGAATCGCATAAAAATTAAAAAATTTATTTTCAAAATTAATGACAAATTAATAAATCATATTAATTTCATAATTTTAGGGCGAAAAATCGAAAATTTATTAATTAATTAATTTCCGATTAACATGGATTCAAGTCTAGGTCATAAAAATTTAAAATTTAACACAAATTAACAATTTTTATGGTGGTTTTTAATCATAGGTATCTAATTAAATTATTAATTAATTATGAAAATCAAATCAATTCTAAATTATTCGAATTTTCAACAAATTATATATAATTACAAATTAGATTGCATAATTAACAAGGCTAGGCATTCAAACTTGTTAAACATATACAGTAGGTCAATCAAAAATTCAAGATTTATCAACAAGAATCGCAAATATTTAATTTAACATCTTAAATTTACAAACTTTTGCGTTCGAAAAACTAAAACCTCCGAAAAGTCATAGTTAGGCTTCGAATTTGAGAATTCTGGGTTCGTCCGAAAATTTTAGAATGCCTTTTACATGCGGAATTGACACAAAAATCACACGATTTGGATGAGTAACAAAGAAACTGTCGAAAAACTACGTACATATAATTAAATAAACGCAATGTGCAATTAATTAACAATTAAGAAAATTAATCACCCCTTTTAATTCCTTGCAAATTTGTAATATTTAACCATGTTTATGCAATTTAGATTATGAAAATAATAAGAGGCTCGTGATACCACTGATAGGTTATGATACATATGACAAAACATAAATCATGCGGAAAAACCTTAATGCCAGGAAACATATTATTTACACATAATCATTTAGCATAATTTAGGAGCATACACTTTGTAGTGTGCCCTCCCTAGCTGCGCCCGAACCGAACAAGAACAAATCTTTAGGACTCCAAATGTCGTCCCTCCGTAGATAGTCCACAGTACGTCCGGATCCGCCTCAAGTTAGACCAACTAGAATCGCCCTTAAGGTTACTAGGAAATTCGGTTAAGTGTTTGCAAGTGTTTGGCTTATTTTTCTTTCAAAACATACCCTTAGAATACTTCAATCCCGTGTACATAAATTATGACCCTAGGCCCTTATTTATAGAGGTTTGCAAAGGGAATTGGAATCCTAGTAGGATACGATTTAATTAAACTTAGAATCCTACAAGGACTCTAATTAATTAAATAATCCTTTTAGGAATAGGAATTTAATCATACACCAAATCCTAATAGATTTAGGAATTGTGCATGGACACAAACACACACACACCCACGGAGCCACGAGGGCGCCCGCACGCGTGCGCTCGGCCCACGCAGCCAACGCTACGCAGCCACACCTTGGCGCGCTGGGCCTGCCTTGCGGTGGGCCTGGCGCTGCCTTGGGCTGGGCGTTGGCGCGCGTATTGCTTGCTGGGCGATGGCCTGGCTTCGTGCTGGGCCTTCGTCCGGCAGGCCTCGTGCGATGCTTATTCGTATGATACGCTTCCGATTAAATTCCCGGTTCCGGAATTCATTTCCGATACGAACAATATTTAATATTTCCGATTCCGGAATTAATTTCCGTTTCGAACAAATATTTAATATTCCCGTTTCCGGAACTATTTTCCGATTCCGATAATATTTCCGATTCTGACAATATTTCCGTTTCCGGCAATATTTCCGATTCCGGCAATATTTCCATTTCCAATAATATTTTCCGATACGTACCATGTTTCCGTTTCCGGCAACATCTACGACTTGGATAATATTTATATTTCCGATACGATCCATATTTCCGTTTTCGGCAATATCATCGTTTCCGGAGTATTCACTTGCTTGTGACGATCTCAGCTCCCACTGAAACCAAGATCCGTCGATTCCGAATATCCATAGATAGAGTATTTAATGCCATTAAATACTTGATCCGTTTACGTAGTATTTGCGTGACCCTACGGGTTCAGTCAAGAGTAAGCAATGGATTAATATCATTAATTCCACTTGAACTGAAGCGGCCTCTAGCTAGGCATTCAGCTCACTTGATCTCATAGAATTATTAACTTGTTAATTAATACTGAACCGTATTTATTAGACTTATCATTGAATGCATACTTGGACCAAGGGCATTATTTCCTTCATGGCTAACCTTGAGTTCTAGCTTGCCAAAACCAATTAGCCTTCAACTAGGAAACCAAACCCCTAGGAGCATCATTCAAACCTCATGCTTCTAAATCGCCGATTTTAGGGCCTTTAGGAGTGTCACTCCATTTGATTCAAAGCCCTTAAACACGCCTCACGCACAAATGCCAAATTCAAGTTCAATCCAACGGCGTCATAATGCCGGATTTTCAAGTCCACATTCCAAGCTACAAATTCAAAATCAATCCAACGGCGTCATAATGCCGGATTTTCCATTTCAAAATTTCAACTTTCAAATTCAAAATTCAATCCAACGGCGTCATAATGCCGGATTTTCGAGTCCAGAATCCAAGTTTCAAGTTCAAAATGCAATCCAACGGCGTCATAACGCCGGATTTTCTATTTTCATAACCTCAAATTTCCAAGTCAAGTCCAAATCCAACGGCGTCATAATGCCGGATTTTCTAGTCCAAATTCCGAGTTTCAAAGTTCAAACCAAATTTTCTAGTCCAAAACCTCAATTTTCAAGTCCAAATCCAACGGCGTCATAATGCCGGATTTCCTAGTCTTCAAGCCTCAAGTTCAAATTCAAAATTTATAGTCCAAAACTTCAATTCTCAAATACAACCCAACGGCGCCATAATGCCGGATTTTCTAGTCCAAATTTCGAGTTTCAAGTTCCAAGTCAAGACTCAACCCAACGGCGCCATAATGCCGGATTTTCTAGTCCAAATTTCAAGCTTCAAACTTCAAATTCGAAAACCACAAATCCAACGGCGTCATGCCGGATTTTCTATTTCAAACATTCAAGTCTTCAAGCATCGAAGTCAAGTTGCCAATTCCAAGTCTCAAAACCTCAAAGTTCAAATGCCAAAGTTCATGACCGGCGTAACGCCAACTTTTCAACTCCAATTTTCAAACCTCAAATTCCATGTCAATCTTTCGAATTTCAAGTCCTATGCTCAAAATTTCAAATTACAAATGCATGCAATTGTAATGCCGATTTTCCATTCCACATTTCAAACCTCAAGCTCGAAGTTCAAAAATTCCAAACCTTCAAATTTCAAATCCTACACTCCAAGTCCACGGCGGCATAATGCCGGACTTTCAAGTTCCCAAATTCAATGTCTCAAATCCACGGCGACATAATGCCGGATTTTCCAAATACGAAGGTTCATGTTCTACATACAAAATGCATCCCTTTCCATTTCAAAATTCAAACTTCGAGTCAAACTCAAATTTCAAACGGGTTGAAAATCCCCTGAAATAATACAAGTTAAAATTCGATGGGTTGAAACTCCCCAGAAATAATACAAGTTCAAGATTTCATCTAGGGGTTGAAAATCCCCTGAAATAGTACAAATTCCAATGGGTTGAAATTCCCTTCAAATACTCCAATTCCAATGGGTTGAAATTCCCCTAAAATATTGACGGGTTGAAAATCCCCTAAAATAATACAAACCCCATTCCAAATATTTCCAACGGGTTGAAAATCCCCAGAAATAATACAAGTCCAATTGTTCAACCGGGTTGAAAATCCCATGAAATAATACAAATCCCAATAGGTTGAAATTCCCTTCAAATATTCCAACTCCAATGGGTTGAAACTCCCCTAAAATATTGATGGGTTGAGATTCCCTTTAAATAATACAAAATCAATCCCTTTCAATCGGGTTGAAATTCCCTTCAAATATTCCAAGTCCAATGGGTCGAAATTCCCTTGAAAATTCAATTTCCTAGTACAAGTCCAACTTCCCAATCCTAGAGCGGGTTGAAATCCCCTTCAAATAATTCCAATTTCCAATAGGTCGAAATATTCCTTTTCGATCTCCCAAATTCTAGTACAAAGAGCCAACTTTCACAAAAGAATGAACGCTCCTCTCAAACATTCCCAAGGGGTTGCAAATCCCGAATACAAGTACAAAATCCAAAATCGCGAATCTTCGGAGTGACACTTAGAGTCAAGTCTAGGTCTCATTCATTGCATGCATATCATATCATGTGTCGGGAAGTTCAAGTTCTAAAGTTCAAAATTATGTCCAAACTAGGTGCTCAGATTCCTCTTCTCAAGATCCTACTCAAGATGACTTCACTAGCAGCGGTTGTAGCAAAGCTCTATGAACGTGTTGAGGAAGCTGAGGCTCGCATAAGGGCTCTCGAAGACAATCAAGAAACTCTTTTCCATGCTGTGGGCCATTCGAGGTAGAGGAAATATTTCATAATCAAGGGTCTGTACCACACTTTGTGCAGCCAAGTGAAAACTCGGAATCTGGGTTACCTCAAGGAGACATTTGCGGGATCTGGGCCAGCGATGATGAAGACACATATCAGGACCCCCCTGTTGAAAACATCTCTGACGATGAATGCCGAGAAATTGTAAGCGCCGACTGGTATTTGGACCCTAAGGCAGAAAAAAGTGTTCAAGTCAGACCAGGTCTGGTCGAATTCAAGAGCCAGCCAACAGAATGGCACCAGCAACAGATGTTCCTCTACCCACCGAGGAGAACCCTCTAATCAAGCAATTGAAACGCACTAAGGTAGAGGTCAATATTTGGCAACTCATGGCTTCCTCTGTGGAGCACCGCACTACTCTTATCAACGCTCTGGTCAAACTGAATGTCACCCCAGAAGTCACTTTTGACGAATTAATCGGGTTGCTTACAAATCTGGAAGAAGGAATCACCTTTACTAATGAAGATCTCCCACCTAAGGGGGCGGGCCATCACAAGGCTCTCTATTTGACTGTTGAATACAAAGACAAAATCATCCCCATGACTCTGGTGGACAATGGATCGGCCATCAATGTGTGTACTCTCCGCACTGCCGAAAATCTGGGTTTCACCCCTAGTGACTTTTCTAGTTCCACCCAAGGTGTTCGTGCCTATGACAACACTCGGCGGGAAGCAATGGGCACTCTCACTCTACTACTCTGCACAGGGCCAATCGAGCAGAAAGTGAGCTTTCAAGTGCTTAACATCAAAGCAAGTTTCAATCTCCTACTGGGAAGACCTTGGATCCATGACCTCAAAGCAGTGCCATCTTCACTTCACCAGAAAGTCCGAATGTAGGTCCAAGGAATTGTCATTACCCTGCACGCGTCTCATCCAAGGACCAAGATAGCCGACAAGGCTCTGATATTAATCGAACATGATGACAGGGACGAAGACCTCTGGGGATTCAGTGCTGAAGTTGGAGCCATTGAATCCCGAATGAATCCCTTGGCAAAGCGCATGATGATCAAGCGTGGGCGTTCCTTGGGCACTACTCTGCCACCACCCATCGAATCTCCTTTCAAAGCCCGAGGACAGACCAACTGTTGCGGTCTGGGATACAAGCCTACTAAGTTCGATGACAAGCAGCAAAAGGCTAAGCTAAAGGCCCGTCGAGCTGGCAAAGATCAATTCAAAATACCTCCTCATCAACTCACACTCAATGGGCAATTCGTGAAAGAGGGAGAGGATGACTTATAATTCGACTTCCCAGAACCATTCTATGACTCTTCAAAGGGGGTTCTCTACCCTGGATTCGAGATCTTTCAAGACTGTCACTTTCTAGAGGATTCTCCTCCAATACAAGACAAGGCCTCCCCTGAATGCCTTGATTCATCAGCTTTCGGTCTATTGTTTGGCCAGGAGATGACCCCTACCATTTCCGAAGACACCATGGTTCAAATGATCACTCAAATCGAAGACTTCGACCCATCTAAGCTGATTACTCCAAGTGAGAAGATGGTCAATGGCTGGAGAAAGTCTCTCAAGATAACAACTCCAAATGGCAAAATGTTCATGATTACTGTGGGCGAAGGATCTATGATGAGCGAGTCCGAGTCTGAGGATGAGTCTAGATCTGAGTCTAGCAATGAGTCTAAGTGTCTAGAACTAGAGTCTTGCATCAATCAAGTGCCTCTAAAGGCCGAGCTTCAAGTCAAAACAGTCGATGTAATGATTGCTGATTTCAATAACACTTCAATTTCTACTTACTCTTCGAGTCCTAATTCAAAATCAAATCCTAATCCACACAACTTTGCTTCACAAGAAACTTACTTTGAATTTCTAAAAGCTATCGAAAATCATGAAAACAGGACGCCCATAATTGAGGAAACAGAAAAAATCAACCTTTCTAACAGCAGTGATTCAAAACTAGTTCAGATTGGTTTAACTCTTTCTCCATCAGAGCGGGACGATCTTATCAAGCTACTTTCAGAGTATGTAGACGTCTTCGCATGGTCCTATCATGATATGCCAGGGGTTGATCCAAGCATCGGCCAGCATACAATTCCCCTTATTCCAGGGTCCAAGCCCATCAAGCAGAAGCTCCGTCGCATGAAACCGGATGTTTCCCTCAAAATTCAAGAAGAGGTCTCCAAGCAGTTAGAGGCCGGGTTTATTCGAGAAGAAAAATATCCAGAATGGATCGCAAATGTCGTCCCAGTTCCAAAGAAAGACGGAAAAGTACGAATGTGTGTGGACTACAGGATCTTAACAGGGCCAGCCCTAAAGATGGTTTTCCATTGCCTCACATCGACGTCCTGGTCGACAACACCGCAAATCATGCCTTACTCTCTTTTATGGACGGGTACGCAGGCTACAATTAGATTCCCATGGCAGAGGAAGACATGGAGAAAACAACCTTCATCACTCAGTGGGGTACATATTGCTATACAGTTATGCCGTTCGGACTAAAGAACGCAGGAGCAACTTATCAAAGAACAAAAACAGCCATCATGAGCGATATGATTCACAGGGAAATTGAGGTATATGTCGACGACATGATTGTCAAATCCAAAGAACGGCACGAGCGTACCTCAGTACTTCGAAAGTTTTTCAACAGGCTCAGACAATACAATATGAGGCTCAATCCTCAAAAGTGCGCATTCGGGGTAAAGTCAGGCAAGTTGCTTGGATATGTTATCAGCTCTCGAGGCATAGAGGCTGACCCTTCAAAAATCAAGGCAATTCTCGAGATGCAACCACCAACGAATGAAAAGGAAATTCGGGGTTTTCTCGGTAGACTACAATATATCAGCAGGTTCATTTCAAGACTCACAATGATCTGTGAACTAGTATTTCGAAAGCTCCGAAAAAGCGAGCCCAAAGTGTGGGATGACGATTGTCAGCATGCGTTTGAAACAATCAAAAGCTAACTTTCCAACCCACCAGTACTAAAACCAGCAAAGCCAGGGATTCCCCTCAGGCTCTTGAAGGAAATAATGCCCTTGGTCCAAGTATGCATATAATATTAAGTCTAATAAATGCGGTTCAGTATTAACTAACAAGTTAATAATTCAGTGAGATCAAGTGAGCTGAATACCTAGCTAGAGGCCGCTTCAGTTCAAGTGGAATTAATGATATTAATCCACAGCTTACTCTTGACTGAACCCGTAGGGTCACACAAATAGTACGTAAACGGATCAAGTATTTAATGGCATTAAATACTCCATCTATGGATATTCGGAATCGATGGATCTTGGTTTCACTGGGAGCTGAGATCGTCACAAGCAAGAAATGAATACTCCGGAAACGATGATATTGCCGGAAACGGAAATATGGATCGTATCGGAAATATAAATATTATCCAAGTCGTAGTGGTTGCCGGAAACGGAAACATGGTACGTATCGGAAAATATTATTGGAAAGGGAAATATTACCGGAATCGGAAATATTGTCGGAAACGGAAATATTGTCAGAATCGAAAATATTATCGGAATCGGAAAATAATTCCGGAAACGGAAATATTAAATATTTGTTCGAAACGGAAATTAATTCCGGAATCGGAAATATTAAATATTGTTCGTATCGGAAATGAATTCCGGAACCGGGAATTTAATCGAAAGCGCATCGTACGAATTAACATCAGACGAGGCTTGCTAGACGAAGGCCCAGCACGAAGCCAGGCCCGCGCCCAGCAAGCCGAGCACCCAACATGGAGCTGCCACAGCCTCGCCAGGCCCAGCGCAAGGCCAGGCCCAGCAAGGCCTTTGGCGCGCGCACGCTGAGCGTGCTATTGGGCTGCGAGCAGCGACTGCTCGTGTGGGCCGCAAGGCCTGCGCGGGTGGTGCGATGCTCGTGGCCATACGATGCTCATGTTCGTAACGAATCCTAATCCTATCGGAATTCGTGTATTGATTAAATCCTAATCCTAATAGATTAAATTTATTATTTAGAGTTCAAATAGGATTCTAATTAATAAATCCAAATCCTAGTAGGATTATAATTCCTTTTCCATACCTCTATAAATAGGTGCCTAGGGTCATAATTTATAGACAATTGAAGTATTCAAAGGTAAGATTTTCAAGAAAAATCAGCCACTCTCTTGCCCCTATTTAGCCGAAATCCATACTACCTTAAGGGCGATTCTAGTTGGTCAAGCTTAAGGCGGATCCGGACGTGTTGTGGACTATCTACAGAGGGATGACACTTGGAGTCCTAAAGACTTGTTCTTGTTCGGTTCGGGCGCAGCTAGGGAGGGCACGCAACAAAGTGTATGCATCTAAACTATGCTAAATGATTATGTGTAAATAATATGCTTCCTGGCTTTATGGTTTTTCCGCATGATTTATGTTTTGTCATATGTATCATAACCTAACAGTGGTATCACGAGCCTCTTATTATTTTCATAATCTAAATTGCATAAACATGGTTAAATTTTACAAATTTGCAAGGAATTAAAAGGGGTGATTAATTTTCGTAATTGTTAATTAATTGCAAATTGCGTTTATTTAATTATATGTACGCAGTTTTTCGGCAGTTTCTTCGTTACTCATCCAAATCGAGTGATTTTTGTGTCCATTCCGCATGTAAAAGGCATCCAAATCGAGTGCTTTTTCGGCCGAACCCAGAATTCCCAAATTCGAAGCCTAACTATGACTTTTCGGAGGTTTTAGTTTTTCGAACGCAAAAGTTTGTAAATTTAAGATGTTAAATTAAATATTTGCGATTCTTGTTGATAAATCTTGAATTTTTGATTGACCTACAGTATATGTTTAACAAGTTTGAATGCCTAGCCTTGTTAATTATACAACCTAATTTGTAATTATAATTAATTTGTTGAAATTCGAATAATTTAGAATTAATTTGATTTTCATAATTAATTAATAATTTAATTAGGTACCAATGATTAAAAACCACCATAAAAATTGTTAATTTTTGTTAAATTTTAAATTTTTATGACCTAGATTTGAATCCATGTTAATCGGAAATTAATTGATTAATAAATTTTCAATTTTTCGCCCTAAAATTATGAAATTGATATGATTTATTAATTTGTCATTTATTTTGGAAATAAAAGTTTTAATTTTATGCAATTCGCTCATAAAACTTGCACGCACAAAGCAATGGACGCTAAGTGTTACCCTTAAGGGGTGTTGTATAGTGCGGGCATGCGACAACGAGCAAGGGAGCTCGTCGCCCATGCGGTACGAATGCAGCGAGCAAGGCGAGTAGCACGCGAGCACAAGGCAGCAGCCCTGCCTTGCGTCGAGTGCTGCGATGATGCATGGGCGGATGGGCGAAGAAGCAAGGCGAGCGAGTACAGGTAGGCGCGCGCGCGCGGGCAGCGAGGGGGGCCTCGCAGCACGAGCGCTGCCTCGCCCAGCCTCGCCAAGCAACTGCTGCGCTACGAAGCAGCGAGCGATGCTGCGCGCAAGCGTGGCTCGGCTTGCTGCGTTTGCGCGTGGCAGCTGCTCGTGCCTTGCTGTGCGATCACTCGTGAGGGGCGATGCTGCCTCGAGGACTCGACGGGGCATGGGCGCAAGCCCATGGCCTCGTCTTGACCCGATTGATGCGCTTTGAATTTAATTTTTAATTTTCAGTTCGGAAACGATTTTAATTAATTTTAAAAATTCGTAATTTAAATTGTTTTCTTGGATTTTAATTTTAAATATTATAATTATTATAAATTTTTTTTATACTAATTATTTTACTAAAATTAAATCTTGAATTAATTTAAATTCGTTTAATTCAACTGAAATAAATTAAATTAATGGATTCAATTATAAATTTATATGAGCTTTAAATTTTAATTAAATTTGTATGTTTCCGGTTAGACAAGAAATACATTTTTATGTTTAAAATTAGTAAAGCATATGAATTTATTGGTTTAAGTGGGAGCACTTTTAGTCATAAACTCTTGATTAGGTCTACAAATCCTTTAAGGTTAAACAACTTGATTAGAATTAATAAGGACTGAATAATTGGTAGATTATTGGTGCCCTTAATTAATTGCTGCAAAGATTTATGTGATGCATAACGTGTTTTACTAACCAGCTATGTGGGCCATTTATGATAATGAATGGGTGAATAGTATATATTGTATATGTACTGTTTTGCAGGTTATGGAGTGACTAGTATGGCCCAAATAGGATAGAAAATATGGTCTGCGCACCATTAATTTGAATGTAATTGGTCTAATGCACCAAATTTGTTTTTCAATTTAAATATGGTTTGCGTACCATCAAATAGTTGTAATTAGTTTAATTATAGCTTATCCTATTTGAAGAAAATGGCGCCTCCCACGGTGAAATTCAAGAAGAAGTTACCATTTTCGAGACGGACTTTGAAGTTGAAGCTTCAAGATGAAGTCGGGCCATACTAGATCACATTTATCTTATGCATGCTTTAAGTTATTTATTGCTTTAAATATGTCTTAATTATGCATGAGATTGTGGCTTGATTATGTTGCATGATTAAGGATTTTAGTTCACTTAAAATCTAACCAACATAGTAAGAGCCTTAAGTTCCAAACTTAAAAATTGAGATAAAATGTGCCATGCCAAAATAAACACTTGTTTGGATATCCTTTACATCAATCTAGTAATAGTTTTCGCTCAGCGAGGTGTTACTTATTGGTCCTAAAGGGGTAAGGTACACAAATAATTGTGAGTACATGTTTGTTTTGGTGAAACTCAACGATATAAGTAAGGAGTCCTTTTATGTCGTGGCAAAATCGATAGGTTTACCTAATAAGTTCTTAGATGTACCTATCAACCAAGAGTAGTTTTAGACTATTAGCAAAAGGCTTTTTCTTACCTAAAAGATTTTAGAATTGAGTCTAAATACATAATGTGCTTAATTCTTCAATGGATTTTAGGGTCTTGGAATTAATTATATTCACACCTGCCGGAACACATAACTTGAATAAAATGCTTAATGAACATTGAATTGTGCATGTATGCTAGAATTTAAGTTTATTAAGAGAAACTGTGAATGGTTATTTATTTGTTTATTCTTTTCAATTGTAGTTTTAATTATGGCAAACAACAATTCATATAACATTCGATCAATTCTCGAAAAGGAGAAGTTGAGCGGGAAAAACTTCCTTGACTGGCAAAGGAACTTGCAAATAGTTCTTATGCAGGAAGAAAAGGAGTATGTCCTGGAAGAGGCGATGCCCGAAGCCGCAGGCGAAGGGGTCACTCAGGCAGCCCTCAATCGTTGGATTGATGCCAACAAGGATGTGAAATGTCTAATGCTCGCCACCATGAGTGCAGATCTGCAGAAAACGTTCATCAACTCAGATGCCTTCACAATCATCAGTGAGTTAAAGAACATGTTCCAAGATCTGGCTCGAGTCGAAATATTCGAGACTCATAGGCAAATTCTTGAGACCCTACTTAAGAAAGGCGAGCCCGTAATTCCACATGTTCTCAAAATGATTGGACTCATTGAGAATATGAGTCGGCTGGATCATCAATTCTCTTAGGAAATGGCTGTAGACACCATCCTCCATTCTCTTCATAGCGGGTATGATTAGTTCACACTGAACTACAGTATGAATAGTCTGGACAAAATGCTCACTGAGCTTCACGGTATGCTGAAGACCGCTGAAAAGACGCTCAAAAGTTGTTCCGGGGTTGAAACGATGGAAGGAGCGTCCTTGATGTCTTGAGTTCCGATCACGTACGGTGCCTGCAAGATGAACTCCGGGCCAAGGGGGGGTCCCCGAGGCGGAGCCTCCGACGCTCAAGTCAGTACAATTGATGTATAAAATGAGGTGTTTAGGGGAGAGAGAGTAGGGTGGCTTCTCTAGGGTTAGAGAATGGCCCCTTTACCTTGCCCTTTGAGGGGTATATATAGTGCCTTTGTTGGGCCTTTGAGGCCTTGTAAGGGATATTGGGCTTGAGTGGATTTTATTGGCTTTTAGGTTAAAATGGTGGGCCCATTTTAACACCCCAACAAATGCCCCCCAGACCCAATTCTATTTGAAAAATGGGTTGGGTTTTGATTTTGATCACTTCCAAGTGAAAGTCGATTTCAGCTCAGAATTTTAACCTCGGCTCGGATTGTAACATTGGTTCGAGTTGTAATCTCGGCTCGGGTTTTACCTTCGGATTTTTGTCCTTCGGATTTTTACCTTCGGCTCGGTTTTGTCCTTCGGATTTTTACCTTCGGCTCGGTTTTATCCTTCGGATTTTTACCTTCGGCTCGGTTTTATCCTTCGGATTTTTACCTTCGGCTCGGTTTTATCCTTCGGATTTTTACCTTCGGCTCGGTTTTGTCCTTCGGATTTTTACCTTCGGCTCGGTTTTATCCTTCGGTTTTTTACCTTCGGCTCGGTTTTATCCTTCGGATTTTTACCTTCGGCTCGGTTTTGTCCTTCGGATTTTTACCTTCGGCTCGGTTTTATCCTTCGGATTTTTACCTTCGGCTCGGTTTTATCCTTCGGATTTTTACCTTCGGCTCGGTTTTATCCTTCGGATTTTTACCTTCGGCTCGGTTTTATCCTTCGGATTTTTACCTTCGGCTCGGTTTTGTCCTTCGGATTTTTACCTTCGGCTCGGTTTTATCCTTCGGATTTTTACCTTCGGATTTTACCTTCAGCTCGGACTGTAACATCGATTCGAGTTGTAATCTCGGAGCGATTTTTCACCTCGCTCTTCAAATCCGGAGATCTGTTTAAGAACGTGCTTCTAAAATCGGCTCGGATTGTAACATCGGTTCGAGTTGTAATCTCGGAGCGGTTTTTTTTTTACCTTCGGCTCGGATTGTAACATCGATTCGAGTTGTAATCTTTGAGCGATTTTTAACCTCGTTCTTCAAATCCGGAGATCTGTTTAAGAACGTGCTTCTAAAATCGGCTCGGATTGTAACATCGGTTCGAGTTGTAATCTCGGAGCGGCTTTTTACCTTCGGCTCGGTTTTGTCCTTCGGATTTTTACCTTCGGCTCGGTTTTGTCCTTCGGATTTTTACCTTCGGCTCGGTTTTATCCTTCGGTTTTTTACCTTCGGCTCGGTTTTATCCTTCGGACTTTTACCTTCGGCTCGGTTTTGTCCTTCGGATTTTTACCTTCGGCTCGGTTTTATCCTTCGGATTTTTACCTTCGGCTCGGTTTTATCCTTCGGATTTTTACCTTCGGCTCGGTTTTATCCTTCGGATTTTTACCTTCGGCTCGGTTTTATCCTTCGGATTTTTACCTTCGGCTCGGTTTTGTCCTTCGGATTTTTACCTTCGGCTCGGTTTTATCCTTCGGATTTTTACCTTCGGATTTTACCTTCAGCTCGGACTGTAACATCGATTCGAGTTGTAATCTCGGAGCGATTTTTCACCTCGCTCTTCAAATCCGGAGATCTGTTTAAGAACGTGCTTCTAAAATCGGCTCGGATTGTAACATCGGTTCGAGTTGTAATCTCGTAGCGGTTTTTTTTTTTTACCTTCGGCTCGGATTGTAACATCGATTCGAGTTGTAATCTTTGAGCGATTTTTAACCTCGTTCTTCAAATCCGGAGATCTGTTTAAGAACGTGCTTCTAAAATCGGCTAGGATTGTAACATCGGTTCGAGTTGTAATCTCGGAGCGGCTTTTTTCCTTCGGCTCGGATTGTAACATCGATTCGAGTTGTAATCTTTGAGCGATTTTTAACCTCGTTCTTCAAATCCGGAGATCTGTTTAAGAACGTGCTTCTAAAATCGGCTCGGATTGTAACATCTGTTCGAGTTGTAATCTCGGAGCGGTTTTTTTACTTCGGCTCGGATTGTAACGTCGATTCGAGTTGTAATCTCGGAGCGATTTTTAACCTCGCTCTTCAAATCCGAAGATCTATTTAAGAACGTGCTTCTAAAATCGGCTCGGATTGTAACATCGGTTCGAGTTGTAATCTCGGAGCGGTTTCTTTACCTCGGCTCGGATTGTAACGTCGATTCGAGTTGTAATCTCGGAGCGATTTTTAACCTCGTTCTTCAAATCCGGAGATCTGTTCAAGAACGTGCTTCTAAAATCGGCTCGGATTGTAACATCGGTTCGAGTTGTAATCTCGGAGCGATTTCTTTACTTCGGCTCGGATTGTAACGTCGATTCGAGTTGTAATCTCGGAGCGATTTTTAACCTCGCTCTTCAAATCCGAAGATCTGTTCAAGAACGTGCTTCTAAAATCGGCTCGGATTGTAAC
This sequence comes from Spinacia oleracea, assembly GCF_020520425.1. NCBI lineage: Eukaryota > Viridiplantae > Streptophyta > Magnoliopsida > Caryophyllales > Amaranthaceae > Spinacia > Spinacia oleracea. The sequence goes on along the minus strand of NC_079492.1, from coordinate 87,265,129 downwards.
ATCGGTTCGAGTTGTAATCTCGGAGCGATTTCTTTACTTCGGCTCGGATTGTAACGTCGATTCGAGTTGTAATCTCGGAGCGATTTTTAACCTCGCTCTTAAAATCCGAAGATCTATTTAAGAACGTGCTTCTAAAATCGGCTCGGATTGTAACATCGGTTCGAGTTGTAATCTCGGAGCGATTTCTTTACTTCGGCTCGGATTGTAACGTCGATTCGAGTTGTAATCTCGGAGCGATTTTTAACCTCGCTCTTCAAATCCGAAGATCTGTTCAAGAACGTGCTTCTAAAATCGGCTCGGATTGTAACATCGGTTCGAGTTGTAATCTCGGCTCGGGTTTTACCTTCGGATTTTTGTCCTTCGGATTTTTACCTTCGGAAGTGATGTAGTGCCATCATGCCAATGTATGCTGTTGTTACCAATCGTGCAAGGTGATTGTGGGCTCAGTTGAGTCTGAGTTGTGGAAACTTGCTTTATTTCCAAATTCATAACTTTCACGCGTGAGCTGTTATTGGCTCCAAAAATCTGTACTCAAGCAAAATGAATCCTCTTTATTCTGAAAATGAGTTTGCAGATCTGGGAGAGTGGGAAAGCATCTTTACTTGGCCTTGAGGCTACTGGGCCACCAAAATGTAGTAACGATCTGTAGCAACAATTTGTAGCAACATTATTTGTCACCACACTACCCATTATAACGTAATTTGTTGACAAACAGTAATTTTTGGTCGGCTATTTCAGATTTCCGGCCATTTTTGCGGTTGAACATAATAGTATGAAAATGTGGATTTTCATGGGTTATTGCTCTCGATCCCCACAGACGGCGCCAAATTGTTCCGGGGTTGAAACGATGGAAGGAGCGTCCTTGATGTCTTGAGTTCCGATCACGTACGGTGCCTGCAAGATGAACTCCGGGCCAAGGGGGGGTCCCCGAGGCGGAGCCTCCGACGCTCAAGTCAGTACAATTGATGTATAAAATGAGGTGTTTAGGGGAGAGAGAGTAGGGTGGCTTCTCTAGGGTTAGAGAATGGCCCCTTTACCTTGCCCTTTGAGGGGTATATATAGTGCCTTTGTTGGGCCTTTGAGGCCTTGTAAGGGATATTGGGCTTGAGTGGATTTTATTGGCTTTTAGGTTAAAATGGTGGGCCCATTTTAACACCCCAACAAAAGTGATAAGCAAGATGTGCTTATGGTGCGTGGGGGCAAGTTCAAGAAATCTGGAAAGAAGAGGAATGCTAAGAAAGGTGGCAACAAGGCCAGCCAAACTAAGCAACCAACTGGCGCCACATCTGAAAAGAGGAAGGTCAGTCAACCCACTTCTGAATCTGAATGCTTCTATTGCAAGAAGAAGGGGCATTGGAAGAGAGATTGCTTGAAGCTAAAGGAAGATCAGAAGAACGGAACAGTCGTTCCATCTTCAGGTATTTTCGTTATAGACTGTATACTTGCTAATTCAACTTCTTGGGTATTAGATACAGGTTGTGGCTCACACTTATGTTCCAATCCACAGGGACTAAGAAGAAGTAGAAAGTTAAGCAAGGGTGAAGTCGACCTACGAGTGGGAAATGGAGCACGAATTGCTGCATTAGCTGTAGGAACTTATTATTTGTCGTTGCCCTCTGGGCTAGTTTTGGAACTGGAAGAGTGTTTCCATGTTCAAAGTCTTACTAAAAACATAATTTCTGTTTCTTGCTTAGATGCTAAGGGATTATCCTTTTTTAATAAAAGACAATAGTTGTTCGTTTTATTTTAAGGAGATGTTTTATGGATCTGCTAGATTAGTCATGGACTTTATTTATTAGATCACGACAAACAAGTTTATAACATAAATACCAAAAAGGCCAAAAAGGATGATTCAGATCTCACCTATCTGTGGCATTGTCGATTAGGCCATATTAACTTGAAACGCATGGAAAGACTTCAAAAGGAAGGAATTCTAGAACCATTTGACTTAGAGGATTATGGTAAGTGCGAATCATGTTTACTTGGCAAAATGACAAAGCAACCTTTCTCTAAAGTTGGAGAAAGAGCAACTGAACTATTGGGTTTAATCCATACAAATGTATGTGGACCAATGAGTACAAATGCTAGGAGTGGTTTCAGCTACTTTATCACTTTCACTGATGACTTTAGTAGATATGGTTATGTCTACCTAATGAAGCATAAGTCTGAATCCTTTGACAAATTCAAGGAATTTCAGAGTGAAGTAGAGAATCAATTAGGGAAGAAGATTAAAGCACTGCGGTCTGATAGAGGTGGTGAATATCTGAGCTATGAATTTGACGACCATCTGAAAGAATGTGGAATTCTATCAGAATTGACTCCTCCTGGAACGCCACAATGGAACGGTGTGTCGGAACGGAGGAACAGAACCTTGCTAGACATGGTTAGTTCAATGATGGGTCAGACCGAACTTCCAATAGAATTTTGGGGACATGCACTAAATACAACTGCACTCACTATAAATAGAGCTCCGTCTAAAGCTGTTGAAAAGAATCCATATGAGTTATGGTTTGGAAAGCCTCCAAATGTGTCTTTTCTTAAGATTTGGGGATGTGAAGTATATGTCAAGCGATTAATTTCAGACAAACTTCATCCAAAATCTGACAAATGTATCCTTGTTGGCTATCCAAAGGAAACAAAGGGGTATTACTTCTACAATACATCTGAGAACAAGGTGTTTGTTGCTCTAGATGGTATCTTTTTGGAAAAGGATCACATTTCCAAAATGACAAGTGGGAGAAAAGTAGACCTCGAAGAAATTCGAGTCGAACAACAAACTCTAGAGAATGCTCAAGATGACATTCAGGATGAAACTCAGAGATCTTTAGAAGTATCTGGTGAGAATCATGGTCAATCTAGAGATGTAACCTCGCATAGATCGCAGAGATATAGATCTCAATCGGAAAGGTACTTAGGTATTTAGACGAACGAGAGCTATGATGTTCTATTACTTGAAAGTGATGAACCTGCGACTTACAAGCAAGCTATGACGAGCCCTAGCTCCAAGCAATGGCAAGAATCCATGCAATCTAAATTAGACTCCATGTCAGAAAACCAAGTATGGGATTTGGTCGATTTGCCAGATGGCTACCAAGCCATTGGAAGCAAATGGGTTTTCAAACTAAAAAAAGGACAAGGATGGGAAACTTGAAGTTTTCAAAGCTAGATTGGTTGCAAAAGGTTACAGGTAAGTCCACGGTGTGGATTACGATGAAACCTTTTCACCAGTTGCAATGCTAAAGTCTATTCGGATAATGTTAGCAATCGCTGCATATTACGATTACGAAATATGGCAGATGGATGTCAAAACCGCTTTCTTAAACGGCGTTTTAACAGAAACTGTGTTTATGACACAGCCTGAAGGTTTTGAGGATCCAAAGAATGCTAAAAAGGTATGCAAGCTAAAGAAATCAATCTACGGATTGAAGCAGGCATCCAGGAGCTGGAATATACGTTTTGATGAAGCACTCAGTGACTTTGGTTTCATCAAGAACACAGACGAATCTTGTGTATACAAGAAGGTCAGTGGGAGCAAAATTGCTTTCCTAGTATTATATGTCGATGACATATTACTTATCGGAAATGACATTCCTATGTTGAACTCTGTCAAGATTTGGCTTGGGAAATGTTTTTCGATGAAGGATCTAGGAGAAGCACAGTACATATTGGGCATCAAGATTTACAGAGATAAATCCAAAAAGATGATTGGACTTAGTCAAAGCACTTATATCAATAAGGTGCTTGATAGGTTCAAGATGGCAGACTCCAAGCGAGGCTACCTACCCATGTCTCATGGAATGACTCTAAGCAAGACTTAGTGCCCAAAAACACTTGATGAGCGTAGACGAATGAATGGGATTCCATATGCATCATTGATTGGTTCAATAATGTATGATATGATATGTACACGCCCGGATGTTGCGTACACACTCAGTGCTACGAGCAGATACCAGTCAGACCCAGGAGAGGCACATTGGACTGCTGCCAAGAATATTCTGAAGTACCTGAAAAGGCACAAAGATGACTTCCCGGTCTATGGTGGAGATGATAAATTAATTGTTAAAGGCTATACGGACGCAAGTTTCCAAACCGACAAAGATGATTTCAGATCACAGTTTGGGTTTGTCTTCTGCCTCAACAGAGGTGCAGTAAGCTGGAAAAGTGCTAAGAAAAGCACCATTGCGGATTCTACAACTGAAGCGGAGTACATTGCTGCACATGAAGCAGCAAAGGAAGCTATATGGATAAGGAAGTTCATAGGTGAACTTGGTGATAATAACGGAGCTATTGCATAGGCAAAGGAGCCTAGACACCACCAAAGAGTCAAGCATGTACTTCGTAGATTTCACCTTCTACGAGAGTTCGTTGAAAGAAAAGAAGTCGAGATAAGCAAGATTGGAACTGATGACAACATATCAGATCCATTGACTAAACCTCTGCCGCAGGCGAAGCACAACTCGCACACTACAGCTATAGGAATCAAGCATATTGGAGAATGGCTTTGATGTCCTTATTTGATGTTTTAAAGTTTTAGAGTTTAATTCTTTGTAAAACATTATTGGTTAATCATTCACAATAAATGAATAGAATTCATTTTTCCATTTAATTTGTGGTTTATTGAATGATGAGTCCCTTCAATTTGACGATATATTCAAGATAGACTGTCAGGACCAGTCCTGTGACTAAGAAATATCTATCAAGTGAACTTGAATGTTAAAAGGTTGAAAATGGTCCCTGGTTGGAGTTTTCTATAAAATTGGACGCATAGAAAACGTTAGACGACTGGAATGCAAGATGACTAATAGTTCTGTTTCTTGAACTATGTGGACGTGGCAATGTCGTAATCATTTGCATAGATACTTACTTTGGGAAGACTAGTATCGGACAGACCTATGAAACTTTACTGTAAGAGATGAAAATCTGTCATAAGTAAATTTCATTAAAATTATTAGACACTAAAACCTCAATACCTGAGTGATTTAAGATTACTTGTTTGAGAACTGGTTGCTTTGACGTTGACCAACCGTCGCACCATAAAAGGAGGCTATAAAGGCAACGCTCAGGTAATCACCTATCAAACGAAGTCTAATCTCAAGATCGCAAGATTGGGATTGTCCTCCCATAAATCGGGATGAGATGCTTAAAAGTTGTACAAGGCCACTCGGAGAGCTAGAAACTGTAAAATGCATGGTCGTGCTCGGATGAATCATAGGCTATGATTATCTGTTTATTTGATCAGTTGAACTCTGAAATCGAGAAACACCTCTGGACATAATAAGGATGACAACTCTTACCTTATGTTCAAGAGCAAGCATCGAGCGACAAAGGAATTAGGAAATGCACACTTGTCCCTAAGGACAAGTGGGAGACTGAAGGAAATAATGCCCTTGGTCAAAGTATGCATATAATATAAAGTCTAATAAATGCGGTTCAGTATTAATTAACAAGTTAATAATTCAGTGAGATCAAGTGAGCTGAATGCCTAGCTAGAGGCCGCTTCAGTTCAAGTGGAATTAATGATATTAATCCACAGCTTACTCTTGACTGAACCCGTAGGGTCACACAAATAGTACGTGAACGGATCAAGTATTTAATGGCATTAAATAATCCATCTATGGTATTCGGAATCGACGGATCTTGGTTTCAGTGGGAGCTGATATCGTCACAAGCAAGAAATGAATACTCCGGAAACGATGATATTGCCGAAAACGGAAATATGGATCGTATCGGAAATATAAATATGATCCAAGTCGTAGATGTTTCCGGAAACGGAAACATGGTACGTATCGGAAAATATTATTGGAAATGGAAATATTACCGGAATCGGAAATATTGCCGGAAACGGAAATATTGTCAGAATCGGAAATATTATCGGAATCGGAAAATAATTCCGGAAACGGAAATATTAAATATTTGTTCGAAACGGAAATTAATTCCGGAATCGGAAATATTAAATATTGTTCGTATCGGAAATGAATTCCGGAACCGGGAATTTAATCGGAAGCGCATCGTACGAATTAGCATCGGACGAGGCTTGCTAGACGAAGGCCCAGCACGAAGCCAGGCCCGCGCCCAGCAAGCCGAGCGCCCAACATGGAGCCGCCACAGCCTCGCCAGGCCCAGCGCAAGGCCAGGCCCAGCAAGGCCTTTGGCGCGCGCACGCTGAGCGTGCTGTTGGGCTGCGAGCAGCGACTGCTCATGTGGGCCGCAAGGCCTGCGCGGGTGGTGCGATGCTCGTGGCCATACGATGCTCATGTTCGTAACGAATCCTAATCCTATCGGAATTCGTGTATTGATTAAATCCTAATCCTAATAGATTAAATTTATTATTTAGAGTTCAAATAGGATTCTAATTAATAAATCCAAATCCTAGTAGGATTATAATTCCTTTTCCATACCTCTATAAATAGGTGCCTAGGGTCATAATTTATAGACAATTGAAGTATTCAAAGGTAAGATTTTTAAGAAAAATCAGCCACTCTCTTGCCCCTATTTAGCCGAAATCCATACTACCTTAAGGGCGATTCTAGTTGGTCAAGCTTAAGGCGGATCCGGACGTGCTGTGGACTATCTACGGAGGGACGACACTTGGAGTCCTAAAGACTTGTTCTTGTTCGGTTCGGGCGCAGCTAGGGAGGGCACGCAACAAAGTGTATGCATCTAAACTATGTTAAATGATTATGTGTAAATGATATGCTTCCTGGCTTTATGGTTTTTCCGCATGATTTATGTTTTGTCATATGTATCATAACCTAACAACTCTACCTCACAACAACAGATTCAGCAGTGGGGGCTATGCTTGCTCAAGAAATTGAAGGCAAGGAGAATGCCGTATACTATATAAGCAAAAAACTGATCGAGTACGAGACCAAATACACTCAGCTCGAGAAACTCAGCATCGCCTTGGTTTGGGCCACAAAGAAACTACGGCACTACATGCTCTCCCATACAATACATGTGATCAGCAAAGCCGATCCTCTCAAATATCTATTCGAGAAACCAGCACTCAACGGACGTTTGTCCAGATGGTTGGTCATGCTAGTAGAATTCGACCTCAAATACATTCCACATAAATCTATCAAGGGTTCAGCAGTCTCAGATTTCCTAGCCGACTGTCCCGTCGAGGCAGAAGAGAAAGATTATGACTTACCCGACGAGTAAATCTTAATGACCAGTGATGACAGTTGGTCAATGCATTTTGATGGTGCCTCCAATCAAAACGGATGTGGTGTTGGAGTAATTCTAGTAGCCCCAGACGGCACACACATTCCTATATCAGCAAAACTGCAATTCAACGTCACAAACAATGCGGCAGAATATGAGGCATGTATCATGGGCCTGGAAGCCGCCTTAGCCGTAGGCGTCAAGAAACTTCGAGTGTACGGAGATTCCTCCCTAATCATCAATCAAATTTCCGGCAAATGGAAAGTAAGGAGCGAGAGCCTGGCTCCATACCACTCTTACCTTGAGAAGTTGTCCAAACAAATAGAAGAGCTCCGCTATACATACCTCCCGAGAGAGGAGAATCAATTCCCCGATGCACTGGCAAAACTGGCCTCAATGATCAACATTCCAAGCGGCATGGCTGAAATGCCACTTACAATTGAAACACGTCAAGAAGCAGCATATGTCCATGCTATTGACAACGTCTAGCAAGACGAAGATGAACCTTGGTTTACAGACATCCAAAGGTATCTACAAAGTTCGGAGTATACCCCACACTTTTCAAGCAAGAATCGAAGGGCTGTACGACTACAATCAGCCAATTTCGTCATAGAAGGCGGCATTCTATACAAAAGGTCCCTTAACGGTCCTAATCTCCGATGTGTTGAGAAGAACGAAGCTCAAAGAGTCATGGACAACATACATGCAGAAGTCTGTGGCACCCACATGAATGGGAAAATGCTAGCTCTCAAGATCTCCAGGGCACGATACTACTGGACTACCCTCGAACGGGACTGCTACCTCTTTGTCAAGAAGTGTCCCACATGCCAAAAGTGTGCGAATCTGAGGCACATTCCTCCATCACTACTATACTCTCAATCATCACCGTGGCCATTCTCAGCCTGGGGTATCGACGTCATCGACAAAGTCACTCCAAAAGGCATCGGGGACATGAGTTCATACTGGTCGCCATCGACTATTTCACCAAATGGGTCGAGGCCAGATCATTCAAAGTATTGGGTTCCAAGCAAGTGGCCCAGTTCATACAAGAAAACATTATATGCAGATATGGCGTTCCTCACGAGTTCATCAGCGACCAGGGAACCCATTTTTAAGGAGAGTGTGAAGATCTATTCACCGAATACAAGATTCAACATCATCGCTCTTCACCTTATCGCCCACAAACCAATGGGGCAGTCGAAGCAGCCAACAAAAATGTCAAGACCATCATCATGAAAATGACTACCAATTACAAGGACTGGCCCCAAAAGCTGCATTTCGCATTGTGGGGATATCGAACTTCAATTTGCACTTCAACTTGTGCAACTCCGTTCTCATTGGTCTATGGAATGGAAGCAGTACAACCTATCGAAATGGAGATACCTTCTCTAAGGATAGTCCTGGAAAAAAAATCCCAGAAGCTGCATGGGTACAAGCAAGATATGACAAGCTAGTCATACTCGATGAGCGACGGCTTCAAGCCGCTCACCATGTACAAGTCTATCAACGCCAAGTGGCCAGACATTTCAACAAAAGGGTCAGAACCCGAAATATCAAGGAAGGTGAGCTTGTCCTGAAAGCCCTTCGCAAAAGCACCATGGACCCAAGGGGAAAATTCAAACCCAGCTGGGCATGCCCATACATCGTCAAGAAGATCCTCTCCGGGGGAGCAGTTGAACTAACAGACATCGACGGAACAGAATTCAGATCTCTTACCAACCTCGATCAACTCAAGAAGTTCTATGTCTAAGTTCCATGTTCAAATTCAAGAATCCAAATTCAGGTCTTGTAAGGTAGTCAGAACTACGTCCGGCCTGATTCCCTAACGGGACACGTAGGCAACCTCATTTCGAGGCCCGGCCACTTTAATACAAAAAAATTCAAAATTTCCTCAATTAAGGGCATCCTAAAAATCAAATCAAATCAAATTTCAAAACTCAAATGTTGTTGTCTTTATTCCAAATGTGCCAATTCAAAGCAAAGCATGTTCAAGCGGAATTTAATACAATAACTCTTTATTTGGCCCTAAGGCCTTCAAAGCTAATTCAAATACAAAGTCAGGATCAAGTGAAGCAAAGTTCAAAAGCCTTTTCACTTCCTAAGCACATTTTCAAACACATCTTTCTAAACACATCTTCCAAACACATTCTAAACACAAATCCTTCCAATACAATTTCAAATACATTTAACCTACAAAGATCTAGGGTCGGGCGACTATGCTCTCGAGTCTTGGCACCTTGAGTACTATCCCCTGGCTCCTCCCACAATCAATCATCAATCTTCCCCTTGCCCAAGCGGCGGGAGAAGGAACTTGCAAGCCTTCCAAGACGGGAGGATGACGAACCTCCTTTGGATTCCGAACGGTCAAGCACCGGACGGGCCACACTCCCGTCACCTTCCTCATAGTCAGTTGATGCAGGACGTCTAGCTCTAGAACCTCGGACACTAGCTGGCCCGGAGAGAGAAATGTCCCTCTGGCTTAGGCCTCTCATCCATACAATATACCCCGCAGATAGAGTAACTTACTCAGGTGGGAACTGAATACTCAAGAACGGTTTAGCGACCGAATACCGCCTCCAAACTTCAAGTCGATTTGCATTTAGCGCAACAGGTCTCGGGTTCTCTTCCTTGCAGTCCGGGATCTCCTGTTTCAAGCCATATTGTCTCATCACTCGAGCAGGCGAGTAGAAGACCAGCATCGTGAGGCTTGGCACCCTCAAAGCAGTAGAACCAGGGGCATGTCTCATAGCAGCAATTCCCCACCAAGGAACTACCCACCTTATACAAGACTCAACCCCAGAGAGTGCGCATCTCCACTCATCCAATGAAAGTCGGCCATACACCATGGGCCACACAGTGAATCCTTTTCTATTGTAGCTCGCCATGTTCTCCGGTGGTGCCACCAACATGAGCCTCTCCATAAGCCAAACCTTGGGGAGTATACAAGAAGCACATTTCAAAATTCAACATTCAAAATTCAAATACAAGTACAAGTTCAACAATACAAAGAAGGCTCCAGATCCTTACTTGGAGTAATGCCGGACTTCCCGACGGCAATGAATTGAAGAGGGGTCCGACTTCAGCATATCAAGGCCCATCAATGTTTCGCCAATCACGAGCGGCATTGGGTCCCGACCATTAGCAAACTGCTCTACAATCTCAATTAGGGAGGCATCGCCATTGCCAAACCCCTGCTTCGAAAAGAGAAAGCGAGCAAATATACAAAAACTCAAGGCTCTCAAGCGAAAAACTTTGGGAACATCAGGCCCAGCAAAGTAGGTGACAGAGAGGGACAAATCCACCCCTCTGCCATATACAACAGCACTCAAAAGTGGGGGCTTCAAGCCCAAATACCTTTCAAAACTCGAGAAAACGTGTTCTTCAACACTAGGCATGCATGGTGTAGACACCTACTTTTGTCCCCATTCCCGAAAGGGAAGGTTCGATGATGAGAACGTAAATCTCCGCTTGGCAACGCATCTCCTATAAAATAAGAATCTCAAATCACCCTTTCATTTCAGCCAAACCTGCTATTTATAGAAACTTGTTAAAAATGGTAACAGCCGTAAGACATAGTTGTTAAAAGTGGCAAGACATAAAAGATAGAAATCTGTCAGAATTAGGTGTTTCACTCCAACATAAAGTCCTAAAAGAGATAGAATTGGCAAAGGAATTCTATTCCTGTGATAATTCGAAAATAAGAGTTACGTATTAATTAAATTCCTAACGAACCCAGAGTTCGTAACGGGCCCAGACGCATTCCGTCATAAGTTGATACGCACTAAGAAACTCGGATAAGTCTCAAAATCTCCGTGATTAAGAGTTCCAATCTGACAAAAGGCTCGGCTCAGACCCTATTTTCAACGGCTGGGTCTGGGCGCTGAAATCTTCGGCGCCCAGCCCTGGGCGCTGAAAATACTTGGGACGTGTTGTTTCCGAATTCTCTTTGGGTTCGGATTCTAAAGTTCTATCTTTCCACCAACTCTTTCCCTATAAATACAGCCTCATAATCAACGAAAAAGAACACACAATTCTTAATCTGAGTATTGACTCCAACCCTAAGCCTAAGCCTCACGCTGCGAAATTGATCCCGCGTTCTGTCGCAATCGACCATAAAGTCGAACAGAACGTATCCTGTCCCTTGTAGCTGAAGAATTAAGCCTAAATACTGGAACACTGCTCAGAAACCCGAGATTCGTTAGATAAAAGGAGAAATAGCAAAGCCAAGTGGTTAGTTTTCTGAGAACCGTGACGCACCTCTCAAGGGTGCGTCGTAATGTGTCCCTTCGCATGATTTAATCTCTTTCATCACCCTTTATAAAATTGTTAAACTATTAATCTGATTGATCTATCACGCCTAATAAAGATAATATCTTGCACAATTGAACTATCATGCTAGGTACCTTAAATCAATCTAAATAAGATAATCACGATCGATTTAGTATTATGTGTTGCATATTGCTAAAATCAATTCAGAATAGTTTAATAGTTAACGCATGTCCCTTCAATTATTTATACTGAGCTAGTAAGGATAACCTGCCTCTGGAGTTATTTATACTGAGCTCGGAAACGATTTTAATTAATTTTAAAATTCGTAATTTAAATTGTTTTCTTGGATTTTAATTTTGAATATTATAATTATTATAAATTTTATTTATACTAATTATTTTACTAAAATTAAATCTTGAATTAATTTAAATTCGTTTAATTCAACTTAAATAAATTAAATTAATGGATTCCATTATAAATTTGTATGAGCATTAAATTTTAATTAAATTTGTATGTTTTCGGTTAGACTGGAAATACATTTTTATGTTTAAAATTAGTAAAGCATATGAATTTATTGATTTAAGTGGGAGCATTTTTAGCCATAAACTCTTGATTAGGTCTACAAATCCTTTAAGGTTAAACAACTTGATTAGAATTAATAAGGACTGAATAATTGGTAGATTGTTGGTGCCCTTAATTAATTGCTGCAAATATTTATGTGATGCATAACGTGTTTTACTAACCAGCTATGTGGGCCATTCATGATAATGAATGGGTGAATGGTATATATTGTATATGTACTGTTTTGCAGGTTATGGAGTGACTAGTATGGCCCAAATAGGATAGAAAATATGGTCTGCGTACCATTAATTTGAATGTAATTGGTCTAAAGTACTAGAATTGTTTTTCAATTCAAATATGGTCTGCGTACCATCAAATAGTTGTAATTAGTTTAATTATAGCTTATCCTATTTGAAGAAAATGGCGCCTCCCACGGTGAAATTCAAGACGAAGTTACCATTTTCGAGACGGACTTTGAAGTTGAAGCTTCAAGATGAAGTCGGGCCATACTAGATCACATTTATCTTATGTATGTTTTAAGTTATTTATTGCTTTTAAATATGTCTTAAATATGCATGAGATCAAAGCTTGATTATGTTGCATGATTAAGGATTTTAGTTCACTTAAAATCTAACCAACATAGTAAGAGCCTTAAGTTCCAAACTTTAAAATTGAGTTAAAAGGTGCCATGCCAAAATAAACACTTACTTGGATATCCTTTACATCAATCTAGTAATAGTTTTCGCTCAGCGAGGTGTTACTTATTGGTCCTAAAGGGGTAAGGTACACAAATAATTGTGAGTACATGTTAGTTTTGGTGAAACTCAACGATATAAGTAAGGAGTCCTTTTATGTCGTGGCAAAATCGATAGGTTTACCTAATTGTGAGGGGGTCGAAAAAGCACGAGGCTAATGCGTGACCTCGTCCCTCGTGGGTGTGACGCTTCTTTTTGTCAAATCAAGTGTAATTGGATTTCCTGTGAGTTTACACCCAATTTACTAGTAATATAGGAGTCGCCATTATGTTTTTAACGACAATGAGAAAAACTGACAAAACCCGGTTATCGTGACATAAAGGGAGTGCAATTATGTTTGACCACGACGGCCGTAGGTTCCCTTGTGATCCCTGGTGGTGGGGATCGCTCAACGTACACCCGCACGGTAGAGATTGAGGGTTCGGGGGACTGTAACTACCGAGAGGAGTACTCACTCTTCGATAACTCCAGAGGCAGGATATCCTTACTAGCTCAGCATAAATAATTGAAGGGACATGCTTTAACTATTAAACTAATCTGAGTTGATTTTAAGTATATGCAATATATAGTACTAGATCGAACGCGATTATCTGATTTAGATTGTTTTAAGGGACCTAGCATGATAATCCAATTTCCCAAAAATATCATATTTATTAAGCGTGATCGAACAATCAGATTTAGTTAGTTTAACAGTTCATAAAAGGACGAGGAAAGCAATTAAACCATGGAAAAGGGACACATTACGACGCAACCTTGAGAGGTACGTCACGGTTCTCAGAAAACTAACCACTTTTGACTTTGCTATTTCTCCTTTTATTTAACGAATCTCAAATTATGGGACAGGATACGTTCTGTTCGATTTATGGATCGATTGCGACAGAACGCGTGATCAGTTTTGCAGCGTGAGGCTTAGGCTTAGGGGTTTAGAGTCAATACTCAGAATATAATTGTGTGTTGTTGTCGTTTTCACGTCGAACTTAAGGCCCTATTTATAGAAAAGAGTTCGTGGAAAGATAGAATTGCAGAACTCTAATCCACGAGGAATTAGGATAAAACACGTACCAGGTATTTTCAGCGCCCAGGCCTGGGCTCTTTCATTTCAAATTTTTTTTAGCCCCCAGTTGCTGTTATGTCTTCCCATTAATAATGTTTTCAGATTTCGATTTTAGATTCCCGTGTCATATGCCTGAGTAGGGTGAGCCTTGGTTAAGCGCCAAGTCCTATTGACAAGGTCTGGTTTTTTTTCAAAGGAGATTAGCAAGCATTCGAATTACCATGAACGGGTGCCCTGAGTTCGAAAGAATGATGGGGCGATGCCGTAGAACAATCCTCTTTATTGCAAGCTTACTGCCTTTACTACCTGTTGGCGAGCATGACTGTGTCTAGGGGTGAAAGAAGTTCTTTAAGCGAACGACTATGTCTAGTGGTGAAAGAAGGTCTTTAAGCGAACAACTATGTCTAGTGGTGAAAGAAAGTCTTTAAGTGAGTTAGTTCGCTTCAGGGAGGGTCAAGTCGAGTACTTTAGAGGTCATGGACGCTTGTGCTAGCCCCCATTCAATTGAGGCAGAGCGATCTTTTGAGTCTTGGCTAAGTGCCTTGGAGTGTGAGTACTCCTTCTGGCAAGGGTACGTGCCCTTATTATTTTTCGATGTGTGCTCATTTTGGCATCTTGATGACTTGGATTCTTCTTCGTGCTTTCAATTTTTCTTTCGACTTAGATTGCAAGTAATTAAATTTCAATAAGGGACTTCTATTTTTATTCTTGTTTTTCTATAGTCTTTAATATTGGTTGGACCAAATCATGGATTGCCTATGTATCCGCCTTAAATTGATTTAATTTGGAATCAGGTCTTGCGTAGTTCTTAGCCTAGAAAATGGTTCTTTAGAATGCCGATTTTAAACAAGTACGTTCTGAGGTGGAAACATATTATTTGAAACGGTAGAATAAGTGAAGTTTATTATTATTTTAATCTGCTGCCTTGCGGTAAGCACAAAAATTTGTTTTATATATATTTTTTTGAGTACATGTATTTTTTTTTGTGGTACGTATATCTGAATACGTGTTGTACCCCTCCAAGTGTTCGTTATTTTTCCGTGCATGTGCGGATAAAATGACGAGCACTTCTGGACAAAATTTGGCGAGCAGAGAGAATCAGCGCCCAGGCTGGGGTGTTAAAGATTTCGGCGCCCAGCTTTGGGCGCTGAAAATGATTTCTGGCGAACCTTTTTTGGTGCGCTAAATGCTTCTTTTTCTTTTTAGACTAACTTTAGAGGCGCTTTGCAAAGTTTCTTTTTTATTATTCGCGTTTTATTATTATTTTTTGCACTTTTCATTTGTTTTCCTTTTTTATTCGTGACTCAAGGCGGTTTGAAAGATGGGTTGAATGAGATAGGATAATTCGTATAGGTATTGGTCAAGCATGAGGATTACATCTACCAAGGCCGATGAGTAGCATGGGGACGGCTCAAGGGTATATCAACAGGATGTATCCAAACAAGTTATATGGTCATTATGCTAATGGTGGTGTAAGAGCAGGTTTGGGCTTTGGAAATAATGGGTATGACGCACGTGTCAATGGCGTGCATGGTTTGCGGTTGACAACAAGTTCAAGAACAAGAGTCGAGGTAATGGTTTTTTGGGTTATGGTAATGAGAACATGGATGGGTTAAATGAGCTGAACAGGGGCCCCAGAGCGAAGACGTCTAAGAACATAAGGATTGGAAAGGGTAGACCTCGTAGAATTTTATGATTTGGATTGGTTGACTCAATTCTCTTCCTTTGTTTACTTGGGTAAATTTCGCACTTTGGGAGGTATGGGCTACGTATTTCATGGCTCGCTCTTTTCGCTTTCTTCTCTTTCTATTTTTTTCTTTTTGCTTGGGATTTCTCCCCAACATAAATCCTTGAAAAAAATTTATTTGGGCTAAGAGGTAGATGGTTGTGGTCTTTGAGTCACGAGGCGAGCCTGAGTGAGCCTCGTTTGGTAGGCCTATAGTGGACCTTTAACTTTAGTAGGCTTAGGGTGGACCTTTAAATTGTCTTACTTTGCAATCATATTTAGTCGTTTCTTAAAATGTGCAAATAGCGTAGATTCAAAATGTTGTTTTTACCTTATTGAAATTTAACGAAAGAATTACATCGAAAATAAATTTTTTTGTTTCTTTTCAGACTTCAGTTTCTGGGATTTAATTGGAAGTTGTGATTTAGACTCGAACTTTCATTAATCTTTCTGATTATAACCCGTGTATGAATACAAGGAGGTGGCCTAGACTCAAAATGATGACGTGGCGTAAGCCTATAATACGTGACCAAGCGACTCTCAAACTTAGGCTAATTGGACCATAACTTTCGTTGGTTGACACTTTAGATTTTAACCCTTGGGTGTTCATTTGTCATGCGCCATTCTGCTTAATGTTGGCAAGGTAGTTAATTGGGGAGATCGAATTTCCATTTTTACAAAGCTAGAATCATTAGTGCGGCTTCTCTCTTAGTGTGTATTTCTTTTACCCCAATGGTAGTCTTATGGTATGCCGATCTGGGTATTTTCATGGTTGGTCATGTTGCATTCATGGAAAATCTTTTAGTCCGTACTTAGGAGTATTTAAAGGAGCGAGTGGCTCGAGAGGACTACGATAGTCGTGACCCAATGTGATCATAAGCCTTGAGGCCATTAATTTTTTGCTAATGGTATTGACACCTTAGGTTCACTTTGGGGGTTGTGCGACTATGGGGGAATGATTTTCAGAATGTGACTGTTTCCATTTTGCAAATACTATAATATATTCTTTTTATTGGTGAGAGAGAGTATTGAGGCCGTGGATTCTTAGCAAGGGATGACAATTACATATGGGTGCTTATTGATTTAAATGTTAGAAAGGGAGACTCAATATGGTTTAACCTTTTAACTTGCAGAACGACACCAAGCATTAGGACCGATTCTATGGATAAGAAAACTAAGGCTTAGGATTTAGATTGTACTTTGGCATAACCTAGTCTAGACTCGGATTTTTTTTTTATTTGAACATTATTTTTACTTTGAAAACTTTATTCGAACATCATTTTTTTTGAATACTTTGCCCATGTGACATTCAAGGTTATTTTAATTAGCATGCTCGGTTTTGGTGCCGAACATCGTCGTCATAGGAGGCCTAACAACGACACAAAGAGTTATTTGTTTTTATGAGTCGCTTTTGAAATCGAGTGCTTTTTCATACGCCCTCGTGGCAAAAAAAAATCACGAAAAGTTTTTTTTTTGCTACGTATTTTCTTCATGCGTGGGCACCGAGGCTGCTGTGCCTGACCAAAAGGCCAGGCAGCAACTTCAGCGCCCAGCGAAGGGCTTGAGAAATTTCGGCGCCCAGCCAGGGGCGTTAAAAATGCGTCCCTGACTGGTTCTCATTTTCAGTTTTCGTCTACTTTTGTTTATGCGACTTCGATTTTGCGTGCTTTCCTAATAACGTCCTTTACGCGTTGTGCAGCGTTTGTGGGATTCGTTACAGGACATCCCGAGCGTCGCTTATTTTTGTGGCGATCGTTCGGGTTTGCGGAACACGTATTTCGGTATAACTCTTTGGCAAATTGGTTTATGAATGTTTGGGCAATTTTTAAGGTCGTTGGTTTTCCTAGGATAGTTTGTCACACACAATCATATATTTCGCTACACATAACTAACATTCCATCATGAGGAAATAATAATATGTCATGTAGTTTATGATAGGCTTCTATGGGTAGTTATTGCGCCTGGCTTGGTACCGCTTCTATCGTAGATCCAACACATGCCCCGGTCGAGGTAGTGTCTTCAGTAGACGAATTTCGCTCAAGAGGCCAACCCGCAAGTGCAAGCCAAGGGGGCATGCAGGCGAGAGGGACCTAATGGGCGAGCGATTGGGTTTGGGACGGGTGTACTACTAGCGAAAGTGTCGAGTGGACAACATTCGAAGCGTATGCACCCCCCGGTTGGCGATGGGTATCCTTAGTCCCAACTCCCAAGATGAAACACCAAGGGAGCCAAGATTCGTTATGCGGTTCTGCCCGTTCACATTAATATGCTGATTTTCAGGTCGTCCCAACTTGATGGGGAAATAAACGCGGGGTAGGATCGTTTCACCCTTCGGCTATTTTGATTACCTACAAGCACGAGTATTTCCTTCACTATCCCCGGTGGAGTCGCCACTGTGAGGGGGTCGAAAAAGCACGAGGCTAATGCGTGACCTCGTCCCTCGTGGGTGTGACGCTTCTTTTTGTCAAATCAAGTGTAATTGGATTTCCTGTGAGTTTACACCCAATTGACTAGTAATATAGGAGTCGCCATTCAGTTTTTAACGACAATGAGAAAAACTGACAAAACCCGGTTATCGTGACATAAAGGGAGTGCAATTATGTTTGACCACGACGGCCGTAGGTTCCCTTGTGATCCCTGGTGGTGGGGATCGCTCAACGTACACCCGCAGGGTAGAGATTGAGGGTTCGGGGGACTGTAACTACCGAGAGGAGTACTCGCTCTTCGATAACTCCAGAGGCAGGATATCCTTACTAGCTCAGCATAAATAATTGAAGGGACATGCGTTAACTATTAAACTAATATGAGTTGATTTTAACAATATGCAACATATAGCACTAGATCGAACGCGATTATCTGATTTAGATTGTTTTAAGGGACCTAGCATGATAATCCAATTTCCCAAAAATATCATATTTATTAAGCGTGATCGAACAATCAGATTTAGTTAGTTTAACAGTTCATAAAAGGGCGAGGAAAGCAATTAAACCATGGAAAAGGGACACATTACGACGCACCCTTGAGAGGTACGTCACGGTTCTCAGAAAACTAACCACTTTTGACTTTGCTATTTCTCCTTTTATTTAACGAATCTCAAATTATGGGACAGGATACGTTCTGTTCGATTTATGGATCGATTGCGACAGAACGCGTGATCAGTTTTGCAGCGTGAGGCTTAGGCTTAGGGGTTTAGAGTCAATACTCAGAATATAATTGTGTGTTGTTGTCGTTTTCACGTCGAACTTAAGGCCCTATTTATAGAAAAGAGTTCGTGGAAAGATAGAATTGCAGAACTCTAATCCACGAGGAATTAGGATAAAACACGTACCAGGTATTTTCAGCACCCAGAGCCAGGCGTTAAAAATAGGGTCTGGGCTGTTTTTCTTAGTCAGATTCGGATTCCTAGAATCCGGAGTATTTGAGATTTAATTGAGTCCTTTAGTGCGTATTAACCTTGTGACGGGATGCGTCCGGGCCCGTTACGAACTCTAGGCTCGTTAGGATTTTAATTAATACGTGACTCTTGCTTTCGAATCGTATTAGGAATAGGATTCTCTCGCAGTTTCTATCTCATTTAGGATTTATGTTGGAGTGCAACACCTAATTCTGACAGGTTTCTATCTTTTATGACTTGCCACTTTTAACAACTACCCATTACGGTAGTTACTATTTTTAGCAGGTTTCCATAAATAGCAGGTTTCTATAAATAGCAGGTTTCGGGTGAAATGAAAAGGGGAATTGAGATTCGTTATTTTATAGGAGATGCGTTGTCAAGTGGAGATTTACGTTTTCATCATCGAACCTTTCCCTTTCGGGAATGGGGACAAAAGTAGGTGTCTACACTAATAAGTTCTTAGACGTACCTATCAACCAAGAGTAGTTTCTAGACTATTAGCAAAAGGCTTTTGCTTACCTAAAAGATTTTAGAATTGAGTCTAAATACATAATGTGCTTAATTCTTCAATGGATTTTAGGGTCTTGGAATCATTTTATTCACACACCTGCCGGAACACATAACTTGAATAAAATGCTTAATGAACATTGAATTATGCATGTATGCTAGAATTTAAGTTTATTAAGAGAAACCGTGAATGGTTATTTATTTGTTTATTCTTTTCAATTGTAGTTTTAACTATGGAAAACAACAATCAAAACATCATCATGGGTTCTGAGCTTATGGTCAAGCTGAACCTAGCAAATTTTCTTGAATGGGAAGCTAAACTAGTTGAAATAGTCAGACTCAATGGACTTGAGTATGTACTGTTACATCCCATGCCAAGCTACTATGCCAGAGACATGACCCTTGAAAGATTTTCCGCCTGGGATGCGGATCTCAAAAAGGTTATGAGTCTCAGACTGAACAATATCCCTAATGAATGGGCTAGAAGGTTTGTAGCTTATGAACCTTTTACGCTCATCAAGAATCTGAGGGATATCTGTCGTGGAAGCACGGAGGACAGGGACCTGAACGTCCATGAGTTGATTGAATCAATGTCTGGTCTAAAGGTTAGTTCTCCCAACAGGTGTTATAGGATGGAAGTCCAAGAAACACATGTTCAGCTCCTTCGCACTAAACAAAGGGTAGGCGTCCCACTAAGGTTCCATGTGGATCTTATGCTTTCATATTTTGATCGCCTAAGTCTGCTAGGAACACCAATAAGCAAAAGGATGGCAGTCTCTATCTTGCTCAATTCACTGCACAGTGGGTTTGGTCGCTTCAAGAAACTATACCTAAGTGAACCAAGAGAAGAAACAGTTGCAGAATTTGTTCACCTTGTCAGAAAGGCTGAGATAATACTGGACTGTGAAGCCAAAGATTTACTCAAGGCTAAAGGGAGACCGTTCAAGAAAAGTGGAAAGTCCAAGGGCAATGCTAAATCAAAGCAGGACAAGTCCACATCAAGTTGTCTTTATTGTGATGGAATAGGCCATTACAAAAGAGAGTGTCCAAAGCTAAAGGAAGATCAGAAGAACGGAACAGTCGTTCCATCTTCAGGTATTTTCGTTATAGACTGTATACTTGCTAATTCAACTTCTTGGGTATTAGATACAGGTTGTGGCTCACACTTATGTTCCAACCCACAGGGACTAAGAAGAAGTAGAAAGTGAAGCAAGGGTGAAGTCGACCTACGAGTGGGAAATGGAGCACAGATTGCTGCATTAGCTGTAGGAACTTATTATTTGTCGTTGCCCTCTGGGCAAGTTTTGGAACTGGAAGAGTGTTTCCATGTTCCAAGTCTTACTTAAAACATCATTTCTGTTTCTTGCTTAGATGCTAAGGGATTTTCCTTTTTAATAAAAGACAATAGTTGTTCGTTTTATTTTAAAGAGATGTTTTATGGATCTGCTAGATTAGTCAATGGACTTTATTTATTAGATCACGACAAACAAGTTTATAACATAAATACCAAAAAGGATGATTCAGATCTCACCTATCTGTGGCATTGTCGATTAGGCCATATTAACTTGAAACGCATGGAAAGACTTCAAAAAGAAGGAATTCTAGAACCATTTGACTTAGAGGATTATGGTAAATGCGAATCATGTTTACTTGGCAAAATGACAAAGCAACCTTTCTCTAAAGTTGGAGAAAGAGCAATTGAACTATTGGGTTTAATCCATACAGATGTATGTGGACCAATAAGTACAAATGCTAGGGGTGGTTTCAGCTACTGTATCACTTTCACTGATGACTTCAGTAGATATGGTTATGTCTACCTAATGAAGCATAAGTCTGAATCCTTTGACAAATTCAAGGAATTTCAGAGTGAAGTAGAGAATCAATTAGGCAAGAAGATTAAAGCACTGCGGTTTGATAGAGGCGGTGAATATCTGAGCTATGAATTTGATGACCATCTAAAAGAATGTGGAATTCTATCAGAATTGACTCCTCCTGGAACACCACAAAATGGAACGGTGTGTCGGAATGGAGGAACAGAACCTTGCTAGACATGGTTAGGTCAATGATGGGTCAGGCCGAACTTCCAATAGAATTTTGGGGACATGCACTAAATACAGCTGCACTCACTATAAAAAGAGCTCCGTCTAAAGCTGTTGAAAAGACTTCATATGAGTTATGGTTTGGAAAGCCTCCAAAAGTGTCTTTTCTTAAGATTTGGGGATGTGAAGTATACGTCAAACAATTAATTTCAGACAAACTTCATCCAAAATCTGACAAATGTATCCTCGTGGGCTATCCAAAGGAAACAAAGGGGTATTACTTCTACAATACATCTGAGAACAAGGTGTTTGTTGCTCGAGATGGTATCTTTTTGGAAAAGAATCACATTTCCAAAATGACAAGTGGGAGAAAAGTAGACCTCGAAGAAATTCGAGTCAAACAACAAACTCTAGAGAATGCTCAAGATGACATTCAAGATGAAACTCAGAGATCTTTTGAAGTATCTGGTGAAAATCATGGTCAATCTAGAGATGTATCCCCGCGTAGATCGCAGAGATATAGATCTCAACCGGAAAGGTACTTAGGTATTTTGACGAACGAGAACTATGATGTTCTATTACTTGAAAGTGATGAACCTGCGACTTACAAGTAAGCTATGACGAGCCCTAGCTCCAAGCAATGGCAAGAAGCCATGCAATCTGAATTAGACTCCATGTCAGAAAACCAAGTATGGGATTTGGTCGATTTGCCAGATGGCTACCAAGCCATTGGAAGCAAATGGGTTTTCAAACTGAAAAAGGACAAGGATGGTTAACTTGAAGTTTTCAAAGCTAGATTGGTCGCAAAAGGTTACAGGCAAGTCCAAGGTGTGGATTACGATGAAACCTTTTCACCAGTTGCAATGCTAAAGTCTATTCGGATAATGTTAGCAATCTCTGCATATTACGATTACGAAATATGGTAGATGGATGTCAAAACCGCTTTCTTAAACGGCGTTTTAACAGAAACTATGTTTTTGACACAGCCTGAGGGTTTTGAGGATCCAAAGAATGCTAAAAAGGTATGCAAGCTAAAGAAATCAATCTACGGATTGAAGCAAGCATCAAGGAGCTGGAATATACGTTTTGATGAAGCAGTCAGTGACTTTGGTTTCATCAAGAACGCAGACGAATCTTGTGTATACAAGAGGGTCAGTGGGAGAAAAATTGCTTTCCTAGTATTATATGTCGATGACATATTACTTATCGGAAATGACGTTCCTATGTTAAACTCTGTCAAGATTTGGCTTGGGAAATGTTTTTCGATGGAGGATCTAGGAGAAGCATAGTACATATTGGGCATCAAGATTTACAGAGATAGATCTAAAAAGATGATTGGACTTAGTCAAAACACTTATATCAATAAGGTGCTTGATAGGTTCAAGATGGCAGACTCCAAGCGAGGCTACCTACCAATGTCTCATGGAATGACTCTAAGCAAGACTCAGTGCCCAAAAACACTTGATTAGCGTAGACGAATGAATGGGATTCCATATGCATCATTGATTGGTTCAATAATGTATGCTATGATATGTATGTTAGGTTATGATACATATGACAATTCATAAATCATGCGGAAAAACCATAAAGCCAGGAAAACATATTATTTACACATAATCATTTAGCATAGTTTAGATGCATACTCTTTGTTGCGTGCCTTCCCTAGCTGCGCCCGAACCGAACAAGAACAAGTCTTTAGGACTCCAAGTGTCGTCCCTCCGTAGATAGTCCACAGCACGTCCGGATCCGCCTTAAGATTGACCAACTAGAATCGCCATTAAGGTACTACTTATTTTCGGCTAAATGGGCATGAGTTATGGCTGATTTTTTTTGCTTAAAAATCCTAGCTTTGAATACTTGAAAACTTGTGTATAAATTTATGACCCTAGGCATATATTTATAGAACCTTGGAAAGGATTTCGAATCCTGTTAGAATACTAATTAATTAATTAGAATCCTATTAGAACTCTAAATATTTAATTTAATCTTTTAGGATTAGGATTTAATCTATGCACGAATCCCGATAGCTTTAGGATTCGTATAGCACGTACACACGCACCGCACGAGCATCGCACGCCCATGCGCAAGCCTTGCGGCCCACGCTGTGCGCACGGCGCACAGGCCCACTGCCCGCAGCCCATTTGTGCGCGCGCGCCAGCCTTGGCTGGGACTGGCCTTGCGCTGAGCCTGGTCGAGGCATTGGCGTGTTGTTGGATGCGTGTGGCTTGCTGGGCGATGGCCTGGCTTCGTGCTGGGCCCTCGTCCGGCAGGCCTCGTCCGATGCTTATTCGTACGATACGCTTCCGATTAAATTCCCGGTTCCGGAATTCATTTCCGATACGAACAATATTTAATATTTCCGATTCCGGAATTAATTTCCGTTTCGAACAAATATTTAATATTTCCGTTTCCGGAATTCATTTTCCGATTCCGATAATATTTCCGATTCTGACAATATTTCCGTTTCCGACAATATTTCCGATTCTGACAATATTTCCGTTTCCGGCAATATTTCCGATTCCGGCAATATTTCCATTTCCGATAATATTTTCCGATACGTGCCATGTTTCCGTTTCCGGCAACATCTACGACTTGGATAATATTTATATTTCCGATACGATCCATATTTCCGTTTCCGACAATATCATCGTTTCCGGGGTATTCATTTCTTGCCTGTGACGATCTCAGCTCGAACTGAAACCAAGATCCGTCGATTCCGAATATCCATAGATGGAGTATTTAATGCCATTAAATACTTGATCCGTTTACGTACTATTTGTGTGACACTACGGGTTCAGTCAAGAGTAAGCTGTGGATTAATATAATTAATTCCACTTGAACTGAAGCGGCCTCTAGCTAGGCATTCAGCTCACTTGATCTCACTGAATTATTAACTTGTTAATTAATACTGAACCGCTTTTATTAGACTTAACATTGAATGCATACTTGGACCAAGGGCATTATTTCCTTCAGTCTCCCACTTGTCCTTAGGGACAAGTGTGCATTTCCTAATTCCTTTGTCGCTCGATGCTTGCTCTTGAACATAAGGTAAGAGTTGTCATCCTTATTATGTCCAGAGGTGTTCCTCGGTTTCAGAGTTCAACTGATCAAATAAACAGATAATCATAGCCTATGATTCATCCGAGCACGGCCATGCATTTCACAGTTTCTAGCTCTCCGAGTGGCCTTGTACAACTTTTAAGCATCTCATCTCGATTTATGGGAGAACAATCCCAATCTTGCGATCTTGAGATTAGACTTCGTTTGATAGGTGATTACCTGAGCGTTGCCTTTATAGCCTCCTTTTACGGTGCGACGGTTGGTCAACTTCAAAGCAACCAGTTCTCAAACAAGTAATCTCAAATCACTCAGGTATTGAGGATTTAGTGTCTAATAATTTTAATGAAATTTACTTATGACAGATTTTCATCTCTTACAGTAAAGTTTCATAGGTCTTGTCCGATACTAGTCTTCCCAAAGTAAGTATCTATGCAAATGATTATGACATTGCCATGTCCACATAGTTCAAGAAACAGAACTACTAGTCATCTTGCATTCTAGTCGTCTAACGTTTTCTATTCGTCCAATTTTATAGAAAACTCCGACTAGGGACCATTTTCAACCTTTGACATTCAAGTTCACTTGATAGACATTTCTTAGTCACAGGACTGGTCCTGACAGTCTATCTTGAATATATTGTTAAATTGAAGGGACTCATCATTTAATAAACCACAAATTAAATGGAAAAATTAATTCTTTTCATTTATTGTGAATGGTTAACCAATAATGTTTTATAAAGATTTAAACTCTAAAACTTTAAAACATTAAATAGGGATATCAAAGCCATTCTCCAATATGCTTGATTCCCATAGCTGCAGTGTGCGAGTTGTGCTTCGCCTGCGGCAGAGGTTTAGTCAATGGATCTGATATGTTGTCATCAGTTCCAATCTTGTTTATCTCGACTTCTTTTCTTTCAACGAACTCTCGTAGAAGGTGAAATCTACGAAGTACATGCTTGACTCTCTGGTGGTGTCTAGGCTCCTTTGCCTGTGCAATAGCTCCGTTATTATCACAATACAGGGCTATTGGTCCTTTAATGGAGGGGACTACACCAAGTTCACCTATGAACTTCCTTAGCCATATAGCTTCCTTTGCTGCTTCATGTGCAGCAATGTACTCCGCTTCAGTTGTAGAATCCGCAATGGTGCTTTGCTTAGCACTTTTCCAGCTTACTGCACCCCCGTTGAGGCAAACTTGCGTCCGTATAGCCTTTAACAATTAATTCATCATCTCCACCATAGACCAGAAAGTCATCTTTGTGCCTTTTCAGGTACTTCGGAATATTCTTGGCAGCAGTCCAATGTGCCTCTCCTGGGTCTGACTGGTATCTGCTCGTAGCACTGAGTGCGTACGCAACATCCGGGCGTGTACATATCATAGCATACATTATTGAACCAATCAATGATGCATATGGAATCCCATTCATTCGTCTACGCTCATCAAGTGTTTTTGGGCACTGAGTCTTGCTTAGAGTCATTCCATGAGACATGGGTAGGTAGCCTCGCTTGGAGTCCGCCATCTTGAACCTATCAAGTACCTTATTGATATAAGTGCTTTGACTAAGTCCAATCATCCTTTTAGATCTATCTCTGTAAATCTTGATGCCCAATATGTACTGTGCTTCTCCTAGATCTTTCATCGAAAAACATTTCCCAAGCCAAATCTTGACAGAGTTTAACATAGGAATGTCATTTCCGATAAGTAATATATCGTCGACATATAATACTAGGAAAGCAATTTTGCTCCCACTAACCTTCTTGTATACACAAGATTCGTCTGCGTTCTTGATGTAACCAAAGTCACTGACTGCTTCATCAAAACGTATATTCCAGCTCCTGGATGCCTGCTTCAATCCGTAGATTGACTTCTTTAGCTTTCATACCTTTTTAGCATTCTTTGGATCCTCAAAACCTTCAGGCTGTGTCATAAACAAAGTTTCTGTTAAAACGCCGTTTAAGAAAGCAGTTTTGACATCCATCTGCCATATTTCGTAATCGTAATATGCAGCGATTGCTAACATTATCCGAATAGACTTTAGCATTGCAACTGGTGAAAAGGTTTCATCGTAATCCACACCGTGGACTTTCCTGTAACCTTTTGCAACCAATCTAGCTTTGAAAACTTCAAGTTTCCCATCCTTGTCCTTTTTCAGTTTGAAAACCCATTTGCTTCCAATGGCTTGGTAGCCATCTGGCAAATCGACCAAATCCCATACTTGGTTTTCAGACATGGAGTCTAATTCAGATTGCATGGCTTCTTGCCATTGCTTGGAGCTAGGGCTCGTCATAGCTTGTTTGTAAGTCGCAGGTTCATCACTTTCAAGTAATAGAACGTCATAGCTCTCGTTCGTCAAAATACCTAAGTACCTTTCCGGTTGAGATCTATATCTTTTTCTAGATTGACCATGATTCTCACCAGATTCTTCTAAAGATCTCTGAGTTTCATCCTGAATGTCATCTTGAGCATTCTCTAGAGTTTGTTGACTCGAATTTCTTCGAGGTCTACTTTTCTCCCACTTGTCATTTTGGAAATGTGATCTTTCTCCAAAAAGACACCATCTCGAGCAACAAACACCTTGTTCTCAGATGTATTGTAGAAGTAATACCCCTTTGTTTCCTTTGGATAGCCCACAAGGATACATTTGTCAGATTTTGGATGAAGTTTGTCTGAAATTAATCGTTTGACGTATACTTCACATCCCCAAATCTTCAGAAAAGACACATTTGGAGGCTTTCCAAACCATAATTTATATGGAGTCTTTTCGACAGCTTTAGACGGAGCTCTATTTATAGTGAGTGCAGCTGTATTTAGTGCATGTCCCCAAAATTCTAATGGAAGTTTGGCCTGACCCATCATTGACCTGACCATGTCTAGCAAGGTTCTGTTCCTCCGTTCCGACACACCGTTCCATTGTGGTGTTCCAGGAGGAGTCAATTCTGATAGAATTCCACATTCTTTTAGATGGTCATCAAATTCATAGCTCAGATATTCACCGCCTCTATCAGACCGCAGTGCCTTAATCTTCTTGCCTAATTGATTCTCTACTTCACTCTGAAATTCCTTGAATTTGTCAAAGGATTCAGACTTATGCTTCATTAGGTAGACATAACCATATCTACTGAAGTCATCAGTGAAAGTGATAAAGTAGCTGAAACCACCTCTAGAATTTGTACTCATTGGTCCACATACGTCTGTATGGATTAAACCCAATAGTTCATTTGCTCTTTCTCCAACTTTAGAGAAAGGTTGCTTTGTCATTTTGCCAAGTAAACATGATTCGCATTTACCATAATCCTCTAAGTCAAATGGTTCTAGAATTCCTTCCTTTTGAAGTCTTTCTAAGCGTTTCAAGTTTATATGGCCTAATCGACAATGCCACAGATAGGTGAGATCTGAATCATCCTTTTTGGCCTTTTTGGTATTTATGTTATATACTTGTTTGTCGTGATCTAATAAATAAAGTCCATTGACTAATCTAGCAGATCCATAAAACATCTCTTTAAAATAAAACGAACAACTATTGTCTTTTATTAAAAAGGAAAATCCCTTAGCATCTAAGCAAGAAACCGAAATGATGTTTTTAGTAAGACTTGGAACATGGAAACATTCTTCCAGTTCCAAAACTAGCCCGGAGGGCAACGACAAATAATAAGTTCCTACAGCTAATGCAGCAATCCGTGCTCCATTTCCCACTCGTAGGTCGACTTCACCCTTGATTAACTTTCTACTTCTTCTTAGCCCTGTGGATTGGAACATAAGTGTGAGCCACAACCTGTATCTAATACCCAAGAAGTTGAATTAGCAAGTATACAATCTATAATGAAAATACCTGAAGATGGAACGACTGTTCCGTTCTTCTGATCTTCCTTTAGCTTCAAGCAAACTCTCTTCCAATGCCCCTTCTTCTTGCAGTAGAAGCATTCGGATTCAGAAGTGGGTTGACTGACCTTTCTCTTTACAGATTTGGCGCCAGTTTGCTTAGTTGGGCTGGCCTTGTTGCCACCTTTCTTAGCATTCCTCTTCTTTCCAGATTTCTTGAACTTGCCCCCACGCACCATAAGCACATCCTGCTTATCACTTTTGAGCGTCTTTTCAGCGGTCTTCAGCATACCGTGAAGCTCAGTGAGCGTTTTGTCCAGACTATTCATACTGTAGTTCAGTTTGAACTGATCATACCCGCTATGAAGAGAATGGAGGATGGTGTCTATAGCCATTTCCTGAGAAAATTGCTGATCCAGCCGACTCATATTCTCAAAGAGTCCAATCATTTGGAGAACATGTGGACTTACGGGCTCGCCTTTCTTAAGCTTGGTCTCAAGAATTTGCCTATGAGTCTCGAATCTTTCGACTCGAGCCAGATCTTGGAACATGTTCTTCAACTCACTGATGATTGTGAAAGCATCTGAGTTGATGAACGTTTTCTGCAGATCTGCACTCATGGTGGCGAGCATTAGACATTTCACATCCTTGTTGGCATCAATCCAACGATTGAGGGCTGCCTGAGTGACCCCGTCGCCTGCGGCTTCGGGCATCGCCTCTTCTAGGACATACTCCTTTTCTTCCTGCATAAGAACTATTTGCATGTTCCTTTGCCAGTCAAGGAAGTTTTTCCCGTTCAACTTCTCCTTTTCGAGAATTGATCGAATGTTGAATGAATTGTTGTTTGCCATAGTTAAAACTACAATTGAAAAGAATAAACAAATAAATTCTAGCATACATGCATAATTCAATGTTCATTAAGCATTTTATTCAAGTTATGTGTTCCGGCAGGTGTGAATAAAATGATTCCAAGATCCTAAGATCATTGAAGAACTAAGCACAGTTTGTCGACTTAATCCTAAAACATCTTAGGTAAGCAAAAGCCTTTTGCTAATAGTCTAGTAACTATTCTTGGTTGATAGGTACGTCTAAGAACTTATTAGGTAAACCTATCGATTTTTGCCACGACATAAAAGGACTCCTTACTTATATCGTTGAGTTTCACCAAAACTAACATGTACTCACAATTATTTGTGTACCTTGCCCCTTTAGGACCAATAAGTAACACCTCGCTGAGCGAAAACTATTACTAGATTGATGTAAAGGATATCCAAGCAAGTGTATATTTTGGCATGGCACCTTTTAACTCAATTTTTAAGTTTGGAACTTAAGGCTCTTACTATGTTGGTTAGATTTTAAGTGAACTAAAATCCTTAATCATGCAACATAATCAAGCTTTTGATCTCATGCATTTTAAGACATATTTAAAAGCAATAAATAACTTAAAACATGCATAAGATAAATGTGATCTAGTATGGCCCGACTTCATCTTGAAGCTTTAACTTCAAAGTCCGTCTTGAAAATCTCCGTGGGAGGCACCATTTTCTTCAAATAGAATAAGCTATAATTAAAACTAATTACAACTATTTGATGGTACGCAGACCATATTTGAATTGAAAAACAACTTTGGTACTTTAGACCAATTACATTCAAATTAATGGTACGCAGACCATATTTTCTATCCTATTTGGGCCATACTAGTCACTTCATAACCTGCAAAACAGTACATATACAATATATACCATTGACCCATTCATTATCATGAATGGCCCACATAGCTGGTTAGTAAAACACATTATGCATCACATAAACATTTGCAGCAATTAATCAAGGTCACCAATAATCTACCAATTATTCAGTCCTTATTAATTCTAATCAAGTTGTTTTAACCTTAAGGATTTGTAGACCTAATCAAGAGTTTTATGACTAAAAGTGCTCCCACTTAAACCAATAAATTCATATGCTTTACTAATTTTAAACATAAAAATGTATTTCTAGTCTAACCGGAAACATACAAATTTAATTAAAATTTAAAGCTCATATAAATTTATAATTGAATCCAAAAGTTTAATTTAATTTCAGTCGTATTTAAATTAATTCATGATTTTAATTTTAGTAAAATAATTAGAATAAATAAAATTTATTATAATTACAATATTCAAAATTAAAATCCAAGAAAATAATTTAAATTATCAATTTTAAAATTAATTAAAATTACGTAAACTAAAAATTTCAAATTAAAATTTCAAAACGATCTAATCGCAACGCAACAACCTCACGCACCGCACGCCCATGGGCCACACGCACACAGCCATCGCTGGCCATGTGCGCGCAGCCCATGCGCTGCCTCGCATCGCTGCTGCTCACCATCGCAAGGCATCACGCATGGTGCTCGCTGCGCGCGCCAGCGCTCGACGCACGAGCATGCTGCCGCAGCCCATCGCTGGGCGCAGCACTCGTCGCACGTCGCAACACGCACTCGCACGCCATCGCTGGGCGCAGCGCTCGTCGCACGCGCAACAAGCACTCGCACGCCATCGCTGGGCGCAGCGCTCGTCGCACGCACAACAGCGCTCGCTGCGCGCGAGCGACCGATGCTTGGCGCAGCACTCGTGGCACGCGAGCTTACGCTCGCTGCGCGCGAGGCTCCGCACGCTTGCGCGAGGCAGTGCGCGTTGTGGCGCAGCTCGCTTGGTGCCCACACGCGACTGCTCGTGCCTTGCTCTCGCCCTCGCCCATTCGCCCATTGCACACAGCCCACGACACAAGGCAGGGCTGCTGCCTTGTGCTCGTGCACCATGGCCTTGCTCATTGCATTCGTACCGCATGGGCGACGAGCTCCTTTGCTCGTCGTCACATGCCCGCACTATACAACACCCCTTAAGGGTAACACGTAGCGTCCATTGCTTTGTGCGTGCAAGTTATATGAGCGAATCGCATAAAAATTTAAAATTTATATTCAAAATTAATGACAAATTAATAAATAATATTATTTTCATAATTTTACGGCGAAAAATCGAAAATTTATTATTCAATTGATTTCCGATTAACATGGATTCAAGTCTAGGTCATAAAAAATTTAAAATTTAACATAAATTTACAATTTTTATGGTGGTTTTTAATCATAGGTATCTAATTAAATTATAACTAATTATGAAAATCAAATTAATTCTAAATTATTCCAATTTTCAACAAATTAATCATAGTTACAAATTAGATTGCATAATTAACAAGGCTAGGCATTCAAACTTGTTAAACATATACAGTAGGTCAATCAAAAATTCAAGATTTATCAACAAGAATCGCAAATATCTAATTTAACATCTTAAATTTACGAAATTTTGCATTCGAAAACTAAAACCTCCGAAAAGTCATAGTTAGGCTTCGAATTTGAGAAATCTGGGTTCGGCCGAAAAATATTAATTTTGTCAAAATTTTAGAATGCCTTTTACATGCGGAATTGACACAAAAATCACTCGATTTGGATGAGTAATGAAGAAACTGCCGAAAAACTGCGTACGTATAATTAAATAAACGCAATTTGCAATTAATTAACAATTACGAAAATTAATCACCCCTTTTAATTCTTGCAAATTTGTAATATTTAACCATGTTCATGCAATTTAGATTATGAAAATAATAAGAGGCTCGTGATACCACTGTTAGGTTATGATACATATGACAATTCATAAATCATGCGGAAAAACCATAAAGCCAGGAAAACATATTATTTACACATAATCATTTAGCATAGTTTAGATGCATACTCTTTGTTGCGTGCCTTCCCTAGCTGCGCCCGAACCGAACAAGAACAAGTCTTTAGGACTCCAAGTGTCGTCCCTCCGTAGATAGTCCACAGCACGTCCGGATCCGCCTTAAGATTGACCAACTAGAATCGCCCTTAAGGTACTACTTATTTTCGGCTAAATGGGCAAGAGTTATGGCTGATTTTTTTTTGCTTAAAAATCCTAGCTTTGAATACTTGAAAACTTGTGTATAAATTTATGACCCTAGGCATATATTTATAGAACCTTGGAAAGGATTTCGAATCCTGTTAGAATACTAATTAATTAATTAGAATCCTATTAGAACTCTAAATAATTAATTTAATCTTTTAGGATTAGGATTTAATCTATGCACGAATCCCGATAGCTTTAGGATTCGTATAGCACGTACACACGCACCGCACGAGCATCGCACGCCCATGCGCAAGCCTTGCGGCCCACGCTGTGCGCACGGCGCACAGGCCCACTGCCCGCAGCCCATTTGTGCGCGCGCGCCAGCCTTGGCTGGGACTGGCCTTGCGCTGGGCCTGGTCGAGGCATTGGCGTGTTGTTGGATGCGTGTGGCTTGTTGGGCGATGGCCTGGCTTCGTGCTGGGCCCTCGTCCGGCAGGCCTCGTCCGATGCTTATTTGTACGATACGCTTCCGATTAAATTCCCGGTTCCGGAATTCATTTCCGATACGAACAATATTTAATATTTCCGATTCCGGAATTAATTTCCGTTTCGAACAAATATTTAATATTTCCGTTTCCGGAATTCATTTTCCGATTCCGATAATATTTCCGATTCTGACAGTATTTCCGTTTCCGGCAATATTTCCGATTCCGGCAATATTTCCATTTCCGATAATATTTTCCGATACGTGCCATGTATCCGTTTCCGGCAACATCTACGACTTGGATAATATTTATATTTCCGATACGATCCATATTTCCGTTTCCGGCAATATCATCGTTTCCGGAGTATTCATTTCTTGCCTGTGACGATCTCAGCTCCCACTGAAACCAAGATCCGTCGATTCCGAATATCCATAGATGGAGTATTTAATGCCATTAAATACTTGATCCGTTTACGTACTATTTGTGTGACCCTACCGGTTCAGTCAAGAGTAAGCTGTGGATTAATATCATTAATTCCACTTGAACTGAAGCGGCCTCTAGCTAGGCATTCAGCTCACTTGATCTCACTGAATTATTAACTTGTTAATTAATACTGAACCGCTTTTATTAGACTTAACATTGAATGCATACTTGGACCAAGGGCATTATTTCCTTCAATGTACACGCCCGGATGTTGCGTCTGCACTCAGTGCTACGAGCAGATACCAGCAGACCCAGGAGAGGCACATTGGACTGCTGCCAAGAATATTCTGAAGTACCTGAAAAGGCACAAAGATGACTTCCTGGTCTATGGTGGAGATGATGAATTAATTGTTAAAGGTTATACGGACGCAAGTTTCCAAACCGACAAAGATGATTTCAGATCACAGTCTGGGTTTGTCTTCTGCCTCAACGGAGGTGCAGTAAGCTGGAAAAGTGCTAAGGAAAGTACCATTGCGGATTCTACAACTGAAGCGGAGTACATTGCTGCACATGAAGCAGCAAAGGAAGCTATATGGCTAAGGAAGTTCATAGGTGAACTTGGTGTATTCCCCTCCATTAAAGGACCAATAGCCCTGTATTGTGATAATAACGGAGCTATTGCACAGGCAAAAGAGCCTAGACACCACCAAAGAGTCAAGCATGTACTTCGTAGATTTCACCTTCTACGAGAGTTCGTTGAAAGAAAAGAAGTCGAGATAAGCAAGATTGAAACTGATGACAACATATCAGATCCATTGACTAAACCTCTGCCGCAGGCAAAGCACAACTCGCACACTACAGCTATGGGAATCAAGCATATTGGAGAATGGCTTTGATGTCCTTATTTAATGTTTTAAAGTTTTAGAGCTTAATTCTTTGTAAAACATTATTGGTTAATCATTCACAATAAATGAATAGAATTCATTTTTCCATTTAATTTGTGGTTTATTAAATGATGAGTCCCTTCAATTTGACGATATATTCAAGATAGACTGTCAGGACCAGTCCTGTGACTAAGAAATGTCTATCAAGTAAACTTGAATGTCAAAAGTTGAAAATGGTCCCTGGTCGGAGTTTTCTATAAAATTGGACGCATAGAAAACATTAGACGACTAAAATGCAAGATGACTAGTAGTTCTGTTTCTTAAACTATGTGGACATGGCAATGTCATAATCATTTGCATAGATACTTACTTTGGGAACACTAGTATCGGACAGACCTATGAAACTTTACTGTAAGAGATGAAAATCTGTCATAAGTAAATTTCATTAAAATTATTAGACACTAAATCCTCAATACCTGAGTGATTTGAGATTACTTGTTTGAGAACTGGTTGCTTTGATGTTGACCAACCGTCGCACCGTAAAAGGAGGCTATAAAGGCAACGCTCAGGTAATCACCTATCAAACGAAGTCTAATCTCAAGATCACAAGATTGGGATTGTCCTCCCATAAATCGGGATGAGATGCTTAAAAGTTGTACAAGGCCACTCGGAGAGCTAGAAACTGTAAAATGCATGGCCGTGCTCGGATGAATCATAGGCTATGATTACCTGTTTATTTGATCAGTTGAACTCTGAAACCGAGAAACACCTCTGGACATAATAAGGATGACAACTCTTACCTTATGTTCAAGAGCCAGCATCGAGCGACAAAGGAATTAGGTAATGCACACTTGTCCCTAAGGACAAGTGGGAGACTGAAGGAAATAATGCCCTTGGTCCAAGTATGCATATAATATTAAGTCTAATAAATGCGGTTCAGTATTAATTAACAAGTTAATAATTAAGTGAGATCAAATGAGCTGAATGCCTAGCTAGAGGCCGCTTCAGTTCAAGTGGAATTAATTATATTAATCCACAGCTTACTCTTGACTGAACCCGTAGGGTAAATAGTACGTAAACGGATCAAGTATTTAATGGCATTAAATACTCCATCTATGGATATTCGGAATCCACGGATCTTGGTTTGAGTGGGAGCTGAGATCGCCACAAGCAAGAAATGAATACTCCGGAAACGATGATATTACCGGAAACGAAAATATGGATCGTATCGGAAATATAAATATTATCCAAGTCGTAAATGTTGTCGGAAACGGAAACATGGTACGTATTGGAAAATATTAATGGAAATGGAAATATTGCCGGAATCGGAAATATTGCCGGAAACGGAAATATTGTCAGAATATGAAATATTATCGGAATCGGAAAATAATTCCGGAAAAGGAAATATTAAATATTTGTTCGAAACGGAAATTAATTCCGGAATCGGAAATATTAAATATAATTCGTATCGGAAATAAATTCCGGAATCGGGAATTTAATCGGAAGCGTATCGTACGAATTAGCATCGGACGAGGCCTGCCAGACGAAGGCCCAGCACGAAGCCGGGCCATCGCCCAGCAAGCCAGCGCGCCACAACGCACCAGCCAAGGCTGCGCCAGGCCCACCGCAAGGCAGGCCCAGCGCGCGCCAAGGCTGCTGCAGCGTGTGGGCCTCGTGGCAATGGGCTGCGAGTGCTCGCGGGCTGGGCGCGCGCGCATTGCGCCCCTCGTGGGCTGATGTGCGTGCGTGTGTGTGTTTGTGTTCATATACGAATCCTAAAGCTATCAGGATTCGATATATGATTAAATTCCTAATCCTAAAAGGATAAATTAATTAAATAAGAGTTCTACTAGGATTCTAGTTTAATTAATTCGTATCCTAGTAGGATTCCAGTTCCTTTTTCATACCTCTATAATTAGGTGCCTAGGGTCATAATTTATAGATACAATTGAAGTATTCTAAAGGTAAGATTTTGAAGAAAAATCAGCCATACACTTGCACCTAAATAGCCGAAATTCCTAAGCAACCTTAAGGGCGATTCTAGTTGGTCAAGCTTAAGGCGGATCCGGACGTGCTGTGGACTATCTACGGAGGGACGACACTTGGAGTCCTAAAGACTTGTTCTTGTTCGGTTCGGGCGTAGCTAGGGAGGGCATGCAACAAAGTGTATGCATCTAAACTATGCTAAATGATTATGTGTAAATAATATGCTTTCCTGGCTTTATGGTTTTTCCGCATGATTTATGTTTTGTCATATGAATCATAACATAACATGAGGATCGCCAAAAACGTATCGTATGACTTTAAGCATGACGAACATATACCAATCTCTATTGATCTAAGTGAAGATCAACTAGATTGAGATCAAGAATACTTATGGTACTTGAAAAGGTACATAGGAATAGTTGATTCAAGGAAATAAAGATATGCTAAATATTGATGCTACACGCATAAACACTGGTAAAGGATCAAGCAAGATCCCTTTGGAGTTAACCATTGACAAGGACGAGCTATAGAGCATCGTGTTTTGAAATGGCAACATGGATTGGAGACCATGAGTTGTTGCGTGGGAAATTAAAATATTAATTTCTATGTTCTAAGATACAGCTGGAAAGTCTTCCACATATCTGTGAACTGCTTGGATAAGTAAATCCAAACAAAGCATCACTAGCAACCTATGCAGTTGAAGTAAAAGTACTTATTGCCTAAGAAGCAATTAAACAGGGTTGTTTATGTTAAAGAGTTCTTCATTGAACTTGGGTAGATCACATGTCTGCTGAATTGATGGTTCTTCATTGCAAAATGCGTAGAACCACTCTTGTAGCTAGAAAGCATAGATCACAAAACTAAACACACTCAAAAGATCTTATCATCCTATCTCGAAAAGACATTCGATGAAAAGGATATTAAGATTGGCCAATCATGATAACTAAACCTATGCAACAAGTGAGAAACAACACTCACATTGTGGCACTGGAAATTAAGCATAGCTTTGAATTCCACTAATTGTTTTAAAGATGGGTTCGGGGCCCATGGTTGTAAAACATTTGGATTGAACATTTATCATATATGAAATGTATTTTCATATTCCATTTAATCTTGGTTTAGTATTAAATGATGAGTCCCTTCAATTTGACGAAATATTCAAGATAGACTGTCAGGACCAGTCCTGTGACTAAGAAATGTCTATCAAGTGAACTTGAATGTCAAAAGTTGAAAATGGTCCCTGGTCGGAGTTTTCTATAAAGATGGACGCATAGAAAACGTTAGACGACTAGAATGCAAGATGACTAGTACTTCTGTTTCTTGAACTATGTGGACATGGCAATGTCGTAATCATTTGCATAGATACTTACTTTGGGAAGACTAGTATCGGACAGACCTATGAAACTTTACTGTAAGAGATGAAAATCTGTCATAATTAAATTTCATTAAAATTATTAGACACTGAATCCTCAATACCTGAGTGATTTGAGATTACTTGTTTGAGAACTGGTTACTTTGACGTTGACCAACCGTCGCACCGTAAAACGAGGCTATAAAGGCAACGCTCAGGTAATCACCTATCAAACGAAGTCTAATCTCAAGATCGCAAGATTGGGATTGTCCTCCCATAAATCGGGATGAGATGCTTAAAAGTTGTACAAGGCCACTCGGAGAGCTAGAAACTGTA
Source organism: Spinacia oleracea (assembly GCF_020520425.1). Lineage (NCBI taxonomy): Eukaryota > Viridiplantae > Streptophyta > Magnoliopsida > Caryophyllales > Amaranthaceae > Spinacia > Spinacia oleracea. The sequence continues at coordinate 87,227,417 of NC_079492.1, read as the reverse complement.
AAATGCATGGTCGTGCTCGGATGAATCATAGGCAATGATTATCTGTTTATTTGATCATTTGAACTCTGAAACCGAGAAACACCTCTGGACATAATAAGGATGACAACTCTTACCTTATGTTCAAGAGCAAGCATCGAGCGACAAAGGAATTAGGTAATGCACACTTGTCCCTAAGGACAAGTGGGAGACTGAAGGAAATAGTGCCCTTGGTCCAAGTATGCATATAATATTAAGTCTAATAAATGCGGTTCAGTATTAATTAACAAGTTAATAATTCAGTGAGATCAAGTGAGCTGGATGCCTAGCTAGAGGCCGCTTCAGTTCAAGTGGAATTAATTATATTAATCCACATCTTACTCTTGACTGAACCCGTAGGGTCACACAAATAGTACGTAAACGGATCAAGTATTTAATGGAATTAAATACTCCATCTATGGATATTCGGAATCGACGGATCTTGGTTTGAGTGGGAGCTGAGATCGACACAAGCAAGAAATGAATACTCCAGAAACGATGATATTGCCGGAAACGGAAATATGGATAGTATCGGAAATATAAATATTATCCAAGTCGTAGATGTTGCCGGAAACGGAAACATGGTACGTATCGGAAAAATTTATCGGAAATGGAAATATTGCCGGAATCGGAAATATTGCCGGAAACGGAAATATTATCAGAATCGGAATTATTATCGGAATCGGAAAATAATTCCGGAAACGGAAATATTAAATATTTGTTCGAAACGGAAATTAATTCCGGAATCGGAAATATTAAATATTGTTCGTGTCGGAAATGAATTCCGGAACCGGGAATTTAATCGGAAGCGCATCGTACGAATTAGCATCGGACGAGGCTTGCTAGACGAAGGCCCAGCACGAAGCCTGGCCCACACCCAGCAAGCCGAGCGCCCAACACGAAGGCCACAAGCCTCGCCGGGCCCAGCGCAAGGCCAGGCCCAGCAAGCCTGCTGGCGCGCGCGCTGAGCGTGCCCGTGGGCTGCGAGGCAGCGCTCATGCGTGTGGGCCGCAAGGCCTGCGCGGTGCGTGCTTCCCTCGTGGTCGTGTGACGCTCGTGTTCGTAACGAATCCTAATCCTATCGGAATTCGTGCATTGATTAAATCCTAATCCTAAAAGATTAACTTTATTATTTAGACTTCTAATAGGATTCTAATTAATAAATCCATATCCTAGTAGGATTATAATTCCTTTCCATAAACTCTGTAAATAGGTGCCTAGGGTCACATATTTACATCGAGATTTGAAGTATTCAAAAGGTAAGATCTTCAAGCAAAAATCAGCCAAACACTTGCAACCCAAATAGCCGAAAATCCTAGTAACCTTAAGGGCGATTCTAGTTGGTCAAGCTTAAGGCAGATACGGACGTGTTGTGGACTATCTACGGAGGGACGACACTTGGAGTCCTAAAGACTTGTTCTTGTTCGGTTCGGGCGCAGCTAGGGAGGGCACGCTACAAAGTGTATGCATCTGAATTATGCTAAATGATTATGTGTAAATAATATGTTTCCTGGCTTTATGGTTTTTCCGCATGATTTATGTTTATCCATATGTATCATAACCTAACAGCATACGCTTCGAGTTGTCCACTCGGCACTTGTCGCTAGTAGTACACCTGTCCCAAACCCAATCGCTCGCCCACTAAGGTCCCTCTCATTGGTGCATGCCCCCTTGGCTTACATCATGATTGGCCTCTTGGGACGAAATTCGTCTGTTGAATGCACTACCTCGACCGGGGCATGTGTTGGATCTACGATAGAAGCGGTACCAAGCCAGGCGCAAATATTACCCATAGAAGCCTATCATAAACTACGTGACATATTATTTCTGCTTCACCTTGTAATGTTAGTTATGTGTAGCGAATTACAAGATTATATTGTGATTGTGTGTGACAAATAACGCTAGAAAACCAACGACCCTAAAAATTGCCCAAACATTCATAAAACACCAATTGGCCAAAGAGTCATACCAAGATACGTGTTCCGCAACCCCGGGCTATCGCCACAAAAACAAGCGAAGCCTAGGATGGCCTGTGACGGGATCCCACAACGCTGCACGACGCGTAAAGGACGTTATTAGGCAAGCACGCAAAATCAAGTCGCGTGTACAAAAAAATAATACGCGAACAGAATACGAGTACCAGTCAGGGACGCATTTTCAGCGCCCCTGGTTGGGCGTCAAATATTTCCACGCCCTGCGCCGGGCGCTAAAGTTTCTGCTTCGCCTCTTGGCCAGGCACCGCAGCCTCGGTGCCCGCGCAAAAAATATACGTAGCAATAAAAAATTCATAACAAATTTGCCACGAGGACGTTGAAAAAGCACTCGATTCTAAGAACGACTTATAAAATAAACGACTCTTTGTGTCGTCATTAGGCCTCCTATGACGGCGATGTTCGGCACCAAAATCGAGCAAGCTAATTAAAATAACTTTGAATGTCACACGGGCAAGTGTTCCAAAAATCTAAAGAATGACCAAAAGAAAAGCCAAAATATACCAACAAGAGTGAGAATAGAAAACCGATAGGAAGAGTCAAAAGTCTAGACTAAGTAATGCTTAATTTTGGGCCTAAACTTTAGCTTGTCTTATGCATAGGGCTGGTTCTGCCACTTGGCGTCGATCTGAAAATCAAAGGTTAGTACGTCTCGAAGATACATCACCAACACAAAGTTTAGCAACTCCAAGCTCCATCCGTCACTCCCCCTTTCAAGGATCTCCGATTCCCCAACCTCGATTCACACCTTCAAACATGTCCATGGAAGAGCTGCGGGACCAACTGGCCCAAATAACCCTACTTATGAATCAACTGAAAATGGAAAACGAATCCTTAGCGGCTGCGCAAGCCAAACATGACCTTGATAACGAGAAGAAGATCGAAAAAATGGTTCTGCAACAAACCATGGGGAGCAAGTATTTCTCCCTTGATCCTGAACCTTTTCCCGGCAAACTACCAGAAAAGTTTAGTTCATCCGACTTACCGAAGTTCAAAGCCACTGACAATCCCCGTGATCATCTCTTGAGCTTTGTGAATGCCATGGACTTGAAAGGTGTGGAAAAGTCCATGTATCTGCCTGCCTTTCCTTTGTCCTTGGAACCTGTGCCACTCAAATGGTACTACCACCAGGACCCTAAGCTCTTCCCCACTTGGGAGGACTTTGTCAATGTCTTCATCAAGCAATACTCGTCAAACATGGATTTTCAAGTCACCATGCGCGAGCTGGAAGTCCTCTTCCAAAAGAAAAATGAAGGTTTCACGGCCTACTTTGCTAGATGGAGGGACCAAGCGGCCCCATTAATCAATAGGCCTCCTGAAACTGAATTGGTCCTAAAGTTCATTGACAACCTAGACCCAGCTTATAAACAACATCTTAGATACTTGGGCCTTGACACTTTCAAAAGGGTTTACGATGTAGGAATAAAGATCGAGGATGACCTCATAAAAACAGTACAAAGCAAGCCTGCATACAAAAGTAATACCTACAACAGGGGCCACACACCTCAAGCCCAAGAGGTCCACGCCGTAGAAGAAACCCCAACCCCAAGGAGCCCCGGGAGATGGACCCGAGACCAAAAGTTTTCCCCACTCGGGTAAACTCTAGTACAAGCCTTCCAAAGACTAACCAAACAAGGAAAACTAAGGCCCATAGGCCCCACACCCGACCCTCCATTCAAAAATAAATACTGGGTCGAGGGCGCCCGCTGCGAGTTCCATCAAGGAAATGGGCATGATACCGAAAACTGCTGGAATCTAAAAAACACGATCCATGATATGATAGAAGATGAAATAATACCCCTCCCTAACGTTGGCAAACCCAACAACAACAAGAGCCCACTCGGCTCTTGTCACATCTCTCTCGATCAACCAGAAAATATGAGCTTTGACCCTACGGTGTATATTACGCCCCAAGGTGCACCACTCGCCATGATCCCCATGGATCAAATCGAGAGAGAAGTGTGCGGTGTGTGGGATGATGATGCTGAAGATATCTATCTGTCCCAAGTATCGGGCTAGGACCTCTTTACTGAAACTTGGCCCGGACACTCTCCCATTGACACCACCCCTCAAGAGCCCGAAGTTGACAATCTCACTCGGTCCGGAAGGGTATACCAGCAGGATATTCGCCCACCTCCCGTGGACGACATCCCAGTCAGACAGACTCCTGAAAACGTGCGGCACACCACCGTCGCAGAAGTCATCGAAAATCCTCTCTTGAAACAACTAAAAAGAACCAAAGCCGAGATTGCCATCTGGGATCTCATGTGCACTTCAAAGGAAGATCGTGAAAAACTTATTCGCTCACTTGACCTCATCTCAGTCCCTACAGACATCACACCTGACTCGTTGGTTAGCCACGTTACGAGAGATGTTGAGGAAAAAGCAATAGTTTTTACTGACAAAGATTAACCAAAAGAAGGAGGCGCCCACAATAAGGCTCTCTATCTAGTGGTTGGATGCAAAGGAAAAAACATCCCCCTAGCACTCGTAGATAACGGTTCGGCGGTAAATGTTTGCCCATTACGAACCGCCCATTGCTTGGGGCTAGGAAATGATGACTTCCAAACCTCCACGCAAGGGGTGCGAGCCTATGATAACTCTCGAAGGCCTGTGTTGGGAAAAATCAACCTCACAATACAAACCGGGCCTGTGGCACGCACCACGGAGTTTCAGATAATTGACATCAAGCCCACTTTCAACCTCCTCTTAGGGCGCCCTTGGCTCCATGACTTAGGAGGTGTGGCTTCTACCTTGCACCAGATGGTTAAACTTAACCATAACGGGGTAATTCTGGAAATACGCGCCCCTCCTCTTGACGTCAGTTATACTATGGTCGGAACGACCGATGCTGCAGAAGACCTTTACGGTTTTCAAGTGGATGAAGTCATCCAGGTCATTGAGGACTACAACTTAGCATTTCTAGATCCGCGAGCGTCCCGGGTGATCCCTAAAATGTTGCTAGCTCAAGGCTATTTCGCGGGAACTCCATTGGGCATAAGGAAGAAGAACAACATGTTCCATCCCCCACCCAAAAAAACTACTCCCTTTGGTCTAGGCTATACACCAACGGAGGAAGATATTGCTGACCACTTGTCTAGGCTACGCCTTAAGCCAGCCAAGACAAAACAAACCACCCTTCTTCCCCCATACCAAAGAACCCTTAACGGTATGATTGTCGGAGAAGGAGAAGAACACCCATGCTGCGACTTTCCTGAGCCCTTTGTTCAGAATGGCCTGCTAAAACCCGGATTTGAGATTTTCCATGACTGTCGTACTATGGATGAGGCACCCCACCTCACCAAGACCGAAGCAGCTGAAATATTAGACAACCAAGCTCTATGGACATTGTTTAACGAATCGAGGCCTATGGAGGACGAGACTGTAATAACCACCCTAGCCCTGCAAGATGAAGGTTTCAATCCAACCCGGTTAATCACCCCCATATCAACACCAGAAGAGACCGAGAACGGATGGGTGAAGACATATCAGTGGGTGAATGCAAAGGGAATAGAGTTCAAGATGAGTACAGGCGAAGGACCAAAGTTCTACGAGACTAAACCCAAGGCTTGAGCCATAGAGAGCACTTTAGCAAAACGCCTAGTAGTTCTTTAGATGATAGAAATAATAAAACTCTAGAGATGGTCCTAGGACCCCTTAGAATATAGGTTAATTTATTTTCAGTGTGTTTTCCTTACTTTCCAAATTAATAAAGGCGTAAGATTTCTCCTAAAAATTGCTCTAACACTAAATAAGCACTAATCATATTCGCAAAAACAAAACCGAAAAATAATAAGGAAGCGGCCCACTTTAGGCCCAATAGCAAGGCCCACTCGGTCTTGAATCGTGACATCAAAACCGATTCTCAAAATCCACAAAATAAACTGTACCTCCAAAACATAAAAGTCAATCCGTGCAATCATAAAAGTCAACCCATGAAACCCAAAAAAAATCATCAAAAAAGAAAAAAATCAAACAATGCAAAATGTTGCTCAACAAAAAAAATTTATAATACATGAACCCATCATTCCCACCATTAACAACACGCACCTCAACCCACCCAAAAACCCTACACAAAGATCTTCACATCTTTCACACCCTAACTCCGTTTTCAAAACTGTTTTGAGTCACGAATAGATAAAATTAATCCGGACGAAAATGCATCTCACGCTAACAGTCCAAAAAGCTTCCGAAATAGTGTCAAAATTGATTTCTGACGAATGAAAAAGTAAGAACAAAAAAAAGAAATAAAAGCAAGACACATGCGAAACAAAAGAAGCAACGCGCCCAAAAACCACCCCATAAATCATTTTCAGCGCCCAGGGCTGGGCGCCGAAATCATTAACGCCCCAGTCTGGGCGTTGAAACTCTCTGCTTGCCAAAGTTTACCCAGAAGTGCTCGTCATTTTATCCGCACATACACGGAAAAATAACAAACACTTGGGGGGTACAGCACGTGTTCACGTATTCAGATATACATGCCAAAAAAAAAACGATGCACAAAATACATAATTCAAAAATATAGCCTATTTATGGGTGTACTCAAATAATGCGCAAAACACATGTACTCAAAGAAAAAAAAAAAAAAAAAAGAGAAATTTTTTGGCAAAGCAGCGGATCAAAATAAACATCGCTTATTCTACCGTTTCAAATAATATGTTTCCATCCCAGAACATACTTATCGAATCCGGCATCTTGAAATTCATTCTAGCTAGAACTACGCGCGACCTGATTCTAAGTTAAAGTTATTTAACAAGGATACGTAGGCAATCCCATTTATGGATTCGGTCCAATCAAAAAATATATAATGTGCATAAGTGTTGGAAATGAGTGAATGAAAAAGAGAAGCAAAGCGAGAACAAGAAAGCAAAGAAACCAGAAAAATAAAATCACGCCTTTATTAATATTTAAAAATAAGAAGGAAAACAAAAGTGCTAAGAAATGAAAAACAAACACAACTGAAATAAATAAAGGGCATCTACACCCTAGCAAGAACTACACTACTCGAGTTCTTCCGGATCATCAAATAGAGTGTTGTAGAGGGCAATGTTCGCAGGGTCCACCCCCACAGGCTTCTGCGCTACCCCTATGTCGATCTCCATAAGAACAGGCTCCTTGACACTAACTTCCAAGGACGCCAAGGCCTCAGAGACATTTTCAGTTTGAACAGCTATAGCCCGCTCAGCCTCAAGGGCACAAATAATGGGAGGGGAAGGATTATCAACATCAAGTAGTTGTTAAAAGTGGCAAGACATAAAAGATAGAAATCTGTCAGAATTAGGTGTTGCACTCCAACATAAAGTCCTAAAAGAGATAGAATTGGCAAAGGAATTCTATTCCTGTTATAATTCGAAAATAAGAGTTACGTATTAATTAAATTCCTAACGAACCCAGAGTTCGTAACGGGCCCAGACGCATTCCGTCATAAGTTGATACGCACTAAGAAACTCGGATAAGTCTCAAAATCTCCGTGATTAAGAGTCCAAATCTGACAAAAGGCTCGGCTCAAACCCTATTTTCAACGCCTAGGTCTGGGCGCCGAAATCTTCGGCGCCCAGCCCTGGGCGCTGAAAATACCTGGGACGTGTTGTTTTCGAATTCTCTTTGGGTTCGGATTCTAAAGTTCTATCTTTCCACCAACTCTTTCCCTATAAATACAGCCTCATAATCGACGAAAAAGAACACACAATTCATAATCTGAGTATTGACTCCAACCCTAAGCCTAAGCCTCACGCTGCGAAATTGATCCCGCGTTCTGTCGCAATCGACCCAAAAGTCGAACAGAACGTATCCTGTCCCTTGTAGCTGAAGAATTAAGCCTAAATACTGGAACACTGCTCAGAAACCCGAGATTCGTTAGATAAAAGGAGAAATAGCAAAGCCAAGTGGTTAGTTTTCTGAGAACCGTGATGCACCTCTCAAGGGTGCGTCGTAATGTGTCCCTTCGCATGATTTAATCGCTTTCATCACCCTTTATAAAATTGTTAAACTATTAATCTGATTGATCTATCACGCTTAATCAAGATAATATCTTGGACAATTGAACTATCATGCTAGGTACCTTAAATCAATCTAAACAAGATAATCACGATCGATTTAGTATTATGTGTTGCATATTGCTAAAATCAATTCAGAATAGTTTAATAGTTAACGCATGTCCCTTCAATTATTTATGCTGAGCTAGTAAGGATAACATGCCTCTGGAGTTATCGATGAGCACTCCTCTCGGTAGTTACAGTCCCCCGAACTCTCAATCTCTGCCCAACGGGTGTATGTTGAGCGATCCCCACACCAGGGATCACAAGGGAACCTATGGCCGTCGTGGTCGAACATAATTGCACTCCCTTTATGTCACGATAACCGGGTTTTGTCAGTTTTTCTCATTGTCGTTAAAAATTGAATGGCGACTCCTATATTACTAGTCGATTGGGTGTAAACTCACAGGAAATCTAACTACACTTGATCTGACGACGTCACGCCCACGAGGGACGAGGTCATGCATTAGCCTCGTGCTTTTTCGACCCCCTCACACATGGCTCTAGCATCAAGGGCCACCCCAATATGGCACTAAATTCTTCAGGGAGGGGACATACCTCATTATTTCCAAAGAGGAAGACATGATGATTCGGGTCCCAAGCCTCCAGAGCAGCAAGAATGAAGTGCAAATCCAATTTTACAAAGCGGAAATAGACGAGCACCCCGAGATGCATGCCATCAAGCTCCCTTTTCTCCAACTTGCTTAGCGATCCAATACTTTCAAAAGACACAGCCATATTTTCTTTTCTTTTCGAGAGGAAGCAGTATGCAATGATAGCAAGAAATGATCCAACGAGCTCCCTATTTATACAAGAGTCGGCTTACACGACAGCTCACAGGCGCCAGGCGCAGGGGCCTGCATCTAAGGACGAGGCCACCGTCCTCTCATATGACTCCGATTACACACTCTTTAGTGTTTCGAACAGCAGAGTACAACCTCCATTATTCAAGATTCCAAAGCCGCAAGCCGCGCAATTTCAAGCAGTCCGGATCAACGCTTAGGGCAGATTTCGGGTCGATTTTTCAAAATTCAAGCATTCTAGTCCTAGATCGGCGTCCTAAGTCGAGTCTGCATATGCATTAGCAAGAGTTGAATATACTTTGACTTGCACTTTTCCTAACCAAAAAACCTCAGTCAAAGTGGGGGCTTATAGTGGGTACATACATCCGAAAAAATGGGCAAATTTTTTCAAAATTTTTCGCAAAATTGTCATGCATGCATATAGCTACAAAATTTCAAAGCACACACAACGCATACCAATTTCAAGCTTTCAAACATACAAAAGCCAACCTTTAAATTTTACAAACCAATTCAAGTTCAAAACCAATACAAACCATCCAAAAAAAAATCAAGTTTCAAGCCATACAAACACAATACAACACAACCTATACAAAATCAACCCAGGCAAGCTGGAACTCGCTACCATGCAGGGTCAGTCTGAGTCATCATCACCAGTGATATCAACCACAGGCCCCTTGTCCCTGTTACGCCTCCTAAAGCGCTCCAGCTCCTGATCTAGCTCCGTCCCAGGGGTACTAGGATCCTGTTCCGAGATACGAAGTGTGCTAGTGGTAGGATGAACTCCCTGCTGAGGAGAGGAATACTGATACGGCGGCGGCATCGGCATATACGGGTACGACCAAAACATCTGAGCCTGACGCATCCTCTCCAACTCCGCGTAGCAAGCCCATGGACCTGCACCCCAAGGCTGAGGACCACTTCCTCCGAAGTAATAGCCGGAAGGAGGAACAAAGGGTCGTGAACCGCTAGCACCTCCGAATGAATGCCTGGTGGGGTCAACATGTACAAAAGGGGAAGCTCCCCGCTCATCATCTGAATGCCTCTGATGAGCACCAGCACCGAACCTCTGTCCCAGCTCAAAGCTTGGTCCCTCCTGTCTCGAGGACGTCTCCGCCTGAGGCTCCATGTCAACAGAGTCCCTACGGTCTCGACGGCGCTTCTATACAAGATAAAATTTCAAGAATCAATTTCCTAGTTGGAATTTCCAGTATACAAGTTTCAAGATCAAGTGAGGTACCTCTCTGTTCCGGCCAGAAAGCTTTCGGGTCCGCTTGGCGCACTGCCTCTTCCAAGAATCAAGCAAGAGCATCCAGCGACGCACTCTCGCCTGAGGCGCCTGCATACAAAATTCAAGATCAATTTCCAAATACAAGTTACAAACAGTTTCAAAAATGCAACAGTACTTACAGGGGCATAATGCTCAGGTACAGCATCATATGATTTCCTGTGCGGAGGAGAATCCCAAGGAATGGTCTCCACCACCTCTTCCCCGTCCGAGTTCTCATAGCGGAGGATCCTATCAGCATGAGGAATGTCCTCAGGATCAACCTCCTCCTCCTACATATAATCATACAATCATTCAATTAGTACAAGAATACAAGGATACAAGAATACAAGAATACAAGGTTCAAAATCTCACCAGCAGTACGAAGCGTACTGGTGGAGCCAGCCTCCTCAGGAAGTCATCATAGCTCCCCTTCCTGTGTACAAACTCCCTCCAAGAGCGGCAAACAGCCTCGCCCCTAGCCTCCGCATAGAGCCGGGCCAACTCTTCATCCAACGCCAGCATGGACTCCGGCGGATCCTTGGGGACAAGCCTATCCCCTGAACTGTGCTGAAGGGACACTCGGTCCCCCAGATACCACATATGGCGGTACAGCCCTGGAAGCAAAACCCGCCGCCCAGACAGGTAATGGGCAAGAGCAGCTGAGGCAGGTACAACCGCGTTGGCAAAAGGACGCCATACCACCTACAAGGCAGACAACTCAGGCAACCGTACAAATGCAAATACAAGAAAGCAAAACAGTACAAGAATATTACCATATTAGCAGGTAAGACTCTCCAAGCTCTGCGAGAAGCCGCCAGGGACGCACCAACGCGCACCGCTCCTATCCAAGAGGCAGCATACGGGTAAGCCGCATCTCTAGTACGCTCCGGCGCCAAAGTCGGAAAGTGCTCATAGATCCAAATCTTTCAAGGAACAAACAAAACATCAGTCAAGTTCAAGATACAAGCATACAAATACAAAGTACCAAGTACAAGGAGTCTCGAATACCTCCAGCACGCTCCACAGGGCAGCTATGCTCGGGTCACTCCCCAGTGCAGTCCGGGAGGCCCGCCCCATTTCATACAAAAGGTGGCTATATGCCAAACCACCCCAGTTATAACTCGGGACAGCTCTCAAGTCCCTCAGAGCGGACAAGAAGGTAATATGCACCCGACTATTCCTACTCGGGGCAATCACTCTGCTAACCAAGACAAGGAGGAAGAGCGTAACCCTCTGCTCCGCGGACACACCCTCACCACAGATAGCATCCACAAGCACCTTCACAGAAGCGTGAGAGTCGTCCTCTGACAAATCAACAACAGGGCCGAGCAAGTCCCGGGCAGCGGCCAAGCGCCATGTCATCTCAGAGTCAAAGGCCACATTCCTCTCAGAAAAAGGAAGAGCTGTAATCATAGCAAACTCAAGGGGGGTAATAGTAATCTCCCCCCATGCCATGTGGAAAGTGTTGGTGGTATCCCACCACAGCTCTAACAAAGCCCACAAACGGTTTTTATTACCCGTTCTCCTCGAGGAACCTCCCATGGTGCGCCAGAAATCGGCCAGGCCCATCTGCGACCAAATCTCCATAGCCTCTGCATCAGCACGGAGAGCTTTAAAGGCCCTCTGAACCTCCACCAAGGACCAGTAAGTACGGAACGGCTTCCCGTCGGCCTACAGGTGAACGAGTTAGCTCAAGACCTATACAAGTACAAAGTACAAACCCAAAACACAGTACAAGACTCACCATGCCAGCACGATGCCGCTGAGACAAGTGCCAATCCGGCCGAAACACCAGGTCGGAAGGGATTCAACCAGCACCAGGGAAAGCAGGCGCATCTCGGGGAACCATACCCCCACCTGGAGCATTTATTGCTGCCGCTTCATCATCCAAAGCATCTTCCTCAACAGCTCGAACCACAGATGATTCAGCGAGCTTTCTTCGAGTGTGACGAGGCATACTAAATCAAGTAGCATACAAAGAGTCAAAATTCTAAACTGGGGGCTATCCTACACTAGCCTAAACAAAGTGAAAACAAAATGCAAAACAAAATCCCCAGTGGACCTCTAATTCAAGATGCAAGTTCTACACCAACGCCTAGGCTACCCACGCCGAAGCAGGTATTCAAATTCCTACACCAACGCCTAGGCTATCCACGCCGAAGCAGGTATTCAATTTCTACATTGACGCCTAGGCTATCCGTGTCGAAGCTGATACAGGTTCAAAAATTCAAAAGTACAAGTTCCAATAGTTCAAGTTCAAGTGGCTATCAAACAGTTTTCTACAAGATTCAAGAAGCTTAAGCATACAAACATGATTTTAAAGTACGCGAGAATCAAAACTACATGCAATCCTAGAGTTATTTCATAAGCAAAAACATGAAAAACTTACATGGACAAGGCAAGAAAAAGACCAAGGGGAGAAGCTAATCGACCTTTGAGAGAAAAGAAGCAAGAATTTCAAGTGAATGTGCCTCAAAATGGCACGGCAAGGGGCACTTATATAGTGCAGCCCAGCGCCAGGCACCGCCCCAGCGCCGTGCGCTGACCTGCTGCATGCGCGGGTCTGCAGCGCGTGCGGTCTCCCGTGCTGATTGCACGTCCTTTGCTGCTACGGTCTTCCGCACCAAGCATCAAACGTCGCATCGAACCATCCATCGAAAATACGGGTATACACCTGTAGCTCCAAGTACAAACAGATGAATATTTCAAGAATACAAAGTCCAAAAAATACAACGACTTAGGCGCCCAACTCCCAACGGACCCAAGCTCCCGGAAAGTCAGTCGAAATTCAAAATTTTAAGGGCCAGTAAAAAGCTCTTATCCCCAGCAAAGCACATCCTAACGGATTAACTCCGGGTGTCAAAGTTCAAAATCCAAGATTCAAAATTTCAAAATTTTCGATGCCAAGCTCCGTCCTGAACTGAAAGCGGAAAAATACAAGTACAAATCCGAGTCATCACCAACCGCACCGAGGTAGACTCTATCCTTTTTCTAACGCCTATTTTGTGCAGGTACCGGTGTACAAAGAGTGGTCTCGATTGCAGAACATCTTGACCATTCTCCGTCCCTTTCGAAATACATTGACTTGCGCTTTCCTAACCGAACGCTCAGTCAAAGTGGGGGCTTCTGTAGACACCTAATTTGTGTCTCCCCTTTGGGATGATGACGATACCATTATCCTTGTTAGGCGATTGGAATAACTCCAGGAGGAAATCCCAATTGCTAAGAATACCTCCGAAATCCAAGGTCCAAAATCCAATCCCCGAGACCGTTCCCCTCCCGGAACTCGATACAAAATACAACTTCCAAAATCCAATTTCAAAATCCAAGTTCAATCTCAACTAGTGGACCATCCCATTGGTTTTACTAGGCCTTTTCCACTCAAAATCATATAAGACAAGTCAAATTCGGGCGCCGACCCACAAAACCGAGCATGCCGGGCCCAGCCCCGTAAAACCGGAATTCAAAAACCCGAGAAAGGCTTGTTTTTAGATGGCAAATTCAAGTCTTAACCTCCAAGAAAACACTACACGCCAAACATCGTACTATTCGTACGAAGGTACACCCATATAAGACAAATCAAGGACGGCATCTTTCCGTCCTTTTTGGCGGCATTCAGCCCACGTCAGCAGCGCCCAGCGCTGGCCTGGCGCCAGGCGCTGGCTTGTGCTGGCGTTTTGCACCATTTCCCTCCTATAAATACCCCTCACTTCCATCGAAAAAAGGGGGCACAACACATACAACGTCGTAATTTCGACATTACTCCTCACAATACAAACTTCAAAACTCTTCAAAACACATACAAAAAGTCCTAAATTCAAGAGCAATTGGGAGCTCGTGCCTAAGCCTAACTAGGTAAATCCGAATCCCATTTCAATCAATCATGCTATTTTGATTTCAAATGATTAGCAAGTTGGTGTTTTTTGCCATAAAAAACACCACTTGCAACAATCATACATGCTTTTTCAAAAATACAAACTTTTTCAAAATACAAAATACAAATTTTCAAGATTCAAGGATGTTCAAAGTTGTTTGCATTCATCTCTTTGAACTAGAATCACCTTCAAGTGTGGAGTAATCAAAGATGACACCTTTTAGCATTTAAAGGTTTAGTCTTTTGAGATTCAAGACTCCACTTTTCAATATACAAGTTCAAGTTTTCAAATTTCAAAGATCCCACCATGTTTAGGGTTGTTCATAGTTACCTCTCTAAACTAGGATCATTTCAAGTTCAAATTTCAATCATTTCAAGTTCAAGTTTCAATCTTTTCAAGTTCAAATCTTTCAATATTCAAGCTTTCAATTTCAAGTTCAATATGCAAAATCTAGGACATTTGGATTGAGCAACCTCTCCCAAGTTGAGATTTTTGTTTTTGACTTCGTGTCGGGCGCACTTATTTTTAAGGAGCCGCTTGGCGTTCGAATCTCATGTGCCCAAGTACAAATTCCAATTATGCACCTTTCAATATCGCAATTTCAATATCGCACTTTCAATATCGCACTTTCAATATCGTACTTTCAATACCGCTATTTCAATACCGCAATTTCAATATCGCAATTTCAATTTTGCACTTTCAATTCCGCACCTTTACTTGCCTAGTCCATTTCTAGGCAATGTGGACCTACTCCCTAGTACTTTTCACTAGTAGAAAAAACCCCTGTTGCAACCCCCTTGTTGCAGCGTACATGTAATAATACGCTTCAACAACCAGTAGGTCAACGCGGGTCAAACTTTATAAAGGGTTGTTGCAGCGTACAAATTAATTGCCCGCTGCAAAAGAGTTTTTTGCAGCGTACAAAGTAAAAGCCCCCTGCAATAGCCCATTTATTTTGCAGCGTACAGATAAAAGCCCCCTGCAATCATGTAAATTTTTTTCGCTGCAAAGCTAATTAAGAAAAACATTTCATCTCAAACCTAAGGACCAAATTCGAGAACCATATCCACGCTCAGTGCTCCCTCTTCTTCCCTCAGCTTTCCCTGCGTGAAGCCATTTCTAACACCGCGTACTCTCTCACCTCCTCATTCTTCTTCTTCTTCATCTGCTCTCTTTCTCTCTCCTAAATCCCTTCTTTCTCCGCCATATTCCCCCAATTCCGAGGTCCTTTTCGTGAATTCTCCCCCGTTTTCTCGCCGCGGTTTCTTCCCCAGGTAACTCCCATTTCGACGCTTTTTTCTGAATCCCCCCTTTTTTGTTCTAAGTTTTCTCTAATTCATGGTTTTTTGGGGGTTTTTTGGGGTTTTTTGCAAGTAATTGTTGAAATTGGGTGACAATTCGTCTTGGTTTTTGTGAAAATTTGCTTTGATTAGGTTCTTGTTGTTCAACCGTAATTTGATTCGCTTTTCTGTTGTTGCTGCAAATTTCCCTACCTTATTTCTTTAATAATCGACATGTGTTGGTTATGAAGCCTATTACAGATCTTAATTACTGTTTTATTTATTTATTTTTTGTGAAATTTGGGCTAATTCTTTCAATTGGGTTGCTATTATATTTATCAAATGAGAAATTAATTGGTGTTGGAAAGTTAGCAAATCTTTTGGCAAGAAAGTTGTTGAATTATGATTTTTTTAGATTTGATTAGTCTTGTGTGACATAGGTGCAGAAAACTTTACTAGAGATTGTGATTTTCCATTTCTATGTAAGCAAGTTTTAGCTTGTAATTGAGGTTTCTGTTGTTTGACGATTGTAATTTTTCAATTCAATGATTATAAAGTGTGAACAAGAATTTGAGTGGTTGTAGAAAGTGAGTGACTTTTCATTGCGAAAGAAGTTACCTCAGTATGAATTCTTGTAATTATGATTAGTCTAACCCGGAACGTGGGCAAAAACTTTCCTGATAAATGTGACTTTACCTTTCAGTTTATGCTGAGGGTTTTCTTGTTTGCATAATACTTGGTGTGGTTTTTCATTGGATACTCATTTTAGGAATATATGTAAAACTTTCTGTCATGGTTGGCTATATCCTAGTAGGCAATTCTTGTTAAATTGAAGAGTCTCTTTGCATATTTAGAGTCATTTTTGCTTTTGTTATTCTGAAGTTACTCCCTTGGTCAATGTTTTAGGCGGTGAGTATGTCACAGCTATATTTGCGAAAGTAACTTTCCCTTCTCAAGTAAAACGTTGAAGGATAGTAAAATAGTCCTATGATAATGTTACTTGGTTCATGGGCTGGACCCCAGACCTTGTTACCGATTGCTGCAGTGATTCTAGTGAATCACAGGTCCAACGTGAACCTAACTTGCTGAAGGCCACGGCTCAGTTCATTAACTCAGATGATCCACACTGTCTCTTCCTTGGTGACTTACAATCCATTCAATTGAATCTTTTCTCATGACTCAACGGTGGAAATCTAGAAAGACAGTCGAGGAGGGAATTTGTGGTCCTAGCCTGTGATTCAAGTTTAGTTATTTTTATTCTTTTATTCTTGCTTCTATTACAGGTGCATGATTTGTTGCAATGCAGTAATGTGATTCCTTTTTGTAGTTTCTGATGGTTTAGAGTGAAGTGGTTCCATTTGACTTGATTTGCTTAAGTGACCTTCTTATGGTGCTCTCAAGGACATGACACTGACTTGATTTTAGATCAATAGTGGGTTTCCAGCTGCTGTGTTGGATAGAAGTTTTAAACTAAATCTCAAAGTGCGCCAAAAAGAACGTTTTTTAACCTTAAGTATAAATATACAATATTCTGACATCTTAAAGTTTGATGTGTCGCGGTAAGCTGACTGCCTTGATCCTGACTCCTGAGCACCATTTTTGTCAGGGACTTCAGCAAGTTCAATGTTCTTTTTTAAATATTTTTTATCTCTTGAGTTTTTTTTCTCTATGAGGGTTGGCCCAGTTAGCTGTGTACGGGTGTACTTCTCCCGACTCTTGTTTGTTCAATCTTCTGAATTGTCTGAGTGTACCTTTTTTCTTTTGAAACAATTTATCTCCCCCCCACCCCTATCAGAGTTTTATGGTACAGGGGTGTAAGTCAGTAACTCGGTATAAGCTTTTCTCATGTCATTATTACGTAGCATCATTATAATATATTATACTGCACTTTTAGTGTCATTTTTGGATTAGTTGGTTAGAGGTAAAACTGTATTTACTTGGCCTGTACAGATACTGCCAATGGAATAAATGTATACATGCTTGAGTTGTTGCTGTTTTATTTTATTTTAAAGACAAGGAAACAAAAAGCAGGCCTTCCTATATCTGGAATAAACTAGAGCTGTTGTTGTTGTCAATGGCTTCTTAAACTTCTTTTTTTGTTTAGCAATTTCAATTTTGGCGATTCTTTGTTTTAATGGTCACTGTTATATTCTGTAGAATCCTGTTTGATGCCAATGTGGATCATTCTTATTATGACGGTCTGCTCTGGACACTACGGTATGCCGTACATATAAGTATCTCTTAATTCTTGAATCTTCTATAACTTCTGCCTTAGATTTATTTCTGCAACATATCTTCTTAATTTGTTTGGTTCCGACTTCTATTTCTTTCTCCCTGCATGAAGGAGCTTACATCAACTCTCGATGCTGCTTGTGCCCCTAGTGATCTGGATTGATCTGCAGCAATACCTGAACTCAATGTTGTTTATGGTAGAGTGAGCAGGCGCAAGGTCCCAATCTGAAAGTTGTGGCAGCTAAGTTGGCTACTGATCTGCACATCAGTTACTTGCATTTTCCATAATGAGATGCAACTAGGATAGCCAACAATTTGGGCTGCTGTCTGACGGGTTTTCCTCCTCACAGGAACATCGAATACTGGTGAGCATGTCCATCAGTCTCTAAATATTTGCTCAGAGTTGTTCCAGATAACTTTTTCAGCATTTTGATTTACAAAAGATATACTCCGTATTAATTTTAGGATTTTCTTAGCGTGTATCTACAGGGGAGCTTGGTGCTGCTCGGGCAAACCAAGACAATGCAGACACAAAAGACTTAAAAGAGCAGGTATTTACAGTTGTTGACTTCCTTATAGTTAACTTACTGTCTCTGAAGTTTGAAGTGACAGTTGAAACATGTGATCACTCTGTTCTGTGCTAGGTTTCCAACCTCAAAGCAGCTTTAGCCAAGAAGGAAGAAGAAATGGAGAACCTTTCTCGTCCATTAACCAGCACTCCAGAAACAATCTGGTAAACTGATTGGCTTAAATTATCGAGTATCTAGATGAACCACTGAACATACTTGACCAGATTGATTTTATGACCCCTTTGTGTTTTGCTGTTTTGGTTATTTGTCATGCATGTTTGTCAATTTTAAAATGCTTGGTATGTTCCCTTGCAAATATTTATGTGGAGTTCATTGTTTGAACTTTAGCCAAATTTAGAGTTTATGCAATAACCTGTAATGTTATTAAAAGTTTATATATGTAGAAAACTGAAGAATTATGCTGTTTGAAAACTTGAAAACAACAGTGGTGATTTCAGAACCAGCTTAGAGAGAATTGTTTAGGGAGAGATAGTAGAGACGTATGGAGAGAGAAAGTAAATAATTAATACAATCCCGTATTACATCTTACACCCTAGCTGCCTTAAGCTGTAACAAACCCAGATTATGTTACATGAGGTGAGATTATAATATAATATTGCAACACTTAATCAATAAAGTCTGGCCAAACAAGATTGACAAGAATCCAAAAGAAGCAATAGGAGAAATAGTAAATTAATCAATAATTGAAAGCAATAAAGTCAACCCCTTTCATGTATTCATGTATCCCTTAAAACCATATAATTAGACTACTCACACATATATTTAAAGAAATTAAAGACATTTAATAATTCATCATGATATTAATAGAAGACAAATTAGGGTTTAATGAATAACGAAGAACAATAATTAAACAATCTAAAAGCATAAAACGAAGAAAAGACAAAAATGAAAATAATACTTGAAACTTGATTAATGAAAAGAGTTGTCAAAAACAAGAAACATATTAACTTCATAAGACTCGTTCCAATCTATTTATGCACCTATAAGGCTCATTGGGTCGTTATAGGTCATATTTAGGCTAAAATGACATTTTCGCTCTCAACTCTGAACTTAAGAACATAAGGACTCATTTTAAACTTATTATATGATTAATATGCTTAGTTTAAGTTTCCAAGACTTATTCTAATCTATTTATGCACATTTAATGCTTGTTTGATTGTTATAGGTCATATTTAGGCTAAAATAGCATTTTCGCTCCCAACTTTGAACTTAAGAACCTAAGGACTCATTTTAAAGTTATTATATGATTAATATGCTTAGTTTTAAGTTTATAAAACTTATTCTAATCTATTTATGCACATTAATGCTTGTTTGATCGTTATAGGTCATATTTAGGCTAAAATGACATTTTTGATCCCAACTTTGAACTTAAGAACCTAAGGACTCATTTTAAACTTATTATACGATTAATATGCTTAGTTTTAAGTTTCTAAGACTTATTCTAATCTATTTATGCACATTTAATGCTTGTTTGATCGTTATAGGTCATATTTAGGCTAAAATGAGTCATTTTCGCTCCCAACTTTAAAATAAAGAACCTAAGGACTCATTTTAAACATATTACATGTTTAATATGCATAATTTTAACTTTATAAGACTCGTTCCAATCTATTTATGCACCTTTAAGGCTCATTGGGTCGTTATAGGTCATATTTAGGCTAAAATGACATTTTCGCTCTCAACTCTGAACTTAAGAACCTAAGGACTCATTTTAAACTTATTATATGATTAATATGCTTAGTTTAAGTTTCTAAGACTTATTCTAATCTATTTATGCACATTTAATGCTTGTTTGATCGTTATAGGTCATATTTAGGCTAAAATGACATTTTCGCTCCCAACTTTGAACTTAAGAACCTAAGGACTCATTTTAAACTTATGCTATGATTGATATGCTTAGTTTTAAGTTTCTAAGACTTATTCTAATCTATTTATGCACATTTAATGTTTGTTTGATCGTTATAGGTCATATTTAGGCTAAAATGAGACATTTTCGCTCCCAACTTTAAAATAAAGAACCTAAGGACTCATTTTAAACTTATTACATGTTTAATATGCATAATTTTAACTTTATAAGACTCGTTCCAATCTATTTATGCACCTTTAAGGCTCATTGGGTCGCTATAGGTCATATTTATGCTAAAATGACATTTTCGCTCCCAACTTTGAACTAAAAAACCTAAGGACTCATTTTAGACTATTAGGACATTGTCATTAGTTGCTTGAATGTTAAAATGTGATATTTAATTTGTATTTAAACTAATTTTTAATTGAAATTTCTGTTTTTGTAAAGGTCTACACTCCGAGGAATGCGCCTTATGCTAGTGAGGAAATTGATGTGGTTCGTGAGCAATGGGCGAAGTTTTTTACCACCAAGTATTTATTATTGACCTGAGGGCGCTTGATCCAGTTGGTTTAGATGTTATAGAACAATCTTTTATGTTAAAATGTATGCGTACGTTGAAATTGGAACGTAAATATATTTAAATGTATCGGTATGTGCACTTTTGGTTTTGGGAAATATACAAAACTCCAGTTGTTGTTTTTATATTTGTTATACAGGTTGCGTTATTCTATTATTGTTTTGACAGGTTTCTATATTTGGTGCAAGGCACTCTAGGTATCCCTAAACAAGATTAGAATTTTCCCGCTAAAATTGCTTTGTTGCAGCGTACATATATATTACATATATATTGTACGCTGCAACAAGGGAAAAAAATTTCGCAAAATTCCAGACTTGTTGCAGCGTACAAATATATGTACGCTGCAAAAAGTTGAGTTTTTTGCAGCGTACATATATATGTACGCTGTAACAAGTCCAAATTTTTGCCAATTTTTTGGCACTTGTTGCAGCGTACATACATATGTACGCTGCAAAAAACCACTTTTTGCAGCGAACATTGTACGCTGCAACAAGGTCAGACTTGTTGCAGGCCCTCCAGTTGCAGCATACGATGTACGCTGCAACAGGGGTCTAAAAGCCCGCTGCAATAAGGGTTTTTTCTACTAGTGTTTCTAGGGGGTCTTGTATTTACTAATTCTGCACTTTATTTAGTATTGTGATGTTGCTTTATGTGCTTTATCGCTTTCATCACCAACATGCTAAATACAACAAAATACAAAGGTTACATCACGTTTAACGAAGATATTTTTGGACAAACCGGCCTTAGGTTCCTTAAATCAATCTTTAAAGCAAAGTGACCACCGTACAATTAGAAATTCTATTTTGTTCTAATTTTCAAACCCACATAGTCTAATCTTAGGGTTTATTTTCAAAACAATGTTGTGCCAACGTACTTGAATATTTCTAAAGCTCGCCGAATAAGCATTTTCGTTCCCGAGCCCGGATCTCACCCATCCGTTTCAAGGATTCAAGGCATTATCCAAAAATAGAGTCATTTTGCGGTCTTCCCAAACGGGAGCTAAAATAAGTTTGGTGGCGACTCCTTCGAGGTGCAAAAACAATTCAACGGTTCTCTAAACGAACCGCCGCGTGCCAAATCCCCATTGTAGGAAACGGGAAAAAGATCCAAAAAAACCCCTACAGTTTTGCATGGATATTTTGTCTCGTATGCTACAAATGGGAAATGATCTTGACCTTTTTCGAGGGATTAATATCACTAGGTGGTGCTCTCAGGTGTCCCACCTGTTCTTTGCTGATGATGCTCTTCTGTTCTTCAAAGCTACAGAGGCAAGTTGTATTCAGGTTGAAAAATATCATTGGTAGGGTTTGTTCAATTTCAGGACAACAACTGAATCTACAGAAATCTCATTTCAAAGTTAGCCCAAATACACCTCTAGAGATGAGGCAAAAATTCAAAGATACGTTTCAGATGGAATTAGTACCTTCTTTGTTAACTCATTTGGGAGTTCCAATTGATTTGGTTGGTCCTAAGCACTCTAATTTCCAATTCCTTGTTGACAAGATTTCGACTAAGATTAATTCCTGGAATTCAGTTGCTCTTTCTCAATATCAGAAGATAATCTTAATAAATACAGTCCTCATTGCTATGGCTTCTCATGTTCTATCCTGCATGGAGATTCCTTGGTAAATTGTTTCTAAAGTAGATTCCATGTTAGCAAAATTCTTCTGGGCCAATAAAGGAAGTTCGGGAATGCACTGGGTTAAAAAAGATACAATACAACTTCCTAAAGGTCTGGGAGGATTAGGAATAAGGGGAATGGCTTCCTTGAACAAGGCTCTTTTAATGAAACTAGCTTGGCGTCTGTTTAATAATCCGCAATGCATGTTAGCAGGGATTTGTGGTAGGAAATTCCCAAATCCTTTACAAACAGGGTTACCTGTTAAGGTTCAAGGAAAAAGCTTTTCTTGGGGTATGCGAGGACTTTGCAGGGCTAGTAATTTACTCCTTACAGGGTGTGTTTGGAAAATTGGTAACGGTCGTCGGGTTGTGGCAGGGAAGGATAGATGGGTACTAGGGAAGGTTCCGGTGTTTAAGTCGGAAGTTCGTCTACGAAATGCCAAGGACTGGAAGGTTAGCCATTTTATTTTACCTTCAGGTTCTGGTTGGAATCATGCCAGGGTTAAAGACAGTTTCGACTTTGATGATGCTCGTCGAATTGTGAGTATGGAACTTCCTTCTTTGGATCGTGAAGACTTCTTGTACTGGAGTTATCACAAGTCTGGTAATTTTACTGTTAAGTCCGCTTATGCAATGTTAGCAAAGGATGATTTGACCATCAGCTACAATCCGTCGGATTTCTATAAGAATCTCTGGTCTCTTAAGATTCCACCAAAATGGAAGTTAATTCTCTGGAAGCTTCTCCATAATGGAATTGCGACGAGATTCAACCTACATTCTAGAGGAATCTAGATGGAGGTTGACTGTGATTTCTGTGCGAATGGAGAGGAGAATATACAGCACATTTTTCGTTTCTGCACGATAGCAAAAACAAGTTTGGAGGGATGGATTACTTGCAATCCATTCAGAACTCAATGAAACTATTTCCTTCACGGATTGGTTTCTGTTCTATATCCGGCTATATCAACGCCAGGATGGGAAAAATAGTGTCAGGAGTATCTATTTCATTAGTACCTTATGGGCACTTTGGTTGTCAAGAAACAATCGAGTTTTCAGAAATGAGATTACAACAATGGCTTCACTGTTTGCTTTGCTCAAGGATGGTCTAGACAAACATGAGGTTTTTAATGGGAATAGTGGTATCTCGCTTCAGTTTCTTCATCCACCGGAAATTGAGCTGAATATTCCACCAGGTTTCTTCAGAGATGTTTTTAACCCTACTGCCATTAAGGGTTTAACTTCAAACATTCAGGTAGATGGTTCTTGGCATAAGAACAACCACAATGCAGGTATGGGTTGGGTTTGGGAGAATAGCCTAAGGACTGACGGATTATTAATGGGTGGGGCTTCCTCGGGAACCACAGAAAGTCCTTTACAAGCTGAGGCTTTGGCCTGCCTCTATGGTATGAAGTGGGCTCGACAAGCAGGTATGGAGAATGTTACAATTCTTACTGATTCCCAGCAACTGGTGCAAATGCTTGTAGAGGAGAATTCCCAGGACATGCAGATTCGTTGGACAATAGAAGAAATCAGGACCTTAGGTAAGATTTTCTCTTGGTGCAGCGTCCTCAAAGTGGAGCGGGAACGGGTGGATCGGGCTCATGTTCTCGCAACAGGAGCTTCTCGAGATTTAATTTGCTTTTCTAATTTACCGTAATTTTGTTTAGTTAGCCTTTGTCAAAAAAAAAAAAAAGACGATATATCTGGGTAAACACCACATATTCAATAACTTTTAAAGAATCGTCATGATCGATCCTTACAAAAATAAATATGAAAATAAAATCATATTAATGCTATGAACTTTTTTATCGCCATTGATGGGGAATGGAGATTCGTATATATATTTTTTTTTGTTACCACCGGTTCACCCTTAGGGATAATCCGGATTCGGGACGAGTTTTGGGTGGATAGGTTTCAGTCCCCTCTCAATTGTTGTTGCGGGGGATCGAACACGAGTTCTCCCTCCCAAGTCGTATATATGACTATCATATACATAGCCTTAACCACCAGGCCAAGACGACATCATTGGTGATAATATAATATACATAATTGTAGATAAAATATTATTCGGGAAAAGATATATTTACACTTAAATCATAAGATGATTTTTAAAAAAATATATAAAAACTTTATTTAATCAAACACCAATTTTTTGAAACTTAAATTTACGTGATATTATTATATTAAGTTACAAGATAAATATCAAAAACATCCAGATAAAGTTTTTATTTATTCAAATACTAGATGATGAACATCGAAATTGGATTTTATTAAGTATAATCAAAAAGTTTTGTTTAATAATTTTGGGATGAGGTAACTTAAAATGAGATTACAATTTTTTTTAAAGGAAGAAAAACTTGACACAATAGTCAATCATTGTGTTTAATAAATTGTTCTACATATTAAATTAAACTGTGCATCGCACAGGCTTTTAATCTAGTGACAAACTATGTGTAGCGTACAAAAGATAAGTGATTAAGGTACACTACAACTATTAGAAAACTATTTTAATTAATGCAAACTACGTCATAGACTCATACTCCCTCTGTTCCATAATGTTACTCATGTTTACTATTCATATGGTCAAAGTTTAAAAACTTTGACCGTAATTAGTAGTATAATATAGAGAAAAACTATTAACTTGTTGGGTCTCATTCGATTCGTCTCAATATCAATTTTTTAATATCAATTTTTTTATATTTTTTACTAATGCGAAATGAAAACTGTTAATGGTCAAAGTAGTATATTAGAGACCGTGCATAATGGAAAAGTGAGGAACATTATAGAATGAATGGAGTAGGTTGAATCTCAATAGCACTTTCCATAACATAACTTTTCATAACACTATGGTACGACGAAGTATCAGGTTCAAATTAATAAGAAGTTGATTTGTTGTATGTATTTCATCTATGTTTCAATAATATAGACAGGTCTTATATGCACGCGTTGCGTGCGAGATTATACACAAACTAAAATTATAGATGGAAATATTAAAGAGGCGGACAGTCTTATGATCCAGTTTGTTGAGCTTGGCCTTTTATTTCTTTATTGAATAACTTGTTGAACGGCTAAGGACTTTGTGTTGATGAAATTCCAAAAGGCTTTGTTTAAGGAACCCATTCTCATTTTCTCCGACCACTATTTTAGTCAAGGTGGAGGCCTGTGAGAGTAGGAAATGTTACGAATCAGGATGACCTTGGCCTGGATGATTTAACTTCATTTGTTGCACCTCCGCCATATTTCTCTCCCTCTCCTTTATCTACATACAACATATTATTTTTTCCATCAATTCGATCAGCATACTCGAATAATAAGTGTTGATAGCATTTATGATAGAATATATTAGAAAGTCGATAGTCTTTAGCATTGATTTTGTAATTAAATGTAATAATTCGGTTAACGTAATTGTAGCTCAATTACTTGATTGTAGGCTACTTACATTCTTCCCCTCTACACTCTTGTACGTTACATTCTCATATATAAGTTACACTCTTATCGGAAACCCTGTTCTAATCCATAAAATGAGTCCCCTAATACACAAATTTGCCACAATACAAATACTATTTTATTCCACATTACTATCATATTCCAGTAAGTTAAAGCATACAACTACTTTTTTTATATTTTAATTTGTAAATAATATCGCATAATACAAATAAACAAATGTGCGATAATAAAATTTCCTACTTGCCGTACTTCAACGTTCAGCTCCAAAGCCCAATTTGATGAACACTATTAGCAATTAAATTATTAAACTCCAAGTCTCCAACATTTATCGTTCTACCTTTATAAAAATGCAATTAAACTATTAATCACTAATCCCAGCCTCACAAAACCTGAAATTCAGGTAGATAAAACTAAACAAATATACACTAATTAACAATTAAAAAAACATAAAATTACTGAAATTTATACCGCAAGTCCTCTGCCATCAAATTGTGAAGCACTGAAATTTTCCAAATTGAACATTATGATTGACTCGATGGTGAAAATGGAGTAAGAAGAATTGTATAATACTTCAAATCAATCATATGACATTTATTTATGGATATGATTTATTGTAAAATGGAATTAATTTTTCATTGTCTGTAATTCAAGGACAAATAAACGGGATAGAGAGAGTTTCAATCTTTAATAGGAATTGCAATTATAGGAGAATAATCCGGAGATTTGTAATTTATGGAAGGTTGAATGAAACGCTTCTTTGACGGGAGAGAAATAAAGACAATAGTTTTTTTTGGAGGCACCCTCAATTACCGGTTTCTAACTCCAATCCCCTTTAATCCTATGATTAAAATGCGAAAACCTCGCCGCCTCCTCCCCTCTAACCATCTTCTCCCACCTTAACTCCACCATGAACTGCAACACCATCACATCCTTCCCTAGCGATATACTCGGTTCCTTCGCATTATGGGCCCTCTTGGGATGACCCACCACCGTCATGTGGGACCCAATTGTCAGCCCACGCGGTAGCCCCCCCCCCCCCCCCCCCATTAAACTCTGTCGCCGTCATTGAAACCTTTTTCGGGCACCTAAATGACGCCGTCTTGTTCCCTGGACCTACCAACTTGTGGGCCCCACTTGAGTAAACCTCCAATTTGGCCCATAATTCAGACCCCAAAAAAAGAGACAACCCCAGCTGTTAAAAAAATAATCAAGGTCTTCCTGGTAGCTAAACTTCCTGAACGTCCTCTTCTTCGGCGCAACGGCTCCAGCGGCTGCTGTGACATCTCCTTCAAAATCG
Source organism: Spinacia oleracea (assembly GCF_020520425.1). Lineage (NCBI taxonomy): Eukaryota > Viridiplantae > Streptophyta > Magnoliopsida > Caryophyllales > Amaranthaceae > Spinacia > Spinacia oleracea. The sequence goes on along the minus strand of NC_079492.1, from coordinate 87,200,542 downwards.
GCCTGTTAAAAAATTATTAAATTTAATTTTTTAACCAGCTCATTTGAATCCAACATTGCAAAATAATTACCCTAATTCTGAAAATCTAACCAAAGTAAAAGCGAATTCAATTCAGAAACATAACACCAGTCAAATATGTCATGCAAACCTAATTAATGATCCAAAACCACAATTAGCCAAACCCATAATTTAAACAACCACTAAAACGCACTCATTTAACCCAAAATAGATAAATCAAATTAAAAATCTAACCTAGCGTGAATAAGCCTAACGCTAGTTTTCATTTGAGGGCGAGACCAATTGTAGGCGATTGATCCAGTGATCCCACTCAGCCATAAACACCCTGCAATCATTTTCATACGTATCAAAATTAAAAAAATCAGGGCAAAATCAATTACGGAATAAAATTTAAATTTGGATGAATTATAAAAATCACCGACGGTACGAAGCTTGTATTGAACGACCCATGACCTGACTGATTCCATGGTGGTCTTGGATTCTTCCGCCATTGTTAAGGATTAAGATATTGAAATAGGACAAATAGAAATGAGGAAAACGATGAGATTTTTAGGAATTAAAGAGCGGAAGGATTGGAGGTAATTTTGGAGAGATATTCCAAGGTTTCAATCAATTTTGGATAGAGATTTGAAAGCATTTTCCTTTTTTCTTTTTCGGTAGAGAGAGATTTACGTATAGCATGAGTAATATGTAATTGTGAAGAGATGAGAGTATATTAGTCTTTTTGATTGGGGACACCATAAATGAGATTACCGAAAACCCCTCCCCTCTTCACTTATGTAATAGAGATAATAAAGGGCCCTACTTTAGATAACGATTGAAATTAAGTTATCAAATGTCACTCACTAGTCACTAAAGGGTTGAATCTGTGGCTTTTGAGTATGATATTAGTTAATTGTTTTGATTTCAATAATTGCGTTAATATTCTAAACATATGTACTCATATTACTGTAGGGTTTTTTTATTGTAATTTCTAGTGGTATTTTTCGTATTTTGTATAGCTTGTACTTTGATTTTTTTTTTTTTTTGAGGGAAGCTTGTGCATTGAATTTTGTATGTAAGTTATGAGAGCTTGATGAATCTTGTTTAAGACTCACCAAGGTCCCTAACTTGTCCAATTTGTCAAGTGTGATCAACTAGATTTGACTTGGTTTTCTCAATCCCACCCCTAAAAGGGGAGCCAAATTCTAGGTTCACACAAGTGATGTAATTGCGTAGCGCTTCGCGGGTAAAGGGGCAGGATTAGCAATTTTGAACATAGAAAATCAAAGCTCAAAATATAGGAAAGTGCGCAAAATACCCCTACGGCTTTCATAACTTTGAACATTGATGGAGTCACCACCAAAGAAGTTTTAGGGTTCAGTTTGGAAAGACCATGTATGACTCGGGATAAGGCATAAGACTTGAAACCGATTGAGACTCGGGTAAGGGAACGAGGCACTTATTTGAGTAGAATTTTCAATTGGTTCATACAATACAAGCATCATTTTCGGAGTAAAATCCTAACATGACACTAATATTTAGGTGGGTGAGCATGCTTGATTAGAACATTGTATTTGCTAAATTTTTATGGTGATCACTTTGCTTTAAAGTCAAATTTAAGGAACATAAACCGGTTTGTCCGAAAATTATCTTTGTTAAGCATGATTGGAACTTGTATTTTGTTGATTTAGCATGTTGGGTGATGGAAGCGATAAACAAGTAAAGCATCATCACAATAAAAAAATAAGGTGCGGATTTAGTAAATATACATCACCACCTAGAAGAATGACTAGGTGGAAACCACATTGCCTAGAAGGACTAGGCAAGTAAAGTTGCATAAATAGTAAGTGCGGAATTGAAAGGTGCAATATTTAAAGGTGCGGAATTGAAATAAGCAATAAAGTATTGAACTTGTATAATAGAAATTGCGTAACTTGAATATTATATTGAAAATCCGATTGAGGAACACTTGCTCAAAAGTGATTCCCCCCCCCCCCCCCATCAAATCCAATCGTGTAAAACAATCTCACTTTAGAATGAGTTGCTCATTAAAAAGTAACATTGATTTGGTATATTGAATATTGACATAGAACTTGAATATTGAACTTGAACATGAAAATAGAACTTGAATGTAGAAATTAGGAGGTTTTTATTCTCAAAGGCCAAGACTTTATGTAAAGACTCCACCTTTGGAAAGCTCCATACTTGTATTTGAATCTAGTTTAAAGAGAAGTTGATATCATTTAAACATCATTGAATATTTGAACTTTGAAAATAGAATTTGTACATGAAGTTAAATTATTAATGTGTTCTAATTTAAACAAGAGTTTGCACTTCTTTAAATATCATAGAACTTGTATAAAGATTGAACCTTTTTGAAAACTTGAGTCATGGTTGTTAGAAGTGTTAGGTTATGACAAATATAAACAATATATTTCATGCGGAAAAACCATAAAGCCAGGAATCCAAATTAATTTCCACATAGTCAATTAGCATAATTAGGATACATACAATGTGATGCGTGCCTTCCCTAGCTGCTCCCGAACCGAACAAGAAAAAGTTTAGGACTCCAAATGTCGCCCCTCCGTAGATAATCCACAGCACGTTCGGATCCGCCTTAGATTCAACCAACTAGGATATTCTCTAAGGTTTTATGTTTATTCGGAAAGCTTAATTATTAATTTAGGAAAATTATTAAATTCCCACTTGAACTTAATCTATGTGAATACTTATTGGATTGTTATATAAATTGTGATTATGAACCACGTATTTATAGGGTGGAAATAACGGAATTAGAATTCTACTAGGATTCCAATAACTAAATTCATTAGGATTCTAGTTGAATTAAATCATTAGAATTTAATTTTTAATCAAACACCTAAGTGTTTTATATTTAACAAAAACATTCAATTCGAGTAGAATTAGGAAAACGATATTAAGCAAGCAATCCTAAACGACCAAGGACTTGGTCGTACGAAGCCTCACAGCCACACATCCCACGAGGGGCGATGGTGCTCGGCTCGGCCAAGGCATGGGCGCTGGCAGCACGCGGCCCATCGTTGGGCGCTGCTCGCTGGGCCTGCCTTGCTCGCTGCGCTGGGCCTGCCTTGCTGCTCGCTTGCGCGCGCTGGCTTCGCTGGGCGATGGGCCTGGCTTCATGATGGGCCTTGCGTCTAGCAAGCTCGTCCGTCGATCGTTTCGTACGTCGCGCTTCCGATTCGTTTTCTGATTCCGAAATTCATTTCCGATTCGAACAATATTTAATATTTCCGATTCCGGAATTTATTTCCGATTCGAACAAATATTTAATATTTCCGATTCCGGAATTTATTTACGATTCCGAAAATATTTCCGATTCCGGTAATATTTCCGATTCCGGTAATATTTCCGTCTCCGGCAATATTTCCGATTCCGGCAATATTTCTATTTTCGATAATATTTTCCGATACGTACCATGTTTCCGTTTCCGACAACATCTACGACTTGGATAATATTTATATTTCCGTTATGATCCATATTTCCGTTTCCGACAATATCATCATTTCCGGAGTATTCATATTTTGCCTTTTGACGATTTCAGCTCCCACTGGAACCGAGATCCGTCGTTTCCGAATATTCATAAATAGAGTATTTAATTCACTTAAATACTTGATCCGTTCACGTACTATTTGTGTGACCCTACGGGTCAGTCAAGAGTAAGTTGTGGATTAATATTATTAATTCCACTTGAACTGAAGCGGCCTCTAGCTAGGCATACAACTCACTTGATCTCACTGAATTGTTAACTTGCATAATTAATTAATACTGAACCGCATTTATTAGACTTAGCATTGAATGCATACTTGGACCAAGGGCATTATTTCCTTCAAAAGGAGTATTTTCAATCATGAAAACCTCACTTTCTTAACCATGTTTTATAGAAAATAATGCATAAAGATTAAATCTTGAACTTGAAATGGGGTTTGGAAGAGGGGGGTTTCAAGTATGAAACCCCTCAAAGATTACCCCCTTTGTCACATAACCTAGTTCAAATGAGTATGAATATCATATGAACATCCTTGGCTTTTAGAAATTAGCAAATAGATTAGCAAAATAGTAGATTAGAAGGGCCTCAGATTACCTAAGTAGTCTAGATTGATTTCTCCAAGGTGATTTCTCAATTGCAAGGTGGTAGTAGAACTTGTACTTTTTGGAATTTTGAGAATTGTGAGAGGATTTGTAATTGTAGAATTATTTTGGCATTACGATGTTGTGTTCATATTTGATTTTCACCCCCCTAAACCTTCGGAAAATGAGGGTTTATAAAGAAATGTGGCTGAAAAACCGACAAAAGGTCGGCGCCTGGCGCTGATGCTGAGCTAACGCCTGGCGCCAGCAGATGCTGCCAAAAAAGGACGATGATGCCGTCCTTTTGAGGTGTGTCTTGGTTGGCACGTTTGTACTTTTTGTATTGTAGTGGGGGAGGTTTGCTTGGGGAGGTTTCTTAATGAGGTTGATTTGCTTGTTTTTAGACGCAAAACTCTTGCTGATTTGTATAGTTTTGAATCTGGTTTTACGGTTCGGTGCCCGGGATGCTCGGTTTTGTTATTTGGATTGCTTAGTGTCATTTTGACTAGAAATGTGGCTTGGAGACCAATGGAGAGGTCCGTTTCGAGATTTTGTACTTGGAATTTTGAATTTGTTTTTAGGAATTGAATTTTGTACCAAGATCGGAATTGGGGACTGGATTTTGGGTTTTTGGACATAGAATATTTAGCAATTGAGACTTCCACTAGGAGTTGTAACAATCTTGGCGCTAGGCTAATGGTTTCGTCATCGTCCCTTAAGGGGAGACGCGAATTTGGTGTCTACAATTACGGATCTAATCAATCATTTATGATTTTTATCAATATTTTTTTTCCTTCTTTAGGCTCTGTTTTGTTCACTTCATCTCAACTTATTTTAGGAAAAATAAGTCCAGATAAAACAAGTTAAGGAAAAATAATGGTTGATTAGGTGCGATTTTACTAAAATAAGTTTTGATAAGTTCTAATAAGTTCATATAAGATAAATGCGAAAAAAATGTGAAAATTAGGTGAATATAACGTGAAATACCAACTATACAAGAATTGGTTTATAATAATTTTAGGAAATTTTAGTATTTACTACTTTAAAAATACACCACTTTTATATTTATTATCTTATGAAATTTTATTTTAATTTACTACCTTAAAGTATGTTTTTGTTTGGAATCACTACCACTTTACAGTTTTCTCATTTAAAATTAAGATATCTCTTTCGTTTTTTAATTGTTTCAAAGTTCATTATTTTCCTTCTCTTTATAGGGATTTCATTGCGAACGACATTTCAAAACAATTTCTTTGATAATTTACAAATATTTTAAAATTTTACAAATATTATTTAATTCATTTTATCTTTTACAAAATTTTAAAAGCAATATCTCTATGGAATCCTTACATCTAAATGAGAATAATGAGTTTTTAATCACTTTAAACAATTAAGAAACGAAAGAGATATCTTAATTTTAAAATGAGAAAACTGTAAAGTGGTAGTGATTACAAACAAAAATATATTTTAAGTTAGTAAATTAAAATAAAATTTTCATAGGCTAGTAAATACAAAAGTTGTGTATCTTTAAGGTAGTAAATACCAAAAAGTCCTTAATTTTATAGTAAAATAAAAAAAATCATTAAAGAAATAATAAAAACAAGGCAAATTTGCCAAAAAGGACCTTTTATAACACAAATTTTGGGAGAAAGGACCTTATATAATTTTTTTTGTGAAAACACACCTTAAAGTAATTTTTTTTGCGAGAAAGGACCTAAGGAAATTTTCCGGCATTGACTGAGCTTTTCCGGCCATTGACTTGCACGTGAGCAGCACGCGTGGCTTACGTTGGCTAAAGACATTGATTTTCCCGAGTCTTGAATTTTCAAACTTGATTTTATTTCAACTTTTTTTTCAACTTTAGGTTTTAAATCTTAGAATTTTGGAGGAAAATTGGGTGTAATTAGCAAAATAAAGCCACACGTGCTTCTCACGTGCAAGGCAATGGCCGGAAAAGCTCAGTCAATGCCGAAAATTTACTTTTGGTTGTCTTTCGCAAAAAAAAAGTACATTAAGGTGTGATTTCACCAAAAAAAAATTATATAAGGTCCTTTCTCGCAAAAAAATTTACATTAAGGTGTGATTTCACAAAAAAAATTATATAAGGTCATTTCTCGCAAAATTTGGGTTATAAAAGGTCCTTTTTAACAAATTTGCCTAAAAACAATTTATCAATACATTAATTTTTTTATAAATACTTACAAAAAAAAAATCATGGTCATTACAAAAAAAAATAAAAATAAATAAATAATCAACTTTACATTAATATTCACTCAAAAAAGTAAAACTTTACATTAGTACACTACAAGAAAAGATGCATTTAGTGACGGAAAAATTAGTCGCTAAACATCAAAATTCAGTCGCAAAACGTATTTAGCGACGGATTTGTGACTGATTTGATCCGTCGCTAAAGACCTGGTCGCAAAGTTTTAACTGTCTCAGTTTTGCGACCAACAATATTATCAGTCACCATATGGTAACCACTAAATTTGTGTTTATTTGATGACTGATTAGTAATCATCGCTATTTTGTGACCGGATTTTCTAGTTACTATGTAGCGACCGACACTTTATTAGTGCCTAATTTGTGATGGTTATTTCGTGACAATGTAGTGACCGTATTACGTAGTCCCAGATTAACGACCAACAATTTTGGTGGCAATTTAGTGACGGTATCATGTGGTCACAAATTAACAACCAACGATCTCGTGACAATTTAGTAACTGTATCATATGGTGACAAATTAAAAACAAACGTTTAAGCAGTCGCTAAATTGGTACTAATTGGTACTGGCTAATTCCGTCGTAGTTTAGTGACTAAGTGATTTTAGTCGCTAAATTGGTACTAAATGTGTTACTTCCTATGTGGCAACTAAAAAAGTCGGTTGCAAATTAGCCACTTTCTTAATTTATTGGTGACGAAATTTTTTTAAAATAATAATATTTGCAATATATATTACTCTATATAACCCAATGAGTTCTATTTTTTGTTGTGAAATTGTATTAAACTCAAAGAAAATGGAGTTTGTACAAGCGAAAACAAATAAACACCTAGTGAACAACAATTTGAAAGCCATAAAGGTAATACAACTCTTAGCAAAGTTAACCATAGTCAATTATGGTAAAAAAGTGCATGAGCTCAAACAGAACAGATAAGGTCTTCAACTAAGGTCTTCAATTGCTATGAAAACATATGATCGAAGTCTTCAACAGCTACTATGAATTCCTTACTTCCCTGCAGCTTTAATTTTGGCTTACAATCTCTATGGAATTGCATCTCGGCTCCTGGCTAGCTGAGCAAATTAAAAGCTGTTAGCATAGAGCTTCACACTCTCCTTAACAGGGCATGCTAATGTACTTGTGCTTATATTGAATCAATCCAGGAAAGTAAATTGCCCACTCTTGGGTGTTGTTTCTTCCGCCACCAGTTGCCTTCTTTTTTCAGCTGCAAAGTGCAAAGCTAACAACCAGTATAGTGTTGTAGTAGTGTGAATGGAGTGTATAAGGCTGAAATCCCCATCCTTATCCTTCAGAGTTTCACTGTTTTCCTAAAGTACAACAGAAATTAACTATAACATACTGATTGAGAGATAAGAACAGTTCAAAAATTTTACAACTTGAAGAGGCCTTACCATCTGTAAAGAAAATTTTGAGAAACTCCACAGATCGAGAAGCTGGACTTCCTGAAAAAAAAAGAGATATTGTGCACTGTTGGAACTGAGAGCTTTGGGCGGATCTTTAGAGTTTGTCATTGTTTTAACCCTCATGTTCTGAACTCGGCATTTGGTCCTGATAAAAAATTTGTGTGCTCTCAAATTCATCGGAGTAACTGTGAAAAGTCACCAGTTAAAAAAATTGCATGGTAACTGAAAGTATACCAACTGTATTAGCACCGAACAGACTAAAGGGTACATATTAGCAACTGTATCACCTCCTGCAAAGAGAATAGCACAGACCTGCAAATGCACCAAAAAAACTCATTGAATTAACCTCAAATCATGATGCGTAGGGCCAAGACTGAACTATGCACTTGTGTCACTACTGCTGTTATGTAATTAAGAACACCTACAGACCGTAAGCTTTTAACCCATGAGCCTTAGAGTGTATTATGCAATAGCTGCCCATAATATGAAGATGCATATAGAAAGATAATGGAAGATACTTGCAATAAAATAAATGGTAGAACTTACAAGTATATTCCTCATAACATTTTTTTGTCATAAGAGTGGGAGCCTACTTATCTAGTAAAGTGTCCAGGGAGTGGTGCTAGAGACCTGCCGGTTCCCATTTACGTCTATCAACATTTTCTCTGGCAATGACTAAATAGTTGATTAACACAAGAACAGATGGTCATTCTCTCTGGTAATGACTAAATAAATTGGTGCCTTAAAACATAGCTTATATATGTCCGTTTGTGTAGAATCACCAATAACTTCATGCAATAGAACAGATGAATTAGGGAGTTTATGTTCATTATTGCCCCTGAAAACTAAAATTATGCGGTGTGCAGGACCTCATGCCATAGGTCGCGCTCACTGCACGTCCTTCAGCAAAAGGCTGTACAATTTCACCCCATCAACAGCATGAGACCCCAGTATGAGCTCTGCGAATGCATCTCAACGGCAGCAGCAGTGCCCATTAGGGGATGCCGGTGCTAACATTGTGGTTCCAATGGACCCTATTAGTCCCACGATTTCTGACACTGACTACTACAGGGACATCCTCAACAACCGTGGCTTGTTCACATCTGATCAGATTCTCTTGTCAGACACTGCTACTGCGAACCTAGTATACCATTATGCCCGAAATCCTTACTTCTGGGGAATGAAGTTTGCTGATGCTATGGTGAGGATGGGTCAGATTGATACTCTCACAGACAATGAAGGAGAAATTCGAAGGAATTGTAGGGTGGTAAACTAAATAAAAATGAGCTAATCTGAGTTGAAAGCAACAAAATGAATGGCTTTACAATCTCTATTGCATCTTGACTCCTAGCTAACTGAGCACAAATGGAGAAGAACAGAATTTGAGACTTGTAGAGATTTATCTGAAGAACCAACGACGTACGACACAACAACTGTAGCAGCATCTGCAATAGTACAGACAGCAGCAGTTCATCAGTAACCTAGTAATAACCACCAAGGATACACCATAGATGAGGGTACTGGTATAATTAAGGTATTTCCATATTAAGCTTGAAGCTGGAAATCCTGGAATGATATCTGAACCATGGTCCATGGAAACCAACATTACCTTTGTCTTAAGCCTTTACCTTTGTCCAGCAACCTACTAGCTCTTACTCTATATAAAGCCACAACAATCTAAACACCGGAAATATGCTCTAAATCTATCTGACAATCAAAAGGCTCATAAATTTTGCAGTTTTTGCTAACTAACGATAAACTAGTGCAGAAACGGACAGGCTGATCAAAGATTATGGATTAGTATCATTTCAATTTGCATATCATATATATGCTGATCACCAAGAAATAAAAGGAACATTTCCAGCTAGCCAGCTAGAATATAGCTGCAGGACGACCTCTTCTGTCATGTCCAAATTTAGCAAAGAATACACGGCATTTCCCAAATGAGGCTTTAGAAAAATTAAGCACAAGAAAAGTAAGTGAATTAGCTGATTAATTTGTCTTTTATTAGCTCAATACACAAAATGGCTAAAGAAGGAGGAACTTGGGAGTCAATGTTTTGAGAACTCAAGAAGCTTTCGTGGTCCATGTGTACATGAATCCCTAATCTTGCTAGCCAAGTTAAGAAATATGAAAAGGCACAGAAAACCAGGAAAGAAATCAATTACCAGCAAATGCAATCTCCGGAAGATCAGGTGTGGGAGACGATGAAGAAACTTTTGCGGCAGCAAAAAACTCCCAACTTATTCCTGAATACCTGAAATAAGAAAATCAGGACGTAGCTGGGTGGATGAATATTCTGTCTTAAATATAGGAATAGATGAAACTAAAAAACGTAGCTGAAATTGGTGCACTTACTTTGCTTTGGTCCTTCCATTACCTTTTGAAGAATCTGGCAAAAGACATCGGAAAAAAAAAGATTTAGACACAAATAACATCCACATAAAATGCTTACAATGAAATCAATTAACATCAAAAGCTGTACGATAATAAGATTGTGTCCATTAGATGAAGTATCAATAGATGAAGGTTGATCAAGTTTCCTGGCCTTGTGCTTACCAGCCTGTGGCTTTCAAGTTGCAGCATCGGTTCTGCCAAAACAGCGGATACTTCTAGGCGAGGATCCTGACTGAATTCACCATGAAGCTCTTCACCCTGACTGAATTCACCATGAAGCTCTTCACCCTGACTCACAGGGCCTCTGCTAATCGCACAGGGCCTCAATCGCTTTGCCATGCCCCTGCTAATCCAAGGCATACAACAAAACAGAGCAAAAGAAAAAAGAAAAACATCAAAACCAACTAAGCCAAGGCATAACTATATGTTCAGTTTGTCTGGTTAAAGGAAATTAGACTCTGGTATTTGGGTCTGATTGCTACTGAAAACAAAACTAGTTGAAAATCCTATATTCCTATTCTATCCGATTAGTTAAGATTAGTGAAATTAATACTAGTTAAAAACCCTGCATTCCTACTCTATACAATTTTCAATTTTAATTATGCAGCCAAAAATTTAAAGAATCTTGAACGCCGATTATGCAGCCTTATACTCCCGAATTTTCAATGCCTCTTGAATGCCGATTTTCAATTTTAATTATGCAGCATTATACTCCCGAATTTTGATTAATTCTCCCAGTTGAATAAACCCAAAAAATCAATGAATATCCTTACCCATATTAAATCAGTGCGAATAACAACCAACAAGAACAACAAGAACATGGTCAAAATCACAGAGAAATTAATCCTAACATCCAATTGATCAGTTTACAAATAACTACAGCAAACTTATAAGAAAGATGATAGTACCTGAATTTCAATGCGTGAGTTGATCTATCGGCGCCGCCTGCTCGGAGTGAATTTTCGTGCTTTCTTTGAATAATTTTGGGAATAAATGAGTAACGTAGAAGGAGAGAGACAGACTGATTGAGGGAAAAAAATAAAACCCAATTGCAGTTTTCATAACCTGATAAGTGCAAATATTGGGGGAGTTTTTGAAGGGAAAAAATTGGGGATTTCCCTCTCAGAATCGTGGAGAAGAATGTGGGATATCTCCAACTGAACGTGGAGAAGAATACGGGTACTTGTTTGCTTGAGCAGTAGTGCCAAAGAAAGGTAGATGATGAACTTTGAGCAGGAAGTGGTGGGTTAGCGTTTTTGTTTATTTCCGACGAGTTCCATGAACTTTGGGTTGTTTTCCTTTTTTCTTTTTTTTTTCTTTTTTTAATGAAATCACATGCTTACCCATTTTGGTTAGAATATGTTGGAGTATGCAATTTTTAAAGGGGTTTGACTTGTGAATTTTGAAGTAGTTATTTGTTATTGTTCCTTTATACTCCCTCCGTCCCGGAATACTCGACTCGGTTTGACCGGCACAGAGTTTAAGGGACTTGAATTGACTTATTTAATTTAATAGGTAGTAGTTGATAGTGGGGTATTATTTTAATGTAGTTAGTGGGAAATGTGTAAAGGGATGGGGTTGGGGGAGAGTAGGGGTTGAATTTTTAATTGTTTTTTGTATGGAGTAGGGGGTAGGTGGGTTAATAGAGGTGGAGTGGGAAATAATATAATATTGTTAGAATATTTCCATTTTTAGAAACAGGTCAAGTATTAAGGGACGACCCGATAAGGAAAACAGGTCAAGTATTCCGGGACGAAGGGAGTACTTTATGAAGGAAATAATGCCCTTGGTCCAAGTATGCATTCTATGTTAAGTCTAATAAATGCGGTTCAGTATTAATTAACAAGTTAATAATTCAGTGAGATCAAGTGAGCTGAATGCCTAGCTAGAGGCCGCTTCAGTTCAAGTGGAATTAATGATATTAATCCACAGCTTACTCTTGACTGAACCCGTAGGGTCACACAAATAGTACGTAAACGGATCAAGTATTTAATGGCATTAAATACTCCATCTATGAATATTCGGAACCGACGGATCTTGGTTTCAGTGGGAGCTAAGATCGTCACGGGCAAGAAATGAATACTCCGGAAACGATGATATTGCCGGAAACGGAAATATGGATCGTATCGGAAATATGAATATTATCCAAGTCGTAGATGTTGCCGGAAACGGAAACATGGTACGTATCGGAAAATATTATTGGAATCGGAAATATTGCCGGAATCGGAAAATAATTCCGGAAACGGAAATATTAAATATTTGTTCGAAACGGAAATTAATTCCGGAATCGGAAATATTAAATATTGTTCGTATCGGAAATAGATTCCGGAAATGGAAATTTAATCGGAAGCGTATCGTACGAATTAGCATCGGACGAGGCTTGCCGGACGAAGGCCCAGCACGAAGCCGGGGCCATCGCCCAGCAAGCATGCGCGCCACAAGCCCAGCCAAGGCAGCGCCCAGGCCTACCGCAAGGCAGGCCCAGCGCGCGCCAAGGGCCACGGCTGCGTGGGCCGTGCTGCGCGGGCTGCTGCTCGCACGCGCATGGGCAGCCCTTGTGGCTGCCGTGTGTGTGTGAGTTTGTGCTCATGAGTGATTCCTGAATCTACAAGAGTCAGTGTATGATTAAGTTTCTATTCCTAATTGGATAAATTAATTAAATAGAATTCATGTAGGATTCTAATTTCGATTAATTCGTATCCTACTAGGATTACGATTCCTTTTCCATAACTCTATAAATAAAGGCCTAGGGGTCATAATTTATACACAAGTTTCAAAGTATTCAAAAGTGAGTTTTTTGAGAGAAAATTAAAACACACATCTTGCTCAAAAGTGCCGAAATTTTCTAGTACCTTAAGGGCGATTCTAGTTGGTCAATCTTAAGGCGGATCCGGACGTGCTGTGGACTATCTACGGAGGGACGACACTTGGAGTCCTAAAAGACTTGTTCTTGTTCGGTTCGGGCGCAGCTAGGGAGGGCACGCAACAAAGAGTATGCATCTAAATTATGCTATATGATTATGTGTAAATAATATGTTGTCCTGGGTTAATGGTTGTTTCCGCATGATTTATGTAATGTCATATGTATCATAACCTAACAGTGGTATCACGAGCCCCTTATTATTTTCATAATCTAAATTGCATGAACATGGTTAAATATTACAAATTTGCAAGAATTAAAAGGGGTGATTAATTTTCGTAATTGTTAATTAATTGCAAATTGCGTTTATTTAATTATACGTACGCAGTTTTTCGGCAGTTTCTTCATTACTCATCCGAATTGAGTGATTTTTGTGTCAATTCTGCCGAACCCAGAATTCTCAAATTCGAAGCCTAACTATGACTTTTCGAAGGTTTTAGTTTTTCGAATGCAAAATTTCGTAAATTTAAGATGTTAAATTAAATATTTGCGATTCCTGTTGATAAATCTTGAATTTTTGATTGACCTACTGCATATGTTTAACAAGTTTGAATGCCTAGTCTTGTTAATTATGCAATCTAATTTGTAATTATGATTAATTTGTTGAAAATTAGAATAATTTAGAATTAATTTGATTTTCATAATTAATTGTAATTTAATTAGAAACCTATGATTAAAAACCACCATAAAAATTGTAAATTTACGATAAATTTTAAATTTTTATGACCTAGACTTGAATCCATATCAATCGGAAATCAATTGGATAATAAATTTTCGATTTTTTCGCCCTAAAATTATGAAATTAATAATATTTATTAATTTGTCATTAATTTTAAATATAAATTTTAAATTTTTTATGCGATTCGTTCAAATAACTTGCACGCACGAAGCAATGGACGCTTCGTGTTACCCTTAAGGGGTGTTGTATAATGCGGGCATGCGACGACGAGCAAGGGAGCTCGTCGCCCGTGCGGCACGAATGCAATGAGCAAGGGCGTAGTGCACGAGCACAAGGCAGCAGCCCTGCCTTGTGTCGTGTGCCACGAGCAATGAACGAATGGGCGTGGGCGAAGGGCGAGCCAAGGCAGTCGCGTGTGGGCAGCAAGCGAGCTGCGCCACAACGCGCGCTGCCTCGCACAAGTGCGCGCAGCCTCGCGCGCAGCGAGCGCAAGCTCGCGTGCCACGAGCGCCGCGCCCAGCACTGCTCGCGCGCGCAGCGCGCGATGTCGCTCGCCCAGCGAGCGATGTCGCGCCCCAGCGAGCGATGGCTCGCGCGCGCAGCGCGCGATGTCGCTCGCCCAGCGAGCGATGTCGCGCCCCAGCGAGCGATGGCTCGCGCGCACAGCGAGCGAGCCAGCGCGCCCAGCGAGCGATGGCTCGCGCGCACAGCGAGCGAGCCAGCGCGCCCAGCGAGCGATCTCGCGCGCGCGCACTGCGAGCGATAGCTCGCGTGCGATGGGGCGCTGTGCGGAGGCTTGCGATAGGACAGCAGCAGCTATGCGACGAGCGCATGGGCTGCGCGCACATGGCCAGCAATGGCTGTGTGCGTACGGCCCATGGGCGTGCAACGCGTAGGGTGTTTGCGTTACGATTAGATCGTTTTGAATGTTTAATTTGAAAATTTCAGTTCACGTAATTTTAATTAATTTTAAAATTAATAATTTGAATTAATTTCTTGGATTTTAATTTTGAATATTATAATTATAATAAATGGAATTTATTCTAATTATTTTACTAAAATTAAAATCATGAATTAATTTAAATGCGACTGAAATTAAATTAAATTTTGGATTCAATTATAAATTTATATGAGCTTTAAATTTTAATTAAATTTGTATGTTTCCGGTTAGACTAGAAATACAATTTTATGTTTAAAATTAGTAAAGCATATGAATTTATTGGTTTGAGTGGGAGCGCTTTTTAGTCATAAACTCTTGATTAGGTCTACAAATCCTTAAGGTTAAAACAACTCGATTAGAATTAATAAGGACTGAATAATTGGTAGATTATTGGTGCCCTTGATTAATTGCTGCAAATGTTTACGTGATGCATAATGTGTTTTACTAACCAGCTATGTGGGCCATTCATGATAATGAATGGGTGAATGGTATATATTGTATATGTACTGTTTTGCAGGTTATGAAGTGACTAGTATGGCCCAAATAGGATAGAAAATATGGTCTGCGTACCATTAATTTGAATGTAATTGGTCTAAAGCACCAAAGTTATTTTTCAATTCAAAATGGTCTGCGTACCATCAAATAGTTGTAATTAGTTATAGCTTATCCTATTTGAAGAAAATGGTGCCTCCCACGGAGATTTTCAAGACGGACTTTGAAGTCAAAGCTTCAAGATGAAGTCGGGCCATACTAGATCACAAATATCTTATGCATGTTTTAAGTTATTTATTGCTTTAAATATGTCTTAAAATGCATGAGATCAAAAGCTTGATTATGTTGCATGATTAAGGATTTTAGTTCACTTAAAATCTAACCAACATAGTAAGAGCCTTAAGTTCCAAACTTAAAAATTGAGTTAAAAGGTGCCATGCCAAAATATACACTTGCTTGGATATCCTTTACATCAATCTAGTAATAGTTTTCGCTCAGCGAGGTGTTACTTATTGGTCCTAAAGGGGCAAGGTACACAAATAAATTGTGAGTACATGTTAGTTTTGGTGAAACTCAACGATATAAGTAAGGAGTCCTTTTATGTCGTGGCAAATTCGATAGGTTTACCTAATAAGTTCTTAGACGTACCTATCAACCAAGAATAGTTTCTAGACTATTAGCAAAAGGCTTTTGCTTACCTAAGATGTTCTAGGATTAAGTCGACAAACTGTGCTTAGTTCTTCAATGATTTTAGGATCTTGGAATCATTTTATTCACACCTGCCGGAACACATAACTTGAATAAAATGCTTAATAAACATTGAATTATGCATGTATGCTAGAATTTAAGTTTATTAAGAGAAACTGTGAATGGTTATTTATTTGTTTATTCTTTTCAATTGTAGTTTTTAATATGGCAAACAACAATTCATTCAACATTCGATCAATTCTCGAAAAGGAGAAGTTGAACGGGAAAAACTTCCTTGACTGGCAAAGGAACTTGCAAATAGTTCTTATGCAGGAAGAAAAGGAGTATGTCCTAGATGAGGCGATGCCCGAAGCTCCTGGCGACGGGGTCACTCAGGCTGCCCTCAATCGTTGGATTGATGCCAACAAGGATGTGAAATGTCTAATGCTCGCCACCATGAGTGCGGATCTGCAGAAAACGTTCATCAACTCAGATGCTTTCACAATCATCAGTGAGTTGAAGAACATGTTCCAAGATCTGGCTCGAGTCGAAAGATTCGAGACTCATAGGCAAATTCTTGAGACCAAGCTTAAGAAAGGCGAGCCCGTAAGTCCACATGTTCTCAAAATGATTGGACTCATTGAGAATATGAGTCGGCTGGATCAGCAATTTTCTCAGGAAATGGCTATAGACACCATCCTCCATTCTCTTCATAGCGGGTATGATCAGTTCAAACTGAACTACAGTATGAATAGTCTGGACAAAACGCTCACTGAGCTTCACGGTATGCTGAAGACCGCTGAAAAGACGCTCAAAAGTGATAAGCAGGATGTGCTTATGGTGCGTGGGGGCAAGTTCAAGAAATCTGGAAAGAAGAGGAATGCTAAGAAAGGTGGCAACAAGGCCAGCCCAACTAAGCAAACTGGCGCCAAATCTGCAAAGAGGAAGGTCAGTCAACCCACTTCTGAATCCGAATGCTTCTACTGCAAGAAGAAGGGGCATTGGAAGAGAGATTGCTTGAAGCTAAAGGAAGATCAGAAGAACGGAACAGTCGTTCCATCTTCAGGTATTTTCGTTATAGACTGTATACTTGCTAATTCAACTTCTTGGGTATTAGATACAGGTTGTGGCTCACACTTATGTTCCAATCCACAGGGACTAAGAAGAAGTAGAAAGTTAAGCAAGGGTGAAGTCGACCTACGAGTGGGAAATGGAGCACATTGCTGCATTAGCTGTAGGAACTTACTATTTGTCGTTGCCCTCCGGGCTAGTTTTGGAACTGGAAGAATGTTTCCATGTTCCAAGTCTTACTAAAAACATCATTTCAGTTTCTTGCTTAGATGCTAAGGGATTTTCCTTTATAATAAAAGACAATAGTTGTTCGTTTTATTTTAAAGAGATGTTTTATGGATCTGCTAGATTAGTCAATGGACTTTATTTATAAGATCACGACAAACAAGTATATAACATAAATACCAAAAAGGCCAAAAAGGATGATTCAGATCTCACCTATCTGTGGCATTGTCGATTAGGCCATATAAACTTGAAACGCTTAGAAAGACTTCAAAGAGAAGGAATTCTAGAACCATTTGACTTAGAGGATTATGGTAAATGCGAATCATGTTTACTTGGCAAAATGACAAAGCAACCTTTCTCTAAAGTTGGAGAAAGAGCAAATGAACTATTGGGTTTAATCCATACAGATGTATGTGGACCAATGAGTACAAATGCTAGAGGTGGTTTCAGTTACTTTATCACTTTCACTGATGACTTCAGTAGGTATGGTTATGTCTACCTAATGAAGCATAAGTCTGAATCCTTTGACAAATTCAAGGAATTTCAGAGTGAAGTAGAGAATCAATTAGGCAAGAAGATTAAGGCACTGCGGTCTGATAGAGGCGGTGAATATCTGAGCTATGAATTTGATGACCATCTGAAAGAATGTGGAATTCTATCAGAATTGACTCCTCCTGGAACACCACAATGGAACGGTGTGTCAGAACGGAGGAACAGAACCTTGCTAGACATGGTCAGGTCAATGATGGGTCAGGCCGAACTTCCATTAGAATTTTGGGGACATGCACTAAATACAGCTGCACTCACTATAAATAGAGCTCCGTCTAAAGCTGTCGAAAAGACTCCATACGAATTATGGTTTGGAAAACCTCCAAATGTGTCTTTTCTTAAGATTTGGGGATGTGAAGTATACGTCAAACGATTAATTTCAGACAAACTTCATCCAAAATCTGACAAATGTATCCTTGTGGGCTATCCAAAGGAAACAAAGGGGTATTACTTCTACAATACATCTGAGAACAAAGTGTTTGTTGCTCGAGATGGTGTCTTTTTGGAGAAGGATCACATTTCCAAAATGACAAGTGGGAGAAAAGTAGACCTCGAAGAAATTCGAGTCGAACAACAAACTCTAGAGAATGCTCAAGATGACATTCAGGATGAAACTCAGAGATCTTTAGAAGAATCTGGTGAGAATCATGGTCAATCTAGAAATGTTACCCCGCGTAGATCGCAAAGATATAGATCTCAACCGGAGAGGTACTTAGGTATTTTGACGAACGAGAGCTATGACGTTCTATTACTTGAAAGTGATGAACCTGCGACTTACAAGCAAGCTATGACGAGCCCTAGCTCCAAGCAATGGCAAGAAGCCATGCAATCTGAATTAGACTCCATGTCTGAAAACCAAGTATGGGATTTGGTCGATTTGCCAGATGGCTACCAAGCCATTGGAAGCAAATGGGTTTTCAAACTGAAAAAGGACAAGGATGGGAAACTTGAAGTTTTCAAAGCTAGATTGGTTGCAAAAGGTTACAGGCAAGTCCACGGTGTGGATTACGATGAAACCTTTTCACCAGTTGCAATGCTAAAGTCTATTCGAATAATGTTAGCAATCGCTGCATATTACGATTACGAAATATGGCAGATGGATGTCAAAACTGCTTTCTTAAACGGCGTTTTAACAGAAACTGTGTTTATGACACAGCCTGAAGGTTTTGAGGATCCAAAGAATGCTAAAAAGGTATGCAAGCTAAAGAAGTCAATCTACGGATTGAAGCAGGCATCCAGGAGCTGGAATATACGTTTTGATGAAGCAGTCAGTGACTTTGGTTTCATCAAGAACGCGGACGAATCTTGTGTATACAAGAAGGTCAGTGGGAGCAAAATTGCTTTCCTAGTATTATATGTCGACGACATATTGCTTATCGGAAATGACATTCCTATGTTGAACTCTGTCAAGATTTGGCTTGGGAAATGTTTTTCGATGAAGGATCTAGGAGAAGCACAGTACATATTGGGCATCAAGATTTACAGAGATAGATCTAAAAAGATGATTGGACTTAGTCAAAGCACTTATATCAATAAGGTGCTTGATAGGTTCAAGATGGCGGACTCCAAGCGAGGCTACCTACCCATGTCTCATGGAATGACTCTAAGCAAGACTCAGTGCCCAAAAACACTTGATGAGCGTAGACGAATGAATGGGATTCCATATGCATCATTGATTGGTTCAATAATGTATGCTATGATATGTACACGCCCGGATGTTGCGTACGCACTCAGTGCTACGAGCAGATACCAGTCAGACCCAGGAGAGGCGCATTGGACTGCTGCCAAGAACATTCTGAAGTACCTGAAAAGGCACAAAGATGACTTCCTGGTCTATGGTGGAGATGATGAATTAATTGTTAAAGGCTATACGGACGCAAGTTTCCAAACCGACAAAGATGATTTCAGATCACAGTCTGGGTTTGTCTTCTGCCTCAACGGAGGAGCAGTAAGCTGGAAAAGTGCTAAGCAAAGCACCATTGCGGATTCTACAACTGAAGCGGAGTACATTGCTGCACATGAAGCAGCAAAGGAAGCTATATGGCTAAGGAAGTTCATAGGAGAACTTGGTGTAGTCCCCTCCATTAAAGGACCAATAGCCCTGTATTGTGATAATAACGGAGCTATTGCACAGGCAAAAGAGCCTAGACACCACCAGAGAGTCAAGCATGTACTTCGTAGATTTCACCTTCTACGAGAGTTCGTTGAAAGAAAAGAAGTCGAGATAAGCAAAATTGGAACTGATGACAACATATCAGATCCATTAACTAAACCTCTGCCGCAAGCGAAGCACAACTCGCACACTGCAGCTATGGGAATCAAGCATATTGGAGAATGGCTTTGATGTCTCTGTTTAATGTTTTAAAGCTTTAGAGTTTAAATCTTTGTAAAACATTATTGGTTAATCATTCACAATAAATGAAAGAAATTCATTTTTCCATTTAATTTGTGGTTTATTAAATGATGAGTCCCTTCAACTTGACGATATATTCAAGATAGACTGTCAGGACCAGTCCTGTGACTAAGAAATGTCTATCAAGTGAACTTGAATGTCAAAGGTTGAAAATGGTCCCTAATCGGAGTTTTCTATAAAATTGGACGCATAGAAAACGTTAGACGATTAGAATGCAAGATGACTAGTAGTTCTGTTTCTTGAACTATGTGGACATGGCAATGTCATAATCATTTGCATAGATACTTACTTTGGGAAGACTAGTATCGGACAAGACCTATGAAACTTTACTGTAAGAGATGAAAGTCTGTCATAAGTAAATTTCATTAAATTATTAGACACTAAATCCTCAATACCTGAGTGATTTGAGATTACTTGTTTGAGAACTGGTTGCTTTGACGTTGACCAACCGTCGCACCGTAAAAGGAGGCTATAAAGGCAACGCTCAGGTAATCACCTATCAAACGAAGTCTAATCTCAAGATCGCAAGATTGGGATTGTCCTCCCATAAATCGGGATGAGATGCTTAAAAGTTGTACAAGGCCACTCGGAGAGCTAGAAACTGTGAAATGCATGGCCGTGCTCGGATGAATCATAGGCTATGATTATCTGTTTATTTGATCAGTTGAACTCTGAAACCGAGGAACACCTCTGGACATAATAAGGATGACAACTCTTACCTTATGTTCAAGAGCAAGCATCGAGCGACAAAGGAATTAGGAAATGCACACTTGTCCCTAAGGACAAGTGGGAGACTGAAGGAAATAATGCCCTTGGTCCAAGTATGCATTCTATGTTAAGTCTAATAAATGCGGTTCAGTATTAATTAACAAGTTAATAATTCAGTGAGATCAAGTGAGCTGAATGCCTAGCTAGAGGCCGCTTCAGTTCAAGTGGAATTAATGATATTAATCCACAGCTTACTCTTGACTGAACCCGTAGGGTCACACAAATAGTACGTAAACGGATCAAGTATTTAATGGCATTAAATACTCCATCTATGAATATTCGGAACCGACGGATCTTGGTTTCAGTGGGAGCTAAGATCGTCACGGGCAAGAAATGAATACTCCGGAAACGATGATATTGCCGGAAACGGAAATATGGATCGTATCGGAAATATGAATATTATCCAAGTCGTAGATGTTGCCGGAAACGGAAACATGGTACGTATCGGAAAATATTATTGGAATCGGAAATATTGCCGGAATCGGAAAATAATTCCGGAAACGGAAATATTAAATATTTGTTCGAAACGGAAATTAATTCCGGAATCGGAAATATTAAATATTGTTCGTATCGGAAATAGATTCCGGAAATGGAAATTTAATCGGAAGCGTATCGTACGAATTAGCATCGGACGAGGCTTGCCGGACGAAGGCCCAGCACGAAGCCGGGGCCATCGCCCAGCAAGCATGCGCGCCACAAGCCCAGCCAAGGCAGCGCCCAGGCCTACCGCAAGGCAGGCCCAGCGCGCGCCAAGGGCCACGGCTGCGTGGGCCGTGCTGCGCGGGCTGCTGCTCGCACGCGCATGGGCATCCCTTGTGGCTGCCGTGTGTGTGTGAGTTTGTGCTCATGAGTGATTCCTGAATCTACAAGAGTCAGTGTATGATTAAGTTTCTATTCCTAATTGGATAAATTAATTAAATAGAATTCATGTAGGATTCTAATTTCGATTAATTCGTATCCTACTAGGATTACGATTCCTTTTCCATAACTCTATAAATAAAGGCCTAGGGGTCATAATTTATACACAAGTTTCAAAGTATTCAAAAGTGAGTTTTTTGAGAGAAAATTAAAACACACATCTTGCTCAAAAGTGCCGAAATTTTCTAGTACCTTAAGGGCGATTCTAGTTGGTCAATCTTAAGGCGGATCCGGACGTGCTGTGGACTATCTACGGAGGGACGACACTTGGAGTCCTAAAAGACTTGTTCTTGTTCGGTTCGGGCGCAGCTAGGGAGGGCACGCAACAAAGAGTATGCATCTAAATTATGCTATATGATTATGTGTAAATAATATGTTGTCCTGGGTTAATGGTTGTTTCCGCATGATTTATGTAATGTCATATGTATCATAACCTAACACTTTATAGTAATATACTAATATTCTATGTTTCATTTGACATATAAATTATCAATATTAGTCAAAGTGAAATATACGAATAGTGTAAAAATATCAAACGTTGCGAGTATTTATGAACAGATGAAGTATTAGTTTAAGATATCTTCCTTAAGTATAAAAATATTATCTTGGTCTGAGATATTAAACAAAGAGTTTATCGAATGGAGGAATTACTTGTGAATACTTACATATTAAAGAATTTAAAAAGAAATTAACCTATATATTCCGATGGTTTTATATATAAATCAACTTCTTACCAAGTAATATTTTCAAATTAATTACACATACTGATTAAATAGTTATGTTCAATAATCATAATCAAACAACTAGTTATACTTTCTAATCAAATAATCTCTACATTCCATAAGGTTCCACACTTTTTTATAATATGTGGTCTCCAATGCACTACTTTGAATATTGATAGTTTTAATTTGACACTACTAAAAATTATAAAAAAATATTGAAAATTTAGAAAATTTACATTGAAATAATTCCAATGAGATCCCACGAATTAATTTTCTATTATTTATACTAATAATTAAACATTAAAAAGTTAATTTGACCATATATTAACTAATAATAATTAAACATGAGAAACATTATATTATGGAATGGAGGTTACATTTTATCAATATATAGTCATGTTTCTTAATGATAATATAATTAGTAATCTTATGCACAAGCGATCTTATAGAAAAACTACTTTAAAGAATTTAATATATATATATATATATATATATATATATATATATATAGAGAGAGAGAGAGAGAGAGAGAGAGAGAGAGAGTATATATAGATGTTTGAAAATTACTCCCTCCGTATTTAATTAAAAGATACAGTTTGACCGACACGTAGTTATAGCTCGGAGAGCGAGTTGAATTTATTAAAGTAAGATGAAAGTGAGATAGTAGGTACAAAAAATAAAATAAAAAATGGACCCCTTTACTGGATTCCTGGATCCGTCCCTCTTTTACAACCATTTTTCAATAACATGAATATGAATCAAATGAATGGAGAATGAATTATAATCCTCCAAATGAATAACTTAGTTGAAAATATTAAAAACCATATAGAAACTTATTTGGCCTAATAATACACAAGTCCACCTGTTGGACCAACCAAACACTCAGGCAAAAGTGTGGTATACCTCTTCTTATCACTGCAATAGGAGTATGTCAGTTATTGCCTCCTAAACTCGATCCTCATAGTCTCGTAATCCTTCAAGTTTTATTTCACCGCAACCTGTTTCACCGCATCCTGTTGGAATTTGTATTGGGTCGAATGCACACCCATGGGTCACAACGCCGGAAAATTCGGCCACAAACGGGTCATATTCGTGGTTGATCTTATACAGGCCTCCATCGGTGGCCCAATCCGATCAATCCCATATAGTAGCAATCAACGACATGGGCATAGACGAGTACTCCCCAAACAACAAAATTTCATCTTAAATAAAAAAAGCAATTCGATTGATAGAGAACATATATGGTTTTAAACATTCTGAAATCAAAACAATAGAAAGTGCAGCTTGCCCCTTTTGGAAATTTCGAATGTGCATTCTTCTTGTGTTGCCGTGAACCGTGGTACAAAGGGGAAAATAAAGCTTTTACAAATTGAGGAGAGAGAGAGAGAGAAAGTGTACCATAAATTTAGGTGGCTTTTGTTTTTACGTAAGTTTTATTTGGGAAGTTATTAAATGGGAGTTTGTCTATTCAATTTTTTAATTTTGTGATGGTTGTTTAGGAGAGATTTAAGTACTTTTGGCGGGAGTGTATAGAATTGCTTCATTGGAGATTTGGAGGCCTCACATAAGCCAATGACTTTTTTTATTATTATATAGGATATGTAAGAAAAAATGTAATCATGTGGGTACGTATTGTTTATTTCGTCTCGGCCAGTATTTTAAAAATATCAAAAATTTATATTTTTTCCTAACATGTAATTAGAGATATTAACGCTACAAAATGTGCATTAATAAGTGTACGTGCCCAAAGAAATGGAAAACTTTCAAGAACAAAGGAAGTACAAGATTACATATATTTAACTTGTCGTGTCATACGTGAATATATAGTTTGGTTAAATTCGTGTTTGTATTGGTTTTATACGTAAGTACAAGCACACTCATGTCTTATTTTACTCGAAAATTTATAGTCAATATTATATTCGTAGTGGAATAGGGACCATAATTTAATCAGTGTTTAATTAGTGACTGAAATTTAGTTGGTAATAAAATTGCGACTGGAATTTGTGACAGAACATTAACTGTAACTAATAAGTGACAGAAAATTAGCTAGTCCTTGTTTTGTGACTAACGCATTGCGACTGAAATCGTGTTTGTCGCTATATAGGGATTGAATTTTTTTATATCAAAATAGTGACTAAAAAGTATTTCTGTAATTATTTAGTGACTGAAATTTGTGACTGAAATTTTGTTGGTAATTAAATAGTGACTAAAATTATTTCGGTAAATAATTAGTGACCAACGTATGCTTGGTAGGTAATTTGTTACAGATTGTTGTGACTGAATGATAATTCGAAGCTAAATAGGGACCGAAAATACTTCCGTACCAAAGTGGCGACTGACACTTGACCAGTAGTAATTTAGCAACCGATATTTGTACGGTTACAAAAATCCGTCGCTAAATGGTCATTTTCTTGTAGTGGTATTTTACTTGTAAAACAAATTTACATTATTAAAATCAGAATTAAAATCCCAAATTATTATATTTATTACTCCCTCCATTCCTCATTGTTTTATCCATTTAGAATCTTGGCACTATTCACAATGAAATAAAATCTTTTGAATTATTTCTAATATATAAGAAAAAAAATAATCACGTGAGGTCTTGTTTGTTTGTCTCAATGAGTACTTTAACAATATGAAAGTATTATAATTTTAATAACACGTATTTAGAGATATTAACGATGTAAAATATGCATTGGTAAATTTGTCAAAGAAAAACGGAAAGAACATTTAATAACAGAGGGATTATATAAGTAGAAAGCAAAGAAATCAATAAAGGAAAAAAGATCCCTCATTTCCCACCGAAACAGGAGACATGATACACCGTTGGGGGACAACGAATTTTCGTCCCCATACCTACCCCAAATAAAAGTAAAAGAGAAGAAAATGGAAAGAATGACCCACCGCTTAAATATATGAATGGGTAAAATTTTTGTTAACTTGCTATATAATGTCATTAGTTATATAAGTATTGCCATTGTTATATTAAAGTCTGTCATAATCACCCAAAAATAAGGAAATGAAATGAAATAGAAAAAGTAAGGGACCACTTAAATGAATAGGTAAAAGTGTTGCATGTATACTGTCATAGTTTGTATAAATATTGTTATTGTTGTATTAAAATACTGTCATTGTTGTATTAATTACTGTTATTGTTTTTCATACTTAGTACTCTATCCGTTTTTTTTATTCTTTACGTTTTCGTTTTTGGGTGTCTCAAAATGTTATTTACATTTCCTTTTATATTATCACATAAATGCTTTAATATTCTATCAAAATTTGTGTCAAATGATTATTTTAATCAATTAAATTCACTGGGTCATTTATCTCTCACACTTTGTCATTATGATATTAAATTTTTCTCATTTCCCCCAATATCAAAATTTTGATAAACATTATAAATAAACGTAATTTTCCTTGTTTAAATAAAAAAAAGATGAATTTCAATGTACATTGATTAGTCATAAAGCCACACGTAAAAAACAAAAAAAATAGAGAGAAGACTTGCTTGCTTTCATCACATTAAGCGAAAATACTGTTTTATCCTTGGGTATGTGCAAAAATCCGCTGTCACGCTCCTGAAACAGATTGCTTTTCTAACTGCCATTTCTGGTCGTTAGTTTGTACTACGTATGCATACGTCAGCTTTTTATGTTATTGTATGAACCTTTCATTCAGTCAAAAGAAAAACCCAACCAATCAGAACGCAAAGATACGCCACATCATCATTGTTGAAAACAAAAAAACACTTTATTATTTATTAAAAAAAAGTATCCACAAATTCGAAACGGGGCCCACGTTTCGTTTCGTACAACTCAAGTACTACTATAAATTACAGTCGAATTACCCTGACTAATTCCACCTTCTGTTTGTTTTTTATTAAAAACCCAAAAAAAGAATTGGTGGAAGAAAAATTCTCTGTTGATTCTTCCATCATTCCTTAATTAACTGATCCAAACCCCAGAATTTTTCCACCAAAAACCATAGTCTTAATTCTAATATTATAATATATTTAAATTGTGTTCATAGTTGTTTAAATTAGTGTTTAATTATTGTATGAAATATTGATGGAGACGGCGGCAGCAACTCAACAACAACCCTCGTCACCGGTTGTATCCGGTGGTGTAAATCTGGCGAATGCGGTGGCTACGCCGGGAGTGTTTGGGAATCTCTCTTTGTATGTGGGTGACTTGGATGGCAGTGTGAATGAAAGCCAATTGTATGATCTGTTTAGCCAAGTGGCTCCTATTGTGTCTGTTAGGGTTTGTAGAGATCAAAACAAACGATCATCTCTTGGTTATGCTTATGTCAATTTCGGTTCGCCTCAAGATGGTTTGTTTTTTTTCATCTCTTGTGTTTTCATTGCTTATTCCAATACTTGAATTATGATAACCAATTGTTTGTTTGGCGTGTTTGATCCCCGCAACAATATTTGGGAGGGGACTGGAACCTATCCACCCAGAACTCGTCCCGAATTCGGATTAACCCTAAGGACGAACCGGGTGTTAACACACACAAAAATGATGTTAGTATGATTTGTGCTATGTGCATTGTGTTATATAAGATTTTCTCTGCAATGTGATACATTTTTGTCTGTGTTTATTTTAAATGTTCTTGTTTTTTTTGGAAGGAGAACAGTGAGGAGTATTAAAGTCGGATCAGATTTATTTATTCCATTAATTCTTAAACATCTAATATTGTTCTCTCATAGGATATATGTACAATGTAGATCAGGGTGCAAAAAACTAGAGATCGTAAGACCTAAGATCCAATCAAGTCTACATCACTGCCTTTATGGCTGACTCAAATAATTAGTAAAAAAAGAAACCATGATTGTGTTATCTGATACTAGCTTTAATAATGATCTGATAATATTTTACTATTTTAAATTTACAGTTGCAAGATCCGATTTATATGTCCATCTACCCTCTTCTGTCCCTGGGTTTGGGTTTCTTCATTCTCCAACACTGTGGCTAATCACGGCTTACATTCGAATTCCCAAATGAAACCTAGCTTATTCTTTTTTATCAACTCATGTCACTCCCCTGCCATTACCCTTTGCAATGGAACAGTGAAATGTCTTATTTTAGTATTATTATTATTATTGTTTTAAATTTGAGCAGCTAGTTAGTAATTATGTATAAAATGGTTGTTTGTCTTCTAATATGGAATGTATGCAGCTGCAAGTGCCTTGGATGTACTGAATTT
This sequence comes from Spinacia oleracea, assembly GCF_020520425.1. Classification (NCBI taxonomy): domain Eukaryota; kingdom Viridiplantae; phylum Streptophyta; class Magnoliopsida; order Caryophyllales; family Amaranthaceae; genus Spinacia; species Spinacia oleracea. The sequence goes on along the minus strand of NC_079492.1, from coordinate 87,172,804 downwards.
TACGCCTGTAAATGGGAGTCCAATCCGGATTATGTATTCTCATCGGGATCCTAGCCTTAGGAAGAGTGGATTTGCTAATGTCTTCATCAAGAATCTGGACTCCTCTATTGATAACAAGGCACTGCAAGATACTTTTGCTGCTTTTGGTGCCATACTTTCTTGCAAGGTAGCTCTTGATAGTAACGGTCAATCTAGAGGGTATGGATTTGTACAGTTTGATCGTGAAGAAGCTGCTCAAAAGGCAATCAATAGTTTAAATGGAATGTTGTTGAATGACAAACAAGTGTATGTTGGAAGTTTTGTGCGACGTCAAGAAAGAAATGGAACTAATGGATCACCAAAATTTACTAATGTTTATGTGAAAAACTTGTCTGAGAATCATACTGATGAGGACCTTATGAAAATATTCAGCCCATTTGGTGCCATCACTAGTGCTGTTGTGATGAAGGATACAACAACTGGGAAATCCAGATGTTTTGGTTTTGTCAACTTTCAGAGTCCTGATTCTGCTGAAGCTGCTGTCCAACAGTTGAATGGAACAGTTCATGATGACAAGCCTTGGTTTGTAGGAAGGGCTCAAAGGAAATCAGAGAGGGAAGCTGACTTGAAAGCTAAATTTGAACAAGAAAGGATCACTCGCTATGAAAAGTTACAGGCTGCTAACTTATATTTGAAAAATCTTGATGACAGCATAAATGAAGAAAATCTCAACGACTTGTTTTCTGACTTTGGAACTATAACATCATGCAAGGTATTTCTATTTCTTACTTATTATGTTATATGTTATTTATCTTTATGTAATATTAAATACTCCAGTGTTAGCTAATTTCTTTTTCTCTTGGTTATGTAGATCATGCTTAATCCTCAAGGAGTTAGCAAAGGCTCCGGTTTCATTTCCTTCTCAACCCCAGAGGAAGCAACAAGAGCAGTAAAGTTTTACATTCTCCTTTTCACTTAACTCGGTTTGATATTGGGTTATTCATTAATAGTACGAACCACATAATCGTGAATAAATAGACTTTGAATATAAGCTCAAGTTTTATTCTTTTTTTTACCGACTTAATTACGAAAATGACATGTTATTTACACTATTCACAAATCACAATTATTGATAAATACATTTCTGTTTGATATCATTGTAACATGTTTCATCTTATTCTACAGTTAAATGAAATGAATGGTAAGATGATTGGTAAGAAGCCTTTATACGTTGCTATTGCCCAACGCAAAGAAGAAAGGAAGGCAAGGTTGCAGGTAAACCTGGTCTCTATTAATTGAAGTTAATTTGGATGTATGTTATAATTTTGTTATGCATAAGATCGGCAGACAAAGAGTGACCTGGGATGTATTGTTTCAGGCTCAATTTGCTCAAGCTCACCTGCAGGGAGGATTGACACCGTTGGCAACAGGGATGCATGGTTTCTATCCTGGGTCACCTAGGCTTTCTCCTCAACAGCTTTACTTTGGGCAAGGTGCACCAGGTATGCTTTCTCCTCACCCTGCAGGATATGGTTTCCAGCAGCAACTCTTGTCTGGGATCCGTCCAGGAGTTGCCCAAAACTTTATGATGCCTTTCCCAGTCCAGAGGCAAGGACAACCTGGACAACGTTTAGGTGGAAGGAGAGGTGGTACTAATGCTCTTCAGTTGCAGCAACAGCACCAGGTACTTTTTTTTTTTTTTTTTTTCTTTCTTTTTTTCCATTAACAATATTTTGTTGGCATCAGTTTACCCCCCGTTATTTATGGGTAAATGTAGACGGCAAATCGCAATGGCGGTCAGAATTTCAGATATTTGGCTAATGGACGAAATGGTCTTGATCCATCTGCCGGTGTGGGTCCCCAAGGGCTGGGAAGACCATTGATGCCAATGACCTTGGATGTTTCTGGAATGCCTGTAACTGCTGCTGATGTTGCAAGATCTGGTCCACTTTCAGTCCCAACACTTGCTTCAGCCCTGGCTGCTGCATCTCCTGACAGTCAGCGCATGGTATATTTATATTCTGCTAATTTTTAATTTTAATTTTAACTTTCTTTATATTATTGTGGTATTTGTTCATTTAGTTGCTTTAATATTGTCACAGATGTTAGGGGAACAGCTGTATCCATTGGTAGAGCGTCTTGAGCATGATAACGCAGGAAAAGTTACTGGCATGCTGCTAGAGATGGATCAGACAGAAGTACTGCACCTTATTGAGTCTCCTGATGCTCTCAAGAAGAAAGTTTTGGAGGCCATGGATGTTCTCCATTCAACTACCTTAGGTTCTGAAGTTGGTGAGCAGCTTGGCACGATGCCACTCACAGAATAAGCCATTCGATCATATTCTTTTCATTGATAGATTTCCTTTCTGCTGGGAAGGCCCAAATTAGGAATTTTGAGGGGGGATGAGCTGTTCCTTTCTTGGGTTTGGATATTTGGGAAGTTAGATTTATTAGGAATTCATTTAGGTCATTAAATTGCAGGATTTGCTTGTTTTAAACTTGTCATTTTCAGACCACAGGATTATTCTGGTTGCTTTCTTAGGAGTTTTTTGGATACTGTTATTTGATTTTCGAGGGGGATGTTTTTGTTTAGATGATTACGGATTTTTGATATCATTATTGGGGTTTTGGATTTTATATTACTTGATACATTTTAGTGATGGGGATTTTACTAGACGCTGTTTTGGTGCTACAATTTTGACGCTATTTTGTCAAGTATGGCTAATAATATTCTCCCTCTGCTTACATAAATGGTTGTGCCTCATCTTATTAACATGGAGGCATGAGTTTGAATGCCTTGATGGTTTTGATAAACAGGTTGCTCAGGCCTACATGGTTTTCGAGGATATGAACAAGTACTGTTAACCTGATGAATCACTGGTAAGATGGGGAGGCTTGACGAATTCTGAGGAAGGGCTTAGCTCTTAATTTAAATTTAATGGCTAATGATTGAGGTGCTTGGTAAGAATTGAATGGTCGAGTACATACTATTTCTCTTGTCAAGATTATAGAAAACAACTGTTGCCTCAATAAATTTACAACGGTTTTCCATTTTGTTAGCTTAAACTGAGACTGGAATGATAGGAACTTGAAATTCTTCAGATTTTGAAATTAACAATAAGTAACTAGAAAACTGCGGAGGAATTAGCTTTTCCTTTTTGATAATTGTTGAATATGTGACTTGTACATTATATGATTAGAATGTTGATAAGGGGACATGTCACATGTGTGCAAAGGAAAACTCGGATTGACAAGGCACTTTCTATGTTGATAAGGGGACTACTCTTTTCCAAATTTTAAGTAACTTTTCCGACTTCTTTTAGTTTATGGATCAAAGAATTACGCTCAGGGTCCTAAATTTCTAGGCAGGGCTAAAATCATTTTTATGGGTCGCCGACTTTCGTCTCTGTTCGACCAGTCCAGAATCATGATGCATGCATAATTCATTCCACTCTGTTTGCAAACTTCTGAAGTCTTGCATATTTCAGTCAAACTGTTTTTATATAAAGAGCGTATCCCTATATTCCTTGAAGTTTAGAACAAATCAAATCTACAAGAAGAATTTCTTAATATACCTTCTCTGTTCTTTTTTATATGACAAAATTATTTAAGCACGTTTGTCAATGCACGATTTCAAACATTAATATCTTCAATTACGGATAATAAAAAATTATAAAAAGTTGATATTTAAAAAGTATTTATTGAGACGAATCTAATAAGGTTCCACACGACTATGTTTTTTCTTAAATATAAACTACAAAATGTAGTCAAAAGAACATGTGTGAATAGTGCCAAAAACTCAATTGTGTCATGTAAATAAGAATGGAGGAAGTATAATTCATTCGTTTAAAATAGTTACACCAATTTTATGTCATATAAGTTAAGCAATGAAATCAAATAATTACCCACTGTAACTAATTAATTAAGCACTAAAATCAATCAAAGTGGTATTTTCGGTAAGACGGTCTTACACAAAAGTTGTCACATTTGTAATTGTGTATTACTAAAAATTATAAAAAGTTCGATATACTCAAAATAAGTATTAGAAAACTTAATATTCTGAAAATATATATTAAGATGAAGCCAACAATATATTAGATACTACTCTCTTGGACCTTCGTCCCAAAATTATAGTCATGTTTGACTAAAAACACGGATTTTAAGAAAAGTGAAATATAGTGTGTGAGAAATAGAAATATAGTACATTAATGATTAATTTATATGAGAAAGTAAAATATAATACGTGTAAAAAGAATAAAGTACATGGGGAAGGGGAATATAGTACATATCAATGTTTTTTTATTCTTTTTGGGGGTCCCAAATGAGTGTAATATGAAAATTATTTTATGTTTAAATAAGGAAACATGACTATAATTATGGAATGCCCGATTTAGAATACAGTACTATAATTTTGGGACGGGGGGGAGTAATATTTGTTTTCAGTACTAGAAGTAAAATATGGTGAGAGTGAATTGTGAAAATAATGCAAAAATTCAAAATGATACAAGTAATTTGGGACGGATAGAATAGACATTGAGACAAAGTGACAAAGGCAACAATATTTTACATAATACTATTTATTAGTAGAAAACATAGTTAAAGTAAGATAAGTGAAAAGTGTGAAAAGTCAAATTGTGTAACTATTTAGAAACTGGTGTCATATATAGCCAATTGACTTCAATTACAGTTCAAAGACCACCGATAGAAAAATAACATTCCTTTCTAGCAGTTGTTTATAGAACTTTTCTACAAGAAGTGGAAAACTGGAAAGTTACCTTGACCATCTGAAACAAAATAGAGTCCAACTTTAACAATGTGCCCGTAATCCAAGGAAGGACTACATGAAGTCAGGGTGGATGTCTTCCTCAATCAGCTGGTCGAAACTATGATTCTCCAGTTTATACCCACACATGAGTCTCAAATCATCAGTAAAAGCAGCTCTCACCTCTTTGTCAACACCACCACCATCATCATCATCATCTCCTGTCATGTACCCGCTCCATTTTGAAGTACCCGTTTTCTTAATTGCCATGCACTTGCTTGGCTGTTGTTGCTGCCGTGGCTCAGAATGGCTTCTAATGTCTCTAGCGAAATCATCTTTCTCCATATATTGAGAGCACATGGAAGTAGCTGTTTTCACAACCTTGTTTCTCTCCTGTTGCTCACAGTGCCTATTGACATCTTTGATCATATAACTATCATCCACAAAGCATTCACCCCACACCGATTCCACATTTGAAGAGTGTGATTCAGTTTCTTTAACATCCTTTTTTGAAACTTTTGTTCAATCGGACACAAGGAAGAAGCAATCATGAAAACCTCTTTAAGTATGCATCTCAAAAATGTATATCAGATAACCAAACAACTAATCCAATATCATCAGCTTTTTATTTTCTATACCTCTTTTCGAAAAGCTTGGCTTGTAACATTGATTTTTGTCTGACCCACTCGAACCGAATTTGCCCCTTAACCTTGCCTTGTTATGAATCAAATCCTCAGAATACTCAGTCACAACATTTGCCTCAGCTTCCATTCCTCCCTCTGCATAATTAACCATATAAAATAAACCAAAGTCTGAAATTGATTATAAATCACTCTTTTTAAAAGCTAAAATCCTTTCAGTAATTCTCACCGTTTAGTTTTGATTTCAAGTAAGCAGGTTCAACACTCTCATCATCTTCCATATACTCGCTCCAATCGGCACGACGCTTTCCTTTAATCTCCTCCGTTTCACGAACGCCTTCCAAGTGTTCGACGAAATGCCCCACAGAAAGAACTTGTTGCAGTTCATCCTCCAATTTGCGAGACATATTGAAGGATTGAACGACGTTTCGGATGTCCTTGGCTTGATAACCTTGAGCATAGATCTTCGTCACCGATTGTTTTTGGTTGCAGACAACACAATTCCATTTGTTGCTGCTCTTCTTCTGCTGCTTCACCTGTTTGCAAAATTAAATTCATTTTCCAGCGAAAATTGATCATCACAAAAATCCGATTATGAGAGAAAGGAGAGAGAGACTGCCTGCATAGTGGAGCACTGGCAGCATTTGACGGCGATGAAGGTCGTCGATTTGAACATCGCCGCCGCACAGCGAAGGTGAAGCGAGTCTCCGGTAACGGTAAAAATGGAGGGAGTTTTACAATTGTAATTTGTATTGGACTGTCGAGGACTTGGGCTTTCGTACTCTTGGGGCGCAAATTTTTGGCTATACCCGGGTACAGCCAAAGCTGGCTGTACCCCATCCAAAACGATGTCGTTTTGTGTTGTTTAAAATGAACATTAATATACTGGTACAAAAATGAACATTTACTATTTCGGAAATGAACATTTATTTATTTATTTGGAATGAACATTTACTATTTTGGAAATGAACATTTATTTATTTATTTGGAAATAAACTACAAAAATGAACATTTACTATTTCGGAAATGAACATTTATTTATTTATTTGGAATGAACATTTACTATTTTGAAAATGTACATTTATTTATTTATTTAGAAATAAACAATATAGGCGCTTGTAAAAACATAAAAGACCAATGAAGTGAACAATTTCATTATGAACATTAACCATATATTTATTGTGAACAAACAAATAAACAAGAAAGAACAAATAATTCAACAAAAAAGAACAAACAATATAAAAAAGAACATAAAATTCCAGAAAAAAGAACAAACAATACAACAATTATGAACAATTTTATGATGAATTTTAAAGCCAACATGAAAGAACAAACAATACAACAAGAAAGAACAAATAATAAAGCAGATAATTATCATGAACAAACAAATAAACAAGAAAGAACAAATAATTCAACAAAAAAGAACAAACAATATAAAAAAGAACATAAAATTCCAGAAAAAAAAAAGAACAAACAATATAACAATTATGAACAATTTTATGATGAATTTTAAAGCCAACACGAAAGAACAAACAATACAACAATAAGTTTGATGAATGAATTTAAAAAACAACAAGAAAGAACAAATAGTACAACAAGAAAGAACAAACAATACAAAAAGAAAGAATAAAAGATGAATGAAGAGTTTAATTATGAACATTAACTATATGATTATTATAAACAAACAAATAAACAAGAAAGAACAAACAATATAAAAAAGAACATAAAATTCCAGAAGAAAGAACAAAAAATACAACAATTATGAAAATTTGATGATGAATTTAAAAAACAACAAGAAAGAACAAACAGTACAACAAAAAAGAACAAACAGTACAACAAGAATGAACAAACAGTACAATAAAAAAGAACAAACAGTCGACAAGAATGAACAAACAATATGAGCGCGTCGTTTTTGGGGGTACAGCCAGAGCTGGCTGTACCCGGGTACAGCAGTTAGCAATTGCTCTTGGGGTGCACTTGCTCGTGAATTGGGTATTATTTGTCGTAAATTTGGCGCTAGTTCATCTTGCGTAAAATTCCAAATTTGGCCCGATCCAGTATAACCAACTTCCGTCCACTCCTCACTCGTCGAGTATGATTTGCCCCAGAAGGTCCGAACGGACCCCACCGTGCCCAAATTGAAACTCTCTGCCCTCAATTTGAACAACCCGATTTTTGCCAATACTCTACTTCATACATCATACTATTCGGATCTTTTACCAAACTACCTACTTTTACAATTTTATTTATCAAAACTAGAATTTGCCCTTGCAAAAGCACGGGATACATAGAATATTGCTAATAAAAAATACAATTATTGATTAGAACAACAAATGAATTTTGAACACGGGTGCATGATCAGAAATAAATTTAGGGAAGAAAACAAAATAGTAGTTTATGAGGATTTAGATAATATTCTCTGGCTTTTTCGATCTAGTTAAGCTCTCAACATTCTCTTTCTGTTTTTCTGTTCTCCTACTTTCCTGTGGATTTTCTGCTTTTTCTACTAAAATGGTGTCAAGCTCTTCAGTGTCGTTCCTTCGAAAGAGGGGTCCTTATGTGGTCCCGCCGCCGGATTGTAAAGATCCTTCGAAAGAGGAATTTCAACAATTGGTGGTTGGCAAGTTCTTGAATGATCGTGACTTTGAAATTTCAGAAATTAGGGCATGGGTTTTCACTTGGAGTACAAGGGATGTAATGGAAGTGTGGAAGGGAGGAGGACCGATTCTTTTTCTCTATAAAGAATGGAGAGGACTATGTTGACTTGATGGGAAGATACCCTACTCTTAATTACCAAGGAGCTCTCTTGATTCTGAAACCATGGTTTCCGGCAGCCTCGTTCCGGTCTTTCAACTTTTCTCAAGCTGCATTATGGGTTAAGGTGGAAGGAATTCCACTTACATTCTATTCCTCGAGAGTGGCAGAGACAATGTTGAAAAAGGTGGGTAATCTGATAAAATTTGATGATCGCTCAAGAATTCCTGGTTTTAAGAGGTGGATTCGAGCTCTAATGTGGGTTAGAGTTAATAGACCGCTTATACCAGGGTTCTTTTTTGAATATGAGTCTGGGAAATCAGTTTGGGTGGATTTTAGATATGAAGGTGTTTTCCACTTCTGTAAAAGATGTGGTAAAATTGGGCATTATATGGTTGACTGTGAAGCTCCGTGGCATTAAATTCGGAGTGAAGTAAATAGGGTTATTCTAGAAGCTAGTGACTTGCAGGTAATGTATGGAAGGGAAAATGCTCCCATGTATACAAACAAAATTAAAGGGCTTCCCAACTGTGATATTTTCCGTACTACCAGGGTGTCTTTAGGGGTACTGCCTCAATTGGATTACTATGGAGGCTCGGATTATGATAGTGATGGGGGAAGTGATCCAGGTAATGATGGAGGGGATGAAGCAGGTCCAAGTAGGCGACGACGTCGAAGAAAGTCAATGGAGAGTAAGTGGTCGATCATCTTCATCGTCTTCATCAGGTGATAAAACATTAACTGTGTATTATACAAATCAGAATTTCTGCGAAAACAATGCTAAGCAAGGTAATCTAGTAATTAGAGAGCCAGAAGATCGAAGGAATAGAGCTGCTTCAATGGAGGTTGATCAACCAATGGGTAATGGAAGAACCAGTAGTGAAATCAAACGTGTCAAAGGAAAGCAGAAGGTTGGGGAGATTGCGAATTTCGAGGAGTTTCCACGTGGCAGCTTAGGGCCCAAACAGACAACTAGCTTCAAGAAAACGAAAAAGAAAAATGCTGAGAAACTTAAAAGACATGTGGATTCCCATGGTAATTCTTGTTTAAAGCAATTTATAACATTGAGTTCCCCGAGGAGTTTCAAAAATAAGGGGAATGTATCAGATGCTATTATTGGGCCTAAAATGAGAAGTCTAATAGCCAAACTTCCAAATGCTTTCCCGAAATCTGCTGGTTATAATAGCCCACCAAGTAATGAAATAAAAGAAAATTCATCATACTTTAGTGAACCAAACAACCTCAGAAGGCCAAGTTCACCATCTGACACTCCTCCTTCGGGTATGAGAAGATTCCCAACAGTTGGGCATGTTCAGTCTCAAGGTTCGATGCAATCCATCAGTTCAAGTTTTGGGCCGGCCCATATGGAAGATCAAGTAGCAGAAAATAATCAAGTCCAGGAAGCAAATGATCATCAAGTGAGTCCAACTCGTGAAGATATTTTTGGGCCAATTTCAGAAGACCCTAACCAACTTCTGAACCATAACCTGGAGTTTGGTTACTATGGGTATATCTCAGAAGACTCAATTCCATTCTCAGAATCTGAGTCATGGTCTCAAGTGTGGGAAAATCTAAACATTTTTGATTTTCCAAAGTCACCTCTGTTGTACCCTGAATCTCATGCCTCCCTACAATCAGGATCTTCTAGTACTTACTATTCTCCTCAAAGGGATATCCCAAGGGAGGAATTTGAAAATCTTAGGATATTTAACGTTATTATGGAGGAGCAGATTCATGGGATAAAAGAAGTGAATAAAGAAGCGGGTAGGGAAAGAATTGCGAAGCTGAAAGCTGATCCGATATCAGATATGGGAGAGGAAACCCCAGATAATAATATGAGCAAGATGAGCCAAGATGGTAAAAAGAAAGTGCGCAGGTATAGGAAGTTAAAGGAGTTTTTTCCAGAAGGAAAGTTGAATCCAGCTGATTGGAAAAGGAGTAGTGCAAGTCCAGATCGAAGACCGGCCAGTTCAAGAGGGGTATGTGGAGAAAGGAAGGATTGGTAGACCAATGAAGAAAAGGGTGCTTGATGAAGTTTCTGAATCCTTTGTGGGAAGTGTGGCTCTCAAACGGTGCAAGGGAAGTGAGTCAACTGGAATGGAGCTTCCATCGTATGATCAAGTAATGAAAGACTTTGTTAAGGCTGTTTATGAAGGTAACTTTGTGATAAACAGGGGTGGTCGAGACTTGTCCAAGAATAATAGCTAGGGGACTACTGAAAATGAGGTATCAGTTTCTGATTCTTTGTCAATTAATGCCTTTGAGGTTGAGCCTGATCAACCTCAAAGGCTCAATAAAGATTTTGGCGTGGAATTGTAGGGGGTTGAACTCATCGGATGACCCTACAATTCCAATTTTGATCTGGACCATCCGAAAATTTTCAATAGATGTACTCTTTCTGATGGAGACTAAGGCTAATAGTGATGTTATAAGTAAAGTAGCTAGATTACTTAATTTCGGCAAGTATGATTATGTAGAAGCACCTGACTATGTGGGTGGCTTAGCAATTTTTTGGTGCCCTTTTGTGAAGATTTCAGTAGCTAAAAAGACCACTAATTATATATTTTGTAAAGTGGCTGATATAATGGGGAACATGTTATATGAATGGGAACTTCTGTTGGTTTATGGTTCGCCTTATATTGAGAATAGAGAGGCAGTGTGGAAATCAATTGATATGCTTTTAAATAATTCATGTGGTAAAATGTTGTTAATAGGAGATTTTAATCAGGTGGAATTTCATAACCAAAAGCTAGGTGGATCAAAAAATATACCAGGGAGGGAGCTGTTTACAGAATGGAGACAAAAATGGCAATTGGTGGACATTCCATATCATGGAGTAAACTATACATAGTGTAATAATAGAGAAGGGGAGGACTGTATATATGAAAGACTTGATAGAGGTTATGCCACGGATGAATGGTGCCAAATTTTTTCTGAAGCCAGCATCCTTAACCTACCAATATTGGTTTCAGATCATTCCCCAATTATGTTAGACACAAATAATATAAGAAAGAAAAAGAATAGAGTTAAGAAAATTGACAGTTGGTGTTTGGATATGGACCAACCAAAGGAAATTGTGGCTACTAGTTGGAAGATTGAGATTGATGGATCTCCAATGTACAAATGTTCTAGGAAACTACAAAAAGTAAAAAACGATCTTTTCTCATGGTGCAAAGAGTATCAACTGGCCAACAATATAGTATGGGATGATATAGTAGAAAGTTGTACCAATAGTCAGAAACAAGTTAATGAGCATAACCAATTCAGTATTATGGAGGGAACAATGAGCGAAAAGAGGGTGAGAGAAGAAAGTTTTGAAAAGGCTGTATCAAACTAGCCTATTGGAAACAGAGAGAAAAAGGTAAATGGGCTGCTTTAGGAGATAGCAATACTGCTTTTTTCTTCCGATGTGCAAAACAAAGAAAAATAAGAAATGAAGTCAGAATGATCCAAGATGATGATGGTAACTGTGAAGGAAATAATGCCCTTGGTCCAAGTATGCATTCAATGATAAGTCTAATAAATGCGGTTCAGTATTAATTAACAAGTTAATAATTCAGTGAGATCAAGTGAGCTGAATGCCTAGCTAGAGGTCGCTTCAGTTAAAGTGGAATTAATGATATTAATCCACAGCTTACTCTTGACTGAACCCGTAGGGTCACACAAATAGTACGTAAACGGATCAAGTATTTAATGGCATTCAATACTCTATCTATGGATATTCGGAATCGACGGATCTTGGTTTCAATGGGAGCTGAGATCGTCACAAGCAAGAAATGAATACTCCGGAAACGATGATATTGCCGGAAACGGAAACATGGATCGTATCGGAAATATAAATATTATCCAAGTCGTAGATGTTGCCGGAAACGGAAACATGGTACATACCGGAAAATATTATCGGAAATGGAAATATTGCCGGAATCGGAAATATTGCCGGAAACGGGAATATTGTCAGAATCGGAAATATTATCGGAATCGGAAAATAATTCCGGAAACGGAAATATTAAATATTTGTTCGAAACGGAAATTAATTCCGGAATCGGAAATATTAAATATTGTTCGTATCGGAAATGAATTCCGGAACCGGGAATCTAATCGGAAGCGTATCGTACGAATAAGCATCGGACGAGGCCTGCCGGACGAAGGCCCAGCACGAAGCCAGGCCATCGCCCAGCAAGCAAGGACGCGCGCACGCCCAGCCCAAGGCAGCGCCAGGCCCACCGCAAGGCAGGCCCAGCGCGCCAAGGCAAGGCCGCCCAACGTGGGCTGCGTGGGCCGAGCGCACGCGTGCGGGCGCCCTCGTGGCTCCGTGCGTGTGTGTGTTTGTGTTCATGCACAATTCCTAAATCTATTAGGTTTTGGTGTATGATTAAACTCCTATTCCTATTAGGATTATTTAATTAATTAGAGTCCTTGTAGGATTCTAAGTTTAATTAAATCGTATCCTACTAGGATTCCAATTCCCTTTCCAAACCTCTATAAATAAGGGCCTAGGGTCATAATTTATACGCACGATTGAAGTACTTAAAGGTTAAGTTTTTGAAAGAAAATCCAGCCACTCTCTTGCACTAATAGCCGAAAATTCCTAAGCACCTTAAGGGCGATTCTAGTTGGTCAATCGTGAGGCGGATCCGGACGTACTGTGGACTATCTACGGAGGGACGACACTTGGAGTCCTAAAGACTTGTTCTTGTTCGGTTCGGGCGCAGCTAGGGAAGGCACGCTGCAAAGTGTATGCATCTATACTATGCTAAATGATTATGTGTAAATAATATGCTTTCCTGGCTTTATGGTTTTTCCGCATGATTTATGTATTGTCATATATATCATAACCTAACAGTGGTATCACGAGCCTCTTATTATTTTCATAATCTAAATTGCATAAACATGGTTAAATATTACAAATTTGCAAGAATTGAAAGGGGTGATTAATTTTCGTAATTGTTAATTAATTGCAAATTGCGTTTATTTAATTATACGTACGCAGTTTTTCGGCAGTTTCTTCGTTACTCATCCAAATCGAGTGATTTTTGTGTCAATTCCGCATGTAAAAGACATTCTAAAATTTTGACAAAATTTATATTTTTCGGCCGAACCTAGAACTCTCAAATTCGAAGCCTAACTATGACTTTTCGGAGGTTTTAGTTTTTCGAACGCAAAATTTCGTAAATTTAAGATGTTAAATTAAATATTTGCGATTCTTGTTGATAAATCTTGAATTTTTGATTGACCTACTGTATATGTTTAACAAGTTTGAATGCCTAGCCTTGTTAATTATGCAATCTAATTTGTAATTATGATTAATTTGTTGAAAATTGGAATAATTTAGAATTAATTTGTTTTTCATAATTAGTTAATAATTTAATTAGATACCTATGATTAAAAACCACCATAAGAATTGTAAATTTGTGTTAAATTTTAAATTTTTATGACCTAGACTTGAATCCATGTTAATCGGAAACCAATTAATTAATAAATTTTCGATTTTTCGCCCTAAAATTATGAAATTAATATGATTTATTAATTTGTCATTAATTTTGAAAATAAAATTTTAATTTTTATGCGATTCGCTCATAAAACTTGCACGCACAAAGCAATGGACGCTACGTGTTACCCTTAAGGGGTGTTGTATAGTGCGGGCGTGCGACGACGAGCTCCCTGCTCGTCGCCCACGCGGTACGAATGCAGCGAGCAAGCCGATGGCGCGCGAGCACAAGGCAGCAGCCCTGCCTTGTGTCGAGCGCTGTGCGCGATGGGTGATGGGCGAAGCAATGGCACGCTGTGGGCGCGCGAGCGAGCGAGAGTTGGTCGCCCAGCGATCGCTGCTCTGCGCACCACAACGCGTGGCCTCGAGCGAGCGAGCGATGCGAGGAGCATCGTAGCTGCTGCGAAGCTATGGGCAGGCAGGCTGCGCGAAAGCGTGGCTTGCCTTGCTGCCTTGCGCGTGGCTGCTGCGACGTTGTGCCATGGACATCGATGGTCGTGCACTCGACGGGGCTTGGGCGCAAGCCCAAGTGCTCGTCATGTCACGATTGTCGAGTTTTAAAATTTTAATTTGAAATTTTCAGTTTACGTAATTTTAATTAATTTTAAAATTAATAATTTAAATTATTTTCTTGGATTTTAATTTTGAATATTATAATTATAATAAATTTCATTTATTCTAATAATTTTACTAAAATTAAAATCATGAATTAATTTAAATACGACTGAAAATAAATTAAATATGTGGATTCAATTATAAATTTATATGAGCTTTAAATTTTAATTAAATTTGTATGTTTCCGGTTAGACTAGAAATACATTTTTATGTTTAAAATTAGTAAAGCATATGAATTTATTGGTTTAAGTGGGAGCCCTTTTAGTCATAAACTCTTGATTATGTCTACAAATCCTTAAGGTTAAAACAACTTGATTAGAATTAATAAGGACTGAATAATTTGTAGATTATTGGTGCCCTTGATTAATTGCTGCAAATGTTTATGTGATGCATAATGTGTTTTACTAACCAGCTATGTGGGCCATTCATGATAATGAATGGGTGAATGGTATATATTGTATATGTACTGTTTTGCAGGTTATGAAGTGACTAGTATGGCCCAAATAGAATAGAAAATATGGTCTGCGTACCATTAATTTGAATGTAATTGGTCTAAAGTACCAAAATTGTTTTTCAATTCAAATATGGCCTGCGTACCATCAAATAGTTGTAATTAGTATAATTATAGCTTATCCTATTTGAAAAAAATGGTGCCTCCCACGGAGATTTTCGAGACGGACTTTGAAGTTGAAGCTTCAAGATGAAGTCGGGCCATACTAGATCACATTTATCTTATGCATGCTTTAAGTTATTTATTGCTTTAAATATGTCTTAATTATGCATGAGATTGTGGCTTGATTATGTTGCATGATTAAGGATTTTATTTCACTTAAATCTAACCAACATAGTAAGAGCCTTAAGTTCCAAACTTAAAAATTGAGTTAAAAGGTGCCATGCCAAAATATACACTTGCTTGGATATCCTTTACATCAATCTAGTAATAGTTTTCTCTCAGCGAGGTGTTACTTATTGGTCCTAAAGGGGCAAGGTACACAAATAATTGTGAGTACATGTTAGTTTTGGTGAAACTCAACGATATAAGTAAGGAGTCCTTTTATGTCGTGGCAAAATCGATAGGTTTACCTAATAAGTTCTTAGACGTGCCTATCAACCAAGAATAGTTTCTAGACTATTAGCAAAAGGTTTTTGCTTACCTAAAATGTTTTAGGATTGAGTCGACAAACTGTGCTTAATTCTTCAATGGTTTTAGGATCTTGGAATCATTTTATTCACACCTGCCGGAACAATAAAATCGAATAAAATGCTAATAACTTGTTTAAATTGCATGATTGCTTTAACTTTCAAGTTATTACTCATGATAAATGTTTAGACTTTGCATGCTTCAATGTATGTTTTAATTATTGTTTATAATTAAATATCTTGTACTGCAATAAACCCTTTTTGAAAGGTAACAGTAAATTTCCTCGATTGGTAGTGAATCCAAGAACGATTCACGGAAATGAGAGAAAAAGAGCAATTTAAAATGTACGTTTCTTTTAGCGACTTTTATGGTTGTTTTCGAGTATCAAAATCGAATGGCGAACCGATTGGTGCTTGTGGATTCAAAATACAATGTAGTTTTGAGATCATAAAGCATTGAGTTTAAACACTCAGCTTTACCAATGGTTAACAACCTAAAATCTTTTTTCCATTTAATTCTCGAATGAGTCTAGTCCCTAGACATTTGAATAGATCGATGCTTAGAGAACTTTAGAAGCTTCTAGTAAGATCATCTAGTTGAAACAAAATATTCAACATAAATTAAAATGGTAAAGAACCTTGTTGGTGACATTGGACATGTCTAACAAAGTATAAAAGTCAACACTAAAGAATTCAATTCTTAAGACTATAAGAAAGGGTACAAGAAATAGGAAAACAAAGGAACAAATGAAAGGAATTTACAATTCCGTTTCTACCTATAAGTTTATGTTTAAAGAGAAGTGACCTAGGAATCAAACTTCCTTGGTATCATATACCGCTTGAGGTTCGTACTTCGGTAATAACTCAAATAATGGAAGCTAGGCTACACTAATGGCCTACAAGTGGGAAATGAAGCATGGCAATGCTACATTAGCTGTAGGATCATCTAGTTTGTTTTAAGTCCTTTCAAGGCTGGAACTAAATGGCTATTTTGTTCCATAATCAACATACCTAAATTTCTGCTTCAAACACAGAAAGACTCACATTCAGAAGAACAAAAACAATGCTTGTTTGTTTGTTTATTTGAATGAAATGGTCATTTACGGGTTGAGTCAATATGCTTGATTAAAACAAACAACTCTTTAACAATAAAAACTTTACTAGGTTCAAATCAACCCCTTGATTTGAGTTCCACTAATCTTTGGCACTGTTGCTTAGACCATATCAACAAGTTAACATTCAAAAGCTCTATTTTGATGGACTTTTGAAAGTTGATTGATTTCTAGATCAATTTAAGACAACTAGTCTTACTTGTTGAAAGTAACAAAAGATATGAACTATTGTTAGAACGCCTAGACAATAGAGTTCAAAGCTACAGAAAGGTTTTATGACTTTATTATTTCACATGGATTTGAGTAAATATAGGTTTATTTACTCAAATGTGATATAAGTTGAATCTGTTTGGCTAGTTCAAAGATTCAGAAGTATAAAATCCACTTGGCAAGAAATCATAAAGATCTAGGTTAGATCATGTTGATGATTACTTGAGACCAAATATGATCATCAATGATTGTGTGTTGTAATTTCACAATCTAGGTCCATAAGATATGGCATATCTTAGTTGGAATAATCGAAGTCAATTAGTACTTGATTCGATTAATGATGAATCATAAAGACTTTTCCTATAAAACAAAATGCTCAACTACCACCAAACTAAACCAAATTCGTCAAAGCTATTGAAAAGTAATTTCAGAATAACTTTTCATAAAATATATCTAGAGAGTTGCAAAACTCAGTGGGAGCTTAGTGTTTGTCATTCGACAAACTAAGGCCCAAGTATAGATATATGTTTCATTGTGATTTATTCAAATGAGACACAAGGGTATTGTTTCTACCACGAATTTTTGAGAACATAATGTTTGTTTGCTCGAAAGGATGTCCTTTTGGAGATTCGTTTCCAAAATGACAAGTGGGAGAAAATAGACCTCGAAAGTCTTCGAGGCGAACAACAAACATAAACGGACAATCTGGAGGCTTTTCGAAGTTCTTTAGAAAATCCGAACACGTATTCTTTAAGGACTTTAGAAGTGGCTTTTAAAGAATAGACATCTCTTGCTAGACTTTACAAGTGCTTCAAAGAGAACAGAATATTCAAAGGACTTTCAAGTGGCTATTGATATTCTATTGTTTGATGTTCTATACCCAAGTAGGCATAGAGTTCAAATCACTGAAACTATGAGATTCTTCTATTAGATAGTGAAGAAACATGGAGTTCAGGTCACTGAAACTATGCAATTCTTCTATTAGATAGTGAAGAAACCTACAACTTGCAGTCAAACTATTATCATGTAGATTAATGAATTTGTGACCTGTAAGAAAGCTATGACGAAACCCAGATTACCTAAAATGGTTAGAGGCCATATATAGACTCAAATGTTTTAAATGGTTAGAGGCCATAAAACATACTCAATGTTTTGATGACAAAATTGAAATTTTGTTGATTTGCAAGAATAGTTTCACACCTATTGATTGCAAGTTTGTTTTAAGGATAAAAACCATCAAACATGAAATTGTGTTCACAACACAAAGCTAGATTAGTTGCTAAAGGTTACAAGCAAATTCACGGTGTGGATTGTGTTGAAACCTCATGCATAATCGTAATGCTCAAGTCTATAATTCAAGCAATGATTGCATATTGGTACATATAGCAATTGGATGACAAAACGTATTCCTCAATAAAATGTTGGAATAAACTATGTACATGGTATGTCATAGGATTTGTGGATCCAAATAAATGCTTGAAAAGGAAAGCTAGCCTATGAAATCTAAGTACAGATTTAAGCAAGCAATTGGGAATTGGAATTGTATTTTAGTGAAGCTAATAAGTATTTTAGTTTCATAAAATGTACATGATTCTTATAGATATATAAGAAGTTTAGTGGGAGTCCATAAAACTTAATTGGTCCTATGTGTATCACACACATATCTCTCTATTGTGAAATAACATTCAAATGCTAATGACTTAGATTTGAAATTATTCAATGATGGACCAAGGCGAAACTTAGTACATACTGGGTATTAAGATCTATTTACAAAGATCTTATATTAATGTTTTGGATTAAGTAATGGCATTTACTAAATCAAACACGAAAGACTCCATTGGAGATATTCGACCCATGTGAATAAATCTAAGTAAAGAATGTTTGAACTATGTATAAGCATTTACTAAGTTAAACATCAAAGGATCTAAGTAAAATTCTTAACCTATATTATATGTCAAAGAATTTAGCTGGATTTAGTATCTACTGAAACTAGATGAGCTAAAGTTACATGAATAGAATTCAATTGGGAATTATTCTGCAAAAGAATTTATTATGTATGATATAATATGAGGTTCGCCAAAAACGTATCTTATGACTTTAGGCATGACGAACATATACCAATCTCTATTGATCTAAGTGAAGATCAACTAGATTGAGATCAAGAATACTTATGGTACTTGAAAAGGTACATAGGAATAGTTCTTGATTCAAGGAAATAAAGATATGCTAAATATTGATGCTACACGCATAAACACTGGCAAAGGATCAAGCAAGACCCTTTGGAGTTAACCATTGATAAGGACGAGCTATAGAGCATCGTGTTTTGAAATGGCAACATGGATTGGAGACCATGAGTTGTTGCGTGGGAAATTAAATATTAATTTCTATGTTCTAAGATACAGCTGGAAAGTCTTCCACATATCCGTGAACTGCTTGGATAAGTAAATCCAAACCAAAGCATCACTAGCAACCTATACAGTTGAAGTAGAAGTACTTATTGCCTAAGAAGCAATAAAACTGAGTTGTTTACATTAAAAAGTTATTCACTGAACTTGGCTGGATCACATGTCTGCTGACTTGATGGTTCTTCATTACAAAATGCGTAGAACCACTATTTAAGTAAGAAAGACTAGATCACATAATAAACAAACTCAAAAGATCTTATCATCCTATCTCGAAAAACATTCGATGAAAGGGATATTAAGATTAGCAAAGTATGATAACTAAACCTATGCAACAAGTGAGAAGCAACACTCACATTGTAGCACTGGAAATCAAAGCATAGCTTTGAATTCCATGAAATGTTTTAAAGATGGGTTAGAGGCCCATGGTTGTAAAACGTTGGGGTTGAACATTTATCATATATGAAATGTATTTTTCATATTCCATTTAATCTTGGTTTAGTATTAAATGATGAGTCCCTTCAATTTGACGCTATATTCAAGATAGACTGTCAGGACCAGTCTTGTGACTAAGAAATGTCTATCAAGTGAACTTGAATGTCAAAAGTTGAGAATGGTCCCTGGTCGGAGTTTTCTATAAAATTGGACGCATAGAAAACGTTAGACGACTAGAATGCAAGATGACTAGTAGTTCTGTTTCTTGTACTATGTGGACGGCAATGTCATAATCATTTGCATAGATACTTACTTTGGGAAGACTAGTATCGGACAGACCTATGAAACTTTACTGTAAAAGATGAAAATCTGTCATAAGTAAATTTCATTAAAATTATTAGACACTAAATCCTCAATACCTGAGTGATTTGAGATTACTTGTTTGAGAACTGGTTACTTTGACATTGACCAACCGTCGCATCGTAAAAGGAGGCTATAAAGGCAACGCTCAGGTAATCACCTATCAAATGAAGTCTAATCTCAAGATCACAAGATTGGGATTGTCCTCCCATAAATCGGGATGAGATGCTTAAAAGTTGTACAAGGCCACTCGGAGAGCTAGAAACTGTAAAATGCATGGCCGTGCTCGGATGAATCATAGGCTATGATTATCTGTTTATTTGATCAGTTGAACTCTGAAACCGAGAAACACCTCTGGACATAATAAGGATGACAACTCTTACCTTATGTTCAAGAGCAAGCATCGAGCGACAAAGGAATTAGGAAATGCACACTTGTCCCTAAGGACAAGTGGGAGACTGAAGGAAATAATGCCCTTGGTCCAAGTATGCATATAATATAAAGTCTAATAAATGCGGTTCAGTATTAATTAACAAGTTAATAATTCAGTGAGATCAAGTGAGCTGAATGCCTAGCTAGAGGCCGCTTCAGTTCAAGTGGAATTAATGATATTAATCCACAACTTACTCTTGACTGAACCCGTAGGGTCACACAAATAGTACGTAAACGGATCAAGTATTTAATAGCATTAAATACTCTATCTATGGATATTCGGAATCGACGGATCTTGGTTTCAGTGGGAGCTGAGATCGTCACAAGCAAGAAATGAATACTCCGGAAACGATGATATTGCCGGAAACGGAAATATGGATCGTATCGGAAATATAAATATTATCCAAGTCGTAGATGTTGCCGGAAACGGAAACATGGTACATATCGGAAAATATTATCGGAAATGGAAATATTGCCGGAATCGGAAATATTGCCGGAAACGGGAATATTGTCAGAATCGGAAATATTATCGGAATCGGAAAATAATTCCGGAAACGGAAATATTAAATATTTGTTCGAAACGGAAATTAATTCCGGAATCGGAAATATTAAATATTGTTCGTATCGGAAATGAATTCCGGAACCGGGAATCTAATCGGAAGCGTATCGTACGAATAAGCATCGGACGAGGCCTGCCGGACGAAGGCCCAGCACGAAGCCAGGCCATCGCCCAGCAAGCAAGGACGCGCGCACGCCCAGCCCAAGGCAGCGCCAGGCCCACCGCAAGGCAGGCCCATCGCGCCAAGGCAAGGCCGCCCAACGTGGGCTGCGTGGGCCGAGCGCACGCGTGCGGGCGCCCTCGTGGCTCCGTGCGTGTGTGTGTTTGTGTCCATGCACAATTCCTAAATCTATTAGGTTTTGGTGTATGATTAAACTCCTATTCCTATTAGGATTATTTAATTAATTAGAGTCCTTGTAGGATTCTAAGTTTAATTAAATCGTATCCTACTAGGTTTCCAATTCCCTTTCCAAACCTCTATAAATAAGGGCACAGGGTCATAATTTATACGCACGATTGAAGTATGCAAAGGGTAAGTTTTTGAAAGAAAATTCATCCACTCTCTTGCACTATTAGCCGAAAATTCCTAAGCACCTTAAGGACGATTCTAGTTGGTCAATCTTGAGGCGGATCCGGACGTATTGTGGGCTATCTACGGAGGGACGACACTTGGAGTCCTAAAGACTTGTTCTTGTTCGGTTCGGGCGCAGCTAGGGAAGGCACGCTACAAAGTGTATGCATCTATACTATGCTAAATGATTATGTGTAAATAATATGCTTTCCTGGCTTTATGGTTTTTCCGCATGATTTATGTATTGTCATATGTATCATAACCTAACAAACTGAGTTTCAGATCCAGAAGAAATAAAACAAATCATTTCTAAGTATTTCAAGTGTTTGTTTAAAGTAGAGGAAATGGTGGAGACTTTTGATATCCCAAATGAGATAAGAAATTCAATACCTAAACTGAATGAACAACAAATTTCTGTTTTAAATGAAGAGTTCACTGAACAGGATGTAAGAACAACAGTGTTTCAAATGGGGGGATTAAAAGCGCCGGGGCCAGATGGTATACCTGCTATCTTTTACCAGAAAGCTTGGAAAACAGTTGAAAAGGATATAACAGATGCAGTGTTGCACTTCTTCAGAACAGGGTATATACTCAGAGAGTGGAATCAAACTTTAATAGCCCTTATTCCAAAAGTAGAAAGTCCAGAAAAAGCTACTCATTTTCGTCCTATCAGCCTCTGCAATGTTATCTACAAGATAATTTCTAAATGTATCACAAACAGGTTGAAAGTCATTATGCAGGAAATTGTTGGACCTTTTCAAAATGCTTTTGTGCCTAAAAGGTATATGGGAGATAACTGTCTTCTTGCTCATGAGATTATGGCTTTTATTAAAAGAAAAAAAAGGGATTAGAGAGATATGATGTTCTTAAGATAGACATGAATAAAGCTTATGATAGGGTAAGATGGGAGTGTGTGAATTGGCTTTTAGACTGTATGCTGGTTCCTGCTAGGTGTAGGCACTAGATTATGCAATGTATATCAACAGTCTCATACTCAATCATTATAAATGGAGAACCAAGTGAACCTTTTAGGCCAAAATGTGGATTAAGGCAGGGTGATCCAATTTCCCCATATTTATTTATTCTTGTGATGGAAATGCTGTCAAAGATGATGTTGCATTTGGAAGACTCACAGTGTATCAAAGGGATTAAAATATCAAGGTCTGCCCTTTCCATCTCTCCTCTCATTTTTGCTGATGATTCACTTTTTGTTTTAAAGCAACTAAGAGTTCGTGTGAGAAGGTGAGAAACACAATAGATGCTTTCTGCAAAATTTCGGGAGAGGCAATATATTTTGACAAATCCAGTGTCATCTTCAGCCCGAATACTCCTGAGTCTGTGAAGCATGAACTCAAACAAGTACTTGGTACTCCTTGTTCGGAAAAATTGGGGAAATATCTTGGATGTGATGTGGAAATTGATGGACGGTCATCTAAAGCTTTTCAGCCCCTAGTTGACAAAATTCACAAGAAAACTCTATCATGGAAGCATTTAAGCCTATCTCAAGCAGGAAGGTTGGTCCTTATCAATGGTATTCTAGCAGCCCTTTCTTCAAATGTGTTGGCTGTGTTTAAGGTTCCAAAAAAGACTTCTGATCAGATAAATGCAACACTAATGAGGTACTGGTGGATGGGGTCTGCTAATAATAGAGGTATATGTTGGACTAAGCGTACTATTTTGGAACTACCTAAGGGATTGGGAGGAGTAGGTCTGCGCAATGTTGAAACCTATAACAAAGCTTTTCTAGCTAAACAGGCTTTCAGAATTCATAATACCCCATCACTTTTAATTTCAAGAGTTATGAAAGCTGCATACAAGAATTCCCCTGTTGAAGCCATTTTAAATAAAGACATTCATTGCAAAGCATCCTGGGGATTTAGAGGTTTATGTAAGAGTGTTCAAGAAATAAGTACAAGTGTGGGAAGGGTCATCTACAGAGGGGATATAGATATAAGATAGGATATATGGCTTCCTTCAAAGAAAGTGTCTTTCAAGAATAGAGAAGTTGAGAGAGGAAGTGGTGTTGTAAAGGTGAAAGATCTTTTTCATCCTCAAGAAAAGAAGTGGAACTCCCAGTTAATATGGGAAACTTTTGCTCCCAACACGGCTAGAGAGATTTTGAGTATGCATATTTCTCAGGAAGATAAAGATGATAAAGTTTGCTGGATAGACAACAAAATGGGGCAACCTACTGTTAAATCCATATACAACCAGTTGATTTTAGAGAAGTGTCAAAGGCAAATTTCTACCAGTGAAAATAAATTCTGGAAAAGGTTATGGAAATGTGACATGATGCCAAAATGGAAAATTTTTATTTGGAAGATAATGAATAGAGCCATAGCAATCAAAAGAAATTTGCAGAAAAGAGGTATGAGGGTGGATGGAAGGTGTGCTTTATGTATGGAATTTACAGAAAGTGATAATCATTTATTTAGAGATTGCTCTATGTCAAACCATATATGGAAAGCCTCCTCTTTGGGGATAAATGCTGGTGTGAATCAGCATATTGATATTAGAGAGTGGATTAAGAATTTTATGAGTCTGTTTTGGAATGAAGATGGGGGTCACAGCCCAAGGGTTTTAATGTTTGTGGCAACCTTATGGTCGATTTGGCTGCATAGGAATGAAATTATTTTTAGGAACACTGAACCAAATCCTAGCAACATCTTGTAGCTCGTGGAAAAGCATGTAAAGCAAGCAATGGAGGTTGCTAAGAAGAATCGAAGACCAGAATGCAAACATCAATATCAAACAGCAAGGGAAAATGTGGTTGAGATTAAAGGCAGTCATGATCGGGGTACTACCAGTCTCATTATTGCTGGATCATGGAAGAAAATTAGGAAGAAGGATTATGGTGATGCAGCAATTGGGTGGAAGATTATGGACAACAATAGCTTGGTTGAACAAGATGGAAAAAAGGTGAAAGCTCTGGACCCTTGTCAAGCTGAAATGAAGGCCATTTTATTTGGGATGCAGAGAGTGGATCAGCTGCATATAGGAAGCATAAGGATCTTAACAAACTCAAGATTCATCATTAACACTTTACCCAGCTTGTAGAATGGATCTAGTAACGATATGTGGAGACATTATAAGGATAGCAAATGCTTTGGATAACTGTAGTATAGAATATTGTAATAAGGATAAATCTAGGAATGTTAAAAACATAGCTGTAGGTGCTAGAAAGGATAGGTAGTTGGTTCTTGTTTCTGTTTTCTTTTAGTTTGTTTGTAGTTATTGCCAAAAAAAAAAAAGAACATGTGAGTAATAATACATCATTTATTTTACATGATACACGGTATATGATATTTTCATATACCATATAAAACTATATCCGTAGTTTGTTTTACATGATAGATTACTCCATAGTTTGTTTTACAACCTTACTCCCTAGTTATTATACCTGCTGACTACTTAACGTTATTTTCAACTAAACTACTCGAAAATGAAAATGAACTCATATATATCTGCAACCGTATACTCAGTTTTTCAAGAACCGAAGAAAATTGTGAAAATTGAAGAAGAAACTTACACTCCCAGTTGATCATGAATTTAGTGTTTGGCCGTGACTTACACTCCCAGTTGATCATGAATTTTGATCAATAAATATTATATACATATGAATTTGTAGCACTCGACCCCTTCCAAATTAAACACAACCAATCAATAATCTAACTGGGGTAGTGAGTTTATCGAGAAGATGCAACACAAAACTCCCATGGAAGCACAAATTTAATCATGAATAAGAAATTATCACGGTATTCAGCATTAAATAAGAAAATTGTACCCTTGTTCACGGCGACGTAGTGGTTTGTTGGGCAAAAAATAAGTGGGTGCGAGGTGGCGACTCAGTGGGTGTGGGGTGGCGAATCTCCAAGACTTGCCGTCGTAGTCGCCGGCGGCTCTGTAGAGATTGTAGTTATGTTGATATCCCCTCCTTCTACCTGGAAATCAGAACTGGTAATAGTTTTATTGCAGAAAGTATTGGGAGGTGAGTCTACACTGTGCAAGAGGTACCAGAGAAGACTAGGGATGTCAGTGGGGCGGGTTGCGCGCGAGACCCGCCTCGTATCCGCCCGAAGTAGGCGGGGATGGAGGTAGGTTTGGCGGGTGATGGGGCGGGGATGGGTATAAAAATCGTACCCGCCATGGGTGATGGGGCGGGTGTGAATTTTGTGATGAACCCGCCCCATCTCCGCCCGCCCCGCCCCATCCGCACTTGCCCCACTTCATGAAGGAAATAATGCCCTTGGTCCAAGTATGCATTTAATGGTAAGTCTAATAAATGCGGTTCAGTATTAATTAACAAGTTAATAATTCAGTGAGATCAAGTGAGCTGAATGCCTAGCTAGAAGCCGCTTCAGTTCAAGTGGAATTAATGATATTAATCCACAGCTTACTCTTGACTGAACCCGTAGGGTCACACAAATAGTACGTAAACGGATCAAGTTTTTAATGGCATTAAATACTCCATCTATGGATATTCGGAATTGACGGATCTTGGTTCCAGTGGGAGCTAAGATCGTCAAAGGCAAACAATGAATACTCTGGAAACGATGATATTGCCGGAAACGGAAATATGGATCGTATCGGAAATATAAATATTATCGAAGTCGTAGATGTTGCCGGAAACGGAAACATGGTACGTATCGGAAAATATTATCGGAAATGGAAATATTACCGGAATCTGAAATATTGCCGGAAACGAAAATATTGTGGGAATCGGAAATATTATTGGAATCGGAAAATAATTTCGGAAACGGAAATATTAAATATTTGTTCGAAACGGAAATTGATTCCGGAATCGGAAATGTTAAATATTGTTCGTATCGGAAATGAATTCCGGAATTGGGAAATTAATCGGAAGCGCGTTGTACGAATTAGCATCGGACGAGACTTGGTAGACGAAGGCCCAACACGAAGCCAGGCCCGCGTCCAGCAAGCCAGCGCACCACACAAGGCAACAAAGGCCACGCCAGGCCCAGCGCAAGGCCAGGCCCAACAGGCCAAGGTGCGCGCGCGATGGGCTGCGAGCTGCGCTGCTCGCGTGGGCTGCGAGGCTCGCGTGGGCCGCAAGGCTTGCGTGGGCTAAGCGCCCGCAAGGGCGATGCTCGTATGCGTGTGTTTGTGTCCGATACAAATCCTAAATCTATTGGGATTCGTTCAATGATTAAATTCCTAATCCTAATGGATAAATTAGTTAATAAGAGTTTTAATAAAATTCTAATTAAGCTAATTAGTATCCTAGTAGGATTCCAATTCCCTTTCCATACCCCTATAAATATGTGGCCCTGGTTCACAATTTAAGGACGAGTTTTAAGTATTCAAAGTGACTTTTTGAGGGCAAAATTCAGTCATATTATTGCCCCATATCAGCCGAATATTACTAGTACCTTAAGGGCGATTCTAGTTGGTCAATCTTAAGGCGGATCCTGACGTGCTGTGGACTTTCTACGGAGGGACGACACTTGGAGTCATAAAGACTTGTTCTTGTTCGGTTCGGGCGCAGTTAGGGAGGGCACGCTACAAAGTGTATGCATTCTAGACTAATTATTTGGTTATACGCAATTAATTTGAATCCTGGCATATAGGTTTTTCCGCATGATTTATGTTGTTCATATGTATCATAACCTAACAGTGGTATCACGAGCCTCGTATTAATTGCATAATAAATTATTGCTTAACATGGTTAATTTTACAAATTTGCAAAGAATTAAAAAGGGGTGATTAATTTTCGTAATTGTTAATTAATTGCAAAATGCGTTTATTTAATTATATGTATGCAGTTGTTCGGCAGTTTCATCGTTACTCAACGAAATCGAGTGATTTTTGTGTCAATTCCGCATGTAAAAGGCATTCTAAAATTTTGACAAAAATACTGTTTTTCAGCCGAACGCAGAATTCCCAAATTCGAAGCCTAACTATGACTTTTCGGAGGTTTTAGTTTTTCGAACGCAAAAGTTTGAAATTTTAAGATGTTAAATTGAATATTTGCGATTCTTGTTGTTAAATCTTGAATTTTGATTGACCTACTGTATATGTTTAACAAATTTGAATGCCTAAGCTTGTTAATTATACAACCTAATTTGTAATTGTAATTAATTTGTTGAAATTCGAATAATTTAGAATTTAATTTGATTTTCATAATTAATTGACGATTTAATTAGGTATCCATGATTAAAAACCACCATAAAAATGGTTAATTTATGATAAATTTTAAATTTTTATGACCTAGATTTGAATCCATGTTAATCGAAAATTAATTGATTAATAAATTTTCGATTTTTCGCACTAAAATTATGAAATTAATATGATTTATTAATTTGTCATTAATTTTGAATTAAAAATTTTAACTTTTTATGAAAAACGCTCATAAATGTTGCACGCACAAAGCAATGGACGCTACGTGTTACCCTTAAGGGGTGTTGTATAGTGTCGGCACGCGACGACGAGCAAGGGAGCTCGTCGCCCGTGCGGTACGGATGCAACGAGCGGCAAGCAAGGCGCGCGCGCAAGGCCCAGCGCCTGGGCGTGTGTGCTGTGCGATGGGCGAGGGCGATGGGGCAAGGCACAAGCCAGCGAGCGAGACGCGTGTGGGCAGCGATGGGGCTGCGCCACAGCGCGCCTGGCTCGCCCAAGCAAGCAAGACAGAACATGCAAGCAGGGAGCGATCCCTCGCCCAGCGCGCGCTGCCTTGCGCAGCAAGCAGACGCGACGAAGCAATGGGGCTGCGTGTGCATGTGGCGTTGTTGCTCGTGCCTTGTGCAGCGATCAGTCGTATAGGGCGCAGAAGCCTCGTGGCTCGATGGGGCTTGGGCGCAAGCCCAAGTGCCTCGTCTTGCTACGATTGATACGTTTTGATTTTAATTTTAGATTTTCAGTTCGGAAATAATTTTAATTAACTTTAAAATTAATAATTTAAATTGTTTTCTCGGAATTCAATTTTGATTATTAAAATTATTATAAATTTTAATTTATACTAATTTTTTTTTTTTTTTGACAAGTTATACTAATTATTTTACTAAAATTAAAACCTTGAATTAATTTATATTCATTTAATTCAACTGAAAATAAATTAAATGGATTCGATTATAATTTTATATGAGCTTTAAATTTTAATTAAACTTGTATGTTTCCGGTTAGACTAGAAATACATTTTTATGTTTAAAATTAGTAAAGCATATAAAGTTATTGGTTTAAGTGGGAGCCTTTAGTAATAGCTCTTGATTAGGTCACTAGTAGAAAAAACACTTGTTGCAGCGGGCTTTTAGACCCCTGTTGCAGCGTACATCGTATGCTGCAACTGGGGGGCCTGCAACAAGTCTGGACTTGTTGCAGCGTACAATGTTCGCAGCAAAAAAAGTACTTTTTGCAGCGTACATATGCATGTACGCTGTAACAAGTGTCAAAAATTTGTCCAAAATCTTGACTTGTTGCAGCGTACAAATTCATGTACGCTGCAACAAGTGCCAAAATTTGGCCAAAATCTTGACTTGTTGCAGCATACAAAATCATGTACGCTGCAATAGACCCCACCTGTTGCAGGGTACATCTATTTGTACGCTGCAACAAGTGTGAAATTTTGTTAAATTTTACACCCTTGTTGCAGCGTACACATATATGTGTACGCTGCAACAAAGCACTTTTGGCGGGAAAATATTAATTTTGTTTAGGATACCTAGAATGCCTTGCAACAAATATAGAAACCTGTCACAACAATAATAAAATATCGCAACCTGTATAACAAATATAAAAACAATAATTGTTGTTTTGTATACATGAAACCAAAGTGCACGTACATTTAAATATATGTTCCAATTTCATTGTACGCATACATTTTAATATAAAAGATTGTTCTATAACATCTAAACCAACTCGATCAAGCGCGACCAGGCCAATAATAAATATTTGCTGGTAAAAAACTTAGCCCATTGCTCACAAACCACATCAATTTCCTCACTCGCATAAGGCGCATTCCTCAGAGTATAGACCTTTACAAAAACAAAAATTTCAATTAAGCATTAGATTAAATGCAAATTTAATATCACATTTTAACATTCAAGCACTAATGACAATGTCCTAATAGTCTAGAATACGAGTCAAGAGTAAGGAAAATGTCATTTCAGCCTAAATATGACCTATAACGATCCAATGAGCCTTAAATGTGCATAAATATATTGGAATGAGTTTAAAAAAGTTCAAACTATGCATATTAATCATGTAATAAGAATAAAATGAGTCCTTAGGTTCGTTAGTTCAAAGTTGGGAGCGTAAATGTCATTTAAGCTCTAAATATGACCTATAGCGATCTAATGAGCCGTAAATGTGCATAAATAGATTGGAATTAGTTTAAGAAAGTTAAAACTATGCTTATTAATCATGTAATCAGAATCAAATGAGTCCTTAGGTTCTTTAGTTCAAAGTTGGGAGCGGAAATGTCATTTTAGCTCTAAATATGACCAATAACGACCCAATGAGCCTTAAATGTGCATACATGATGGGATTGAGTTTTAGAAAGTTAAAAAAATGCATATTAATCATTTAATAAGAATCAAATGAGTCCTTAGGTTTTTTAGTTCAAAGTTGGGAGCGTAAATGTCATTTAAGCTCTAAATATGACCTATAGCGATCTAATGAGCCTTAAATGTGCATAAATAGATTGGAATTAGTTTAAGAAAGTTAATAATATGCATATTAATCATGTAATAAGAATCAAATGAGTCCTTAGGTTCTTTAGTTCAAAGTTGGGAGCGTAAATGTCATTTAAGCTCTAAATATGACCTATAGCGATCTAATGAGCCTTAAATGTGCATAAATAGATTAGAATTAGTTTAAGAAAGTTAAAACTATGCATATTAATCATGTAATAAGAATC
Source organism: Spinacia oleracea (assembly GCF_020520425.1). Taxonomy (NCBI): domain Eukaryota; kingdom Viridiplantae; phylum Streptophyta; class Magnoliopsida; order Caryophyllales; family Amaranthaceae; genus Spinacia; species Spinacia oleracea. The sequence goes on along the minus strand of NC_079492.1, from coordinate 87,142,472 downwards.
AAATGAGTCCTTAGGTTCTTTAGTTCAAAGTTGGGAGCGTAAATGTCATTTTAACTCTAAATATGACCTTTAACGATCCAATGAGCCTTAAATGTGCATAAATAGTTTGGAATGAGTTTTAGAAAGTTAATACTATGTATATTAATCATGTAATAAGAATAAAATGAGTCCTTAGGTTCGTTAGTTCAAAGTTGGGAGCGTAAATGTCATTTAAGCTCTAAATATGACCTATAGCGATCTAATGAGCCTTAAATGTGCATAAATAGATTGGAATTAGTTTAAGAAAGTTAATAATATGCATATTAATCATGTAATAAGAATCAAATGAGTCCTTAGGTTCTTTAGTTCAAAGTTGGGAGCGTAAATGTCATTTAAGCTCTAAATATGACCTATAGCGATCTAATGAGCCTTAAATGTGCATAAATAGATTAGAATTAGTTTAATAAAGTTAAAACTATGCATATTAATCATGTAATAAGAATCAAATGAGTCCTTAGGTTCTTTAGTTCAAAGTTGGGAGCGGAAATGTCATTTTAGCTCTAAATATGACCAATAACGACCCAATGAGCCTTAAATGTGCATACATGATGGGAATGAGTTTTAGAAAGTTAAAAACATGCATATTAATCATTTAATAAGAATCAAATGAGTCCTTAGGTTGTTTAGTTCAAAGTTGGGAGCGTAAATGTCATTTTAACTCTAAATATGACCTATAACGATCCAATGAGCCTTAAATGTGCATAAATAGTTTGGAGTGAGTTTTAGAAAGTTAATACTATGTATATTAATCATGTAATAAGAATAAAATGAGTCCTTAGGTTCGTTAGTTCAAAGTTGGGAGCGTAAATGTCATTTAAGCTCTAAATATGACCTATAGCGATCTAATGAGCCTTAAATGTGCATAAATAGATTGTAATTAGTTTAAGAAAGTTAATAATATGCATATTAATCATGTAATAAGAATCAAATGAGTCCTTAGGTTCTTCAGTTCAAAGTTGGGAGCGGAAATGTCGTTTTAGTTCTAAATATGACCTATAATGACCCAATGAGCCTTAAATGTGCATACATAGATTAGATTGAGTTTTAGAAAGTTAATACTATGCATATTAATCATGTAATAAGAATAAAATGAGTCCTTAGGTTCTTTAGTTCAAAGTTGGGAGCGGACATGTCGTTTTAGCTCTAAATATGACTTATAACGACCCAATGAGCCCTAAATGTGCATACATAGATTAGAATGAGTTTTAGAAAGTTAATACTATGCATATTAATCATGTATTAAGAATAAAATGAGTCCTTAGGTTCGTTAAAGTTGGGAGTGAAAATGTCATTTTAGCCTAATTATGACCTATAATGCCAAACAAGTCTCAAATGTGCATAAATAGATTGGATTGAGTATTGGAAAGTTAAAGCTAATCATATAAATCATGTAGTAAGTTTGAAATGAGTTATTAGGTTCATTAGTTCAAAGTTGGGAGCGAAAATGTCATTTTAGCCTAAATATGACCAATATAGCCAAACAAGTCTCAAATGTACATAAATAGATTGGATTGAGTCTTGGAAAGTTACAACTAATCATATGAATTATGTAGTATGTTTGAAATGAGTTCTTACGTTCGTTAGTTCAAAGTTAGGAGCGAAAATTTCATTTTAGTCTCGTTTGATCGTTATATGTCATATTTTGACTAAAATATTCTCACCTGCTTCTAAGTCTGCAAAACAATTTTGAAATTAGTCACATCAAAGCCTATTCCCGTTATTCACTTGCTCAGTTACTGTTATTGGATTGATGATGTGGTCGGTGTTCGATATTGGAGCTAAATACCTATTCCCTTTAATCCTGGATGCAAATTTGTACCATGCAAAAGACAATTATAATTGAGACAGATCATGTTCACAATGCTCCTTAGATCACAGTAATCTACCCAGAAAGGTAAGATCTTTCAGAAATTTTCTAAATTTCACCGGAAATATTTCCAACATTTTTTATGTTTTCTGGGTAAAGAAATTCAAGAACAAACAAACAAACCCATGGAAGATCTTCAAACATCAAGCAAAAAAGATTAAAAATTTAGCATGCAAAATGTTTGAGTACTAAGAATAAACTGCTGAAATTACATAATGCTACTAAGAACATTCACAACCAAAGTTTTATTCTTTGAAAAAAAATTGGAAGGAAAATAAAAAAGTGCAGAACTTTACCAGAAGTGTGCAAATGGAATTACCTTTAGTCAATTGGAAAGCATGCACCGCGCACCGTTCTGCAGAATTGAAACAACCTTAGTAGAGCTTGATCTGTTCCCTTGCTGCAACAAAATCCCAAAAAACACAACCCATCATTAGTAAATCCAGCATATTTAAACACATTTAGCAGATATTCAGACTCAATTTGTACCACTCTTTCACACTTTGACATGAACCCCTCCCCTCCCCCCAAAACACACCAATTGAGAAGCAAAAACTGAGATGCAACCTTGGCTACTTTGGCACCACAAGCGGCGGCCAATATAGAGGCGCCGGTAGAGATATTTACAGTGTTTGCTCCATCACCACCGGTACCGACAATGCCAACAACATCCTCCAATCCATCCACACTCTTGCAGTGTTTCATCATTGCATTTGCCGGTCCAACTATCTGCAAGTACACATAACGTAATCACATGTTAAAAAAACAGGTATACTTTCATCAATCTCAAAATCAGTGATGACATTTTTAAAGTCAGAGTCCAATTGAAATTCTGGAATTCCATGAAAACTATATGCAATTCCACACAAGGTTGACACATCTAAAAACATGTATAATTTCATCAATCTCAAAGTCAGTCACAATCCAATTGAAATTCTGATTTCCATTTGTTTGAAATATGAGAAAATCTACCAAATGTCAAAAACCCAAACCTTTTGTCGTAACCCAATCTCATGAATCAAAACCTAGAAGTCTAGAACTTCATAAATTCTTGGTTTATACAGCCAACCCCATTTATTCTTTTAACTATTATTAATAACAAAAAAAAACCAATAATTTTTCCTCGTAATCACAATATTAAAACCTCATCATTAATTTGGAGTTTTACATATTAATTGCAAAAATAATAAGACTGTGACTTACTTCTTCATATGTTTCGCCTTTGGAACTAATGGCAAGAATGGTGTCACAAACATAATTAGATTAGGTTTACCAACAAAGCTAACCTGGTACTGCTAATTTTAATGTTTAACCAGCTCTAGCTTTCAACCATGCTGCAAAACCATATATAACTAACCAAATCCCTAATGGAGTGCATTAAGTTGTCCACTACTTTTCAGTTTTCCAGCAAAAAACAAAGAGCCTAGCTTGATTCAGATGATTGAATAGAATTAAGATTTTTGCACTTAGCCTTAAAATCACGATAAGTTTTTCATTATTGACTTAAAAGCCTGGGATATCCACCCAAATCCAAGAACAACCTATGCCTATTTCCAAAAAAAAAGGGAGGGAAAGAAAAAGAAAGATAATACAAGAGCATGTTAAAGACCAAAAACTAAAAACAAGTAGAAACTTAGCTGATTTTCATATTAGCTTTATGACTTTTTTTTCCCCACATGGAATCCTTCTCCAGCTAATTCCATTAATTAATTAAATGAGAAAACAAATTAAATAATTAACCAACACCAAAGCACATGCAAGAAACAAAATTAGATGTCTTACTGTTTTCCTCTACCGGCTTTTCCTTGCTGCCTCACGGTTCTGAGCAAGCCTTCGTAGAGTCTATAATAATAAATCTTTAAAGATGTTACAAAAATGAAGCTACAAGATGTCAAATTGCATGAAAAGAGAAGAGTGAACAACTTCTAACCTTATGATCAGTCTCCTTCGATCTGTCACTCGAATGAGAAGCCGCATGAGTTGATGGAACGGTATCAAACTGCAGTACTGCACAATAAGCGTCCGTCATATTATGCCACAAGGAATTAGTTACATATATCAATAAATATAACTATCCAATAATGAGTTTGATCTTCACATGTAGCTCGAACTTCCCCAAATTCAACAAAATTAGAGGGAAAAGGGTGAATGTTCCCTACAAGAGAGATTTTAAACCATTCTGCCATTAACAAATATCATGAAGATGATGAGAGATTACCCTGTTGTTTATTCATTTGTGTCTGCATCTCTTTAAACTAATACGGAGTATATGACATCATCTCATCAAATATTAGTCACAATTAAAACTGAATTATCTTAAAGCACTTGGGATTAGCCTTCTTTCCATCTGCCACATAAATTATGTCAGGCTCCTGCCATGTATACTTCTGGCCTTCTAAAAATGAGATATAATATCTATAACATCATATCGCTATCCAATAGTAATTGTAACGCCACCATAAGTGCAGCACGAAAGGATGATTGTGTGGTTAAGTAATTCCGAGTACAAGAAAAGAAAGGGTTTCTTCTGGTCATTTTCTAACTGATCATAATACCAGTTTTCAAATTATTGTCAGCATCAGTCTCACCCAAATGAAAAACCACAACCAAGATATGCTCCAATAGCATAACATCAAACACTCAAATTCACATAATTTTGGAACGCTCTAACACAACTGACACAATTCATAATTAAACAACTCTCAGGTCACATCAACCAACAGGGATATACTCCAAGTTCCCAAATTGGCAATTGTAAATGTCTCAAAATTAAACATTTCTGAACAACGATCAAACACTCAAACTGATATGATCTCAGGATGTTTCAACACAGCCAACACATCGCATAGTTAAACAAGACTCAAGCAACAATATAAGGTATTAAACCGGAGAGTAGCATGGAAAATTTATATTCCTCACCACTCACCAGCTTTCCTGACTATTCAGTAAGAAATTCTCAATATATAGCTCAAAGAGCCAACTCCCGTGATTTCAAGCATATCTCTCAACATTCAATTTCGCAGTATCACATTACCAAAGAATTATCAACTAATATTTAAAACTGCAGTCATCTAATCTCACAAAAGAACACATACCCCAAGAGTGCACTTTGATACAGTACAGGGGTATTAATCTGTTACTTTGATAAACATGTTAAATCAACCAGAGTATGCAATTTAGTAAACCTCTCTCCACGCCCGACATCAAGGCTCTTGCATACTTCATAGAACTCTGACAGTCTTTCAGCCTACAGTTGGAAAAATTTGTTAAATCAACCAGAGTATGCAATTGGCCAACTGTTCAGCAAATCATCTTAAGCACTCAACACAGACCTGTTTCCCTGCTCTACGATATATGTCGAGAGCCTTGAGTGCATCACTTCGTTGCATCTCAAATTAGTTGAAAGCCAAGGTTTCATCGTAACTGTGACAAATTTCATTTGAAAATCACCAAAACGCATAATAAAAGGAGAATTCGGAACCCTAAAGCAGGAATTTAATTCAAAAATTACCAAACTATGAAAGTTTAGAAATTTAGAAAACAAAATTTAGAAATAATGGAATTATGAAAGTGAAAGATTAAAGAAATAATGGAATTATGAAAGTTTAGAAATAAATTATGAAAGTGAAAGCCGAGGTTTCATCGTAACTGTGACAAATTTCATTTGAAAATCACCAAAACGCATAACAAAAGGAGAATTCGGAACCCTAACTCAAGAATTTAATTCAAAAATTACCAAACAAAATTTAGAAATAATAGAATTATGAAAGTGAAAGATTAAAGAAACAGGCAAATTGACCCTCCTAATCCCGATATTCCGACAGCAACATTAGCAGGAACACCCCCAACAACTTTAGCAAATACAGATGCATCAACAAGCAACTAATTCAATACACCATCACATCAAATTTTCACAGAAACTATACATCTTCATATTTTGCAACGAGGCATCAAATCAAATTAAACCAATAAAGTTGATTAATCAATAAATTAAATAAGAATTAAAGTAAAGTAACACAAATTCAAGAACAAAATTAAATTACCAGCAGAGGAAACGCGCGAGGTTCATAATCATGGAGCTCAATCTTCGGGTATCGAAGATTGCTATCCTCAACTGATGAATAAGATTCGGATGTGTCGACCACCACTGCGGTTTGCTGGGCCTTCACTCACGGCGCTGCTGTGGAGTGGTGCTCTACCGCCGATATGAAGATCCCTAACTCTCAAATCCCCAATTCAATTCAATTCACAAACCCTAATTTTCTGAGAAGCAGAGGAGAGAGAAAATGTTAGGTTATGATACATATGACATTTACATAGATCATGCGGAAACAACCATTAACCCAGGAAACATATTATTTACACATAATCATATAGCATAATTAGATGCATACTCTTTGTTGCGTGCCCTCCCTAGCTGCGCCCGAACCGAACAAGAACAAGTCTTTTAGGACTCCAAATGTCGTCCCTCCGTAGATAGTCCACAGCACGTCCGGATCCGCCTTAAGATTGACCAACTAGAATCGCCCTTAAGGTACTTAGAAAATTCGGCACTTTTATGAGCAAGATGTGTTTTAATTTTCTCTCAAAAACTCACTTTTGAATACTTTGAAACTTGTATATAAATTATGACCCCTAGGCCTTTATTTATAGAGTTATGGAAAAGGAATCGTAATCCTAGTAGGATGCGAATTAATTGGAATTAGAATCCTACATGAATTCTATTTAATTAATTTATCCAATTAGGAATAGAAACTTAATCATACACTGACTCTTGTAGATTCAGGAATCACGCATGAGCACAAACTCACACACACACGGCAGCCACAAGGGCTGCCCATGCGCGTGCGAGCAGCAGCCCGCGCAGCACGGCCCACGCAGCCGTGGCCCTTGGCGCGCGCTGGGCCTGCCTTGCGGTAGGCCTGGGCGCTGCCTTGGCTGGGCTTGTGGCGCGCATGCTTGCTGGGCGATTGGCCCCGGCTTCGTGCTGGGCCTTCGTCCGGCAAGCCTCGTCCGATGCTAATTCGTACGATACGCTTCCGATTAAATTTCCATTTCCGGAATCTATTTCCGATACGAACAATATTTAATATTTCCGATTCCGGAATTAATTTCCGTTTCGAACAAATATTTAATATTTCCGTTTCCGGAATTATTTTCCGATTCCGGCAATATTTCCGATTCTGACAATATTTCCGTTTCCGGCAATATTTCCGATTCTGGTAATATTTCCATTTCCAATAATATTTTCCGACACGTACCATGTTTCCGTTTCCGGCAACATCTACGACTTGGATAATATTCATATTTCCGATACGATCCATATTTCCGTTTCCGGCAATATCATCGTTTCCGGAGTATTCATTTCTTGCCTGTGACGATCTTAGCTCCCACTGAAACCAAGATCCGTCGGTTCCGAATATTCATAGATGGAGTATTTAATGCCATTAAATACTTGATCCGTTTACGTACTATTTGTGTGACCCTACGGGTTCAGTCAAGAGTAAGCTGTGGATTAATATCATTAATTCCACTTGAACTGAAGCGGCCTCTAGCTAGGCATTCAGCTCACTTGATCTCACTGAATTATTAACTTGTTAATTAATACTGAACCGCATTTATTAGACTTAACATAGAATGCATACTTGGACCAAGGGCATTATTTCCTTCAGTCTCCCACTTGTCCTTAGGGACAAGTGTGCATTTCCTAATTCCTTTGTCGCTCGATGCTTGCTCTTGAACATAAGGTAAGAGTTGTCATCCTTATTATGTCCAGAGGTGTTCCTCGGTTTCAGAGTTCAACTGATCAAATAAACAGATAATCATAGCCTATGATTCATCCGAGCACGGCCATGCATTTCACAGTTTCTAGCTCTCCGAGTGGCCTTGTACAACTTTTAAGCATCTCATCCCGATTTATGGGAGGACAATCCCAATCTTGCGATCTTGAGTTTAGACTTCGTTTGATAGGTGATTACCTGAGCGTTGCCTTTATAGCCTCCTTTTACGGTGCGACGGTTGGTCAACGTCAAAGCAACCAGTTCTCAAACAAGTAATCTCAAATCACTCAGGTATTGAGGATTTAGTGTCTAATAATTTAATGAAATTTACTTATGACAGACTTTCATCTCTTACAGTAAAGTTTCATAGGTCTTGTCCGATACTAGTCTTCCCAAAGTAAGTATCTATGCAAATGATTATGACATTGCCATGTCCACATAGTTCAAGAAACAGAACTACTAGTCATCTTGCACTCTAATCGTCTAACGTTTTCTATGCGTCCAATTTTATAGAAAACTCCGATTAGGGACCATTTTCAACCTTTGACATTCAAGTTCACTTGATAGACATTTCTTAGTCACAGGACTGGTCCTGACAGTCTATCTTGAATATATCGTCAAGTTGAAGGGACTCATCATTTAATAAACCACAAATTAAATGGAAAAATGAATTTCTTTCATTTATTGTGAATGATTAACCAATAATGTTTTACAAAGATTTAAACTCTAAAACTTTAAAACATTAAACAGAGACATCAAAGCCATTCTCCAATATGCTTGATTCCCATAGCTGCAGTGTGCGAGTTGTGCTTCGCTTGCGGCAGAGGTTTAGTTAATGGATCTGATATGTTGTCATCAGTTCCAATTTTGCTTATCTCGACTTCTTTTCTTTCAACGAACTCTCGTAGAAGGTGAAATCTACGAAGTACATGCTTGACTCTCTGGTGGTGTCTAGGCTCTTTTGCCTGTGCAATAGCTCCGTTATTATCACAATACAGGGCTATTGGTCCTTTAATGGAGGGGACTACACCAAGTTCTCCTATGAACTTCCTTAGCCATATAGCTTCCTTTGCTGCTTCATGTGCAGCAATGTACTCCGCTTCAGTTGTAGAATCCGCAATGGTGCTTTGCTTAGCACTTTTCCAGCTTACTGCTCCTCCGTTGAGGCAGAAGACAAACCCAGACTGTGATCTGAAATCATCTTTGTCGGTTTGGAAACTTGCGTCCGTATAGCCTTTAACAATTAATTCATCATCTCCACCATAGACCAGGAAGTCATCTTTGTGCCTTTTCAGGTACTTCAGAATGTTCTTGGCAGCAGTCCAATGCGCCTCTCCTGGGTCTGACTGGTATCTGCTCGTAGCACTGAGTGCGTACGCAACATCCGGGCGTGTACATATCATAGCATACATTATTGAACCAATCAATGATGCATATGGAATCCCATTCATTCGTCTACGCTCATCAAGTGTTTTTGGGCACTGAGTCTTGCTTAGAGTCATTCCATGAGACATGGGTAGGTAGCCTCGCTTGGAGTCCGCCATCTTGAACCTATCAAGCACCTTATTGATATAAGTGCTTTGACTAAGTCCAATCATCCTTTTAGATCTATCTCTGTAAATCTTGATGCCCAATATGTACTGTGCTTCTCCTAGATCCTTCATCGAAAAACATTTCCCAAGCCAAATCTTGACAGAGTTCAACATAGGAATGTCATTTCCGATAAGCAATATGTCGTCGACATATAATACTAGGAAAGCAATTTTGCTCCCACTGACCTTCTTGTATACACAAGATTCGTCTGCGTTCTTGATGAAACCAAAGTCACTGACCGCTTCATCAAAACGTATATTCCAGCTCCTGGATGCCTGCTTCAATCCGTAGATTGATTTCTTTAGCTTGCATACCTTTTTAGCATTCTTTGGATCCTCAAAACCTTCAGGCTGTGTCATAAACACAGTTTCTGTTAAAATGCCGTTTAAGAAAGCAGTTTTGACATCCATCTGCCATATTTCGTAATCGTAATATGCAGCGATTGCTAACATTATTCGAATAGACTTTAGCATTGCAACTGGTGAAAAGGTTTCATCGTAATCCACACCGTGGACTTGCCTGTAACCTTTTGCAACCAATCTAGCTTTGAAAACTTCAAGTTTCCCATCCTTGTCCTTTTTCAGTTTGAAAACCCATTTGCTTCCAATGGCTTGGTAGCCATCTGGCAAATCGACCAAATCCCATACTTGGTTTTCAGACATGGAGTCTAATTCAGATTGCATGGCTTCTTGCCATTGCTTGGAGCTAGGGCTCGTCATAGCTTGCTTGTAAGTCGCAGGTTCATCACTTTCAAGTAATAGAACGTCATAGCTCTCGTTCGTCAAAATACCTAAGTACCTTTCCGGTTGAGATCTATATCTTTGCGATCTACGCGGGGTAACATTTCTAGATTGACCATGATTCTCACCAGATTCTTCTAAAGATCTCTGAGTTTCATCCTGAATGTCATCTTGAGCATTCTCTAGAGTTTGTTGTTCGACTCGAATTTCTTCGAGGTCTACTTTTCTCCCACTTGTCATTTTGGAAATGTGATCCTTCTCCAAAAAGACACCATCTCGAGCAACAAACACTTTGTTCTCAGATGTATTGTAGAAGTAATACCCCTTTGTTTCCTTTGGATAGCCCACAAGGATACATTTGTCAGATTTTGGATGAAGTTTGTCTGAAATTAATCGTTTGACGTATACTTCACATCCCCAAATCTTAAGAAAAGACACATTTGGAGGCTTTCCAAACCATAATTCGTATGGAGTCTTTTCGACAGCTTTAGACGGAGCTCTATTTATAGTGAGTGCAGCTGTATTTAGTGCATGTCCCCAAAATTCTAATGGAAGTTCGGCCTGACCCATCATTGACCTGACCATGTCTAGCAAGGTTCTGTTCCTCCGTTCTGACACACCGTTCCATTGTGGTGTTCCAGGAGGAGTCAATTCTGATAGAATTCCACATTCTTTCAGATGGTCATCAAATTCATAGCTCAGATATTCACCGCCTCTATCAGACCGCAGTGCCTTGATCTTCTTGCCTAATTGATTCTCTACTTCACTCTGAAATTCCTTGAATTTGTCAAAGGATTCAGACTTATGCTTCATTAGGTAGACATAACCATACCTACTGAAGTCATCAGTGAAAGTGATAAAGTAGCTGAAACCACCTCTAGCATTTGTACTCATTGGTCCACATACATCTGTATGGATTAAACCCATTAGTTCATTTGCTCTTTCTCCAACTTTAGAGAAAGGTTGCTTTGTCATTTTGCCAAGTAAACATGATTCGCATTTACCATAATCCTCTAAGTCAAATGGTTCTAGAATTCCTTCCCTTTGAAGTCTTTCTAAGCGTTTCAAGTTTATATGGCCTAATCGACAATGCCACAGATAGGTGAGATCTGAATCATCCTTTTTGGCCTTTTTGGTATTTATGTTATATACTTGTTTGTCGTGATCTAATAAATAAAGTCCATTGACTAATCTAGCAGATCCATAAAACATCTCTTTAAAATAAAACGAACAACTATTGTCTTTTATTATAAAGGAAAATCCCTTAGCATCTAAGCAAGAAACTGAAATGATGTTTTTAGTAAGACTTGGAACATGGAAACATTCTTCCAGTTCCAAAACTAGCCCGGAGGGCAACGACAAATAGTAAGTTCCTACGGCTAATGCAGCAATCCGTGCTCCATTTCCCACTCGTAGGTCGACTTCACCCTTGCTTAACTTTCTACTTCTTCTTAGTCCCTGTGGATTGGAACATAAGTGTGAGCCACAACCTGTATCTAATACCCAAGAAGTTGAATTAGCAAGTATACAGTCTATAACGAAAATACCTGAAGATGGAACGACTGTTCCGTTCTTCTGATCTTCCTTTAGCTTCAAGCAATCTCTCTTCCAATGCCCCTTCTTCTTGCAGTAGAAGCATTCGGATTCAGAAGTGGGTTGACTGACCTTCCTCTTTGCAGATTTGGCGCCAGTTTGCTTAGTTGGGCTGGCCTTGTTGCCACCTTTCTTAGCATTCCTCTTCTTTCCAGATTTCTTGAACTTGCCCCCACGCACCATAAGCACATCCTGCTTATCACTTTTGAGCGTCTTTTCAGCGGTCTTCAGCATACCGTGAAGCTCAGTGAGCGTTTTGTCCAGACTATTCATACTGTAGTTCAGTTTGAACTGATCATACCCGCTATGAAGAGAATGGAGGATGGTGTCTATAGCCATTTCCTGAGAAAATTGCTGATCCAGCCGACTCATATTCTCAATGAGTCCAATCATTTTGAGAACATGTGGACTTACGGGCTCGCCTTTCTTAAGCTTGGTCTCAAGAATTTGCCTATGAGTCTCGAATCTTTCGACTCGAGCCAGATCTTGGAACATGTTCTTCAACTCACTGATGATTGTGAAAGCATCTGAGTTGATGAACGTTTTCTGCAGATCCGCACTCATAGTGGCGAGCATTAGACATTTCACATCCTTGTTGGCATCAATCCAACGATTGAGGGCTGCCTGAGTGATCCCGTCGCCTGGAGCTTCGGGCATCGCCTCATCTAGGAAATACTCCTTTTCCTCCTGCATAAGAACTATTTGCAAGTTCCTTTGCCAGTCAAGGAAGTTTTTCCCGTTCAACTTCTCCTTTTCGAGAATTGATCGAATGTTGAATGAATTGTTGTTTGCCATATTAAAAACTACAATTGAAAAGAATAAACAAATAAATAACCATTCACAGTTTCTCTTAATAAACTTAAATTCTAGCATACATGCATCATTCAATGTTTATTAAGCATTTTATTCAAGTTATGTGTTCCGGCAGGTGTGAATAAAATGATTCCAAGATCCTAAAATCATTGAAGAACTAAGCACAGTTTGTCGACTTAATCCTAGAACATCTTAGGTAAGCAAAAGCCTTTTGCTAATAGTCTAGAAACTATTCTTGGTTGATAGGTACGTCTAAGAACTTATTAGGTAAACCTATCGAATTTGCCACGACATAAAAGGACTCCTTACTTATATCGTTGAGTTTCACCAAAACTAACATGTACTCACAATTATTTGTGTACCTTGCCCCTTTAGGACCAATAAGTAACACCTCGCTGAGCGAAAACTATTACTAGATTGATGTAAAGGATATCCAAGCAAGTGTATATTTTGGCATGGCACCTTTTAACTCAATTTTTAAGTTTGGAACTTAAGGCTCTTACTATGTTGGTTAGATTTTAAGTGAACTAAAATCCTTAATCATGCAACATAATCAAGCTTTTGATCTCATGCATTTTAAGACATATTTAAAGCAATAAATAACTTAAAACATGCATAAGATATTTGTGATCTAGTATGGCCCGACTTCATCTTGAAGCTTTGACTTCAAAGTCCGTCTTGAAAATCTCCGTGGGAGGCACCATTTTCTTCAAATAGGATAAGCTATAACTAATTACAACTATTTGATGGTTCGCAGACCATATTTGAATTGAAAAATAACTTTGGTACTTTAGACCAATTACATTCAAATTAATGGTACGCAGACCATATTTTCTATCCTATTTGGGCCATACTAGTCACTTCATAACCTGCAAAACAGTACATATACAATATATACCATTCACCCATTCATTATCATGAATGGCCCACATAGCTGGTTAGTAAAACACATTATGCATCACGTAAACATTTGCAGCAATTAATCAAGGTCACCAATAATCTACCAATTATTCAGTCCTTATTAATTCTAATCGAGTTGTTTTAACCTTAAGGATTTGTAGACCTAATCAAGAGTTTATGACTAAAAAGCGCTCCCACTCAAACCAATAAATTCATATGCTTTACTAATTTTAAACATAAAATTGTATTTCTAGTCTAACCGGAAACATACAAATTTAATTAAAATTTAAAGCTCATATAAATTTATAATTGAATCCAAAAATTTAATTTAATTTCAGTCGCATTTAAATTAATTCATGATTTTAATTTTAGTAAAATAATTAGAATAAATTCCATTTATTATAATTATAATATTCAAAATTAAAATCCAAGAAATTAATTCAAATTATTAATTTTAAAATTAATTAAAATTACGTGAACTGAAATTTTCAAATTAAACATTCAAAACGATCTAATCGTAACGCAAACACCCTACGCGTTGCACGCCCATGGGCCGTACGCACACAGCCATTGCTGGCCATGTGCGCGCAGCCCATGCGCTCGTAGCATAGCTACTGCTGTCCCAACGCAAGCCTCCGCACAGCGCCCATCGCACGCGAGCTATCGCTCGCAGCGCGCGCGCGCGACATCGCTCGCTGGCGCGCGAGATCGCTCGCTGGGCGCGCAAGCTCGCTCGCTGCGCGCGCGAGCCATCGCTCGCTGGGGCGCGAGATCGCTCGCTGGCGCGCGAGATCGCTCGCTGCGCGCGCGCGAGCCATCGCTCGCTGGTGCGCGACATCGCTCGCTGGGCGGGCGACATCGCGCGCTGTGCGCGCGAGTGATGCTGTGCGCAGCGCTCGTGGCACGCGAGCTTGCGCTCGCTGCGCGCGAGGCTGCGCGCACTTGTGCGAGGCAGCGCGCGTTGTGGCGCAGCTCGCTTGCTGCCCACACGCGACTGCCTTGGCTCGCCCCTCGCCCATGCCCATACGTTCATTGCTCGTGGCACACGACACAAGGCAGGGCTGCTGCCTTGCGCTCGTGCACTACGCCCTTGCTCATTGCATTCGTGCCGCACGGGCGACGAGCTCCCTTGCTCGTCGTCGCATGCCCGCATTATACAACACCCCTTAAGGGTAACACGAAGCGTCCATTGCTTCGTGCGTGCAAGTTATTTGAACGAATCGCATAAAAATTTAAAATTTATATTTAAAATTAATGACAAATTAATAAATATTATTAATTTCATAATTTTAGGGCGAAAAATCGAAAATTTATTATCCAATTGATTTCCGATTGTTATGGATTCAAGTCTAGGTCATAAAAATTTAAAATTTATCGTAAATTTACAATTTTTATGGTGGTTTTTAATCATAGGTTTCTAATTAAATTACAATTAATTATGAAAATCAAATTAATTCTAAATTATTCTAATTTTCAACAAATTAATCATAATTACAAATTAGATTGCATAATTAACAAGACTAGGCATTCAAACTTGTTAAACATATGCAGTAGGTCAATCAAAAATTCAAGATTTATCAACAGGAATCGCAAATATTTAATTTAACATCTTAAATTTACGAAATTTTGCATCCGAAAAACTAAAACCTTCGAAAAGTCATAGTTAGGCTTCGAATTTGAGAATTCTGGGTTCGGCAGAAAAATACTATTTTTGTCAAAATTTTAGAATGCCTTTTACATGCGGAATTGACACAAAAATCACTCAATTCGGATGAGTAATGAAGAAACTGCCGAAAAACTGCGTACATATAATTAAATAAACGCAATTTGCAATTAATTAACAATTACGAAAATTAATCACCCCTTTTAATTCTTGCAAATTTGTAATATTTAACCATGTTCATGCAATTTAGATTATGAAAATAATAAGGGGCTCGTGATACCACTGTTAGGTTATGATACATATGACATTTACATAGATCATGCGGAAACAACCATTAACCCAGGAAACATATTATTTACACATAATCATATAGCATAATTAGATGCATACTCTTTGTTGCGTGCCCTCCCTAGCTGCGCCCGAACCGAACAAGAACAAGTCTTTTAGGACTCCAAATGTCGTCCCTCCGTAGATAGTCCACAGCACGTCCGGATCCGCCTTAAGATTGACCAACTAGAATCGCCCTTAAGGTACTTAGAAAATTCGGCACTTTTATGAGCAAGATGTGTTTTAATTTTCTCTCAAAAACTCACTTTTGAATACTTTGAAACTTGTATATAAATTATGACCCCTAGGCCTTTATTTATAGAGTTATGGAAAAGGAATCGTAATCCTAGTAGGATGCGAATTAATTGGAATTAGAATCCTACATGAATTCTATTTAATTAATTTATCCAATTAGGAATAGAAACTTAATCATACACTGACTCTTGTAGATTCAGGAATCACGCATGAGCACAAACTCACACACACACGGCAGCCACAAGGGCTGCCCATGCGCGTGCGAGCAGCAGCCCGCGCAGCACGGCCCACGCAGCCGTGGCCCTTGGCGCGCGCTGGGCCTGCCTTGCGGTAGGCCTGGGCGCTGCCTTGGCTGGGCTTGTGGCGCGCATGCTTGCTGGGCGATTGGCCCCGGCTTCGTGCTGGGCCTTCGTCCGGCAAGCCTCGTCCGATGCTAATTCGTACGATACGCTTCCGATTAAATTTCCATTTCCGGAATCTATTTCCGATACGAACAATATTTAATATTTCCGATTCCGGAATTAATTTCCGTTTCGAACAAATATTTAATATTTCCGTTTCCGGAATTATTTTCCGATTCCGGCAATATTTCCGATTCTGACAATATTTCCGTTTCCGGCAATATTTCCGATTCTGGTAATATTTCCATTTCCAATAATATTTTCCGACACGTACCATGTTTCCGTTTCCGGCAACATCTACGACTTGGATAATATTCATATTTCCGATACGATCCATATTTCCGTTTCCGGCAATATCATCGTTTCCGGAGTATTCATTTCTTGCCTGTGACGATCTTAGCTCCCACTGAAACCAAGATCCGTCGGTTCCGAATATTCATAGATGGAGTATTTAATGCCATTAAATACTTGATCCGTTTACGTACTATTTGTGTGACCCTACGGGTTCAGTCAAGAGTAAGCTGTGGATTAATATCATTAATTCCACTTGAACTGAAGCGGCCTCTAGCTAGGCATTCAGCTCACTTGATCTCACTGAATTATTAACTTGTTAATTAATACTGAACCGCATTTATTAGACTTAACATAGAATGCATACTTGGACCAAGGGCATTATTTCCTTCAGAAAAAACGCAGAGGGAAGAAGAAGGGGGGCCAGCGAGGAAGATCAAAGAAGAAGAAGGGGCAAGGTCTGCGGTGTTTCCTGTACAGCTGAGGGAAAATTGAAGAAGAAGGGTCAGGTCTGCCGTGCGCGCGGGCTGAAATTTTCAAGGTGGAAAAAGACCCACCGACGAGGAGGCGAGGATCGGAGGCGAGGAAAGAGACCACCGGATACTGGCGAGGAGGCGAGAACCACCGGCGACTGGCGAGACGCAGGGAAAGCTGTGGGAAGAAGAAGAAGGGAGTTGAGCGCGAGTTGAGAACTTGAGATGATATGTTGGTCTGAATACCAAACTTATGTTGCAACGAACACGTGTTATTGCAGGGGGCTTTTACACCGTACGCTGCAAAATAACGGGTTATTGCAGGGGGCTTTTACAACGTACGCTGCAACAAACTCTTTTGCAAGGGGCAATTTAATTTGTACGCTGAAACAACCCTTTAAAAGGTTTGACCCGCGTTGACCTACTGGTTGTTGAAGCGTATTAATACATGTACGCTGCAACAAGGAGGGTGCAACAGGGGTTTTTTCTACTAGTGGGTCTACAATCGTTTAAGGTTAAAACAACTTGATTAGAATTAATAAGGACTGAATAATTGGTAGATTATTGGTGCCCTTGATTAATTGCTGCAAATATTTATGTGATGCATAACATGTGTTTTACTAACCAACTATGTGGGCCATTCATGATAATGAATGGGTGAATGGTATATATTGTATATGTACTGTTTTGCAGGTTATTGAAAAGTGACTAGTATGGCTCAAATAGGATAGAAAATATGGTCTACGTACCATTAATTTGAATGTAATATTGGTCTAAAGTACCAAATTTTATTGCTTTTAAATATGGTCTGCGTACCATCAAATAGTTGTAATTAGTTTAATTATAGCTTATCCTATTTGAAGAAAATGGCGCCTCCCATGGTGAAATTCAAGACGGAGTTTCCAATCCATTTTCAAGACGGACTTTTGATAGGGCGTTTTTCCGTCGTTGAATAGAAAATCACCTCACCAAAAAAATTTTATAAAACACCTAAACTACCGGCTATATTGACTATAGCGGCAAGTGTAGGGATCGTCCCATAGGAATGGATATGCTTGACTTATCAATCTATGCGTTCACAAGCTAGTTCGGATGGAAAATGATTTGTTTTTGAATTAATCTAATGAAAGCTAGAAATGCAAACAAATAAAGAAATTCTAGAGGATTCGGGAATCGGCAATGGGAATTGAATCAAAGAAATAACAAGGTCAAGACATTCATGAATATGCAACGACATAGCAAATAGGGGAATGAAAACTAATGACGTACTCGCCACCTCTGTGATAGAGCACGCGAAGCAACCTAGCCTATAGAAAAGCTTTTGCATAGTCCTAAGTTAGATTAGCTTGCATATAATAGGAACTATCATTCACTTGCATGAATTAGGCTCACAATGTCTTGCCAAACCTAAATCATACATTCCAACCTAATTCAATCAACTAGCATTTGCAACTACTACTCAATTGATCATGGAAAATCCTATCACTAAATCACATTTAATCACAACATCAATCATAAATTTTTCCTAAAATTCCCCAAATTCAATGCCAAGGCTTTATCCCTAACCTCTAGACTAAACTACTCAATTAGCATGATTAACATCAACATTAAACTAACATTAATCCTAATCATAAAACTAATTGAATTAATGAAGCTAATTGAAATAAAGGAAATCAGAAAATTAAAACCACAAAAATTGAAGAAAAACTAAGAACATTCAAAATATCAAACTAATCTAGAATTTAAACATGAAATCAAAGCATAAACGAAATTAGTGAAGCAATTAAAGAATTAAAGAACAAAACAAAAGAAGAATTAGAACTATACCTTGAAATGGTGAAATTGCATCAAACTTGAAGCACAAAAATGAAGAACAAAACTCAAAGCAAAGAGGAGAGAAATGTGAAAATTAACTATTGAATTGAATTTAGAATCAAGAATTTGAGGCTAAGAATCCATAATCATAATCTCTAATCTAAGCCCTAAACTAATTCTAGAGAGAGAATTCTAAAATCTGAAAATTACGTAATTAACAAAATGAAAGCCTCATTACAATGCTGCGATTTTCGGGCTTTATAGTAGCAGCCTCACAGCCGTATTCGACCGCACAATGGGTTTGTTTGGTCGCACAAGAGCTGTGCGGTCGAACAAAGAATTACATTCGGTCGCATAGCAAAATCAAGACATTATGTTCTTCTGGCGCAGCTTTGTGCGACCGCACATGCCCTGAAACTCGATCACACAGAAGACTGTTCGATCGCACAGAAGACTGTTCGATCGCACAGAAGACTGTTCGATCGCAGCAGAAGACTGTTCGATCTCAGCAGAAGATTGTTCGATCGCACAGAAGACTGTTCTGACTGCGCTATGCTGCTGCGACTGTTCTGCTGCGTGTATGTTATGGCTGCTGCAAGGATTGGATCATGGCACTCAAATAGGCACTAAGAGATGCTGCAAGGAGCTTGGAAATGAATGCAACGAAGTTGAATGCGCGCTACTGCTGTACTGTACTTCTCGTATTGCTGTGTGTGCTCGAGTGTAGCTGTTGGGGCTGCTTTACCTTGGCTCGTGTGGCTGCACTTGCAAGGCTCGTGTGTGTTGCTTGTATTTCTGCTGTTGGTATGCACACACACAAGGCTTCGTCGCCACACATGCAAAGAATCGTATAGCAAGTTAGCAAACCGCAAAGCACGTTATTAAAAATCGAAAATCGTATTAATAATTCGTATCGCATTTTTACAAATCGTAAAATCATTTTAAACATCGTCAAGTATAATGACACAATATTAACACGTCAATACTCGAAACGACCCTTACGCAATGAGAATGCGCACAAAAGGCACGTTTTAAGCAAAAACGACTAAAATCTACGCAAGACGAGAAAATATTACGATTAATGCAAAAATGCGATAAACGAACTAAAAACGATAAAACTAAGCAAAAATAATAATAAAATGCTAATAAAACGAACTAAAATCCTAAGCTAAGAGCGACATAAATGTCGCTCATCAAACTCCCCCAAGCTAACCCTTTGCTTGTCCTTAAGCAAAGCTAGAATGAGAAACGGGGAGGAGAATGAGCTTATTTATTCAAAATCAAAATTACGAAAATAAGATCTACAAGAATGCACACCAACTCACTTTCGTAGGAATCACGGTTGCATTTAAGCGCATGCAACAAGCTCTTTGAACCCCACAATCGCTCACGAGGGCGAGTGGGATCTCGCAAGGGTTTCCAAAGAGAAACACCCATAACTCTTCCAAAAATTTGAATCAAGGCAAGACCTAAAAATGAAAAACAAACCAAGAAAAAGAAAGAAAAGAAAGAAAGGAAAAGAAAGAAAAATGAAAAGAAAGAAAAATGAAAAATGAAACTACAAAACTCAAGACAAGGGCCTTTATTAGGAACAAGTATGAGAGAATGCTAGTATTACTAACCAAATAAACGCAAGCACGCTAAACAATGTCCTAAATCGAGTGAAAGATTCAAATGCCAAGCAAAGTGAACTAAGGGCAAGCACTAATCCATTCCTCTTCAACCGAGCATACCACGTCAAATCTCTAGATCCTATCCACCCTTGAGAATAGCGTCATGAGACGCCGCGAAGGCGCCGGAAAACAAGATTAGGCTACCCGACATCTTAGCATGACAATCCCATTCCATAAACTTGACCAAATCCTCCCTCCACCGACAATGACTCAACTCAAAAGGGTCAAGAGGACTTTTAGGGTGTAACGTAGGCTAGGGGAAAGGTGCGGAACAAATTTGGTAATTGGTACTCAAACCTAAAGTGAAGCGCAATGAATGAACTCAACTCAAGAAAATCGAACCAAAAACAAACTCATACCACTTATTTGGGGTACCCCCAAGCTTATTCAACAACAATTCTAAACTACAACTCTTTTTGCACTTTTCTTGATTTGATTTTCTCTTTTTTTGTGTTTCAATTGAAACTTTTCTCATTGCCTTGTTTTCTCTATTTTTGGCTTTTTCAAAACTTTACTCTCTTTTTGCTTTTGCATCATTTATTCACTATATACAACATACTTCCCAAACTTTGCCATTCATACCAATCAACAATCATTCCTCAACTTTGCATAATCAATCAAACCAACAAGCATCATAACTCAAAGCTTCAGTATCACTTCTAAGGGTGAAAACAAAACAAAGGCTATTAGGCTTGTAATGTGCTCATAAGAAATGAAGGGTCAAGGCTCAAATGGATAGCAAAGGGGCAAATGCAAACAAAAACTTATGAGAAAAATAGAAAATAAAGTCCTAAACTAAAAAGAAAAATAGTCACCGAAAGAAATGCCTATATCGTCCCCTAAAGTAGTTCGGTCGCGGTCTCAGGAAGGAAATAGTCAAATTCGGGAGATAAGAAAGTCAATGCCAAGGATCAATACCACTCAATATATGTATATGTGTTTGGGCTAATTTGAACATGAACCTCACATGGGAGCAAATACCACTCTCTTCGGTTTCAAATCACTAGAGAGATCGACACCATCTTACCACAAGCCAAGGGTTCAAGACGCATGCTACCCAAAGTTCAACCAACTTTCTTAACACCTAAATCCTAGATTCGACCCAAGACATTGAAGACCGTGCAACCATCTACCAATTAGGAATAAAAGCATTCTAGCCTACAAGTTCCAATTTTATTTGCCCAAATCAAGAATAATGCCTAAAAATCTAGAAAAGCTTGCCTTGAAAAAGATTGAAAAGGAAAAAGAAAGAAAAGAAATGAAAAAGGAAACCAAGGAAAATAAAAGAAAGTAAAAAGAAAAAGAAAAGAAAGAAAATATTCACAAAATCAATGAAACTAATCAAGAAATATGCACAAAATCCAAATTATTCACAAATCAAGCAATCCATCACACGGAGATCAAAGTACCAAGCAATAGAATCTCCCCCCAAGCTCGAATTAGGCCATGTCCTCAAGGCCTAAAACGAAACTAGGAGGGGCACAACTACCCATCCAACCAATGCCCTGCATATGTGATGCCCGACCCCAAAGAATGCATATGAGTTAGAAGGATATTACCAGAAATGTCATGGGAGCAAGTCCCGCAAAGAACCGTAATAACGTACGAACTCACCAAGAAGAGTAGCCGGACATGGCAAAGATGGATCCAAAGATTTCCACATCAAGAAAGCTTGAGGCAAACATAAACTTCAAAAATCAAGAAAAAATTAGTATACATGGGCCAAATGGCCAACACCCACGGGTTGCCTCCCGAGAAGCGCTCTTTTTACATCATTAGCTTGACGCCTCTTACCTCTAGTAAATACCCCGACAACGATCGCAATAGTTTGTCATATGCAATGGAAAACATATCAAAGTGTAACAAGTAGGAAAGAGTCAAATGAGATGCAAGCACAAAGTAATATGCAACTCTATGCCTACGGGGTGTGGGGAACCGAGAGTAAGAAAAATCAAAAGAAAAAATAAGAATATAAGAAGAAGAATCAAAAGGAGAAGGAGAAAAAGGGAAAAGATAAGCCTCATGCTCCTCAACGAACTCTTTTTGGGTGGCAAGAGAGCCAATTTCCTCAATATTGTTCAAACAAGGCAATGGGGAAGGGATAGGAGGTGGAAAATCCTCAAGTGGTGGGGTTCGGAGGCAATAAGGAAGAGAGATGGGAAAGGAAGGATAAATCTCAAGTTTCTTGATTCGGAAAGGGGTATGAGGGAAGGGAGTGGGAACAAAAGTTTCACAAACAACTTCACTCACATCACAAGGAACACAAGAAATCTCAACAAGGGATTTTTCAACCAAATTCACATCATCAACTTCAATACAATTCTCGGAATCATCCGAAACCACCAAATTAGGTGCTTCACACTCAATGACGTCCTCAATAGAACAATCACAACCCAAATGAACCAAATCATTCTCAACATGCAATGGGCAATCATCAATGGGGTGAGAGTCACTTTCGCTCAAGGGTGGGGGGGTAGGAGAAAGAGGACAACCTCTAAGTTCAATACCTCACCATTTTCAACATCATTCTCATCACTAGATTGATTATCATCCTTAGCATCACATGAATCATAATCATAATCATAATCATAATCATCATCATCAATATAATTGCGACACAGACAAGATTTTGAAAATTCACAATGCAAGGAGTTTTGAGAATCAACATGGGGAGAATGGTTGTCATCAAGCTCATGAGCATAATCATTAGAAACATGAGGGAAATCATTGACATTCATGCATGGATGCGAAAAATCACGAGAATAAGCACGAGAGTCAAAATATTAAACTCTAGCAAACCACGTAAAGAAAGACATGGCATCTTTCCAATGCATGAGATGAAGCTCTCCATTACAATTGGATTGAAGAATCTCATATGTATCCATATTCACTCCATAGTATATGCAATCCCTAACATGCCATCCCTTTAAACCATTACAAGTTCCATGGATGCGACGATGTTCAAGCTCCGCATGAACTCTATTATAATACATGTAAAATGGTTCATGAACAAATTGAGGAATATAGAACACTCTTGACATTTTTGATTTGATTTTTATTTGAAAACTAAAAGAAAAACATAAAATGAACTAGACTAGAGAACTAGAAAGAAAAATCAAACAATGATGCCATTCCCCGGCAACGGCGCCATTTTGATAGGGCGTTTTTCCGTCGTTGAATAGAAAATCACCTCACCAAACAAAATTTATAAAACACCTAAACTACCGGCTATATTGACTATAGCGGCAAGTATAGGGATCGTCCCATAGGAATGGATATGCTTGACTTATCAATCTATGCGTTCATAAGCTAGTTCGGATGGAAAATGATTTATTTTTGAATTAATCTAATGAAAGCTAGAAATGCAAACAAATAAAAGAAATTCTAGAGGTTTCGGGAATCGGCAATGGGAATCGAATCAAAGAAATAACAAGGTCAAGACATTCATGAATATGCAACGACATAGCAAATAGGGGAATGAAAACTAATGACGTACTCGCCACCTCTCGGATAGATCACGCGAAGCAACCTAGCCTATAGAAAAGCTTTCGCATAGTCCTAAGCTAGATTAGCTTGCATATAATTGGAACTATCATTCACTTGCATGAATTAGGCTCACAATGTCTTGCCAAACCTAAATCATACATTCCAATCTAATTCAATCAACTAGCATTTGCAACTACTACTCAATTGATCATGGAAAATCCTATCACTAAATCACATTTAATCACAACATCAATCATGAATTTTCCCTAAAATTCCCCAAATTCAATGCCAAGGCTTCATCCCTAACCTCTAGACTAAACTATTCAATTAGCATGATTAACATCAACATTAAACTAACATTAATCCTAATCATGAAACTAATTGAATTAATGAAGCTAATTGAAACAAAGGAAATCAGAAAATTAAAACCACAAAAATTGGGGAAAAACTAAGAACATTCAAAATATCAAACTAATCTAGAATTCAAACATGAAATCAAAGCATAAATGAAATTAGTGAAGCAATTAAAGAATTAAAGAACAAAACAAAAGAAGAATTAGAATTATACCTTGAAATGGTGAAATTGCATCAAACTTGAAGCAGAAAAATGAAGAACAAAACTCAAAGCAAACAGGAGAGAAATCTGAAAATTAGCTATTGAAATAAATTTAGAATCAAGAATTTGAGGCTAAGAATCCTTAATCCTAATCTCTAATCTGAGCCCTAAACTAATTATAGAGAGAGAATTCTAAAATCTGAAAATTACGTAATTAACAAAATGAAAGCCTCATTACAATGCAGCGATTTTCGGGCTTTATAGTAGCAGCCCCACAGCCGTATTCGACCGCACAATGGGTTTGTTTGGTCGCACAAGAGCTGTGTGGTCGAGCAAAGAATTACATTCGGTTACACAGCTAAATCAAGACATTCTGTTCTTCTGGCGCAGCTTTGTGCGACCGCACAGGCCATGAAACTCGATCGCACAGAAGACTGTTCGATCGCACAGAAGACTGTTTGATCGCACAGAAGACTGTTTGATCGCACAGAAGACTGTTCGATCGCAGCAGAAGACTGTTTGATCGCAGCAGAAGACTGTTCGATCGCACAGAAGACTGTTCTGACTGGGCTATACTGCTGCGACTGTTCTGCTGCGTGTATGTTGTTGCTGCTGCAAGGATTGGATCATGACACTCAAATGGGCACTAAGAGATGCTGCAAGGAGCTTGGAAATGTATGCAACGAAGCTGAATGCGCGCTACTGCTGTACTGTACTTCTCGTATTGCTGTGTGTGCACGAGTGTAGCTATTGGGGCTGCTTTACCTTGGCTCGTGTGGCTGCACTTGCAAGGCTCGTGTGTGTTGCTTGTATTGCTGCTGTTGGTATGCACACACACAAGGATTCGTCGCCACACATGCAAAGAATCGTATAGCAAGTTAGCAAATCTCAAAGCACGTTATTAAAAATCGAAAACCGTATTAGTAATTCGTATCGCATTTTTACAAATCGTAAAATCATTTTAAACATCGTCAAGCATAATGACACAATATTAACACGTCAATACTCGAAACGACCCTTACGCAATGAGAATGCGCACAAAAGGCACGTTTTAAGCAAAAACGACTAAAATCTACGCAAGACGAGAAAATATTACGATTAATGCAAAAATGCGATAAACGAACTAAAAACGATAAAACTAAGAAAAAATAATAATAAAATGCTAATAAAACGAACTAAAATCCTAAGCTAAGAGCGACATAAATGTCGCTCATCAACTTTGAAGTTGAAGCTTCAAGATGAAGTCGGGCCATACTAGATCACATTTATGTCTTATGCATGTTTTAAGTTATTTATTGCTTTAAATATGTCTTAATTATGCATGAGATTGTGGCTTGATTATGTTGCATGATTAAGGATTTTAGCTCACTTAAAATCTAACAAACATAGTAAGAGCCTTAAGTTCCAAACTTTAAAATTGAGTTAAAAGGTGCCATGCCAAAATAACACTTACTTGGATAACCTTTACATCAATCTTAGTAATAGTTTTCCGCCATAGCGAGGTGTTACTTATTGATTCTAAAGGGGTAAGGTACACAAATAATTGTGAGTACATGTTAGTTTTGGTGAAACTCAACGATATAAGTAAGGAGTCCTTTTATGTCGTGGCAAATGCGATAGGTTTACCTAATAAGTTCTTAGACGTACCTATCAACCAAGAGTAGTTTTTAGACTATTAGCAAAGGCTTTGCTTACCTAAAATATTTTAGAATTGAGTCAAAATACATAATGTGCTTAATTCTTCAATGATTTAAGGATCTTGGAATCATTTTATTCACACCTGCCGGAACAATAAATTCGAATAAAATGCTAATAACTTGTTTAAATTGTATGATTGCTTTAATTTTCAAGTTATTACTCATGATAAATGTTTAAACTTTGCATGCTTCAATGTATGTTTTAATTATTGTTTGTAATTAAATATCTTGCACTGCAGTAAATCCTTTTAGAAAGGTAACAGTAAATTTCCTCGATTGGTAGTGAATCCAAGAACGATTCATGGAAATGAGAGAAAAATGAGTAATTTAAATGTACGTTTCTTATAGTGACTTTTATGGTTGTTTTCGAA
Organism: Spinacia oleracea; assembly: GCF_020520425.1. Lineage (NCBI taxonomy): Eukaryota > Viridiplantae > Streptophyta > Magnoliopsida > Caryophyllales > Amaranthaceae > Spinacia > Spinacia oleracea. Next base: position 87,116,139 of record NC_079492.1, on the reverse strand, counting down.
TATCAAAGTCGAATGGCAAACCGATTGGTGCTTGTGAATTCAAAATACAATGTAGTTTTGAGATCATAAAGCATTGAGTTTAAACGCTCAGCTTTACCAATGGTTAACAACCTAATATCTTAGTCTCTAGACATTCGAATAGATAGATTCTTAGAGAACTTTAGAAGCTTCTGGTAAGATCATGTAGTTGAAAAATAATATTCAACATAAATAAAATGGTAAGAACTTTGTTGGAGTGACATTGGACATGTCTAACAAAGTATAAAAGTCAACACTAAAGAATTCAATTCTTAAGAAAGGGTACAAGAAATAGGAAAACAAGGAACAAATGAAAGGAATTTACGATTCCGTTTCTACCTATAAGTTTATGTTTAAAGAGAAGTGACCTAGCAATCAAACTTCCTTGGTATCATATACCGCTTGAGGTTCTTACTTCGGTAATAACTCAAACAATGGAAGTTAGGCTACACTAATGACCTACAAGTGGGAAATGAAGCATGGCATTGCTACATTAGTTATAGGGTCATCTAGTTTGTTTTTAAGTCCTTTCAAGGCTGGAACTTAATGGCTATTTTGTTCCACAATCAGCATACCTAAATTTATGTTTTCAACACATAAAGACTCACATTCAAGAAAAACAAAAACAATGTTTATTTGTTTGAAATGGTCATTTACGGGTTGAGTCAATATGCTTGATTAAAACAAACAACTCTGTAACAAAAGAACTTTACTAGGTTCAAATCAATCTCTTGATTTGAGTTCCACAAATCTTTGGCATTGTTACTTAGACCATATCATCAAGTTAACATTCATAAGCTCTATTTTGATGGACTTTTGAAAGTTGATTGATTTCTAGATCAATTCAAGACAAGCTAGTCTTACTTGTTGATAGTAACAAAAGATATGAACTATTGTTAGAACGCCTAGACAATGGAGTTCAAAGCTAAAGAAAGATTTTATGACTTTATTATTTCACCTGGATTTGAGTCAATATAGATTTATTTACTCAAAGTGATATAAATTTGAATCTGTTTGGCTAGTTCAAAGATTCAGAAGTATAAAATCCACTTGGCAAAAAAATCATAAAGATCTAGGTTAGATCATAACGATGATTACTTTAAGACCAAATATGATCATCAATGATTGTGCGTTGTATTTTCACGATCGAGCTCCATAAGATATGGCATATCTAAGTTGGAATGATCGAAGTCAATTAGTACTTGATTCGATCAATAAGGAATCATAAAGAACTTTCCTATAATTTCTAAAAACAAAATGCTCAACTACCACCAAACTAAACCAAATTCGTCAAAGCTATTGAAAAGTAATTTCAGAATATCTTTTCATAAATATATATATCTAAAGAGTTGCTAAACTCAGTGGGAGCTTAATGTTTGTTATTCGACAAACTAAGGCCCATGTCTAGATATATGTTTCATTGTGATTTATTCAAATGAGACACAAGGGTATTGTTTCTACCACGAATTTTTGAGAACATAGTGTTTGTTTGCTCGAAATAATGTCCTTTTGGAGATTCGTTTCCAAAGTGACAAGTGGGAGAAAATAGACCTCGAAAGTCTTCGAGGCGAACAACAAACATAAACGGACATTCCGGAGGCTTTTAGAAGTTCTTCAGAAAATCCGAAAACTTATTCTTTAAGGACTTTAGAAGTGGATTTAAATAATAGACATCTCTTAGAAGACTTTACAAGTGCTTCAAGGAGAACGGAATATTCAAAGGACTTTCAAGTGGCTATTGATATTCTATTGTTTGATGTTCTATACCCAAGTAGGCATAGAGTTCAAGTCACTGAAACTATGAGATTCTTCTATTAGATAGTTAAGAAACATGGAGTTCAGGTCACTGAAGCTATGCAATTCTTCTATTAGATAGTGAAGAAACCTACAACTTACAGTCAAACTATTATCATGTAGATTAATGAGTTTGTGACTTGTAAGAAAGCTATGACGAATCCTAGATTCCCTAAAATGGTTAGAGGCTATATATAGACTCAAATGTTTTAGATGGTTAAAGGCCATAAAACATGCTTAATGTTTTGATGACAAAATTGACATTTTGTTGATTTGCAAGAATAGTTTCACACCTATTGGTTGCAAGTTAGTTTTAAGGATAAAAACCATCAAATATGGAATTGTGTTCACACACAAAGCTAGATTAGTTGCTAAAGGTTACAAGCAAATTCACGGCGTGGATTGTGTTGAAACCTTATGCATAATCGTAATGCTCAAGTCTATAATTCAAAGCAATGATTGCATATTGGTACATATGGCAATTGGATGACAAAACGTATTCCTCAATCAAATGTTGGAATAAACTATGTACATGGAATGTCATAGGATTTGTTGATCCAAATAAATGCTTGAAATGAATGCTAGCTTATGAAATCTAAGTACAGATTTAAGCAAGCAATTGGGAATTGAAACTGTATTTTAGTGAAGCTAATAAGTATTTTAGTTTCATAAAATGTACATGATTCTTATAGATATATAAGAAGTTTAGTGGGAGTACGTAAAACTTGGTCCTATTTGTATCACACACATATCTCTCCATTGTGAAGTAACATTCAAATGCTAATGACTTAGATTTGAAATCATTCATCAATGATGGACCTAGGCGAAACTTAGTGCATACTGGGTATTAAGATCCATTTACAAAGATCTTATAATATTGTTTTAGATTAAGTAATGGCATTTACGAAATCAAACACGAAAGACTCTATTGGAGATATTCGACCCATGTGAATAAATCTAAGTAAAGAATTGTAGACACCTAATTTGTGTCTCCCCTTTGGGATGATGACGATACCATTATCCTTGTTAGGTGATTGGAGTAACTCCAGGTGGAAATCCCAATTGCTAAGAATATTTCCAAATTCAAGATTCAAAATCCAACCCTCGAGACCGTTCCCCTCTGGTTCTCGGTACAACATACAACTTTCCAAATCCAATTTCAAAATCCAAGTACAAACTCATCTAGTAGACCACCCTATTGGTTTTACTAGGCCTTTTCCACTCAAAATCATATAAGGCAAGTCAAATTCAGGCGCCGACCCACAAAACCGAGCATGCCGGGCCCCGTCCCGTAAAACCGGAATTCAAAAACCCGAGAAAGGCTTATTTTTAGACGCTAAACGATGCCTTAACCTCCAAGCAAATACAAAACGCCAAACCTAGTACTATTCGTACAACAGGTACAACACTACAAGACGAAACAAGGACGATTCCCCGTCCTTGCTTTGGCGGCATTCAAGCCACGTCACCAGCGCCCTACGCTGACATGTGCTGGTGCCTTGCACCAATTCCTTCTATAAATACCCCTCATTTCCAGCATAATGGGGAGGAGAACAACAATACAACGTCGTAATTTCTACATTACGCCTCAAAAACTCCTCAAACACACATACAAAATTCCTAAATTCAAAAAGCAATTGGGAGCTCTTTCCTAAACCTAACTATGTAAATCCCAATCCCATTCTAATCAACTATGTTGCTTTGATTTCTAAATGATTAGCAAGTTGGTGTTTTTAATCATTTAAAAACACCACTTGCAACAATCACACATGTTTTCCAAAAATACAAACTTTTCCAAAATACAAAATACAATTTTCAAAGATTCAAGGATGGCCAAGTTGTTTACAACCACCTCTTCGACTAGAATCACCATCAAACATGGGGTAATGAAAGATAACACCTTTTAACATTTAAAGGTTTAGTCTTCTGAGATTCAAAACTCCATTTTCAATATACAAGTTCAAGTTTTCAATTTTCAAGATCTTACCATGTTTAGGGTTATTCATAGTTATTTCCCTAAACTAGGATCATTTCAAGTTCAAGTTTCAATAATTTCAAGTTCAAAACTTCAATATTCAAGCTTTCAAGTTCAAGTTTAACATACAAAATCTAGGATATTTGGGTTGAGCAACCTCTCCCAAGTTGAGATTTTTGGGTTTGAATTCGTGTCGGGCGCACTTATTTTTAAGGAGCCGCTTGGCGTTCGAATCTCATGTGCCCAAGTACAAATTTCAATTATGCACCTTACAATATTGCAATTTCAATATCGCACCTTTCAATACCGCAATTTCAATATCGCACTTTCAATATCGCACTTTCAATACCGCAATTTCAATACCGCACTTTTAATTCCGCATCTTTACTTGCCTAGTCCATTTCTAGGCAATGTGGACCTACTCCCTAGTCCTTTTCTAGGGGGTCTTGTATTTACTAATTCTGCACTTTATTTAGTATTGTGATGTTGCTTTATTTGCTTTATCGCTTTCATCACCAACATGCTAAATACAACAAAATACAAAGGTTACATCACGCTTAACAAAGAATTTTTTGGACAAACCAGCCTTAGGTTCCTTAAATCTATCTTTAAAGCAAAGTGACCACCATACAATTAGAGATTCGATTTGCTCTTAATGCGAGCCCACATAGTCTAAATCTAGGGTTTATTTTCAAAAACAATGTTGTGCCAACGTACTTGAGTATTTCTAAAGCTCGCCGAATAAGCATTTTGTTCCCGTGCCCGGATCTCACCCATCCGTTTCAAGGATTCAAGGCCTTATCCAACATAGAGTCACTTGCGGTCTTTCCGAACGAGACTTAAAAGAAATGTTTGGTGGCGACTCCTTCGAGGTACAAAAATTCTACGGTTTTCTAAAGAACCGCCCCTCTTGTAGAACGGGCAACAAGTTTTGACACAAAAAAAAACCCCTACAATTCTGGCGACTCCGCTGGGGACTTGTCAAATTTCAATTCGAAAATGCGGGCAGATTTCGAGCAACAAGCCACTGATCTGCTTAAGTACTGGATGCCAGCACTGGCGCCAGGCGCAGCCCCTGCGCCCAACGCCACTGCCTGTATCCAGGACAGTGGCTCACAGTGGCTTGTTGCCCACTTTTGCTCAACTTTTCGTGTTGGGAGATAGTCTGTTTTTGAATCTGGAAGGATGCTCCCAAGCCTCGTGAACAAGTGCCGAAAAATGAGCTTTACCAATACAAATTCAAGTACGATTTCAATTAATTTCTAGGCATTTCATGCATTTTTCAAAAACCATATTGTGCAAAATGAATTTCTACCCTTGCCCAAAAGGATGTGTTCTACATTCGGGCTAGCCCCGGGGGCAACGAAATGGTGACTCTCCATACGGTCCCCGACCAAAGTGTGTGACCATTTCCGCGCCTACCGAAACTTGGCATTTACTTGACATTCCCGATGTCAAGTATGGAGGCCGTCTGCCGACACGCACTTCCCTTGGGCGGATGTGATAGCTTGTCGCCGGATCCGGTTCTTAGCCGAGTACCTTTTGACACCCAAAGCCGACCACTTGCATCATACAAAACTTAGACCGACCTTAGGTTGAGAACTTTGCATGTCGCATTCATATTCATGATTAGTGTGACAACGTGCTACTTGTGCATTGTGTGGGCGTCTTTGCACGCGTGAATGGTTAACCTCGAGTTCTAGCTTGCCAAAACCAATTAGCCTCCAACTAGGAAACCAAACCCCTAGGAGCACCATTCAAACCTTATGCATCTAAATCGCCGATTTTAGGGTCTTTAGGAGTGTCACTCCATTTGATTCCAAACCCTTAAACACGCCTCACGCACAAATGCCAAATTCAAAATTCAATCCAACGGCGTCATAATGCCGGATTTTCAAGTCCAAATTCCAAATTCCAAATTCAAAATTCAATCCAACGGCATCATAATGCCGGATTTTCAAGTCCAAATTCCAAATGCCAAGTTCAAAATTCAATCCAACGGCGTCATAATGCCGGATTTTCAAGTCCAAATTCCAAGCTCCAAATTCAAAATTCAATCCAACGGCGTCATAATGCCGGATTTTCGAGTCCAAATTCAAAATTCAAAATTCAATCCAACGGCGTCATAATGCCGGATTTTCTAGTCCAAATTTCAAGTTTCAAATTTCAAATCCAAAACCTCAAGTTTTCAAGTCAAAGTTCAAATCCAACGGCGTCATAATGCCGGATTTTCTAGTCCAAATTTCAAGTTTCAAATTCAATCCAAATTTTCAATTCCAAACCTCAAAAGTCAAAGTTCAAATCCAACGGCGTCATAATGCTGGATTTTCTAGTCCAAATTTCGAGTTTCAAGTTCAAATCCGAATTTTCTAGAACCTTAATTTTCAAAATCCAAATCCAACGGCGCCATAATGCCGGACTTTCTAGTTCAAATTTCGAGTCTCAAGTTTCAAGTCAATACTCAATCCAACGACACCATAACGCCGGATCTTCTAGTCAAAATTTCCATTTCCAAACTCAAACCTCAAATCCAACGACGCCATAATGCCGGATTTTGCTAGTTCAAATTTCAAGTGTCAAGTTTCAGGTTCAAATCCAACGGCGTCATGCCGGATTTCCTATTTCAAACATTCAAGTGTTCAAACCTCAAACTCAATTTGCCAATTCCAACCTCAAAGTCTCAAGTTCAAATATTCGAGCCCATACCGGCATAATGCCAACTTTCCAACTGGACCTTTCAAAATTCCAAAGCTTCAAGGATCAGGTTCCAAATTCATACCGTCGTAATGCCGACTTTTCTATTCCATATTTCAAACCTCAAAGTCCTATACTTCAAGATTCCGAGTCCACGGCGGCATAACGCCGGACTTTCAAGTTCCTAAATTCAATATTTCAAATCCACGGCGGCATAATGCCGGATTTTTCAAACACAAAGCCCCATACAAAAGTGCGTCCTTTCTATCTCAAAGTTCAAATTTCAAGCCAAATTCAAATTCCAAATTCATCTTCAAGCTACAAAGAAATCTTGCTTTCCATTGCTCCCCAATACAAAATTCAAAACATTTCCAACGGGTTGAAAATCCCCTGAAATAATACAAGTTCAAATTCTGTCGACGGGTTGAAACTCCCCAGAAATAATACAAGTTCGAGATTCCATTCAACGGGTTGAAAATCCCCTGAAATAATACAAGTTCAAATTCTATCAACGGGTTGAAACTCCCCTAAAATAATACAAGTCCAATCTTTCGACGGGTTGAAACGCCCCTAAAATAATACAAATTCCAGTTCTCGAGCGGGTTGAAATTCCCTTCAAATATTCCAGATCCAATGGGTTGAAACTCCCCTAAAATATTGACGGGTTGAAATTCCCTTGAAATAATATAAAGTCAATTCCCTTTTCAATCGGGTTGAAATTCCCTTCAAATACTCCAAGTCCAATGGGTTGAAATTCCCCTGAAATATTGACGGGTTGAAATTCCCTTGAAATAATACAAAATTCAATTTCCTAGTACAAGTCCAATTTCCAAATTCTTGAGCGGGTTGAAATTCCCTTCGAATAAGTCCAATTTCCAGTAGGTCGAAATATTCTTTTTGACATTCCAAGTTCTAGTACAAGAGCCAACTTTCACAAAAGAATGAACGCTCCTCTCAAACATTTCCAACGGGTTGCAAATCCCGAATACAAGTACAAAATCCAAAATCCCGAATCTTCAGAGTGGCACTTAGAGTCAAAGTCTAGGTCTTATTCATTGCATGCATATCATATCATGTGTCGGGAAGTCCAAGTTCTAAAATCGTCTGGTATGTTCTAACTAGGAGTTCAAAGAACCTGTGGGTTCACCAAAGAGGAGAAAGGTTGAAAAGAAATCCATCAGCCCTAGCTTCCCTCATAACCGACATCGAACGAGCAGCCAGTTCATCTCCTACAAATCAAACTCCCAGTCTCATTCAAGAAACTTTCCAAATGTCTGCCTCTGAAAAACTCGCTCAACTCCTAACGGCTTTCGCCAGCCTCAGTGCCAATGTGGAGAGCATAAACAACCGATTGGGTGTCGTAGAACAGGGCGCGCCCACTGATGACTTAACCAAGAAGATCGAGAGTCTTGTCAGTAAGGGTACCAATCAAGAGAACTACTTTGACACCTCAATGGAGGACAACCTCAAGGGGAGGGCGAATCTGTCAGACAAATTCTCCTCCAATGACATTCCAAAGTTCAAATCAACTGACAATCCCAAGTACCATCTCAAGAATTTCAGAGCTACAATGGCCATCAAGGGGGTCGAACTCGAGCAATACCCAGTGGTATTCCCTATGTCTCTAGAACCTGTCTGCCAGAAGTGGTACTATTCACTCAAGGAACATCAAACAAATACATGGGAGGCAGTCGCTCGAGCATTCATGGAGCAATATCAACCCAATATTCAACTTCAAACCACTCTAAGGGAACTGGAAGTTCTCAGGCAAGGGCCTCAAGAAGGCTTCACTACCTACCTCAACCGGTGGAGAGAAATGACATCCCAAATGGTGACCCGGCCCTCCGAGAGAGAATTAGTCAAGATTTTCATTGCCGGTCTTCTCCCAAAATACAATGCTCACATGAAGTACCTAGGCCTGGAAAGCTTCAAGAGAACCTACCACATCGGGGTCGACATAGAGGATGACCTGATGAAAGAACCCGCAGCCCCAACTCCACAAACTGACAAGTGGAAGGGAAAGAGACTTGATACAACACACAAAGTTCATGAGGTTAACGCCCTACAGGCTCCTCAAGGTCCAAAGTCAAACAACTTCAAAAGCAATGCTAATCAGCGCAACTATCAAGGCAGACCACAAAGAGTCTTCACAAACCTCGGGATGTCTTACAGTGAGGCATTTGATTGGCTGCTCGAAAAACAAGTCATAGCACCAATCGGTTCAACACCCGATCCTCCAGTTGACAAAAGATCTAAGAGTTGGGATCCGGCGGCTCATTGCAAATACCATCAAGGGAAGGGTCATGACATCGAGGACTGCTACAAGCTCAAGCACTTGATCCAGAACATGGTCGACAACAAGACTTTACCTTTACCTCCCGGGGCTAAGCAAACCCCCTCTGTACAAGCCATCTCCTATGAATGCGAAGATGAAGAAGAGGAGTTTCCATGCAATCTGATCTCCACAATATGCAAGCCAGGATACGAGCTGATGGTTCCAAGCTTTTGCCATCTACTTCCTAATGCTCAAAACTGGGTGATCCCCGAACCTAGGGTAACCACCGACATTCAAGAGAACATCTGTCTACTCGCCACCGTGAAGGCTTTAGGGTTCTCCGAGTACGATCTCATGCTGAGTGCCCAACAAACTGTCAAACTCCAAGGTGTCACAAACAAAGTCTTGGGAGTCCTTGAGCTGGTTTTCTCCTTTGACACCTATTACGACAATACTGAGTTTCTGGTAATCGATGTGCCTACTAACTTCGACCTACTATTCGGAGAGCCTTGGTTCGAGGAAATACTAGATGGCCCTGCCTGCCTTACCCTCAAAGGTTCAAGCTTCCGACACGCTCTCATCAAACAGAAGCCGGCTGTACGTCAGGAAAAGGATGAGTGCATTCAAGAATACTACAACAGATGGGCAATCTCCGCTCGTACGATTCTGCCCGAGCTGCCAGAGGGCAAAATGGTGAGAATGTTCCTCCTAGGGCTCAATACTTCATGCAAGGGCAGCTTCGTCGCATTTCCTTACAGCATATTGAATCAAGTCTGGGACCAAGTCCTGAAAGTCTGTGCATACAACCCCGTCTTCGATGATTATGACGATTATGGCGCAGATGTCTGGGAATACCCTGAGAACTATCTTTACGATTAGTGTCTTTGTCCAGGTCCAGAGTCTGTCTTTCAATTTCCGAGTCTAGCAATGAGTCTAAGTGTCTAGAACTAGAGTCTTGCATCAATCAAGAGCCTCCAAAGGCCGAGCTTCAAGTTGAAACACTCGATGTAATGATTGCAGATTTCGATAACACTTCAATTTCTACTTACTCTTCGAGCCCTAATTCAAAACACAATCCTAATCCAAACAACTTTGCTTTACAAGAAACTGACTTTGAATTTCTAAAAGCTATCGAAAATCATGAAAACAGGACGCCCATAATTGAGGAAACAGAAAAATCAACCTTTCTAACAACGGTGACTCAAAACTAGTTCAGATTGGTTTAACTCTTTCTCAAGCAGAGCGGGACAATCTTATCAAGCTACTTTCAGAGTACGAAGACGTCTTCGCATGGTCCTATCATGATATGCCAGGGGTTGATCCAAGCATCGGTCAGCATACGATTCCCCTTATTCCAGGTTCAAAACCCATCAAGCAGAAACTCCGTCGCATGAAACCGGATGTTTCCCTCAAAATTCAAGAAGAGGTCTCCAAGCAGTTAGAGGCCGGGTTTATTCGAGAAGCAAAATATCCAGAATGGATCGCAAATGTCGTCCCAGTTCCAAAGAAAGATGGAAAAGTACGAATGTGTATGGACTATAGGGATTATAACAGGGCCAGCCCTAAAGACGGTTTTCCATTGCCTCACATCCACATCTTGGTCGAAAACACCGCAAATCACGACTTACTCTCTTTTATGGACGGGTATGCAGGCTACAATCAGATCCCATGTCAGAGGAAGACATGGAGAAGACAAATCTTCATCACTTAGTGGGGTACATATTGCTATACAGTTATGCCGTTCGGACAAAAGAACGCAGGAGCAACTTACCAAAGAACAGCCACAACCATCATGAGCGATATGATTCACAGGGAAATTGAGGTATATGTCGACGACATGATTATCAAATCCAAAGAACGGCACGAGCATACCTCGGTACTTCGAAAGTTTTTCAACAGGCTCAGACGATACAACATGAGGCAAGTTACTCGGATATGTCATCAGCTCTCGAGGCTTAGAGGCTGATCCTTCAAAAATCAAAGCAATTCTCGAGATGCAACCACCAACGAATGAAAAGGAAATTCGGGGTTTTCTCGGCAGACTACAATATATCAGCAGGTTCATTTCAAGACTCACAATGATTTGTGAACTAGTATGTCGAAAGCTCCGAAAAAGCGAGCCCAAGGTATGGGATGACGACTGTCAACATGCATTCGAAACAATCAAGAGCTACCTTTCCAACCCACCAGTACTAAAGCCAGCCATGCCAGGGATTCCCCTCAGGCTCTACCTCACAACAACCGATTCAGCAGTGGGGGCTATGCTTGCCCTGGAAATTGAAGGCAAGGAGAACGCCGTATACTACATAAGCAAAAAGTTGATCGAGTACGAGACCAAATACACTCAGCTCGAGAAATTCAGCATCGCCTTGGTTTGGGCCACAAAGAAACTATGGCACTACATGCTCTCCCATACAATACATGTGATCAGCAAAGCTGATCCTCTCAAGTATCTATTCGAAAAATCAGCACTCAACGGGCGGTTGTCCAGATGGTTGGTCATGCTATCAGAATTCGACCTCAAATACATTCCACAGAAGTCTATCAAGGGTTCAGCAGTCTCAGATTTCCTAGCCGACTGTCCTGTCGAGGCAGAAGAGGAAGATTACGACTTACCTGACGAGCAAATCTTAATGACCAGTGATGACAGTTGGTCAATGCATTTTGACGGTGCTTCCAACCAGAATGGATGTGGTGTTGGAGTAATCCTAGTAGCTCCAGACGGCACACACATTCCGATGTCAGCAAAACTACAATTCAACGTCACAAACAATGCGGCAGAATATAAAGCATGCATCATGGGCCTGGAAGCCGCCTTAGCACTGGGCGTCCAGAAACTTCGAGTGTACGGGGAATCATCCCTAATCATCAATCAAATTTCCGGCAAATGGAAAGTAAGAAGCGAGAGCTTAGCTCCATACCAGTCCTATCTCGAACAGCTGTCTGAACAAATAGAAGAGCTTCGCTATACATACCTCCCGAGAGAGGAGAATCAATGCGCCGATGCACTGGCAAAACTGGCTCCAATGATCAACATTCCAAGCAGCATGGCTGAAATGCCACTTACAATTGAAACACGTCAAGAAGCATCATATGTCCATGCTATTGACAACGTCGAGCAAGACGAAGATGAACCTTGGTTTACAGACATTCAAAGGTATCTACAAAATTCAGAGTATCCCCCACACTTTTCAAGCAAAAATCAAAGGGCTATACGATTACAATCAGCCAATTTCGTCATAGAAGGCGGCGTTCTATACAAAAGGTCCCTTGGCGGTCCTAACCTCCGATGTCTTGACAAGCACGAAGCTCAAAGAGTCATGGACAACATACATGCTGGAGTCTGTGGCACCCACATGAATGGGAAAATGCTAGCCCTAAAGATCATTAGGGCACGATACTATTGGACTACCCTCGAACGGGACTGTTACTTCTTTGTCAAGAAATGTCCTATATGTCAAAAGTGTGCGAATCTGAAGCACATTCCTCCATCACTACTATACTTTCAATCATCACCGTGGCCGTTCTCAGCCTGGGGTATCGACGTCATCGGCAAAGTCACTCCAACAGGCACCGGGGGTCATGAGTTCATACTGGTCGCCATTGACTATTTCACCAAATGGGTCGAGGCCAGATCATTCAAAGTATTGGGTTCCAAGCAAGTGGCCCAGTTCATACAAGAAAACAACATATGCGGATACGGTGTTCCTCACGAGTACATCAGCGACCAAGGAACCCATTTTCAAGGGGAGTGTGAAGATCTATTCACCGAGTACAAGATTCAACATCATCGCTCTTCACCTTATCGCTCACAAACCAATGGGACCGTCAAAGCAGCCAACAAGAATGTCAAGACCATCATCATGAAAATGACTACCAATTACAAGGACTGGCCCCAAAAGCTGCATTTCGCATTGTGGGGATATCGAACTTCAATTCGCACTTCAACTGGTGCAACTCCGTTCTCATTGGTCTATGGAATGGAAGCAGTAAAACCTATCGAGCTAGAGATACCTTCTCTAAGGATAGTCCTCGAAAGAAAAATCCCAGAAGCTGCATGGGTACAAGACAGATATGACGAACTAGTCATGCTCGATGAGCAACGCCTTCAAGCCGCTCACCATGTACAAGTCTATCAACGCCGAGTGGCCAAACATTTCAACAAAAGGGTCAGAACCCGAAACATCAAGGAAGGCGAGCTTGTCCTGAAAGCCCTTCGCAAAAGCACCATGGACTCAAGGGGAAAATTCAAACCCAACTGGGCAGGCCCATACATTGTCAAGAAAATCCTCTCCGGGGGAGCAGTCGAACTAACATACATCGACGGAACAGAATTTAGATCTCTGACCAACCTCGATCAACTCAAGAATTTCTATGTCTAAGTTCCATGTTCAAATTCAAGAATCCAAATTCAGGTCCTGTAAGGTAGTCAGAACTACGTCCGGCCTGATTCCCTAACGGGACACGTAGGCAACCTCATTTCGAGGCCCGGCCACTTTAATACAAAAAAATTCAAAATTTCCTCAATTAAGGGAATCCTAAAAATCAAATCAAATCAAAATTCAAAACTCAAAATTGTTGTTGTTTTTATTCCAAATGTGCCAATTCAAAGCAAAGCATGTTCAAGCGGAATTTAACACAATAACTCTTTATTTGGGCCCTAAGGCCTTCAAAGCTAATTCAAATACAAAGTCAGGATCAAGTGAAGCAAAGTTCAAAAGCCTTTTCACTTCCTAAACACATCTTCTAAACACATCTTCCAAACACATTACAAACACATTCCAAACACAATTCATTCCAAACACATTTAGCCTACAAAGATCTAGGGTCGGGCGACTATGCTCTCGAGTCTTGGCACCTTGAGTACTATCCCCTGACTCCTCCCGCAATCAATCATCAATCTTCCCCTTGCACAAGCGGCGGGAGAAGGAACTTGCAAGCCTTCCAAGACGGGAGGACGACGAACCTCCCTTAGATTCCGAACGGTCAAGCACCGGATGGGCCAAACTCTCGTCACCTTCCTCATAGGCAGTTGATGCAGGACGTCTAGCTCTAGAACCTCGGAATCTAGCTGGTCCGGAGAAAGAAATGTCCCTCTGGCTTAGGCCTCTCATCCTTACAATATACCCCGCAGACAGAGTAACTGACTCAGGTGGGAACTGGATAATCAAGAATGGTTTGGCAACCCAATACCGCCTCCAAACTTCAAGCCGATTCGCATTCAGCACAACAGGTTTCGGGTTCTCTTCAGTACGGTCCAGGATCTCCTGTTTCAAGCCATATTGTCTCATCACTTGAGCAGGCGAGTAGAAGACTAGCATTGTGAGGCTTGGCACCCTCAAAGCAGTAGAACTAGGGGCATACCCACTTTATACAAGATTCAATCCCAGAGAGTGCACACCGCCACTCATCCAATGAAAGCCGGCCATACAATGTAGGTCGCACAGTGAATCCCTTTCTATTATAGCTCGCCATGTTCTCCGGTGGTGCCACCAACATGAGCCTCTCCATAAGCCAAACCTTGGGGAGTATACAAGAAGAACGTTTCAAAATTCAAATAAAATTACGAATTCAACACACAAGAAAGCTCCAGATCCTTACTTGGAGTAACACCGGACTTCCCGATGGCAAGGAAGAGGGGTCCGACTTCAGCATATGAAGGCCCATCAATGTTTGCCAATCCCAAGCAGCATTGGGTCCCGACCATTAGCAAACTGCTCTACAATTTCTATTAGGGAGGCATCACCATTGCCAAACCCCTGTTTCGAAAAGAGAAAGCGAGTGAAAATACAAAAACTCAAGGCTCTCGGGCGGAATACTTTGGGAACATCAAGCCCAGCAAAGTAGGTGACAAAGAGGGACAAATCCACCCCTCTGCCATATACAACAGCACTCAAAAGTGGGGGCTTCAAGCCTAAATACCTTTCAAAACTCAAGAAAAAGTGTTCTTCAACACTGGGCATGCATGGCTCCAGCATGATGGGCCACCCCAATATAGCACTAAATTCCTCAGGGAGGGGACATACCTCATTATTTCCAAAACGGAAGACATGATGATTCAGGTCCCAAGCCTCCAGAGCAGCAAGAATGAAGTGCAAATCCAATTTTACAAACCGGAAAGAGACGAGCACCCCAAGATGCATGCCATCAAGCTCCCTTTTCTCCAATTTGCCTAGCGAACCAAGCCACGAGTTCAAGGCACTCTCAAAGGACACAACCATATTTTCTTTTCTTTTCGAGAGGAAGCAGTATGCAATGATAGCAGGGAAGGATTGATGCAAGAAATGATCCAACAAGCTCCCTATTTATACAAGAGTCGGCTTGCACGACAGCCCACGGGCCCCCAGGCGCCGAGCATGCGCCAGGCACAGGGAACGAGGCCACCGTCCTCTCTTATGACTCCGAGTACACACTCTTTAGTGTTTCGGTCAGCAGAGTACAACCTCCATTATCCAAGTTTCCAAAGCCGCAAACCGCGCAACTTCAAGCAGTCCGGATCAACGCTTCGGGCAGATTTCGGGTCATTTCAAAATTCAAGCATCCTAGTCCTAGATCGGCGTCCTAAGTCGAGTCTACATATGCATAGCAAGAGTTGAATATACTTTAACTTGCGCTTTTCCTAACCAAAAAACCTCAGTCAAAGTGGGGGCTTATAGTGGGTATATACACCCGAAAAAATGGGGCAACTTTTTTTTTTTTCAAATTTTTTTGGCAAATTTCTCACGCATGCATCTAGCCACAAATTTCAAGGCACACACAACACATACAATTCCAAACATTCAAGCATACAAAAAACCAATCTTCAAATCTTGCAAACCAATTCAAAGTTCAAAACCATACAAAAATTCAAGTTTCAATCCATACAAATACAATACAATATAACCTATACAAAATCAACCAAGGCAAGCTGGAACTCGCTACCATGTAGGGTCAGTCCGATTCGTCACCAGCAGTGATATCAACCATAGGTGCCTTGCCCCTGGTCCGGCTCCTGAGACGCTCCAACTCCTGATCCAACTCCGTCCCAGGGGTACTAGGATCCTGGTCCGAGATACGAAGTGTGCTAGTGGTAGGATGAACTCCCTGCTGAGGAGAGGAATACTGATACGGCGGCTGCATCGGCATATATTAGTACGCCCCAAACATCTGAGCCTGGAGCATCCTCTCCATCTCTGCATAGTAAGCCCAGGAATCTGCACCCCAGGGCTGAGGACCACTTCCTCCGAAATAGTAACTAGGAGGAGAAGAAACAAAGGGCCGTGAACCGCCCGCACCTCCAAACGAATGTCTGGTGGGATCAACATGTACAAAAGGGGAAGCTCCCCGCTCAGCATCAGAATGCCTCTGATGAGCACCAGCACCGGACCCCTGTCCCAGATCCAAGCTCGGCCCCTCCTGCCTCGAGGACGTCTCCGCCTGGGGTTCTTTGTCAGCGGATCCTCTACGGTCTTGACGGCGCTCCTATACAAAATACAATTTCAAAATTCAACATCCATGTTCAAATTTCCAGAATACAAATTTCAAAATCAAGAAAGGCACCTCTCTGTCCCGGCCAGAAAGCTTCCGGGTCAGCTTAGCACACTACCTCTTCCAAGAATCAAGCAAGATCATCCAGCAACGCGCTCTCGTCCGAGGCGCCTGCATACAAAATCCAAGATCAATTCTCCAGTACAAGATTACAAACAATTTCAAAAAAATGCAACAGTAGTTACAGCGGCATAATGCTCAGGTACAGCATCATATGATTTCCGGTGCGGAGGAGAAGCAAAAGGGATGGTCTCCACCACCTCTTACCCATCCGAGTTCTCATAACGGAGGATCCAATGAGCATGGGGAATGTTCTCAGGATCAAACTCCTCCTCCTATATACAATCATACAATCATACAATCATCCAATGAATACAAGAATACAAGAATGCAAGAATACAAGGTTCGAAGCTCACCGGCAGTACGAAGCGTACTGGTGGAGCCAGCCTCCTCAGGAAGTCGTCATAGCTCCCCTTCCTGTGTACAAAATCCCTCCAAGAGCGGCAAACAGCATCGCCCCTAGCCTCCGCATAGAGCCTGGCCAGCTCTTCATCCAACGCCAGCATGGACCCTGGTGGATCCTTGGGGATAAGTCTCTCCTCCAAATGGTGCTGAGGGGTGTTAGGTTATGATACATATGAAAAACATAAATCATGCGAAAAAACCTTAATGCCAGGAAACATATTATTTGCACATAATCAGTTAGCATAATTCAGATGCATACACTTTGTAGCGTGCCCTCCCTAGCTGCGCCCGAACCGAACAAGAACAAGTCTTTAGGACTCCAAGTGTCGTCCCTCCGTAGATAGTCCACAGCACGTCCGGATCCACCTTAAGATTGACCAACTAGAATCGCCCTTAAGGTACTATTATTTTCGGTTAAATGGGAAAGTGATGTGACTGATTTTTCTGCTAAAAAATCACAGATTTTATTGTATGAATACTTTTTAAAAAACTCGTGTATAAATTTATGACCCTAGGCATATATTTATAGAACCATGGAAAAGGATTTCGAATCATGATTCGATACTAATTAATTAATTAGAATCCTTTTAGAACTCTAAATAATTAATTTTATCTTTTAGGATTAGGATTTAATCATAGCACGAATTCCGATAGCTTTAGGATTTGTATAGCACGCACACGAACACGAGCACGAGTACCGCACAGCCCGCGCGCATGCCTCGCAGCCTACGCGAGCTGCACGGCGCCTTGGCCCAATGCTCGTTGCCCATTCGCTGAGTGTGCGCGCCATGCCTTGCTGGGCCTGGCGAGGCTTTGGCGTGTGTTGATGCGTGTGGCTTGCTGGGCGACGGCCTGGCTTCGTGCTGGGCCTTCGTCTAGCAAGTCTCGTCCGATGCTAATTCGTACGATACGCTTCCGATTAAATTCCCGATTCCGGAATTCATTTCCGATACGAACAATATTTAACATTTCCGATTCCGGAATTAATTTCCGTTTCGAACAAATATTTAATATATCCGTTTCCGGAATTATTTTCCGATTCCTATAATATTTCCGATTCTGACAATATTTCTGTTTCCGGCAATATTTCCGATTCCGGAAATATTTCCATTTCTGATAATATTTTCCGATACCTACCATGTTTCCGTTTCCGGCAACATCTACGACTTGGATAATATTTATATTTCCGATACGATCCATATTTCCGTTTCCGGCAATATCATCGTTTCCGGAGTATTCATTTACTTGCCTTTGACGATCTTATCTCCCACTGAAACCAAGATACGTCGATTCCGAATATCCATATATGGAGTATTTAATGCAATTAAATACTTGATCCGTTTACGTACTATTTGTGTGACCCTACGGGTTCAGTCAAGAGTAAGCTGTGGATTAATATCATTAATTCCACTTGAACTGAAGCGGCCTCTAGCTAGGCATTCAGCTCACTTGATCTCACTGAATTTACTAACTTGTTTAATTAATACTGAACCGCATTTATTAGACTTAACATTAAAAGCATACTTGGACCAAGGGCATTATTTCCTTCTGCCTCCCACTTGTCCTTAGGGACAAGTGTGCATTTCCTAATTCCTTTGTCGCTCGATGCTTGCTCTTGAACATAAGGTAAGAGTTGTCATCCTTATTATGTCCAGAGGTGTGTCTCGGTTTCAGAGATCAACTGATCAAATAAACAGATAATCATAGCCTATGATTCATCTGAGCACGACCATGCATTTTACAGTTTCTAGCTCTCCGAGTGGCCTTGTACAACTTTCAGCATCTCATCCCGATTTATGGGAGGACAATCCCAATCTTGCGATCTTGAGATTAGACTTCGTTTGATAGGTGATTACCTGAGCGTTGCCTTTATAGCCTCCTTTTACGGTGCGACGGTTGACAACGTCAAATTAAACAGTTCTCAAACAAGTAATCTCAAATCACTCAGGATTAGTGTCTAATAATTTTAATGAAATTTACTTATGACAGATTTTCATCTCTTACAGTAAAGTTTCATAGTTCTGTCCGATACTAGTCTTCTCAAAGTAAGTATCTATGCAAATGATTACGACATTGCCATGTCCACATAGTTCAAGAAACAGAACTACTAGTCATCTTGCATTATAGTCGTCTAACGTTCTCTATGCGTCCATCTTTATAGAAAACTCCGACCAGGGACTATTTTCAACTTTTGACATTCAAGTTCACTTGATAGACATTTCTTAGTCACAGGACTAGTCCTGACAGTCTATCTTGAATATATCGTCAATTTGAAGGGACTCATCATTTAATAAACCACAAATTAAATGGAAAAATGAATTCTATTCATTTATTGTGAATGATTAACCAATAATGTTTTACAAAGTATTAAACTCTAAAACTTTAAATCATTAAACAAGGACATCAAAGCCATTCTCCAATATGCTTGATTCCCAAAGCTGCAGTGTGCGAGTTGTGCTTCGCCTGCGGCAGAGGTTTAGTCAATGGATCTGAGATGTTATCATCAGTTCCAATCTTGCTTATCTCGACTTCTTTTCTTTCAACGAACTCTCATAGAAGGTGAAATCTATGAAGTACATGCTTGACTCTTTGGTGGTGTCTAGGCTCATTTGCCTGTGCAATAGCTCCGTTATTATCACAATATAGGGCTATTGGTCCTTTAATGGAGGGGACTACACCAAGTTCACCTATGAAATTCCTTAGCCATATAGCTTCCTTTGCTGCTTCATGTACATCAATGTACTTCGCTTCAGTTGTAGAATCCGCAATGGTGCTTTGCTTAGCACTTTTCCAGCTTACTGCACCTCCGTTGAGGCAGAAGACAAACCCAGACTGTGATCTGAAATCATCTTTGTCGGTTTGGAAACTTGCGTCCGTATAGCCTTTAACAATTAATTCATCATCTCCGCCAACCAGGAAATCATCTTTGTGCCTTTTCAGGTACTTCAGAATATTCTTAGCAGCAGTCCAATGTGCCTCTCCTAGGTCTGACTGGTATCTGCTCGTAGCACTAAGTGCGTACGCAACATCCGGGCGTGTACATATCATAGCATACATTATTGAACCAATCAATGATGCATATGGAATCTCACTCATTCGTCTACGCTCATCAAGTGTTTTTGGGCACTGAGTCTTTCTTAGAGTCTTTCCATGAGACATGGGTAGGTAGCCTTGCTTGGAGTCTGCCATCTTGAACCTATCAAGCACCTTATTGATATAAGTGCTCTGACTAAGTCCAATCATCTTTTTAGATCTATCTCTGTAGATCTTGATGCCCAGTATGTACTGTGCTTCTCCTAGATCCTTCATCGAAAAACATTTCCCAAACCAAATCTTGACAGAGTTCAACATAGGAATGTCATTTCCGATAAGTAATATGTCGTCGACATATAATACTAGAAAAGAAATTTTGCTCCCACTGACCTTCTTGTATACACAAGATTCGTCTGCGTTCTTGATGAAACCAAAGTCACTGACTGCTTCATCAAAATGTATATTCCAGCTCCTTGATGCCTGCTTTAATCCGTAGATTGATTTCTTAAGCTTGCATACCTTTTTAGCATTCTTTGGATCCTCAAAACCCTCAGGCTGTGTCATAAACACAGTTTATGTTAAAACGCCATTTAAGAAAGCGGTTTTGGCATCCATCTGCCATATTTCGTAATCGTAATATGCAGCGATTGCTAACATTATCCGAATAGACTTTAGCATGCAACTGGTGAAAAGGTTTCATCGTAATCCACACCGTGGACTTGCCTGTATCCTTTTGCAACCAATCTAGCTTTGAAAACTTCTAGTTTCCCATCCTTATTCTTTTTTAGTTTGAAAACCCATTTGCTTCCAATGGCTTGGTAGCCATCTGGCAAATCGACCAAATCCCAAACTTGGTTTTCAGACATGGAGTCTAATTCAGATTGCATGGCTTCTTGCCATTGCTTGGAGCTAGGGCTCGTCATAGCTTGTTTGTAAGTCGCAGGTTAATCACTTTCAAGTAATAGAACGTCATAGCTCTCGTTCGTCAAAATACCTAAGTACCTTTCCGGTTGAGATCTATATCTTTGCGATCTACGCGGGGTTACATCTCTAGATAGTCCTTGATTCTCACCAGATTCTTCTAAAGATCTCCGAGTTTCATCCTGAATGTCATCTTGAGCATTCTCTAGAGTTTGTTGTTCGACTCGAATTTCTTCGAGGTCTACTTTTCTCCCACTTGTCATTTTGGAAATGTGATCCTTTTCCAAAAAGATACCATCTCGAGCAACAAACACCTTGTTCTCAGATGTATTGTAGAAGTAATATCCCTTCGTTTTCTTTGGGTAGCCCACAAGGATACGTTTGTCAGATTTTGGATGAAGTTTGTCTGAAATTAATCGTTTGACGTATACTTCACATCCCCAAATCTTAAGAAAAGACACTTTTGGAGGCTTTCCAAACCATAACTCATATGGAGTCTTTTCAACAGCTTTAGACGGAGCTCTATTTATAGTAAGTGCAGCTGTATTTAGTGCATGTCCCCAAAATTCTATTGGAAGTTCGGCCTGACCCATCATTGATCTAACCATGTCTAGCAAGGTTTTGTTCCTCCGTTCCGACACACCGTTCCATTGTGGTATTCCAGGAGGAGTCAATTCTGATAGAATTCCACATTCTTTCAGATGGTCATCAAATTCATAGCTCAGATATTCACCGCCTTTGTCAGACCGCAGTGCCTTAATATTCTTGCCTAATTGATTCTCTACTTTATTGTGAAATTCTTTGAATTTGTCAAAGGATTCAGACTTATGCTTCATTAGGTAGACATAACCATATCTACTGAAGTCATCAGTGAAAGTGATAAAGTAGTTGAAACCACCTCTAGCACTTGTACTCATTGGTCCACATACATCTGTATGGATTAAACCCAATAGTTCAGTTGCTCTTTCTCCAACTTTAGAGAAAGGTTGCTTTTTCATTTTGCCAAGTAAACATGATTCGCACTTACCATAATTCTCTAAGTCAAATGGTTCTAGAATTCCTTCCTTTTGAAGTCTTTCTATGCGTTTCAAGTTAATATGGCCTAATCGACAATGCCACAGATAGGTGAGATCTGAATCATCCTTTTTGGCCTTTTTGGTATTTATGTTATAAACTTGTTTGCCGTGATCTAATAAATAAAGTCCATTGACTAATCTAGCATATCCATAAAACATCTCTTTAAAATAAAACAAACAACTATTGTCTTTTATTAAAAAGGAAAATCCCTTAGCATCTAAGCAAGAAACAGAAATGATGTTTTTGGTAAGACTTGGAACATGGAAACATTCTTCCAGTTCCAAAACTAGCCCA
Organism: Spinacia oleracea; assembly: GCF_020520425.1. Lineage (NCBI taxonomy): Eukaryota > Viridiplantae > Streptophyta > Magnoliopsida > Caryophyllales > Amaranthaceae > Spinacia > Spinacia oleracea. Next base: position 87,094,066 of record NC_079492.1, on the reverse strand, counting down.
GAGGGCAATGACAAATAATAAGTTCCTACAGCTAATGCAGCAATCCTTGCCCCATTTCCCACTCGTATGTCGACTTCACCCTTGCTTAACCTTCTACTTCTTCTTAGTCCCTGTGAATTGGAACATAAGTGTGAGCCACAACCTGTATCTAATACCCAAGAAGTTGAATTAGCAAGTATACAGTCTATAACAAAAATACCTGAAGATGGAACGACTGTTCCGTTCTTCTGATCTTCCTTTAGCTTCAAGCAATCTCTCTTCCAATGCCCCCTTCTTCTTGCAGTAGAAGCATTCAGATTCAGAAGTGGGTTGGCTCACCTTCTTCTTTTCAGATTGGTGCTGCCTGGCTGCTTAGTCTGGCTGGCCTTGTTGCCACCTTTCTTAGCATTCCTCTTCTTTCCAGATTTCTTGAACTTTCCCCCACGCACCATAAGCACATCTTGCTTATCACTTTTGACCGTCTTTTCAGCGGTCTTCAGCATACCGTGACAGTGAGCGTTTTGTCCAGACTATTCATACTTTAGTTCAGCTTGAACTGATCATACCCGTTATGAAGAGAATGGAGGATGGTGTTTACAGCCATTTCCTGAGAAAATTACTGATCCAGCTGTGAGGGGGTCGAAAAAGCGCGAGGCTAATGCGTGACCTTGTCCCTCGTGGGTGTGACGTTTCTTTTTGTCAAATCAAGTGTAATTTGATTTCCTGTGAGTTTACACCCAATTGACTAGTAATATAGGAGTCGCCATTCAGTTTTTAACGATAATGAGAAAAACTGACAAAACCCGGTTATCGTGACATAAAGGGAGTGCAATTATGTTTGACCACGACGGCCGTAGGTTCCCTTGTGATCCCTGGTGTGGGGATCTCTCAACATACACCCGCAAGGTAGAGATTGAGGGTTCGGGGGACTGTAACTACCGAGAGGAGTACTCGCTCTTCGATAACTCCAGAGGCAGGATATCCTTACTAGCTCAGCATAAATAATTGAAGGGACATGCGTTAACTATTAAACTAATCTGAGTTGATTTTAACAATATGCAACATATAGTACTAGATCGAGCGCGATTATCTGGTTTAGATTGTTTCAAGGGACCTAGCATGATAATCCAATTTCCCAACATATTATCTTTATTAGGCGTGATAGAACAATCAGATTTAATTAGTTTAACAGTTTATGAAAGGGGGAGGAAAGCAATTAAACCATGGAAAAGGGACACATTACGACGCACCCTTGAGAGGTGCGTCACGGTTCTCAGAAAACTAACCACTTTGACTTTGCTATTTCTCCTTTTATTTAACGAATCTCAAGTTATGGGACAGGATACGTTCTGTTCGATTTATGGATCGATTGCGACAGAACGCGTGATCAGTTTTGCAGCGTGAGGCTTAGGCTTAGGGGTTTAGAGTCAATACTCAGAATAATAATTTACGTTGGAGTGCAACACCTAATTCTGACAGGTTTCTATCTTTTATGACTTTCCACTTTTAATAACAACCCTTTACGGTAGTTACTATTTTTAGCAGGTTTCCATAAATAGCAGGTTTCTATAAATAGCAGGTTTCGGGTGAAATGAAAAGGGGAATTGAGATTCGTTATTTTATAGGAGATGCGTTCTCAAGTGGAGATTTATGTTCTCATCATCGAACCTTCCCTTTCGGGAATGGGGACAAAAGTAGGTGTCTACAGTTAGCCCCCACTTTGACTGAGTCTTGGAGTAAGACGATGGTCAAAGTATTAAACGAAGTGCGTCACACAAGCCATGGTGACCTGCTTTTGCGAGGGTCTCACGAGCCCCCGAGTGATAACATTTGACTTAAGGGTCATCACTTGAAGTGTCGACATATCCCTCACGTGTCATTGGGATTTGTCAACGGATAGTATAGAAACTCCCTCACTTTGTCATTGGAAGTATCTAAAGAAGCGTAGAAACTCCCTCACTTTGTCATTGGGAATAGCTACAGATGTTTTCGAAATCAAAGCTATAAAGTGTAATTGGGCCTGGCCAAGCCCAATCACGAGGTAAAAATGTTTTTAAAGATTCTCATTTTCAGGGCTAGCTAAACGAGAAAACCCCCTTGTTTTTATGGGATGTAAAACGAAGGAAAATCCAGCACATCGTTCTTTTTTGAAAAAACGAAAAAACCAATCCTTTGATTTTTTGGAAAAGGGAAAACCAGAAAAAGTTATCGCTGCAGCGACTAAGGACCTGTGCGGTTAGTGACGCAGACCCTGCCCGCTGAAGGTGGGCGAGCCTGTCCGCTGAGGGTGGACGCCCCGTCCGATAGAAGTGGACGAATCTGTTTTGATGTTTTGTAAATAAGGACCTACGCGGTTTGTGACGTAGACCCCGCCGGCTGAAGATGGCGAACCTGTCCGCTAAGGGTGGACACCCCGTCCGATAGAAGTGGACGAATCTATTTTGAAATTTGTTTGTGCTTTTTGAAAATAAGGACCTACGTGGTTTGTGACGTAGACCCCGCCGGCTGAAGATGGCGAGCCTGTTTCATTTTTGTTTTTTGAAGATTCTATTTTTCGAAAACTGAGGACCTGCGCGGCTAGTGACGCAGACCCCGCCCGCTGAAGGTGGGCGAGCCTGTTTTTGTTTTTTGAAGAATTTATTTTCTTTCGAGGGATGCTCGGATTTAGTTACAACCTGAATGTGGGTTGACAACGTGCTTAGACGGACCATTGTCTTGTGGTCATCATCTTTCATGGTTTTGAGCTAGTCTTTACAGCTCAATTTTGCCACTACCAGGGTCCTTGATTAGGGGACTATGTGTAAGTATCAACGGCGACCTTTGTCTTTGAGGTCGTAATCCGATTTTATTTTTTGAGGTTATCCAAACACGGGACTTCGTACAGCGTAGTCTGGGAATATTGTTTTAACTTTGCATACTCTCTTTTGAAATATATATTTTCTTTCGAGCCCCCAAGCATTCATGCTTGATGGTCATTTCTTGTCAAAGAGATTCCTCGGGGATACGCATTTTGTGATGTTCTTGATCATGTTTGAGATTGTGCTCGTAAGTGCGAGCGATCTTTGTAGTGGTGTGCTACTCTTTACAAAGTCGTGGGGTAAATGGATGCGGCAGGGCCCAATAGAAGTTATGGCTTTTTTGAGCCTGGGTTCATTTTCGGCGCCCAGGCCTAGGCGTTTCAATAATTCACGCCCAGGTGGGGCGTTGAAAGTGTTGTTTGGGCTGGTCTTTTGATGACATAGTTGGCCTCTTGTTCATTCGTTTATTTCACTTGGAAGTTCTATGTATTCTCTTCTCTTTTGTTTTTTCTTTATTATTTTTTGGAACGTAGAATTTTGTTAGAAATCCCAATGAGTTTAGCTGATTTACAGCGCCCAAGGCTGGGCGTCGGGATATTTGGAGCCTGGTCCTGGGCGTTGAAAGTGCGTCCCAGGCAGGACTTTCTCGTGATGATTTCTCAAGAAGTCGTAGCCGATTGGTTGACTACGGTGTTTGTCGCTTTGGGGCGATTATTTAAAGGAGTTGTCGCTCTTTTAAGGTGTACAGTTATTGTAATAGTTGGGCGAGTCTATGTGGCCCGAGGAACATACCTTGAGGCGTAAGATTTTGATCGCTCTTGTATATATTTTTTCCTTTTGAACGCGTTCGTGAATGTTCGATACTTAGAATGATGATATGTATGTGCGAACGAGCGTTCATAGAATGGCCGTTGTGTGCGGTCCATTAATCAGTTTGCTTGAATCATCATTTTTTTTTTGAGCAATGACTGATTTTGAATAGTTTGCTTGGAAGCTTGATAGGGTTCAGGCCCATTCATGAAGTGGGCTCAAACATCGTGCCCTTTCGATTGTTCAAACATTTGCTTCGAGATTTTTTTATTTTGCTATGGTTGTTTCCTAGCTTGGAGCCCCCAAGTATGCATGTTGGGATGCTTCCTTTTGGCGTACGATTTTTGTAGGTTCTTTCAAGAAAGATGCCTTGGGGTTCCGCTCGTGTAGGTGCGAGCTATCCCTTCCATGGTAGGTAATATTTTGCTACTTTTAATCCTTAATGTAGAAGTCGTGTGGCTTGCATGATAAGTAGTCTTTGCCTCTTTTACACGTGCTCTTGGTCGTGCCTACATTAGTGCAATATGCCTTACTCTTATGGTGCAACGTAGGCTTGTGTGGCCTAACAGCGTGTCTTAGAACATTCCTCCAGGTGTTGGGATATCATTATTATTTTTTGCATTGGAGTACTTCATCACGCCTCGTTCAGGTGCTCGAACAAGTGTAGCACCTTCTGCGTGGGTGTGCACGGCTTATTACTTCGTTCGATGCGAGGATTCATAGATGTTTCTTTCTTTTTATTTTTATATCTGGGCAAAACTTGGCTAGCAGAAAGAATCAGCGCCCAGGCTGGGGCGTTAAAGATATTGGCGCCCAGCTCTGGGCGTTAAAAATGATTTCTGGGTATATTTTGACAGTTCTTATCCTTGATTTTTCTTTCGCTTTTGCTTTGGAACGACGTAGACTGTGTAACAGGCGCTTATAGGGCGAGCGTTAGGTGCAGTAGTTTGACCGGTGTTTTGGTGACTCGCGATTTTCAGTTACCCTTGTTAGTGGGGTGACTTTTATATATTCTAAGTAGTGTTTAGAATTTGGGAGGGGTTGTAGCCATTCTAAGGTTCGTTTTACACGATTAAAGCTTAGGATTGTGCCCCTATGACGTGTGTATAGCATTAGCGTCGAGAATTTGCGATAAAATCGTCATTTCGAGCATTTTTGTAGTGTTTTTCTCAAGCCCCCAATTGTAGCTACGGGATTGGCTTGGTGCTATAATGCTTGGCATACGTTTTTATGCATTCATGGTGACATGGATCATGAATAGTTTGAACCAGACTCCTTTAGTGCGAGGTACGTTCGAGTAGTGATTTTGCTACTTCTCTTGTAAATGTCGTATTGTGCGACATTGCCATGGTCAAGGTAGTCACATGTTGAAGTGTGCCTTGACCAAAAGCTAGGTGCCTTACTTTACCCATAATCATATTTAGAAATATTTTTGACTCACTTGCAACATCGGGATAAATGCATACTTAGATTAAACCAACGACACTTTATTATGTTCGAAAAAGTGTTTGAAAATTATTTGAAAATTATTTAAAATCCGAATCCTACTGTGTACAATCCGATGTGTCCTAAGTAAGTTGACTTATAGAAGGGTTCGTACAGGATTACATGAGTGAATCAAAATACTGTTACGATTTTTGGAATGCTGTCTAAGGATTTGCTGGAAGCTAGGGTGCAGACGTCAAGATATACTTGTGCCCGTTTGGCATATGCTTTAGGCTTTTAGGGCCATTTTTTCCAGAATTGCGAAAATATAAACCGTTTTCAAATTGACTTAGATTTACTTGGTGTATGTCTGCACAAAAGGTCAAGGTATACTTAGTTCTTTCCCTAGCTCTTTCATTTCAATTTTTAGCCCCCAGTTGCTGTTATGTCTTCCCATTAATGACGCTTTTAGATTTCGATTTTAGATGCCCGTGTCATATGTCTGAGTAGGGTGAGCCTTGGTTAAGTGCCAAGTTCTATTGACAATGTCTGATTTTTTTCAAAGGGGATTCGCAAGTATTTGAATTACCATGAACGGGTGCCCTGAATTCGAAGGGCGATGCCGTAGAACAATCTTCTTCATTGCAAGCTTACTGCCTTTACTACTTTTTGGCGATCATGACTGTGTCTAGTGGTGAAAGAAGGTCTTTAAGCGAACGACTATGTCTAGTGGTGAAAGAAGGTATTTAAGTGAGTTAGTTCGCTTTAGGGAGGGTCAAGTCGAGTACTTTAGAGGTCATGGACGCTTGCGCTAGCCCCCATTCAATTGAGGCAAAGCGATCTTTTGAGTCTTGGCTAAGTGCCTAGGAGTGTGAGTGCTCCTTCTGGCAAGGGTACGTGCCCTTATTATTTTTCGATGTATGCTCGTTTTGGCATCTTGAAGACTTGGATTCTTCCTTTGGCTTAAATTTTTTCTTTTGACTTGGGTTGCAAATAATTAAATTTCAATAAGGGACTCTATTTCTTATTCTTGCTATTCTATAGGCTCTAACATTTTTGCAAATTGGTTGGACCGAATCATGGATTGCATACGTATCCGCCTTAAATAGATTTAATTTGGAATCAGGTCTTGCGTAGTTCTTAGCCAGAAAATGGTTTCTAAGAATGCCGATTTTAAATAAGTACGTTCTGAGGTGGAAACATATTATTTGAAACGGTAGAATAAGTGAAGTTTATTATTATTTTAATCTGCTGCTTTGCCGTAAGCCAAAAATTTGTTTTATATTTTTTGAGTACATGTATTTTTTGGTGGTATGTATATCTGAATACGTGATGTACCCTCCAAGTATTCGTTATTGTTCCGTGTATGTGCGGATAAAATGACGAGCACTTCTGGACAAAATTTGGCAAGCAGAGAGAATCAGCGCCCAGGCTGGGGCGTTAAAGATTTCGGCGCCCAGCTCTGGGCGCTGAAAATGATTTATGGGCGAATTTTTTTGAGTGCGCTAAATGCTCTTTTTCTTTTTAGACGAACTTTAAAGGCGCTTTGCAAAGTTTGCTTTTTTATTATTATTATTTTTTTTTTTTTTACGTTAAGCGTAAAATGTAATTTTCATTTGTCTCTCTTTTTTTTTTTTTTTTCTGACTCAAGACGGCTTGAAAGATGGGTTGAATGAGATAGGATAATTTGTATAGGTATTGGTCAAGCATGAGGAATACATCTGCTAGGACTCACAATTTGCAGCCTCAAGCTGGTGTCATGAGTTTTACATCAACCAAGGCCAATGAGTAGCATAGGGATGGCTCAAGGGTATATCAACGGGATGTATCCAAACAAGTTATATGGTCATTATACTAATGGTGGTGTAAGAGCAGGTTTGGGCTTTGGAAATAATGGGTATGACGCACGTGTCAATGGCCGTACGTGGTATGCAGTTGATAACAAGTTCAAGGACAAGAGTCGAGGTAATGGTTTCTTGGGTTATGGCAATGAGAACATGGATGGGTTAAATGAGCTGAACAGGGGTCCCAGAGCGAAGGCGTCTAAGAGCATAAGGATTGGAAAGGGTAGACATCGTAGAACTTTATGTAGTTTTTGTGGTATGATTTGGATTGGTTGACTCGATTCTTTTTTTTCTTCGCTTACTTGGGTAAATTCCGCACTTTGAGAGGTACGGGCTAGGTATTTCTTGGCTTGCTCTTTTCGCTTTCCCTTTTCTCTTTCTCTTCGCTTCCCTTTTCTCTTTCTATTTTTTTCCTTTTTGCTTGGGATTTCTCCCCAACATAAATCCTTCAAATTGTTTTTTATTTGGGCTAAAAGGTAGATGGTTGTGGTCTTTGAGTCACGAGGCGAGACTGAGTGAGCCTCGTTTGGTAGGCCTATAGTGGACCTTTAACTTTAGTAGGCCTAGGGTGGACCTTTAGCTTTAGTAGGCCTAGGGTGGACCTTTTAAATTGTCTTACTTTGCAAGCGTATTTAGTCGTTTCTTAAAATGTGCAAATAGCGTGGATTCAAAATGTTATTTTTACCTTATTGAAATTTAACTAAAGAATTACATCGAAAATAATTTTTTTGCTTCTTTTCAGATTCTAGTTTCCGGGATTAAACTGGAAGTTGCGATTTAGACTCGAACTTTCATTAATCTTTCTGATTATAAGCCTAGACTCAAAATAATGACGTGGCGTAAGCCTATAATACTTGACCAAGCAACTTTCAGACTTCGGCTAATTGGACCATAACTTTCGTTGGTTGACACTTTAGATTTTAACCCTTGGGTGTTCATTTGTCACGCGCCATTTTGCTTAATGTTGGCAAAGTAGTTAGTTGGGGAGATCGAATTTTCTTTTTTGCGAGACTAGAATCATTAGTGCGGTTTCCCTGTTAGTGTGTATGGCTTTACCCCGATGGTATCCTTATGGCATGCCGATTTGGGTATTTTCATGGTTCGTCATGTTGCATTCATGGAAAATCTTTTAGTCCGTACTTAGGAGTATTTCAAGGAGCGAGTGGCTCGAGAGGACTACGATAGTCGTGACCCAATGTGATCCTGAGTCTTGAGGCCATTAATTAATTTTTTTATGCCAATGGTTTTGACACCTTAGGCTCTCTTTGGGGGTTGTGCGACTATGGGAGAATGATTTTCAGAATGTGACTGTTTCCATTTTGCAAATACTATAATATATTCTTTTTATTGGTGGGAGAGAGTATTGAGGCCGTAGATTCTTAGCAAGGTATGACAATTACATATGGGTGTTTATTGATTTAAATGTTAGGAAGGGAAACTCAATATGGTTTAACCTTTTAACTTGCAGAATGACACCCAGCATTAGGACCGATTCTATGGATAAGACAACTAAGACTTAGGATTTAGATTGTACTTTGGCAGAGCCTAGTCTAGACTCGGATTTTTTTTTTTATTCGTACATTATTTTTCCTTAAAAACTTCGTTTGAACATTATTTTTTGAATACTTTGCCCATGTGACATTCAAGGTTATTTCAATTAGCGTGCTCGGTTTTAGAGCCGAACATTGTCGTTATAGGAGGCCTAACAACGACACAAAGAGTTATTTATTTTTTATTTTTTAGTCGCTTTTAGAATCGAGTGCCTTTTCATACGCCCTTGCAGCAATTTTTATGAATTTTTTTTTTGCTGCGTATATTTTTTTTATGCGGGCACCGAGGCTGCTGCGCCTGACCAAAAGGCCAGGCAGCAACTTCAGCGCCCAGCGACGGGCGTGAGAAATATTGACGCCCAGCCAGGGGCGTTGAAAATGCGTCCCTGGCTGATTCTCGTTTCTTGTTTGCGTGTACTTTTTGTTTATGCGACTTTGATTTTGCGTGCTTGCCTAATAACGTCCTTTACGCGTTGTGCAGCGTTTGTGGGATTTGTTACGGGCCATCCCGAGCGTCGCTTATTTTTGTGGCGAACGTTCCGGTTTGCGGAACACGTATCTTGGTATAACTCTTTGGCCAATTGGTTTGTGAATGTTTGGGCAATTTTTAAGGTCGTTGGTTTTCTAACGTTGTTTGTCACACACACTCACATATTTCGCTACACATAACTAACATTACATCATGAGGCAATAATAATATGTCACGTAGTTTATGATAGGCTTCTATGGGTAGTATTTGCGCCTGGCTTAGTACCGCTTCTATCGCAGATCCAACACATGCCCCGGTCGAGGTAGTGCCTTCAACAGACGAATTTCGCCCAAGAGGCCAATCACGATGTAAGCCAAGGGGGCATGCACCGATAAGAGGGACCTAATGGGTGAGCGATTGGGTTTGGGACAGGTGTACTACTAGCAAAAGTGTCGAGTGGACAACATTCGAAGCGTATGCACCCCCCGGTTGGCGATGGGTATCCTTAGTCCCGACTCCCGAGATGAAACATCCAAGGGAGCCAAGATTCATAATGCGGTTCTGCCCGTTCACATTAATATGCTGATTTTCAGGTCGTCCCAACTTGATGGGGAAATAAACGCGGGGTAGGATCGTTTCACCCTTCGGCTATTTTGATTACCTACAAGCACGAGTATTTCCTTCACTATCCCCAGCGGAGTCGCCACTATGAGGGGGTCGAAAAAGCGCGAGGCTAATGCGTGACCTTGTCCCTCGTGGGTGTGACGTTTCTTTTTGTCAAATCAAGTGTAATTGGATTTCCTGTGAGTTTACACCGAATTGACTAGTAATATAGGAGTCGCCATTCAGTTTTTAACGACAATGAGAAAAACTGACAAAACCCGGTTATCGTGACATAAAGGGAGTGCAATTATGTTTGACCACGACGGCCGTAGGTTCCCTTGTGATCCCTGGTGTGGGGATCTCTCAACATACACCCGCAAGGTAGAGATTGAGGGTTCGAGGGACTGTAACTACCGAGAGGAGCACTCGCTCTTCGATAACTCCAGAGGCAGGATATCCTTACTAGCTCAGCATAAATAATTGAAGGGACATGCGTTAACTATTAAACTAATCTGAATTGATTTTAACAATATGCAACATATAGTACTAGATCGAGCGCGATTATCTGGTTTAGATTGTTTCAAGGGACCTAGCATGATAATCCAATTTCCCAACATATTATCTTTATTAGGCGTGATAGAACAATCAGATTTAATTAGTTTAATAGTTTATGAAAGGGCGAGGAAAGCAATTAAACCATGGAAAAGGGACACATTACGACGCACCCTTGAGAGGTGCGTCACGGTTCTCAGAAAACTAACCACTTTGACTTTGCTATTTCTCCTTTTATTAAACGAATATCAAGTTATGGGACAAGATACGTTATGTTCGATTTATGGATCGATTGCGACAGAACGCGTGATCAGTTTTGCAGCGTGAGGCTTTGGCTTAGGGGTTTAGAGTCAATACTCAGAATAATTATTGTGTGTTGTGTGTTATTCACGTCGAACTTATGGCCCTATTTATAGAAAAGGGTTCGTGGAAAGATAGAATTGTAGAACTCTAATCCACGAGGAATTAGGAAAGAATACGTCCCAGGTATTTTCAGCGCCCAGGGCTGGGCGCCGAAGATTTTGGCGCCCAGAGCAAGGCGTTGAAAATAGGGTCTGGGCCGTTTCTTTGTCAGATTAGGATTCTTAGAATCCGGAGTGTATGAGACTTTAATCGAGTCTTTTAGTGCATATTAATTTTACGATGTAATGCATCTGGGCCCGTTACGAACTCTAGGCTCGTTAGGATTTTAATTAATACGTAACTCTTATTTTTGAATCGTATTAGGAATAGGATTCTCTCGCAATTTCTATCTCATTTAGGATTTACGTTGGAGTGCAACACCTCATTCTGACAGGTTTCTATCTTTTATGACTTACCACTTTTAATAACTACCCTTTACGGCAGTAACTATTTTTAACAGGTTTCCATAAATAGAAGGTTTCTATAAATAGCAGGTTTCGGGTGAAATGAAAAGGGGAATTGAGATTCGTTATTTTATAGGAGATGCGTTGTCAAGTGGAGATTTATGTTCTCATCATCGAACCTTCCCTTTCGGGAATGGGGAGAAAAGTAGGTGTCTACACCAGCCGACTCATATTCTCAATGATTCCAATCATTTTGAGAACATGTGGACTTACGGTCTCGCCTTTATTAAGCTTGGTCTCAAGAATTTGCCTATGAGTCTCGAAGCTTTCGACCCGAGCCAGATCTTGGAACATGTTCTTTAACTCACTGATGATCGTGAAAGCATCTGAGTTGATGAACGTTTTCTGTAGATCTGCACTCATGGTTGCAAGCATTAGACATTTCACATCCTTGTTGGCATCAATCCAACGATTGAGGGCTGCCTGAGTGACCCCGTCGCCCGCGGCTTCGGGCATCGCCTCTTCCAGAACATACTCCTTTTCTTCCTGCATAAGAACTATTTGCCAGTCAAGGGAGTTTTTCCCGTTCAATTTCTCCTTTTCGAGAATTGATCGGATGTTGAATGAATTGTTGTTTGCCATAGTTAAAACTACAATTGAAAAAGAATAAACAAATAAATAATCATTCACAGTTTCTCTTAATAAACTCAAATTCTAGCATACATGCATAATTTAATGTTCATTAAGCATTTTATTCAAGTTATGTGTTCCGGCAGGTGTGAATAAAATGATTCCAAGATCCTAAAACCATTGAAGAATTAAGCACATTATGTATTTAGACTCAATTCTAAAATCTTTTAGGTAAGCAAAAGCCTTTTGCTAATAGTCTATAAACTACTCTTGGTTGATAGGTACGTCTAAGAACTTGTTAGGAAAACCTATCGAATTTTCCATGACATAAAAGGACTCCTTACTTATATCGTTGAGTTTCACCAAAACTAACATGTACTCACAATTATTTGTGTACCTTACCCCTTTAGAATCAATAAGTAACACCTCGCTATGGCGGAAAACTATTACTAAGATTGATGTAAAGGATATCCAAGTAAGTGTTATTTTGGCATGGCACCTTTTAACTCAATTTTTTAAGTTTGGAACTTAAGGCTCTTACTATGTTGGTTAGATTTTAAGTGAACTAAAATCCTTAATCGTGCAACATAATCAAGCCATAATCTCATGCATAATTAAGACATATTTAAGAGCAATAAATAACTTAAAGCATGCATAAGATAAATGTGATCTAGTATGGCCCGATTTCATCTTGAAGCTTCAACTTCAAAGTCCGTCTTGAAAATGGATTGGAAACTCCGTCTTGAATTTCACCATGGGAGGCGCCATTTTCTTCAAATAGGATCAGCTATAATTAAACTAATTACAACTATTTGATGGTACGCAGACCATATTTAAAAGCAATAAAATTTGGTACTTTAGACCAATGTTACATTCAAATTAATGGTACGCAGACCATATTTTCTATCCTATTTGGGTCATACTAGTCACTTTCAATAACCTGCAAAACAGTACATATACAATATATACTATTCACCCATTCATTATCATGAATGGCCCACATAGCTGGTTTGTAAAAACATATTGTAATGCATCACATAAATATTTGCAGCAATTAATAAAGGGCACCAATAATCTACCAATTATTCAGTCCTTATTAATTCTAATCAAGTTGTTTTAACCTTAAAGGATTTGTAGACCTAATCAAGAGTTTATGACTAAAGCCTCCCACTTAAACCAATAACTTTATATGCTTTACTAATTTTAAACGTAAAAATGTATTTCTAGTATAACCGGAAACATACAAGTTTAATTAAAATTTAAAGCTCGTATAAAATTATAATCGAATCCATTTAATTTATTTTATTTTCAGTTGAATTAAACGAATTTAAATTAATTCAAGGTTTAATTTTAGTAAAATAATTAGTATAAATAAAAATTTATAATAATTATAATATTCAAAATTAAAATCCGAGAAAACAATTTAAATTATTAATTTTAAAATTAATTAAAATTATTTCCGAACTGAAAATCTAAAATTAAAACGAAACGTATCAATTGTCGCAAGACGAGGCACTTGGGCTTGCGCCCAAGCCCCATCGAGCTACGAGGCCCCATGCCCCGTGCCATTGATCGTTGCACATGGCTTGCACAGCCACACGCACACTGCCCCTCTGCCACGCACACACGCAGCCTTGCTGGCTACGCTGCGCGCAGCTTCGTGTTGTGTCGTGGCTGCCTATCTCTCGGCGGGCCTGGTGCGTCGTGGCGCAGCACATCGCTTCCCACACGCATCTTGCTCGTCGCATGTGTTGCCCATTGCCCTCGCCCATCACCCAGCATGCACGCCTAGGCTTCGAGCCTTGCGTGCCGCCTAGCTTGTTGCTCGATGCATTCGTACCGCACGGGCGACGAGCTCCCTTGCTCGTCGTCGCGTGCCCGCACTATACAACACCCCTTAAGGGTAACACGTAGCTTCCATTGCTTTGTGCGTGCAACATTCATGAGCGTATTTCATAAAAATTTAAAATTTTTAATTCAAAATTAATGACAAATTAATAAATCATATTAATTTCATAATTTTAGGGCGAAAAAGGGAAAATTTATTAATCAATTAATTTCCGATTAACATGGATTCAAATCTAGGTCATAAAAATTTAAAATATATCATAAATTAACAATTTTTATGGTGGTTTTTAATCATGGATACCTAATTAAATCATTAATTAATTATGAAAGTCAAATCAATTCTAAATTATTCGAATTTCAATAAATTAATCATAATTACAAATTAGGTTGTATATTTAACAAGTCTAGGCATTCAAAATTGTTAAACATATACAGTAGGTCAATCAAAAATTCAAGATTTATCAACACGAATGGCAAATATTCAATTTAACATCTTAAATTTACAAACTTTTGCGTTCGAAAAACTAAAACCTCCGAAAAGTCATAGTTAGGCTTCGAATTTGGGAATTCTGGGTTCGGCCGAAAAACTGTATTTTTGTCAAAATTTTAGAATGCCTTTTACATGCGGAATTGACACAAAAATCACTCGATTTGGATGAGTAACAAAAAAATTGCCGAAAAACTGCCTACATATAATTAAATAAACGCAATCTGCAATTAATTAACAATTACGAAAATTAATCACCCCTTTTAATTCTTTGCAAATTTGTAAAATTTAACCATGTTATGCAATTTAGATTATGAATATAATAAGAGGCTCGTGATACCACTATTAGGTTATGATACATATGAAAAACATAAATCATGCGGAAAAACCTTAATGCCAGGAAACATATTATTTACACATAATCAGTTAGCATATTTCAGATGCATACACTTTGTAGCGTCCCCTCCCTAGCTGCGCCCGAACCGAACAAGAACAAGTCTTTAGGACTCCAAGTGTCGTCCCTCCGTAGATAGTCCACAGCATGTCCGGATCCGCCTTAAGATTGACCAACTAGAATCGCCCTTAAGGTACTATTATTTTCGGCTAAATGGGCAAGTGATGTGACTGATTTTTCTGCTCAAAAATCACAGCTTTTATTGTATGAATACTTGTTAAAAAACTCGTGTATAAATTTATGACCCTAGGCATATATTTATAGAACCATGGAAAAGGATTTCGAATCCTGTTAGAATACTAATTAATTAATTAGAATCCTTTTAGAACTCTAAATAATTAATTTTATCTTTTAGGATTAGGATTTAATCATAGCACGAATTCCGATAGCTTTAGGATTCGTATAGCACGCACACGAGCACGAGCACGAGTACCGCACAGCCCGCATGCATGCCTCGCGGCCCACGCAAGCTGCACGACGCCTTGGCCCAATGCTCGTTGCCCATTCGCTGAGCGCGCGCGCCATGCCTTGTTGGGCCTGGCCTTGCGCTGGGCCTGGCGAGGCATTGGCGTGTGTGGATGCGTGTGGCTTGCTGGGCGACGGCCTGGCTTCGTGCTGGGCCTTCGTCTAGCAAGTCTCGTCCGATGCTAATTCGTACGATACGCTTCCGATTAAATTCCCGATTCCGGAATTCATTTCCGATACGAACAATATTTAACATTTCCGATTCCGGAATTAATTTCCGTTTCGAACAAATATTTAATATTTCCGTTTCCGGAATTATTTTCCGATTCCGATAATATTTCCGATTCTGACAATATTTCTGTTTCCGGCAATATTTCCGATTCCGGCAATATTTCCTTTTCTGATAATATTTTCCGATACGTACCATGTTTCTGTTTCCGGCAACATCTAGACTTGGATAATATTTATATTTCCGATACGATCCTTATTTCCGTTTCTGGCAATATCATCGTTTCCGGAGTATTCATTTACTTGCCTTTGACGATCTTAGCTCCCACTGAAACCAAGATACGTCGATTCCGAATATCCATAGATGGAGTATTGAATGCCATTAAATACTTGATCCGTTTACGTACTATTTGTGTGACCCTACGGGTTCAGTCAAGAGTAAGCTGTGGATTAATATCATTAATTCCACTTGAACTGAAGAGGCCTCTAGCTAGGCTTTCAGCTCACTTGATCTCACTGACTTTATTAACTTGTTTAATTAATATTGAACCGCATTTATTAGACTTAACATTAAATGCATACTTGGACCAAGGGCATTAATTAAACGCATTCAATGTTAAGTCTAATAAATGCGGTTCAGTATTAACTAACAAAGTTAATAATTCAGTGAGATCAAGTGAGCTAAATGCCTAGCTAGAGGCCGCTTCAGTTCAAGTGGAATTAATGATATTAATCCACAGCTTACTCTTGACTGAACCCGTAGGTTCACACAAATAGTACGTAAACGGATCAAGTATTTAATGGCATTAAATACTCTATCTATGGATATTCGGAATCGACGGATCTTGGTTTCAGTGGGAGCTGAGATCGTCACAAGCAGGAAATGAATACTCCGGAAACGATGATATTGCCGGAAACGGAAATATGGATCGTATCGGAAATATAAATATTATCCAAGTAGTAGATGTTGCCGGAAACGGAAACATGGTACGTATCGGAAAATATTATCGGAAATGGAAATATTGCCGGAATCGGAAATATTGCCGGAAACGGAAATATTGTCAAAATCGGAAATATTATCGGAATCGGAAAATAATTCCGGAAACGGAAATATTAAATATTTGTTCGAAACGGAAATTAATTCCGGAATCGGAAATATTAAATATTGTTCGTATCGGAAATGAATTCCGAAATCGGGAATTTAACCGGAAGCGTATCGTACGAAATAGCGTCGGACGAGGCTCGCTAGACGAAGGCCCAGCACGAAGCCAGGCCATCGCCCAACAAGCCACACGCATCACCAACACACGCCAAGCCTCGACCAGGCCCAGCGCAAGCCAGGCCCACCCGAAGCCATGGGCGCGCGCGGACAGCAGCCTGGGCCGAGCGTTGTGCGCTCAGCGTGGGCTGCAAGGCCTGCGCGGGTGTACGGTACTCGTGCGATGCTCGTGTGAGAATCCTAAAGCTATCGGGATTCGATAAAAGATTAAATCCTAAACCTATTAGATAAAGTTTATTTAATAGAGTCCTAGCAGGATTCTAATTAAATTAATTAGTATCCTAATAGGATTCCAGTTCCTTTTCCATACCTCTATAAATAAGTGCCTAGGGTCATTATTTACAAAGACGATTGAAGTATTCAAAGGGTAAGTTTTTGAAAGAAAATTCAGCCATACACTTGCACAACAATAGCCGAAAATTCCTAGCACCTTAAGGGCGATTCTAGTTGGTCAATCTTAAGGCGGACCCGGACGTACTGTGGACTATCTACGGAGGGACGACATTTCGAGTCCTAAAGACTTGTTCTTTTTCGGTTCGGGCGCAGCTAGGGAGGGCACGCTACAAAGTGTATGCTCCTAAATTATGCTAAATGATTATGTATAAATAATATGTTTCCTGGCATTAAGGTTTTCCGCATGATTTATGTTTTGTCATATGTATCATAACCTAACAGTGGTATCACGAGCCTCTTATTATTTTCATAATCTAAATTGCATAAACATGGTTAAATATTACAAATTTGCAAGAATTAAAAGGGGTGATTAATTTTCGTAATTGTTAATTAATTGCAAATTGCGTTTATTTAATTATATGTACGCAGTTTTTCGGCAGTTTTCTCGTTACTCATCCAAATCGAGTGATTTTTGTGTCAATTCCACATGTATAAGGCATTCTAAAATTTTGACAAAAAGAGCCTTTTTCGGCCGAACCCAGAATTCTCAAATTCGAAGCCTAACTATGACTTTTCGGAGGTTTTAGTTTTTCCAACTCAAAATTTTGTACATTTAAGATGTTAAATTAAATTAAATATTTGCGATTCTTGTTGTTAAATCTTGAATTTTTGATTGACCTACTGTATATGTTTAACAAGTTTGAATGCCTAGCCTTGTTAATTATGCAATCTAATTTGTAATTATGATTAATTTGTTGAAAATTGGAATAATTTAGAATTAATTTGATTTTCATAATTAGTTAATAATTTAATTAGATACCTATGATTAAAAACCACCATAAAAATTGTAAATTTGTGTTAAATTTTAAATTTTTATGACCTAGACTTGAATCCATGTTAATCGAAAATCAATTAATTAATAAATATTCGATTTTTCGCCCTAAAATTATGAAATTAATATGATTTATTAATTTGTCATTAATTTTGAAAATAAAATTTTTAATTTTTATTCGATTCGCTCATATAACTTGCACGCACAAAGCAATGGACGCTATGTGTTCCCTTAAGGGGTGTTGTATAGTGCGGGCATGCGACGACGAGCAAGGGAGCTCGTCGCCCATGCGGTACGAATGCAATGAGCAAGGCTATGGTGCACGAGCACAAGGCAGCTGCCCTGCCTTGTGTCGTGTGCTGTGAGCGATGGGCGAGTGGGCAAGGGCGAGAGCAAGGCAGCGAGCAGTCGCGTGAAACGCGCACTGCCTCGCGCAGCGATCGAAGCCTCGCGCGCAGCGAGCGCTGGCTAGCGTGCGACGAGCGCTACGACTGCATCGAAGCCTCGCGCGCAGCGAGTGCTGGCTCGCGTGCGACGAGCGCTGGCGCGCGCCCAGCGATGGTGAGCAGCGAGCGTGCTTCGATGATGCCTCGCGACGGTGAGCAGCAGCAGATGCGACGCAGCACATAGGCTGCGCGCACATGGCCAGCGATGGCTGCGTGCGTGTGGCCTATGGCTGTGCGTTGCATGGTGATGTTGCGTACCTTGAGTTACGATTAGATCGTTTTAAAATTTTAATTTGAAATTTTCAGTTTATGTAATTTTAATTAATTTTCAAATAAATAATTTAAATTATTTTCTTGGATTTTAATTTTGAATATTATAATTATAATAAATTTCATTTATTCTAATTATTTTACTAAAATTAAAATCATGAATTAATTTAAATACGACTGAAAATAAATTAAATATGTGGATTCAATTATAAATTTATATGAGCTTTAAATTTTAATTAAATTTGTATGTTTCCGGTTAGACTAGAAATACATTTTTATGTTTAAAATTAGTAAAGCATATGAATTTATTGGTTTAAGTGGGAGCCCTTTTAGTCATAAACTCTTGATTAGGTCTACAAATCCTTAAGGTTAAAACAACTTGATTAGAATTAATAAGGACTGAATAATTTGTAGATTATTGGTGCCGTTGATTAATTTCTGCAAATATTTATGTGATGCATAACGTGTTTTACTAACCAGCTATGTGGGCCATTCATGATAATGAATGGGTGAATGGTATATATTGTATATGTACTGTTTTGCAGGTTATGAAGTGACTAGTATGGCCCAAATAGGATAGAAAATATGGTCTGCGTACCATTAATTTGAATGTAATTGGTCTAAAGTACCAAAATTGTTTTTCAATTCAAATATGGTCTGCGTACCATCAAATAGTTGTAATTAGTTTAATTATAGCTTATCCTATTTGAAGAAAATGGTGCCTCCCACGGAGATTTTCGAGACGGACTTTGAAGTTGAAGGTTCAAGATGAAGTCGGGCCATACTAGATCACATTTATCTTATGCATGCTTTAAGTTATTTATTGCTTTAAATATGTCTTAATTATGCATGAGATTGTGGCTTGATTATGTTGCATGATTAAGGATTTTAGTTCAGTTAAAATCTAACCAACATAGTAAGAGCCTTAAGTTCCAAACTTAAAAATTGAGTTAAAAGGTGCCATGCCAAAATATACACTTGCTTGGATATCCTTTACATCAATCTAGTAATAGTTTTCGCTCAGCGAGGTGTTACTTATTGGTCCTAAAGGGGCAAGGTACACAAATAATTGTGAGTACATATTAGTTTTGGTGAAACTCAACGATATAAGTAAGGAGTCCTTTTATGTCGTGGCAAAATCGATAGGTTTACCTAATAAGTTCTTAGACGTACCTATCAACCAAGAATAGTTTCTAGACTATTAGCAAAAGGTTTTTGCTTACCTAAAATGTTTTAGGATTGAGTCGAAAAACTGTGCTTAATTCTTCAATGATTTTAGGGTCTTGGAATCATTTTATTCACACCTGCCGGAACAATAAATTCGAATAAAATGCTAATAACTTGTTTAAATTGCATGATTGCTTTTCAAGTTATTACTCATGATAAATGTTTAGACTTTGCATGCTTCAATGTATGTTTTAATTATTGTTTATAATTAAATATCTTGCACTGCAATAAATCCTTTTAGAAAGGTAACAGTAAATTTCCTCGATTGGTAGTGAATCCAAGAACGATTCACGGAAATGAGAGAAAATGAGCAATTTAAATGTACGTTTCTTATAGCGACTTTTATGGTTGTTTTCGAGTATCAAAATCGAATGGCAAACCAATTGGTGCTTGTGAATTCAAAATACACTGTAGTTTTGAGATCATAAAGCATTGAGTTTAAAACGCTTAGCTTTACCAATGGTTAACAACCTAATATCTTTGTCCGTTTAATTCTCGAATGAGTCTAGTCCCTAGACATTCGAATAGATTGATGCTTAGAGAACTTTAGAAGCTTCTGGTAAGATCATCTAGTTGAAACTTAATATTCAACATAAATGGTAAGAACCTTGTTGGAGTGACATTGGACATGTCTAACAAAGTATAAAAGTCAACACTAAAGAATTCAATTCTTAAGACTATAAGAAAGGGTACAAGAAATAGGAAAACAAAGGAACAAATGAAAGGAATTTACGATTCCGTTTCTACCTATAAGTTTATGTTTAAAGAGAAGTGACCTAGCAATTAAACTTCCTTGGTATCATATACCGCTTGAGGTTCTTACTTCGGTAATAACTCAAACAATGGAAGCTAGGCTACACAAATGACCTACAAGTGGGAAATGAAGCATGACAATGCTACATTAGTTGTAGGGTCATCTAGTTTGTTTTAAAGTCCTTTCAAAGGCTGGAACTTAATGGCTATTTTGTTCCATAATCAGCATACCTAAATTTATGTTTTCAAACACAGAAAGACTCACATTCAGAAGAACAAAAACAATGTTTGTTTGTTTATTTGAATAAAATGGTCAATTACGGGTTGAGTCAATATGCTTGATTAAAACAAACAACTCTTTAACAATAAAAACTTTACTAGGTTCAAATCAAACCCTTGATTTGAGTTCCATTAATCTTTGGCATTGTTGCTTAGACCATATCAACAAGTTAACATTCAAAAGCTCTATTTTGATGGACTTTTGAAAGTTCATTGATTTCTAGATCAAATTAAGACAACTAGTCTTACTTGTTGAAAGTAACAAAACATATGAACTATTGTTAGAACGCCTAGAAAATAGAGTACAAAGCTAAAGAAAGGTTTTATGACTTTATTATTTCACACAGATTTGAGTGAATATAGGTTTATTTACTCAATGTGATATAAGTTGAATTTATTTGGCTAGTTCAAAGATTCAGAAATATAAATCCCACTTGGTAAGAAATCATAAAGATCTAGGATAGATCATGTTAATGATTGCTTGAGACCAAAAATGATCATCAATGATTGTGTGTTGTAATTTCACAATCTAGCTCCATGAGGTATGGCATATCTAAGTTGGAATAATCGAAGTCAATTAGTACTTGATTCGATCAATGATGATCATAAAGACTTTTCCTATAATTTCTAAAACAAAATGCTCAACTACCACCAAACTAAACCAAATTCGTCAAAGGTATTGAAAAGTAATTTCAGAATAACTTTTCATAAAATATATCTAGAGAGTTGCAAAACTCAGTGGGAGCTTAGTGTTTGTCATTCGACAAACTAAGGCCCAAGTATAGATATATGTTTCATTGTGATTTATTCAAATGAGACACAAGGGTATTGTTTCTACCACGAATTTTTGAGAACATAATGTTTGTTTGCTCGAAATAATGTCCTTTTGGAGATTCGTTTCCAAAATGACAAGTGGGAGAAAATAGACCTTAAAGTCTTCGAGGCGAACAACAAACATAAACGGAAATTTCGGAGGCTTTTCGAAGTGCTTCAGAAAATCCGAACTTATTCTTTAAGGACTTTAGAAGTGGCTTTAAAAATAGACATCTCTTAGAAGACTTTACAAGTGCTTCAAGGAGAACAGAATATTCAAAGGACTTTCAAGTGTCTGTTGATATTCTATTGTTTGATGTTCTATACCCAAGTAGGCATGGAGTTCAAGTCACTGAAACTATGAGATTCTTCTATTAGATAGTGAAGAAACATAGAGTTCAGGTCAATGAAGCTATGAGATTCTTCTATTAGATAGTGAAGAAACCTACAACTTGCAGTCAAACTATTATGTAGATTAATGAGTTTGTGACTTGTAAGAAAGCTATGACGAAACCCAGATTCCCTAAAATGGTTAGAGGCCATATATAGACTCAAATGTTTTAAATGGCTAGAGGCCATAAAACATACTCAATGTTTTGATGACAAAATTAAAATTTTGTTGATTTGCAAGAATAGTTTCACACCCATTGGTTGCAAGTTTGTTTTAAGGATAAAAACCATCAAATATGGAATTGTGTTCACACACAAAGCTAGATTAGTTGCTAAAGGTTACAAGCAAATTCATGGCATGGATTGTGTTGAAACCTCATGCATAATCATAATGCTCGAGTCTATAAATCAAGCAACTGGTACATATGGAAATTGGATGAGAAAACATCTTCCTCAAATAAAATGTTGGAAGAAACTATGTACATGGAATGTCATAGGATTTGTGGATCCAAATAATGCTTGAAAAGGAAAGCTAGCTTATGAAATCTAAGTACAGATTTAAGCAAGCAATTGGGAATTAGAAATGTATTTTAGTGAAGCTAATAAGTATTTTAGTTTCATAAAATGTACATGATTCTTATAGATATATAAGAATTTTAGTGGGAGTACGTAAAACTTAATTGGTCCTATGTGTATCACACACATATCTCTCTATTATGAAATAACATTCAAATGCTAATGACTTAGATTTGAAATCATTCATCAATGATGGACCAAGGCGAAACTTAGTACTTACTGGGTATTAAGATCTATTTACAAAGATCTTATGATATTGTTTTGGATTAAGTAATGGCATTTACTAAATCAAACACGAAAGACTCCATTGGAGATATTCGATCCATATGAATAAATCTAAATAATGAATGTTTGAACTATGTATAAGCATTTACTAAGTTAAACATAAAAGGATCTAAGTGAGATTCTTAACCTATATTATATGTCAAAGAATTTAGCTGGAATTAGTATCTACTTAAACTAGATGAGCTAAAGTTACATGAATAGAATTCAATTGGGAATTATTCTGCAAAAGAATTTATCATGTATGATATAATATGAGGATCGCCAAAAACGTATCGTATGACTTTATGCATGACGAACATATACCAATCTCTATTGATCTAAGTGAAGATCAACTAGATTGAGATCAAGAATACTTATGGTACTTGAAAAGGTACATAGGAATAGTTCTTGAATCAAGGAAATAAAGATATGCTAAATATTGATGCTACACGCATAAACACTGGCAAAGGATCAAGCAAGACCCTTTGGAGTTAACCATTGATAAGGACGAGCTATAGAGCACCGTGTTTTAAAATGGCAACATGGATTGGAGACCATGAGTTGTTGCGTGGGAAATTAAATATTAATTTCTATGTTATAAGATACAGCTGGAAAGTCTTCCACATATCTATGAACTGCTTGGATAAGCAAATCCAAACAAAGCATCACTAGCAACCTAAACAGTTGAAATAAAAGTAATTATTGCCCAAGAAGCAATAAAACAGGGTTGTTTAAATTAAAGAGTTCTTCACTGTGAAGGAAATAATGCCCTTGATCCAAGTATGCATTCTATGTTAAGTCTAATAAATGCGGTTCAGTATTAATTAACAAGTTAATAATTCAGTCAGATCAAGTGAGCTGAATGCCTAGCTAGAGGTCGCTTCAGTTCAAGTGGAATTAATGATATTAATCCACAGCTTACTCTTGACTGAACCCGTAGGGTCACACAAATAGTACGTAAACGGATCAAGTATTTGATGGCATTAAATACTCCATCTATGGATATTCGGAATCGACGGATCTTGGTTTCAGTGGGAGCTGAGATCGTCACAGGCAAGAAATGAATACTCCGGAAACGATGATATTGCCGGAAACGGAAATATGGATCGTATCGGAAATATAAATATTATCCAAGTCGTAGATGTTGCCGGAAACGGAAACATGGTACGTATCGGAAAATATTATCGGAAATGGAAATATTGCCGGAATCGGAAATATTGCCGGAAACGGAAATGTTGTCAGAATCGGAAATATTATCGGAATCGAAAATAATTCCGGAAACGGAAATATTAAATATTTGTTCGAAACGGAAATTAATTCCGGAATCGGAAATATTAAATGTTGTTCGTATCGGAAATGAATTCCGGAATCGGGAATTTAATCAGAAGCGTATCGTACGAATTAGCATCGGACGAGGCCCGCTAGACGAAGGCCCAGCACGAAGCCAGGCCATCGCTCAGCGAGCCGCACGCAACGCACGCCTCGACGAGGCCCAGCGCAAGGCCAAGGCCAGCCAAGGGCGCGCGCGCGCACGCAGCACCGCACATGGGATGTGCGCTTGTTGTGGGCCGCAAGGCCTGCGCGGGTGCACGGCTTGTGCGATGCGTATGCCGGAAATCCTAATTCTATTGGGATTCGTGCGAAGATTAAAATCCTAATCTTATTAGAATTGCTTTGTTATTTAGAGTCCTAATAAAGTTCTAATTAACAAATCCACATCCTAGTAGGATTACAATTCCTTTTCCATACCTCTATAAATAAGGGCCTAGGGGTCATTATTTATACATAAGTTTTCAAGTATTCAAAACTAGGATTTTTAAGCAGAAAAATCAGCCATAACTCTTACCCATTTTAGCCGAAAATAATAGTACCTTAAGGGCGATTCTAGTTGGTCAATCTTAAGGCGGATCCGGACGTGCTGTGGACTATCTACGGAGGGACGACACTTGGAGTCCTAAAAGACTTGTTCTTGTTCGGTTCGGGCGCAGCTAGGGAAGGCACGCAACAAAGAGTATGCATCTAAATTATGCTATATGATTATGTGTAAATAATATGTATTCCTGGCTTAATGGTTGTTTCCGCATGATTTATGAATTGTCATATGTATCATAACCTAACAGTGGTATCACGAGCCTCTTATTATTTTCATAATCTAAATTGCATGAACATGGTTAAATATTACAAATTTGCAAGAATTAAAAGGGTTGATTAATTTTCGTAATTGTTAATTAATTGCAAATTGCATTTATTTAATTATACGTACGCAGTTTTTCGGCAGTTTCTTCGTTACTCATCCAAATCGAGTGATTTTTGTGTCAATTCCGCATGTAAAAGGCATTCTAAAATTTTGGCAAAAATAGTACTTTTCTGCCGAACCCAGAATTCTCAAATTCAAAGCCTAACTATGACTTTTCGAAGGTTTTAGTTTTTCGAATGCAAAATTTCGTAAATTTAAGATGTTAAATTAAATATTTGCGATTCTTGTTGATAAATCTTGAATTTTTGATTGACCTACTGTATATGTTTAACAAGTTTGAATGCCTAGCCTTGTTAATTATGCAATCTAATTTGTAATTATGATTAATTTGTTGAAAATTAGAATAATTTAGAATTAATTTGATTTTCATAATTAATTATAATTTAATTAGAAACCTATGATTAAAAACCACCATAAAAATTGTAAATTTATGATAAATTTTAAATTTTATGACCTAGGCTTGAATCCATGGTAATCGGAAATCAATTGAATAATAAATTTTCGATTTTTCGCCCTAAAATTATGAAATTAATATTATTTATTAATTTTTCATTAATTTTAAATAAAAATTTTAAATTTTTATGCGATTCGTTCATATAACTTGCACGCACAAAGCAATGGACGCTTCGTGTTACCCTTAAGGGGTGTTGTATAGTGCGGGCATGCGACGACGAGCAAGGGAGCTCGTCGCCCGTGCGGCACGAATGCAATGAGCAAGGGCATGGTGCACGAGCACAAGGCAGCAGCCCTGCCTTGTCTCGTGTGCCACGAGCTATGGATGAATGGGCATGGGCGAAGGCAAGGCATGGCAGTCGCGTGTGGGCAGCAAGCGAGCTGCGCCACAACGCGCACTGCCTCGCGCAAGCGCGCGCAGCCTCGCGCGCAGCGAGCGCAAGCTCGCGTGCCACGAGCGCTGCGCCCAGCGCTGATCGCGCGCAGCGCGCAATTGCTCGCGCACAGCGAGCGATGGCTCGTGTGCATCAAGCGCTGGAGCGCGCGCAGCAAGCGCTGGCGAGCGCGCACGGCGAGCGATGGCTCGCGTGCGTCGACCGCTGGCGCGCGCGCAGCGAGCACCACTTGTGCGATGGCTTGCGATGGGAGATGCAGCAGCTATGCGACGAGCGCATGGGCTGCGCGCACATGGCCAGCGATGGCTGTGTGCGTGTGGCCCATGGGCGTGCGATGCGTAGGATGTTTGCGTTGCGATTAGATCGTTTTGAATATTTAATTTGAAATTTTCAGTTTACGTAATTTTAATTAATTTTAAAATTAATAATTTAAATTATTTTCTTGGATTTTAATTTTGAATATTGTAATTATCATAAATTTTATTTATTCTAATTATTTTACTAAAATTAAAATCATGAATTAATTTAAATACCACTGAAATTAAATTAAACTTTTTGGATTCAATTATAAATCTATATGAGCTTTAAATTTTAATTAAATTTGTATGTTTCTGGTTAGACTAGAAATACATTTTTATGTTTAAAATTAGTAAAGCATATGAATTTATTGGTTTAAGTGGGAGCCCTTTTAGTCATAAACTCTTGATTAGGTCTACAAATCCTTAAGGTTAAAACAACTTGATTAGAATTAATAAGGACTGAATAATTGGTAGATTATTGGTGCCCTTGATTAATTGCTGCAAATGTTTACGTGATGCATAATGTGTTTAACTAACCAGCTATGTGGGCCATTCATGATAATGAATGGGTGAATGGTATATATTGTATATGTACTGTTTTGCAGGTTATGAAGTGACTAGTATGGCCCAAATAGGATAGAAAATATGGTCTGCGTACCATTAATTTGAATGTAATTGGTCTAAAGTACCAAAGTTGTTTTTCAAATTCAAATATGGTCTGCGTACCATCAAATAGTTGTAATTAGTTTTAATTATAGCTTATCCTATTTGAAGAAAATGGTGCCTCCCACGGAGATTTTCAAGACGGACTTTGAAGTCAAAGCTTCAAGATGAAGTCGGGCCATACTAGATCACATTTATCTTATGCATGCTTTAAGTTATTTATTGCTTTAAATATGTCTTAATTATGCATAAGATTGTGGCTTGATTATGTTGCATGATTAAGGATTTTAGTTCACTTAAAATCTAACCAACATAGTAAGAGCCTTAAGTTCCAAACTTGAAAATTGAGTTAAAAGGTGCCATGCCAAAATATACACTTGCTTGGATATCCTTTACATCAATCTAGTAATAGTTTTCGCTCAGCAAGGTGCATGTTACTTATTGGTCCTAAAGGGGCAAGGTACACAAATAATTGTGAGTACATGTTAGTTTTGGTGAAACTCAACGATATAAGTAAGGAGTCCTTTTATGTCGTGACAAAATCGATAGGTTTACCTAATAAGTTCTTAGACGTACCTATCAACCAAGAATAGTTTCTAGACTATTAGCAAAAGGCTTTTGCTTACCTAAGATATTTTAGGATTAAGTCGACAAACTGTGCTTAGTTCTTCAATGATTTTAGGATCTTGGAATCATTTTATTCACACCTGCCGGAACACATAACTTGAATAAAATGCTTAATAAACATTGAATTATGCATGTATGCTAGAATTTAAGTTTATTAAGAGAAACTGTGAATGGTTATTTATTTGTTTATTCTTTTCAATTGTAGTTTTAATATGGCAAACAACAATCAAAACATCATCATGGGTTCTGAGCTTATGGTCAAGCTGAACCTGGCAAATTTTCTTGAATGGGAAGCTAAGCTAGTTGAAATAGTCAAACTCAATGGACTTGAGTATGTACTGTCACATCCCATGCCAAGCTACTATGCCAGAGACATGACCCCTGAGAGATTTTACGCCTGGGATGCGGATCTCAAAAAGGTTATGAGTCTCATGCTGAACAATATCCCTGATGATTGGGCTAGAAGGTTTGTAGCCTATGAACCTTTTACGCTCATCAAGAATCTGAGGGATATCTGTCGTGGAAGCACGGAGGACAGGGACCTGAACGTCCATGAGTTGATTGAATCAATGTCTGGTCTAAAGGTTAGTTCTCCCAACAGGTGTTATAGGATGGAGGTCCAAGAAACACATGTTCAGCTCCTTCGCACTAAACAGAGGGTAGGCGTCCCACTGAGATTCCATGTGGATCTTATGCGTTCATACTTTGATCGCCTAAGTCTACTAGGAACACCAATAAGCGAAAGGATGGCAGTCTCTATCTTGCTCAATTCACTACACAGTGGGTTTGGTCGCTTCAAGCAACTATACCTAAGTGAACCAAGAGAAGAAACAGTTGCAGAATTTGTTCACCTTGTCAGAAAGGCTGAAATAATACTGGACTGTGAAGCCAAAGATTTACTCAAGGCTAGAAGGAGACCGTTCAAGAAAGGTGGAAAGTCCAAGGGCAATGCTAAATCAAAGCAGGACAAGTCCACATCAAGCTGTCTTTATTGTGATGGAATAGGCCATTACAAAAGAGAATGTCCAAAGCTAAAGGAAGATCAGAAGAACGGAACAGTCGTTCCATCTTCAGGTATTTTCGTTATAGACTGTATACTTGCTAATTCAACTTCTTGGGTATTAGATACAGGTTGTGGCTCACACTTATGTTCCAATCCACAGGGACTAAGAAGAAGTAGAAAGTTAAGCAAGGGTGAAGTCGACCTACAAGTGGGAAATGGAGCACGGATTGCTGCATTAGCTGTAGGAACTTATTATTTGTCGTTGCCCTCCGGGCTAGTTTTGGAACTGGAAGAGTGTTTCCATGTTCCAAGTCTTACTAAAAACATCATTTCAGTTTCTTGCTTAGATGCTAAGGGATTTTCCTTTTTAATAAAAGACAATAGTTGTTCGTTTTATTTTAAAGAGATGTTTTATGGATCTGCTAGATTAGTCAATGGACTTTATTTATTAGATCACGACAAACAAGTATATAACATAAATACCAAAAAGGCCAAAAAGAATGATTCAGATCTCACCTATCTGTGGCATTGTCGATTAGGCCATATAAACTTGAAACGCTTAGAAAGACTTCAAAAGGAAAGAATTCTAGAACCATTTGACTTAGAGGATTATGGTAAATGCGAATCATGTTTACTTGGCAAAATGACAAAGCAACCTTTCTCTAAAGTTGGAGAAAGAGCAAATGAACTATTGGGTTTAATCCATACAGATGTATGTGGACCAATGAGTACAAATGCTAGAGGTGGTTTCAGCTACTTTATCACTTTCACTGATGACTTCAGTAGGTATGGTTATGTCTACCTAATGAAGCATAAGTCTGAATCCTTTGACAAATTCAAGGAATTTCAGAGTGAAGTAGAGAATCAATTAGGCAAGAAGATTAAGGCACTGCGGTCTGATAGAGGCGGTGAATATCTGAGCTATGAATTTGATGACCATCTGAAAGAATGTGGAATTCTATCAGAATTGACTCCTCCAGGAACACCACAATGGAACGGTGTGTCGGAACGGAGGAACAGAACCTTGCTAGACATGGTCAGGTCAATGATGGGTCAGGCCAAACTTCCATTAGAATTTTGGGGACATGCACTAAATACAGCTGCACTCACTATAAATAGAGCTCCGTCTAAAGCTGTCGAAAAGACTCCATACGAATTATGGTTTGGAAAGCCTCCAAATGTGTCTTTTCTTAAGATTTGGGGATGTGAAGTATACGTCAAACGATTAATTTCAGACAAACTTCATCCAAAATCTGACAAATGTATCCTTGTGGGCTATCCAAAGGAAACAAAGGGGTATTACTTCTACAATACATCTGAGAACAAGGTATTTGTTGCTCGAGATGGTGTCTTTTTGGAGAAAGATCACATTTCCAAAATGACAAGTGGGAGAAAAGTAGACCTCGAAGAAATTCGAGTCGAACAACAAACTCTAGAGAATGCTCAAGATGACATTCAAGATGAAACTCAGAGATCTTTAGAAGAATCTGGTGAGAATCATGGTCAATCTAGAAATGTTACCCCGCGTAGATCGCAAAGATATAGATCTCAACCGGAAAGGTACTTAGGTATTTTGACGAACGAGAGCTATGACGTTCTATTACTTGAAAGTGATGAACCTGCGACTTACAAACAAGCTATGACGAGCCCTAGCTCCAAGCAATGGCAAAAAGCCATGCAATCTGAATTAGACTCCATGTCTGAAAACCAAGTATGGGATTTGGTCGATTTGCCAGATGGCTATCAAGCCATTGGAAGCAAATGGGTTTTCAAACTGAAAAAGGACAAGGATGGGAAACTTGAAGTTTTCAAAGCTAGATTGGTTGCAAAAGGTTACAGGCAAGTTCACGGTGTGGATTACGATGAAACCTTTTCACCAGTTGCAATGCTAAAGTCTATTCGGATAATGTTAGCAATCGCTGCATATTACGATTACGAAATATGGCAGATGGATGTCAAAACTGCTTTCTTAAACGGCGTTTTAACAGAAACTGTGTTTATGACACAGCCTGAAGGTTTTGAGGATCCAAAGAATGCTAAAAAGGTATGCAAGCTAAAGAAGTCAATCTACGGATTGAAGCAGGCATCCAGGAGCTGGAATATACGTTTTGATGAAGCAGTCAGTGACTTTGGTTTCATCAAGAACGCAGACGAATCTTGTGTATACAAGAAGGTCAGTGGGAGCAAAATTGCTTTCCTAGTATTATATGTCGACGACATATTACTTATCGGAAATGACATTCCTATGTTGAACTCTGTCAAGATTTGGCTTGGGAAATGTTTTTCGATGAAGGATCTAGGAGAAGCACAGTACATATTGGGCATCAAGATTTACAGAGATAGATCTAAAAGGATGATTGGACTTAGTCAAAGCACTTATATCAATAAGGTGCTTGATAGGTTCAAGATGGCGGACTCCAAACGAGGCTACCTACCCATGTCTCATGGAATGACTCTAAGCAAGACTCAGTGCCCAAAAACACTTGATGAGCGTAGACGAATGAATGGGATTCCATATGCATCATTGATTGGTTCAATAATGTATGCTATGATATGTACACGCCCGGATATTGCGTACGCACTCAGTGCTACAAGCAGATACCAGTCAGACCCAGGAGAGGCGCATTGGACTGCTGCCAAGAACATTCTGAAGTACCTGAAAAGGCACAAAGATGACTTCCTGGTCTATGGTGGAGATGATGAATTAATTGTTAAAGGCTATACGGACGCAAGTTTCCAAACCGACAAAGATGATTTCAGATCACAGTCTGGGTTTGTCTTCTGCCTCAACGGAGGAGCAGTAAGCTGGAAAAGTGCTAAGCAAAGCACCATTGCGGATTCTACAACTGAAGCGGAGTACATTGCTTCACATGAAGCAGCAAAAGAAGCTATATGGCTAAGGAAGTTCATAGGTGAACTTGGTGTAGTCCCCTCCATTAAAGGACCAATAGCCCTGTATTGTGACAATAACGGAGCTATTGCACAGGCAAAGGAGCCTAGACACCACCAGAGAGTCAAGCATGTACTTCGTAGATTTCACCTTCTACGAGAGTTCGTTGAAAGAAAAGAAGTCGAGATAAGCAAAATTGGTACTGATGACAACATATCAGATCCATTAACTAAACCTCTGCCGCAGGCGAAGCACAACTCGCACACTGCAGCTATGGGAATCAAGCATATTGGAGAATGGCTTTGATGTCTCTGTTTAATGTTTTAAAGTTTTAGAGTTTAAATCTTTGTAAAACATTATTGGTTAATCATTCACAATAAATGAAAAGAATTCATTTTTCCATTTAATTTGTGGTTTATTAAATGATGAGTCCCTTCAATTTGACGATATATTCAAGATAGACTGTCAGGACCAGTCCTGTGACTAAGAAATGTCTATCAAGTGAACTTGAATGTCAAAGGTTGAAAATGGTCCCTAGTCGGAGTTTTCTATAAAATTGGACGCATAGAAAACGTTAGACGATTAGAATGCAAGATGACTAGTAGTTCTGTTTCTTGAACTATGTGGATATGGCAATGTCATAATCATTTGCATAGATACTTACTTTGGGAAGACTAGTATCGGACAAGACCTATGAAACTTTACTGTAAGAGATGAGAATCTGTCATAAGTAAATTTCATTAAAATTATTAGACACTAAATCCTCAATACCTGAGTGATTTGAGATTACTTGTTTGAGAACTGGTTGCTTTGACGTTGACCAACCGTCGCACCGTAAAAGGAGGCTATAAAGGCAACGCTCAGGTAATCACCTATCAAACGAAGTCTAATCTCAAGATCGCAAGATTGGGATTGTCCTCCCATAAATCGGGATGAGATGCTTAAAAGTTGTACAAGGCCACTCGGAGAGCTAGAAACTGTGAAATGCATGGCCGTGCTCGGATGAATCATAGGCTATGATTATCTGTTTATTTGATCAGTTGAACTCTGAAACCGAGAAACACCTCTGGACATAATAAGGATGACAACTCTTACCTTATGTTCAAGAGCAAGCATCGAGCGACAAAGGAATTAGGAAATGCACACTTGTCCCTAAGGACAAGTGGGAGACTGAAGGAAATAATGCCCTTGGTCCAAGTATGCATTCTATGTTAAGTCTAATAAATGCGGTTCAGTATTAATTAACAAGTTAATAATTCAGTGAGATCAAGTGAGCTGAATGCCTAGCTAGAGGCCGCTTCAGTTCAAGTGGAATTAATGATATTAATCCACAGCTTACTCTTGACTGAACCCGTAGGGTCACACAAATAGTACGTAAACGGATCAAGTATTTGATGGCATTAAATACTCCATCTATGGATATTCGGAATCGACGGATCTTGGTTTCAGTGGGAGCTGAGATCGTCACAGGCAAGAAATGAATACTCCGGAAACGATGATATTGCCGGAAACGGAAATATGGATCGTATCGGAAATATAAATATTATCCAAGTCGTAGATGTTGCCGGAAACGGAAACATGGTACGTATCGGAAAATATTATCGGAAATGGAAATATTGCCGGAATCGGAAATATTGCCGGAAACGGAAATGTTGTCAGAATCGGAAATATTATCGGAATCGGAAAATAATTCCGGAAACGGAAATATTAAATATTTGTTCGAAACGGAAATTAATTCCGGAATCGGAAATATTAAATGTTGTTCGTATCGGAAATGAATTCCGGAATCGGGAATTTAATCGGAAGCGTATCGTACGAATTAGCATCGGACGAGGCCCGCTAGACGAAGGCCCAGCACGAAGCCAGGCCATCGCCCAGCGAGCCGCACGCAACGCACGCCTCGACGAGGCCCAGCGCAAGGCCAGGCCCAGCCAAGGGCGCGCGCGCGCACGCAGCACCGCACATGGGCTGTGCGCTTGTCGTGGGCCGCAAGGCCTGCGCGGGTGCACGGCTTGTGCGATGCGTATGCCGGAAATCCTAATTCTATTGGGATTCGTGCGAAGATTAAAATCCTAATCTTATTAGAATTGCTTTGTTATTTAGAGTCCTAATAAAGTTCTAATTAACAAATCCACATCCTAGTAGGATTACAATTCCTTTTCCATACCTCTATAAATAAGGGCCTAGGGGTCATTATTTATACATAAGTTTTCAAGTATTCAAAACTAGGATTTTTAAGCAGAAAAATCAGCCATAACTCTTGCCCATTTTAGCCGAAAATAATAGTACCTTAAGGGCGATTCTAGTTGGTCAATCTTAAGGCGGATCCGGACGTGCTGTGGACTATCTACGGAGGGACGACACTTGGAGTCCTAAAAGACTTGTTCTTGTTCGGTTCGGGCGCAGCTAGGGAAGGCACGCAACAAAGAGTATGCATCTAAATTATGCTATATGATTATGTGTAAATAATATGTATTCCTGGCTTAATGGTTGTTTCCGCATGATTTATGAATTGTCATATGTATCATAACCTAACACACTGAACTTGGGTGGATCACATGTCTGCTAACTTGTTGGTTCTTCATTGCAAAATGCGTAGAACCACTATCGAAGTAAGAAAGACTAGATCACATAATTCACAAACTCAAAAGATCTTATCATCATATCTCGAAGAACATACGATGAAAAGGATATTAAGATTGGCAAACCATGATAACTAAACCTATGCAACAAGTGAGAAACAACACTCACATTGTGGCACTGGGAATCAAGCATAGCTTTGAATTCCACGAACTGTTTTAAAGATGTGTTTGAGGCCCATGGTTGTAAAACATTGGGGTTGAACATTTATCATATATGAAATGTATTTTCATATTCCATTTAATCTTGGTTTAGTATTAAATGATGAGTCCCTTCAATTTGACGATATATTCAAGATAGACTGTCAGGACCAGTCCTGTGACTAAGAAATGTCTATCAAGTGAACTTGAATGTCAAAAGTTGAAAATGGTCCCTGGTCGGAGTTTTCTATAAAGATGGATGCATAGAATACGTTAGACGACTAGAATGCAAGATGACTAGTAGTTCTGTTTCTTGAACTATGTGGACATGGCAATGTCATAATCATTTGCATAGATACTTACTTTGGGAAGACTAGTATCGGACAGACCTATGAAACTTTACTGTAAGAGATGAAAATCTGTCATAAGTAAATTTCATTAAAATTATTAGACACTAAATCCTCAATACCTGAGCGATTTGAGATTACTTGTTTGAGAACTGGTTGCTTTGACGTTGACCAACCGTCGCACCGTAAAAGGAGGCTATAAAGGCAACGCTCAGGTAATCACCTATCAAACGAAGTCTAATCTCAAGATCGCAAGATTGGGATTGTCCTCCCATAAATCGGGATGAGATGCTTAAAAGTTGTACGAGGCCACTCGGAGAGCTAGAAACTTTGAAATGCATGGTCGTGCTCGGATAAATCATAGGCTATGATTATCTGTTTATTTTATCAGTTGAACTCTGAAACAGAGAAACACCTCTGGACATAATAAGGATGACAACTCTTACCTTATGTTCAAGAGCAAGCATCGAGCGACAAAGGAATTAGGAAATGCACACTTGTCCCTAAGGACAAGTGGGAGACTGAAGGAAATAATGCCTTGGTCCAAGTATGCATTCAATGTTAAGTCTAATAAATGCGGTTCAGTATTAATTAACAAATTTAATAATTCAGTGAGATCAAGTGAGCTGAATGCCTAGCTAGAGGCCGCTTCAGTTCAAGTGGAATTAATGATATTAATCCACAGCTTACTCTTGACTGAACCCGTAGGGTCACACAAATAGTACGTAAACGGATCAAGTATTTAATGGCATTAAATACTCTATCTATGGATATTCGGAATCGACGGATCTTGGTTTCAGTGGGAACTGAGATCGTCACAAGCAAGAAATGAATACTCCGGAAACGATGATATTGCCGGAAACGGAAATATGGATCGTATCGGAAATATAAATATCATCCAAGTCGTAGATGTTGCCGGAAACGGAAACATGGTACGTATCGGAAAATATTATCGGAAATGGAAATATTGCCGGAATCGGAAATATTGCCGGAAACGGAATATTGTCAGAATCGGAAATATTATCGGAATCGGAAAATAATTCCGGAAACGGAAATATTAAATATTTGTTCGAAACGGAAATTAATTCCGGAATCGTAAATATTAAATAATGTTCGTATCGGAAATGAATTCCGAAATCGGGAATTTAATCGGAAGCGTATCGTACGAATTAGCGTCGGACGAGGCTCGCTAGACGAAGGCCCAGCACGAAGCCAGGCCATCGCCCAGCAAGCCACACGCATCACCAACACACGCCAAGCCTCGACCAGGCCCAGCGCAAGCCAGGCCCAGCCGAAGCCATGGGCGCGCGCGGACAGCAGCATGGGCCGAGCGCTGTGCGCTCAGCGTGGGCTGCAAGGCCTGCGCGGGTGTACGGTACTCGTGCGATGCTCGTGTGCGAATCCTAAAGCTATCGGGATTCGATAAAAGATTAAATCCTAAACCTATTAGATAAAGTTTATTTAATAGAGTCCTAGCAGGATTCTAATTAAATTAATTAGTATCCTAATAGAATTCCAGTTCCTTTTCCATACCTCTTTAAATAAGTTCCTAGGGTCATTATTTACAGAGACGATTGAAGTATTCAAAGGGTAAGTTTTTGAAAGAAAATTCAGCCATACACTTGCACAACAATAGCCGAAAATTCCTAGCACCTTAAGGGCGATTCTAGTTGGTCAATCTTGAGGCGGATCCGGACGTACTGTGGACTATCTACGGAGGGACGACATTTGGAGTCCTAAAGATTTGTTCTTGTTCGGTTCGGGCGCAGCTAGGGAGGGCACGCTACAAAGTGTATGCTCCTAAATTATGCTAAATGATTATGTGTAAATAATATGTTTCCTGGCATTAAGGTTTTCCGCATGATTTATGTTTTGTCATATGTATCATAACCTAACAGATAGAACAATCAAATTTAATTAGTTTAACAGTTCATAAAAGGGCGAGGAAAGCAATTAAACCATGGAAGAGGGACACATTACGACGCACCCTTGAGAGGTGCGTCACAATTCTCAGAAAACTAACCACTTTGACTTTGCTATTTCTCCTTTTATTTAACGAATCTCAAATTATAGGACAGGATACGTTCTGTTCGATTTTTGGATCGATTGCAACAGAACGCGTGATTAGTTTTGCAGCGTGAGGCTTAGGCTTAGGGGTTTAGAGTCAATACTCAGAATAATTGAAGGAAATATGTCCTTCACCCAAGGTGCATTAAGTGTAATACCAAGGTTCAGATTAATTGCGAACAATTAATTCAGTGAGATCAAGTGATCGGAACAGCTAGCTGGAGCAATGCTTCCGATCAGTGAGTTCTAAT
This sequence comes from Spinacia oleracea, assembly GCF_020520425.1. Taxonomy (NCBI): domain Eukaryota; kingdom Viridiplantae; phylum Streptophyta; class Magnoliopsida; order Caryophyllales; family Amaranthaceae; genus Spinacia; species Spinacia oleracea. The sequence continues at coordinate 87,057,564 of NC_079492.1, read as the reverse complement.
GGATATTGAACTCATAACTTACTCTTGACTGAACCTACAAGGTCACACCAATGATACGTAACAGATCACCAGATTAAATGAATCGGAAATTCATTTAATAGCTTTTCGGGATTTAAGTTGGAAACGTATTATACGATACGACCTTGCATCGGAATCGTATATCGTATCGCGAATATTCGTAAGCTAGGCGAAACGAATAAATCGTATCGTACGACGGTGATTCGTCGTATACGAAACGATAAATAATATATCGGAAATATATTAAACGCGAATACGAAGAGCGGCCCACGAGCCGAGTGCACGAAGCACTAGAGGCCCATGGGCGCGCGCTAGGCGAGCAAGCAAAGGCCAAGGCAACACGGTACCGCTGGCCCATGGCCGAGCGGAGCTGCGCGTGTGCGCGCGGGCCTGTGCAGCGACACAGCCACAGGAGCGAGGCCCATGCCCCAGCGCGCTGTGCTTGTCTCACGCGTGGCTTGCTGGCCGGCCTTGCCTCCGGGCTTGGTCGGTTAGTAAGGTTATGTAAATAACCTTATGACCTAATTTCCAACTTACTGCAATCACAATTCAGATTACACAAAACCCTAGAGACACAGAGAACCCTAATTCTCTCTGTGCCTCCAAAGTGAGTTCTTCCCAAAAGGCAAAGTATCTTGATTAATTGTCTAAGCTACGATTATCAAGACGGATCTGATCGTGTCGGTGAACCATGTAGAGGAACAACAATTGGAGTTCTTTGTTCGTATTCGTTGACGGATTATTGTGGAAAACACGCTTCGAATGTAAGTATGTTTAATCTGTGCTTTATACATGTTTCCTGGCTTTGGGGATTGTTCCGCACATGTTATTATGTTTAACTGTATTCCCCTGCAGTGGTATCATGAGCCTTATGTATTCAAAGCATGAATTAGCATGATTATTATTGTTTTTGCATTGTCGAAATTTTTGGAATTTTTGTTGATTTTTCGGAATTTTTTCGAATTATGGGATTAATTGCGAAATTGGCAGTTCCGAAATCAAAAATATTCGCTTTTTCGATTTTTAAAACCCTAATCTGATGGAAAACGATTTTCTAAGATCAACTCAAGTGAATAGAATTGCGAAAACAGGCCTCGAAGCATCAGTTTTTGGGCGTTTTTGTTAATTTTTTATTAAAAATTAAATGTGTCGGACAGTAATTCAATTAAAAGGTCGACCTAAACTACTCGGAATTGCTTGAAATTTTGACACAATGTTTCTGGATATATGCTTGATCTATGGCAAAAATTTCAGATTTTTCCGATAAGTATAAACCCTAATTTTGCCTTTCCCCAATTCGTAAAATTTACAACCCTAATTGAATTTAAATTAATTTTGAATTAATAATTCGGATAATTGGGGAAGGGGATATAATTTCATGGGTCAATGGCTAATTTTAAAAATTATTGGATTAAAATTTTGAATGGTTTCGTTAATTTTAATCGCACTTAAACCAAATTATTAATAATCTGAAATTTAATTGTTTATGAACGATATAAAGTTTCGGATTTTATTAATTAAAAGTTCAAACTTTAAAGTTGATTCGATCGTTCTTAAAATTTTGAATATTGTTAGCCCTTGATTTATTAATTTTACGAAATTGGATTGTCGTTAAAGTTTATTAAATCGTTAAAAATCGTTGTTTTTCAAAAATTAAATCGTAACCTTTTTTGAAAAATAAAATTAATGCAAGTTCGTGAATTAAATTTAATTTTAATTAAGTTGGTCCGTTTTACGAACCAAAAACATGAACATGGGCATGATGGAAGTATGGCTCGTCGAGCCATACGAGGCCATTGTGCTCGCCGCGCCATGCGACACGGGCAGCAGCACAAGGCTACGTGCCTCGTGCGCGCTAGGCAAGGAAGGGGCAGGCATGTTGCTTGCGGGGCTGCGACGAAGCAAGAACAAGGCTTGCGACGTCCAGCACACTCGACGCACAACACACACGCAGCGCAGGGGCAGCTAGGCTGCGGGTACGCGATGCGTGCGCGCGAGCGATGGGGCGCGAGCAATGGGGCGGGGCGCGCGGGCAGTGCTCGTGTGCTCCTGGGCCTCTCGCACGATGGGAGGGGGCGCGCGGGCAGTGCTCGTGTCCTCTTGGGCCTCTCGCACGACGGGCTGGGCGCAAGCCTAGGCTGTTTAATTGAACTTTTTTTTGAATCGTTTAATTAGTTGGGCTTTGTATATTTGCATTAATTTGGGCTAACGGGATATTTAATTTAATATTTTATTTGCTTGGGCCGGGCCGCGAGTTTTAATTTTATATTTCATAATTAATTATCCGGAATAATTATTGGTTTGAGTGGGAGCCACTAAATGAAATTAAAATGAAATAATTATTTTAATTGTTTCGTCGGTCGCATTATTTTAATTAAATTCAATTTTAATTAGAATAAAGTCTAAGGATTAATAATTTGGAAATTGATTAATCTTTTAGGACGCGTTTATGTGAACGTGAATTTTAATTAATTCACGTAAATACTTGCATATTAACAAGGGCCATTCGTTTTAGCATACGAATGGGTGAATGCGTAGAATATATATTTTATGCAATGCAGGTACTCCAAGTGACTAGTATGGCCAAATTTAGGATAGTTAAATACGGTCTGCGCACCGTTCTATCTTTGAACGTAAAGTTTTAAATATGGTCTGCGTACCATGGAAATTTTGATGTAATTTATTATTTTCAAGTATTTCTAGTTTAGAACTTTAAGTTAGCATTTGAACGAAGATTCAAGACGATGGCAACCTAACAAGGAGGTGATGAAGATTGGATGCTTCAAGACAAGAAGTTTTGGGCCATACTAGATCACCAATTATTTATGCAATTTAATATATATATTATGTGTGAATGTATGAATGTATGTATGTATGTATGCTTTGCATGAACATGTTGTTTCCTATGAATCGATTAGTTTTAAGTTCACTAAATAATCGAACCAACATAGAAACAACTAGGTCCAAGTAATATTGAGTTTTAAAAATTGCCTTCCAAATCAACACTTACAAAAATCTAGGGATCTAAGATATTAGGTTTACGCTAAAGCGAGGTGCTATTTTAGTTGACTTAGGTGGTAAGGCGTCCTAAAGGAGCACGTTGATTGTGGTTACAACTCAAACAACAATGGCATTAAGTTGTGGCAATGGGATAAATTATGGCATTAATTTATCAACCAAGAGTAATTTGGAGATTACTAGCAATAGGTTTTGCTTACCTAAAATCTTAAACTACTTAAGACATGCTAAAGTTGCTTAAGGATTTAGGACTTTTGGGGTCTTGGAATCGTTTCATTCATTTCGGACCATGTTTTTGCTTTTTGCATGAATGAAATGTTTTAATAGCTTTAATGATTGCATGTTTTGCTTTTATTTCAAAGTTATTGAATTGTATGAATGGTTATTTATTGCAAAGTCTTTTCGATTGTAGTAATCAAAAGTGGCCGCAAACAATAACACTTTCAACCTGCGTTTAATTCTCGACAAAGAGAAGTTGAATGGCAACAATTTCCTCGACTGGCAAAGGAACTTAGAAATAGTTCTTATGCATGAGGAAAAATAATATGTCCTTGAGGAAGAGTTACCGGAAGAGGCTGGGCCGGAGGTAACTCAAGCTGCCCTTAATCGTTGGATTCAGGCCAACAGGGATGTCAAATGTGTGATGCTTGCATCCATGAGTCCTGAACTTCAGAAACGTTCATTAAATCGGATGCTTACCAAATCATCTCGGAGTTGAAGAACATGTTTCAGGACCAAGCCAGAATCGAAAGATTCGAGACTCAGAGGTTGATCCTTGAGACTAAGCTCAAGAAAGGAGAACCAGTGAGCCCACATGTTCTTAAAATGATTGGACTATTTGAGAACATGAGAGCTCTAGATTCTGACGTCTCAAATGAAATGGCTATTGACATCATTCTCCATTCGCTTCATAATGGCTATGATCAGTTCAAGTTGAATTACAACATGAACAACATGGAGAAATCTCTTACTGAGCTTCACGGTATGCTGAAAACCGCTGAAAAGACACTCAATCAAGAGAATAAGCATGATATGCTTATGGTGCGTAAGGGCAAGAACTTCAAGAAATCAGGCAAGAACAAGGGCAAGAAGGGTAAGGGCAAGGCTTCGCCCTCATCCAAGTCCAATGGCGCCGGTTCTGGTAAACAGAGAAGGGAGACTCGATCTCCTGCCGACTCTGAATGCTTCTACTGCAAGAAGAAGGGGCATTGGAAGAGGGATTGCTTGAAGAAGAAGGAAGATGAGAAGAACGGGAACGTTGCTTCTACTTCAGGTGTAACACCCCGACAATTCTCTCTTTTCTAAAACAACATTTTAATATAAAACGTAGAGAATTATCAAGGCATTATCGCCCGTGTGAAAACGTAACGGCTTATTCAGAATTTTGCAGCGGAAAACATAAAACTAACTTTAGGTTTATAAATAATCGATTACAGGTTTAATCCCCAAAAATCAACCAACGAAAATAAGGAAATATAAATAGTTCGACAAGTTTAAAGTCCCAATTAACAAACCCAAGTCAACTTAGCAAATCAAAACTAAATACAAGCTCTCTATTCCCGATCCCAATGATGCAACATCTTCAAACCTGCAGATGGATAATGCTTATTGATCCTTAGAGACTGCTCACCAAAGATTGGGTCATCACAGGATCAATAAGGCATAGCCATGATCAACATGCACAAGCAAAAGCACGTAATCAGCAAAGCTGAGTACTACATACTAAAACAATAATAATCCTAACATAATTCTATTAAACGAACAATCCTAACATGATGTTAATGAAATATAAGTAAGGGCAAACGACACATATTAATTTGAATACCACACTTGACTAGACTAAGCTAGACTGGACTAGACTTTTATAACAAGAGTATTATTTTAATTGAAATAGGCAATGGACTAAGCTGTCTACTAGAAACTTCTTCTTCTTCACTAAGGAAGACGAGGTACGGGCGCGACTCCGTAAACCCCAATGACCTGCGATATCGAGGGACTTTTCAATAAAATAGAACCGGTGATCAATCCGGCCCCAGAAAAGCCATAGGCGACCCATGACCCCAACTCCTGATTGTCCGTCACTTTAGACGTGCACAGTCTAAAGCTATTGCTACTCAGCTTCACTTTACATGACTTAACTTTTAATACTTGGTTATGACTCATCAAACATAAATATTATATTCAACAAGTAAACACAACTTCTTTTATCTTTGAATTAAACAAGTGATCACAGAGATGTCACACAAGACTTATTCCAATTAATTCAACCTTTCCTTTAATACTGATCAACCCCTCTATATGGGTATAAGGTTTCAACTTACTAAACAAGGTCCTCGGCCCTTATAAAGTAGTGAAAAGCTAAAAGGGAACAATGAACAATCGATCTGAATCAATATGTATAATAATCTAATGTTCCCAACCAACATGTTCGCATCAATCATCCATACCAACATGCTATAATTCTCATAACGAAATATATATGCTTAACATGTCCATCCAACAATATTAAACATGCACTTTCAACATAACCTAGTTCATCAACAATTTCAACATAACCAAGTTCCTCAATCGTTTCAACATAACGAAGTTCATCAATCATTTCAATATGGTTTCAACAAATCACACACATTCCAAGCACACAAGTATGTACGTACCTTGTGTAAACAAACTGATAGGCCACTTTAACGAATTCAAAAGTCACCCACAAAGAATTCTCCGCCTAAAATAATCAAGAAACGTACCCAAATCAATTCCTAATAATTTACAGCAACACTAACGTATTCTAAACACATCCTAAACATATTTAGAACATTCCCTAACATCGAAACTTAATTAATTAACTTCCTAGAATAGTGATTACTACACTAATGATCACCAATTATCATAAACTCCAATAAAGCATCCCTTTTTAAAATTCCAGCAATATAAAATAGTTTACAACTTCGCCAAACCATAATTAATATGCTTAAAATCATAAAAACAATAACCTTAATAACTCATAAACATCATACCATGATTTTAAAACTATTAAAACCTTAAAAATTCATGCTTTAATAATTAAAAATCATTATTTCAATGCAATCGCATAATCTGAAAATTGAATTTATTATTTAAACATAATATATAATCTGAAAATATAATTTAATCATAATAAATTATAATTTAAATTCAATAAACATGAATCAAATCACTAAACTAATTTAAAACCTTAACTCACATATTAATCAACCAAAACTGAAATTAATTAATTTACAATATCAATATCAAATCTGAAAATTATAATTTAGCTATAAAGATTAATAATTTAATTCAAGAAACATAAATTAAAATCAATAACTTAAATCAAAATATTTAAATAACTTAGGGTTTAAGAAATAACCAAAAAGGAGAGAAAGGAGAGTGCTGGCCGGCGGTGGTGCAGGCACGGCAGTGGTGGCGAGCTAGGAGACGCGGCTGGGCGCGGTGGAGGTTGCGGTTGGGCTGGTTGCCGAAGGTGGTGATGGCCCGCGTGGAGTAGTGACGAAACAGAGAGGAGAGAGAACGTGCTGGTCGGCGATAGGGTTTCGCGGCGGCGAGCAGGGGTGGCGGAAAGAGGTTAGCGACGAGCCGAAGGTGACTGCGGTGGTGCTGGGCTGGTGGTTGCTGGTTCGAACACAGAGCAGCAAGTGAGAAAGAGGGGAAGAGTAAGAATGAAGGAGAAGCAAGAAGAAGAGGGAGAGGGAGGAAGACGAAATTACCGAACGGAAGAGGAAGCTGGCGGTGGTTCGGCGAGGCTGCCGGCTGGCGGCTGAGCAAAGGGAGGAAGAGGAAGCAGGTTCCACGAAATTGGGAGGATGAGGGTTGAGGGTTTTTGGTGCTTGATTTTCACGTGAAATTGAAAAGGGAATGGTTTTGGCTTTTGTTTCTTTTGTTTTACGTGAACTCAACAAGTGTGGGGAGTTTTGGGTTTATCTATTTGGGCTTTGTCAACTTGGGCTAGGAATTAGAATTGAGTTTGTTTGAATTCAAAACCGGTTATGATTATTTTCCAAATTCCAATGTATTTCGTAATTCAAATTCTTTTCAACATAAAATTCTAAAATCATTCTTGATTGCACAAACCGTTAAAATATTTAGGATATATTTAAATAAAATTAAATATACATTAAATATATAATAAAGTTCTAAAATCGTTAAATATTTAGAACGTAATTAAAATAAAATAAATATACGTTAATTATATATTTATTACTTAAAATTCATAAATTCTATTTAAATATAAATAATGTACGTTAATATATATTATAAAATTTATAAATTTACGGGGGATTACAATCTACCCCTCTTAAAAGAAGTTTCGTTCCGAAACTTGACACGAAATTTCGCACATTTTCCCCAAAAGCTTTTAACTTATTCTTACTAGAGAAGTACTTGTGCCACCTATGTGCACTCTTTTGCCAACTCAAAGCTGTTTGTGTTACTAATGAACACCTTTTCTTATGCGGAGTATCTATTTGCTTTGCATCATCAACTTGTAAAATTTGCTAAAATGAGCATAAAAATGCATAAAAATGCCATGAAATAGGTAAAAAGCGCGAATTTCTATCGCATTCTACCCCCTTAAAGAAAACGAGTTACGCCCTCGTAACTCACCTCAGGGAATAGCCAACCAAAATTTTCTTTCGACGAATTCTATCCTCAAAATTCCTATTTCACTAAAACTACTAACTTTAGACTTTTCACAACAGATGACGAAACAAAAGGACAAGTCGCCACGAATTAAATTATGCTTAACTTGCGCAGAGTTAATAGAAAAGTACCAGAATCTATATCGGCAGATCGTTCATTTTCATTCTGATTCATCATGTACAACTTTCCTGGAGCCTTATTCGGGTTGTTGTTATCATTTGCAGGCTTATTATAGTTCTCTTGATTGCTTTGTGCCCCTCTAGGCTTTGAATTTTGACCTCCAGATTGGTTAAACCTCACTTGGTTTCCACTTCCATTACTATTTTGTTCCTTTCTATGCTTAGTGAAGCACTCATACTCCCTATGTCCCCTTTTCTGACAATAGTTGCAGGTTACTAATTCTCCTTTGCAGTTCTTGCCAGGGTGATTGTTACTGCACATTTTGCAATGATGCACTCTCTCAGATGGGTTCGAGTTGTTGTGGTGCCCCTGATTGTTTCTTCCCTGGAAATTTCCATTTCCATTCCCATTTCAATTTCTATTCCTTTTAAAGTTTTCTTGGTTACCCCCAACATTAAAATCTTTTCTCTTTTCCCCAATTATTACAGTTTTCTTGTCCCTTCTAAACTGCAGACCATAAATATGAGCGGCTCTCCCATACACTATGTCTAAGGATGTAAAAGTTTCCCCACCTAATCCCAGTTGAATTTCATCATTCAGCCCTTGCTCGAACCTTTGAGCCTTTAGCTCCTCAGTAGCTACCACCTCAGGTGCAAACCTCGATAAAGCTATAAACTTGCTATAGTATTCAGCAATAGTCATATTCCCCATCCTAAGGTTGATGAACTCCTGCGCTTTCTGCTTTCTCATAAAAGGAGGATAAAACTTCCCCCTCAAGGTAACTATGAATGAATTCCAATTGAATCCCTCGACAGCACTTAGTCTATTTCCATTTTCCTTCCACCAAAGGTCGGCCTCATCTTTCAGATAAAGGACAGCTTGACTTACTCTCATACTCCCAGGGCAACTCACAGCCTCAAATAGTTTCTCAAACTCCCTAATCCAGTTTTCCAGGAAGGTTGGGTCTGCTTGCCCATTGAAATACGGTGGCTTAACCTTAGAAAGTCTTTCAAACATTTCCCCTGCAGAATCGGGGCGCTCAGTTCTCTCCTAGGTTAGCTTTTCCGCCAAGAGGCGAATCGCAGCAGCTAGACCTTTGTTGTTGGCCATTCTAGAACGCGACCTGCAATTAGTATATTCTACTTTAGGTTTGAAACATCACCTATACGTTATCCCATACAATTTAATACTTGAATTGACCATAAAGATCGCCTCAACCAACAATGTTCACATTAATACACATCATTTACGAAGGCACGACAATCGTTTACGAAGGTGCAACGATCGTCTACAAGATGCAATAATCATTGGAAAATAATCATCCTCAATAATTCACGAAAGACATTTACACACTACACATAAGGCATAACATTTTGAATCATATTGGTAATGAGGATCTAGATTGGCCCTCACTTCCTTTATGTACTCAAATATTTAATATTTTTGTGGCAATTGAATTGATCCACAATTCACACTGAGTATGCAAACAATTAATCCACGACGTACTACCTAGAGGTTGGAGTATTATGGAATCCTCAAAATAGAATAAAGAACACTTCCTTGAAAACTTTAACTTTTATTGCTAACTCCATAGAGGTTTATTACATCCTTGAAAATAATAAAGAACATTTCAAACTTCAATAAACTTAAACCTTAAACAGTTGTAGCTTTGCTACTTATTCTTTAAAACATAAAAGAGCTAATTAACTATTTATGACTTCAAAATATTTGTGGCCTCTTGCCTATGTATTGCTCCTGAAACTTGCGGAGTGAAATTTAGATCTCAAGATCATCGAACTCTTCTTCAGGGTCTTCATCGGGGTCTTCCTTAGGGTTTGCATCTTCACCCATGTCTTCATCTTGATTAGGTTCACTTGCCATCTCATGTTCACTTTCGAGCTCTGCATCCGAATCACTAGAGATCTCAATGGTCGGCTCATGAGCCGCTGGGTTAGGATTCTCTGCCTCAACACCTACATTCTCATTCTCCACAGCTACATCATTTTCCTCTAGGTCATTATTTAAACTAATTCCCATAGGTTCTTCTGTAACTGAATCCCCAACATGACTTCCTACGATTTTACCGTCTCTAAACCCACTTTCTGCCGCTTCAATAATGGTGGTCAGAATTTCTGAATCATATTTCCATCTACCATCCCAAGTCCCATACTTAGCCAAGTTTGGAGTTCCATTATCAGAATGCATGTCTTTAAACTTTTCCTTGAGTTCTAGGTATGGAAATTTGTTAGGTAAGCAATTAATGATAGTGGCTGCTATGATATCCTTTCTCATTAAGATAGGTTGCCCTTGAACTTTAGCATAATATTCACATCCAAACACAATTTTCTTCACGTAAATATCTGGGGTTTCTATATCAAGTTTCTCGAAGGATCCTATATTGGTATACTTGGAAAGAAACATTTTATTCCTGAAGTAAACAATTCAAGGTCTCACTAACGATTTTCCAGCCAAAACATAAACAAGGTTCAGTAATCGATAAGTTTGGTGGAATCAAACAATTCTTTATGCACTTGTAAATGTAACACTTAAACAATTAGCACATGCACATACATAACAATCAATTTCTTATCATTGACTAGCTACTAATGCACATATAATTCTATCTTATATGCCCTTCTTATACTACCCATCTCTCATAAACTAAAGCATTAGAATCATTTATATAACGAAATAAAAGAACGAAAATATAATAAAATTATAACGTAGAGTAATAACATAAATAAAAATATAACATAAATAAAATGAAATAAGTTAAGAAAATGCGTAGCGAATAAATTCGAGAATAAAGTTATTAATTCGAAAAGATTTATATTTCCTAATTAACGAATTCTAACTCTTGAAACAACTTTAAAAAAAAAATTGAACTCCTTCTTAAAAAAAAATGTATTCATATTATTTTTATTTATTTGTTTGAATAATAAATAATAAGAAAAATAAAAATGTCCAAAGTATTACTTTAACTTGGAAAAATAATTTGATTTCGAACGTAAATAAGGAATATCGTATACTTTCAAACAAGGTAAAATGAAATCGGCTCCCCCAAAAAAAAGTACCAATTTTTGAACACTATAATACATAGAATCTCGATTTTTAAGAAATTTATTTTAAATAGGCGCCTAAAAATTTATTAAAATAAAACCTTAGCTTCTAGATACCACTTTGTAACACCCCGACAATTCTCTCTTTTCTAAAACAACATTTTAATATAAAACGTAGAGAATTATCAAGGCATTATCGCCCGTGTGAAAACGTAACGGCTTATTCAGAATTTTGCAGCGGAAAACATAAAACTAACTTTAGGTTTATAAATAATCGATTACAGGTTTAATCCCCAAAAATCAACCAACGAAAATAAGGAAATATAAATAGTTCGACAAGTTTAAAGTCCCAATTAACAAACCCAAGTCAACTTAGCAAATCAAAACTAAATACAAGCTCTCTATTCCCGATCCCAATGATGCAACATCTTCAAACCTGCAGATGGACAATGCTTATTGATCCTTAGAGACTGCTCACCAAAGATTGGGTCATCACAGGATCAATAAGGCATAGCCATGATCAACATGCACAAGCAAAAGCACGTAATCAGCAAAGCTGAGTACTACATACTAAAACAATAATAATCCTAACATAATTCTATTAAACGAACAATCCTAACATGATGTTAATGAAATATAAGTAAGGGCAAACGACACATATTAATTTGAATACCACACTTGACTAGACTAAGCTAGACTGGACTAGACTTTTATAACAAGAGTATTATTTTAATTGAAATAGGCAATGGACTAAGCTGTGTACTAGAAACTTCTTCTTCTTCACTAAGGAAGACGAGGTACGGGCGCGACTCCGTAAACCCCAATGACCTGCGATATCGAGGGACTTTTCAATAAAATAGAACCGGTGATCAATCCGGCCCCAGAAAAGCCATAGGCGACCCATGACCCCAACTCCTGATTGTCCGTCACTTTAGACGTGCACAGTCTAAAGCTATTGCTACTCAGCTTCACTTTACATGACTTAACTTTTAATACTTGGTTATGACTCATCAAACATAAATATTATATTCAACAAGTAAACACAACTTCTTTTATCTTTGAATTAAACAAGTGATCACAGAGATGTCACACAAGACTTATTCCAATTAATTCAACCTTTCCTTTAATACTGATCAACCCCTCTATATGGGTATAAGGTTTCAACTTACTAAACAAGGTCCTCGGCCCTTATAAAGTAGTGAAAAGCTAAAAGGGAACAATGAACAATCGATCTGAATCAATATGTATAATAATCTAATGTTCCCAACCAACATGTTCGCATCAATCATCCATACCAACATGCTATAATTCTCATAACGAAATATATATGCTTAACATGTCCATCCAACAATATTAAACATGCACTTTCAACATAACCTAGTTCATCAACAATTTCAACATAACCAAGTACCTCAATCGTTTCAACATAACGAAGTTCATCAATCATTTCAATATGGTTTCAACAAATCACACACATTCCAAGCACACAAGTATGTACGTACCTTGTGTAAACAAACTGATAGGCCACTTTAACGAATTCAAAAGTCACCCACAAAGAATTCTCCGCCTAAAATAATCAAGAAACGTACCCAAATCAATTCCTAATAATTTACAGCAACACTAACGTATTCTAAACACATCCTAAACATATTTAGAACATTCCCTAACATCGAAACTTAATTAATTAACTTCCTAGAATAGTGATTACTACACTAATGATCACCAATTATCATAAACTCCAATAAAGCATCCCTTTTTAAAATTCCAGCAATATAAAATAGTTTACAACTTCGCCAAACCATAATTAATATGCTTAAAATCATAAAAACAATAACCTTAATAACTCATAAACATCATACCATGATTTTAAAACTATTAAAACCTTAAAAATTCATGCTTTAATAATTAAAAATCATTATTTCAATGCAATCGCATAATCTGAAAATTGAATTTATTATTTAAACATAATATATAATCTGAAAATATAATTTAATCATAATAAATTATAATTTAAATTCAATAAACATGAATCAAATCACTAAACTAATTTAAAACCTTAACTCACATATTAATCAACCAAAACTGAAATTAATTAATTTACAATATCAATATCAAATCTGAAAATTATAATTTAGCTATAAAGATTAATAATTTAATTCAAGAAACATAAATTAAAATCAATAACTTAAATCAAAATATTTAAATAACTTAGGGTTTAAGAAATAACCAAAAAGGAGAGAAAGGAGAGTGCTGGCCGGCGGTGGTGCAGGCACGGCAGTGGTGGCGAGCTAGGAGACGCGGCTGGGCGCGGTGGAGGTTGCGGTTGGGCTGGTTGCCGAAGGTGGTGATGGCCCGCGTGGAGTAGTGACGAAACAGAGAGGAGAGAGAACGTGCTGGTCGGCGATAGGGTTTCGCGGCGGCGAGCAGGGGTGGCGGAAAGAGGTTAGCGACGAGCCGAAGGTGACTGCGGTGGTGTTGGGCTGGTGGTTGCTGGTTCGAACACAGAGCAACAAGTGAGAAAGAGGGGAAGAGTAAGAATGAAGGAGAAGCAAGAAGAAGAGGGAGAGGGAGGAAGACGAAATTACCGAACGGTAGAGGAAGCTGGCGGTGGTTCGGCGAGGCTGCCGGCTGGCGGCTGAGCAAAGGGAGGAAGAGGAAGCAGGTTCCACGAAATTGGGAGGATGAGGGTTGAGGGTTTTTGGTGCTTGATTTTCACGTGAAATTGAAAAGGGAATGGTTTTGGCTTTTGTTTCTTTTGTTTTACGTGAACTCAACAAGTGTGGGGAGTTTTGGGTTTATCTATTTGGGCTTTGTCAACTTGGGCTAGGAATTAGAATTGAGTTTGTTTGAATCCAAAACCGGTTATGATTATTTTCCAAATTCCAATGTATTTCGTAATTCAAATTCTTTTCAACATAAAATTCTAAAATCATTCTTGATTGCACAAACCGTTAAAATATTTAGGATATATTTAAATAAAATTAAATATACATTAAATATATAATAAAGTTCTAAAATCGTTAAATATTTAGAACGTAATTAAAATAAAATAAATATACGTTAATTATATATTTATTACTTAAAATTCATAAATTCTATTTAAATATAAATAATGTACGTTAATATATATTATAAAATTTATAAATTTACGGGGGATTACATCAGGTATGTATGTTATACATTGTAATCTAGCTAATTCTACTTCTTGGGTATTAGATATTGGTTGTGGCTCACACTTATGTTCCAATCCACAGGGACTAAGGAGAAGTAGAAAGCTTGATAAAGGCGAGATGGATCTACGCGTGGAAAATGGAGCACGGATTGCTGCATTAGCCTTAGGATCTTATTTTATTTCTTTTCCTAGTGGGTTTGTTTTGGAACTAGAAAACTGTTACTATGTTCCTAGTATCACCAGAAACATCATTTCCGTTTCAAATTTGGATTCTAAAGGTTTTAGTTTTCAATTTAAAGACAATAGTTGTTCTTTTGCTTTGAATGGAATTTTTTATGGTTCAGCACAACAAGAAAACGGTCTTTACGTGCTAGATACGAGCAAACACATTTATAACATAAATACCAAAAAGGCTAAAACTGGTGATTCGAATCTCACATTTCTGTGGCATTGTCGATTAGGCCATATAAACATAAAGCGCATGGAATTACTTCAACGGAAAGGAATTCTAGAATCATTCGACTTAGAGAAGATTGATCAATGCGAATCTTGTTTACTTGGCAAAATGACAAAGCAACCTTTCTCAAAGGTGGGAGAAAGAGCAAGCGAACTACTAGGGCTAATATATACGGACGTATGTGGGCCTATGAGTACGAAAGCTAGAGGTGAGTTCAGCTATTTCATAACGTTTACGGACGACTTCAGTAGATATAGCTATATTTACTTAATGAAGCACAAGTCTGAATCGTTTGAGAAATTCCGAGAATTTCAAAATGAAGTAGAGAATCAACATGGTAAGAAAATCAAAGCTCTAAGATCGGATCGAGGAGGTGAATTTCTTAGCCACGAGTTTGATGACCATCTAAAAGAATGCGGTATTCTTTCTGAATTGACTGCTCCGGGGACACCTCAATGGAATGGAGTGTCGGAACGGAGAAACAAGACCTTACTCGATATGGTCAGGTCAATGATGGGTCAGGCCGAACTTCCTTTACAGTTCTGGGGACATGCGTTGCAAACTGCAGCACTCACACTGAATCGTGCTCCGTCAAAAGCTGTTGAAAAGACTCCATACGAATTATGGACTGGGAAACTTCCAAAGTTGTCTTTTCTGAAGATTTGGGGTTGCGAAGCATATGTCAAGCGATTAATTTCGGACAAGCTACAACCTAAATCTGACAAATGTTTCTTCGTTGGGTATCCAAAGGAAACTATGGGGTATTACTTCTACAACAAGTCAGACAACAAGGTATTCGTTGCTTGTGACGGTGTCTTTTTGGAAAGAAATCATATTTCCAAATTGACAAGTGGGAGAATAATAGACCTCGAAGAGATTCGAGACGAACAACGAACTCAGAACTCTTTAGAAGCAGTTCAAGTTGATGAACCTCCAAGGTCTTTAGAAGAGCCAGTGGGAGTAGTTCCTCAAAACGTTGTTGCCCCTCGTAGGTCAAATAAAACTATTTTTCAGCCGGACAGATGGACAGGCGTCCTATTGACTGAAAACTTAGACGTTCTCATATTGGATAGTGATGAACCTTTGACTTACAAGCAAGCTATGACGAGCCCAAGCTCCCCAAAATGGTTAGAGGCCATGCAATCTGAAATAGACTCCATGTCTGAAAATCAAGTCTGGGATTTGGTTGATTTGTCGGATGGGTTCACACCTATCGGATGCAAATGGGTCTTCAAATTGAAGAAAGACAAAGATGGAATTGTATACATATACAAGGATAGATTGGTAGCAAAAGGTTACAGGCAATTTCACGGCGTTGACTACGATGAAACCTTTTCTCCAGTCGCGATGCTTAAGTCTATTCGGATAATCCTTGCGATTGCCGCTTTTCATGACTATGAAATATGTCAAATGGATGTCAAAACTGCCTTCTTGAACGGTGTTCTTCAAGAGACTATGTTCATGACACAGCCGGAGGGTTTTGTCGATCAAAAGAACCAAGGAAAGGTATGCAAGCTTAAGAAGTCCATCTACGGACTAAAGCAGGCATCAAGGAGTTGGAATAAACGATTTGATGAAGCAGTTAATAAGTTTGGCTTCATCAAGAATCAGGACGAATCTTGTGTATACAAGAAGGTCAGTGGGAGTAAAATTGCATTCCTAGTCTTGTATGTTGACGACATACTGCTTATTGGAAACGACATTCCTATGCTGGAGTCTATAAAGACTTGGCTCGGGAAGTGTTTCTCAATGAAGGACTTAGGAGAGGCACAGTACATATTGGGCATCAAGATCTATAGGGATAGATCTAAAAGGATGATTGGACTAAGCCAAAGCACTTACATTGACAAAGTTTTAGCTAGGTTCAATATGATGGAAGCCAAGAGAGGCCATCTACCCATGTCACATGGCATATATCTAAGCAAGAATCAGTGTCCCAAAACATCTGATGAGTGTAGAAAGATGAGTGGAAATCCATACGCTTCGGCTATTGGATCCATCATGTACAAGGCCGGATGTTTCGTTCGCACTCAGTGCAACGAGCAGGTACCAGTCAGAACCAGGTGAGACGCATTGGACTGCTGGCAAGAATATCCTAAAGTACCTGAAAAGGACTAAGGATCAGTTTCTGGTTTATGGTGGTACAGATGAGTTGATTGTTAAGGGCTATACGGACGCAAGCTTTCAAACCGACAGAGATGATTTCAGATCACAGTCTGGGTTTGTGTTCTGCCTCAACGGCGGAGCAGTAAGCTGGAAAAGTGCTAAGCAAAGCACTATTGCGGATTCTACAACTGAAGCCGACTACATTGCTGCCTCAAAAGCAGCAAAGGAAGTTGTTTGGATTCGGAAGTTGATCGAAGAACTTGGTGTTGTCCCCTCCATTAAAGGACCAGTGGCTTTGTATTGTGACAATAGCAGAGCCATTGCCCAGGAAAAGAAGCCTAGGAGCCACCAGAAGTCCAAGCACGTACTGCGGCGATTTCATATACTTCGAGAGATCGTTGAAAGAAAGGAAATCGAGATTTGCAAGGTTGGAACTGACGACAACGTCGCGGATCCATTGACTAAACCGTTGCCACAAGTGAAACACAACGCACATGTAGCAACCATGGGAATCAAGCATGTTGGAGAATGGCTTTGATTTTCTAAGTATTGTTTTAGAACATCTGTTAGATCTATGTTTAAAACAATTGGTTTAACCATTTCATATTTATGAAATTTATTATTTCATATTCATTTAATTGTGGTTTAGAATTAAATGATAAGTCCATGTGATTCAAATCATTCAAATGGGATGTCAAGATGGATTCTTTGGCAAAGAAACACCCATAAGTGAACTTGAATATTGAAGTCACAAAGGATCCCTAGTCCAGGTCATTGAAAGGTGGACGACCAATGACTAATGAAGATTAGATTGCAAGTAGATTACTTAGTTCTGTTTCTTGAACTAGAGTGACTGGATGTCAGAATCTTTTGCATAGATACTTATTGGATCTTGTATCGGATTTACCATGAGAACGCTTTAAGAGATTAAAGTCATGTCATAGGTAGTTCTCATTAGTGGTGATTAGAAACCGTTCCTCAGAACATGAGCGATTATGTCTGCTCGTTTGAGAATTAGTTCGCTTTGATACTAGCTAAACGTCGCACCGTAAAAGGAGGCTATAAAAGCAGTTATTGGGCGTACTATGAATCAAAGTGAGTGTTCATAGATTGCAAGAAGGGATTGTCCTCCTATCTTTGATAGGATATGGTGTTGTTGTGTAACAAGGCCTCTCGGAGAGTTAGATACTGTAAAATGCATGGCCGTGCTCAGAATGGTTAGGCTTAACCTTCTGCAAAAGTTTGACAGTTGAACTCTGTAATCCGAGAAACACTTCTGGACCTAATAAAGATGGCTTGGATCTTACCTTATGTTCAGTAAGTAACACTAAGCGACAAAGGAATGTGGATGCACACTTGTCTGAATGACAAGTGGGAGATTGAAGGAAATATGTCCTTCACCCAAGGTGCATTAAGTCTAATACCAAGGTTCAGATTAATTGCGAACAATTAATTCAGTGAGATCAAGTGATCGGAACAGCTAGCTGGAGCAATGCTTCCGATCAGTGAGTTCTAATGGATATTGAACTCACAACTTACTCTTGACTGAACCTACAAGGTCACACCAATGACACGTAACAGATCACCGGATTAAATGAATCGAAAATTCATTTAATAGCTTTTCGGGAGTTAAGTTGGAAACGTATTATACGATACGACCTTGCATCGGAATCGTATATCGTATCGCGAATATTCGTAAGCTAGGCGAAACGAATAAATCGTATCGTACGACGGTGATTCGTCGTATACGAAACGATAAATAATATATCGGAAATATATTAAACGCGAATAAGAAGAGCGGCCCACGAGCCGAGTGCACGAAGCACTCGAGGCCCATGGGCGCGCGCGCTAGGCGAGCAAGCAAAGGCCAAGGCAACACGGCAGCGCTGGCCCATGGCCGAGCGGAGCTGCGCGTGTGCGTGCGGGCCTGTGCAGCGACACAGCCACAGCAGCGAGGCCCATGGCCCAGCGCACTGTGCTTGTCTCACGCGTGGCTTGCTGGCCGGCCTTGCCTCCGGGCTTGGTCGGTTAGTAAGGTTATGTAAATAACCTTATGACCTAATTTCCAAGTTACTGCAATCACAATTCAGATTACTCAAAACCCTAGAGACACAGAGAACCCTAATTCTCTCTGTGCCTCCAAAGTGAGTTCTTCTCAAAAGGCAAAGTATCTTGATTAATTGTCTAAGCTACCATTATCAAGACGGATCTGATCGTGTCGGTGAACCAAGTAGAGGAACGACAATTGGAGTTCTTTGTTCGTGTTCGTTGACGGATTATTGTGGAAAACACGCTTCGAATGTAAGTATGCTTAATATGTGCTTTATACATGTTTCCTGGCTTTGGGGATTGTTCCGCACATGTTATTATGTTTAACTGTATTCCCCTACAATAATAATTGTGTGTTGTGTTCTTTTCACGTCGAACTTAGGGCCCTATTTATAGAAAAGAGTTCGTGGAAAGATAGAATTGTAGAACTCTAATCCACGAGGAATTAGGAAAGAATACGTCCCGGGTAATTTCAGCGCCCAGGGCTGGGCGCCGAAGATTTTGGCGCCCAGAGCCAGGCGTTGAAAATAGGGTCTGGGTCGTTTCTCTGTCAGATTAGGATTCTTAGAATCCGGAGTGTATGAGACTTTAATCGAGTCTTTTAGTGCGTATTAATTTTATGATGGAATGCATCTGGGCCCGTTACGAACTCTAGGCTCGTTAGGATTTTAATTAATACGTGACTCTTATTTTCGAATCGTATTAGGAATAGGATTCTCTCGCAATTTCTATCTCATTTAGGATTTATGTTGGAGTGCAACACCTAATTCTGACAGGTTTCTATCTTTTATGACTTGCCACTTTTAACAACTACCCATTACGGCAGTTACTATTTTTAGCAGGTTTCCATAAATAGCAGGTTTCTATAAATAGCAGGTTTCGGGTGAAATGAATAGGGGAATTAAGATTCGTTATTTTATAGGAGATGCGTTGTCAAGTTGAGATTTATGTTCTCATCATCGAACCTTCCCTTTCGGGAATGGGGACAAAAGTAGGTGTCTACAGTTAGCCCCCACTTTGACTGAGTCTTGGAGTAAGACGATGGTCAAAGTACTAGACGGAGTGCGTCACACAAGTCATGGTGACCTGCTTTTGCGAGGGTCTCACGAGCCCCCGAGTGATAACATTTGACTTAAGGGTCATCACTTGAAGTGTCGACATATCCCTCACGTGTCATTGGGATTTGTCAACGGATAGTATAGAAACTCCCTCACTTTGTCATTGGAAGTATCTAAAGAGACGTAGAAACTCCCTTACTTTGTCATTGGGAGTAGCTACAGATGTTTACGAAATTAAAGCTATAAAGTGTAATTGGGCCTGGCCAAGCCCTACCACGGGGTAAAAATGTTTTTAAAGATTCTCATTTTCAAGGCTAGCTAAACGAGAAAACCCCCTTGTTTTTATGGGACGTAAAACGAAGGAAAATCCAGCACATCGTTCTTTTTTGGAAAAACGGAAAACCAATCCCTTGATTTTTTGGAAAAGGGAAAACCAGAAAAAGTTATCGCTGCAGCGACTAAGGACCTGCGCGGTTAGTGACGCAGACCCCGCCCGCTGAAGGTGGGCGAGCCTGTCCGCTGAGGGTGGACGCCCCGTCCGATAGAAGCGGACGAATCTGTTTTGATGTTTTGAAAATAAGGACCTACGCGGTTTGTGACGTAGACCCCGCCGGCTGAAGATGGCGAACCTGTTTTGTGTTTTTGAAGATTTCATTTTCGAAAACTGAGGACCTGCGCGGTTAGTGACGCAGACCCCGACGGCTGAAGATGGTGAACCTGTCCGCTAAGGGTGGACACCCCGTCCGATAGAAGTGGACGAATCTATTTTGAAATTTGTTTGTGCTTTTTGAAAATAAGGACCTACGCGGTTTGTGACGTAGACCCCGCCGGCTGAAAATGGCGAGCCTATTTTAAATTTGAAGACTTTATTTTTCGAAAACTGAGGACCTGCGCGGCTAGTGACGCAGACCCCGCCTGTTGAAGGTGGGCGAGCCCATTTTGAATTTCTTACTTTTCTTTTCATTTTGCCTATGTAGAAGGGCTTTTGTGTTTACAACCTGTTGGTGGGTCGCAATATTCCCTGATTAAGTGTGTCCTATAAGTGGGCCCACACTGTGTGTATTTCTGTTAACGATATTTTTTTAAAAAAATACCGTTTTTTTTTTTGAGATTATCCAAACACGGGACTGTGTATAGCGTAGTCTGGGAATATTGTTTTAACTTTGCATACTTTCTTTTGAAATATATATTTTCTTTCGAACCCCCAAGCATTCGTGCTTGACGGTCATTTCTTGTCAAAGAGGTTCCTTGGGGATACGCATTTTGTAATGTCCTTGATCATGTTTGGGATTGTACTCGTAAGTGCGAGCGATCTTTGTAGTGGTGTGCTACTCTTGACAAAGTCGTGAGGTGCGACTTTCAGTAAGCAAATCGGCAATTTTCGAGTCGAATGGATGCGGCAGGGCCCAATAGAAGTTAGGGCCTTTTTTGAGTCTGGGATCATTTTCGGCGCCCATGCCTGGGCGTTAAAGATTTCGGCGCCCAGCGTTGGGCGCTGATAATGAATTCTGGCGATGTTTCTTGCTGACACAGTTGGCCTCTTGTTCGTTCGTTTTCTTCTCTTTTTTTTTTTGAACGTGTTCGTAAATGTTCGATACTTAGAAAGATGATATGTATGTGCGAACGAGCGTTCATAGAATGGCCGTTGTGTGCGGTCCATTAATCAGTTTGCTTGAATCATTTTTTTTTTTTGAGCAACGACTGATTTTGAATAGTTTGCTTAGAAGCTTGATAGGGTTCAGGCCCATTCACGAGGTGGGCTCAAACGTCGTGCCCTTTCGATTGTTCAAACATTTGCTTCAAGATTTTTTTATTTTGCTATGATTGTTTCGTAGCTTGGAGCCCCCAAGTATGCATGTTGGGATGCTTCCTTTTGGCGTACGATTTTGTAGGTTCTTTTGAGAAAGATGCCTTGGGGTTCCGCTCGTGTAGGTGCGAGCTATCCCTTCCGTGGTAGGTAATGTTTTCCTACCTTTAATCCTTAATGTAGAAGTCGTGTGGCTTGCATTTTGAATTTGGGCGATAAGTAGTCTTTGCCTCTTACTCTTGGTCGTGCCTACATTAGTGCGATATGCCTTACTCACTTTTTTTTTAGACTTGTACCGTGGGACGGTTGAACTTATGGTGCGACGTAGGCTTGTGTGGCCTAACGGCATGTCTTAGAACATTCCTCCAGGTGTTGGGATATCATTATTATTTTTTGTATTGGGGTACTTCATTACGCCTCGTTCAGGTCCTCGAACAAGTGTAGCACCTTCTGCGTGGGTGTACAAGGCTTGTTACTTCGTTTGATGCGAGGGTTCATAGATGTTTCTTCTTTGTTTTTATCCTTGATTTTTTCTTTCGCTTTTGCTTTGGAACGACGTAGACTGTGTAACGGGCGCTTATAGGGCGAGCGTTATGCGCAGTAGTTTGACCGGAGTTTTGGTGACTCGCGATTTTCAGTTACCCTTGATAGTGGGGTGACTTTATATATTCTAAGTAGTGCTTTAGAATTTGGGAGGGGTTGTAGCCATTCTAAGGTTCGTTTTACACGATTAAAGCTTAGGATTGTGCCCCTATGACGTGTGTATAGCATTAGCGTCGAGAATTTGCGATAAAATCGTCATTTCGAGCAGTTTTAGAGTGTTTTTCTCAAGCCCCCAATTGTAGCTACGGGATTGTCTTGGTGCTATAATGCTTGGCATACGTTTTTATGCATTCATGGCGACATGGATCATGAATAGTTTGAACCAGACTCGTTTAGTGCGAGGTACGTTCGAGTAGTGATTTGCTACTTTTCTTGTAAATGTCGTATTGTGCGACATTGCCATGGTCAAGGTAGTCACATGTTAAAGTGTGCCTTTTACCAAAAGCTAGGTGCCTTTCTTTACCCATAATCATATTTAGAAATCCTTTTGACTCACTTGCAACATCGAGATAAACACATACTTAGCTTAAACCAACGACACTTTATTATGTTCGAAGAAGTCTTTTGAAAATTATTTGAAATCCGAGTCCTACTGTGTACAAGCCGAGGTGTCCTAAGTAAGTTGACTTATAGAAGGGTTCGTGCATGATTACATGAGTGAATCAAAGTACTGTTACGATTTTTGGAATGTTGTCTAAGGATTTGCTGGAAGCCAGGGTGCAGGCGTCAAGGTATTACTTGTGCCCGTGTGGCACACGCTTTGGGCTTTTTAGGGCCATCTTTTCCAGAATTGCGGGAATATAAACCGCTTTCGAATTGACTTAGATTTACTTGGTGTATGTCTGTACAAAAGGTCAAGGTATACTTAGTTCTTTCCCTAGCTCTTTCATTGCAATCTTTAGCCCCCAGTTGCTATTATGTCTTCTCATTAATGATGCTTTCAGATTTCGATTTTAGATGCCCGTGTCATATGTCTGAGTAGGGTGAGCCTTGGTTAAGTGCCAGGTCCTATTGACAATGTCTGATTTTTTCAAAAGGGATTCACAAGCATTTGAATTACCATGAACGGGTGCCCTGAGTTCGAAGGAACGATGGGGCGATGCCGTAGAACAATCCTCTTTATTGCAAGCTTACTGCCTTTACTACTTATTGGCGATTATGACTGTGTCTAGTGGTGAAAGAAGGTATTTAAGCGAACGACTATGTCTAGTGGTGAAAGAAGGTCTTTAAGTGAGTTAGGTCGCTTTAGGGAGGGTCAAGTCGAGTACTTTAGAGGTCATGGACGCTTGCACTAGCCTCCATTCAATTGAGGTAAAGCGATCTTTTGAGACTTGGCTAAGTGCCTAGGAGTGTGAGTGCTCCTTCTGGCAAGGGTACGTGACCTTATTGGGTACGTGCCCTTATTATTTTTCGATGTGTGCTCGTTTTGGCATCTTGATGACTTGGATTCTTCCATTGACTTAAATGTTTCTTTCGACTTGGGTTGCAAGTAATTAAATTTCAATAAGGGACTCTATTTCTTATTCTTGTTATTCTATAGGCTCTAACATCTTTGCAAATTGGTTGGACCGAATCATGGATTGCCTACGTATCCGCCTTAAATAGATTTAATTTGGAATCAGGTCTTGCGTAGTTCTTAGCCAGAAAATGGTTTCTCAGAATGCCGATTTTAAACAAGTACGTTAGAGTGGAGCCATAATGTTTGAAATAGGGTGAAATAAGTGAATTTTATTATTATTTTAATCTGCCGCATTGCTGTAAGCCAAAATTTTGTTTATTTTTTTATTTTTTTTGAGTACATGTATATTTTTTGGTGGTACGTATATCTCCAAGTGTTCGTTATTTTTCCGTGCATGTGCGGATAAAATGACGAGCACTTCTGGACAAAATTTGGCAAGCAGAGAGATTCAGCGCCCAGGCTGGGGCGTTAAAGATTTCGGCGCCCAGCTGTAGGCGCTGAAAATGATTTCTGGGCGGATCTTTTTTGGTGCGCTAAATGCTTCTTTTTCTTTTTAGACGAACTTTTAAAGGCGCTTTGCAAAGTTTGCTTTTTTATTATTTTTTGTACTTTTCATTGGTCTTCTTTTTTTTTTATTCGTGACTCAAGACAGCTTGAAAGATGGGTTAAATGAGTTGTATAGGTATTAGTCAAGCACGAGGATTACATCTGCTAGGGTTCACAATTTGCGGCCTCAAGCTAGTGTCACGAGTTTACATCAATCAAGGCCAATGAGTAGCATAGGGACGGCTCAAGGGTATATCAACAGGACGTATCCAAACAAGTTATATGGTCATTATGCTAATGGTGGTGTAAGAGCAGGTTTGGGCTTTGGAAATAATGGGTATGACGCACGTGTCAATGGCCGTGCGTGGTTTGCGGATGACAACAAGTTCAAGAACAAGAGTCGAGGTAATGGTTTCTTAGGTTATGGCAATGAGAACATGGATGGGTTAAATGAGCTGAACAGGGGCCCCAGAGTGAAGGCGTCTAAGAACATAAGGGTTGGAAAGGGTAGACATCGTAGAATTTTATGATTTGGATTGGTTGACTCAATTCTTTTTCCTTCGTTTACTTGGGTAAATTTCGCACTTTGGGAGGTATGGGCTAAGTATTTCATGGCTCGCTCTTTTCGCTCTCCCCTTTTCTCTTTCTATTTTCTCTTTTTGCTTGGGATTTCTCCCCAATATAAATCCTTCAAATTTTTTTATATTTGGGCTAAAAGGTAGATGGTTGTGGTCTTTGAGTCACGAGGCGAGACTGAGTGAGCCTCGTTTGATAGGCCTATAGTGGACCTTTAACTTTAGTAGGCCTAGGGTGGACCTTTAGCTTTAGTAGGCCTAGGGTGGACCTTCAAATTGTCTTACTTTGCAAGCGTATTTAGTCGTTTCTTAAAATGTGCAAATAGCGTAGATTCAAAATGTTGTTTTTACCTTATTGAAATTTAACGAAAGAATTACATCGAAAATAATTTTTTTGTTTCTTTTCAGACTCCAGTTTCTGGGATTTAATTGGAAGTTGTGATTTAGACTCGAACTTTCATTAATCTTTCTGATTATAACCCGTGTATGAATACAAGGAGGTGGCCTAAACTTAAAATAATGACGTGGCGTAAGCCTATAATACTTGACCAAGCGACTCTCAGACTTAGGCTAATTGGACCATAACTTTCGTTGGTTGACACTTTAGATTTTAACCCTTGAGTGTTGATTTGTCACACGCCATTTTGCTTAATGTTGGCAGGGTAGTTAGTTGGGGAGATCGAATTTTCATTTTTTCAAGACTAGAATCATTAGTGTGGCTTCCCTCTTAGTGTGTATTGCTTTACCACAATGGTAGCCCTATGGTATGCCGATTTGGGTATTCTCATGGTTGGTCATGTTGCATTCATGGAAAATCTTTTATTCCGTACTTAGTAGTATTTCAAGGAGCGAGTGACTCGAGAGGACTATGATAGTCATGACCCAATGTGATCATAAGCCTTGAGGCCATTAATTTTTTTTTTTGCCAATGGTATTGACACCTTAGGTTTACTTTGGGGGTTGTGCGACTATGGGGGAATGATTTTCAGAATGTGACTGTTTCCATTTTGCAAATACTATAATATATTCTTTTTATTGGTGAGAGAGAGTATTGAGGCCGTACGTTCTTAGCAAGGGATGACAATTACATATGGGTGCTTATTGATTTAAATGTTAGGAAGTGAGACTCAATATGGTTTAACCTTTTAACTTGCAGAACGACACCAAGCATTAGGACCGATTCTATGGATAAGACAACTAAGACTTAGGATTTAGATTGTACTTGGGCATAGCCTAGTCTAGACTCGGATTTATTTTTTTATTCGAACATTATTTTTCTTTGAAGACTCTATTTGAACATTATTTTTTTGAATACTTTGCCCATGTGACATTCAAGGTCATTTAATTAGCATGCTCGGTTTTGGTGCCGAGCATTGTTGTCGTAGGAGGCCTAACAACGACACAAAGACTTATTTATTTTTATTTTTTAGTCGCTTTTAGAATCGAGCGCTTTTTCATAAGCCCTCGTAGCAACCCCCCCTTTTTTTTACGAAAAGTTTTTTGTGCTACGTATTTTCTTCATGCGTGGGCACCGAGGCTGCTGTGCCTGACCAAAAGGCTAGGCAACAACTTCAGCGCCCAGCGTAGGGCGTGAGAAATTCTGCCGCCCAGCCAGGGGCGTTGAAAATGCGTCCCTGGCTGGTTCTCGTTTTCTACTTGCGTCTATTTTTTGTTTATGCGACTTTGATTTTGCGTGCTTGCCTAATAACGTCCTTTTGTTAGGTTATGATACATATGACAATTCATAAATCATGCGGAAAAACCATTTAGCCAGGAATACATATTATTTACACATAATCATATAGCATAGTTTAGATGCATACTCTTTGTTGCGTGCCTTCCCTAGCTGCGCCCGAACCGAACAAGTACAAGTCTTTAGGACTCCAAGTGTCGTCCCTCCGTAGATAGTCCACAGCACGTCCGGATCCGCCTTAAGATTGACCAACTAGAATCGCCCTTAAGGTACTAATAATTTTCGGCACTTTTAGGCAAGATATGTGACTGAATTTTTCTCTCAAAAAGTCACTTTGAATACTTGAAAAATCGTTATAAATTGTGAACCCAGGCCACATATTTATAGGGGTATGGAAAGAGAATTGGAATCCTACTAGGATACGAATTAATTAAATTAGAATCCTAGTGAAACGCTTATTTAATTAATTTATCAAATAGGATTAGGAATTTAATCATTAAACGAATCCTGTACGTTTTAGGTTTCGTATGTGAACACAAACACACACGCACGCACAGCAGCCCACGAGGGGAAACATGCGCGCGCGCGCACAGCCCGAGCAACGCAGCCCACGACTGCCGCAGCCTTGGGCGCGCGCTGGGCCTGCCTTGCGGTGGGCCTGGCGCTGCCTTGGGCTGGCGTGTTGTGGCGCGCGTTTCCCTTGCTGGACGTGGGCCTGGCTTCGTGCTGGGCCTTCGTCTAGCAAGCTCGTCCGATGCTAATTCGTACGACGCGCTTCCGATTAATTTTCCGATTCCGGAATTCATTTCCGATACGAACAATATTTAACATTTCCGATTCCGGAATTAATTTCCGTTTCGAACAAATATTTAATATTTCCGTTTCCGGAATTATTTTCCGATTCCGATAATATTTCCGATTCAGACAATATTTCCGTTTCCGGCAATATTTCCGATTCCGGCAATATTTCTATTTCCGATAATATTTTCCGATACGTACCATGTTTCCGTTTCCGGCAACATCTACGACTTGGATAATATTTATATTTCCGACACGATCCATATTTCCGTTTCCGGCAATATCATCGTTTCCGGAGTATTCATTTCTTGCCTGTGACAATCTCAGCTCCCACTGAAACCAAGATCCGTCGATTCCGAATATCCATAGATGGAGTATCTAATGCCTTTAAATACTTGATCCGTTTACGTACTATTTGTGTGACCCTACTGGTTCAGTCAAGAGTAAGCTGTGGATTAATATCATTAATTCCACTTGAACTGAAGCGGCCTCTAGCTAGGCATTCAGCTCACTTGATCTCACTGAATTATTAACTTGTTAATTAATACTGAACCGCATTTATTAGACTTAACATAGAATGCATACTTGGACCAAGGGCATTATTTCCTTCAGTCTCCCACTTGTCCTTAGAGACAAGTGTGCATTTCCTAATTCCTTTGTCGCTCGATGCTTGCTCTTGAACATAAGGTAAGAGTTGTCATCCTTATTATGTCCAGAGGTGTTTCTCGGTTTCAGAGTTCAACTGATCAAATAAACAGATAATCATAGCCTATGATTCATCCGAGCACGGCCATGCATTTCACAGTTTCTAGCTCTCCGAGTGGCCTTGTACAACTTTTAAGCATCTCATCCCGATTTATGGGAGGACAATCCCAATCTTGCGATCTTGAGATTAGACTTCGTTTAATAGGTGATTACCTGAGCGTTGCCTTTATAGCCTCCTTTTACGGTGCGACGGTTGGTCAACGTCAAAGCAACCAGTTCTCAAACAAGTAATCTCAAATCACTCAGGTATTGAGGATTTAGTGTCTAATAATTTTAATGAAATTTACTTATGACAGATTTTCATCTCTTACAGTAAAGTTTCATAGGTCTTGTCCGATACTAGTCTTCCCAAAGCAAGTATCTATGCAAATGATTATGACATTGCCATGTCCACATAGTTCAAGAAACAGAACTACTAGTCATCTTGCATTCTAGTCGTCTAACGTTTTCTATGCGTCCAATTTTATAGAAAACTCCGACTAGGGACCATTTTCAACCTTTGACATTCAAGTTCACTTGATAGACATTTCTTAGTCACAGGACTGGTCCTGACAGTCTATCTTGAATATATATCGTCAAATTTGAAGGGACTCATCATTTAATACTAAACCAAGATTAAATGGAATATGAAAATACATTTCATATATGATAAATGTTCAACCCCAATGTTTTACAACCATGGGCCTCTAACCCATCTTTAAAACATTTCATGGAATTCAAAGCTATGCTTGATTTCCAGTGCTACAACGTGAGTGTTGCTTCTCACTTGTTGCATAGGTTTAGTTATCATGCTTTGCCAATCTTAATATCCTTTTCATCGAATGATATTCGAGATAGGATGATAAGATCTTTTGAGTTTGTTTATTATGTGATCTAGTCTTTCTTACTTCGATAGTGGTTCTACGCATTTTGCAATGAAGAGCCATCAAGTTAGCAGACGTTTTTCTTGCTTCAAGAGTGGTTCTACGCATTTTTCAATGAAGAACCATCAAGCCAGCAGATAGGTGATCTACCCAAGTTCAGTGAAGAACTTTAAACAACCCTGTTTTATTGCTTCTTAGGCAATAATTACTTTTACTTCAACTGTATAGGTTGCTAGTGATGCTTTGTTTGGATTTACCTATCCAAGCAGTTCATAGATATGTGGAAGACTCTCCAACTATATCTTAGAACATAGAAATTATTATTTTAATTTCCCACGCAACAACTCATGGTCTCCAATCCATGTTGCCATTTCAAAACACGATGCTCTATAGCTCGTCCTTATCAATGGTTAACTCCAAAGGGTCTTGCTTGATCCTTTGCCAGTGTTTATGCGTGTAGCATCAATATTTAGCATATCTTTATTTCCTTGAATCAAGAACTATTCCTATGTACCTTTTCAAGTACCATAAGTATTCTTGATCTCAATCTAGTTGATCTTCACTTAGATCAATAGAGATTGGTATATGTTCGTCATGCCTAAAGTCATACGATACGTTTTTGGCGATCCTCATATTATATCATACATGATAAATTCTTTTACAGAATAATTCCCAATAGAATTCTATTCATGTAACTTTAGCTTATCTAGTTTTAGTAGATACTAAATTCAGCTAAATTCTTTGACATATAATATAGGTTAAGAATCTCATTTAGACTCTTTGATGTTTAACTTAGTAAATGCTTATACATAGTTCAAACATCCTTTACTTAGATTTATTCACATGGGTCGAATATCTCCAATGGAGACTTTCGTGTTTGATTTAGTAAATGCCATTACTTAATCCAAAACAATATCATAAGATCTTTGTAAATAGATCTTAATACCCAGTATGTACTAAGTTTCGCCATGGTCCATCATTGATGAATAATCTCAAATCTAAGTCATTAGCATTTGAATGTTATTTTACAATGGAGAGATATGTGTGTGATACACATAGGACCAATTAAGTTTTTATGTACTCCCACTAAACTTCTTATATATCTATAAGAATCATGTATATTTTATGAAACTAAAATACTTATTAGCTTCATTAAAATATAGTTCCAATCCCCAATTGCTTGCTTAAATCTGTACTTAGATTTTATAAGCTAGCTTTCTCTTTCAAGCATTTATTTGGATCCACAAATCCTATGACATACCATGTACATAGTTTATTCCAACATTTGATTGAGGAATACGTTTTGTCATTCAATTGCTATATGTACCAATATGCAATCATTGCTTGAATTATAGACTTGAGCATTACGATTATGCATGAGGTTTCAACACAATTCACACCATGAATTTGCTTGTAACCTTTAGCAACTAATCTCGCTTTGTGTGTGAACACAATTTCATGTTTGATGGTTTTTATCCTTAAAACAAACTTGCAACCAATAGGTGTGAACCTATTCTTGCAAATCAACAAAATTTCAATTTTGTCATCAAAACATTGAGTATGTTTTATGGCCTTTAACCATTTAAAACATTTGAGTCTATATATGGCCTCTAACCATTTTAGGGAATCTTGGTTTCGTCATAGCTTTCTTACAAGTCACAAACTCATTAATCTACATGATAATAGTTTGACTGCAAGTTGTAGGTTTCTTCACTATTTAATAGAAGAATCTCATAGTTTCATTGACCTGATCTCTATGTTTCTTCACTATCTAATAGAAGAATCTCATAGTTTCAGTGACTTGAATTCTATGCCTACTTGGGTATAGAACATCAAACAATAGAATATCAATAGCCACTTGAAAGTCCTTTGAATATTCTGTTCTCCTTGAAGCACTTGTAAAGTCTTCTAAGAGATGTCTATTCTTTAAAGCCACTTCTAAAGTCCTTAAAGAATAAGTTCGGATTTTCTGAAGCACTTCGAAAAGCCTCCGGAATGTCCGTTTATGTTTGTTGTTCGCCTCGAAGACTTTCGAGGTCTATTTTCTCCCACTTGTCATTTTGGAAATGAATCTCCAAAAGGACATTATTTCGAGCAAACAAACATTATGTTCTCAAAAATTCGTGGTAGAAACAATACCCTTGTGTCTCATTTGAATAAATTACAATGAAACATATATCTATACTTGGGCCTTAGTTTGTCGAATGACAAACACTAAGCTCCCACTGAGTTTTGCGACTCTCTAGATATATTTTATGAAAAGTTATTCTAAAATTACTTTTCAATAGCTTTGACGAATTTGGTTTAGTTTGGTGGTAGTTGAGCATTTTGTTATAGAAATTATAGGAAAAGTCTTTATGATTCATCATTGATCGAATCAAGTACTAATTGACTTCGATCATTCCAACATAGATATGCCATATTTTATGGAGCTAGATTGTGAAATTACAACACACAATCATTGATGATCATATTTGGTCTCAAGTAATCATCAACGTGATCTAACCTAGATCTTTATGATTTCTTGCCAAGTGGATTTTATACTTCTGAATCTTTGAACTAGCCAAACAGATTCAACTTATATCACATTTGAGTAAATAAACCTATATTCACTCAAATCCATGTGAAATAATAAAGTCATAAAACCTTTCTTTAGCTTTGAACTCTATCGTCTAGGCGTTCTAACAATAGTTCATATTCTTTGTTACTTTCAACAAGTAAGACTAGTCGTCTTAAATTGATCTAGAAATCAATGAACTTTCAAAAGTCCATCAAAATAGAGCTTATGAATGTTAACTTGTTGATATGGTCTAAGCAACAATGCCAAAGATTAGTGGAACTCAAATCAAGGGGTTGATTTGAACCTAGTAAAGTTCTTTAAAGAGTTGTTTGTTTTAATCAAGCATATTGACTCAACCTGTAATTGACCATTTCATAAAATAAACAAACAAACATTGTTTTTGTTTTTCTTGAATGTGAGTCTTTCTGTGTTTGAAGCAGAAATTTAGGTATGCTGATTATGGAACAAAATAGCCATTAAGTTCCAGCCTTTGAAAGGACTTAAAACAAACTTAGATGACCCTACAATTAATGTAGCATTGCCATGCTTCATTTCCCACTTGTAGGTCATTAGTGTATCCTAGCTTCCATTGTTTGAGTTATTACCGAAGTAAGAACCTCAAGCGGTATATGATACCAAGGAAGTTTGATTGCTAGGTCACTTCTCTTTAAACATAAACTTATAGGTAGAAACGGAATCGTGAATTCCTTTCATTTGTTCCTTTGTTTTCCTATTTCTTGTACCCTTTCTTATAGTCTAAAGAATTGAATTCTTTAGTGTTGACTTTTATACTTTGTTAGACATGTCCAATGTCACCCCAACAAGGTTCTTACCATTTAATTTATGTTGAATATTTTGTTTCAACTAGATGATCTTACCAGAAGCTTCTAAAGTTCTCTAAGCATCGATCTATTCAAATGTCTAGGGACTAGACTCATTCGAGAATTAAATGGACAAAGATATTAGGTTGTTAACCATTGGTAAAGCTGAGCGTTTAAACTCAATGCTTTATGATCTCAAAACTACATTGTATTTTGAATTCACAAGCACCAATCGGTTTGCCATTCGATTTTGATATTCGAAAACAACCATAAAAGTCGATATAAGAAACGTACATTTTAAATTGCTCACTTTCTCTCTTTTCCGTGAATCGTTCTTGGATTCACTACCAATCGAGGAAATTTACTGTTACCTTTCTAAAAGGATTTATTGCAGTGCAAGATATTTAATTATAAACAATAATTAAAACATACATTGAAGCATGCAAAGTCTAAACATTTATCATGAATAATAACTTGAAATTAAAGCAACCATGCAATTCAAACAAGTTATTAGCATTTTATTCGATTTTATTGTTCCGGCAGGTGTGAATAAAATGATTCCAAGACCCTAAAACCATTGAAGAATTAAGCACAGTTTGTCGACTCAATTCTAAAACATTTTAGGTAAGCAAAAGCCTTTTGCTAATAGTCTAGAAACTACTCTTGGTTGATAGGTACGTCTAAGAACTTATTAGGTAAACCTATCGATTTTGCCACGACATAAAAGGACTCCTTACTTATATCGTTGAGTTTCACCAAAACTAACATGTACTCACAATTATTTGTGTACCTTGCCCCTTTAGGACCAATAAGTAACACCTCGCTGAGCGAAAACTATTACTAGATTGATGTAAAGGATATCCAAGCAAGTGTATATTTTGGCATGGCACCTTTTAACTCAATTTTTAAGTTTGGAACTGAAGGCTCTTACTATGTTGGTTAGATTTTAAGTGAACTAAAATCCTTATTCATGCAACATAATCAAGCTATTGATCTCATGCATTTTAAGACATATTTAAAAGCAATAAATAACTTAAAACATGCATAAGATAAGTGTGATCTAGTATGGCCCGACTTCATCTTGAAGCTTTAACTTCAAAGTCCGTCTTGAAAATCTCCGTGGGAGGCACCATTTTCTTCAAATAGGATAAGCTATAATTAAAACTAATTACAACTATTTGATGGTACGCAGACCATATTTGAATTGAAAAACGACTTTGGTACTTTAGACCAATTACATTCAAATTAATGGTACGCAGATCATATTTTCTATCCTATTTGGGCCATACTAGTCACTTCATAACCTGCAAAACAGTACATATACAATATATACCATTCACCCATTCATTATCATGAATGGCCCACATAGCTGGTTAGTAAAACACATTATGCATCATGTAAACATTTGCAGCAATTAATCAAGGGCACCAATAATCTACCAATTATTCAGTCCTTATTAATTCTAATCAAGTTGTTTTAACCTTAAGGTTTTGTAGACCTAATCAAGAGTTTATGACTAAAAGGGCTCCCACTTAAACCAATAAATTCATATGCTTTACTAATTTTAAACATAAAAATGTATTTCTAGTCTAACCGGAAACATACAAATTTAATTAAAATTTAAAGCTCATATAAATTTATAATTGAATCCACAAATTTTAATTTAATTTCAGTCGTATTTAAATTATTTCATGATTTTAATTTTAGTAAAATAATTAGAATAAATAAAATTTATTATAATTACAATATTCAAAATTAAAATCCAAGAAAATAATTTAAATTATTAATTTTAAAATTAATTAAAATTACGTAAACTGAAAATTTCAAATTAAAATTTCAAAACGATCTAATCGCAACGCAAACACCTCACGCATCACACGCCCATAGCTGCTGCTTCTACCCTTCGCAAGCCATCGCGCGAGCTGGTGCTCGCTGTGCGCGCGCCAGCGCTCGATGCACGCGAGCATGTGCTCGTTGTGCGCGCGCCAGCGCTCGATGCACGCGAGCCATCGCTCGCTGCGTTCGCTCGCTAGCGCTTGCTGCACGCGGGCCAGCGCTCGCTTCGTGCACTCTCCAGCGCATGTTGTGCGCGCTCGCTAGCGCACGCTTGGTGCGAGCCAGCGCTCGCTGCGCGCGGCATCGACGCTGGGCGCAGCACTCGTGGCACGCGAGCTTGCGCTCGCTGCGCGCGAGGCTGCGCGCGCTTGCGCGAGGCAGTGCGCGTTGTGGCGCAGCTCGCTTGCTGCCCACACGCGACTGCCGTGCCTTGCCTTCGCCCATGCCCATTCGTTCATTGCTCATAGCCCACGACACAAGGCAGGGCTGCTGCCTTGTGCTCGTGCACCATGCCCTTGCTCATTGCATTCGTGCCGCATGGGCGACGAGCTCCCTTGCTCGTCGTCACATGCCCGCACTATACAACACCCCTTAAGGGTAACACGTAGCGTCCATTGCTTTGTGCGTGCAAGTTATATGAACGAATCGCATAAAATTTAAAAAATTTATATTTAAAATTAAATGCCAAATTAATAAATTAATATTAATTTCATAATTTTAGGGCGAAAAATCGAAAATTTATTATTCAATTGATTTCCGATTAACATGGATTCAAGTTTAGGTCATAAAAATTTAAAATTTGTCATAAATTTACAATTTTTATGGTGGTTTTTAATCATAGGTTTCTAATTAAATTATAATTAATTATGAAAATCAAATTAATTCTAAATTATTCTAATTTTCAACAAATTAATCATAATTACAAATTAGATTGCATAATTAACAAGGCTAGGCATTCAAACTTGTTAAACATATACAGTAGGTCAATCAAAAATTCAAGATTTATAAACAAGAATCGCAAATATTTAATTTAACATCTTAAATTTACGAAATTTTGCATTCGAAAAACTAAAACCTTCAAAAAATTTTAGAATGCCTTTTACATGCGGAATTGACACAAAAATCACTCGATTTGGATGAGTAACGAAGAGACTGCCGAAAAACTGCGTACGTATAATTAAATAAACGCAATTTGCAATTAATTAACAATTACGAAAATTAATCACCCCTTTTAATTCTTGCAAATTTGTAATATTTAACCATGTTCATGCAATTTAGATTATGAAAATAATAAGAGGCTCGTGATACCACTGTTAGGTTATGATACATATGACAATTCATAAATCATGCGGAAAAACCATTTAGCCAGGAATACATATTATTTACACATAATCATATAGCATAGTTTAGATGCATACTCTTTGTTGCGTGCCTTCCCTAGCTGCGCCCGAACCGAACAAGAACAAGTCTTTAGGACTCCAAGCGTCGTCCCTCCGTAGATAGTCCACAGCACGTCCGGATCCGCCTTAAGATTGACCAACTAGAATCGCCCTTAAGGTACTAATAATTTTCGGCACTTTTAGGCAAGATATGTGACTGAATTTTTCTCTCAAAAACTCACTTTGAATACTTGAAAACTCGTTATAAATTGTGAACCCAGGCCACATATTTATAGGGGTATGGAAAGAGTATTGGAATCCTACTAGGATACGAATTAATTAAATTAGAATCCTAGTGAAACTCTTATTTAATTAATTTATCAAATAGGATTAGGAATTTAATCATTAAACGAATCCTGTACGTTTTAGGTTTCGTATGTGAACACAAACACACACGCACGTACAGCAGCCCACGAGGGGCACCATGCGCGCGCGCACAGCCCGAGCAACGCAGCCCACGACTGCCGCAGCCTTGGGCGCGCGCTGGGCCTGCCTTGCGGTGGGCCTGGCGCTGCCTTGGGCTGGCGTGTTGTGGCGCGCGTTTCCCTTGCTGGACGTGGGCCTGGCTTCGTGCTGGGCCTTCGTCTAGCAAGCTCGTCCGATGCTAATTCGTACGACGCGCTTCCGATTAATTTTCCGATTCCGGAATTCATTTCCGATACGAACAATATTTAACATTTCCGATTCCGGAATTAATTTCCGGACGAACAAATATTTAATATTTCCGTTTCCGGAATTATTTTCCGATTCCGATAATATTTCCGATTCAGACAATATTTCCGTTTCCGGCAATATTTCCGATTCCGGCAATATTTCTATTTCCGATAATATTTTCCGATACGTACCATGTTTCCGTTTCCGGCAACATCTACGACTTGGATAATATTTATATTTCCGACACGATCCATATTTCCGTTTCCGGCAATATCATCGTTTCCGGAGTATTCATTTCTTGCCTGTGACAATCTCAGCTCCCACTGAAACCAAGATCCGTCGATTCCGAATATCCATAGATGGAGTATCTAATGCCTTTAAATACTTGATCCGTTTACGTACTATTTGTGTGACCCTACGGGTTCAGTCAAGAGTAAGCTGTGGATTAATATCATTAATTCCACTTGAACTGAAGCGGCCTCTAGCTAGGCATTCAGCTCACTTGATCTCACTGAATTATTAACTTGTTAATTAATACTGAACCGCATTTATTAGACTTAACATAGAATGCATACTTGGACCAAGGGCATTATTTCCTTCACCTTTACGCGTTGTGCAGCATTTGTGGGATTCGTTACAGGCCATCCCGAGTGTCGCTTATATTTGTGGCGATCGTTCGGGTTTGCGGAACACGTATTTCGGTATAACTCTTTGGCCAATTGGTTTATGAATGTTTGGGCAATTTTTAAGGTCGTTGGTTTTCTAACATTGTTTGTCACACACAATCATACATTTCTCTACACATAACTAACATTACATCATGAGGCAATAATAATATGTCATGTAGTTTATGATAGGCTTCTATGGGTAGTATTTGCGCCTGGCTTGGTACCGCTTCTATCACAGATCCAACACATGCCCCGGTCGAGGTAGTGCCTTCAACAGACGAATTTCGCCCAAGAGGCCAATCACGATGTAAGCCAAGGGGGCATGCACCAATGAGAGGGATCTAATGGGCGAGCGATTGGGTTTCGGACGGGTGTACTACTAGCAAAAGTGCAAGTGGACAACATTCGAAGCGTATGCACCCCCCGGTTGGCGATGGGTATCCCTAGTCCAAACTCCCTGAGGGAGCCAAGATTCGTTATACGGTTCTGTCCGTTCACATTAATATGCTGATTTTCAGGTCGTCCCAACTTGATGGGGAAATAAATGCGGGGTAGGATCGTTTCACCCTTCGGCTATTTTGATTACCTACGAGCACGAGTATTTCCTTCACTATCCCCAGCGGAGTCGCCACTGTGAGGGGGTCGAAAAAGCACGAGGCTAATGCGTGACCTTGTCCCTCGTGGGTGTGACGTTTCTTTTTTGTCAAATCGAGTGTAATTGGATTTCCCGTGAGTTTACACCCAATTGACTAGTAATATAGGAGTCGCCATTCAGTTTTTAACGACAATGGGAAAAATTGACAAAACCCGGTTATCGTGACATAAAGGGAGTGCAATTATGTTTGACCGCGACGGCCGTAGGTTCCCTTGTGATCCCTGGTGTGGGGATCTCTCAACATACACCCGCAAGGTAGAGATTGAGGGTTCGGGGGACTGTAACTACCGAGAGGAGTACTCGCTCTTCGATAACTCCAGAGGCAGGATATCCTTACTAGCTCAGCATAAATAATTGAAGGGACATGCGTTAACTATTAAACTAATCTGAGTTGATTTTAACAATATGCAACATATGGTACTAGATCGAACGCGATTATCTGATTTAGATTGTTTTAAGGGACCTAGCATGATAATCCAATTTCCCAGCATATTATCTTTATTAGGCATGATAGAACAATCAGATTTAATTAGTTTAACAATTCATAAAAGGGCGAGGAAAGCAATTAAACCATGGAAGAGGGACACATTACGACGGACCCTTGAGAGGTGCGTCACGGTTCTCAGAAAACTAACCACTTTGACTTTGCTATTTCTCCTTTTATTTAACGAATCTCAAATTATAGGACAGGATACATTTTGTTCGATTTTTGGATCGATTGCGACAGAACGCGTGATCAGTTTTGCAGCGTGAGGCTTAGGCTTAGGGGTTTAGAGTCAATACTCAGAATAATAATTGTGTGTTGTGTTTTTTTCACGTCGAACTTAGGGCCCTATTTATAGAAACGAGTTCGTGGAAAGATAGAATTGTAGAACTCTAATCCACGAGGAATTAGGAAAGAATACGTCCCAGGTAATTTCAGCGCCCCTTCGGCGCCCAGAGCCAGGCGTTGAAAATAGGGTCTGGGCCGTTTCTTTGTCAGATTAGGATTCTTAGAATTCGGAGTGTATGAGACTTTAATCGAGTCTTTTAGTGCGTATTAATTTTATGATGGAATGCATCTGGGCCCGTTACGAACTCTAGGCTCGTTAGGATTTTAATTAATACGTGACTCTTATTTTCGAATCGTATTAGGAATAGGATTCTCTCGCAATTTCTATCTCATTTAGGATTTATGTTGGAGTGCAACACCTAATTCTGACAGGTTTCTATCTTTTATGACTTGCCACTTTTAACAACTACCCATTACGGCAGTTACTATTTTTAGCAGGTTTCCATAAATAGCAGGTTTCTATAAATAGCAGGTTTCGGGTGAAATGAAAAGGGGAATTAAGATTCGTTATTTTATAGGAGATGCGTTGTCAAGTGGAGATTTATGTTCTCATCATCGAACCTTCCCTTTCGGGAATGGGGACAAAAGTAGGTGTCTACAGGTCCCTGGTCGGAGTTTTATATAAAGAAGGACGCATAGAAAACGTTAGACACTAGAATGCAAGATGACTAGTAGTTCTGTTTCTTGAACTATGTAAACATGGCAATGTCGTAATCATTTGCATAGATACTTACTTTGGGAAGACTAGTATCGGACTGACCTATGAAACTTTACTGTAAGAGATGAAAATCTGTCATAAGTAAATTTCATTAAAATTATTAGACACTAATCCTCAATACCTGAGTGATTTGAGATTACTTGTTTGAGAACTGCTTACTTTGACGTTGTCAACCGTCACAACGTAAAAGGAGGCTATAAAGGCAACGCTCAGGTAATCACCTATCAAACGAAGTCTAATCTCAAGATCGCAAGATTGGGATTATCCTCCCATAAATCGGGATGAGATGCTAAAAGTTGTACAAGGCCACTCGGAGAGCTAGAAACTGTAAAATGCATGGCCGTGCTCAGATGAATCATAGGCTATGATTATCTGTTTATTTGATCAGTTGAACTCTGAAACCGAGAAACACCTCTGGACATAATAAGGACGACAACTCTTACCTTATATTCAAGAGCAAGCATCGAGTGACAAAGGAATTAGGAAATGCACACTTATCCCTAAGGACAAGTGGGAGACTGAAGGAAATAATGCCCTTGGTCCAAGTATGCATTTAATGGTAAGTCTAATAAATGCGGTTCAGTATTAATTAACAAGTTAATAATTCAGTGAGATCAAGTGAGCTGAATGCCTAGCTAGAGGCCGCTTCAGTTCAAGTGGAATTAATGATATTAATCCACATCTTACTCTTGACTGAACCCGTAGGGTCACACAAATAGTACGTAAACGGATAAAGTATTTAATGGCATTAAATACTCCATCTATGGATATTCGGAATCGACGGATCTTGGTTTCAGTGGGAGCTAAGATCGTCAAAGGCAAACAATGAATACTCCGGAAACGATGATATTGCCGGAAACGGAAATATGGATCGTATCGGAAATATAAATATTATCCAAGTCGTAGATGTTGCCGGAAACGGAAACATGGTACGCATCGGAAAATATTATCGGAAATGGAAATATTACCGGAATTTGAAATATTGCCGGAAACGAAAATATTGTCGTAATCGGAAATATTATTGGAATCGGAAAATAATTCCGGAAACGGAATTATTAAATATTTGTTCGAAACGGAAATTAATTCCGGAATCGGAAATGTTAAATATTGTTCGTATCGGAAATGAATTCCGGAATCGGGAAATTAATCGGAAGCGCGTTGTACGAATTAGCATCGGACGAGACTTGGTAGACGAAGGCCCAGCACGAAGCCAGGCCCGCGTCCAGCAAGCCAGCGCACCACACAAGGCAACCAAGGCCACGCCAAGGCCAGCGCAAGGCCAGGCCAAGGCGCACGCGCGATAGGCTGCGAGCTGCGCTGCTCGCGTGGGCTGCGAGGCTCGCGTGGGCCGCAAGGCTTGCGTGGGCTATGCGCCCGCAAGGGCGATGCTCGTATGCGCGTGTTTGTGTCCGATACAAATCCTAAATCTAATGGGATTCGTTCAATGATTAATTCCTAATCCTAATGGATAAATTAGTTAATAAGAGTTTTAATAAAATTCTAATTAAGCTAATTAGTATCCTAGTAGGATTCCAATTCCCTGTCCATACCCCTATAAATATGTGGCCCTGGTTCACAATTTAAGGACGAGTTTCAAGTATTCAAAGTGACTTTTTGAGAGCAAAATTCAGTCATATTATTGCCCCATATCAGCCGAATATTACTAGTACCTTAAGGGCGATTCTAGTTGGTCAATCTTAAGGCGGATCCGGACGTGTTGTGGACTTTCTACAGAGGGACGACACTTGGAGTCCTAAAGACTTGTTCTTGTTCGGTTCGGCCGCAGCTAGGGAGGGCACGCTACAAAGTGTATGCATTCTAGACTAATTATTTGGTTATGTGCAATTAATTTGAATCCTGGCATATAGGTTTTTCCGCATGATTTATTGTTGTTCATATGTATCATAACCTAACACTTCATACCCGCCATGGGTGATGGGGGTGAGTTTGGATTTATTTTCATCTTTAGATGATAATATGAATTAAGTGAGATTTTTAAGTTTTTTGTTTGGATTTTTTTTGTTATGACGAGTATTTTTTTCGATTATTTATGTTGCTTTAGTCATAAGGTTTTTTTTTCCTATAGTTAACTTGCATTACTCCGTATGTATGGCAAATATTTGCTAAATAAGAAAATTAGGAGGGTATTAGCGCGGTTATGAAGCGGGGATAAGACGGGGATGAATACCCAGTTGGGTGGTGGGGAGAGGATGGATTTTAGCTTACACCCAGTGGGGCGGGGATGGAGATGAATTTTGTACCCGCCATGGGTAATGGGGGGGGATGGGGATGAAAATTTCAGGTGGGGATGGGGACGGAGGGACCTACATCCGCATCCGCCCCGCCCCATTGACATCCCTAGAGAAGACGTTGTTGTAGACTGAGAGAGTTGGTTGTTGTGAGAAAGGATGGACCAATGAGGAGATCATGTTGTCCACTGTTCTAGTGAAGTGGGTGTTAAGTTCAGGCATAATTTGGTGCGTAATATTCTTGTTGATATTTGCTCCAAATTTGCGATCGTGGTGCGTAAGGACGCTCCAATGGGTTTCCTCTCTGAGGCTGGGAAGGATCTAAGACCTGCAGACTTTTTACTATTTAATTGGTTCTAGGGAAAAGATGCATGTTTGGATGTGACTGGCATCTCACCCTTTGCTGGTGTGGGTGTGAGTTCTTGGGCTCCTGGGTGGCCTTACACAATAATGTGGAGAAGAAAAAGAAGAAGTATGCGTCTAAATGTGAGACAACAGATACAAGTTCGGGGAATTAGATAAGGTGGCCTTGTACACTCTTTCGCGTATCAAGTCCTTCTCTATTAGTCACTCTAACAATGTTAAGAGTGGTGAATTTATCTTTCATAGATAGAGTTTTTGTATTCAGAAGGGGGTGGGAGCACAACTTGTTTATAGACTCCATTTTATAATAATAATAATAATAATAATAATAATAATAATAATAATAATAATAATAATAATAATAATAATAATAAAATAATAATAACAATAATAAAAAATAAAAAAATAAATAGAAATAGAAATAGAAATATAATTAGAAATAAATAATGAAAACTAGAAACTAAACTAATTAAAATATAAAATTATAAAAACAAAGAAAACAAACAAGTTATGAAAATAAAGCCTAAAATCTTTTTATTATTTGAGTACATAAATAATTGGCGATTGTTTAAAGGTGAGTTTTCCTCCCTTTATACTCTATTTTCGAGCTATTATTCTATTTATCATAATATATACTCTACTTTTTAGTTGTTAATTAGTCTACTAGTTTGTGAGTTAGTA
Organism: Spinacia oleracea; assembly: GCF_020520425.1. Classification (NCBI taxonomy): domain Eukaryota; kingdom Viridiplantae; phylum Streptophyta; class Magnoliopsida; order Caryophyllales; family Amaranthaceae; genus Spinacia; species Spinacia oleracea. The sequence goes on along the minus strand of NC_079492.1, from coordinate 87,015,254 downwards.
TATATAAAATACGCATTTATGTATGTTTACAGTTTAAATTATTGTCTACAAGTAAATGCATCATCATCGTATGCCTAGATACTCGTTCAAGACTTACTCGTTGGGAGTAAGTCTTGAATAGTCCCCAGTTTGGGACTGTTCTTGGACGTCTAATCTCACTTAGGAAGTGAATGTATGTCTTCTTTTTGATTCTAAGGAATACACTGGTTCGTCGTTTCCCTATTTTGTTCTCTGGGTACATATGTAGGTAATAAATTACCTGCATCCTGTACTTGGTGAACAGTAGGGAAATGCTGCCTGATTTTCCTTAGAATTGAATAGTTGACATAAATTCACTTGTGCGGTTAGACGTTCAATGATGGGTTAGGTGGGAGTGATAAGGACCTTTGAAAGCATGCATTTATTCGATAAATCAATTTTTGTATGCATATGCTAAAGTGGTAGAGTTTTTGTTTTTCCTCCCAATTAAACGAAGTTTTGGTTTGTTTAGAAGTTCCCGGAGATGGATCATAGTTGGATGTATGGTAGACGTGACACAATGGATTTCATGCATGGGGTTTCAGAGTTATGTATGAGTGCTTTACAACATCAAGCTAGTACGGGAGTAAAAGAGTTTTATTGTCCTTGTGGCTATTGTGAGAATGTGAACACGGTCAATAATGTTTTGGTGATTAGAGATCATGTATTTTTGGGTGGCTTTAGACCTCATTACCATGTATGGGTTTATCATGGTGATAATGGAGTGTACGTAGGGAATTTTAGTACGAATGTTGTGCATGAACAAGAAGAATCTATCTATGCGGATGAGGAAGCCGATTTTTTTGAGGATGACGATGACATTAAAACTAATATTTATGATGATAATGATCGTGTGGAGGACATGATGCACGGGGATCGAGGATGAGGTTCACGATCGTGTTTTTGAGTGCTTGTCTAAGGAGGATGAAACACCATTTTATCATGGTTGTACAAAGTACAACAAGCTTACCATTGTTTGCACACTCTATAATATCAAGACAAGTGAGGTGTGAATGAAGGAGGGAGAAACAAGATGGTGTAAACTAACAGAAAATTAATTTGACGGCGTTAGACAAAAAGGGAAAATCCTGAATTATTTTAAAACGTCAGGGGGTATATGGTGAATTATTGAAAGCACGAGGGTATTTGGCGAATTAAGTTAAATATCGGGGGTATTTCATGAAAAATCTATTTATTAAAAGATTGGGGTTGTTGGTTCAGTGGTGATTGAGATGAACCGGGTGGTAACACCAAAAAAATATACTCCGTATTAAAAGAATCATAAATAAGGTGGGTGAATGAATTAGGGGGTTTGAATAAATTAAATAAGGTGGGTGGGGAAATCAATGAGAATAATTGGGTAGGTGAATGGAATAAATGTAGGATATGGTAGAAAATTAAATTGTAGAATGAAGGTATTTTGGTAAAAAGAACAGCCAAAAATAGTAAAGATTTCAACTGGGAAGAACAAGAAGGAACGCCAAATCGAGAAAAGTAAGAACATTTAGGAACGAAGGGAGTACTATTGTTCAACTCTCCTCTTTCCTTTGTCCAATGAGTGGAATTTGGTTGTCATTTTGCTATAACTTGTTATAAGAGCACAAGTTAGGGAGTTGTTGAACAGTAACTCGTAAATAGTAATCAAAACATAAAGAACCGCTAACCACTAGTAGCGGTTCTTATGTTAACCGCTAATGATTCGTATGTTAAACCGCTACTAGCCTTAGCGTTCTCTTTATTAAACTGCTACCACCAAAAGGTTTTATGCTAAATTAAATTAAAAAAAAAAACTCATATTCATATCCTATCCTATGTGGACGGTACCAGGAGAAATAGATTTTAATCTAATACAAGTTGAGAATTAATTATTATTTTAACTATTTTTAGGTAAATCGCTCATCTTTAAGTGAGCATAACGGCACAAGGTTTATTTTTATTTTTTGGCTAAAAAAAGAGGTTTTTGTTTTAAAGTTTTTGGGGCTTACTAAACCCCGCCCTAGTATTACTCACCTATCTATATTACCGCCCTATTAAATGACCCAACTACCCTTTTTATATTTCTTCCATCTTTTACACTTTGTATCCCATTTTAATTAATATATAATCAATAATTAAGAAACTAATCAAATAAATAATTATTACATTTTTCCGAATTCAACATTAAATTACAAAACACTAATTAAATCATAAATAAAAATTGAATTTTTTTTTTTTAACATGGAGACTTCCACAATATGAGCTTCTACCGTGGTAGAGACTTCTTTTGTTTGAGCTCCTACCATGGTATAAGCTCAAACAACAGAAGTCTCAACCATGGTAGAAGCTCAAATCATGGAAGTCTTTGTAAGTTTTGTTATACAAAAGAACAAACTTTTTAACATGGAGACTTTTGTTAGGTTATGATTCATATGACAAAACATAAATCATGCGGAAAAACCATAAATTCAGGAAAGCATATTATTTACACATAATCATTTAGCATAGTTTAGATGCATACACTTTGTTGCGTGCCTTCCCTAGCTGCGCCAGAACCGAACAAGAACAAGTCTTTAGGACTCCAAGTGTCGTCCCTCCGTAGATAGTCCACAGCACGTCCGGATCCGCCTTAAGCTTGACCAACTAGGATCGCCCTTAAGGTACTTAGAATTTTCGGCTGATGTAGGCAATTATATGACTGAATTTTGGCTCTCAAAAATCACTTTGAATACTTGAATTGTGTATATAAATTATGACCTTAGGCACCTATTTATAGAGGTATGGAAAAGGAACTGGAATCCTATTTGGATACGAATTAATTAAACTAGAATCCTAATAGAATTCTTATTTAATTAATTCATCCTTTTAGGTTTAGGAATTTAATCATATGTCGAAACCTGATAGCTTTAGGATTCGTATAGCACACAAACACACACACGCACGCACAGCAGCCCACGAGGGGCGCCATGCGCGCGCGCGCAGCCCGCGAGCTCGCAGCCCACTGCCACGAGGCCCACACGCTGCCGCAGCCTTGGCGCGCGCTGGGCCTGCCTTGCGGTGGGCCTGGCGCAGCCTTGGCTGGTGCGTTGTGGCGCGCTGGCTTGCTGGGCGATGGCCCGGCTTCGTGCTAGGCCTTCGTCTGGTATGCCTCGTCCGATGCTAATTCGTAGGATACGCTTCCGATTAATTTCCCGATTCCGGAATTCATTTCCGATACGAACAATATTTAATATTTCCGATTCCGGAATTAATTTCCGTTTCAAACAAATATTTAATATTTCCGTTTCCGGAATTATTTTCCGATTCCGATAATATTTCCGATTCTGACAATATTTCCGTTTCCGGCAATATTTCCGATTTCGGCAATATTTCCATTTCCGATAATATTTTCCGATACGTACCATGTTTCCGTTTCCGGCAACATCTACGACTTGGATAATATTTATATTTCCGATACGATCCATATTTCCGTTTCCGGCAATATCATCGTTTCCGGAGTATTCATTTCTTGCCTGTGACGATCTCAGCTCCCACTGAAACCAAGATCCGTCGATTCCGAATATCCATAGATGGAGTATTTAATGCCATTAAATACTTGATCCGTTTACGTACTATTTGTGTGACCCTACGGGTTCAGTCAAGAGTAAGCTGTGGATTAATATCATTAATTCCACTTGAACTGAAGCGGCCTCTAGCTAGGCATTCAGCTCACTTGATCTCACTGAATTATTAACTTGTTAATTAATACTGAACCGCATTTATTAGACTTAATATTATATGCATACTTGGACCAAGGGCACTGTTTCCTTCAGTCTCCCACTTGTCCTTAGGGACAAGTGTGCATTTCCTAATTCCTTTGTCGCTCGATGCTTGCTCTTGAACATAAGGTAAGAGTTGTCATCCTTATTATGTCCAGAGGTGTTCCTCGGTTTCAGAGTTCAACTGATCAAATAAACAGATAATCATAGCCTATGATTCATCCGAGCACGACCATGCATTTCACAGTTTTTAGCTCTCCGAGTGGCCTTGTACAACTTTTAAGCATCTCATCCCGATTTATGGGAGGACAATCCCAATCTTGCGATCTTGAGATTAGACTTCGTTTGATAGGTGATTACCTGAGCGTTGCCTTTATAGCCTCCTTTTACGGTGCGACGGTTGGTCAACGTCAAAGCAACCAGTTCTCAAACAAGTAATCTCAAATCACTCAGGTATTGAGGATTTAGTGTCTAATAATTTTAATGAAATTTACTTATGACAGATTTTCATCTCTTACAGTAAAGTTTCATAGGTCTTGTCCGATACTAGTCTTCCCAAAGTAAGTATCTATGCAAATGATTATGACATTGCCATGTCCACATAGTTCAAGAAACAGAATTACTAGTCATCTTGCATTCTAATCGTCTAACGTTTTCTATGCGTCCAATTTTATAGAAAACTCCGACTAGGGACCATTTTCAACCTTTGACATTCAAGTTCACTTGATAGACATTTCTTAGTCACAGGACTGGTCCTGACAATCTATCTTGAATATATCGTCAAATTGAAGGGACTCATCATTTAATAAACCACAAATTAAATGGAAAAATGAATTCTTTTCATTTATTGTGAATGATTAACCAATAATGTTTTACAAAGATTTAAACTCTAAAACTTTAAAACATTAAACAGGGATATCAAAGCCATTCTCCAATATGCTTGATTCCCATAGCTGCAGTGTGCGAGTTGTGCTTCGCCTGCGGCAGTGGTTTAGTCAATGGATCTGATATGTTGTCATCAGTTCCAATCTTGTTTATCTCGACTTCTTTTCTTTCAACGAACTCTCGTAGAAGGTGAAATCTACGAAGTACATGCTTGACTCTCTGGTGGTGTCTAGGCTCCTTTGCCTGTGCAATAGCTCCGTTATTATCACAATACAAGGCTATTGGTCCTTTAATGGAGGGGACTACACCAAGTTCACCTATGAACTTCCTTAGCCATATAGCTTCCTTTGCTGCTTCATGTGCAGCAATGTACTCCGCTTCAGTTGTAGAATCCGCAATGGTGCTTTCCTTAGCACTTTTCCAGCTTACTGCACCTCTGTTGAGGCAGAAGACAAACCCAGACTGTGATCTGAAATCATCTTTGTCGGTTTGGAAACTTGCGTCCGTATAGCCTTTAACAATTAATTCATCATCTCCACCATAGACAAGGAAGTCATCTTTGTGCCTTTTCAGGTACTTCAGAATATTCTTGGCAGCAGTCCAATGCGCCTCTCCTGGGTCTGACTGGTATCTGCTCGTAGCACTGAGTGCGTACGCAACATCCGGGCGTGTACATATCATAGCATACATTATTGAACCAATCAATGATGCATATGGAATCCCATTCATTCGTCTACGCTCATCAAGTGTTTTTGGGCACTGAGTCTTGCTTAGAGTTATTCCATGAGACATGGGTAGGTAGCCTCGCTTGGAGTCTGCCATTTTGAACCTATCAAGCACCTTATTGATATAAGTGCTTTGACTAAGTCCAATCATCCTTTTAGATCTATCTCTGTAAATCTTGATGCCCAATATGTACTGTGCTTCTCCTAGATCTTTCATCGAAAAACATTTCCCAAGCCAAATCTTGACAGAGTTCAACATAGGAATGTCATTTCCGATAAGTAATATGTCGTCGACATATAATACTAGGAAAGCAATTTTGCTCCCACTGACCTTCTTGTATACACAAGATTCGTCTGCGTTGTTGATGAAACCAAAGTCACTGACTGCTTCATCAAAACGTATATTCCAGCTCCTGGATGCCTGCTTCAATCCGTAGATTGACTTCTTTAGCTTGCATACCTTTTTAGCATTCTTTGGATCCTCAAAACCTTCAGGCTGTGTCATAAACACAGTTTCTGTTAAAACGCCGTTTAAGAGAGCAGGTTTGACATCCATCTGCCATATTTCGTAATCGTAATATGCAGCGATTGCTAACATTATCCGAATGGACTTTAGCATTGCAACTGGTGAAAAGGTTTCATCGTAATCCACACCGTGGACTTGCCTGTAACCTTTTGCAACCAATCTAGCTTTGAAAACTTCAAGTTTCCCATCCTTGTCCTTTTTCAGTTTGAAAACCCATTTGCTTCCAATGGCTTGGTAGCCATCTGGCAAATCGACCAAATCCCATACTTGGTTTTCAGACATGGAGTCTAATTCAGATTGCATGGCTTCTTGCCATTGCTTGGAGCTAGGGCTCGTCATAGCTTGTTTGTAAGTCGCAGGTTCATCACTTTCAAGTAATAGAACGTCATAGCTCTCGTTCGTCAAAATACCTAAGTACCTTTCCGGTTGAGATCTATATCTTTGCGATCTACGCGGGGTAACATTTCTAGATTGACCATGATTCTCACCAGATTCTTCTAAAGATCTCTGAGTTTCATCCTGAATGTCATCTTGAGCATTCTCTAGAGTTTGTTGTTCGACTCGAATTTCTTCGAGGTCTACTTTTCTCCCACTTGTCATTTTGGAAATGTGATCTTTCTCCAAAAAGACACCATCTCGAGCAACAAACACCTTGTTCTCAGATGTATTGTAGAAGTAATACCCCTTTGTTTCCTTTGGATAGCCCACAAGGATACATTTGTCAGATTTTGGATGAAGTTTGTCTGAAATTAATCGTTTGACGTACACTTCACATCCCCAAATCTTAAGAAAAGACACATTTGGAGGCTTTTCAAACCATAACTCATATGGAGTCTTTTCGACAGCTTTAGACGGAGCTCTATTTATAGTGAGTGCAGCTGTATTTAGTGCATGTCCCCAAAATTCTAATGGAAGTTTGGCCTGACCCATCATTGACCTGACCATGTCTAGCAAGGTCCTGTTCCTCCGTTCCGACACACCGTTCCATTGTGGCGTTCCAGGAGGAGTCAATTCTGATAGAATTCCACATTCTTTCAGATGGTCATCAAATTCATAGCTCAGATATTCGCCGCCTCTGTCAGACCGCAGTGCCTTAATCTTCTTGCCTACTTAATTCTCTACTTCACTCTGAAATTCCTTGAATTTGTCAAAGGATTCAGACTTATGCTTCATTAGGTAGACATAACCATATCTACTGAAGTCATCAGTGAAAGTGATAAAGTAGCTGAAACCACCTCTAGCATTTGTACTCATTGGTCCACATACATCTGTATGGATTAAACCCAATAGTTCATTTTCTCTTTCTCCAACTTTAGAGAAAGGTTGCTTTGTCATTTTGCCAGGTAAACATGATTCGCATTCACCATAATGCTCTAAGTCAAATGGTTCTAGAATTCCTTCCTTTTGAAGTCTTTCTAAGCGTTTCAAGTTTATACGGCCTAATCGACAATGCCACAGATAAGTGAGATCTGAATAATCCTTTTTGGCCTTTTTGGTATTTATATTATATACTTGTTTGTCGTGATCTAATAAATAAAGTCCATTGACTAATCTAGCAGATCCATAAAACATCTCTTTAAAATAAAACGAACAACTATTGTCTTTTTTTAAAAAGGAAAATCCCTTAGCATCTAAGCAAGAAACTGAAATGATGTTTTTAGTAAGACTTGGAACATGGAAACACTCTTCCAGTTCCAAAACTAGCCCGGAGGGCAACGACAAATAATAAGTTCCTACAGCTAATGCAGCAATCCGTGCTCCATTTCCCACTTGTAGGTCGACTTCACCCTTGCTTAACTTTCTACTTCTTCTTAGTCCCTGTGGATTGGAACATAAGTGTGAGCCACAACCTGTATCTAATACCCAAGAAGTTGAATTAGCAAGTATACAGTCTATAACGAAAATACCTGAAGATGGAACGACTGTTCCGTTCTTCTGATCTTCCTTTAGCTTTGGACATTCTCTTTTGTAATGGCCTATTCCATCACAATAAAGACAGCTTGATGTGGACTTGTCCTGCTTTGATTTAGCATTGCCCTTGGACTTTCCACTTTTCTTGAACGGTCTCCTTCTAGCCTTGAGTAAATCTTTGGCTTCACAGTCCAGTATTATCTCAGCCTTTCTGACAAGGTGAACAAATTCTGCAATTGTTTCTTCTCTTGGTTCACTTAGGTATAGTTGCTTGAAGCGACCAAACCCACTGTGTAGTGAATTGAGCAAGATAGAGACTGCCATCCTTTCGCTTATTGGTGTTCCTAGTAGACTTAGGCGATCAAAGTATGAACGCATAAGATCCACATGGAACCTTAGTGGGACGCCTACCCTCTGTTTAGTGCGAAGGAGCTGAACATGTGTTTCTTGGACTTCCATCCTATAACACCTGTTGGGAGAACTAACCTTTAGACCAGACATTGATTCAATCAACTCATGGACGTTCAGGTCCCTGTCCTCCGTGCTTCCACGACAGATATCCCTCAGATTCTTGATGAGCGAAAAAGGTTCATAGGCTACAAACCTTATAGCCCAATCATCAGGGATATTGTTCAGCATGAGACTCATAACCTTTTTGAGATCCGCATCCCAGGCGTAAAATCTCTCAGGGTCATGTCTCTGGCATAGTAGCTTGGCATGGGATTGGTCAGTACATACTCAAGTCCATTGAGTTTGACTATTTCAACTAGCTTAGCTTCCCATTCAAGAAAATTTGCTAGGTTCAGCTTGACCATAAGCTCAGAACCAATGATGATGTTTTGATTGTTGTTTGCCATAGTAAAAACTACAATTGAAAAGAATAAATAAATAAATAACCATTCACAGTTTCTCTTAATAAACTTAAATTCTAGAATACATGCATAATTCAATGTTCATTAAGCATTTTATTCAAGTTATGTGTTCCGGCAGGTGTGAATAAAATGATTCCAAGATCCTAAAATCATTGAAGAACTAAGCACAGTTTGTCGACTTAGTCCTAAAATATCTTAGGTAAGCAAAAGCCTTTTGCTAATAGTCTAGAAACTATTCTTGGTTGATAGGTACGTCTAAGAACTTATTAGGTAAACCTATCGATTTTGCCACGACATAAAAGAACTCCTTACTTATATCGTTGAGTTTCACCAAAACTGACATGTACTCACAATTATTTGTGTACCTTGCCCCTTTAGGACCAATAAGTAACACCTCGCTGAGCGAAAACTATTACTAGATTGATGTAAAGGATATCCAAGCAAGTGTATATTTTGGCATGGCACCTTTTAACTCAATTTTTTATTTTATTTTTTTTTGGAACTTAAGGCTCTTACTATGTTGGTTAGATTTTAAGTGAACTAAAATCCTTAATCATGCAACATAATCAAGCCTTTGATCTCATGCATTTTAAGACATATTTAAAAGCAATAAATAACTTAAAACATGCATAAGATAAATGTGATCTAGTATGGCCCGACTTCATCTTGAAGCTTCAACTTCAAAGTCCGTCTTGAAAATCTCCGTGGGAGGCACCATTTTCTTCAAATAGGATAAGCTATAATTAGAACTAATTACAACTATTTGATGGTACGCATACCATATTTGAATTGAAAAACAACTTTGGTACTTTAGACCAATTACATTCAAATTAATGGTACGCAGACCATATTTTCTATCCTATTTGGGCCATACTAGTCACTTCATAACCTGCAAAACAGTACATATACAATATTTACCATTCACCCATTTATTATCATGAATGGCCCACATAGCTGGTTAGTAAAACACATTATGCATCACATAAACATTTGCAGCAATTAATAAAGGGCACCAATAATCTACAAATTATTCAGTCCTTATTAATTCTAATCAAGTTGTTTTAACCTTAAGGATTTGTAGACCTAATCAAGAGTTTATGACTAAAAAGGGCTCCCACTTAAACCAATAAATTCATATGCTTTACTAATTTTTAACATAAAAATGTATTTCTAGTCTAACCGGAAACATACAAATTTAATTAAAATTTAAAGCTCAAATAAATTTATAATTGAATCCATAAATTTAATTTAGTTTCAGTCGTATTTAAATTAATTCATGATTTTAATTTTAGTAAAATAATTAGAATAAATAAAATTTATTATAATTACAATATTCAAAATTAAAATCCAAGAAAATAATTTAAATTATTAATTTTTAAATTAATTAAAATTACGTAAACTGAAAATTTCAAATTAAAATTTCAAAACGATCTAATCGCAACGCAACAATCCCACGCAACGCACGCCCATGGGCCACACGCACACAGCCATCGCTGGCCATGTGCGCGCAGCCCATGCGCTGCGTCGCATCGCTGCTGCTCACCATCGCAAGGCATCACGCGAGCTGGTGCTCGCTGCGCGCGCCAGCGCTCGACGCAACAAGCATGCTGCCGCAGCCCATCACTGGGCGCAGCGCTCGTCGCACGTCGCAACAAGCAAGCTGCTCGCCATCGCTGGGCGCAGCGCTCGTCGCACGTCGCAACAAGCACGCTGCACGCCATCGCTGGGCGCAGCGCTCGTCGCACGCACACTAGCGCTCGCTGCGCGCGGGGCTCTGCATGCTTGCGCGAGGCAGTGTGCGCTGTGGCGCAGCTCGCTTGCTGCCCACACGCGACTGCTCGTGCCTTGCTCTCGCCCTCGCCCATTCGCCCATCACACACAGCCCACGACACAAGGCAGGGCTGCTGCCTTGTGCTCGTGCACCATGGCCTTGCTCATTGCATTCGTACCACATGGGCGACGAGCTCCCTTGCTCGTCGTCACATGCCCGCACTATACAACACCCCTTAAGGGTAACACGTAGCGTCCATTGCTTTGTGCGTGCAAGTTATATGAGCGAATCGCATAAAAATTTAAAAATTTATATTCAAAATTAATGACAAATTAATAAATAATATTAATTTCATAATTTTAGGGCGAAAAATCGAAAATTTATTATTTAATTGATTTCCGATTAACATGGATTCAAGTCTAGGTCATAAAAATTTAAAATTTAACATAAATTTACAATTTTTATGGTGGTTTTTAATCATAGGTATCTAATTAAATTATAACTAATTATGAAAATCAAATTAATTCTAAATTATTCCAATTTTCAACAAATTAATCATAATTACAAATTAGATTGCATAATTAACAAGGCTAGGCATTCAAACTTGTTAAACATATACAGTAGGTCAATCAAAAATTCAAGATTTATCAACAAGAATCGCAAATATTTAATTTAACATCTTAAATTTACGAAATTTTGCATTCGAAAAACTAAAACCTCCGAAAAGTCATAGTTAGGCTTCGAATTTGAGAATTCTGGGTTCGGCTGAAAAATATTACTTTTGTCAAAATTTTAGAATGCCTTTTACATGCGGAATTGACACAAAAATCACTCGATTTGGATGAGTAACGAAGAAACTGCCGAAAAACTGCGTACGTATAATTAAATAAACGCAATTTGCAATTAATTAACAATTACGAAAATTAATCACCCTTTTTAATTCTTGCAAATTTGTAATATTTAACCATGTTCATGCAATTTAGATTATGAAAATAATAAGAGGCTCGTGATACCACTGTTAGGTTATGATTCATATGACAAAACATAAATCATGCGGAAAAACCATAAATCCAGGAAAGCATATTATTTACACATAATCATTTAGCATAGTTTAGATGCATACACTTTGTTGCGTGCCTTCCCTAGCTGCGCCCGAACCGAACAAGAACAAGTCTTTAGGACTCCAAGTGTCGTCCCTCCGTAGATAGTCCACAGCACGTCCGGATCCGCCTTAAGCTTGACCAACTAGGATCGCCCTTAAGGTACTTAGAATTTTCGGCTGATGTAGGCAATTATATGACTGAATTTTGGCTCTCAAAAATTACTTTGAATACTTGAATTGTGTATATAAATTATGACCCTAGGCACCTATTTATAGAGGTATGGAAAAGGAACTGGAATCCTATTTGGATACGAATTAATTAAACTAGAATCCTAATAGAATTCTTATTTAATTAATTCATCCTTTTAGGTTTAGGAATTTAATCATATGTCGAAACCTGATAGCTTTAGGATTCGTATAGCACACAAACACACACACGCACGCACAGCAGCCCACGAGGGGCGCCATGCGCGCGCGCGCAGCCCGCGAGCTCGCAGCCCACTGCCACGAGGCCCACACGCTGCCGCAGCCTTGGCGCGCGCTGGGCCTGCCTTGCGGTGGGCCTGGCGCAGCCTTGGCTGGTGCGTTGTGGCGCGCTGGCTTACTGGGCGATGGCCCGGCTTCGTGCTGGGCCTTCGTCTGGCAGGCCTCGTCCGATGCTAATTCGTACGATACGCTTCCGATTAATTTCCCGATTCCGGAATTCATTTCCGATACGAACAATATTTAATATTTCCGATTCCGGAATTAATTTCCGTTTCAAACAAATATTTAATATTTCCGTTTCCGGAATTATTTTTCGATTCTGATAATATTTCCGATTCTGACAATATTTCCGTTTCCGGCAATGTTTCCGATTCCGGCAATATTTTCATTTCCGATAATATTTTCCGATACGTACCATGTTTCCGTTTCCGGCAACATCTACGACTTGGATAATATTTATATTTCTGATACGATCCATATTTCCATTTCCGGCAATATCATCGTTTCCGGAGTATTCATTTCTTGCCTGTGACGATCTCAGCTCCCACTGAAACCAAGATCCGTCGATTCCGAATATCCATAGATGGAGTATTTAATGCCATTAAATACTTGATCCGTTTACGTACTATTTGTGTGACCCTACGGGTTCAGTCAAGAGTAAGCTGTGGATTAATATCATTAATTCCACTTGAACTGAAGCGGCCTCTAGCTAGGCATTCAGCTCACTTGATCTCACTGAATTATTAACTTGTTAATTAATACTGAACCGCATTTATTAGACTTAATATTATATGCATACTTGGACCAAGGGCACTATTTCCTTCAACTTCTACAATTTGAGCTTCCACATGGGGGAAACTTCTTATGTTTGAGTTTCAACCACGGTGGTGACTTCTTCTGTTTGAGCTTCAATCATGGTGGAGACTTCTTCTGTTTGAGCTTCAACCATATATGGTGGAGACTTCTTCTGTCTGCAATCCGTGGACTATGGACCGTGGTGCACATAGAGCATGGTGCACCATGGTGCACCAAAAGAACATATGTGCATAAGCAAAAGAACATGACACTAACGGTAAAAGAACATGCGATATAATATTTCACTTTTTGTTATAAAAATAATATATTATTTTACTATTTATTAAAAACCTAAATAAAAAAAACACTCATGTTCTTTTCTCGTAACCAGATGTTCTTTCAATTATATACTAGTGTTCTTAAGGTGCACCATGCTCTATGTGCACCATGGTCCACCTTCTAAATTGCGTTCTGTTTAAGCTCTCACCATGGTGCAAGCTCAAACTGAAAAAGCCTATGTGAAGTACCATTTTTTTACAAAAAAATATCAATTAGATTTTTATTATTGAGGGAACCAAATTAATTTCTATTATTATTATTATCATTATTATTATTTATTATTAATCGGATTGATATTTATTATTATCATTAATTAAAATTCGATTATTTTGTTTAAACACGTGGACTTCTTCATTTTGAGCTTGGTCCATGGTTGAGACTTCTGCACTTTAAGCTTCTATCGTGGACGGAGCTTAAAACGCAGAAGCCTCTACCATGGACCAATCTCAAAACGAAGAAGTCTAAATCTTTAAATTATTGTTTTAAATTTTTGGATTTTAATTAAATTTACGAACCAAATTTATTTAATTTCAAAAATACATTAACTAAATTTATTAACAAGTTTGATGGAGAGATTAAGAGTAATGTGGGTGTAAAATGGGGGAGAGAGAAAGCTAACATAATGAAGGGTATTTTAGTAACTACATAGGGCGGGTGAGTAATAATGGGGCGGGGTTTAGCGCTCCACAAGTTTTTTGTCATTTGTCATTTGTCATTTGTCATTTAACTTGCAAGTATTTGTTTTATTATGCTATTTTACTGGTTGAACTAGAATATCTGACACTTGGGTTTGGGTACAGACATACAGTACTACAGTTCGAACGTTGTATTCAACTCACTTACTCAACTCCGCAGTCTATATTGAGAGTAGACTACTGCATCCCCCTAAAACACGCTTCTGGAGACGGCGGCGGCGAAACCTTCTCTGACCCCGTATACGGCGTTTTCAATGGAGGATGACATAGAGACGGTCCTATGGAGTTCGGACGAAATATCCAAACGCGTCATCGAACTCGCCGATCAGCTGAACCACGACCTATCTGCCTCTTCCACCCAATTGCCGGTGTTCGTCGGCGTTGCCACCGGCGCTTTTGTCTTTTTAGCTGATTTAGTCCGCCGTATATCCCTCCCAGTTTCTGTGGATTTTGTTCGTGTTAGCTCCTATGGCTTCGGAACTCTCTCTAATGGCTCCCCTTCTATCTCTTCCGACTTGAAACTCGATGTCATCGACAAACATGTTGTTTTGGTACGACTCTCTCTCTCCCTCCCTCTTTTCAATTCAAGCATATTTTATTATCCGATACGAACACGAATTTGACACGATACCACCCACTTGCCCGCTTTAGTATTGTATTCGGTAGTTAGGTGAATTGTTTTTAGTGTACCTTCAAACTAAAAGATAAATTGACAAACATTTATGTTTTATGTGAAACTAATTTGTTGATTCCATTGATGGGATAGAATTTCATACAACGCTTTGACACTTTCCTGGCAAAAGAATTAAAGAAATAGAGGAGTGGATTGGTGATTTTGATTTGGTTGATTATGCTGCTAGTTTAATAAACTTATGTTTGTAAATTCTGTTCTGTTATTTCTGTTCCTCAATCGAAGTAATGCCGAAATTTTAATTCAACTAGGCATTATTAAACATATGGGTAATGGGGGCTGAAAGTCTGAAGCTGTTAAGATAATTTTGTGATGGATTTGCCATTTCTTTTAACCTATTATCAATTCGTAAGACTCGACTAGTGATATGCTTGCAAAGTCTTCATATGCTCTTAATCAGCTAATAGTTGTATAATTTTGAAATACTTGGTGTATTTTATGACGTAAAACATATGGTTTTGAGTTCTGATTAGAAGTGCTCTGGTCAAATTCTATTTATGTTGTTGACTGTTGAAACTTTTTGGTAATGGGGTCGGGGGTATATGTTTGATGATCTGTAGCAGTCAGTTTTCCCTCTAAGAGCATTGGCATTAGTCAATAGGAGATTAGGAGGTTAACATTTGATGATCTGTACTCTGTAGCGGTCAGTTTTCCCGTCTAACAGATTTATGCACCTTCATTTTTCCCTATGCTCGATACTTTTGATTGATAGAAGGGTGATTGAGTTGATATTGCTATCGATATCTTATATTTCACCTTTTCTGCAAAATACTTTGTTGTTGATCTAGTCTGTTCAACCTAATGTATTAGAATTTGTAGAGACATCTCCCTAACTCAATAGGAATTAGGTATACCTTGTCAAAATTTCATGAATCCGAATCGGAACATGTTGCAACAAGTTTCTGAAAATGGTTCCCATCATTCTATAGATTAAAAAAAAAAAGTGTCTATATATTTAAAAAGTCAAAAGCCGAAGAGAAAGGAATAATTGACTATGAACAATATCCACTAGGATATGATAATTGCTTATGTGCTTGTCATTCTTCCATTGTATTCAGGTTGAGGACATTGTTGATACAGGGAACACCTTATCGAAGCTCATTGAATATTTGAAATCAAAGGGAGCATCTTCTGTATCAGTGTGTACCTTCCTTGATAAGCCATCAAGGAGAAAGGTTTCCATAGAGCTGGTGGGCAAAGGAAAGTTCTATGGTGGATTTGAGGTAATGTGGCATTGTTCTCTGTCTGCCTTTTCTAGGTGTCTCTGAATGATTGCTGGTGATAGGCCAACTTAAACTATTTTTAAGGCAATTTCAAACTGTGATTAATATAATATGGCATAAAATCTGAACCTACATCAAAATTTTAGAAGCCCTAGGCTACAACAAAAATTTTATTCTCTCTCATCAGCGTAATGTGTGTTGAGATCATCCACAGTTGAAGGATTGTATCCTTGTACCTGGTTGTGGAGATTCTGGATTTGATGCAGTTGGCAACCTGTTTTAGTTCCAGTGTGCCTTATAAAGTAATAATGCATTGTCCAAAGATTGGTATTGTGAATTTATGATAAGGAAATGCTAAACCACCATTTTGTTTATCTATATGGGATTCTGAAACCTAAGGTCCTTCAATTTCTTGATCAGAGGAAGTAGATTCATTGTGTGATTGGGGTTTCATTAAACTCAGTTTTAATAGTTTGACTTGGTCAGATAAGCTCTTGTATTTTTTACTAAGAAAGTTAAGTGAGTGAACCTTGTTTAGTTCCTTCATTTTTAAACTTGTAAGATCTGTTCCAGAGATTTGAGTCATCACTTCTTTTGGTGTTTGCCTCAGTTGTCTGAGGTGAATTTCTGTGTCGATCACTTTTGAAATATTCTTGTTTTGTGGTTATAATTCTAAACTGAAATGAAATGGTTAGTCTGAAATGAAATGAAATGGTCACGTAATTGTTGCAACAGTGCAAACAGGTCATGTGTTTTGAGAAGACCCTTGATAAGTTATAACTTATAACCATGCGGGCTGTCAATAACACTACCAGTGAATTAGTTCTTAAATGGATAGAAGTTTTGCTCTTTAGTGATGCTGAGTTCTGTTAAGTGTTTGTCATAGTGTTCCTTGAATTCAATGGACTAGTTTGATTCACCCAAAACTATACTTTGTATGTTTAAATTTGCTGACTGCGGGTTTGGAGTTTTCATCATATGATTATAATTAAGTTTGTGTCAGCTTAGAATCTAAAGGTGATGATGTATGTCTAACAGTTATAGTTTTGGCAGTGTCCAGATAAATTTGTAGTAGGTTATGGAATGGACTTTGCTGAAGTCTATAGAAACCTCCCATATGTGGGAATTCTGAAGCCAAGATGCTACCAAGGAATCAAAGAGGAACGTCCAAAGAACTGAGGTTAGAAAGTTGTGATGCAGAGACAATATGTGTGCAAGTGTAACCATGACATGGTCCGAGTTGGATGTTTTGAATTTCGGCATGTCTTTATTCTCTTGCTGTAAATTGTAAATGTCTTTCTACTAGAATAGTAGTGCCTCTCTTCCTATACTTAACTTGGTGTTCAACAATATGGTCCATTAATTAATGTCTAAATGAGAAATTATACGTTTTGTGTGATTAGCCCACCTTCTGCGTCGTGAGCTGGGTTGTTCGAATGTAATATTATTATTTAAACTTTTACGATATCACGGCAATAGATAATATAGTTTTCTTAGGAAATTCTTGTAAGAGTATCATCAAAGATTGCTTGGATTTGAATTATCAAACTTGTTTTTGGATTCAATAGAAGCCTAAAGAGATGAATAGGATTCCAAATAACGAGAGATGTAAAAAACTAAAACCTAAAAAGGTGGTGGCATGGGCACCTCAAGATGTGGCGTTGTGGTAAGTAACTTATACAAGCTATATTTAGAGCTGGCAATGGGTTGGGTTGGGTCGAAATCAGGTCGACCCATTTATAAACAGGTTGAGATTTTCCCAACCCAACCCGACCTGTTTAATTAAACGGGTTGAGATTTTCAACCCAACCCAACCCAACTATAAACGGGTTGACCTGAAGTTGACCCGTTTAATTTTTTTTTCCCACTTTTAATTGTAAATTGATTTGACTATAGAATTGCGAGGTGATTTTGTTATGGCATATCTCATTGCAAAAAGTAATTTTTCAATATGTATTTGACATGAATCAAAACGTCAAATAATTATTCAATGTTGAAGGGAAAATGAGAAATAAAATCTTTCAAATCACATTATACATATATATATTACATACTTGCTTGCACTTAAACGGGTTAGACGGGTTGTTTTCGGGTTGAAATTTTCAACCTGACCCAACCCATTTAATTAAACGGGTTGGGTTGGGTTGACCCATTTAATTAAACGGGTTGAAAATCTTGACCCAACCCTTTATTATTGGGTTGGGTTCGGGTTGGGTTGGTGGGTTGGGTCAATTTTTGCCAGTTCTAGCTATATTCTACATATGATGAGGTACAACTTAAAAGGCGGAGTAGCAGAGATAATTAGCTATTTGCATAAAAAGTAGTCTTAGGCCATACCTATTACCTAGGGGTGTACCGTGTACAATAGAATTTGCATCTTGATTATTGATGAAATAATAATGGGTTATACATAAAATACCTGTCCAACGTTTAATAAACTCTCATGCGGGACATTAAAGATGACGCTATGCTCCCTACAAATCTTCCTAAGAAACGCATAAATATAATCAACAGCAATCCTTTTATACAACCTTGAATCTTTTCTTGCTTTGACGACAGTGTTGCCCAATATATGCACAACCCCAGAATCTCTACAACTATTCAAGAAATCCAATTCATCAACCTCGTTTTGGCTGCTTGCCTGCCCAGATGACCTAGGCCTAAAATGTACTTGTCGCAACGGAGAATTTGCAGGCACAATGGAATCCCCTGACTCAATTGTGTGCTCAAACTCAGACATTATTGTACTTCCATTATCCAAAAAGCAGTCTCTTGACTCAGCTGTTTGCTGACCATATATACTACTACTGTATTCTTCAGAATCAGTACATCCTTCCATCATAGACTCTAGTCGAACAAACATGAAAAGATTATGAAACAGTTTCTTCTCAAAATCATCATCTTTCTTGTGGAGGTCCTTGTAACCATACCTCGCTACACAACGGAACATATGGAAGTTCTTCGGTCCAATTCTCTTCACCAGAAATCTTTCATCTTCAGGTACTGTATATACTGGTAGGTATTTTACACATACAAAAACAACCACTGAATGAATGGCTGGTAAGTTTGTGATGAAGTGAGAGAAAATGCTTGGGACACCACTCGCTAGCTCCGTGTACACAAGTCCAATTCCTGGTACCCTTACCAACCCTAAGCTTGGTCCCAGCCCCAGAATCCAGGCCATTGAGACCTTACTATGCATTTCAAACTCATAGCGTTTCACAGTTCCATAGTGCCAAACCACCATCACAATTAGAAAGGCAGCTGCGATGACAAGTGGGACCCACCCACCTTGATCAATTTTGAACAGAACAGCTGAAAAATAGGTTAACTCCACCAGTAATGACAAACCAGTGAAGATCAACACAAGTATCCAATGCCACCGCCAAACCAACAACATGATTAGAATCATCAGGAATGTGGTGGCTAACATGACTATCACTACTGCTGTACCTGTTAAGAAGATGCCCCAACTTCAATTACTACTTCAAAAGGTAACTTCAAAAGGAAGCTAATGCAAAAGGATGTGCTTGGTAACTTCATAACAAATACACGGCTTGTGCAAAACTAAAAGAATCTAACTCACCATAAGCATTTCCAATCTGATTTTGGTTCCTAAATCCAGCAGTTACAGCTATGCATAGGACCATAAGTATCCAATTTATATCTGGAATGTATACTTGCCCAAGAAATTTCTTCGAAGTGTGTACTACTTTCACTCTTGGAAAGCAGCCTAAAGCAAGAGCCTGCTTTATAATTGAAAACGTTGCAGTTATGGTCGCCTGACTTGCAACAATCGCGGCCAAAGTTGCTATGATGAATACAGGCCAGTAGATACTATCTGCAAATTAAATATTTATAAATCTTGACAGTCATAAGAAATTATATACTGTACAATTTGTTTCATGAAATAAACTTAATCTCCCATAGAATCTCATTTAGAATAAGAACGGATTAGTTTCTTTTCCAGTAAGGAACAAAAAGGATAGTCTACTGACAACAATCATGTATTGTCTGAACCCATGGAAGATTGGAAATCAAGCAAAAGCATCAGCCACCAAGAAAGACTATAATGTTCTTTAAGCTACAACCTAATTCTTCAGAGTGCGTAAGCTTTTTGGTTAATCAGAAGTAGAATCGTTGTCACACTCATAGTTATTATTAGCATATTAGATTCATAAGAATCTTATTTGTAGCTGACACTGCAGTTTAATGCACCTCATTGTCACACTCATAGCTGTTATTACTTATTAGTATATGTCACACTCCTATTACAAGAAACAATTAAAAATTAAAATTAATTGTCCTCTTCATAAGTAAGCAAGGTTAATTTATTGCCTCGATGTTTTCTTCTTTTTAAAGAGCACTATCAGCTAATTTAGTAAGAAACTAAGAACTGTGCTGGATTTACATGCAAATGTCCCTTGTGAATATCTAAAGGTCATACATATTGGACAGAAAAAACATTTGCTTTCAATATCACTCCAGCTCACATCTCTAGATGTTCTTATTGACGATGAAACGAATGGACACACACAAGTTGTTCTTTAATGTTAATGTATCACCTTAAACATTCACAGGACGTTGCATACTAAGTTTATGACATCCATTAGCTTCTTAAACTTGTACCAAGTAAACCATAAATGTAAGTGCAGTTGAAATAACAACCTGGTCCTTCCAATAACTAATTATCTCGAGGCCTACCGTCAGCTTTACAAAGTTTTAGAACTGCCCCCTATTTCAATTCCCTACTTCCTGTCGTTTTTTTTTCTTAATAATCTGATACTTTTATGCATCCATGTCAATGCACAGAAAATAAGAGAGGTTGAGATAAGAGAGACCTGGTATTGAATGATAGAATGCATCTTCCACATGGTCTTGATGATTTACTAGATAAGCAGCTTGTCCAGAATATGCTAGAAGAAGGCAGGGGAACACAATTACTGTGAATGCTATTTGCACAGCCAATACCGGAAAGTGAGCCAAGTCAGCAAACAGTGCTTCAGTCCCTGTAAAATTTTACCATCTAGAAGTGAATAAAAAAATTATTGGTAAAAACCTTTGCTACCTACTTAAGAACACGAAAAGACATGGCTACAACTCTTTGTATGAGGTGATTCACAAAACAAGATTATCATTAGTTTCTTACCAGTTATACTAAGCATGATTCCCCCTAAGGAGGTCCATCCATCTTTCCCTCCTCCTTTGAGATAGCGATATAGATAAACCGGTGAAAAAGCTTTCAGTACACTGCTGTCATATTTCCAGATGTTGAATGCACCAATACCTCCAATCATCAGAAACCAAAGCAGCACAATTGGCGCAAAGAGCCACCCAACTTTATCGGTACCATAATGTTGCAAGCTGAACAAACCCACCAGTATCACAACAGCAACAAGCACAACCACATCTGCATACGAAGAAAAATATGTAAAGAAGCTGGCAAGAACAGCAGCGCAACGCTTTACAAGAAAGATCACTTTAACAGAGAGAACAATACAAAGCAAAGAGAGAAAGAGGAGACTACCATTACTCAAATTAGGGTGGTCTACCTTGATCCCACCAGAAGCTGAAAGAACTGCAAAAAGAAGTTAGTTATGTTGATATGTACTGGTGGAGGAACTTCAAGAAGCTAAGAAATTCTTAGACGCCACTGAAAAGCAGAAAGGAGGAATTACGAATTTATTAAGATATACTTCCTCCGTTTTCTTTTACTTGCAACACACCTCTTTGACACACAATTTAAGAAAGAGATTACAGAAGGTAAACGGACAAATTGATCAATATTTTACCACCGATTAGAGAAAGGGTCAGGTCATTACGGTTTAATTTATTTTAATCAATTTGGCCGCTTACTTTCTCTAATCACTTGCTTAAATAACAACCAGGCGTGGTGGCAAGTATTTAAAAAAAACAGAGGAAATATATACGAAGTAGAACAATTTGAAAACATAAACTTCTAAGCGCATTAAAGGGACAACACCAATCACTAATTTCAGGAGAAGAAAACATGTTATAACGGATGCAACGAAAGATGTTCACCTACAATGTGTTAGCTACGTCCACAGGCAGAGGGGAATAAAGTTTTATTGATCTTGAGGAGTACAGATTACAGAATACGACTGGGTTATGACCTAGAGAGTTTATATAGTACTCTCTAGACAGATGCGGAAAATCCCAAAAAATAGGCCCAAAACAGATAACTCTAGTCCAGAATAACAGATACCGTAAAGTTCTCGTGCTGGGGCGTTGCAGTAAGGGGCTTGACCGATTCAAGACATTATTCTAACAAAACAAATAAAGTATGTGATTGCTACAAAACAAAATTCTTCGGAAGTATATGATTTCCCTTCGGAAGACAGAGCAGTTGTTCATGGATGTCCCTAGTCTCAGGCTTTCAGCTAGGCATCTCCCAAAAAAGGGCTTAGATGGGAGGGAGGATTCAGATGAACTTATTTCCTTCATTAATTCCTCAGGCCCCAAGCAAATATCTCGCTTTTGCATGGCATGGATATAGAAGCCAAGAAAGGCTAGAAAGGGAATGGAAGCCTTGAGATGTGGTGGCCAATACAGAGTACCAAGAGAAAAATGTTGCCATAGGTGGCAAGCAGCAAGTGCTTTCGGGATATCCTTAAACAGAAACAAGTTAGATGCTCAGAGCCTTATCTCAACAAAATTAATTAGGCTTTAATACATGGATCTTAGAAGAATTTGATGTCAAAGGTGGTTCACACATCGATGATGGATTGCATTGCAATCATGGAACAAATTTGCAATGGCGGTAAAACTCGGGTTACAACTTATGGTCTCGAGCTCATAGGTATTACTCGCCATTGCAGATTGTAGTCAAACATAAGCAAGCTCTAAGCTTGACATATATTGGACAACATGTCACTTATCCTCAGAAATGTAGTATCCTGATTGCCATATAAAAGCATAAAGACAACGTTATTCTACTCATTGATGAGATAAATGCCAAAAAAATTTGGTTACTAAAAGTTAACCCATACCTATCGTGAAATAATCCTGTTTGGTATCAAATTATGATAAGATGTTTAACGCTCTCAATATCGTGAAATAATCCTGTTTGGTATCAAATTATGATAAGATGTTTAACGCTCTCAAGCTTCCTTGAACCAAACCTCCAGGCATCTAGCTGGGGTACCAAAGAGACACATGGTATAAGTACTTGACATTCCACTACTGTAGATAAGCATGATCTAATTCCTTTTCATCCTCAGTATGGTATACAGGAGACTGTCTGCTAACTACATGTCTACATAAACTTGCTCCACCTAAATTAGCAGAAAGTTAAGGCTTTCTTATAGTTCTGCTCTTTTAGCCTTTCAGCTATTCTCAGGCAATTTTTTTATTATTTTTTTGATAATGCTAATCTCAGGCAATTAAAATAAGAAGAATATGCATGCAGTCATGCAGACCCCGTGATTTCTAAGAGAGTTAAAATTCTACTATGACTATATCATTCACTGCATACAAATTACTCTATATGCACACAAGCACATCCATGCAGCTATTATTTGCAGATGTTAAGAGGAAATCAATAAACGTTCTTACGCTGAACACTGCCTTAACAAGTAATAGAAGCCATAGTGTGATGGTGTGTTTGGAGTTTGGCATATACCTGATATTGCTGGAGTGAGAATTCCATCTCCAATTACCATGCAAGTGCCAACAAGAACAAGGAGAAGAAGGGAATTCTTTCTGGATGAATGATTCTCTAGCCATTGCCTAGTTTTTGAGGCAAATGATTTGTCTTGGAGTTTAAAACGACTATATGTTGTCAAATCCTCATCTGTTCTATGCCGGTTTGGGATAGTATTTACATTTGCATGTCTACATAGCAACGAATAAAGAGCAAATGTACCTCCTGCACCAGTAAAGAATAAAACAAAATCAGTCTTCACATAAAACAGGGAATAGGTTTTAAATTATGAAGAGATTAGTCCCTCGACACTATTATTGCTCTATCAAAACCTTATAGAGTTAGAGTATATCTCTGAAATGCAGAGCAGTGGATTCCCAGTGCTCAAGAAAGCATTTATAAAATAAAGTACTTAGATGAAAACATGACAACAGCATTCAACATGGTAACTCATTATTATTTCCAGTTGCACTTGTCTCAACTGTAAAAATCGTAAGTATCAGGTTTTCATTGTCTTTGCTAGGCATCTTAATTTTCGTTCAGAGCAAAATTATCCCACCAGTACAAACTGTTGGTTTTCTCTTGTATCATACATATCATAACTATCAATGTAAGTGTATTTTAAGTTGACTAAGATTTAGAAAACATACTGATAACTATATTCAATTAAATAGTAAATAACAGAATAAGAGAGTGACATATACAGAAAGGTCCTAGACAAATTGGTGAATGGAGCCACACTGCAATATGATGGTTATGAAACCAGAAAATTGCATTTGGCTGAGTGGGCAATCATTATGTAATATTATCAGTGTAGCACTACATATTTAATATATAGTCACAAAAAGTCACAAAACTACAGTCAAAGTAGAAAACGTAAAGAACCAAACACCTTCCTCAACATGACAGCGCAGAATTAGAGGAAAAGGTGTGGAATGTTGGTTTGATAAAATGCAGTGCAAGTAAGAACTAAGAGAGGAAGTGCATCATATTGTGCAAAGCTTGTCTATAAGTGAAGCATTACCATATAAGAAGGAAACCGAAGCAGCTTAAATAAAGTGTGAGATCCCAACAGTGGGGACACTGAGCAAGAGTGAGGGGGTATATAACATGAATCAATTAAATAAAAACCAAAGAAAACCTTGTGCCCAAAGGTTTGATCAGTACCTTGGCCATTATCATTTGCTCTGCATACAATGAAAACATACTTCAACAATGGGACAAGAGTGAGGGAGTATATGATCAATGAAAGTGCTCCAATCACGTCGTCTGGGTCTTTCACTCCATGAGGAAATGTATTGAAGAAAACATAGAGCGGAGATGTGCCCAAGTCCCCATACACTACCCCAAGACTTTGAAACGCCAACCGTAGAAGCAATAATGTTGAATATTTCTGCAGAAATCAGCAACATTCATAAGGTCTTGAACAGTTAGAACTTAGAAGACCCTATCATATATATTCATATCTAAAGAAATCAACAGGACAGGCAGATTATATATTAATATAGTCTAGGTAAAATGCAAGTGCTGCAAGTACTGCAACTAAAACATTTTATTATCATACCTTCTCTCGGTACGCATTCTTAAGTTTTCCAGCCTCCTCATCCATGGGCTGATCCAGCTTCTGATCCAAATCCCACATACTACCTCTACCCTCAGTTCCTTCGTTAACCGAATCCATTGATTATAGTACGTTGCTACCTAACAGTCCCAATAACCCTTCTTCAATGTAACTTAAATCCCAAAATTCCAAGCATAAATTAAACCCACAGACAATGGATAACAAGCAACTCTATTGATAGTGATACTTCAATGCAAACTTCCACACATATGCTTCTCCAATTCTGTAACATTCAAATGAATTCCAATCAACCAACACAACTTTTCATCTGAAATCCAACTCAAATAACTAAAAAGACATATACAAGTATCATTACTTCATTAATCATAACTCATAACTACAAATGCATAAATTCAGTTAAAAATGCTAAAATTACCACATTAAAACACTAAGATCGACCTATTATATCAAATAAACAAAACTCAATTATAGTTCAGATTCAAAGTAACAGAATTATATACCAATATAACCCAAGTTTTACTCACATGAATTATTGCATGACTTCAGTATCAAATTCCTAAAAAGGGGTTGGAAACCAAAAAAAGTTCCAGAACCCAAATTTTCCAATTGCTATAATGCAATTAGAAGAAATAAAAAACAATACTTTCATATCCAACACAGCTGGAATTAATATAGATCACAAATGAATTTCCTTTTCTTCTTTCTTTTTGTTTTTTCTCTTATTTGGGTAATAATAATTCTCAACCACAAAATTCAAAACAACAATTAAATATATAAAAACCCAGTTTTTTTTTTCCCATTTTTTTCCACATACCCATCAATTTAGGCGGCTGAAGGACCGTCTTAGAAGCTGCAAAATCGTAACTCTTCTAATTAAATTTGAGCATAATTTATGAAATTTTACCAAAGAAAGATTATTTGAGAACTTGGGGAATTCAAATAGTTGAGATTTGAGCGAAAAATAGATAACAGGTCTAATTTGACAACCAATTTTGTACAGTACTGTTGTATTTTTAACTACAGGACAGAGCTAAGCTCTGAGATACCGCCAGCAGACAACTACTGATACCTTTTAAGAGAGAGAAAATGAAACTGGTGTTTATATTTAGCCGATTTAATTAAACACAAATCTCGTTTGGACCCGAGCTTATTTTAACAAGCTACCGCCCGGTATGTTACACGGACTTTGCACGTACCCGTGTCGGATACTGATACTCTCTCCGTATTTATTTAAGGGATACACTTGGACGGACACGGATATTTTTGAAGAAAAATTGAATGAAATAAAGTAATAAAATAAATGGGGTTGGGTAGATATTTTAATAAGTAAAACAAGTGGGGACCATATCATTTTAGAGGGGTGAGGGGGTGGATTGTAGTTCTGAAATCATTTGTTTAATAGGGTGGTGGGACCTAGGATATATTAGATGGTGGTGTTGATAAGTTACTAAAAATAGAAAGTGTATCTCTTAAATAAATACGGGGGAAGTATACATTTAAATATATGACTCGGTTGTTTTGTTTTTTCAAAAATGAATAACGATTTTGAAGAGCGATTATCTTCAATATTGCTTGAAGATAGTAAATTCCCAAAATACGCTACATTATCACTAGTTTCTCACCTTAGTGTCCACATCAGCATTAAAACCGGTCTATTTTTTTAATCAATCAGCGCAAAATCGCCAACTGAAATAGCTATTGAAACAAGTAAACCACTATTTTAATTAGCGGTTTTGCTTTTAAATGAACCGACATTTAAGTAGGTGGTTCACTTCCTGTGCTTTTAAACAAGTCTTCTTCTTCTTCAACTTCCTCTGCTTTCACCTTACAGCTTTCTCTCTCCTCTAATCTCTTCACCTTCAATTGCAACGACCCGTTCTCAGGCATTGAGGGTCGTTGATCAGGCATAATTGACACACACGTCATTGTAATTTGCAAGAGTTGTACCATTTCCTCCTCAATGTTATGATATCTCATAAGCTCAACATCAAAAACCTCAACGGTCCATTCTTCACGGACAACTGACCCCACCTAGGAAGATCGATCCCATCGTCTCCTAATGAGGCTTGGTTCGGGGATTTTCCTGTAAGGAGCTCTAAAAGAAGGACGACATCAAAGTTGTACACGTCGGACTTGAATGTTGGTTTTCGGGTTTCTACAACTTCTGGGGCTCGGTATCCAACAATGCGGTGGTTGGAGGAGGAAGAATTGGTGGAGAAGATAGAGGATAGGGCGAAATCAGATACAGCAGGGTCATGGTTGGAGTGTGAAAGGACATTGGATGATTTAATGTTGCCATGGACGAGGTTGTTTGATACATGAAGGTAAGTTAGGCCTCGAGCAATGCCAAGTGCTATCTACATTCGGTTGTTTTCTTCGTCGTCATCGTTTCGGTTGTTCTTGTTGATACGTTTCTGGAATTCTTTAGCAATGGAGTCCCATCCATTGATTCCATGGCGGTAGACGGCACACGGTAACAATAACTCCTCTCATGGTTTAGTTTCAGGATGAACCGCCAACTCAAATGGCTATTTGGTCCACTTAACCGCCAATTCAAATAGCGGTTAGCCTAAAACCAAACCGCCATTTGAGTTGGCGGTTCAACCTTGAACCGAAAAAAATACTTTTCTCTTTGTCTTGCTGTCGTGGACGGTAGGGTGGGAAATAGGTGATAATGTAGCGTATTTTGGGAATTTACGGATCTTCAAGCAATATTGAATGAAATGGCTCTAAACTAAAGTGTCTAAATGTCCTACCATGTCTGAGTGTTCGAGTACTCTTTCTATTTTTATTTAATTGCAATAATTGCATGGAGTCAAGTGCACATAGTTTTAGGTAACTCATGCAAGAATAATATTAAACGGTGCAAGTGATAATTTTATGTTGTAAAAGTGCAAGTGGGGTGAATAAAAAATTGAAAAAATAAGGAGCAGGGAACTTTTTGAGGGTGTGAGCCTGTGAGCGTGAGGGTATCAATGTATCATATCTATAGTCTATAAAAAGGAAAACTATAAATGATTAGATGACACATGTGGTTCCCTTATTCTCTCCATTCAATTTTTTTTCCAGTATTTTGCAGTTTTCACAATCAATATTAATTCACCATCTAATTTATACGAAATATATTTTTTCAAATTTCAACTCTATATAAATCATATAGTCCACTAAAATCACAAGAAAAAAGACGGCTGAAAACCATTATACTTGTTCATTAAACGAGCTCAAAAGCTAGTTTTATTATTACAAGGGGGCCATATATTGAGTGAAAATATAAATTAAGAAACAAGAAGCGGGACCAAAAGTTGGGAGAAAAACTCTAAAAAAATGAAAAAAAAATCTTCCAAAATAGGAAGGAACGCAATTAAATAAAAACGAATGGACTATAGTGAAAAGAGTTGGTGTTAAGTATGCGGCAAAGGTATTTGAGGTAAAATAAATTAAGATCAGTTGAGACTCCAAGTAACATCAGAGTACCTGGTACTAGTGTATCAGTTACAATTTTTTTTTATTGTTGGCGTCATTTTAATAATGATCACTTTAGCACATAAAAAGGCCAGTTTGACATCTTAAATTCTTATTATAAAGTGGTGTATGATAAATATTGTACACCTTAGTAAAATTTAACTCAAAATACTTAAAAGTTACCCTAATGTATGTAACTTTAGTGAAATTTTCATTTCCATTAAAATTATTCATTCAAAAACACTAATAACGTATAAAGTTGATCATTTTTAACCCTTTAAAATGTTTCCATTAACCTTTTTTTTTAGAGGGGAATCAATTTTTTTATAATATAAAAGTTAATCAAAACATATTAAAAGTTGCAAAAGATGGATGCAAATTATAAAAAATTGGATAAAAGTTACCCTAGTGTATAATGTACAATAAATTTATTTTACACCATGTATTTGCAAGATTTTTTGGGTTAACAATAAAGCAGCTACATGTGTTCCAACAAATTCCCCCTTCCCTTGCTCGTAATCAAGATCAAAGGAACAAGGATCCTCAAGCACCTATGCGGTTCTACCTAGTCCAATTGGGGATCGAGAATAAAAAATATTTTCACTATTGCAGGTTGATGGCTCTTGGGAGAGGAAAACAAGGAGAGCAGGGTGGGGATGGGCTTTCAAGCAGGAAGACAACAACCACTATCAGGATGGAGGTGGGGGAAATGGTCGAACAACATCGACTCTACAAGCGAAAACTCGAGCTTGCCTTTATGGCCTTAATGGGCCAAAGATCATGATATTCAGGATGTCATGGTGTTCACTGATTCAATGGGCTTGGTGACAACGCTGAAGCAGAGGTCAAGACAAGATGTTCACATCATTTGAGAAGCACAAGAAATTAAGACCATGGCAACAGCTTTAGCGTTTTTACGATCATAAAGACGGACATGATCAAGGTAGACAAAACTCATGTAATTGCCAACAAATGCAGAAAGGAAGGATTATCGTTTCTCAATAGTTTTTAACTAGTTTCTTTTGCCGGTGTCTAAAAAAATAATAAGCTTATTGTAAGATTCATGTAAGTTCGGTTAATAATTTATTAGGATGTACTCCGTACAATTATTAATTATGAACTTCTGATACTATACGCAGGTAAATCAATATTTTTAGTACAACATGTAGAATTATGGGGAAGTCATATTTGTAGGTAAGAAATCAATTTTTAAGTAAGTAATGATTGAGATCTATGATACTCTAATTAAGTTTATGACTACTTATAATAATATAGTATAAATATGGTGGAACCCCCAACTGAAAGGAGTCACCAAACTCATCTATATTCTGTGGATCTTATGCCATTTATATTTATTTTTTACAAAACAAAATTATTATTATTTTATGACTTAGATTGAGGCCATGTGTGCCTGAATCGTGATTTAGCAAGAAATACTTCCCATTTATGACTTAGATTAGCAATTAGTAATACTTCCCATTTAGCAAGAAAAAATAAAGAAAGAATAATTGACGGCAAGATTTAATTATTGATGAATCTTTACTAAGGTCGGTCCTGACCTTTTTGTGGCCTATGGGCGAAAAAAAATTGAGGCACTATATATTTGAAGGTTTAGAATAAAAAATTGTTTGTAAATAGGGTATGTTTTTTATTTAAAAAGTGATATGATACTACTCTCAAACAACTTCTTTTTTTTCTCTTTTTCCCAATTTTAAACTCTATTAAAAATATACATAGTATAAGGTTTGAAAACATTCGAACTTGTATTATTGACATGAATTACAATTTATCAAACATTAATTATCACACTAACATCGGAAAAATAACAAGTATATAACAAGTTAACAACGAAACATCTACGGATCGCAAAGTACGCTGAATAAAAGAAAATTATTGAAAAAAGAATTGTGTTCGTATTGTACAAAAGTTTTAGCAAGTATATGCAAATTTGTGAGCTATACGTTAAATGAATTTGATTACATATACTATGACTGAAAATTCAATTCTTTTGCATAAATCCTAAAATTAGAATAGGAAGTGTAATTAAATAAATAAAAGGGAAAAAAAATATTAGGACTGTAAAAATTGGCATGAAAAATGATAAAAGGATGTGACTGGTAGTCGAACCCGCAACCCTGCGGTGTATTCCATACGCATTAACCAGTGAGCCACACATTGTAATTTGTTTTATCTTCATAAGAAAATTATGATTGTTAACTTGTAGGTTGCATGATTTCGGCCCTCTTCCCTTGGGCCCAGGGTGGTTGCCCCTTATGCCCTGCCCAAGGGCCGACCCTGATCTTTACGAAGGAAATTGGTCTAGCTTTTATTAGAAAATAATTCTAAAAATTTGCAAGAATGAACAAAAAGTACGAAATTGATTGGTGTATCAAAAAATATAATAGTAAATCTATAATTTTCGTTAGTTGTTAATCCTTAATCTTTAGCGGGAAAAAAAAATTTGACAAGAAAAACAAAAAGTATATACATCCGCGTGCGATGAGGAGGGATCAATGGTTGTCACTTCTGCTTTTACTTTTGGAAAGAAGACTCTCCAAGTTGGATTAGCTATGGCCGCTTTTAGTTAGTGTTCATTGCGAAGTGATTGCTCGCTATCTGGCATCAGATCAGAAAAAATAAGTTCAGATTAGATCAGGTCAGATCATATTAGATTTTTTTTCTTTGTATCGATCTGTGAAGAAAATGCCCAGATCATGACCAACTTAAAACCGATATATCCAAATCATGTCCAAATCAGAACGATTTGTCTAACCGATCTGTCCAAATAATTTCAAAATCAGAACCCATATATTCTGATCAAAACTGATATGTCTAGATTAGAACTGATCTGTCCAGATAATGTCCAGATCAGAACCTATATGTCCAAATCAAAATCAGTTTGTACAGATCAAGTCCAGCACAGAACTGATATGTCCTAATCATGTCCAGAACATAACGTATCTATCCGGATCATGTCCAACCCAGAACCGATCTTTCCATATCATGTACAACTCATAACCGATTTATCTAATACAACTCAGAACCAATCTATCTAGATCATGTCCAGATCATAACTGGTTTGTTTAGATCGTATCTAGATCAGAACTGATGTGTCCATATCATATCCAGATCAAAACAAATCTGTGCAGATCAACATCGGCCTAGATCAGAACTGACCTATCCAAATCAGTAACGACCTGTCCAAACTGTCCAGATTAGAACCGACCTATCCAGATCAGAACCCATCTGTCCAGATCATGTCCAAATAAGAACATATATGTCTAACTAATTTTTTCAGATCAGAACCCATATATTCAGATCAAAACCGACATGAGTCAATATGTCCAGATCAGAATCGATCTATCAGATCTTGTCCGGAGCAGAATTTATATGTCTAAATCAGAGTCAATCTATCCATAACCGACCTGTCTAGTTCTGCAGACCATGTTCAAATAAGAATTCATGTGACCAAATTAGAATCGATTTGTCAACATTATATCCAAATCATAACTGACATGTTGTAATACCTCGTATTTTTCTGTATTTATAAATATATTTTATTATATTTATAAAGTATTTCTATGATTTTTAGAATTTAAAACGCATTTAAATGTTGTTTAAATATATTTTATTAGAATATTAAACGAATTTATTATTTAATGTTGGGAATTTAATTGGGTTTCAAAAGTAAAACGATTTTTAAATGAATCTAGCCCAATTCAATTCCAAGTTCAAGTCCAAACAAATTAAACAAGCCTATCCTATGTTTAATGAAGCCCGAAAGGGAATCATAAAGCCTAGCCCATCTTTGAGTTTCCTAAGCCTATAAATATAGGTTCTCACCCTCAAAATTGCTCCCTATTATTCATTAAATCTAAAAATAAAACCCTAACCCTAAATTCTTCTTTCTTTCGTCGAACTTATGTTTGGCCAATTTTCTCCTACTTCCGTTCGTTTTCAGAAAAAGTTTTCGTCTTTAAAGTTGTAGATATTGAAAATTGCTTGAACTTTGCTTCAAGAATTGATCAATTCCGAGTTGTAGATTAAAAGTTATGAGCGCTCTAAATCCTGCTGCAGTATTTCTTCTTTTCCTCTCTCTTTCTTTCGGCTCTCTTGTGCCCGTCTCCCTTGCCCCGCAGTCAACCGAGCACCACTGCTCGTTGGTGCCTTGTGCCTCTCGCACATCCCTTGTCCCTCGCCCCTCTCTTCGTGCTCGCTTCCTTGTGCCCTCGTGCACGCAACACCACCCACACCCCTTGCCTCTCGCTCTCCCTCGCGTCTCTCTCTCACAGCAACGCGTGCTGCGTGTTGTTGGTGATGTTGTTGCTTGTCGCTGCGTGGACTCGTGCCCATCCACCCTCACTCACACTCTCTCTCTTTTCTCTCGCTCGTGGCCAAACGAGCCTAGCCCCTACTGCCTTGCTGATGTTCGTGCCGCACCGCATGCACACACACGCACAACCGTGTGTGTTATGTGAGTGTGTGTTCTTGTTCGTTCATTCAATTCTTTCGCCCAATCACAATTAATTCGTGGTTGTTCCGTGCTATAGGCCGGATTGGTATAATTCTCTTCTTCCTTGCCTATTCTATTTCAATTCCGTATTTAAATTATATTATTATTATTATTGGTTTTGATTAATTAAAATGCTGGGATCGGTTATGAACACCGAATTTTGAGGATTTGTATGTTTGAATTATTGAAGAATGTTTTGAATTGAAATATTATAATTTTCAGATTTGAAGTATATATTAAAGGTTCAATTTTTATTAGTTTTAATGGTTTTAATTACAAACGATGATTGGAGTTTTAATCTAAGCCTTATGGGCGATTGATTAGCATAATTAGATGATGAATTTAATTATGATAATCAATTATATTTTTCAGAATATTGTAAAGACTTAAAACGTCGACTTTTAATGGTTTTATACATGAAAATAAATTAATTTCATGCTAGGGTTTTAAACGATTGATTGAGACTATTATTTTATTAATAAACGGTTAAGTTCTAATTAATTCAAGTGTTTTAAAACTAAACAAAGTTGCTGGAAATTTAGTAAGCATGGATAATAATTAAGTTTTATTATTTTAATTACAGGAGTTGATTTCTAGCTTTGAGTCGTGATTCGCACAGTGACCCCCGTACTTAGGTATTCCAGGTACGTACAAGTCTAGGGCGACCACACCTTTTGTCAATGACATTAAATGATTGTTGATGATGTGAATTATATTATGTGGATTCATATATGTTTTGGTGAACGATCATGTGGATTAATATTATTGGAATTATTGAATTGTTGATTGAACAAGCATGTTGAGATTATTATGAGTATGGATTTCATTGTCAATCATGTTGTTCAATATTTATGCATGTATGGTTTGTTTCACATGCAAGGGATGGATTATTTATTTGTATGCTATTGTACGGGATGTCTAGCATACTTTGAGCCAATTATTCGTACTTCGCTGTACTATTTATTTTACCACATGTGAAGGGTTAGCTCACGTAAGCCACCGCACATGTAGGGTTCTGTTGGGAATGTTTTGTATGAAATGAATTAGGACTTGTCGTGCAAGGGCACAACCCTCATGTTAATGTGCATGATGTGGAATCTCACTTTTGTGAGGAGGAACATGGTAGTAATTTCATAAGAGTCTTGTTTGGTTGATCACAAGTCTTAAAGCATTAAAATAAGATTGTTTTGGTTGTTGTTTATTAATTGTATTTGTGTACGTTGTTGAGTCTTGAGTTCACCTTTAATAAAATATTAATAAACGTAAAGTGCAACCAGAACAAGCTTCAAAACTCTTGGAACGTATATACCTTGAGTATGAACAATGGGGGGAGTCTTGCCGGAAAACTCGTACTCCTACTAATGATACAAGACGTTGTTTCATTTATATTATGCGCAGGAATTCCGTCGGTATGACCCGATTTTATTATTTATTATTTGGTGTATGGTTGCCTCCCATCACCTTTCCTTTATGGAACATTCTTTTGGCCCGTTCGAAGCTTATTCTAATGAAAATGTGAGTCAAGAGTCGAGTTAAGAGTCGAATCTTGTATTCATGATCGATTGTTAATTATTATATGGCTTTTGCATGATGATTAGTACTTAGTGAGTGATGCATGTTTTAGTTTCATTTCACTCTATTCTTGTAGGTACTCAGCTTTTGCTGACTACGTGCTTTGTGTGTTCTGGTCATGGCCTTTGCCTTAATGACCCTATGATGATCTATCATTTGCACTTGCATTGATGGGGAGTAGAATAATATAGCAGGTTGGTAGATCGGAATCATGTGGCTTGGGATGATCGAGAGAGCTGCATGTTTTCGTATTTTGAACTATTTAATTATACTTTAATTATGTTTGAAATGGTTGAACTATTTTTACCTTGGTTTTTGGGCCGTTACGGTTCCAAATTGTAGGAGGCCTCAATATTTCATTAACTATGTTTTTAAAAGTTAGTTGACATTAATTTTCGCTGCGTAATTCTGGCAATAGCCTTAACCGTTATCACGGTGGCGGTAATACTTTAGTAATTCCTTTACTTTAAGTTGGAAAATGGTTTTATAAAAGCAAGGAATTATTAGGGTGTTACAAAGTGGTATTCAGGAGCTTAAGGCTACTTTGTAGTAAGTAATACTACAAAGTGGTATACTAGAGCTTAGTTTCATTCCTTCTTTGTAGTAAGCAATACTACAAAGTGGTAATCGGAGACTAATACTTCTTTGTAGTAATTCATACTACAAAGTGGTATTTGCGGAACTTTAGGATTTTGAAATATTATTTTACTAAAGTCAAAACGTATTATTTTGAGTACTCAATATTTTAAAGGTCAAATACCAATTATTTTGTGTCGTTGAAATGAGTTGAAAAGTTTGGATTATTATTTAATTTAATTAATTTTTCCGAATTTTTTTTTATTCGAAATTTCCGAATTAAATTCGAATTATTTTTATTATCTTCGGATTTTCTCTTATTTAAATATCCGAATTTATTTTATTTATTTATTTATTCGAATCTTTTTCGAATTTATATATTTTTTTATTTTATTTAATTTTCGGATTCTTTTTTTAAAAAAAAAAAAAATTCCCGAAATTAATTAATTTATTTAATTAATAATTCTTATTAATTTTTGATTTTAATTTTAATAATTTCAACAAAGTTAGGAGTTATTTCTTAATTAATTTCGAAAATTAATATTACTTCCAAGTGAGGAATGGGTAGATTAAGAAGGGCATTTAGACTAAGTGTGCATTTAATCTAAGTATG
This sequence comes from Spinacia oleracea, assembly GCF_020520425.1. Lineage (NCBI taxonomy): Eukaryota > Viridiplantae > Streptophyta > Magnoliopsida > Caryophyllales > Amaranthaceae > Spinacia > Spinacia oleracea. The sequence continues at coordinate 86,979,500 of NC_079492.1, read as the reverse complement.
CAATTTAATCAAGTGTTTATGTGATTATGCCTTGATTTTGTGATCTTTTATTTAAGATTGATCATGTTTTATGTTGCTTTATGTGATTATTTGCATCACGATTCATGATTATGCATATACTCGTGCATTGAAATTGTCTGGCTCCACGAACTATTTATTGTATCCTTGGGGGTTGAATTTTTTTTGGGAACACGATTAGTGAGACTCTTAAGTGTGTGTTTTTTTAGGACTTAAGAATGTTGCCTTCAAAGTTTTCCAATTTAGGACAGTTAGAGAACCTTGATAGTGAGACTCCATATGTGTATGTGAAGAAGATTGAGCTTGCATACAACTATTTTGGGACGCTTAAGGATTGCCACATTTGAGGAAAATTGATGTTATGCCCGAGATGATTGTATATTGTTTACCCCATAGTACACCTTATATAGAGCTTAAACATAAGTTCAGTGATATACATTTTGAGAATGATACACCTATAGTTGGAGGAAGTATTGTATTGTAGATGGTAGATGAAGGTATGATACTGAAGTTATGACTACTATCATTGAATTAGCAGAAAGGTGCTATGAAGTGTTAGGTTATGATACATATGACAAAACATAAATCATGCGGAAAAACCATAAAGCCAGGAAACATATTATTCACACATAATCATTTAGCATAATTCAGATGCATACACTTTGTTGCGTGCCCTCCCTAGCTGCGCCCGAACCGAACAAGAACAAGTCTTTAGGACTCCAAGTGTCGTCCCTCCGTAGATAGTCCACAGCACGTCCGGATCCGCCTTAAGCTTGACCAACTAGAATCGCCCTTAAGGTAGTATAGATTTCGGCTAAATAGGGGCAAGAGAGTGGCTGATTTTTCTTGAAAATCTTACCTTTGAATACTTCAATTGTGTCTATAAATTATGACCCTAGGAACCTATTTATAGAGGTATGGAAAAGGAATTATAATCCTACTAGGATTTGGATTTATTAATTAGAATCCTATTTGAACTCTAAATAATAAATTTAATCTATTAGGATTATGATTTAATCAATACACGAATTCCGATAGGATCAGGATTCGTTACGAACATGAGCATCGTATGGCCACGAGCATCGCACCACCCGCGCAGGCCTTGCGGCCCACACGAGCACTCGCTGCTCGCAGCCCAACAGCACGCTCAGCGTGCGCGCGCAAAAGGCCTTGCTGGGCCTGGCCTTGCGCTGGGCCTGGCGAGGCTGTGGCAGCTCCATGTTGGGCGCTCGGCTTGCTGGGCGCGGGCCTGGCTTCGTGCTGGGCCTTCGTCTAGCAAGCCTCGTCCGATGCTAATTCGTACGATGCGCTTCCGATTAAATTCCCGTTTCCGGAATTCATTTCCGATACGAACAATATTTAATATTTCCGATTCCGAAATTAATTTTCGTTTCGAACAAATATTTAATATTTCCGTTTCCGGAATTATTTTCCGATTCCGATAATATTTCCGATTCTGACAATATCTCCGTTTCCGGCAATATTTCCGATTCCGGTAATATTTCCATTTCCAATAATATTTTCCGATACGTACCATGTTTCCGGCAACATCTACGACTTGGATAATATTTATATTTCCGATACGATCCATATTTCCGTTTCCGGCAATATCATCGTTTCCGGAGTATTCATTTCTTGCTTGTGACGATCTCAGCTCCCACTGAAATCAAGATCCGTCGATTCCGAATATCCATAGATGGAGTATTTAATGCCATTAAATACTTGATCCGTTTACGTACTATTTGTGTGACCCTACGGGTTCAGTCAAGAGTAAGCTGTGGATTAATATCATTAATTCCACTTGAACTGAAGCGGCCTCTAGCTAGGCATTCAGCTCACTTGATCTCACTGAATTATTAACTTGTTAATTAATACTGAACCGCATTTATTAGACTTAACATAGAATGCATACTTGGACCAAGGGCATTATTTCCTTCAGTCTCCCACTTGTCCTTAGGGACAAGTGTGCATTTCCTAATTCCTTTGTCGCTCGATGCTTGCTCTTGAACATAAGGTAAGAGTTGTCATCCTTATTATGTCCAGAGGTGTTCCTCGGTTTCAGAGTTCAACTGATCAAATAAACAGATAATCATAGCCTATGATTCATCCGAGCACGGCCATGCATTTCACAGTTTCTAGCTCTCCGAGTGGCCTTGTACAACCTTTAAGCATCTCATCCCGATTTATGGGAGGACAATCCCAATCTTGCGATCTTGAGATTAGACTTCGTTTGATAGGTGATTACCTGAGCGTTGCCTTTATAGCCTCCTTTTACGGTGCGACGGTTGGTCAACGTCAAAGCAACCAGTTCTCAAACAAGTAATCTCAAATCACTCAGGTATTGAGGATTTAGTGTCTAATAAAATTAATGAAATTTACTTATGACAGATTCTCATCCCTTACAGTAAAGTTTCATAGGTCTTGTCCGATACTAGTCTTCCCAAAGTAAGTATCTATGCAAATGATTATGACATTGCCATGTCCACATAGTTCAAGAAACAGAACTACTAGTCATCTTGCATTCTAATCGTCTAACGTTTTCTATGCGTCCAATTTTATAGAAAACTCCGACTAGGGACCATTTTCAACCTTTGACATTCAAGTTCACTTGATAGACATTTCTTAGTCACAGGACTGGTCCTGACAGTCTATCTTGAATATATCGTCAAATTGAAGGGACTCATCATTTAATAAACCACAAATTAAATGGAAAAATGAATTCTTTTCATTTATTGTGAATGATTAACCAATAATGTTTTACAAAGATTTAAACTCTAAAACTTTAAAACATTAAACAAGGATATCAAAGCCATTCTCCAATATGCTTGATTCCCATAGCTGCAGTGTGCGAGTTGTGCTTCGCCTGCGGCAGAGGTTTAGTCAATGGATCTGATATGTTGTCATCAGTTCCAATCTTGCTTATCTCGACTTCTTTTCTTTCAACGAACTCTCGTAGAAGGTGAAATCTACGAAGTACATGCTTGACTCTCTGGTGGTGTCTAGGCTCCTTTGCCTGTGCAATAGCTCCGTTATTATCACAATACAGGGCTATTGGTCCTTTAATGGAGGGGACTACACCAAGTTCACCTATGAACTTCCTTAGCCATATAGCTTCCTTTGCTGCTTCATGTGCAGCAATGTACTCCGCTTCAGTTGTAGAATCCACAATGGTGCTTTGCTTAGCACTTTTCCAGCTTACTGCACCTCCGTTGAGGCAGAAGACAAACCCAGACTGTGATCTGAAATCATCTTTGTCGGTTTGGAAACTTGCGTCCGTATAGCCTTTAACAATTAATTCATTATCTCCACCATAGACCATGAAGTCATCTTTGTGCCTTTTCAGGTACTTCAGAATGTTCTTGGCAGCAGTCCAATGTGCCTCTCCTGGGTCTGACTGGTATCTGCTCGTAGCACTGAGTGCGTACGCAACATCCGGGCATGTACATATCATAGCATACATTATTGAACCAATCAATGATGCATATGGAATCCCATTCATTCGTCTACGCTCATCAAGTGTTTTTGGGCACTGAGTCTTGCTTAGAGTCGTTCCATGAGACAAGGTAGGTAGCCTCGCTTGGAGTCTGCCATCTTGAACCTTTCAAGCACCTTATTGATATAAGTGCTTTGACTAAGTCCAATCATCCTTTTAGATCTATATCTATAAATCTTGATGCCCAATATGTACTGTGCTTCTCCTAGATCCTTCATCGAAAAACATTTCCCAAGCCAAATCTTGACAGAGTTTAACATAGGAATGTCATTTCCGATAAGTAATATGTCATCGACATATAATACTAGGAAAGCAATTTTGCTCCCACTGACCTTGTTGTATACACAAGATTCGTCTGCGTTCTTGATGAAACCAAAGTCACTGACTGCTTCATCAAAACGTATATTCCAGCTCCTGGATGCTTGCTTCAATCCTTAGATTGATTTCTTTAGCTTGCATACCCTTTTAGCATTCTTTGGATCCTCAAAACCTTCAGGCTGTGTCATAAACACAGTTTTTGTTAAAACACCGTTTAAGAAAGCGGTTTTGACATCCATCTGCCATATTTCGTAATCGTAATATGCAGCGATTGCTAACATTATCCGAATAGACTTTAGCATTGCAACTGGTGAAAAGGTTTCATCGTAATCCACACCATGGACTTGCCTGTAACCTTTTGCAACCAATCTTGCTTTGAAAACTTCAAGTTTCCCATCCTTGTCCTTTTTCAGTTTGAAAACCCATTTGCTTCCAATGGTTTGGTAGCCATCTGGCAAATCGACCAAATCCCATACTTGGTTTTCAGACATGGAGTCTAATTCAGATTGCATGGCTTCTTGCCATTGCTTGGAGCTAGGGCTCGTCATAGCTTGCTTGTAAGTCGCAGGTTCATCACTTTCAAGTAATAGAACATCATAGCTCTCGTTCGTCAAAATACCTAAGTACCTTTCCGGTTGAGATCTATATCTCTGCGATCTACGCGGGGTTACATCTCTAGATTGACCATGATTCTCACCAGATACTTCTAAAGATCTCTGAGTTTCATCTTGAATGTCATCTTGAGCATTCTCCAGAATTTGTTGTTCGACTCGAGTTTCTTCGAGGTCTACTTTTCTCCCACTTGTCATTTTGGAAATGTGATTCTTTTCCAAAAAGATACCATCTCGAGCAACAAACACTTTGTTCTCAGATGTATTGTAGAAGTAATACCCCTTTGTTTCCTTTGGATAGCCCACAAGGATACATTTGTCAGATTTTGGATGAAGTTTGTCTGAAATTAATCGCTTGACGTATACTTCACATCCCCAAATCTTAAGAAAAGACACATTTGGAGGCTTTCCAAACCATAACTCATATGGAGTCTTTTCAACAGCTTTAGACGGAGCTCTATTTATAGTGAGTGCAACTGTATTTAGTGCATGTCCCCAAAATTCTATTGGAAGTTCGGCCTGACCCATCATTGACCTAACCATGTCTAGCAAGGTTATGTTTTCCCGTTCCGACACACCGTTCCATTGTGGTGTTCCAGGAGGAGTCAATTTTGATAGAATTCCACATTCTTTCAGATGGTCATCAAATTCATAGCTCAGATATTCACCGCCTCTATCTGATCGCAGTGCTTTAATCTTCTTGCCTAATTGATTCTCTACTTTACTCTGAAATTCCTTGAATTTGTCAAAGGATTCAGACTTATGCTTCATTAGGTAGACATAACCATATCTACTAAAGTCATCAGTGAAAGTGATAAAGTAGCTAAAACCACCCCTAGCATTTGTACTCATTGGTCCACATACATCTGTATGGATTAAACCCAATAGTTTAGTTGCTCTTTCTCCAACTTTAGAGAAAGGTTGCTTTGTCATTTTGCCAAGTAAACATGATTCGCATTTACCATAATCCTCTAAGTCAAATGGTTCTAGAATTCCTTCCTTTTTAAGTCTTTCTATGCGTTTCAGGTTAATATGGCCTAATCGACAATGCCACAGATATGTGACATCTGAATCATCCTTTTTGGCCTTTTTGGTATTTATGTTATAAACTTGTTTGTCGTGATCTAATAAATAAAGTCCATTGACTAATCTAGCAGATCCATAAAACATCTCTTTAAAATAAAACGAACAACTATTGTCTTTTATTAAAAAGGAAAATCCCTAAGCATCTAAGCAAGAAACAGAAATGATGTTTTTAGTAAGACTTGGAACATGGAAACACTCTTCCAGTTCCAAAACTAGCCCAGAGGGCAACGACAAATAATAAGTTCCTACAGCTAATGCAGCAATCCGTGCTCCATTTCCCACTGGTAGGTCGACTTCACCCTTGCTTAACTTTCTACTTCTTCTTAGTCCCTGTGGATTGGAACATAAGTGTGAGCCACAACCTGTATCTAATACCCAAGAAGTTGAATTAGCAAGTATACAGTCTATAACGAAAATACCTGAAGATGGAACGACTGTTCCGTTCTTCTGATCTTCCTTTAGCTTCTAGCAATCTCTCTTCCAATGCCCCTTCTTCTTGCAGTAGAAGCATTCAGATTCAGAAGTGGGTTGACTGACTTTCCTCTTTTCAGATTTTGCGCCAGTTTGCTTAGTTGGGCTGTCCTTGTTGCCACCTTTCTTAGCATTCCTCTTCTTTCCAGATTTCTTGAACTTGCCCCCACGCACCATAAGCACATCTTGCTTATCACTTTTGAGCGTCTTTTCAGCGGTCTTCAGCATACCGTGAAGCTCAGTGAGCGTTTTGTCCAGATTATTCATACTGTAGTCCAATTTGAACTGATCATACCCGTTATGAAGAGAATGGAGGATGGTGTCTACAGCCATTTCCTGAGAGAATTGCTGATCCAGCCGATTCATATTCTCAATGAGTCCAATCATTTTGAGAACATGTGGATTTACGGGCTCGCCTTTCTTAAGCTTGGTCTCAAGAATTTTCCTATGAGTCTCGAATCTTTCGACTCGAGCCAGATCTTGGAACATGTTCTTTAACTCACTGATGATCGTGAAAGCATCTGAGTTGATGAACGTTTTCTGCAGATCTGCACTCATGGTGGTGAGCATTAGACATTTCACATCCTTGTGGGCATCAATCCAACGATTGAGGGCTGCCTAAGTGACCCCTTCGCCTGCGGCTTCGTGTTAGGTTATGATTCATATGACAAAACATAAATCATGCGGAAAAACCATAAAGCCAGGAAAACATATTATTTACACATAATCATTTAGCATAGTTTAGATGCATACACTTTGTTGCGTGCCCTCCCTAGCTGCGCCCGAACCGAACAAGAACAAGTCTTTAGGACTCCAAGTGTCGTCCCTCCGTAGATAGTCCACAGCACGTCCGGATCCGCCTTAAGCTTGACCAACTAGAATCTCCCTTAAGGTTGCTTAGGAATTTCGGCTATTTAGGTGCAAGTGTATGGCTGATTTTTCTTCAAAATCTTACCTTTAGAATACTTCAATTATCGTCTGTTAAATATGTGACCCTAGGCCTATATTTATAGAGTTTATGGAAAGGAATTGGAATCCTACTAGGATACTAATTAGCTTAATTAGAATTATATTAAAACTCTTATTAACTATTTTATCCTATTAGGATTAGGAATTTAATCTTTGAACAAACCCCTTTAGATTTAGGATTTGTATCGGACACAAACACCCACGAGCACGACCCTCGCGAGCGCTCAGCCCACGCAAGCCTTGCGGCCCACGCGAGCAGCGCAGCTCGCAGCCCACTCGTGCGCGCGCCTTGGCCTGGCCTTGCGCTGGGCCTGGCGTGGCCTTGGCTGCCTTGTGTGGCGCGCAGGCTTGCTGGACGCGGGCCTGGCTTCGTGCTGGGCCTTCGTCTAGCAAGTCTCGTCCGATGCTAATTCGTAAGACGCGCTTCCGATTAATTTCCCGATTCCGGAATTCATTTCCGATACGAACAATATTTAACATTTCTGATTCCGGAATTAATTTCCGTTTCGAACAAATATTTAATATTTTCGTTTCCGGAATTATTTTCCGATTCCGATAATATTTCCGATTCAGACAATATTTCCGTTTCCGGCAATATTTCCGATTCCGGCAATATTTCCATTTCCATTAATATTTTCCGATACGTACCATGTTTCCGTTTCCGGCAACATCTACGACTTGGATAATATTTATATTTCCGATACGATCCATATTTCTGTTTTCGGCAATATCATCGTTTCCGGAGTATTCATTTCTTGCTCCTGACGATCTCAGCTCCCACTGAAACCAAGATCCGTCGATTCCGAATATCCATAGATGGAGTATTTAATGCCATTAAATACTTGATCCATTTACGTACTATTTGTGTGACCCTACGGGTTCAGTCAAGAGTAAGCTGTGGATTAATATAATTAATTCCACTTGAACTGAAGCGGCCTCTAGCTAGGCATTCAGTTCACTTGATCTCACTGAATTATTAACTTGTTAATTAATACTGAACCGCATTTATTAAACTTAATATTATATGCATACTTGGACCAAGGGCACTATTTCCTTCAGTCTCCCACTTGTCCTTAGGGACAAGTGTGCATTTCCTAATTCCTTTGTCGCTCGATGCTTGCTCTTGAACATAAGGTAAGAGTTGTCATCCTTATTATGTCCAGAGGTGTTTCTCGGTTTCAGAGTTCAACTGATCAAATAAACAGATAATCATAGCCTATGATTCATCCAAGCACGGCCATGCATTTTACAGTTTCTAGCTCTCCGAGTGGCCTTGTACAACTTTTAAGCATCTCATCCCGATTTATGGGAGGACAATCCCAATCTTGAGATCTTGAGATTAGACTTCGTTTGATAGGTGATTACCTGAGCGTTGCCTTTATAGCCTCCTTTTACGGTGCGACGGTTGGTCAATGTCAAAGTAACCAGTTCTCAAACAAGTAATCTCAAATCACTCAGGTATTGAGGATTTAGTGTCTAATAATTTTAATGAAATTTACTTATGACAAATTTTCATCTCTTACAGTAAAGTTTCATAGGTCTGTCCGATACTAGTCTTCCCAATGTAAGTATCTATGCAAATGATTGCGACATTGCCATGTCCACATAGTTCAAGAAACAGAACTACTAGTCATCTTGCATTCTAGTCGTCTAACGTTTTCTATGCGTCCATCTTTATAGAAAACTCCGACCAGGGACCATTTTCAACTTTTGACATGCAAGTTCACTTGATAGACATTTCTTAGTCACAGGACTGGTCCTGACAGTCTATCTTGAATATATCGTCAATTTTGAAGGGACCATCATTTAATACTAAACCAAGATTAAATGGAATATGAAAATACATTTCATATATGATAAATGTTCAACCCCAATGTTTACAACCATGGGCCTCAAACCCATCTTCTAAAACAGTTCATGGAATTTCAAAGCTATGCTTGATTTCCAGTGCTACAATGTGAGTGTTGATTCTCACTTGTTGCATAGGTTTAGTTATCATGCTTTGCCAATCTTAATATCCTTTTCATCGAATGTTTTTCGAGATATGATGATAAGATCTTTTGAGTTTGTTTATTATGTGATATAGTCTTTCTTACTTCGATAGTGGTTCTACGCATTTTGCAATGAAGAACCATCAAGTCAGCAGACATGTGATCCACCCAAGTTCAGTGAAGAACTTTTAATGTAAACAACTCTGTTTTATTGCTTCTTAGGCAATAAGTACTTTTACTTCAATTTTATAGGTTGCTAGTGATGCTTTGTTTGGAATTACTTATCCAAGCAGTTCACAGATATGTGGAATACTTTTCAGCTGTATCTTAGAATATAGAAATTAATATTTTAATTTCCCACGCAACAACTCATGGTCTCCAATCCATGTTGCCATTACAAAACACGATGCTCTTTAGCTCGTCCTTGTCAATGGTTAACTCCAAAGGGATCTTTCTTGATCCTTTGCCAATGTTTATGCGTGTAGCATCAATATTTAGCATATCTTTATTTCCTTGAATCAAGAACTATTCCTATGTACCTTTTCAAGTACCATAAGTTTTTCTTGATCTCAATCTAGTTGATCTTCACTTAGATCAATAGAGACTGGTATATGTTCGTCATGCCTAAAGCCATACGATACGTTTTTGGCGATCCTCATATTATATCATACATGATAAATTCTTTTGCAGAATAATTCCCAATTGAATTCTATTCATGTAACTTTAGCTCATCTAGTTTCAGTAGATACTAATTCCAGCTAAATTCTTTGACATATAATGTAGGTTAAGAATCTCATTTAGACTCTTTGATGTTTAACTTAGTAAATGCTTATACATAGTTCAAACATTCATTACTTAGATTTATTCATATGGGTCGAATATCTCTAATGGAGTCTTTCGTGTTTGATTTAGTAAATGCCATTACTTAATCTAAAACAATATTCTAAGATCTTTGTAAATAGATCTTAATACCCAGTATGTACTAAGTTTCGCCTTGGTCCATCATTGATGAATAATTTCAAATCTAAGTCATTAGCATTTGAATGTTATTTCACAATAGAGAGATATGTGTATGACACATATAGGACCAATTAAGTTTTATGTACTCCCACTAAACTTCTTATATATCTATAAGAATTATGTACATTTTATGAAACTAAAATACTTATTAGCTTCACTAAAATACAGTTCCAATTCTCAATTGCTTTCTTAAATCTGTACTTAGATTTCATAAGCTAGCGTTCCTTTTCAAGCATTTATTTGGATCCACAAATCCTATGACATGCCATGTACATAGTTTCTTCCAACATTTGATTGAGGAATACGTTTTGTCATCCAATTGCCATATGTACCTATATGTATTTATTGCTTGATTTATAGACTTAAGCATTATGATTTTGCATGAGGTATCAACACAATCCACACCGTGAATTTGCTTGTAACCTTTAGCAACTAATCTAGCTTTGTGTGTGAACACAATTTCATGTTTGATGATTTTTATTCCTTAAAACAAACTTGCAACCAATAGGTGTGAAACTATTCTTGCAAATCAACAAAATTTCAATTTTGTCATCAAAACATTGAGTATGTTTTATGGCCTCTAACCATTTAAAACATATGAGTCTATATATGGCCTCTAACCATTTTAGGGAATCTGGGTTTCGTCATGCTTTTCTTACAGGTCACAAACTCATTAATCTACATGATAATAGTTTGACTGCAAGTTGTAGGTTTCTTCACTATCTAATAGAAGAGTCGCATAGCTTCAGTGACCTGAACTCCATGATTCTTCACTATCTAATAGAAGAATCTCATAGTTTCAGTGACTTGAACTCTATGCCTATTTGGGTATAGAACATCAAACAATAGAATATCAATAGCCACTTGAAAGTCCTTTGAATATTCCGTTCTCCTTGAAGCACTTGTAAAGTCTTCTAAGAGATGTCTATTCTTTAAAGCCACTTCTAAAGTCCTTAAAGAATACGTGTTCAGATTTTCTGAAGAACTTCGAAAAGCCTCCAGTATGTCCGTTTATGTTTGTTGTTTGTCTCGAACACTTTCGAGGTCTATTTTCTCCCACTTGCCATTTTGGAAACGAATCTCCAAAAGGACATTACTTCGAGCAAATAAACATTATGTTCTCAAAAATTCGTGATAGGAACAATACCCTTGTGTCTCATTTGAATAAATCACAATGAAACGTATATTTATACTTGGGCCTTAGTTTGTTGAATAACAAACACTAAGCTCCCACTGAGTTTAGCAACACTTTAGATATATAATTATGAAAAGATATTCTGAAATTACTTTTCAATAGCTTTGACGAATTTGGTTTAGTTTGGTGGTAGTTAAGCATTTTGTTTTAGAAATTATAGGAAAAGCCTTTATGATCCATCATTGATCGAATCAAGTACTAATTGACTTCGATCATTCCACTTAGATATGCCATATCTCATGGAGCTAGATTATGAAATTACAACACACAATCATTGATGATCATTTTTGGTCTCAAGCAATAATAACATGATCTATCCTAGATCTTTATGATTTCTTACCAAGTGGGATTTATACGTCTGAATCTTTGAACTAGCCAAACAGATTCAAACTTATATCACATTGAGTAAATAAACCTATATTCACTCAAATCTGTTTGAAATAATAAAGTCATAAAACCTTTCTTTAGCTTTGAACTCTATTGTCTAGGCGTTCTAACAATAGTTCATATCTTTTGTTACTTTCAACAAGTAAGACTAGCTTGTCTTGAATTGATCTAGAAATCAATCAACTTTCCAAAGTCCATCAAAATAGAGCTTATGAATGTTAACTTGTTGATATGGTCTAAGCAACAATGCTAAAGATTAATGGAACTCAAATCAAGGGTTTGATTTGAACCTAGTAAAGTTTTATTGTTAAAGAGTTGTTTGTTTTAATCAAGCATATTGACTCAACCCGTAAATGACCATTTCATTCAAATAAACAAACAAACATTGTTTTTGTTCTTCTGAATGTGAGTCTTTCTTGTTTGAAATAGAAATTTAGGTATGCTGATTATGGAACAAAATAGCCATCAAGTTCCAGCCTTGAAAGGACTTAAAACAAACTAGATGACCCTACAACTAATGTAGCATTGCCATGCTTCATTTACCACTTGTAGGTCATTAGTGTAGCCTAGCTTCCATTGTTTGAGTTATTACCGAAGTAAGAACCTCAAGCGGTATATGATACCAAGGAAGTTTGATTGCTAGGTCACTGCTCTTTAAACATAAACTTATAGATAGAAACGGAATTGTAAGTTCCTTTCATTTGTTCCTTTGTTTTCCTATTTCTTGTACCCTTTCTAATAGCCTTAAGAATTGAATTCTCTAGTGTTGACTTTTATACTTTGTTTAGACATGTCCAATGTCACTCCAACAAAGTTCTTACCATTTTATTTTGAATATTCTGTTTCAACTAGATGATCTTACCAGAAGCTTCTAAAGTTCTCTAAGCATCGATCTATTGGAATGTCTAGGGACTAGACTCATTTGAGAATTAAATGGACAAAGATATTAGATTGTTAACCATTGGTAAAGCTGAGCGTTTAAACTCAATGCTTTATGATCTCAAAACTACATTGTATTTTTGAATCCACAAGCACCAATCGGTTTGCCATTCGATTTTGATATTCGAAAACAACCATAAAAGTCGCTAAAATAAACGTACATTTTAAATTGCTCACTTTCTCTCATTTCCGTGAATCGTTCTTGGATTCACTACCAATCGAGGAAATTTACTGTTACCTTTCTAAAAGGATTTACTGCAGTGCAAGATATTTAATTATAAACAATAATTAAAACATACATTGAAGCATGCAAAGTCTAAACATTTATCATGAGTAATAACTTGAAAATTAAAGCAATCATGCAATTTAAAAAAGTTATTGGCATTTTATTCGAATTTATTGTTCCGGCAGGTGTGAATAAAGTGATTCCAAGACCCTAAAATCCATTGAAGAATTAAGCACATTATGTATTTAGACTCAATTCTAAAATCTTTTAGGTAAGCAAAAGCCTTTTGCTAATAGTCTAGAAACTACTCTTGGTTGATAGGTACGTCTAAGAACTTATTAGGTAAACCTATCGATTTTGCCACGACATAAAAGGACTCCTTAGTTATATCGTTGAGTTTCACCAAAACTAACATGTACTCACAATTATTTGTGTACCTTACCCCTTTAGGACCAATAAGTAACACCTCGCTGAGCGAAAGCTATTACTAGATTGATGTAAAGGATATCCAAGTAAGTGTTTATTTTGGCATGGCACCTTTTAACTTAATTTTTAAGTTTGGAACTTAAGGCTCTTACTATGTTGGTTAGATTTTAAGTGCACTAAAATCCTTAATCATGCAACATAATCAAGCCACAATCTCATGCATAATTAAGACATATTTAAAGCAATAAATAACTTAAAGCATGCATAAGATAAATGTGATCTAGTATGGCCCGACTTCATCTTGAAGCTTCGACTTCAAAGTCCGTCATGAAAATGGATTGAAAACTCCGTCTTGAATTTCACCGTGGGAGGCGCCATTTTCTTCAAATAAGATAAGCTATAATTAAACTAATTACAACTATTTGATGGTACGCAGACCATATTTAAATTGAAAAACAAATTTGGTGCATTAGACCAATTACATTCAAATTAATGGTACGCAGACCATATTTTCTATCCTATTTGGGCCATACTAGTCACTCCATAACCTGTAAAACAGTACATATACAATATATACCATTCACCCATTCATTATCATGAATGGCCCACATAGCTGGTTAGTAAAACACGTTATGCATCACATAAATATTTGCAGCAATTAATTAAGGCACCAATAATCTACCAATTATTCAGTCCTTATTAATTCTAATCAAGTTGTTTAACCTTAAAGGATTTGTAGACCTAATCAAGAGTTTATGAATAAAAATGCTCCCACTTAAACCAATAAATTCATATGCTTTACTAATTTTAAACATAAAAATGTATTTCTAGTCTAACCGGAAACATACAAATTTAATTAAAATTTAAAGCTCATATAAATTTATAATCGAATCCATTAATTTAATTTATTTCAGTTGATTTAAACGAATTTAAATTAATTCAAGATTTAATTTTAGTAAAACAATTAGTATAAATAAAATTTATAATAATTATAATATTCAAAATTAAAATCCAAGAAAACAATTTAAATTACGAATTAATTAAAAACGTTTCCGAACTGAAAATTAAAAATTAAATTCAAAGCGCATCAATCGGGTCAAGACTAGGCCATGGGATTGCGCCCATGCCCCGTCGAGTCTACGAGGCAGTATCGTCCCCCACGAGTGATCGCACAGCAAGGCACGAGCAGCTGCCACGCGCAAACGCAGCAAGCTGAGCCACGCTTGCGCGCAGCATCGCTCGCTGCTTCGTAGCGCAGCAGTTGCTTGGCGAGGCTGGGCAAGGCAGCGCTCGTGCTGCGAGGCACCCCTCGCTGCCCGCGCGCGTCTGCCTTTACTCGCTTGCCTTGCTTCTACGCCCATCCGCCCATGCATCATCGCAGCACTCGACGCAAGGCAGGGCTGCTGCCTTGTGCTCGCGTGCTACTCGCCTTGCTCGCTGCATTCGTACCGCATGGGCGACGAGCTCCCTTGCTCGTCGTCGCATGCCCGCACTATACAATACCCCTTAAGGGTAACACGTAGCGTCCATTGCTTTGTGCGTGCAAGTTTTATTAGCGAATTGCATAAAAATTAAAACTTTTATTTCCAAAATTAATGACAAATTAATAAATCATATTAATTTCATGATTTTAGGGCGAAAAATCGAAAATTTATTAATCAATTAATTTCCGATTAACATGGATTCAAATCTAGGTCATAAAAATTTAAAATTTAACAAAAATTAACAATTTTTATGGTGGTTTTTAATCATTGGTACCTAATTAAATTATTAATTAATTATGATAATCAAATTAATTCTAAATTATTCGAATTTCAACAAATTAATCATAATTACAAATTAGGTTGTATAATTAACAAGGCTAGGCATTCAAACTTGTTAAACATATACTGTAGGTCAATAAAAAATTCAAGATTTATCAACAAGAATCGCAAATACTTAATTTAACATCTTAAATTTACAAACTTTTGCGTTCGAAAAACTAAAACCTCCTAAAAGTCATAGTTAGGCTTCGAATTTGGGAATTCTGGGTTCGGCCGAAAAATTTTTTGTTTGTCAAAAATTTAGAATGCCTTTTACATGCGGAATTGACACAAAAATCACTCGATTTGAATGAGTAACGAAAAAACTGCCGAAAAACTGCGTACATATAATTAAATAAACGCAATTTGCAATTAATTAACAATTACGAAAATTAATCACCCCTTTTAATTCCTTGCAAATTTTTAATATTTAACCATGTTTATGCAATTTAGATTATGAAAATAATAAGAGGCTCGTGATACCACTGTTAGGTTATGATTCATATGACAAAACATAAATCATGCGGAAAAACCATAAATCCAGGAAAACATATTATTTACACATAATCATTTAGCATAGTTTAGATGCATACACTTTGTTGCGTGCCCTCCCTAGCTGCGCCCGAACCGAACAAGAACAAGTCTTTAGGACTCCAAGTGTCGTCCCTCCGTAGATAGTCCACAGCACGTCAGGATCCGCCTTAAGCATGACCAACTAGAATCGCCCTTAAGGTTGCTTAGGAATTTCGGCTATATCATCGTTTCCGGAGTATTCATTTCTTACTCATGACAATCTCAGCTCCCACTGAAACCAAGATCCGTCGATTCCCAATATCCATAGATGGAGTATTTAATGCCATTAAATACTTGATCCGTTTACGTACTATTTGTGTGACCCTACGGGTTCAGTCAAGAGTAAGCTGTGGATTAATATAACTAATTCCACTTGAACTGAAGCGGCCTCTAGCTAGGCATTCAGCTCACTTGATGTCACTGAATTATTAACTTGTTAATTAATACTGAACCGCATTTATTAGACTTAATATTATATGCATACTTGGACCAAGGGCACTATTTCCTTCACTTCAGGCATCGCCTCTTCTAGGACATACTCCTTTTCTTCCTGCATAAGAACTATTTGCAAGTTCCTTTGCCAGTCAAGGAAGTTTTTCCAGCTCAACTTCTCCTTTTCGAGAATTGATCGAATATTGAATGAATTGTTATTTGCCATAATTAAAACTACAATTGAAAAGAATAAACAAATAAGTAACCATTCACGGTTTCTCTTAATAAACTTAAATTCTAGCATACATGCATAATTCAATGTTTATTAAGCATTTTATTCAAGTTATGTGTTCCGGCAGGTGTGAATAAAATGTTTCCAAGACCCTAAAATCCATTGAAGAATTAAGCACATTATGTATTTAGACTCAATTCTAAAATCTTTTAGGTAAGCAAAAGCCTTTTGCTAATACTCTAGAAACTACTCTTGGTTGATAGGTACGTCTAAGAACTTATTAGGGAAACCTATCGATTTTGCCACGACATAAAAGGACTCCTTAGTTATATTGTTGAGTTTTACCAAAACTAACATGTACTCACAATTATTTGTGTACCTTACCCCTTTAGGACCATAAGTAACACCTCGCTGAGCGAAAACTATTACTCCCTCCATTCCTAAATGATCTTCCTATTTGGTGTTTGGGGTGAAAAATAAGAAAATGGAATCTTGTAATGATTGAGTGTAAGAGTAATGATTGGGTGTAAGAGAAAATGATAAATAAATGAAGAAAAGTAATAAAGAAATGAAAGAGAGAGAAAATATTTTTATTAAAGTAATAAAAAATCATAAAAGTGGGGTTGGGTGGGTGAATGGGAAAATGTGAATGAATTAAATAAGGGATGGTGGGGAAATTTATGGTAAAAAGTGATGTCCAAAAATAGAAACAGGAAGATCAAATAGGAACGACATTTATAGAAACAGGAAGATCAAAAAGGAATGGAGGGAGTACTAGATTGATTTAAAGGATATCCAAGTAAGTGTTTATTTTGGCATGACACCTTTTAACTCAATTTTTAAGTTTGGAACTTAAGGCTCTTACTATGTTGGTTAGATTTTAAGTGAACTAAAATCCTTAATCATGCAACATAATCAAGCCACAATCTCATGCATAATTAAGACATATTTAAAGCAATAAATAACTTAAAGCATGCATAAGATAAATGTGATCTAGTATGGCCCGACTTCATCTTGAAGCTTTAACTTCAAAATCCGTCTCGAAAATGGTAACTTCGTCTTGAATTTCACCGTGGGAGACGCCATTTTCTTCAAATAAGATAAGCTATAATTAAACTAATTACAACTATTTGATGCTACGCAGACCATATTTAAATTGAAAAATAAATTTGGGCATTAGACCAATTACATTCAAATTAATGGTACGCAGACCATATTTTCTATCCTATTTGGGCCATACTAGTCACTCCATAACCTGCAAAACAGTACATATACAATATATACCATTCACCCATTCATTATCATGAATGGCCCACATAGCTGGTTAGTAAAACACGTTATGCATCACATAAATATTTGCAGCAATTAATTAAGGGCACCAATAATCTACCAATTATTCAGTCCTTATTAATTCTAATCAAGTTGTTTAACCTTAAAGGATTTGTAGACCTAATCAAGAGTTTATGACTAAAAATGCTCCCACTTAAACCAAGAAATTCATATGCTTTACTAATTTTAAACATAAAAATGTATTTCTTGTCTAACCGGAAACATATAAATTTAATTAAAATTTAAAGCTCATATAAATTTATAATCGAATTCATTAATTTAATTTATTTCAGTTGAATTAAACGAATTTAAATTAATTCAAGATTTAATTTTAGTAAAATAATTAGTATAAATAAAATTTATAATAATTATTATATTCAAAATTAAATTCCAAGAAAACAATTTAAATTACGAATTTTGAAATTAACTAAAATCGTTTTCGAACTTAAAATTAAAAAATTAAATTCAAAACGCATCAATCGGGTCAAGACGAGGCCATGGGCCTGCGCCCATGCCCCGTCGAGTCCTCGAGGCAGCATCGCCCGTCACGAGTGATCACACAGCAAGGCACGAGCAGCTGCCACGCGCAAACGCAGCAAGCCGAGCCACGCTTGCGCGCAGCATCGCTCGCTGCTTCGTAGCGCAGCAGTTGCTTGGCGAGGCTGGGCGAGGCAGCGCTCGTTGCTGCGAGGCACCCCTCGCTGCCCGCGCGCGGGCTTTCCATTCTCGCTCGCCTTGCTTCTTCGCCCATCCGCCCATGCATCATCGCAGCACTCGACGCAAGGCAGGGCTGCTGCCTTGTGCTCGCGTGCTACTCGCCTTGCTCGCTGCATTCATACCACATGGGCGACGAGCTCCCTTGCTCGTCGTCGCATGCCCGCACTATACAACACCCCTTAAGGATAACACGTAGCGTCCATTGCTTTGTGCGTGCAAGTTTTATGAGCGAATTGGATAAAAATTAAAACTTTTATTTCCAAAATTAATGACAAATTAATAAATCATATTAATTTCATAATTATAGGGCGAAAAATGAAAATTTATTAATCAATAAATTTCCGATTAACATGGATTCAAATCTAGGTCATAAAAATTTTAAAATTTAACACAAATTAACAATTTTTATGGTGGTTTTTAATCATTGGTACCTAATTAAATTATTAATTAATTATGAAAATCAAATTAATTCTAAATTATTCGAATTTCAACAAATTAATCATAATTACAAATTAGGTTGTATAATTAACAAGGCTAGGCATTCAAACTTCTTAAACATATACAGTAGGTCAATCAAAGATTCAAGATTTATCAACAAGAATCGCAAATATTTAATTTAACATTTTAAATTTACAAACTTTTGCGTTCGAAAAGCTAAAACCTCCGAAAAGTCATAGTTAAGCTTCGAATTTGGCAATTCTGGGTTCGGCCGAAATTTTTTTTTTGTAAAAATTTAGAATGCCTTTTACATGCAGAATTGACACAAAAATCACTCGATTTGGATGAGTAACGAAGAAACTGCCGGAAACCTGCTTACATATAATTAAATAAACGCAATTTGTAATTAATTAACAATTACGAAAATTAATCACCCCTTTAATTCTTTGCAAATTTGTAAAATTTAACCATATTTATGCAATTTAGATTATGAAAATAATAAGAGACTCGTGATACCACTGTTAGGTTATGATACATATGACAAAACATAAATCATGCGGAAAAACCATAAAGCCAGGAAACATATTATTCACACATAATCATTTAGCATAATTCAGATGCATACACTTTGTTGCGTGCCCTCCCTAGCTGCGCCCGAACCGAACAAGAACAAGTCTTTAGGACTCCAAGTGTCGTCCCTCCGTAGATAGTCCACAGCACGTCCGGATCCGCCTTAAGCTTGACCAACTAGAATCGCCCTTAAGGTAGTATAGATTTCGGCTAAATAGGGGCAAGAGAGTGGCTGATTTTTCTTGAAAATCTTACCTTTGAATACTTCAATTGTGTCTATAAATTATGACCCTAGGCACCTATTTATAGAGGTATGGAAAAGGAATTATAATCCTACTAGGATTTGGATTTATAAATTAGAATCCTATTTGAACTCTAAATAATAAATTTAATCTATTAGGATTAGGATTTAATCAATACACGAATTCCGATAGGATTAGGATTCGTTACGAACATGAGCATCGTATGGCCACGAGTATCGCACCACCCGCGCAGGCCTTGCGGCCCACACGAGCAGTCGCTGCTCGCAGCCCAACAGCACGCTCAGCGTGCGCACGCAAAAGGCTTTGCTGGGCCTGACCTTGCGCTGGGCCTGGCGAGGCTGTGGCAGCTTCATGTTGGGCACTCGGCTTGCTGGGCGCGGGCCTGGCTTTGTGCTGGGCCTTCGTCTAGCAAGCCTCGTCCGATGCTAATTTGTACGATGCGCTTCCGATTAAATTCCCAGTTCCGGAATTCATTTCCGATACGAACAGTATTTAATATTTCCGATTCCGGAATTAATTTCCGTTTCGAACAAATATTTAATATTTCCGTTTCCGGAATTATTTTCTGATTTCGATAATATTTCCGATTCTGACAATATTTCCGTTTCCGGCAATATTTCCGATTCCGGTAATATTTCCATTTCCAATAATATTTTCCGATACGTACCATGTTTCCGTTTCAGGCAACATCTACGACTTGGATAATATTTATATTTCCGATACAATCCATATTTCCGTTTCCGGCAATATCATCGTTTCCGGAGTGTTCATTTCTTGCTTGTGACGATCTCAGCTCCCACTGAAACCAAGGTCCGTCGATTCCGAATATCCATAGATGGAGTGTTTAATGCCATTAAATACTTGATCCGTTTACGTACTATTTGTGTGACCCTACGGGTTCAGTCAAGAGTAAGCTGTGGATTAATATCATTAATTCCACTTGAACTGAAGCGGCCTCTAGCTAGGCATTCAGCTCACTTGATCTCACTGAATTATTAACTTGTTAATTAATACTGAACCGCATTTATTAGACTTAATATTATATGCATACTTGGACCAAGGGAACTATTTCCTTCATGAAGATGGTATGCTTGCTATTGGATTAGGTCTAGGTGACATAGATGATGATGAGTATGAGATAGTGATGACGATGATGATGAGTATGAAATGGAAGAAAATGAGAAATTGAATGATGATGGTGAAGTTGTTGAGGTTGAAAATCCGAATCCAGTGGTTCATGAAACTACTATTGAGTTGTCTAGTGGCTTTGAAATAGAACCGAAAGCTAATAATGAGGTTAATAGAGTGTCACAACAAGATGATGAGGTTATAGATAAATATTCTGATCGGGAAGACAACATGGATGATCCTAATGATAAAGAATTTACTCCAGAACAATACAAAGAAAGAGATGATCGTCGTGATGACATTAGTCTTTAAAGAACTGTAATCCTTAGTTATTTATTTTGTTGATTAATAAAGTAGCAAAGCTACTATTTATGGTTATTAGCTCAATTATGGTTTGGAGAAATAAAAGCAATGTTATTGATGGATGTAAGGCCTTTTCATTGAAGTATTAATAAAAGCATCAAATTCCTTTTGTTATCTCTTGAGTTCAAATCTCGATTAAAAGTTTCGTGGGTATCGCAAAGGGATTATGTGTTTTATTTCTCGAATTAATTATTAACTAAGTGCATCGTGGTTAGTTTCCACTTAGCTATGTGGTTCGAACAAGTCAAGGGGGTGGCTAGTAGGTGGCTCCACTTTCCCCATCATGTTCGAAATTTTATGCATTGTTGCAAAGTAATTTGATTGGTTTGTTGGTCTGTAACCTTAGTGTTGTCCATGTCAAACCCAATCATTAAAGTGAGTCTTGGATAAGCAAGGAATAGCCAATGTTGTTAGGCAACTAGCCGCAATACTTCAGAACCTAGCAGAGACTAGGCAAAATTCAATTAATGACCCTGCTAGGGAAATGTTCAAGATGGTAGTCCAGAGTAATATTCCACTGTACCAAGGGGAGTTTGACCCAAGTGTACTGGAGAACTGGCTTAGAAAGTTTGATAAATTGATGGTTGTTGTAAACTGTCCAGAGAACCTTAGGGTTAATAATGTTGTGTATTACCTTATGGGAGAAACTGATTTGTGGTGGCAAAGGTGTGAGAACGCTTTGAGAGCTACACCTGGATTTGGATGGGAATCATTCAAAGATGCCTTAAGTACCAAATGTTACTAACCGTACTTGAAAAAGCAGAAAGCCCAAGAATACATTGAGCTAAGGATGGATGGGATGGTTGTGACGGAATACTATTTTAAGTGATAGAATTGTCTAGATTTGCACCTGAAGTGATGGCAACGGAGGAGCTTAGGGCTCAAAGGTTTGAAAATGGATTGTCAAATGGATTCATAGTTGTTACTATCTGGAGAGACCTCTAATTCTCTAGATACCCTATATATATGGAAAGGCTGCTCATCTGTATGGACTACAAGTGAGGAGGAACAAGATTGAAAGTGAAACTGGCAAAAAGAGAAAGGATGTTAGGAACCAGAGTTATTGAGGTAGCCATAATTATACCAACTTGTAGTATAGTAAGTACCAAAGATTCATAAGAATGTGCTTTGACCATAGCCAAAACCGTTTTCCTGCCTAACCTTATTTAGATTAAATTAGGAGAATCGGAGGTGATTTTAGTGATGAATTGGTTGGCCATGTTCAAAGACAAAATTGACTGCGAAAAGCAGAAGGTTGATTTGAGATCTAGCTTAAGTACAGTAGTACCTATCGTCATTTTGGTAAGCCTAGAAACATACACTAGTAGAAAAAACCCCTGTTGCAGGCCCCTTATTGCAGCGTACATGTATGAATACGCTTCAACAACTAGTAGGTCAACGCGGGTCAAACCCTTTAAAGAGTTGTTGCAGCGTACAAATTAATTGCCCCCTTCAAAAGAGTTTTTTGCAGCGTACATAATAAAAGCCCCCTGCAATAGCCCTTTTATTTTGCAGCGTACATGGTAAAAGCCCCCTGCAACAACATATTATAATTCTTTTTCGCTGCAACTCAATTAATTCATACCAAACATTTCTATCTCAAACCTCAAACCTCAAGACCAATGGATGATCCTCACCTACGCAGTTGCAGCAGAGGCCGCCATTTTTCTTCTGATCTCACTTCCTTCACCAAAGGTTCTCAAAACTCGTCTGGTTTCGTTAATATCTCTTATCCTTCAGCCGTTAATGTTCATCGTCCCTTTCGCCGCTTTTCAGCTTCTCGGTATCACCTCTTTCTCTCTCCTCTTCCCCATTTCCTTTCTCGTTTGCGATGTCGAATTCAGTTTTCTATTTTGATTTTTAGATATTTACTGGAAGTATGAGCACCGATTGACGTGTACTTCTGAGATTGGTACTTCCACCGAGAGAGATCGCTATGAGAAATCGGTAACTGTTGTTTTGTTGTTGATTATTTAGGGTTTACGTGCCTTAATTTTGTGCAATTTAATTTCTAATTTTGTTGGATTTATTATCATGATTATTTACTGTCGGGAGATTAATTGCTCCTACCATCCATCATCCAATGTTTAGGAATTAGGATTAATGGGGTGGTTTAATTTCCATAGTTTACATTTTGATATTGTTGTTAATCAGTTAATGTGAAGGGCTTGGGGTTGATTCCCCGGTAGTTGTAAATTTGTAATGATGGATTGAAGGTTTTGTCGGGGCGGTGATGATACTGCATTGTTGAAAGACTCAAAATAGAGTGGAAAGGCTGAGCCTAGGGGTATTATTAGGGTCTTAACGATATGTTTAGCACTCCATTTGTTAGGTGCATTGTTAGAGTCAATTTATGTCTCACTCCATTTGTTAGTTGCACTCTACAGAAAACTGAAGACGCTCTGGAATTGGATTGTCCACTCTGATCAGAAAAAATGGACCGTCATACTGCTGTTTGTTATGCAATTCTCACTCTGGCAATGGCTACTTCTTCTACAATTCAGCTTTAATTCTTCTCTAAAACCCTTTAGTTCTTCTCGAAACCCCCGAAATTGCCGAAAACTCGTTTTGTTAATTTTTGAACTTAAACCCTTTCTTTGAATTTTATTTAACTACAGATTGGCGCTCGAGATGAATTCAGGAAGACCCAAATAATCACAACGAATTCTCCGTTCTCTATTGCATTTGAAACCCTCCAGAAGCAGATTGAGTACTTTCTTTCATCTATTTCTTCCTAATTTTGTGTTGATATTTTACTGTTACTTATGCCCAACTGTGTAGACTTAAGTTAGTGTAGTCATTGAAGAAATTGTTAAAGATGAACCAGAAATGAGGGTAATTGATTGGTAACGATGAACCAGAACTTTGGTAGGTTTTTGAAGTGTTGTCAACCTCTTGGAATAGAGTTGGTCCCCTTTGGTAGTTTTTTGTGTTTTCTTGAAATGTATTTGTATCTTAAATTTACTCGTAATATCCCTTCCTCAACTTCTCACCACTTGTCGTCATGTTGTTAGTTTATGGAGTATGGCTGATCAGCATACACAAATGACGCAGTATTCATATCCTGTCATAATACCAAAAACTGGATAACTTGTCCTTTTATTTCTCTTTGATAGGTTAGTTGATTATTCTCAATGGGGGCTTTTATTTTTATATTGATTTTCTTTTGATTAAGACATGTAGTTGGTCACATTTTCTCCATCAGAGATAGTTTCTCAGTGTCTTTTACCTCTCTAAATAACTTATCACCCTCCAAGTTAGGAATATCCAGCTCGATATTGATGATGTGTTCTTTATGGATGATCTGAACGAGATATAGCGTGTGTATCTAAGTATGTGTGGGGAGCAGGGGTGAGTTCAGATGACTCTGTTCTGGCAGAGGAGAATTGACTTTGTCATGTAAAAGTATCACTTAATGACACAAATCACAATGTTCATAAGCATTACTCTGAGAATCACCTGATGGATATTTATACTCTTTATATGTTTCAAGAAACTTAGTTTTGAAGAGGAAAATGAATTTCAGGGAAAATGAGCAACTCAATTTTGGTAAGGTACTTACTGCTACTAAAAGAATACAATCATCTACTGTCTATTTCTTGCCTTATTCAATATGTGGAAAATAATACACCTTCAAATTTTTCTAACACGAGTTCTAAAACCTTTGCTTTCGACAATTTTTTCCTTCAATTTCTTATTAGATTAATTAATTGATAGCTTTAATCTAAAAGCTGAATACCCAGTCACCTTTTATCTGTCAGCTGTCAGATACAACAGCTGAGTTTGTTTACACATCCATCTTTCAAAACACTGTAATGTAGTCAGTCTCTTGCAAGAGGTCCAGAACATTTTGCTATTCTCTTTGGTAGTTTTGGTACTATCTTCAGTACTTCTAGAAAAAGGGCTGCAAACCACTCAGATCATCTTTTCTTTACCTTTAACGGATACTAAATATTCTGAGACTCAAATTTTTAATACTTCGTATGTAATTTTTAATACTACAAAGCTTAAAAGTTATGAATTTGTTTTTTGTTTTTTGTTTTGTTTAATCAACTTTTCTTTTCCAATGTGCAACAGTGCAAGGATGTTGAGATCAAGCTATCCTTGTTCAAGTATGCTCACAGTTGTAAAAGAACTGATTAAAAAAGTCCACGTGAATTTTTCTTATAAGCATGCTCACAGTCTGCTAGTCATTACTTTTTTTTCTGAAGCCATGCTAGTCATTACATGAATATGGAGAAGAATAAGCATCACCTGATTTTTTAGTTCAGGGATTTTTGTATAGAAGGGTAATAATAGGGTATAAATTGAAATGCATTCTGATTGATACTTGAATTTTGTTTGAAATTTCCTCTTCCAACTTTTATTGCAGCTGCTTTCATGTAGATAATCCGGCCGTAGTCTGTGGTGCTTTTTGTGCTATATTCGGTGTTGTTGCCCTTGATTCTGGGAAGTCCGATGCTGCTGCAAAAGTGTTCTTGAATGTTCATGCTCGCACTGGTGAATTAGCTGCTGATTTTTAGGTAAGCCTCAGAATCATAATGGTTGCATCCTACTATGAACTCATGTTATGTGAATCATTTCTGTATATTGTATGGTGTATTAGCTTTATGTATGCCGTAGAAGTAGTATGACCAGGAACTCCATTCTGAATTTGTATTACTCTGAATCTTTTGTGAGGCTAACAGAGTCTATCCACTGGAGTTTCTCTGTGGGATCTTTCTGAATTTGGTTCAAACACTTGAAATTTGATTCTTTATTTCGACAACTAAACTAAACTGATTATCAAATTGAGTCTGCAAGTCAACCTAGGTGTTCATTTAGGGACATTCAAGTTAGAAATTTGTGATGAGGCGGGCTTGGTGCTGTTAGGTGTTCACGAATTGATGCAGCAAAGTTGTGTGGTGGTCAAGACTAGTTTAATTAGATAAGTGAAATTATGTACTTTTTCTTGGGAGAAGTTGCTTTTTATTTTTTTGTAGGGTAGTTGATTTCTGCGTGTATTATATGTGATCAGCATTTATGTACTTTTTCTTTTTAATTTGAAAGTGGAAGTAATCTCTGGAGTATTAATCTTTTATCAACTTTTAATTTCTTGGTTGGATAGTTGATTACTGCGTGTATCATGCATTTGCATTAGCAGTCAACATTAGCTTGTCAACTTGGTTATGTAATGTGTGATCATCTTTTGAAATTTGAATTCACATGATTTCTTCTCCCCTTTCAACTGCCTAGATTTACAAATTGATTGTTCTTTTTCTTTTTCCCTTTTTGTTTGTTTTGTGACGCGGCTTCGATATATGTTGTCAATTACGTAGTAACTGGTTGAGATCTATTTCCTCATAGTGGGTTGTCACTCGTTACACCAATACAATTATGCTATGAAGTAACGTGTATTTTTTTTTTCAATTTTATCAGAGGTTTCCTAAGAGACAATTAATGTGAATTGTATATGTCTTGAATTTTTATTACGTTAGCGTGAAGAGTCACTAAGCAGCTCATATTTGACCAAAGTTACCATCATGTTTAATAGGCATAATTTTAACTTTGTAAGACTCGTTACAATCTATTTATGCACCTTTAAGGCTCAGCTCATTGGGTTGTTGTAGGTCATATTTAGGCTAAAATGACATTTTCGCTCCCAACTTTGAACTTAAGAACCTAAGGACTCATTTTAAACTTATTATATGATTAATATGTTTAGTTTTAAGTTTCCAAGACTCATTCCAATCTATGAACGCACATTTAAGGCTCATTGGGTCGTTATAGGTCGTATTTAGGCTAAAATGACATATTCGTTCCCAACTTTGAGCTAAAGAACCTAAGGACTCGTTTTATACTTATTACACGTTTAATATGTATAGTTTTAACTTTCTACGACTCATTCTAATCTATTTATGCACATTTAAGGCTCATTCGGTCGTTATAGGTTATATTTAACCTAAAATGATATTTGCGCTCCCAACATTGAACTTAAGAACCTAAGGACTCATTTTATACTTATTACATGTTTAATATGCATAGTTTTAACTTTCTAAGACTAATTCCAATCTATTCATGCACATTTAAGACTCATTGGGTCGTTTATAGGCCATATGTAGGCCAAAATGACATATTCGTTGCCAACTTTGAACTAAAGAGCCTAATGACTCATTTCAAACTTATTACATGATTAGTGTGCTTAGTTTTAAGTTTCCAATACTAATTTCAATCTATTTACGCACATTTAAGGCTCATTGGATCGTTACAGGTCATATTTAGGCTAAAATGACATTTTCGCTCCCAACTTTGAACTAAAGAACCTAGGGAATCATTTTAAACCTTTTACATGATTAATATGCTTATTTTTAAGTTTCCAAGACGCATTCCAATCTATGAATGCACATTTAAGGCTCATTGGGTCGTTATAGGTCATATTTAGGCTAAAATGACATTTTCGTTCCCAACTTTGAGCTAAAGAACCTAAGGACTCGTTTTATACTTATTACACGTTTAATATGTATAGTTCTAACTTTCTACGACTCATTCTAATCTATTTATGCACATTTAATGCTCATTGGGTCGTTATAGGCCATATTTAGGCTAAAATGACATTTTCGCTCCTAACTTTGGACTAAAGAACCTAAGGACTAAT
This sequence comes from Spinacia oleracea, assembly GCF_020520425.1. NCBI lineage: Eukaryota > Viridiplantae > Streptophyta > Magnoliopsida > Caryophyllales > Amaranthaceae > Spinacia > Spinacia oleracea. Next base: position 86,951,869 of record NC_079492.1, on the reverse strand, counting down.
TTTAAATCTTTTATATGATTAATATGCATAGTTTTAACTTTCTAAGACTCATTCCAATCTATTTATGCACATTTAATTTGGTCGTTATAGGTCATATTTAAGCTAAAATGACATTTTCGTTTCTAACTTTGAACTAAAAAGCCTAAGGACTCATTTCAAATTTATTACATGATTAATATGCTTTGTTTTAAGTTTCCAAGAGTCATTCCAATCTATTTATGCACATTTAAGGCTTATTCGGTTGTTATAGGCTATATTTAGGCTAAAATGACATTTTCGCTCCCAACTTTGAACTAAATAGCCTAAGGAGTAATTTTAAACCTTTTACATGATTAATATGCGTAGTTTTAACTTTCTAAAACTCATTCCAATCTACTTATTCACATTTAAGGATCATCGGGTCGTTATAGGTCATATTAAGGCTAAAATGAAGCATTTTCGCTCCCAACTTTGAAATAAAGAACCTAAGGACTTATTTTATACTTATTACATGTTTAATATGCATAGTTTTAACTTTCTAAAACTCATTCCAATCTATATATGCACATTTAAGGCTCATTGGGTCGTTATAGGTTATATTTAGGCTAAAATGACATTGATACATATTGTAAATGTTTTTTTTGTTAACTATTTTTTCTTTAAAGTTTTTTTTCTTTATTGATCCTAATAGTGTAATATTGATTAACTTTGTAGGTACTTATCATTTGAAAAGTCTCGGATTGGGTTCCTTTGTCAGCAAGTATTTATTATTGGCCTGAGCGCTTGATCGAGGCTGTTTAGTTGTTATAGAACAATTTTTATATTAAAATGTATGCGTACGTTGAAATTGGAACATATATTTAAATGTAGTACGTGCACTTTGGTTTTGGGATATATATATATATATATATATATATATATATATATATATATATATATATACAAAATATCAGTTATTGTTTTTATATTTGTTCTACAGGTTGCGATATTCTATTATTGTTGTTGACAGGTTCCTATATTTGGTGTAAGACACTTTAGGTATGAATAAATAAAACTAAAATTTTCCCGCAAAAATGACGACTTTGTTGCAGGGGGCATATACTTGTTCGCTGCAACAAGTATGCTAAAATGAAGACTTATTGCAGCGTACAAATTGTTGTTCGCTGCAATAGGGTAGGTCTGTTGCAGCGTACATCAATTTGTACGCTGCAACAGGTCTTGATTTTTTCCTAAATTTAGACACTTGTTGCAGCGTACGTCTAAAAGCCCGCTGCAACAAATCACTTTTTGCAGCGAACAGTGTACGCTGCAACAAGTTCAGACTTGTTGCAGGCCCCCCAGTTGCAGCATACGATGTACGCTGCAACAAGGGTCTAAAAGCCCGCTGCAACAAGGGTTTTTTCTACTACTGATATGAATTATCACGGAAATTGAACTCGTGAAGCTAGTCAGTAAAGGGAACCCACTATTCTTATGCAACGTGAGAGACCTCGATAAGGAAGTTAAGGATAAACCTGAGAACATTACAGTTACGAATGAATTTCTAGATGTGCTTCCAGAAGAGAACCTGGGAATACCTCCTAATCGACCTATTGATTTTACTATTGACTTAGAACCTGAAAAATGCACCTATTTCGAAAGCTCCATATAGAATAACTCCAGAAGAAGTGAGTGAGTTGAAGGGTAAATTGAAAGATTTGTTGGAGAAAATTTATATTAGACCAAGTGCATCACAACGGGGAGTACCAATTGTGTTTATGAAAGAGAAGGATAAGAGTATGAGACATTGTATAGACTACAAGGAACCCAATGCGGTCATAATTAAGAGCAAAGTACCCTTTTACCTAGGATAGACACCTATTTTGACCAATTTAAAGAAGAAGGAATTTTCTTGAAGATCGAATTGTGATCAGGTTATCATCAATTGAGAATTGCGGATAACGATATACCAAAGACTGCATTTAGGACAAGATATAGTCATTTCGAGTTCACTGTTATGCCATTTGGGTTGGCCAATGCACCTACAATATTCATGGACTGGAAGAATCGTGTGCCCCATGCATTTATGGATAATATTTTAGTGTTTTGTAGATGATATCTTGGTGTATTCGAAGAGCAATAAAGAGCATGATGGACATTTTGGGTCTATGTTAAGTACACTTAGGGATAACCAATTCTATCCAAATTAGCAATGTGTGAATTTTGGATGGAGAATGTCACATTTTGGGGTATCTAGTGTCTAAAGAAGAAGTAGCAGAGAATCCTGCCAAGTTTAAAGTTAATAGTGAATGGCCTACACCAAAGAGTGTCACTGAAATTCGAAGTTTTCTTAGTTTAGCTGGATATTATAGACTCTTTGTGCAAGGCTTGTCTAGGATAGCCAAACCAATGAATACCTTGATGAATAAAGTAGCTAAGTTTGAGTGGAATGAGAATTGTGAGGAAGCATTCCAAGCCCTAAAGATGCGTTTGACAACCGCGTCAGTGTTAACTCTACCAGATGAAAATGATACCTATAGTGATGCATCAAAGAATGGTTTAGGGTGTGTATTGATGCAGAACGGGAAGGTTATTGTGTATGCATCAAGGAAATTAAAACCGTATAAAACTAAGTACCCTACCCATGATTTAGGGCTAGCTGCTATAGTGTTTTCATTGAAGATATGGAGACACTATCTGTATGGTGTGAAGTGTCGGATATTTACGGATCACAAGAGTTTAAAGTACATTTTCACACAGAAAGATCTGAATATGTGTGAGGGGGTCGAAAAAGCACGAGGCTAGTGCGTGACCTCGTCCCTCGTGGGTGTGACGATTCTTTTATATTCAATCAAGTGTAATTGGATTTCCTGTGAGTATACACCCAATTGACTAGTAATATAGGAGTCGCCATTCAGTTTTTAACAACAATGAGAAAAACTGACAAAACCCGGTTATCGTGACATAAAGGGAGTGCAATTATGTTTGACCACGATGGCCGTAGGTTCCCTTGTGATCCCTGGTGTGGGGATCTCTCAACATACACCCGCAAGGTAGAGATTGAGGGTTCGGGGGACTGTAACTACCGAGAGGAGTACTCGCTCGTCGATAACTCCAGAGGAAGGATATCCTTACTAGCTCAGCATAAATAATTGAAGGGACATGCGTTAACTATTAAACTAATCTGAGTTGATTTTAGCAATATGCAACATATAATACTAGATCGATCGTGATTATCTGATTTAAATAGTATTAAGGGACCTAGCATGATAATCCAATTTCCCAAAAATATTATATTTGTTAGGCGTGATAGGACAATCAGATTTAGTTAGTTTAACAGTTCATAAAAAGGGCGAGGAAAGCAATTAAATCATCGAGAAGGGGCACATTACGATGCACCCTTGAGAGGTGTGTCACGGTTCTCAGAAAACTAACCACTTTGACTTTGCTATTTCTCCTTTTTATTTAACGAATCTCAAATTATGGGACAGGATACGTTCTGTTCGATTTATGGATCGATTGCGACAGAACGCGTGAACAGTTTCGCAGCGTGAGGCTTAGGCGAAGGGTTGGAGTCAATACTCAAAATATAATTATGTTGTGTTCTTTTCACGTCGAATTTAGGGCTGTATTTATAGGGAAGAGTTCGTGGAAAGATAGAATTGCAGAGTTCTAATCCATAAAGAATTAGGAAAAAAACACGTACCAGGTATTTTCAGCGCCCAGCTCTGGGCATCAAAGATTTCGGCGCCCAGCTCTGGGCGTTGGGGAAATAGGATCCAGGCAATTTCAGCGCCCAGGGCTGGGCGTTGAAATTGCTGTTTGGGCCGTTTCTTTGTCAGATTCGGATTCCTAGAATCCGAAGTGTGTGAGACTTAATCGAGTCTTTTAGCGCGTATCAATTTTATGACGGAATGCGTCTGGGCCCGTTACGAACTCTAGGCTCGTTAGGATTTTAATTAATACGTAACTCTTATTTCCGAATCATATTAGGAATAGGATTCACGCAGTTTTCTATCTCATTTAGGATTTATGTTGCAGTGCAACACCTAATTCTGACAAGTTTCTATCTTTTATGACTTGCCACTTTTAGAAGCTACCTTTTACGGCAGTTACTATTTTTAGCAGGTTTCTATAAATAGCAGGTTTCGGGTGAAATGAAAAGGGGAATTGAGATTCGTTATTTTATAGGAGATGCGTTGTCAAGTGGAGATTTACGCTTTCATCATCGAACCTTCCCTTTCGGGAATGGGGACAAAATTAGGTGTCTACAATATGCGCCAACGAAGGTGGTTGGAATTAATTAAGGACTATGATATGGATATCCAGTACCATGAAGGAAAAGCCAACGTAGTTGCGGATGCCTTGAGTAGGAAATCAAGTCATAGTGTTAATGCGTTAGTAGTTGCTAACAAGCTGTGTAAGGACATGCAGCGTTTGAACCTTGAAATAGTGAGTGGTGAAAGCCTTGAGGGAATGATGAATGCCTTAACCATCCAGCCGTCAATATTTGATGTGATTAGGGAAAATCAAGCTGGTGATGTGAAGTTGGAGCGAATCAAGGTAAGGAGTTACAATTCCGAATCCATGATGATGGAAGTTTGAGGTACAAAGGCAGGTGGTGCGTGTTAGGTTATGATACATATGAAAAAACATAAATCATGCGGAAAAACCATAAAGCCAGGAAACATATTATTTACACATAATCATTTAGCATAATTTCACTACTACAAAAATGGGCAAAGAGACCCTTAGCAAAAGACCCGTTGATCGACATAACGGGTCTTTTTAATATGAGAGATCTAATATTATATATAACGGGTCTGTTATGAGTTAAAGGGCCCACTTAAAATTAGAGGGAAAAATAAAGAGACCCGTCATCTGAATTAATGGGTCTCTAATGTATAAAAAATGTCCTTTTTTTACGTGAAAAAAAAATGAAAAACACCAGAGACCCTTGATTTAACAAAATGGGTCTCTTATATATCATATGACCCACCTCCCATACAAATTAAAGTAAAATAATAATTAAAAAAAAAAGTAAAATGCGGAAAGACCCGTCGTTTAATCCAACGGGTCTCCACTTTCATTCATTTGCCCCCCAAACCTTCGCTAAACTGCTAAACCAAAATTCACCCTATTGTGTTTGCCTCTTTCTTCTTCCTTAGATTCAAGAGCTAGGTTTCAGGAAAGACAACCATTGGCGAACTCATGGACGAACTCACCACCACCGGCGAATTGCACTACCACCGGAGAACTACCGTACCATCGGCGACCTCACCATCGTTGCTAGCGAACTACAAATTTAGGTTTTTTTTTTCTCAACACTCTCTTCATTCTCTTCTTCTCTTTAATTTTATTTTTTGAATTTCTGAATACCTTGTGGGTTTATTCGATTTTCGATTTCAATTTGTAATTTCTGCTACAAGATTGGGGTTTTTTTCTTCTGAATTTTTCAACTTCAATTTCTCCTACGAAGTTGGGTTTTCCCCCCCTGAATTTGTGAAATTTCAATTCCTGAAATTTTGTGTTTAAATGTTCATGTAATTGCAATTGTGGGTTAGGATTTTTCCAGTTTCACGGGAAAATATGATTTCCACCTTGTCATGTTTACATACTTGTTCTACACGGGGACATTTTGATCAGCAATATGTTTCTGGGAAAATGCTTTTGTTGTACAGACGGCAGAATGCTTGTTCTGTTCCTCTTCTCCTTTTCCCAGTAAGATTAAAAAAAAGAGTCGAATGAGAAAGAGTATTGCAGTTGATAGACTGAATAAGTTCTTATGTTTTCTCCAAATTACATTATCTATTGTATTTTCCCTTTGAAAAACAATAATATGGCTTCAACATGTGTAAACCTAGATTAATTGTATGATTCTATTACGGTAAGAAAACATACTCCTCTTTTATCTTTTAGGAAAAAAAGCATAGAGCTCGGGGTTGAGAGTTTCAGCATAGAGCCCTGTCTTCCTTCTTTTCTTTTCTTTTTTTTACAACATTGACCTTTGTTGATTTTAATTTGTCTTCTTCGACCTGATCTGATAGTCTATTGTTGTGGCAGTGGCCAATAATATGTGTTCATTGTTGAGATGCAATTCCATGTCCATTTTGATCTAATTGGTTCAAATGTGTTGTATGATTTGAGTTTAGTTGTTTGCTACTGTGTTTTTCTGTTGAAATGTGCCAGGAAGAAATTTTGGCATTGCTAAGTTCAAACACTGTCATTCCCTTAAAAAAAAAAGTTCGAACACTGTCTTTGAAGTTCAGTTAAACCTTTTCTTGTGTCTATTTTTCAGCTGTTGTCAGATCAAAGTTTTGTTCTTTGGCATTCTGTTTATGTAATTTTGCAGTTTATGACTTTTTCCGATTGTAATCTATCATATGGACTCTGTACTGACAAGCATATACATGTGACACAGTGAGGCTATCTTCTTTTCTCATCCTTTCCCCTGGAGTTATCTTCTTTTTTGGCTCATTATGAAAATGAAAATATAACTTGAAATATGTATGATTGAGATGTGGGGACAAGTGTAGGTTAATACCATTGGATCTGTTTTAATTTCCTTGGTTGCTGCTTACTGTTATGAGTAGTCGATAGTAGATCTGCTATGTGTTTGTATTCTGGAAGTGTTTCCGTTGTTGCTGCATTATAGGCAGTCGATAATAACACTGCTACGTATTTGTGTTCCCATTGTTGCTTCTTACTAATATAGGCAGTTGATAGTCTCTCTGCTATGTGTTTGTTTTCCGTTTCCATGGTTGCTTGATATATAACTTATATTTTTCCTATCATACTCAGGTTACTTCAATAGAAAAGGCTGAATATGAGAAAATCTTAAAAGGCGCTGACAACAGAAGATAGTACCAATCTGTCTCGTTCGGCAAAAGGCTACAATCATAAGGTAGTTTCTTGTTGTTTGAGAAACTTGCAGATTGTTTCTTTTACTTATCTAAGAAGAATTGGCTGCCAATAAGGGTGATTAGCGTGTGATGTGTGGCTAGAGTAGTGCCTGCTTTAGATGGATGTAATGTAGATGAATGTGGTGATAGGCTTTTCGACGTTGAGTCGTTGACAAAGTATAAAATTCTTCCCTTCAGTGTGCATTTCACTGATCTATAAACCCCTCTTAGCTGAGTTAATTGGTGATATAATTCTATTTGTTATATGCATATGAAATTGAATTTAAATGAACAAGCCCAGGAGGTCCATTCCTGTGTTTCAAAACTTGTTAAAATATAAGATTTGCTATATATTTATGTTGTGAGTTGTGACGTTTAAGTGTAAGAAGATCCTAAAATGAAATTTAGCTTAAGAAAGAACATCTTTACCTGATGTTGTTGTTTGTTGATTTAGCTTGCTTAGGAGTTAATTGCATGAATAGGTTTTTGAGGACTAATGTGTCCAGTGGCAAAAAGCTTGGAGGAATCTGTGGAATAATGCAAGGCTTAGCTCTAGTAGTTAAATCGTATGATATTTAACTGTCTTATGTGCTTCGTGTTTCTTTTCCACATATAAGCTGCTTGTTGGATTCTCAGATCATATTTAAAATAGTATTGTTATCTTTATTCTTATGTTCTTGTTTGCGCTTTGCTGTAAATTTGAATCATTTGGAGATGAGTACTGCTTGGAGGCTTTCCTAGATTGAAAACAGAGCTTGCTCGATGTATTTCCCTATTATGTTTGAAATTCTTTTTCCTTTTCTATGTCAAATGTATTTTTCTCAAGGTTTTTGTTTTTCTTCCGGATGCTCAATACTTCATATGAAGTATATCGCAAGGATACCAACAGGGACTTGTTTAATTTATTCATTCACATATAACATGAAGCACTACATCATTATATTATGGCTATGAAGAAACTCTCTCAGGCTCAGATTTCATATTGAGTTTGTTTTGTTGTTAGGATCCTTTCAGTTTGCTGGTATTGCTAGTTTCTTGAATCCAATCATCCATTTTACCTATCAAGGTGTGATTTCTTTAACTAGCTTAGGTGAGCAAAATCTTCTGACCTTCGTTCTCCTCTTTCATTCTAATTTACTATAATTTTATTTCAAGAGCGTAGAATGGCTGACCGGTTTAGATTGCATGTTAAGGGAGGTGACAGTGGAAGTGGGAATGGAAGTTTGTGACGTAGTTGAACTGATCGGTATGGCAAGCCTGATGGTGGGTTTGACTCTAACTTGATTTCAGAATGATTAGTGATTTCACTTTTAATGGTGATCACCTTCTAATAGGAATCATAGTTTTACCGATAACACAATCTATATTCCACTTATTTTACAGGTGAAAAGGCGGTGATGTGATTAACATCGTATTCTATGTATCTGCTATTGCTGTATTTTAGGCCATGGAACAATTAATTCATTCATTATAGATGATATCCTTGTGGCTAATTTGCAGAATGGACGATGGGGTGGGCATGGTACTTCAAAGAATAAGATCGGCAGCCGTGGAGAAGACAAGGTTATAATATTTTAGCCCTTTAGTTATTGGTCATAGTTGTTTATTAGTATTTGTATGTTTGTGTTGTGGTTGATTGATTGCTCAAGTCTTGTTTCACAGGTTGTGCAAGTTCTTGTTTCTACTGCTATCTATTTTGTGGAGAGTGAAATCCCTTCAATAGTGGAGAAGTCATCTTCTGTGATTCACCCTTGGGATCTTCCAGGTATTTTTACTTCTGATCTCCTTGCATCTGATCAGCTATCCACTTTTAGTTTGTGGGAGCCGGATATGGATTAGGTTGAGGAAAAGTGTTTAAACCAACAACAATTTAGTGAGATCATCATGCATCATTAGATCTGATACAATGTAAGCTCCTGATAAGAGAAGGTTTTTTCTCACTTGTTTAAGTGAATTGCATCTGCAGCATGGTACACTTCACATACTTGATTCCTTTCCCTTCAGCTTCTTGTAAGACTGTCCATTCTTTGTGATGTGTGGCAAACACCATACCTCATCATCCAAAGACGTATTTTCTTTCTTTTGATAAGCTGAATGAGCAAATTAACTTACTCAGCAGCTACAAAGGATACAGAAGACAAGACGAGACACCAAATCCAAGTAAACACAAAGACAAGACACCAAATTTTGCTCCCTTCCAAACACATAAAGGTGAGATACACTTACACTCACCACGACGTTCTTTCACCTCGAAAGCTTCACTTATTCTCTCGCTTATTATTTTGTCGTCCAGTTTATGTGTTGGTTTTATCTGCTCACTGAATACTTTGTAGTCAAAACCCAAAGACTTGTCTATTTTGTTCTCATCTCATCCCTTTACAATCTTATATAGAGACCAATCTTAAGCTATATACTATAATCCAAGATTTCAGCATAACATATTTTCTTATCATAGGTTTATTTTAATACCCTATTGCAATTTTTTTGTGTTTTAAATAATGTACTTTGTATTCATATTATTTTTTAGTGTTTGATAAGTTTGAATTATAAAATTCTTCTATTCCACTTCCTCTCCTCACTTGCGCTATCTCTAGTGTTTCTTCTTCTTCTTCTTCTTCTTATATCAGTAGTCCGACTTCATTGCACTAAACTGTATTTTGTCAAATTTGACTAAGTTTGCGCTTGTAGCTAGCTTCTAATCACTTAATTAATGGTTTAACTCAATTTTCTATTAAACTGTGTTAGCTCAATGCGCAATATATGATTAAGATTATTATCAGACTGTAAAAATTATATATTTGATATAGTTCGGAGAATTTCTTTCTTTTCAAACAAATACTAACTATGCATTTGCTTAAATAATAGTACTAATTATTTTTACTTATTTACAGTTTTCTCAAGAAACTTATTCATCGGAAAATGTGGATGAGGTTAGAGACGTGTGGGTCGAGTATTTTCTCAAGCAAGATGAAGACGAAGACGAAGAAAACAAAGATGTTGGTATGGAAATAACTCCATGAGTTTCGATTCCAGTTATTGGTAAATTGGTGTGAATGATTAGATTTTAGAACCTTTTGTTTTACGTTTTTGGAAATTATGATGTCAAGCTTTTACGTTTATGGAAACTACAGTTAATGTAAAACTTTTGCGTTTTGAACATTATTTATTGGAAATATATTTTTGGTAATAATATGGATTATTATGGAATTGTTAATGAATTAATACGAAATGGTATAGCAGCAGGTGTAAGTTACAAGTTTAACACGACTTCTGAATGCAGCAGGTGTAAACACGTTTAACAACAGGTTTAAAGTTTAATAGCATCAGGTTTAAGTAAACTAAAGGTTTATACCTGCTATTATCTAATGTGTTTTTAAAAAATATAAATGAAAAAAGACCCGTTATGTATAAAAAGAGCTCTCTAGTTATAATACTAAAAAATTTCAAAGAGACCCCATATCTGAGATATGGGGTCTTAATTTCGTGAATAAAAAAATTAAAGAAATTCAAAGAGACCCCCTATCTTACCTATGGGGTCTGAATATTTTTAACAAAAAGATCCCATATCTCTAAAAAGGGGTCTCTTTCCCCTCTAAAATATTTTTGACAAACTTTATATAAGAGACCCCTTTTCTTACGTAAGGGGTCTCTAACTTTTAACAAACAGACCCCCTCTAGGAGAGGGGGTCTCTTTTAAAAAGAGACCCCCCCATCTAGAGACCCCCTTTAAGGAGGTCTCTTCGGCTATTTTGGACGGGTCTCTTTGCCCATTTTTGTAGTAGTGTTTAGATGCATACACTTTATAGCGTGCCCTCCCTAGCTGCGCCCGAATCGAACCAGAACAAGTCTTTAGGACTCCAAGTGTCGTCGCTCCGTAGATAGTCCACAGCAGTCCGGATCCGCCTTAAGCTTGACCAACTAGAATCGCCCTTAAGGTTACTAGGATTTTCGGCTAATAGGTTGCAAGTGTTTGACTGATTTTTGCTTCAAAATCTTACCTTTAGAATACTTCAATTGTGTCTATAAATTGTGACCCTAGGCACCTATTTATAGAGATATGGAAAAGGATTTGTAATCCTACTAGGATATGGATTTATTAATTAGAATCCTATTAGAACTCTAAATAATAAATTTAATCTTTTAGGATTAGGATTTAGTCAATGCACGAATTCCAATAGGATTAGGATTCGTTACGAACACGAGTGTTGCACGACTACGAGCATCGCACCACCCGCGCAGGCCTTGCGGCCCACATGAGCAGTCGCTGCTCGCAGCCCACGAGCACCTGCTCTGCGCGCGCCTACGGCCTTGCTGGGCCTGGCCTTGCGCTGGGCCTGGCGAGGCTGTGGCCTTCGTGTTGGGCGCTTGGCTTGCTGGGCGCGGGCCTGGCTTCGTGCTAGGCCTTCGTCTAGCAAGCCTCGTCCGATGCTAATTCGTACGATGCGCTTCCGATTAAATTCCCGGTTCCGGAATTCATTTCCGATACGAACAATATTTAATATTTCCGATTCCGGAATTAATTTTCGTTTCGAACAAATATTTAATATTTCTGTTTCCGGAATTATTTTCCGATTCCGATAATATTTCCGATTCTGACAATATTTCCGTTTCCGGCAATATTTCCGATTCCGGTAATATTTTCATTTCCAATAATATTTTCCGATACGTACCATGTTTCCGTTTCCGGCAACATCTACGACTTGGATAATATTTATATTTCCGATACGATCCATATTTCCGTTTCCGGCAATATCATCGTTTCTGGAGTATTCATTTCTTGCTTGTGACGATCTCAGCTCCCACTGAAACCAAGATCCGTCGATTCCGAATATCCATAGATGGAGTATTTAATGCCATTAAATACTTGATCCGTTTACGTACTATTTGTGTGACCCTACGGGTTCAGTCAAGAGTAAATTGTGGATTAATATAATTAATTCCACTTGAACTGAAGCGGCTTCTAGCTAGGCATTCAGCTCACTTGATCTCACCGAATTATTAACTTGTTGATTAATACTGAACCGCATTTATTAGACTTAACATTAAATGCATACTTGGACCAAGGGCATTATTTCCTTCAGTCTCCCACTTGTCCTTAGGGACAAGTGTGCATTTCCTAATTCCTTCGTCGCTCGATGCTTGCTCTTGAACATAAGGTAAGAGTTGTCATCCTTATTATGTCTAGAGGTGTTTATCGGTTTCAAAGTTCAACTGATCAAATAAAACAGATAATCATAGCCTATGATTCATCTGAGCACGGCCATGCATTTTACAGTTTCTAGCTCTCCGAGTGGCTTTGTACAACTTTCAGCATCTCATCCCGATTTATGGGAGGACAATCCCAATCTTGCGATCTTGAGATTTGACTTCGTTTGATAGGTGATTACCTGAGCGTTGCCTTTATAGCCTCCTTTTACGGTGCGATGGTTGGTCAACGTCAAAGCAACCAGTTCTCAAACAAGTAATCTCAAATCACTCAGGTATTGAGGATTTAGTGTCTAATAATTTTAATGAAATTTACTTATGACAGATTTTCATCTCTTACAGTAAAGTCTCATAGGTCTGTCCGATACTAGTCTTCCCAAAGTAAGTATCTATGCAAATGATTACGACATTGCCATGTCAACATAGGTCAAGAAACAGAACTACTGGTCATCTTGCATTCCAGTCGTCTAACGTTTTCTATGTGTCCAATTTTATAGAAAACTCCGACCAGGGACCATTTTCAACCTTTGACATTCAAGTTCACTTGATAGACATTTCTTAGTCACAGGACTGGTCTTGACAGTCTATCTTGAATATATCGTCAAATTGAAGGGACTCATCATTTAATAAACCACAAATTAAATGGAAAAATGAATTCTATTCATTTATTGTGAATGATTAACCAATAATGTTTTACAAAGAATTAAACTCTAAAACTTTAAAACATTAAACAAGGACATCAAAGCCATTCTCCAATATGCTTGATTCCCATAGCAGCAGTGTGCGAGTTGTGCTTCGCTTGCGGCAGAGGTTTAGTCAATGGATCTGAGATGCTGTCATCAGTTCCAATCTTGCTTATCTCGACTTCTTTTATTTCAACGAACTCTCGTAGAAGGTGAAATCTACGAAGTACATGCTTGACTCTTTGGTGGTGTCTAGGCTCCTTTGCCTGTGCAATAGCTCCGTTATTATCACAATATAGGGCTATTGGTCCTTTAATGGAGGGGACTACACCAAGTTCGCCTATGAACTTCCTTAGCCATATAGCTTCCTTTGCTGCTTCATGTGCAGCAATGTACTCCACTTCTGTTGTAGACTCCGCAATAGTGCTTTGCTTAGCACTTTTCCAGCTTACCGCACCTCCGTTGAGGCAGATGACAAACCTAGACTGTGATCTGAAATCATCCTTGTCGGTTTGGAAAATTGCGTCCGTATAGCCTTTAACAATTAATTCATCATCTCCACCATAGACCAGGAAGTCATCTTTGTGCTTTTTCAGGTACTTCAGAATGTTCTTGGCAGCAGTCCAATGTGCCTCTCCTGGGTCTGACTGATATCTGCTCGTAGCACTGAGTGCGTACGCAACATCCGGGCGTGTACATATCATAGCATACATAATTGAACCAATCAATGATGCATATGGAATCCCATTTATTCGTCTACGCTCATCAAGTGTTTTTGGGCACTGAGTCTTGCTTAGAGTCATTCCATGAGACATGGGTAGGTAGCCTCGCTTGGAGTCTGCCATCTTGAACCTTTCAAGCACCTTATTGATATAAGTGCTTTGACTAAGTCCAATCATCTTTTTAGATCTATCTCTGTAAATCTTGATGCCCAATATGTACTGTACTTCTCCTAGATCCTTCATCGAAAAACATTTCCCAAGCCAAATCTTGACAGAGTTCAACATAGGAATGTTATTTCCGATAAGTAATATGTCGTCGACATATAGTACTAGAAAAGCAATTTTGCTCCCACTGACCTTCTTGTATACACAAGATTCGTCTGCGTTCTTGATGAAACCAAAGTTACTGACTGCTTCATCAAAACGTATATTCCAGCTCCTGGATGCCTGCTTCAATCCGTAGCTTGATTTCTTTAGCTTGCATACCTTTTTAGCATTCTTTGGATCCTCAAAACCTTCAGGCTGTGTCATAAACAAAGTTTCTGTTAAAACGCCGTTTAAGAAAGCGGTTTTGACATCCATCTGCCATATTTCGTAATCGTAATATGCAACAATTGCTAACATTATCCGCATAGACTTTAGCATTGCAACTGGTGAAAAGGTTTCATCGTAATCCACACCGTGGACTTGCCTGTAACCTTTTGCAACCAATCTAGCTTTGAAAACTTCTAATTTCCCATCCTTGTCTTTTTTCAGTTTGAAAACCCATTTGTAACCAGAGACCAAAGCCGGGCTCGACAAAAGCTTCCAATGGCTTGGTAGCCATCTGGCAAATCGACCAAATCCCATACTTGGTTTTCAGACATGGAGTCTAATTCAGATTGCATAGCTTCTTGCCATTGCTTGGAGCTAGGGCTCGTCATAGCTTGCTTGTAAGTCGCAGGTTCATCACTTTCACGTAATAGAACATCATAGCTCTCGTTCGTCAAAATACCTAAGTACCTTTCCGGTTGAGATCTATATCTATGCGATCTACGCGGCTTTACATCTCTAGATTGACCATGATTCTCACCAGATACTTCTAAAGATCTCTGAGTTTCATCTTGAATGTCATCTTGAGCATTCTCTAGATTTTGTTGTTCGACTCGAATTTCTTCGAGGTCTACTTTTCTCCCACTTGTCATTTTGGAAATGTGATTCTTTTCCAAAAAGATACCATCTTGAGCAACAAACACCTTGTTCTCAGATGTATTGTAGAAGTAATACCCCTTTGTTTCCTTTGGATAGCCCACAAGGATACATTTGTCAGATTTTGGATGAAGTTTGTCTGAAATTAATCGCTTGACGTATACTTCACATCCCCAAATCTTAAGAAAAGACACATTTGGAGGCTTTCCAAACCATAACTCATATGGAGTCTTTTCAACAGCTTTAGACGGAGCTTTATTTATAGTGAGTGCAGCTGTATTTAGTGCATATCCCAAAAATTCTATTGGAAGTTCGGCCTGACCCATCATTGATCTAACCATGTCTAGCAAGGTTCTGTTCCTTCGTTCCGACACACCGTTCCATTGTGGTGTTCCAGGAGGAGTCAATTCTGATAGAATTCCACATTCTTTCAGATGGTCATCAAATTCATAGCTCAGATATTCACCGCCTCTATCAGATCGCAGTGCCTTAATCTTCTTGCCTAATTGATTCTCTACTTCACTCTGAAATTCCTTGAATTTTTCAAAGGATTCAGACTTATGCTTCATTAGGTAGACATAACCATATCTACTGAAGTCATCAGTGAAAGTGATAAAGTAGCTGAAACCACCTCTAGCATTTGTACTCATTGGTCCACATACATCTGTATGGATTAACCCAATAGTTCATTTGCTCTTTCTCCAACTTTTGAGAAAGGTTGCTTTGTCATTTTGCCAAGTAAACATGATTCGCACTTACCATAATCCTCTAAGTCAAATGGTTCTAGAATTCCTTCCTTTTGAAGTCTTTCTATGCGTTTCAGGTTAATATGGCCTGATCGACAATGCGACAGATATGTGAGATCTGAATCATCCTTTTTGGCCTTTTTGGTATTTATGTTATAAACTTGTTTGTCGTAATCTAATAAATAAAGTCCATTGACTAATCTAGCAGATCTATAAAACATCTCTTTAAAATAAAACGAACAACTATTGTCTTTTATTAAAAAGGAAAATCCCTTAGCATCTAAGCAAGAAACAGAAATGATGTTTCTAGTAAGACTTGGAACATGGAAACACTCTTCCAGTTCCAAAACTAGCCCAGAGGGCAACGACAAATAATAAGTTCCTACAGCTAATGCAACAATCCGTGCTCCATTTCCCACTCGTAGGTCGACTTCACCCTTGCTTAACTTTCTACTTCTTCTTAGTCCCTGTGGATTGGAACATAAGTGTGAGCCACAACCTGTATCTAATACCCAAGAAGTTGAATTAGCAAGTATACAGTCTATAACGAAGATACCTGAAGATGGAACGACTGTTCCGTTCTTCTGATCTTCCTTTAGCTTCAAGCAATCTCTCTTCCAATGCCTCTTCTTTTTGCAGTAGAGGCATTCGGATTCAGAAGTGGGTTAACTGACCTTTCTCTTTTTCAGATTTGGCGCCAGCTGGTTGCTTAGTCTGGCTGGCCTTGTTGCCACCTTTCTTAGCATTCCTCTTCTTTTTAGATTTCTTGAACTTGCCCCCACGCACCATAAGCACATCTTGCTTATCACTTTTGAGCGTCTTTTCAGCGGTTTTCAGCATACCGTGAAGCTCAGTGAGCTTTTTGTCCAGACTATTCATACTGTAGTTTAGCTTGAACTGATCATACCCGCTATGAAGAGAATGGAGGATGGTGTCTATAGCCATTTCCTGAGAAAATTGCTGATCCAGCCGACTCATATTCTAAATGAGTCCAATCATTTTGAGAACATGTGGACTTACGGGCTCGCCTTTCTTAAGCTTGGTCTCAAGAATTTGCCTATGAGTCTCGAATCTTTCGACTCGAGCCAGATGTTGGAACATGTTCTTTAACTCACTGATGATCGTGAAAGCATCTGAGTTGATGAACGTTTTCTGCAGATCTGCACTCATGGTTGCGAGCATTAGACATTTCACATCCTTGTTGGCATCAATCCAACGATTGAGGGCTGCCTGAGTGACCCCGTCGCCTGCGGCTTCGAGCATCGCCTCTTCCAGGACATACTCCTTTTCTTCCTGCATAAGAACTATTTGCAAGTTCCTTTGCCAGTCAAGGAAGTTTTTCCCGTTCAACTTCTCCTTTTCGAGAATTGATTGAATAAATTGTTGTTTGCCATAGTTAAAACTACAATTGAAAAGAATAAACAAATAAATAACCATTCACAGTTTCTCTTAATAAACTTAAATTCTAGCATACATGCATAATTCAATGTTCTAAGCATTTTATTCAAGTTATGTGTTCCGGCATGTGTGAATAAAATGATTCCAAGACCCTAAAACCATTGAAGAATTAAGCACATTATGTATTTAGACTCAATTCTAAAATCTTTTAGGTAAGCAAAAGCCTTTTGCTAATAGTCTAGAAACTACTCTTGGTTAATAGGTACGTTTAAGAACTTATTAGGTAAACCTATCGATTTTGCCACGACATAAAAGGACTCCTTACTTATATCGTTGAGTTTCACAAAAACTAACATGTACTCACAATTATTTGTGTACCTTACCCCTTTAGGACCAATAAGTAACACCTCGCTGAGCGAAAACTATTACTAGATTGATGTGAAGGATATCCAAGTAAGTGTTTATTTTTGCATGGCACCTTTTAACTCAATTTTTAAGTTTGGAACTTAAGGCTCTTACTATGTTGGTTAGATTTTAAGTGAACTAAAATTCTTAATCATGCAACATAATCAAGCCACAATCTCATGCATAATTAAGAAATATTTAAAGCAATAAATAACTTAAAGCATGCATAAGATAAATGTGATCTAGTATGGCCCGACTTCATCTTGAAGCTTCAACTTCAAAGTCCGTCATGAAAATGGATTGAAAACTCCGTCTTGAATTTCACTGTGGGAGGCGCCATTTTCTTCAAATAGGATAAGCTATAATTAAACTAATTAGAACTATTTGATGGTACACAGACCATATTTAAATTGAAAAAAAAATTTGGTGCTTTAGACCAATTACATTCAAATTAATGGTACGCAGACCATATTTTCTATCCTATTAGGGCCATACTAGTCACTCCATAACCTGCAAAACAGTACATATACAATATATACCATTCATCCATTCATTATCATGAATGGCCCACATAGTTGGTTAATGCATCACATAAATATTTGCAGTAATTAATCAAGGGCACCAATAATCTACCAATTATTCAGTCCTTATTAATTCTAATCAAGTTGTTTAACCTTAAAGGATTTGTAGATCTAATCAAGAGTTTATGACTAAAAGGCTCCCACTTAAACCAATTAATTCATATGCTTTACTAATTTTAAACATAAAAATGTATTTCTAGTCTAACCGGAAACATACAAATTTAATTAAAATTTAAAGCTCATATAAAATTTATAATCGAATCCATTAATTTAATTTATTTCAGTTGAATTAAACGAATTTAAATTAATTCAAGGTTTAATTTTAGTAAAATAATTAGTATAAATAAAATTTATCATAATTATAATATTCAAAATTAAAATCCGAGAAAACAATTTAAATTATTAATTTTAAAATTAATTAAAATTATTTCCGAACTGAAAATTCAAAATTAAATTTGAAACGACTCAATCGAGACACGACGAGGCACTTGGGCTTGCGCCCCAATCCCCATCGAGTGCACGAGGCTCAGCGCCCCTTGATTGTTCGTACAGCAACACGCAAGCAACCACACGCAACGCAGCACTGCAGGCCACGCTGCGCGCGCACTTGGTCGCTCGTCGCGCCTGCAGGCCACACGCAACGCAGCACTGCAGGCCATGCTGCGCGCGCCCGCTTGCTCGTCGCCTTGCGTCTGCTTGCTTGCTGGGCATGGCAGCGCACGCTGTGGCGCAGCACGCTTGCTGCCTACACGCGTCTGCCACTGGCTTGCGCCTTGCCCTTCGCCCTTGCCCACTCGCCCACATGCGCACAACACTAGACACAGGGCAGCGTGCTGCCTTGTGCTCGTGTTCCATGGTCCTTGCTCGTTGCATCGTACCGCATGGGCGACGAGCTCCCTTGCTCGTCGTCGCATGCCCGCACTATACAACACCCCTTGTAGCGTCCATTGCTTTGTGCCTGCAAGTTTTATGAGCGAATTGCATAAAAATTAAAACTTTTATTTCCAAAATTAATGACAAATTAATAAATCATATTAATTTCATAATTTTAGGGCAAAAAATCAAAAATTTATTAATCAATTAATTTCCGATTAACATGGATTCAAATCTAGGTCATAAAAATTTAAAATTTAACACAAATTAACAATTTTTATGGTGGTTTTTAATCTTTGGTGCCTAATTAAATTATTAATTAATTATGAAAATCAAATCAATTCTAAATTATTCGAATTTCAACAAATTAATCATAATTACAAATTAGGTTGTATAATTAACAAGGCTAGGCATTCAAACTTGTTAAACATATACAGTAGGTCAATCAAAGATTCAAGATTTATCAACAAGAATCGCAACAATTTAACATCTTAAATTTACAAACTTTTGCGTTCGAAAAACTAAAACCTCCGAAAAGTCATAGTTAGGCTTCAAAATTTTAGAATGCCTTTTACATGCGGAATTAACACAAAAATCACTCGATTTGGTTGAGTAACGAACATTCTGCCGAAAAACTGCGTACATATAATTAAATAAACGCAATTTGCAATTAATTAACAATTACGAAAATTAATCACCCCTTTTAATTCCTTGTAAATTTTTAATATTTGACCATGTTTATGCAATTTAGATTATGAAAATAATAAGAGGCTCGTGATACCACTGTTAGGTTATGATACATATGACAAAACATTAATCATGCGGAAAAACCATAAAGCCAGGAAACATATTATTTACACATAATCATTTAGCATAATTTAGATGCATACACTTTGTAGCGTGCCCTCCCTAGCTGCGCCCGAACCGAACAAGAACAAGTCTTTAGGACTCCAAGTGTCGTCCCTCCGTAGATAGTACACAGCACGTTCGGATCCGCCTTAAGCTTGACCAACTAGAATCGCCTTTAAGCTTACTAGGATTTTCGGCTAATAGGTTGCAAGTGTTTGGCTGATTTTTGCTTCAAAATCTTACCTTTAGAATACTTCAATTGTGCCTATAAATTGTGACCCTAGGCACCTATTTATAGAGATATGGAAAAGGATTTGTAATCCTACTAGGATATGGATTTATTAATTAGAATCCTATTAGAACTCTAAATAATAAATTTAATCTTTTAGGATTAGGATTTAATCAATGCACGAATTCCAATAGGATTAGGATTCGTTACGAACACGAGTGATGCACGACTATGAGCATCGCACCACCCGCGGAGGCCTTACGGCCCACACGAGCAGTCGTTGCTCGCAGCCCACAAGCACCTGCTCCGCGCGCGCCTACGGCCTTGCTGGGCCTGGTGAGGTTGTGGCCTTCATGTTGGGCGCTTGGCTTGCTGGGCGCGGGCCTGGCTTCGTGCTGGGCCTTCGTCTAGCAAGCCTCGTCCGATGCTAATTCGTACGATACGCTTCCGATTAAATTCCTTGTTCCGGAATTCATTTCCGACACGAACAATATTTAATTTTTCCGATTCCGGAATTAATTTCCGTTTCGAACAAATATTTAATATTTCCGTTTCCGAAATTATTTTCCGATTCCGATAGTATTTCCGATTCTGACAATATTTCCGTTTCCGGCAATATTTCCGATTCCGGTAATATTTCCATTTCCAATAATATTTTCCGATACGTACCATGTTTCCGTTTACGGCAACATCTACGACTTGGATAATATTTATATTTCCGATACGATCCATATTTCCGTTTCCGGCAATATCATCGTTTCCGGAGTATTCATTTCTTGTTTGTGACGATCTCAGCTCCCACTGAAACCAAGATCCGTCGATTCTGAATATCCATAGATGGAGTATTTAATGCCATTAAATACTTGATCCGTTTACGTACTATTTGTGTGACCCTACGGGTTCAGTCAAGAGTAAGCTGTGGATTAATATCATTAATTCCACTTGAACTGAAGCGGCCTCTAGCTAGGCATTCAGCTCACTTGATCTCACTGAATTATTAACTTGTTAATTAATACTGAACCGCATTTATTAGACTTAACATTAAATGCATACTTGGACCAAGGGCATTATTTCCTTCAGTGCGTGCCTCAAAAGTGTGGAGAATTGAACGAGAAATTGATGAAAGAAGGGCATAATACGCCATATTCTGTGCACCTAGGTGGTGACAAGTTGTATAAGGACTTGAAAAAGGTCTATTGGTGGCCAAGGATGAAGAACGAAGTGGCTGAATTTGTGGCTAGATGTCTGACTTGTCAGAAGGTTAAAATAGAGCACAAGAGACCTCAAGGAAAGGTCCAACCTTTAGAGATTCCAAGCTGGAAATGGGACTGTATTTCTATGGACTTCGTCACTTGTTTACCTAAGTCAAAGACTGGGAATGATACAATTTGGGTGGTGGTAGATAGGTTGACTAAGTCAGCAGTGTTTATACCAATAAAGGAAACCTGGAAAATGGAACAACTTGCTAAGGCCTACATTAAGAATGTTGTGAGGTTACATGGAGTTCCCAAGGATATCGTATCAGATAGGGATTCAAGGTTTCTTTCGAATTTCTGGAAAAGTGTGCAGAAGAGCTTTGGTACGACATTGAAAATGAGTACAACCTTCCACCCAGCCACAGATGGAGAAATTGAGAGAACCATTTAGACACTTGAGGATATGCTTCGTGCATGTGAAATTGATTTCCAAGGAAGTTGGGAAGATAGTTTAGATTTGATTGATTTTCCTATAACAATAGCTATCATGCCAGTATAGGAATGACACCATTTGAGCCTTGTATGGAAGGAAATGTAGAAATCCACTATGTTGGAACGACGTCAGTAAGACAGTTGTGTTAGGACCTCAAATGATAGAGGACACAATGAACCAAATTAGAACTATTCAATCAAAGACTCAAGCAACGCAAGATCGCCAAAAGAGCTATGCATACTTGACAAAAGTTTCTAGTGGGTGACAAATTGTTACTCAAAGTTTCACCAAGGAAAGATGTGATAAGATTTGCCAGGAATGGAAAGTTTAGCCCAAAGTATATAGGCCCATATGATATCCTAGAATGGATAGGAAAGGTAGCTTACAGACTAGCCTTACCCATGGACCTGCATAGAGTGCATAATGTGTTTCATATATCTCAATTGAGAAAGTATGTTCCGGATAAGTCGCATGTGTTGCAACCGGAAACCATAGAATTAGACCAAATTTTATATTTCAAGGAAAGACAAGTCAAAGTCCAGGATTGTAAAATCGTAATACACGAACTAAGGGTGTTAAAATTGTGAAAGTTGTGTGGTCTAATGAAGTTTTGTGGTGCAGGGAAGTTGGGGAAGATATGAGAAAGTATCCCTAGCTATTTCCCGAGGGTAGTTGAGTTACGGGGTCGTAACTCGTTTCTTTTAAGGGGGGTAGAGTGCGGTAGAATTTCGCGCTTTTACCTTATTTCCCCTTATTTTGTGCTTAATTTAGTGCCTTCTATGGAAATTGCACTTCATATTATCATGTTGAATTACTTAAAGAGTACAACAACTAAAATATTTTTGCAAAGAAAACGCAATAAAGTCTCATAAAGTCTCAAGTTTTGATTCAAATTGTGATTTCCGTGCCCAAGTTTCGGGACGAAACTTTTTTTAAGGAGGGTAGACTGTAATACCTCGTATTTTTCGGTATTTATAAATATATTTTATTATATTTATAAAGTATTTCTATGATTTTTAGAATTTAAAACGCATTTAAATGTTATTTAAATGTATTTTATTAGAATATTAAACGAATTTATTATTTAATGTTGGGAATTTAATTGTGTTTCAAAAGTAAAACGATATTTAAATGAATCTAGCCCAATTCAATTCCAAGTTCAAGTCCAAACAAATTAAACAAGCCCATCCTATGTTTAATGAAGCCCGAAAGGGAATCATAAAGCCTAGCCCATCTTTGAGTTTCCTAAGCCTATAAATATAGGTGCTCACCCTCAAAATTGCTCCCTATTATTCATTAAATCTAAAAATAAAACCCTAACCCTAAATTCTTCTTTCTTTCGTCGAACTTATGTTTGGCCGTTTTTCTCCTATTTCCGTTCGTTTTCAGAAAAAGTTTTCTTCTTAAAAGTTGTAGATCTCGAAAATTTCTTGAACGTTTCCCCAAGAATCGATCAATTATGAGTTGTAGATTAAAAGTTATGAGCGTTCTAAAATCCTGCTGCAGTATTTCTTCTTTTCCTCTCTCTTTCTTTCGGCTCTCTTGTGCCCGTCTCCCTTGCCCCGCACTCAACCGAGCACCACTGCTCGTTGGTGCCTTGTGCCTCTCGCACAGCCCTTGTCCCTTGCCCCTCTCTTCGTGTTCGCTTCCTTGTGCCCTCGTGCACGCAACACCACCCACACCCCTTGCCTCTCGCTCTCCCTCGCGTCTCTCTCTCACAGCAACGCGTGCTGCGTGCTGTTGGTGATGTTGTTTCTTGTCTCTGCGTGGCCTCGTGCCCAGCCACACTCACCCTCACTCGCACTCTCTCTCTTTTCTCTCGCTCGTGGCCAAACGAGCCTAGCCCCTACTGCCTTGCTGATGTTCGTGCCGCACCGCATGCACACACACGCACAACCGTGTGTGTTATGTGAGTGTGTGTTCTTGTTCGTTCATTCAATTCTTTCGCCCAATCACAATTAATTCGTGGTTGTTCCGTGCTATAGGCCGGATTGGTATAATTCTCTTCTTCCTTGCCTATTCTATTTCAATTCCGTATTTAAATTATATTATTATTATTATTGGTTTTGATTAATTAAAATGTTGGGATCGGTTATGAACACCGAATTTTGAGGATTTGTATGTTTGAATTATTGAAGAATGTTTTGAATTGAAATATTATAATTTTCAGATTTGAAGTATACATTAAAGGTTCAATTTTTATTAGTTTTAATGGTTTTAATTACAAACGATGATTGGAGTTTTAATCTAAGCCTTATGGGCGATTGATTAGCATAATTAGATGATGAATTTAATTATGATAATCAATTATATTTTTCAGAATATTGTAAAGACTTAAAACGTCGACTTTTAATGGTTTTATACATGAAAATAAATTAATTTCATGCTAGGGTTTTAAACGATTGATTGAGACTATCATTTTATTAATGAACGGTTAAGTTCTAATTAATTCAAGTGTTTTAAAACTAAACAAAGTTGCTGGAAATTTAGTAAGCATGGATAATAATTAAGTTTCATTATTTTAATTACAGGAGTTGATTTCTAGCTTTGAGCCGTGATTCGCACAGTGACCCCCGTACTTAGGTATTCCAGGTACGTACAAGTCTAGGGCGACCACACCTTTTGTCAATGACATTACATGATTGTTGATGATGTGAATTATATTATGTGGATTCATATATGTTTTGGTGAACGATCATGTGGATTAATATTATTGGAATTATTGAATTGTTGATTGAACAAGCATGTTGAGATTATTATGAGTATGGATTTCATTGTCAATCATGTTGTTCAATACTTATGCATGTATGGTTTGTTTCACATGCAAGGGATGGATTATTTATTTGTATGCTATTGTACGGGATGTCTAGCATACTTTGAGCCAATTATTCGTACTTCGCTGTACTATTTATTTTACCACATGTGAAGGGTTAGCTCACGTAAGCCACCGCACATGTAGGGTTCTGTTGGGAATGTTTTGTATGAAATGAATTAGGACTTGTCGTGCAAGGGCACAACCCTCATGTTAATGTGCATGATGTGGAATCTCACTTTTGTGAGGAGGAACATGGTAGTAATTTCATAAGAGTCTTGCTTGGTTGATCACAAGTCTTAAATCATTAAAATAAGATTGTTTTGGTTGTTGTTTATTAATTGTATTTGTGTACGTTGTTGAGTCTTGAGTTCACCTTTAGTAAAATATTAATAAACGTAAAGTGCAACCAGAACAAGCTTCAAAACTCTTGGAACGTATATGCCTTGAGTATGAACAATGCGGGGAGTCTTGCCGGAAAACTCGTACTCCTACTAATGATACAAGACGTTGTTTCATTTATATTATGCGCAGGAATTCCGTCGGTATGGCCCGACACTCGGTATGGCCCGATTTTATTATTTATTATTTGGTGTATGGTTGGCTCCCATCACCTTTCCTTTATGGAACATTCTTTTGGCCCATTCGAAGCTTATTCTAATTAAATTGTGAGTCAAGAATCGAGTTAAGAGTCGAGTCTTGTATTCATGATCGATTGTTAATTATTATATGGCTTTTGCATGATGATTAGTACTTAGTGAGTGATGCATGTTTTAGTTTCATTTCACTCTATTCTTGTAGGTACTCTGCTTTTGCTGACTACGTGCTTTGTGTGTTATGGTCATGGCCTTTGCCTTAATGACCCTATGATGATCTATCATTTGCACTTGCATTGATGGGGAGTAGAATAATATAGCAGGTTGGTAGATCGGAATCATGTGGCTTGGAATGATCGAGAGAGCTGCATGTTTTCGTATTTTGAACTATTTAATTATACTTTAATTATGTTTGAAATGGTTGAACTATTTTTACCTTGGTTTTTGGGCCGTTACGGTTCCAAATTGTAGGAGGCCTCAATATTTCATTAACTATGTTTTTAAAAGTTAGTTGACATTAATTTTCGCTGCGTAATTCTGGTAATAGCCTTAACCGTTATCACGGTGGCGGTAATACTTTAGTAATTCCTTTATTTTAAGTTGGAAAATGGTTTTATAAAAGCAAGGAATTATTAGGGTGTTACACATGTCCAGATCAGAACCTATATGTCAAAATCAAAATCGATCTGTCTAGATCATGTCCAGGTCTAAAACCACATTTACAAATCATAAGCGATATATGCAAATCATGTCCATATTAGAATCCTTATAATTAGATCAAAATTCATATGTCCGGATCAATACTTATCTTCAGATCAGAACAGATATGTACCTATTGTTAGGTTATGATACATATGACAAAACATAAATCATGCGGAAAACCTTAATGCCAGGAAACATATTATTTACACATAATCATTTAGCATAATTTAGATGCATACACTTTGTAGCGTGCCCTTCCAAGCTGCGCCCGAACCGAACAAGAACAAGTCTTTAGGACTCCAAGCGTCATCCCTCCGTAGATAGTCCACAGCACGTCCGGATCCGCCTTAAGATTGACCAACTAGAATCGCCCTTAAGGTACTATAAATTTCAGCTATTATGGGGCAAGAGAGTGACTGATTTTTCTTGAAAATCTTACCTTTGAATACTTCAATTCTCGATCTAAATATGTGACCCTAGGCACCTATTTATAGAGTTATGGAAAAGGTCTTGTAATCCTACTAGGATACAAATTAATTAACTTAGAATCCTAGTAGAACTCTAAATCAATTAATTTATCCTTTTAGGTTTAGGATTTAATCATATGTAGAATCCCGATAGCTTTAGGATTCACAAACACTCACGCACGCACGAGCCGCACGCCCACGCGCAAGCCTCGCGGCCCACGCACGGCGCACAACCCCGCAGCCCATTATGCGCGCGCGCCAAGGCTTGGCTGGGCCTGGCCTTGCGCTGGGCTTGGTCGATCTTGGCGTGTGTTTGTTGCGTGTTTTCTTGCTGGGCGATGGCCCGACTTTGTGCTGGGCCTTCGTCTGGCAGGCCTCGTCCGATGTTAATTCGTACGAAACGCTTCCGATTAAATTCTCGATTCCGGAATTTATTTCCGATACGAACAATATTTAATATTTCCGATTTCGGAATTAATTTCCGTTTCGAACAAATATTTAATATTTCCGTTTCTGGAATTATTTTCCGATTTCGATAATATTTCCGATTCTGGCAATATTTCCGTTTCCGGCAATATTTTTGATTCCGGGAATATTTCCATTTCCAATAATATTTTCAGATACGTACCATGTTTCCGTTTCCGGCAACATCTATGACTTATAATATTTATATTTCCGATACGATCCATATTTCCGTTTCCGGCAATATCATCGTTTCCGGAGTATTCATTTCTTGCTTACGATGATCTCAGCTCCCACTGAAACCAAGATCCGTCGATTCCGAATATCCATAGATGGAGTATTTAATGCCACTAAATACTTGATCCGTTTACGTACTATTTGTGTGACCCTACGGGTTCAGTCAAGAGTAAGCTGTGGATTAATATCATTAATTCCACTTGAACTGAAGCGGCCTCTAGCTAGGCATTCAGCTCACTTGATCTCACTGAATTATTAACTTGTTAACTAATACTGAACCGCATTTATTAGACTTAAAATTAAATGCATACTTGGACCAAGGGCATTATTTCCTTCACCTATCATATTCAGATCAGAACCCATGTGTCTAAATTAGAACCGATTATCCAGATCATAACCGATATGTGTAGAACATGTCCAGATCATAGCTGATATGTACAAATAATGTCTAGACCAGAACCCATATGTCCATGTCAGAACCGATATGTCCAGGTAATAACATATCTATCTAGATCATGTCCAAGTTTGTCTAACATAAGGAATAGTTAGATCATGAGTAAAGTCAAATAAATAGTGTGAATTTTGAATAACAATATTATAAATTTGAATTTTATTTATTTTACATGTAAATTGTTTAATATTAATAATTGTAGATTTTACTTAAATCTTAATTTTGAAAAATCAAATCCGTTCAGATTAGTTCAGATCATATCAGATCAGAACAAATAAGTTCAGATCAGATCAGATAAAGAGAAATAAGGCGAACTAAACGGGACCTTAAGGTTAGTTCAATTATCCCTAGTGTGAATGGGATTCAGAACTAGACTTTTGAGATGTGATAATAGACTACACCGGATTTAGAGGTAGGTTTGAAAATCCAAAACTCACTCAAGACTCTCACCAAATTAAATCATGACACATCACCAAACTTAATTTTTTTACCCATAAAAAAAACTTAATTATATTTTTATTTATTTTTGTTGCACTTCAATGGCTCTATTATTTTTTTGCACTTCCTAATTCGTAATCGAACTCAATGTTATCAACTTCACCATGACTTGTTAGAATTGTAGGGGGCTAAATTTTGTATCGTAGTTTGTACATTTGTATGTTTGGATTTTGTAATGTAAGTTTCAAGCCTTTGATGAATCCCGTTTAGGAATCACCAAAAACTCAAACTTGGTCGATTTATAGAAAAGTCCGACCGTTAGTTTTGGCTTAATTTTTGACAATCCAACCCCCAAGGGGAGCCAAAATCTAAGTTCGAACTAGTGACGTTAATCAATTTTGAACATTCGAAAATCAAAACTTAATCGTGCAAAATGCGTTAAAAATTGCCCCTACGACTTATAATATTGAGTTTTGACTGAGTCATCACCAAATAATTTTAAGGGTCTGGTTTGGAAAGACCATTACTGGGGATACGACATAGGACTTGAAACCGCTTAGAGATTTGGGTAAGGGAACGAGACACTTATTTAGGAAGATTACCAAATTCGGTTTAATCGAGACAGGGATCATTTTCGTGCAAGAAAATCCTAATCATGACACTATGTTTAGGTTGGTTTTGGCATGCATTTTAGAACATAAGGTTTGCTAATTTTTACGTGTCACTTTTCTTTAAGTCAAATTAAAGGGAACTTAGTCCAGTTGTCCAAGAACTATCTTTTTTAAGCGTGATTAGAACTTGTATTTTGTTGATTTAGCCTATTGGGTGATGAAATCAATAACAAATCAAGCAAAGCATCTCAATAGAAAATAAAGGGTGCAATAAATAAAATTATACATCACCACCTAGAATGGACTAGGAGTAAACAAAATTGAATGAATAAACGTGAAGAATTGAAGAGTGAAATATTAAAGCAAGAAATTAAGTAAGCAATGTAAGCATAAATAATTGAAGTTGCAATAAAATAAATTGTATGAGTAGTGTTGGAAATCCAAACGAGAAACACTTGTTCAAGAATGACTTGGTTTCCCATGGATTCAACTTTTGAAATAATCTAACTTTAAATGAGGTTTCTCATTAAAAAGTATCATCGATTTTGGATTTGAATATTGAAACATAACTTGAGTATTGAGCTTGAAGTTTGAATATTGAAATTCGGAGGCTAGATTCTTAAATATTAGAACTTTCATGCTAAAGATCTCACCTTTAATATGATCCATGACTTCAAATTGTTCTAGTTTAAAGAGAAGTTCTTCCCATTTAAACATCATTGAACCTTGAGTATGGAAATTGAACATCGAACATGAAACTTTGATGTTCATGTGCTCTAGTTTGAAGAAGGGATTTCACTTTTTCAAACATCATTGAACATTCATAAAAGCTTGGATTTTTGTAAGATTTGGATGATGATTGTTGTAAGTAACACTTTCAAGAATGAAAACCTCAACTTACTAATCATGTTTTTTTGAAAACAAAGCTTAAAGATTGAAACTTAAAACTTGGAAATGGAGTATGGAAGACCATTTAAGGGGGATTCAAGTATGAAACCCCTTAAAGGTTACTCCTTTTTTACAAATCCTATCTCGAGTGAGTTATATATAAACTCACAAAAACATCATGGGATTATGAAAAAGCTTTAAGATTAAAGCATAGAAATTAGAATAAGGATATTTAGGGCCTCAGATTACCTAGTTTTGCTAGGATGATGCTTCCAATGTTTTGCCCCAATTCCTTTAATGCTAGGAACTTGTAGATTTTAGGAAGTTTGGATGTTTTGAAGAGAATTATAGAGTGGAGAATTATTTGTGCATTACGACGTTGTATTTTATATTCTTATTTAAATGGGGGGTTTTTATAGGAAAAGCGGATGGAAAAAGACGAAGTGACCAGCGCATGTCGCACTGCCTGCTGCGCCCAGCCGGAGCTGCTGACAAAAAAAGGACGATGAAGGTTGCATTTAGGCGCATTGGCAAAAGATTCTTGTACCTTTTTCTTGGGGAATAAGAATTGAAATTACATCTTGAAAGCGACGTTTTTTGAGGAAATTTGTACTGTTTTAGCTTGGTTTTACGGGTCGGTGCCCGGGATGCTCGGTTTTGTGGGTCAACGCCCGATTTTAGATTACTTAATGACATTTCAATTCAAAATATGCTTCAGAGACCAATGGCGGCAGCCGTTTTGAGAGATTATGTTTAGATTTCAAACTTGTAGTTTGGAATTTGAATTTTGTATCAAGTTTCGGGATGGGAACAGACTTGGGAATTGGATTTTGGATAATTGGACTTTGTATAAGTTCATTGTATCTTAGCAATTGGGGATTCCACACGGAGTTGCCCTAACCTTAATGTTAGGCTAATGGTTTGGTCATTGGCCCTAAGGAGAGACACAAATTAGGTGTCTACAAGAACACAATTGGTCACGTTTTGGAGGAGTTGCTAACTAAATTATTACTACTTCATGAATTATTTGGTTTCATTTTCCTTAAATTCATGTTCTAGATCTTTTATATTTATTGTGTTTTATTATTGTTCATAATTTGTACGTAATATATGCCAATTTCCAAATTAACATTAGTTTTTTTTATGTTAATACTTTTCCGAAGTATAAATTACTTTATTGTATATAAGAAAACATAATTTCAATATTATTTAGAAAATCTAAAATAGATATATACATAAAATATTATTTTAGGAGTTCAGGTGAGTCTAGCTTAGGGAACGTGTAAAAATAGGGAGAGTATTGTGTGAGTCTGAATAATGAGAAACTAGGTAAAATTAGTGGAAAACTGATGTCAGAGAGTCTGGAGATTGAGGTTAAGTCTGTGGGATAAACCCACCCTAAATTCAAAGTGTTGTGAGGTTTTTTCTAGGAAATGCTGATGTGAAGGTATCCGGTCCAAGGTGGCTCAATCTACTGGTCCGACTTGCAAAATAAGAATATTCCTTTTGTAATATTCCCTCTAATGATTAAGTAAGTATGTATTTTAGTGAGAGAAAATAGAGAGATGAGAGAGCATAATAGTAAAGTAAGTGAGTATGCAATCATTGTGAATGTTCTCTTGCTCATTAGAATTCTGGGTACTTATAGTACCGAGGTTTCAGGGGGTTTTCCCTATTGCTGATAGGAAAAGTGTCCTGTCATATCGAGCCGCCACTTAGAAAATAACATAATGGGCCTACTTGGACCATTTCTTTAGTACATAATGTATATGTTACCCAAATTAAACAAGACACTTGTATGGGTAAGATCCATCCTCTGATATGATTGCTGGAAGGGTTTGGAACTAATCGTAAACGTGGATCAACAAGTTTTTTCTACCTTGCTGACGCAGGTGTAGGCCACGTGACAATTTCTTATTGGGCCACGCTGACGTGATATTTTATGCCATGTCATTTACCCCTCGGGGAAGGCAATTTTAGAAAAACTTTCCGATTTTCCTTTCTTGAGCCGAGGTATTTGATGGGATTTACAGTGAATCTAATTAACATATAAGCGGAATAATCCTGAATCCAGGATCCATGTAAAATGTATAGTTTAAGAAATACATACCTTTGTAGCGCGTACTCTCGAATTAGTCTACGAACACGAACGAGAACTCCAAATGTAGTTCCTCTACAAATGTCCATTGATACGTGGAAATCTGCCTTGAGTATTGATAGCTTAGAACTTTAGTCAAGGGTTTAGGCTTTTGGGATGAACACACTATGGATGCACAAAGAGAATTGAGAATCTCAAGGTGTGCTAGGGTTTTGGTGTGTATCAACCATGTGGAAAACGTAAGCATATTAGGTTATTAGAATAACCTAACAATATGTGTGCTAACCGACTAACGCACAAAGGCCTCAGCCGGCCAGCACACACACGCACACACTAGCACGCTGCTGGGCCATGGGCCGCGCCCAACCCAGCCAGCAGCACAGCGTTGTGGTGCTGCTGCTTTGCTTGTTCCGTGTGCGCAAAGCACAACCATGGGTTGGTTGTTGCTATTGCCTTGCGCGCAACGCTCGACCTCCCATGGGCCTTAAGTTCTTTGCGCACTCGGCTCGTGGGCTGCACCTCTCGTCTTGCGTTTTAATGCCTTACCATAATTATTTATCGTATCATATTTGACGATCCAATGTCGTACGATATGATAATTCAGTTCGCCTAGCTTACGAATATACGCAATACAATATACGATTCAGATCCAACGTCTTATCGTATATTTATGTTTTCCGAACTAATTTTTTGAAAGTCCATTAAATGAATTTCAGATTCATTTAATCTGGCGATCTATTTTATGTCATTGGTGTGACCTTGTAGGTTCAGTCAAGAGTAAGCTGTGAGCCTAATAAGGATTAGAACTGATGAGTCATATTTGTATAGGGTATTTTAGGCACATTTAGGTTGCATTATTAGGCATTTATATCATTTTAGTTGCATTTAGGGTCACATTTGCATAAGTTATCGTTGTTGTACTCTATTACGCTCCGTTTGTGTTTTCTTTAATGTTTCAGGTGATTTTACGGTTGTTTGGATGCTTTCGAAGTGTTATGAGTTGATTTGGATGATGAACGTATGGGATGTTGACTTGAGGATCATTACATGTCTCTAGGGATAATTTCGAGTCAACAACGAAGTTAAACATTATTTTTCTAAGCATCAAAAAGGACAAACGTTCACTCTTTTGATGATATCTCAAGTTCTACATGTCGGAATGAGACGATTTTGATTGGACTTGAAAGTGGGCTTCAACAGCTTTCCAACGACAGGTCACACGTCCCTATGGGCATTGTAGAACAAGAGTTATGACATAAACAAGGTGGCTCGACTTTCCGATTCGCCCACAACCCACAACCCACAACGCATGCCCGACTCTTCTCCATAGGCGCGAAAATTAGCGATGGACCAGCGGGCCCACTAGTTTTTGCGCCCAACTGATTTCCGCATTAAGCTTTGCGTTCGTTTTCGTGATCGTTGAATTAAATGATAACTTATGTAATTATTATTATTTCCTATTTTGTTTAGAATTTAGGAAGCATATAAATATTTCAAGAAAATTAATTTATTTCCCTTATGCTTTTATTTCACTTATGTTTTGATTCGCTTAGAATTCTCTTTCACGTCATTTTTTCTCTCTTTCGTGAATCCTAGCTATTTCAGTATTTCAATTCATCAATCTAAGGTATTCTCATAATTTCTCTTGCTTTAATTCATTCTTATTATTTTCGCTCCTTAGATTAATTTGTTCGTTGATTATGAAATTCATTGTTATTTTTTATTTCATGCTTGCTAATTCAATTATGAGCAAGTAGTCGTTTTCTAGGGCTAAGTAAGGGAAGCCATGTTTATAACATGATTGTTATGCATTAAAGTTTGTAAATTTATAGATTTTTGCTTGAGTAATTCCAATTGATTTGTTTTAACTGTAGATTCATGTAATTGGCCAATATCATGGGTTGATTATCTAGCTAATAGGAATTAGAATTGAAAGATCATATTCTTAGAGGCTTGGTGCAATTGACAATTCTAATTATGTTAGCGATCGTACTTCATATGTTGAATTGAAAGTGTTAAGACCCGACCATAGGATTATCATGTACTTTAATTACTCGGCTTAGTTTATTCATTTCTGTATTGGTTTGTGTTCTTGGATTTGTATAAGCATGGTGAACCGAACAGAGGCCCTAGACCTTTAATTCATCGATAAATTACGCATCTATATCATTGTTTTAGTTTCTTTAGTTAGTAAACCAAATTCAACTTTCGTTTATTGAAATAGTTCGTATAATTGGGCAAAAACTAATAGAACTTGTCTCCTTGTGGGATCAACCCGTATTTGCTAAGTATCTGCTAACAACAGACACCGTGCACTTGCGGTATCACTTTTTAATTCATCAATTGGAACTTTCCGGGGAGATGGCAAGATTCTATTAGTTTTAGTTTGATTGTTTGAACTGTTTCCATTGTCTCATTGGAAGTTTTAGTTCCAATCGAGGCAAATTTCACTGCGTTCTCTTGTCTATTGTTTATGCCCAGGTCTTCTAGAACGGGTACCTTGGTTCCTCCCGATCCCGATCTTGGTAAGACTCTTCGACAACTGAAAAAGAAACAACAAAAGAAGAAGCAGTCAGGGTCTCAAGACTCACAGACTCCACTGAGTCACACGATTTCTAAATCCTTGAAATCATATGGGGTGCCTTCCTCGAGCAGTGTTCCGATTGGGCTCACAATGCCAACTATTGAGGCAATCAACTTTGAGATCAAGCCCGCTCTAATCTCCATGGTCTCACAAAATCAATATGGTGGCCATCCATCTAGGAACCCACCAACCGTTTGCAGAGGTTTAACCAACTGTGTGGTACTATCAAGCATCAAGGGGTCACTCAAGACCAATGAAAGTCATGTTATTTGGTTTTAGCCTTCGTGATAAGGCTCAAACATGGTTGAACGATGTCAAGAAGACAGAGTGGAGTGATATTTCACAGGCCTTTCTAGAAGAATTTTTTCCACCCACCAAGACTGTTGAAATAAGACACGAGTTGACTACATTCACACAAGAACCTGGTGAGTCACTTAGGGAAGCCTGAGATAGAGTCAAGGCATTGCAGCAGTCTTGCCCGCATCATAAAATTGAAAAATGGTTCTTAGTTCAGATTTTCTACCATGGTTTGCAAGATGATACAAAGAACACCGTTGATTCTGCTGCTGGGGGTGTTTTTCTTGACAAAGAAGTGGATGCAGGTTATGATTTTCTTACCAATCTAGTTGCCAATCATTATAGCACTATCAGGACCACATCAAAGAGGGGAAAGATGGACGTTGATGCTTACTCTTTATTCTCCTCACAAGTGGCAGCCTTGAACTTAAAGATTGATTCTTTGAAGGCTCCTCAGTCCGGTACTCCCCCAATGAGTATTAATGCTATGTCTACTGTAGCTCCAGTGACAACTTCTTACTGCGAAGTATGTGGCATCCAAGGTTATTTTGGTCATGAGTGTTCTTATAATCCGCAGGATACCACGCAAATGGAGCAACTAAATGCTTTTCAACAGAGCAACATGATGACCCATATTCCAATTCATACAATCCAGGTTGGAGGAATCATCCAAATTTCTCATATAGGAGCAACAATGTTCAAAATCCTCAACCCAGCAACAATGGTCACAACCACAGTTCCATCCACCTCAACCACATGTTGCTAGGCCGCCATTTTTACAAGGAGCTTCACATAATGCTCCCCCGGGGTTTAATAGACCTCCGCACCAAGGCTATAAACAACAACCTCCTTAGATCAATGCTACTCTAGAACCTAACATGGGTGATCTGTATAAGCTCATAGCAAATATGCAGAAGACCTCAGAGATTGCTCAATAGAATCACGATGAGAGAATAAAGGAGTTGAAGAATAAAAATAGAATGTTGGAGAACCGAGTTGCTCAACTCGCTGATACTTTGTCAAAAAGGCAACCGGGCAAACTTCCAAGGCAATCTACTTCATCTCAAGATCACACTAGAGAGAGTGCTTGTGCCATTGTTCTTCGGAGTGGTACTACATATGATGCCCCCTCGATACCTACTGATTTTGCGGATCTCGAAAAGGGGAGAGAGGAGGCTAGAAGAAATAAGGAAAGAGTCAAGGAGAAGGCTATTGATGATTCTCGCCCTTTTGTTCCTCGATTGCCATTTCCTCATCGACAATATAAGTCAAAGGGTGATCATCAGTCTAGTGAAGAGGCATTTGTTGAAAGAAATATTGTAGATGTAGGGGTTGAAACCCCGGGTGTTGAGAATGAAATAGAGAAGAAGGAAAGCGGCAAGGAGAAGGTTACTGATTCTCCCCCTTTTGCATCTACACTACCGTTTCCTCACCGAATGCAGAAAACAAAGGTTGATCAACAGTTCGGTAAGCTCTTGGCTATTGTCAAGAATCTCGAGGTAACGATTCCTTTCACCGATTTAATATCTCAGATTCCTATGTATGCAAAATATTTAAAGGAATTAATCACGAAGAAAAGGGATCTTGGTGGTGTAACAGCCCACTCTTAACGAGATGCTATTTAGAATTACTTATTAGACATTAATAAAACTTAAATCTTAATCCACAAGGAATTAAAATAGTCTCGTCATCAACTCTCATAATTAACTACAAAATACTCGAAATAAAACTATTACAACCTTATTCATACAACCCCGCTAGCACTTCTTTTTTCCATTCACGATCCTTGATTCAACTTTATATTTACTAAACCTGCAAAATCATTAAATAGGATTCTGCCCCACCAGGACAGGTTCAAAGAACAAAGTCAGGAAAACTGAGTACATATTGTCCAACCTGAAACTCAATTTAGTGGCTTAAAACATAATATCATGATTTTTTTATTTCAAAGTTAAAACTGGTTCGATACGAATAAGATTGTACTTTAATTTAAGCTCGGTAAACAAAGTGCAATAACTTTAAGAATTTCACATGAAAACTTTGAATAAAAACTTACAAATTTGATCAATAAACAAGGCAAGACTATTGACTTATGCTCACATATTTTGAAGATTGTATTACTCACAATATCCACAAAGTCATATAACACTCACGAAGATTGATACCTATTATACACCTTACAGAATATCCAACTTAGTTTCTTAACCCACTTCTCATGATTCTCATATGATCTAACATAAATTCTAGTATTGCTCCAAAAGTAATATTCATCATAATGTATATTAACACATTCTCTATGTCTTACTTCTCACAACCAAGAGGTGATTCTCTTGAATATATTTCTTTTTTAAAAAAATTACTAAGACTATCTTTGATTCATCACGACAACTTTCCAAAATTCAATCGCTATAATTATACTTCTTTCACAAACTATTTTTATGAAAAATAGATAGCATATCAAAAGCATACTTCGAATTCTGAAAACAATATAAGTTTGATATTTCAAAACACACACACTTCAATTCTTCCACAATATTTGCTTATTCTAGAAAAATCCAACACATTTTGTCTTTAAAACTCATATACTAATTGGGGGAAGAGAACACAAATAGAGAGGGGTTGTTCAACAGGGGTCGTCACCCCACACACATACACATGCTTGCAAGACTTTTAGGACATGTCCCCACACAGATGTACAAATGTACATTTTCACAGATGTACAGAGATGTACATTTACACAGATCACTCACATATACACATGTTGTTCATGACCATTGTCAACGGCTTCTTCCCCGCTAAAACACATTTCAAAACCCATTTCAAAACGTTCTTATACACATATTATTAAACATGTTCAAAAATTATTTCTCAGAACTTATCACAAATCATTCTTGGATATATACCGATCAAAGACTCGTTGTCAAATATCCAAAGATTTTCACAAGTTAACAAGCTTAGTATTGTACAAGTAAATACTCTTAGAAAATTAGATTTTCTTTAAAGCTTTCAAATGCAACCCATAGTCCAAACCATTATTGTAATTCATAGATTCAACTCAACTATAGCTCTTAACGTACACTTCTCAACTTAATAAAGGACTACACCGATATCTGTTTCAAGTATTATTCTAGACTACAACATCTATATTAAAATTTCATCCCTATTTGTAAGTAGGGTAACTAGCCTTATCAAACTCATAATCAGGACCTGAAGTCAGATAAGAACTTCCAAATACCACCCCTTAGTTAACGGCATAATTAAGATCCATAAATATGTCCCAATCACAAATCTTAATGAGCATATCGTAACATAAGTCGTTTAATCAGAAATTTCAATGGCATAGCTTAACATAATACATTCCCATAATGTCCTCAAAACTTTCCCATAGTAAAAAATATATAGCTTTGTCATATCAAATTCCAATATATAGTCATACGAAATAAAATATTTTAGGCAAAGCATATCTACCAAACTCAAATATTACATGACTATAAGCTCGCAATTTTAGTCATATCTAGTAAAGATCAATTAAAGAAATAATTCATAAAGCTTATAAAACTATTTCAGGGATAATTCAACCTAACCAGACGTAATCAAAGTATACAATCAGTTGAAGTTTATTGAGTTATAAAATATAATTGAACTTATAGAACTATAACAACATAAGTTGATTCATAATACGATTATCAAATGCTTCACTTGTGAAATTATACCCAAGTGGGCTACTTGAAATGCGATATTATCCCAAAAGTAGAAGAAAATATAGTTTTTCCCTTAGAGTTAAAAATTAGTTTATGATAACAATAGAAATTAAGTAAATTTCCAAGATTTCTATTGATAAAGATATCCATGAAATAACACCATGAGAAATATTAGTCGCAAAGAGTTGAAACTACATATAATTGAACATCCTTTTGTCCTGTAAGATATTTTAGTCCCTAAAATTTATATTACGAATTCCGAACATACTCAAGTTATCGAGTAGAACCCAATGAACCCAATTTAAGACCTGAAACCAATTGGCTTATCAATGCGATTTACCATTTCCAAATCAATATTGCATTTGTATATGCAAAATAGCTCACTCGATTAATATAGATTAGTACAAGCTCCTCTTGTAATCATATATATCCTTAATGAATCCAAACCTTATGAGACAATAATAATTTCTTAGAGAATAGTTCAAACACTCGTCAAATGTATACTTGGGTACCATTGTGTTCAACACATCATAACCGATTTCCCACAAAGGTTACCAACAAAATAAATGTTTTCAAAGGACAACACTATGTTGTCACATTAAGTGGTTCACAAAACAAAAGCTATCAAATAGATAGTACTTGTTCAAAGCAGAAGACAAATGTCCAATACAATTCTTTTAAAAGAAATCAAA
This sequence comes from Spinacia oleracea, assembly GCF_020520425.1. NCBI lineage: Eukaryota > Viridiplantae > Streptophyta > Magnoliopsida > Caryophyllales > Amaranthaceae > Spinacia > Spinacia oleracea. Next base: position 86,913,405 of record NC_079492.1, on the reverse strand, counting down.
CCAATTCCAAATTAAACCAATTAATCATATATAATTGAAAACCAATTCCGGGATACAAAAAGTGGATGGACAATGTGTACCTTAATCAACATCACTTCCGCAAATAATTTTTAAGAGTACTTGCCATCTAGCTTCCCCGATTATCAACTCCATTTTAATTCCTTAACTTTACTCCATCACCATCCTTTCCATTGAGAAGCTAACAACGCAATTAAGAAGTGGTGGAAGTGAGAAATAACAAGGACGAAAGAGCAATAGCAACGACACATTGACAGCAACATCTGTGAGTTTCGGAAGACCATATCTCCTAGCTCAAGGTCCCGAATTGAGTAATTCGTGAGCCTAAATTGGTTAACTTTTCAAAGGCTATAACTTTCATGAAGAAACTATTGGTAAAATCTGAATACATGTTGTAGAAATTTCACGAAATAGAAGCAGCAGCAACATAAACAGGTTGCATCAACAGTGAGTTAGTAGAGAGCATAACTCTTAGGATACAATCCCAAATCGAGTAATATTTGAGCCTAAATTCATCAGGTTGAAGATATCTACAGTTTGTTTTTCAGAGAACGGAAGCTCAAAATGATCAGAAGGTTTTCAAAATAATAGAAACAGGAGCTGGTGCTGACAGTACAACAACAACAACAACATTTAGTTTCGGAAGGGATTATCTCTTGGAATAATGCTCCAAATTGAGTGATTTTTGAGGCTAATATGATTATCTTTTCAAGGGCTACAACTTTAATTAAGGAACTATTGGAAAAATCTGAACTCATATTGTATGAATTAGACGAAACAGAAGCTATAATACACGAGAGGAGAGAGAAACCAGAGAGAGGGATGAAAGGGAATGAGTGGATGGTTCTTTGAGGCTTGAGGGTTCTCCATTTTTTTTTTCGTCCCAACACTCCCAGCCAAAAAAAAGAAGAGGAAGACCCATTTTTCTATTTTTTCTTTGGTTCAATTAATAAGGAATTGATTTGGCATCATAGTAGGTTGACAACAAATATATTACCATGAAGCTATACACTGAAGGAGCGTTTATTGGAAAATCGGAGACGATCTATCTCTCCGATCCACCCATCGACGCTTGATTTTTGAGGTTCGGAGTCAAGCTAATGACTTAAAACGAGCTATCATCGGGAGGCAACCCGATTCCTAACTTTCCCTCTTTTCAATTTTCTTCATTTATTTCTATTTTAATTTAGTATTTTATTTTTATTTGGTTAATTTATTGATAATAAAAAATAAAAATTGTAAACAACAAAAATATGTTATTTTGAGTTTACTCTAATTCATATTTTATTTTATTTTTTTGATTAATTTTCTCATTCGTAAATTCTATCGTTAATCGTATTTATTTATTAATTTTTGATTAATTTTATTTTACTAATGGTTCTAACTTTTGAGTTTAGTGGTGCATGATTTTTTTAGGATGTATAGGTGCAAGCTTAAGTTAATTAGGAAATTACGATGTATCGACAATCCTTGTAAGCTTGCGAAATGCATCACCCAAACAGCGAGCTAGTTGGGCACAGCTTGTACGTGCATTCCAGCGCTAGCCCAACGAGCTAGCTGGCCGCATCTCTTTCTCGCGCTTTCTAGCGCCCTGCCAGCGAGCCCGTTGGCCGTTTTCCCTTCCACAAATGCCGTTTCTATCGTGCCCGCTGGCGAACCATCGCCCCCGCTTGTTTTCCCCCCCTCCCCCTATTAATTTTTTTTTTTCCAACCCACTTCCTTCACCCGCGACCTAACATTCTCCTTCCTTCGACTTCCCCCTCTCTCTCCACCGTCCCCTTTGCCGTCCACCAATACCAACCGCCGGTGCGCCACCCGCACCGGTACGCCGAAGCACCATCCCCGCTCTTCTTCCCTCACCCACGAAACAACAAGCCAACCTCGAATTCCTTCCCTCCCGCGCACACCACCAGCCCGTTCGCCCTCCATCACCACCTCCCGCCACCTGAACTATTATGGTCGGCGCACCGCCGCACCATTAGCCCACCATCCGCCACCTTCCCTCCCCCTATAACTCTTCCATCTTCCCCCATGATTTTGTTCATGAATTTAAAACCCTAATTTTTGCAATCAATTTGGTGGTTTTTTATTCTTTGTAGGCATTGGTAAATTGTGTAGTATTGGTGCTCGTTTGCGGAATTCATGTGAGTTATCAACCAAATTCTGGTCTTTGTGGTGTACAAATGGTATCAAATTTTCCTAAACTTTTTTCACTTGTATTGATTTTTGAAAAGAAAATGAGAATTTTGATATCAATATTGGTTGTTGAATCTGAATTATTGTTGTTGGTTGTGAATATTATATGAATTATTTGTTGAGATTGGTTAACGCTCGTTGGTTGTTGAGTTTAAATTATTAGCATTGAGCGAATATTGTTATTCACTGGATTGGTCGTTGGGATTAATCATGGAATCTTGAAGTATGCACTGTCTTGGTTGATTGGAGTATTTTAAATTGTGGTTGTTGCATCATGAAACCAACTAAACCAACTAGCTCTCACCCAAATCCACCACATCTATGGAGATTGGCTCTTGTAGGGGAATACAGTTAAGCATAATAACATGTGCGGAAACAATCCCCAAAGCCAGGAAACTGTATAAAGCACAGATTAAGCAAACTTACATTTGAAGCGTGTTTTCCCGAGTAATCTGTCAACGATCACAAACTTAGAACTCCACTTGTCGTTCCTCTACTTGGTTCACCGACACGATCAGATCTGTCTTGATAACCGTAGCTTAGACAATCAATCAAGAGTTTTTTCTTTTGGGAAGAACAGTTTTCACAGAGAGAGAAAACTGAAGAATGTAATATTTAGAATTAGGTTTTTGGATATGTTAGAAAACGACTACTAACAAATGTGGAATATAACCCTAAGGTTATATTTGTGTGTAACCGGCCAAGGCACAAGGCCCTAACCGGCCACACACATGCCCACACTCACGCAAGCCCATGCGACAGCCAAGCAACACAGTAGTGGGCCGCAGGCCTTGCTGTTTGCTTGCTGCGCTGCTGCCCAGCCATGCGCGCACACTCGTGCCGCGGGCTGGCTTGTTGCTGCGTGCAACATTGCTGGTTCGTTAGGCCTTGCGCGCTTGTCTCGACGGGCTGAAAATTCCGTTGCGGCTCGTATTCGCGACTAATGCCTTACGGCTATTATTTATCGTATCGTATATGACGAATCACCATCGTACGATACGATTATTCGTTTCGCCCAGCTTACGAATATTCGCGATACGATATACGATTCCGATGCAAGGTCGTATCGTATAATACGTTTTCCAAAACTAATTCCCGAAAAGCTATTAAATGAATTTCCGATTCATTTAATCCGGTGATCTGTTACATGCCATTGGTGTGACCTTGTAGGTTTTGTCAAGAGTAAGTTGTGAGCTTAATATTCATTAGAACTCACTGATTGGAAGCATTGCTCCAGTTAGCTATTCCGATAACTTAATCTCACTGAATTAATTGTTCGCAATTAATCTGAACCTTGGTATTAGACTAAATGCACCTTGGGTGAAGGACATATTTCCTTCAGCTCTTTGCGTCGTCAGTTTGAAGCTTCTGGCCACACCGCTTCTATTGTCGACAGTCCTACCGAGTCGTACTCGGCAGACGAGGCTCATCACGAGTGTACATTTTCCACCTGTCCCTCTTGTTTGAGTTATTTTGTTGCTATTTTCACAGTGAGGACACTGTGTTTTTTTTAGCTTGGGGGAGGGATATCTATCTTTATTTCTTTCTAGTATAATTTTATTGCTTTTTTTAGGTGTTTTACGCTTTCTACCATCCATTAGGGGTGGGAGTTTACGTGCAACGAAAAAAAATGTACTGCTTTCCTAGTGTTATTCTCAATTTAGTTGCATTTTCACTTGCATTCATATGTCTTTATACTATGCATTGTGTATTTGACTTTCAAATCGTGTTCGGACTTTAATTGACTCTCCTGAGCTTCTTTTGAACTTAGTTATGATTCTGAAATTCAGTCGGTCGTGCTATACATTGATAAATGCTTGACATTGTGTGAACCAATTGAATGGTATGCGGTAAGATGTTGGTCTCATGTCAAGAATATTTAGCCTATTATCTTGTAGGTCACCTTGCTATGTGTTTGTGTGATTGATGTGACTTGTTATCGTATGATTTTGGCTTGAGATTCATTAGTATTTTAGTTGCAACTCACACATGTCGCGTATGACAGAGGCCATTCTCTTAGGAAGCCTTCAGACGAATCTAGAAACATCAGTTCCTGCCTTTCTTACCCATGTTTTAGCCTTGTCCGTTTATTCTTTTAACTCCACAAAATTGAGCCCTATTAGCCCCGTTGGTTACTTGTCCCAAGTCTAGCTTGGGGGAGCTCCGGTGTTCGTAATGGTTTCATTGATGTTGATTTATTAGCACACTAAGCCAATAGTTCGTGGTTCGAGGCTATGTTTGGATTTGTGGTTGGGAATGGTGTATATTATTGTTGGCACCCAAGCTTGTTATAGTTAGCATTGTATTCATTTTGTACTTTCGTTTTCATCAAATTATTTTGTTTCAAAAAAAAAAGGAAAAGAGAAAAATCAAAGAAAAATCAAAAATATGTTTTTCGTTTTTGTATATAGTTTGAAAGCAGGTAAAGGGGAATGAAGAAAGGTCATTGACATTATATTATGTTTTTCCCCTTGTTTATAACTTGGTTGATTGTTCGGGTTCCATGGTTCGATGGAGTTGGATTTTCGGCATTATCACGCCGACGCATATAGTTCACCTTTGCTCCCCAAGTTGGACCTTACTCTCACTTTTTCCCAAATTATACCCTACCCTTTCTTTTTACCTAGCCCCATTACAAGCTTATTATAAAGACCTCTTGATCGGCATTTTTTTTTGTGATTGAGTGAAAATTGTTTCTTGCTATTCTCATCTTACCCCATGTTGCATCATATATTTATATTCTACAAGGTATGCGGCGCCGACTAGCTTGATTGAGAATAGTTTGCGGCTAAGCTTGGTTGTTTCGATTGTGCATCATGATGCTTTGTGGTTCTATTTGTATCTGAGCTAGATTTCTGTTTCAATAACTCAGTTTGATAGTTTGCTCGAGAGTTAGGTTGGTCTTACCATGGTTTTATCAAAGTCATGTGCGTCTTGTTTCTCTATCTTTGGTTTAGTGTTGCTTGGAGACAAGCAACAGTCTAGCTTGGGGGAATTTGATGAGTCATATTTGTATAGGGTATTTAAGGCACATTTAGGTTGCATTATTAGGCATTTATATCATTTTAGTTGTATTTAGGGTCACATTTGCATAAGTTATCGTTGTCATACTCTATTACGCCCCGTTTGTGCTTTCTTTAATGTTTCAGGTGATTTTACGGTCATTTGGATGCTTTCAGAGTGTTATGAGTTGATTTGGATGATGAAAGGATGGGATGTTGACTTGAGGATCATTACATGTCTCTAGTGATAATTTCGAGTCAACAACGAAGCTAAACATTATTTTTCTAAGCATCAAAACGGACAAGCGTTCACTCTTTTGATGATATCTCAAGTTCTACATGTCGGAATGAGATGATATTGACTGGACTAGAAAGTAGGCTTCAAGTGCTTTCCAGCGACAGGTCACACGTCCCTAGGGGCATTGTAGAACAAGAGTTACGACATAAATAAGGTGGCTCGACTATCCAATTCGCCCACAACCCACAACGCATGCCCAACTCTTCTCCATAGGCGCGAAAATCAGCGACGGACCAGCGGGCCCGCTGGTTTCTGCGCCCAACTGATTTCCGGATTAAGCTTTGCGTTCGTTTTCGTGATCGTCGAATTAAATGATAACTTATGTAATTATTATTATTTCCTATGTTGTTTAGAATTTAGGAAGCATATAAATACTTCAAGGAAATTAATTTATTTCCTTTATGCTGTTATTTCCCTTATGTTTTGATTCCCTTCGAATTCTCTTTCACGTCATTTTTTCTCTCTTCCGTTGAACCCTAGCTTTTTCAATATTTCAATTCATCAATCTAAGGTATTTTCATAATTTCTCTTGCTTTAATTCATTCTTATTATTTTCGCTCCTTAGATTAATTTATCCGTTGATTATGAAATTTGTTGTTATTATTTATTTCATGCTTGCTAATTCAATTATGAGAGAGTAGTCGTTTTCTAGGGCTAAGTAAGAGAAGCCATGTCTATAACATGATTGTTATGCATTAAAGTTTGTAAATTTATAGATATTGCTTGAGTAATTCCAATTGATTTGTTTTAATTGTAGATTCATGTAATTGGCCAATATCATGGATTCATTATCTAGCTAATATGAATTAGAATTGAAAGATCATATTCTTAGAGGCTTGGTGCAATTGGCAATTCTGATTATGTTAGCGGTCGTACTGCATATGTTGAATTGAAAGTGTTAAGAATCGACCTAGGATTAGCATGTACTTTAATTACTCGGCTTAGTTTATTCATTTCTGGATGATTTGTGTTCTTGGATTGGTATAAGCATGGTGAACCTAACAGACGCCCTAGATCTTTAATTCATCGATAAATTAAGCATCTATATTATTGTTTTAGTTTCTTTAGTTAGTAAACCAAATTCAACTTTTATTTATTGAAATAGTTCGTATAATTGGGCAAAAACTAATAGAACTTGTTTCCCTGTGGGATCGACCCGTAGTTGCTAAGTATCTGCTAACAACAGACACCGTGCACTTGCGGTATCACTTTTTCATTCATCAAGAACTCACTGATCGGAAACATTGCTACAGCTAGTTGTTCCGGTCGATCACTTGATCTAACTGAATTAATTATAAAATAATTAATCTGAACCTTGGTATAAGACTAATGCACCTTGGGTGTAGGACTTATTTCCTCCAGTCTCCCACTTGTCCTTTAGACAAGTGTACAATCGTATTCCTCTGTCGCTTAGTGTTTCTTGCTGTGCATAAGGTATGATCCAAGGCATCCTTATTAGGTCCAGAAGTGTTTCTCGGATTCCTGAGTTCAATTGTTAAACGTTTACAGAAGGTTAAGCCTTTGTAGGGGAATACAGTTAAACATAATAACATGTGCGGAAACAATCCCCAAAGCCGGCCAGGAAACATGTATAAGCACAGATCAAGCATACTTACGTTTGAAGCGTGTCTTCCCTTGTAATCTATCAACGAACACGAACTTAGGACTCCACTTGTCGTTCCTCTACTTGGTTCACCGACACGATCAGATCCGTCTTGATAATCGTAGCTTAGGCAATCGATCAAGAGTGTTTGCTTTTGGGAAGAACTCAGTTTGGAGGCACAAAGAGAATTAGGGTTCTCTGGGTGTCTAGGGTTAGAGTAGGATTGAATTGTGTTATGGAAAACTTGGGTGTGTAGGTTATTAGAATAACTTTACTAACCGGCCAAGCCAAAAGGTCATGACCGGCCAGCAAGCCCACGCGACACACACGACAAGCGAGCACGCAACCAGTTGGGCCATGAGCCGCGCGCTGCTGCTGCTGCGTTGTTGCCTTTGGCCCGCGCGCGCACACGCAGCCGCTCGGCTTTGGGCCAGTTCTGCTGTGCTTGGGTTGCTTGCGCACCATGCGCCCATGGGCCTCGAATGCTTCGTGCACTCGGCTCGTGGGTTGCTCTTCGTATTCGCGACTAATATCGTTCCGGATATTTTTTATCGTTTCGTATACGACGACTCACCGTCGTACGATACGATTTATTCGTTTCGCCCGGCTTACGAATATTCGCGATACCATATACGATTCCAATGCAAGGTCGTATCGTATAATACATTTTCCAAAACTAATTCCCGAAAAGCTATTAAGGCTCCGTTTGGTAGGGCGTAAAACGTTTTCATGGAAAACGATTTTTCCCTTTGCAATCATTTTACGTTGTTTGGTTGGGTAAGGGATGTGAAACAATTTTCCATGACTCCCTCAAAAGTGGAAAACTATTTTCCATTTTAAAGGGAGGAAACCACTTTTCCTTCTTCCTTCTTCCTTCTTACTTCCCTCTCCTTTCGTCCCCTCAATATTCACCATCTTCTCCCATTTTCCTTTAAGTTACCAAACAAAGGAAAACTAGTTTGAAATTGTGTTTTCCATGGAAAATCATTTTACAATGAAAACGTTTTACGCCCTACCAAACGGAGCCTAAATGAATTTCTGATTCATTTAATCCGGTGATCTGTTACGTGCCATTGGTGTGACCTTGTAGGTTCAGTCAAGAGTAAGTTGTGAGCTTAATATTCATTAGAACTCACTGATCGGAAGCATTGCTCCAGCTAGCTGTTCCGATCACTTGATCTCACTGGATTAATTGTTCGCAATACCCACTTGTCATTCAGACAAGTGTGCATTCACATTCCTTTGTCACTTAGTGTTACTTACTGAACATAAGGTAAGATCCAAGCCATCCTTATTAGGTCCTGAAGTGTTTCTCGAATTACAGAGCTCAGCTGTTAAAATTTTACAGAAGGTTAAGCCTTAACCATTCAGAGCACGACCATGCATTTTACAGTATCTAACTCTCCGAGAGGCCTTGTTACACAACAACACCATATCCTATCAAAGATAGTAGGACAATCCATTCTTGCAATATTTGAACACTCACTTTGATTCATAGTACGCCCAATAACTGCTTTTATAGCCTCCTTTTACGGTGCGACGTTTAGCTAGCATCAAAGCGAACTAATTCTCAAACGAGCAGACATAATCGCTCATGTTCCGAGGAACGGTTTCTAATCACCATTAATGAGAACTACCTATGACATGACTTTAATCTCTTAAAGTGTTCTCATGGTCAATCCGATACAAGATCCAATAAGTATCTATGCAAAAGATTCTGACATCCAGTCACTCTAGTTCAAGAAACAGAACTAAAAGATCTACTTGCAATCTAATCTTCATTAGTCATTGGTCGCCCACCTTTCAATGACCTGGATTAGGGATCCTTTGTGACTTCAATATTCAAGTTCACTTATGGGTGTTTTTTTGTCGAAGAATCAATCTTGACATCCCATTTGAATGATTTGAATCACATGGACTTATCATTTAATACTAAACCAAAATTAAATGAATATGAAATAATAAATTTCATAAATATGAAATGGTTAAACCAATTGTTTTAAACATAGATCTAACAGATGTTCTAAAACAATACTTAGAAAATCAAAGCCAATCTCCAACATGCTTAATTCCCATGGTTGCTACATGTGCGTTGTGTTTCACTTGTGGCAACAGTTAATTAGTCAATGGATCCGCGACGTTGTCGTCAGCTCCAACTTTACAAATCTCGATTTCCTTTCTTTCAACGATCTCTCGAAGTATATGAAATCGCTGCAGTACGTGCTTGGACTTCTGGTGGCTCCTAGGTGTTAGGTTATGATACATATAAATGAATATAAATCATGCGGAAAAACCATAAAAGCCAGGATTCCAAATTAATTGCCACATAACAATTAGCATAATTTAGGATGCATACTCTTTGTAGCGTGCCCTCCCTTGCCGCGCCCGAACCGAACAAGAACAAGTCTTTAGGACTCCAAGTGTCGTCCCTCCGTAGAAAGTCCACAGCACGTCCGGATCCGCCTTAGGTTTAATTAACTAGAATTGCCCCAAAGGTACTATGTATTTTTAGTTATTATGAAGCAAATAAGTGACTGAATTTTATGCCTAAAACTCTCTTGAATACTTAGAAAAAACTCGTTATAAATTGTGAGAATTGATCACCTATTTATAGGGTATGGAAAAGGTATTGGAATCCTACAAGGAAACGAATTAATTAATCTGAATTTAATTAAAACTCTATTAATTAATTTATCTAGTAGACATAGGAATTTAATCTTTAAACGAATCCTACATGGTTTAGGTTTCGTACGCAAGCACACACGAGCATGACCCGCATGCGCGCAGGCATGCCCGCGCATACGCAAAGCCCACGCAGCCATGAAGCCCACGCGTGCTGCCTTGTGCTCGCAGCCTAGGCGCGCGTTGGGCCTGGCCTTTGCGCTGGGCCTGGCGTGGCCTTGAGCTGCTGTGAGGCGTGCCAGGCTTGCTAGACGTGGGCCTGGCTTCGCGATGGGCCTTCGTCTAGCAAGCTCGTCCGATGCAAATTCTTACAACGTGCTTCCGATTAATTTCCCGATTCCGGAATTCATTTCCGATACGAACAATATTTAACATTTCCGATTCCGGAATTAATTTCCGTTTCGAACAAATATTTAATATTTCCGTTTCCGAAATTATTTTCCGATTCCGATAATATTTCCGATTCCGACAATATTTACATTTCCGACAATATTTCAGATTCCGGCAATATTTCCATTTCCGATAATATTTTCCGATACGTGACATGCTTCCGTTTCCGGCAACATCTACGACTTGGATAATATTTATATTTCCGATACGATCCATATTTCCGTTTCCGGCAATATCATCGTTTCCGGAGTATTCATTATTTTCCTTTGACGATCTCAGCTCCCACTGAAACCATGATCCGTCGATTCCGAATATCCATAGATGGAGTATTTAATGCAATTAAATACTTGATCCGTTTACGTACTATTTGTGTGACCCTACAGGTTCAGTCAAGAGTAAGCTGTCGATTAATATCATTAATCCACTTGAACTGAAGCGGCCTCTAGCTAGGCATACAGTTCACTTGATCTCACTGAATTATTAACTTGTATAATTAATACTGAACCGCATTTATTAGACTTACCATTAAATGCATACTTGGACCAAGGAAATTATTTCCTTCAGTGTCCCACTTGTCCTTAGGGACAAGTGTGCATTTCCTAATTCCTTTGTCACTCGATGCTTGCTCTTGAACATAAGGTAAGAGTTGTCATCCTTATTATGTCTAGAGGTGTTTCTCGGTTTCAGAGTTCATATGATCAAATAAACAGATAATCATAGCCTATGATTCATCTGAGCACGGCCATGCATTTTACAGTTTCTAACTCTCCGAGTGGCCTTTTACAACTTTCAGCATCTCATCCCGATTTATGGGAGGACAATCCCAATCTTGTGATCTTGAGATTAGACTTCGTTTGATAGGTGATTACCCGAGCGTTGCCTTTATAGCCTCCTTTTACGGTACGATGGTTGACAACGTCAAAGTAAGCAGTTCTCAAACAAGTAATCTCAAATCACTCAGGTATTGAGGATTAGTGTCTAACAATTTTAATGAAATTTACTTACGACAGATTTTCATCTCTTACAGTACAGTTTCATAGGTTTGTCCGATACTAGTCTTCCCAAAGTAGGTATCTATGCAAATGATTGCGACATTGCCATGTCCACATTGTTCAAGAAACAGAACTACTAGTCATCTTGTATTCTAGTCGTCTAACGTTTTCTATGCGTTCATCTTTATAGAAAACTCCGACCAGGGACCATTTTCCAACTATTGACATTCAAGTTCACTTGATAGACATTTCTTAGTCACAGGACTGGTCCTGACAGTCTATCTTGAATATTTCGTCAAATTGAAGGGACTCATCATTTAATAAACCCCAAATTAAATGGAAATGAATTTCTGTTCATTAGTGTGAATGGTTAACCAATAATGTTTTACAAAGTATTAACTCTAAAACTTTAAAACATTAAATAAGGACATCAAATCCATTCTCCAACGTGCTTGATTCCCATAGCTGCAGTGTGCGAGTTGTGCTTCGCCTGGGGCAGAGGTTTAGTTAATGTATCTGAGATGTTGTCATCCGTTCCAATCTTGCTTATCTCGACTTCTTTTCTTTCAACGAACTCTCGTAGAAGGTGAAATCTAGGAAGTACATGCTTGACTCTCTGGTGGTGTCTATGAAGGAAATAATGCCCTTGGTCCAAGTATGCATTCTATGTTAAGTCTAATAAATGCGGTTCAGTATTAATTAACAAGTTAATAATTCAGTGAGATCAAGTGAGCTGAATGCCTAGCTAGAGGCCGCTTCAGTTCAAGTGGAATTAATGATATTAATCCACAGCTTACTCTTGACTGAACCCGTAGGGTCACACAAATAGTACGTAAACGGATCAAGTATTTAATGGCATTAAATACTCTATCTATGGATATTCGGAATCGACGGATCTTGGTTTCAGTGGGAGCTGAGATCGTCACAGGCAAGAAATGAATACTCCGGAAACGATGATATTGCCGGAAACGGAAATATGGATCGTATCGGAAATATAAATATTATCCAAGTCGTAGATGTTGCCGGAAACGGAAACATGGTACGTATCGGAAAATATTATCGGAAATGGAAATATTACCAGAATCGGAAATATTGCCGGAAACGGAAATATTGTCAGAATCGGAAATATTATCGGAATCGGAAAATAATTCCGGAAACGGAAATATTAAATATTTGTTCGAAACGGAAATTAATTCCGGAATCGGAAATGTTAAATATTGTTCGTATCGGAAATGAATTCCGGAATGGGAAATTTAATCGGAAGCGTATCGTACGAATAAGCATCGGACGAGGCCTGCCGGACGAGAGCCCAGCACGAAGCCAGGCCATCGCCCAGCAAGCCAAGCGCGCCACACAAACAGCCACGCCAGGCCCAGCGCAAGGCCAGGCCCAGCAGGCCGTGGCAGCGCGCACAGCGCGCGCAGCGCGCGCGGGTGCTTGCGTGGGCTTGTGGCTCGCGCAGGCCTCGCTGCGTGGACTGCTGCTCGCACGCACGCATGGGCGGCCCATCGTGGCTGCCGTGTGTGTGTGCGTAAGTGTTTGTGTTCGTGCACGTTTCCTAAAACGTGCAGAGTTCGGTTAATGATTAAATTCCTAATTCTATTTGATAAACTAATTAAATTAGAGTTCTTGAAGGATTCTAGGTTTAATTAATTTGTATCTGAATAGGATTCCAATTCCCTTTCCATAACCCTATAAATATGTGGCCTGGGTTCACAATTTATAAAGAGTTTCAAAGTATTCAAAGTGAGTTTTTGAGAGAAAAATTCAGCCACACATCTTGCTCAAAAGTGCCGAAAATTCTAGTACCTTAAGGGCGATTCTAGTTGGTCAATCTTAAGGCGGATCCGGACGTGCTGTGGACTATCTACCGAGGGACGACACTTGGAGTCCTAAAGACTTGTTCTTGTTCGGTTCGGGCGCAGCTAGGGAGGGCACGCAACAAAGAGTATGCATCTAAATTATGCTATATGATTATGTGTAAATAATATGTAATCCTGAGTTAATGGTTGTTTCCGCATGATTTATGTAATATCATATGTATCATAACCTAACAGTCTAGGCTCCTTTGCCTGTGCAATAGCTCCATTATTATCACAATATAGAGTTATTGGTCCTTTAATGGAGGGGACTACTCCAAGTTCACCTATGAACTTCCTTAGCCATATAGCTTCCTTTGCTGCTCCATGTGCAGCAATGTACTCCTCTTTAGTTGTAGAATCCGCAATGGTGCTTTGCTTAGCACTTTTCCAGCTTACTGCACCTCCTTTGAGGCAGAAGACAAACCAAGACTGTGATCTGAAATCATCTTTGTCGGTTCGGAAAATTGCGTCCGTATAACCTTTAACAATTAATTCATCATCTCCACCATAGACCAGGAAATCATCTTTGTGCCTTTTCAGGTACTTCAAAATGTTCTTGGCAGCAGTCCAATATGCCTCTCCTGGGTCTGACTGGTATCTGCTCGTAGCACTGAGTGCATACGCAACATCCGGGCGTGTACATATCATAGCATACATTACTGAACCAATAAATGATGCATATGGAATCCCATTCATTCTTCTACGCTCATCTAGTGTCACTACTACAAAAACACCTTTTCGTGTCGCTCTAAATTGCCTTTAGTGTCGCCTATGGTGTGACTCTGAAGCTAGGGACTCTAAAACTTTTTGGTGTTTTGGAGTCGCCCCTTTGAGGCGACACGCATATTATTATACGTGTCGCCTGTTATGGAAGAGGCGACACTGAAGATATATTTTTCAAAAAACTTAATTTTATTAATTAATCTTTCCGAGTCGCCTATTACAATAAGAGGCGACACGAAAAGGTACTTTTTAATTATTTTAAAAGAATTAATTAACCTTTAATGTCGCCTCTAATCTCTATAGGCGACACGGAAAATAATTTCCGAAATTATTTTTTTAATTTTTTAATTATACTAGTCGCCTCTAAAGTTTATGGGCGACACAAAAACATATTTTTCGGAAATTTTTATTAAATTTGTTAATAATCGAGTCTCCTAATATACTAAGAGGTGACACTAAAGATGTTTTTCACAAATATTTTTATTAAGCTAATTACCTTTAGAGTCGCCTCTTAATGTTACAGGCGACACGAAAAGTATTTTCCGGATTATTTTTTAAATTTTTTATCCATTTTGAGTCGCCTATTATACCAAAAGGCGACACTGAAAGTATTATTTTTTTTAAAAAAATATATTAATTGACCATAAGGAGTCGCATGTAATTATAGGAGGCGACACCTAAAGTGTGTATTATGTTTTTATTTTTAATTTTTTTGTATTTTGTTCTCGCTAATTTAAATTATTTCTACGTACGTATTAAATTCAAAAAAACAATAAATAGAGCTGAGATTTGCAGAATTGCGAAAATATTTTTGTATTAATTCAAACAAGAAAGTTGGTTCAACGTACAATTGTAAATAATTGTATTCCAAAAAATAACCTAATTTCTATCTCTGAAAACTAGAAAATGACTACAAACAACTACTAATAAAATATCTACTCCATTTTTCTCGAACATCATCGATCTCCTCTTGAGTGTACGGGTTTGGAGAAAATATCTGTACTTCAACAAAATAATGTATTAATTAGTAAAGTTTGGATAAATTAAAAGCTAGCGCATGTATAGTAACCGCTGAGATAAAATAATAACAAAAATAAATGTACACGTACCTCTTCCACATTACTAATACTTTGTAATCCAAGTAAAACTATTTGATGCATGTACTTCATGACGTAATAGCCACATTCAAGCATTTCCGGTTCACGAGAACACTAAGATACAAATATAATACACATTAAATTAAAGAATTACATATATATGAATAAATGACGATAAAAATAATAATCAAACTAATTAAATCTTACTATAATTTCTTTCCATCCCAGAGACTTTCGAGATCCTTTGTTGTTGGCTTGCCAAGTCCAATAACTCCTAAACATGAAAACAATTGTTCCAAGTATTATTAGTTGTAGACACTTGAAACACGGTTAATCACTTGCGTGGCATGTATCAGTCATTTGAAGACTCTTGAAACTGAACAGATACATCAGATACATGCATAATTAAAGGACAGCTCCATTTACACCACTTCGTTATTTTCTCCTGGTAAAGTGTTATGTTTGTTTATCTGAACTGGGGTAGCTGTATCTGAACAGACGTGACTATTGAAATGTAGAGACACACATTTGAAATTTATATTTTCTGAAACTTGTTTGTGTAAGGTGAAAAGATAAACTATTAATATGGTTGGGGTCTGAAACAGGCCAAGTTGATGCAGTCCGTTTAGGGATCAGCAGAGCATTACAAAGTTGGGAACCTGGGTTGCGTTATCTACTCAAAGAAAGGTATAGTATCCTAGTCACTGCCAAAGCATTTCAAGCCTATTGCATTTCAAGCCTAGTCACTGCCAAAGCATAACAATTAAGTAAATTAAAGGACATCAGCCACATTCAAGCTGCAACCTCCCAAGCATAACAAGCCAAACTATGAATCTGTGCTTGCGCATAGTAAACCGATTCCAGACCAACTAATTGATCCAATGCATTTTTTATATTGTCCAGATAACATTGTTAGTGTCATATACATTAATACCAGTTTTCATTATTAAGTTACAACCTTATTACAGCCTTGAAATATTGTGCATCATACTGTTCATTGGTTTAAAAAGCGTCTTGAGGCTCACAAATCATCACTTTCCTCACAATAACAAAAGCATCTGATGGTCCGCACACTAGTAGAAAAAACCCCTGTTGCAGCCCCCTTGTTGCAGCGTACATGTATTAATACGCTTCAACAACTAGTCGGTCAACGCGGGTCAAACCATTTAAATGGTTGTTGCAGCGTACAATTTAATTGTTCCCTGCAAAAGTGTTTGTTGCAGCGTACATTTTAAAAGCCCCCTGCAATAGCCCGTTTTTATTGCAGCGTACATTTAAAAGCCCCCTGCAATAACCCGGATAAAAAAATTCGCTGCAATATTGGTTGAATACTACGGAGTAATTCAGAAAAAATTAAGCATCTCAAAACTTCAGCTCTCGCGCGCGCTCAACTCCCTTTTTCTTCCCCTTAGCTTTCCCTGCGTCGCCCCCCTCAAAAAAAAAAACCATTCCTGCGTCATCAATCTAGCTTCCTCGTCGAGTCGTCGGTGGTTCTGGCCTCCTCGCCAGTCGCCGGTGGGTCTCTTTTCTCGCCTCCTCTGTAGATGCCGTTTTGTTCAATTCATTTTTTTGAGTTCTGTGCTTCGTTTTAGGTTTTGTTCAATTTGTTTGTTCAATTCGTTTTAGGGTTTGTTCTATTCTTTTGTTCAATTCGTTTTTACGGTTCAATTCGTTTGTTCAATTCGATTTTAGGGTTTGTTCAATTCGTTTTTTAGGGTTTATTCATAGATAAAGATGGGGCGGTGTTGGAATTAGAGAATGGTGGTGGTGGTGGTGGCGGTCGTGGTGGGGTGGAGCAGGGGAGGTGGGTTGACTGTTGTTAATTGCATTGTACGTACTATTGAAATGTGATTTTTCAAGGGCTACTTTGAGAGAAGTTGTGGTCTTTGAGGAAACTTGTCTTTCATGATTCCTTTTTCTCCTAAAAAAATGTTTTATGTATGCATCATCAAATGTTTTCATCCAGGTTTGATAATACGTGCATGAATTTCATTGATATTGTCTAAAAATAATCTTGATATGGATGAAAGGGGAGAGTACTGTTATGCTTTCTCATGTCATGTATTTTTCTCTGAAATGATGCAGCTCTACCTAATTCAAACAGTAGTTACAGTAAGAAATTTATGGGATCTTCAATTTCAAGTTGAAATATTTTTCTGGGGTTTTGAAATTTTGTTTCATGAACAAGATTTATAATAACAGTAATTATAACAACAATTTCTGGGTTTTCAAAATTTCAAATTTGTGAGACTTGAGATGTTATTCTACAGAGGTATGCGATTATGCAGATTGGTTTCTTTCCTGTTCTTGCTCTTCAGTTCACAGATTGGTAATTCTTTCTTTCTTCTGAAATTATGATACTTTTAAGTTTAATTTGCTATTATTGTTGTTTTGAATTAGTAGTTTGAAAGTGTTGGTAAAGCCGTAAAGGGATTACCTATTGAGGGGTGGGGAGAGGGTCAAACTAGCATTGAGGATAACTAAATGGAAAGTAGAATGTGGTTTTTACAGTCACGTAAAATGCTGAAATGTAACTAGAACTATGTACACTTTCTGTTGATTTTATGTAAAGCACTCTTACCTACTTGAGTGGAACCGTACCTCTGTAATTTGGAAGTCTTGCACTGGATGATTTTGCCAGTTTGGTTCAAGTTCTGTATCTGGGGACTAGTATAGCTGCTCTTCGAGACTTAGAATTTTGCAGCTTTTTAAATACGGGGTACAATTTATTAGTATGGTAATCTGCATTCTGTAGGCTGTAGCAACACCCTTGTAATATTAGATAATTAAGTGGTTGTCTTGAATTATATTTTAAGTGGTTTTCCTGAAGGTCTTCGCACTTCGCACTCTTGTTCCCTTCTATTACACTTCCAAATCCACTCTCTGCAGCTGTCTGACTTTTCCCTTCTAGCCGATTATGAATTTGAAACAGTTGATTTGGTGGAAGAACCTGGACTGCTTATTTGAGGTCATTTTCATGTTATAATTCTTTACCTTCATTTTTTATGGTCTTGTTGTATTTTCATCCTATCATTTCCAGAAGCTGTATTGATCATAAATCTCTGAAGCAAAGGGATCCCTTTTATGTTAGTTTATTTTTAATGACTTCGCAGTGAGTCTGTACTTCAGCCCCTCAACCAGTTGCCTCCTCCAAATGTCAAACGGGATCTTATAATGCTTTCTTTACCGGCAATAGCTAGCCAGGCCATTGATCCTATGGCTTAGCTGATGGAGACAGCTTATATTGGCAGTTTAGGTTGAAATCTTATTCTTTATTTTGAATTTAAAAAAAACTTTGTTTTCTCTTATTTTGTGTGTGTCAATGATCTCACTTTGTTTTCATTATGTGTGCAGGTCCTGTACAACTAGCATCCGCTGGTGTTTCTATGTCTATCTTTAATATCATTTCAAAGCTATTCAACATACCACTTCTTAGTGTTGCTACTTCTTTCGTAGCTGAAGATTTAGCAAAGTCTTCTTCAGGTAAAATATTCTGAATGTTGTCATTCTGGTCATAATCTTTGCCATTGAACTATTGTATTACTTGATTATCATGTATTTTGTTTGCACCTTCTAGATGGCGATGAAAAAAATGAAAGAAAACAGTTATCATCAGTTTCGACAACGTTATTTCTCGCTCTAGGCATTGGCATCATTGAGGCGCTAGCTTTACTTTTGGGAGCTGGATCATTCCTCAGGTTAATGGGTGTCTCAGCAGTAAGTTCTAAATAGTTAAATGGTTATTGAGATTTTGTTTCCATGACGAATTCAGTAGTGAAACTCGTGAAGTTGACCAACGAGCCCTTTGTTATCCCTGCTGGTCATGATCAAATTTATTCTTAGTACATTGATTACGTATTGCATACTGGCGTTATTTAATGTTCAACTGCAATTGCCTTGCAAGATTCTCCTATGCGAGTACAAGCAGAGAAGTTTCTGTCGCTTAGAGCTCTTGGTGCCCCCGCTGCTTGTTTGTGCTCCAGATACATAGGTAGCTTCTTGATGATTTGGTTTCTTAGCAAGAGAGTAATATTATTACCTCCAAAATTTGGAGATCTGAAGTTTGGGGTCTATTTAAAATCTGGTGAGTGTCAGAGAAATGTTTATGGTTATTTTCTGTTTTTGATTCTTTATCCAACACATTGATTTTAATAACCTTCTACTTAATAATCACCATTACAAACTTCTTGAATTAGTCTGCTTAAGTGGCCATTGTTTGTACCTACTTAAAGTGTTACTCGTACATGTTTGGATTGCCGTCTGTTTCCTTATGTTTACCTTTTTTCCAGGTGGATTTCTGATTGGAAGAACTGTGGCTGTTTTGATAACTATGAAGATTGGGACCTCGATGGCTGCTCGTCAAGGTCCTCTAGCTATGGCTGCTCATCAAATCTGTATGCAAGTGTGGTTGGCTGTCTCTCTTTTAACTGATGGATTGGCCGCATCTGGTCAGGTATGAGCTTTCATCTAACTAGGAGGTTCGATATCCAGGCTATAGGTTTTTCAGGCATCTAGACTACCTCTATTCTACAGTGCTTGTCCATTATGATTTATGATTATCACAAAAGTTGAAGATTGTGAATAATGTGTGGGTTTTAACCAAATAGGAAAAGCTTCTTGGATTAATAAGCATTTGTTGTTGTCCAAAGATCCTGATTTGTGAACAATAAACCAAATAGGAAAAGCTACATATTTTCTCAGAGTATTACACTTATTACATGTTTAATATGAATAGTTTTAACTTTCTAACACTCATTCCAATCTACTTATGCAAATTTAAGGCTTGTTTGGTCGTTATAGGTCATATTAGGCTAAAATGAGGCTTTTTTGCTCCCAAATATGAAATAAAGAACCTTAGGACTCATTTTAAACATATTAAATGTTTTATATGATTAGTTTTAACTTTACAAGACTTAATCCAATCTATTTATGCACATTCATGACTTCTTTGGCCGTTATAAGTCATATTTAGGCTAAAATGACATTTTCGCTCCCAACTTTGATCTAACGAACTTAAAAACTAATTTCAAACTTATTACATGATTCATATGATTATTTTTAACTTTTCAAGACTCAATCCTATCTATTATGCACATTTGAGACTTGTTTGGTCGTTATAGGTCATATTTAAGCTAAAATGAGACATTTTCGCTCCTAACCTTGAACTAAAGAACCTAAAGACTCATTTTAAACCCTTTACATGATTAATATGCTTAGTTTTAACTTTCTAAGACTCATTTCAATCTATTTATTCACATTTAAGGCTTATTGGGTCGTTATAGGTCATATTAAGGCTAAAATGAAGCATTTTCCCTCCCAACTTTGAACTAAAGAACCTAAGGACTCATTTTATACTTATTACATGTTTAATATGAATAGTTTTAACTTTCTAACACTCATTCCAATCTACTTATGCAAATTTAAGGCTTGTTTGGTCGTTATAGGTCATATTAGGCTAAAATGAGGCTTTTTTGCTCCCAAATATGAAATAAAGAACCTTAGGACTCATTTTAAACATATTAAATGTTTTATATGATTAGTTTTAACTTTACAAGACTTAATCCAATCTATTTATGCACATTCATGACTTCTTTGGCCGTTATAGGTCATATTTAGGCTAAAATGACATTTTCGCTCCCAACTTTGATCTAACGAACTTAAAAACTAATTTCAAACTTATTACATGATTCATATGATTATTTTTAACTTTCTACAACTCATTCCAATCCATTTATGCACATTTAAGGCTCATTGTGTCGTTATAGGTCATATTTAGGCTAAAATGACATTTTCGCTCCCAACTTTGAACTTAAGAACCTAATGACTCATTTTAAACTTATTATATGATAAATATGCTTAGTTTTAAGTTTCTAAGACTTATTCTAATCTATTTATGCACATTTAATGCTTGTTTTATCGTTATAGGTCATATTTAGGATAAAATAAGGCATTTTCGATCCCAACTTTAAAATAAAGAACCTAAGGACTTATTTTAAACTTATTACATGATTAATATGCTTAGTTTTAAGTTTCTAAGACTTAATCTAACTACTTATACACATTTAAGGCTTGTTTGGTCGTTATAGGACATATTTAGGCTAAAATGACATTTTCGCTCCCAACTATGAACCAAAGAACCTAAGGACTCATTTTAAACTTACTAAATGTTTTATATGCTTATTTTTAACTTTCTAGGACTCATTCCAATCCATTTATGCACATTTAAGGCTCATTGTGTCGTTATAGGTCATATTTAGGCTAAAATGACATTTTCGCTCCCAACTATGAACCAAAGAACCTAAGGACTCATTTTAAACTTACTAAATGTTTTATATGCTTATTTTTAACTTTCTAGGACTCATTCCAATCCATTTATGCACATTTAAGGCTCATTGTGTCGTTATAGGTCATATTTAGGCTAAAATGACATTTTCGCTCCCAACTTTGAACTTAAGAACCTAATGACTCATTTTAAACTTATTATATGATAAATATGCTTAGTTTTAAGTTTCTAAGACTTATTCTAATCTACTTATACCCATTTAATGCTTGTTTGATAGTTATAGGTCATATTTAGGCTAAAATGAGGCATTTTCGCTCCTAACTTTAAAATAAAGAACCTAAGCACTCATTTTAAACTTAATACATGTTTAATATGCATAATTTTAACTTTATAAGACTCGTTCCAATCTATTTATGCACCTTTAAGGCTCATTAGGTCGTTGTAGGTCATATTTAGGCTAAAATGATATTTTCGCTCCCAACTATGAACTAAAGAACCTAAGGACTCATTTTAAACCTACTAAATGTTTTATATTCTAGTTTTAACTTTCTAGGACTTATTCCAATCCATTTATGCACATTTAAGGCTCATTGTGTCGTTATAGGTCATATTTAGGCTAAAATGACATTTTCGCTCCCAACTTTGAACTTAAGAACCTAATGACTCATTTTAAACTTATTATATGATAAATATGCTTAGTTTAAGTTTCTAAGACTTATTCTAATCTGTTTATGCACATTTAATGCTTGTTTGATAGTTATAGGTCATATTTAGGCTAAAATGAGGCATTTTCGCTCCTAACTTTAAAATAAAGAACCTAAGCACGCATTTTAAACTTAATACATGTTTAATATGCATAATTTTAACTTTATAAGACTCGTTCCAATCCATTTATGCATATTTAAGGCTCATTGTGTCGTTTTAGGTCATATTTAGGCTAAAATGACATTTTCGCTCCCAACTTTGAACTTAAGAACCTAAGGACTCATTTTTAAATTATTATATGATTAATAAGCTTAGTTTTGAGTTTCTAGGACTTATTCTAATCTACTTATACCCATTTAATGCTTGTTTGATCGTTATAGGTCATATCTAGGCTAAAATAAGGCATTTTCGCTCCCAACTTTAAAATAAAGAACCTAAGGATTCATTTAAAACTTATTACATGTTTAATATGCATAATTTTAATGATCTAAGACTCGTTCCAATCTATTTATGCACCTATAGGCTCATTGGGTCGTTATAGGTCATATTTAGGCTAAAATGACATTTTCGCTCCCAACTTTGAACTAAAGAACCTAAGGACTCATTTTAGACTATTAGGACATTGTCATTAGTTTCTTGAATGTTAAAATGTGATATTTAATTTGTATTTAATCTAATGTTTAATTTAAATTTCTGTTTTTGTAAAGGTCTACACTCCGAGGATTGCGCCTTATGCGAGGAATTTGATGTGGTTCGTGAGCAATGGGCTAAGTTTTTTACCAACAAGTATTTATTATTGGCTTTAGCGCGCTTGTTCGAGTTGGTTTAGTTGTTATAGAATAAATTTTATATTAAAATGTATGTTTATGTTGAAATTGGAACATATATTTAAATGTAATATGTGCACTTTGGTTTTGGGATATATAGTATACAAAACTCCAGTTGTTGTTTTTATATTTGTTATACAGGTTGCGTTATTCTAATATTGTTTTGACAGGTTTCTATATTTGGTGCAAGGCACTCTAGGTATCCCTAAACAAAATTAGAATTTTCCCGCCAAAAGTGCTTTTTTGCAGCGTACATATATGTTGTACGCTGCAACAAGGGAAAAAAATTTCGCAAAAATTCAGACTTGTTGCAGCGTACAAATAAATGTACGCTGCAAAAAATTGAGTAATTCAGACTTGTTGCAGCGTACAAATAAATGTACGCTGCAAAAAGTTGAGTCTTTTGCAGCGTACATATATATGTACGCTGCAACAAGTCCAAAATTTTGCCAATTTTTTGGCACTTGTTGCAGCGTACATCTAAAAGCCCGCTGCAACAAATCACTTTTTGCAGCGAACATTGTACGCTGCAACAAGTTCAGACTTGTTGCAGGCCCCCCAGTTGCAGCATACGATGTATGCTGCAACAGGGGTCTAAAAGCCCGCTGCAATAAGGGTTTTTTCTACTAGTGGCATTCAGATTGAACTGATTTTGGCAGGTACTGCAAGTTCTAAATGTAAATTTGTGTTTTCCTTTGTGTTCTGGGTACAGGCAGACGAAGGAATATCTACCATAACCTAATTCAGCTGTGTTCAGGAAAATGTGGGTCGTTCTCCTTTACTCAAACACACTCTGAACCCAATATAGAAGAACAAGACACAAAGTGATTATCCAATGGAAACCATTACCTTGTGTTCTCACTTAATCAGAAGAAATTTCTTCATAACATGATTAGCCATTCTAACAAACAGCCAAACATCAATCATAACTCACAAAACCAATGTGTAAATTTCCTAAAACCCTGATTCGTCAAGTATGCTGTAAAGATTATAGGCTTATAGTGCAGTTATAGTAAAGCATTTCTGGTTTTGTTTATAGTGCTGGTGTGATGCTGGTGTAAAGGTTATTGCGATGCTGGTTTTGTTTCAACAGTTATCCCACAGGCCGGACAACACAGCTAACATTCAGATTATAGCCAACATAAAAACAACAGTAAAATGACAGGACTTTGACAGTAGTAAAACCAATTTAAGAAAGAGAACAGAGAAGTTTATTCTAATGTAAAACTTACATAGATATATGTCCTTTTACTTGCACGCTATCTAATCCAACTCCTGCTGAAGCGAACAAGAAAGCTTCTCCTCTTTGAAGGCAAAGTAGTATCAACATCCAATGAGATCTTCACAAAAAAAATATGTATTTTCAAATAATATTTTGCAAAAGAAAAAATTTAGATTTACGATATTGAGCACAATAACAACTTAGAACACTTACTTTTGATGGAAGGGGATGAGTATAAATTGCTTCTTACTTTGCTTGGATATTGAATGAGTCAAATAGCTTGTTACCGTCGCAGATCGACGTATTACCATAGAAAGCTTTTTCGGACAAAAAAACCCGACCTCACCCTGAGTTTTGTTCATCTTGCAATGGTTGTGCAAAAATCTACACCAATTGTATATTAATAGTTATTATTCTACGTGGATACCGATGTTTAAAAAAGTTATAAATATATATATTTAACTTATCCAAATATGTAAACATGATGTACTTAGATAGCTCATGTTAAGCAAATTCTAGAGATCTTCACCAACGACATAAGCAGTGAAACTTTCTTGCGCGGGAATAAAAAATACGTCATCTTCAAAATCAACATCAATAGTGAAGTCACACTCTAGATTTTTGTACAGGTTGTACAACTCCTTACAACTTTGGGGCAACGCCAAGTAGGTGGCATTAAAAACTAGAAAAATTGGGATGCCTTCATCATCATTCCCCTTCTCGCGACATCTAACTGCTGACCCAAGGTCATTACCCTCGTGCTTTTTTTCAATCTTATTCTTTGCAGGTTCTTGGTTGACTTTCTAATTTTTCAAGAAAAAAATAGAAAATTAAACAAATTATGAGTGTAGTATATATTCATTATGCGTGTAGCATATATGTATTATGATCTGTTTATAAATTAAGTTTGAAAGTTACCTCTTTTGACAATTTGACTTGTTTTTTAGGCCATTGAGCCCAACTCCCTTCTACTTGATCCCCTAGTACATCATGTCCGAAAAAGGGTAAAGGTAGAGGTGTATGCGAGTAATGGGACATTATGAATAAGCTCCCCTGGTTGACTTTGGCATAATATCCCTGTTGCCACATTTCGGTAACCAAGATTATCATCAAGGACCATAAGCTCACGAGGAAGTTCCTCCTGTAGGTAGATTTTTTCAAAGCTTGGGATCAATTATAAATACAATTACGATATCAATTTATGCATAATAAATAAAGTGGGTAAATACCTTAGATGTGTTTGTGAATGGGTCAGGATCAGCACGATCAATCTGATCAATATCAGTCGGCTTATCAGTACTAACTAGCTGATCAATATCAGTCGGCTTATCAGTACTAACTAGTTGATCAATATCAGTCGGCTTATCAGTACTAACTAGCTGATCAATAACATCGACTGACTAAAGTGGGTAAAACCGTTCGGTGCCATTTTATGTTTTCAGTTTTGGATTTCTGTTTTATTAAAACTGTTTAGTTTTTGGTTTCAACTTTTTTAAAAACTGGTACTCTTATCCTCTGATGCATTTTTTAGACTCTAGTTTCAACTCTTGAATATATACCACACGCACTTGGACAAGAGTCACAACTCACAAGACACATCCCACAGAGAACAAATTAACAATGATCACTTGCTAGAATCAACATGGTACACATTTTTTTTGCTGGTTATTAATGGAGATAATCATTACCAAAACCAATTCCTCGACACATATATAAACATCTGTTAGGTTATGATACATATGACAATTCATAAATCATGCGGAAACAACCATTAAGCCAGGAATACATATTATTTACACATAATCATTTAGCATAGTTTAGGTGCATACTCTTTGTTGCGTGCCTTCCCTAGCTGCGCCCGAACCGAACAAGAACAAGTCTTTAGGACTCCAAGTGTCGTCCCTCCGTAGATAGTCCACAGCACGTCCGGATCCGCCTTAAGATTAACCAACTAGAATCGCCCTTAAGGTACTATTAGTTTCGGCACTTTTAGGCAAATGTGTGACTGAATTTTTCTCTCAAAAACTCACTTTGAATACTTGAAAACTCACTTCCGATAATATTTCCGATTCTGACAATATTTCCGTTTCCGGCAATATTTCCGATTCCGGCAATATTTCTATTTCCGATAATATTTCTATTTCCGATAATATTTTCCGATACGTGCCATGTTTCCGTTTCCGGCAACATCTATGACTTGGATAATATTTATATTTCCTTAGGAAATATGGATCGTATCGGAAATATAAATATTATCCAAGTCGTAGATGTTGCCGGAAACGGAAACATGGTACGTATCGGAAAATATTATCGGAAATAGAAATATTGCCGGAATCGGAAATATTGCCGAAAACGGAAATATTGTCCGAATCGGAAATATTATCAGAATCGGAAAATAATTCCGGAAACGGAAATATTAAATATTGTTCGTATCGGAAATGAATTCCGGAATCGAGAATTTAATCGGAAGCGCATCGTACGAATTAGCATCGGACGAGGCCTGCCAGACGAAGGCCCAGCACGAAGCCGGGCCATCGCCCAGCAAGCCAAGCGCAACAACCACACGCCAAGCATGCGACCAGGCCCAGCGCAAAAGCCAGGCCCAGCCGAAGCTTGGGCGCGCGCGCGGGGCTGCGACGAGTGGGCTGGCGCTGTGCGTGGGCCGCAAGGCCTGCGTGCGGTGCTAGCGTATTACTCGAAGTGTGTTACTCAAATCCTAAAGCGTATAGAATTCGTTTAATGATTAAATTCCTAATCCTAAAAGATAAATTAATTAAATAAGAGTTCCACTAGGATTCTAATTTAATTAATTCGTATCCTAGTAGGATTCCAATTCTCTTTCCATACCCCTATAAATATGTGGCCTGGGTTCACAATTTATAACGAGTTTTCAAGTATTCAAAGTGAGTTTTTGAGAGAAAAATTCAGTCACATACCTTGCCTAAAAGTGCCGAAATTATTAGTACCTTAAGGGCGATTCTAGTTGGTCAATCTTAAGGCGGATCCGGATGTGCTGTGGACTATCTACGGAGGGACGACACTTGGAGTCCTAAAGACTTGTTCTTGTTCGGTTCGGGCGCAGCTAGGGAAGGCACGCAACAAAGAGTATGCTTCTAAACTATGCTATATGATTATGTGTAAATAATATGTATTCCTGGCTTAATGGTTGTTTCCGCATGATTTATGAATTGTCATATGTATCATAACCTAACACTTAAAGAATAAGTTTGGGTTTTCTAAAGCACTTCGAAAAGCCTCCGGAATGTCCGTTTATGTTTGTTGTTCGCCTCGAAAACTTTCGAGGTCTATTTTCTCCCACTTGTCATTTTGGAAACGAATCTCCAAAAGGACATTATTTCTAGCAAACAAGCATTTTTTAGAAATTATAGGAAAAGTCTTTATGATCCATCATTGATGGAATCAAGTACTAATCGACTTCGATCATTCCACCTTAGATATGCCATATCTTATGGAGCTAGATTGTGAAATTACAACACACAATCATTGATGATCATATTTGGTCTCAAGTAATCATCAACATGATCTAACCTAGATCTTTATGATTTCTTGCCAAGTGGATTTTATACTTCTGAATCTTTGAACTAGCCAAACAGATTCAACTTATATCACATTTGAGTAAATAAACCTATATTCACTTAAATCCATGTGAAATAATAAAGTCATAAAACCATTCTTTAGCTTTGAACTCTATCGTCTAGGCGTTCTAACAATAGTTCATATTCTTTGTTACTTTCAACAAGTAAGACTTGCTTGTCTTAAGTTGATCTAGAAATCAACCAACTTTCAAAAGGCCATTAAAATAGAGCTTTTGAATGTTAACTTGTTGATATCGTCTAAGCAACAATGCCAAAGATTAGTGGAACTCAAATCAAGGGGTTGATTTGAACCTAGTAAAGTTTTATTGTTAAAGAGTTGTTTGTTTTAATCAAGCATATTGACTCAACCTGTAACTGACCATTTTATTCAAATAAACAAACAAACAAACAAGAATTGTTTTTGTTCTTCTGAATGTGAGTCTTTCTGTGTTTGAAGCAGAAATTTAGGTATGCTGATTATGGAACAAAATAACCATTAAGTTCCAGCCTTGAAAGGACTTAAAACAAACTAGATGACCCTACAACTAATGTAGCATTGCCATGCTTCATTTCCCACTTGTAGGTCATTAGTGTAGCCTAGCTTCCATTGTTTGAGTTATTACCGAAGTAAGAACCTCAAGCGGTATATGATACCAAGGAAGTTTGATTGCTAGGTCACTTCTCTTAAAACATAAACTTATAGGTAGAAACGGAATTATAAATTCCTTTCATTTGTTCCTTTGTTTTCCTATTTCTTGTACCCTTTCTTATAGTCTTAAGAATTCTTTAGTGTTGACTTTTATACTTTGTTAGACATGTCCAATGTCACCAACAAGGTTCTTTACCATTTTAATTTATGTTGAATATTTTGTTTCAACTAGATGATCTTACCAGAAGCTTCTAAAGTTCTCTAAGTATCGATCTATTCGAATGTCTAGGGACTAGACTCATTCGAGAATTAAATGGAAAAAAGATTTTAGGTTGTTAACCATTGGTAAAGCTGAGCGTTTAAACTCAATGCTTTATGGTCTCAAAACTACATTGTATTTTGAATTCACAAGCACCAATTGGTTTGTCATTCGATTTAGATACTCGAAAACAACCATAAAAGTCGCTAAAAGAAACGTACATTTTAAATCGCTCATTTTCTCTCATTTCAGTGAATCGTTCTTGGATTCACTACCAATCGAGGAAATTTACAGTTACCTTTCTAAAAGGATTTACTGCAGTGCAAGATATTTAATTATAAACAATAATTAAAGCATATATTGAAGCATGCAAAGTCTAAACATTTATCATGAATAATAACTTGAAAATGAAAGCAATCATGCAATTTAAACAAGTCATTAGCATTTTATTCGAATTATGTGTTCCGGCAGGTGTGAATAAAATGATTCCAAGATCCTAAAACCATTGAAGAATTAAGCACAGTTTGTCGACTCAATTCTAAAACATTTTAGGTAAGCAAAAGCCTTTTGCTAATAGTCTAGAAACTACTCTTGGTTGATAGGTACGTCTAAGAACTTATTAGGTAAACCTATCGATTTTGCCACGACATAAAAGGACTCCTTACTTATATCGTTGAGTTTCACCAAAACTAACATGTACTCACAATTATTTGTGTACCTTGCCCCTTTAGGACCAATAAGTAACACCTCGCTGAGCGAAAACTATTACTAGATTGATGTAAAGGATATCCAAGCAAGTGTATATTTTGGCATGGCACCTTTTAACTCAATTTTTAAGTTTGGAACTTAAGGCTCTTACTATGTTGGTTAGATTTTAAGTGAACTAAAATCCTTAATCATGCAACATAATCAAGCTTTGATCTCATGCATTTTAAGACATATTTAAAAGCAATAAATAACTTAAAACATGCATAAGATAAATGTGATCTAGTATGGCCCGACTTCATCTTGAAGCTTTAACTTCAAAGTCCGTCTTGAAAATCTCCGTGTGAGGCACCATTTTCTTCAAACAGGATAAGCTATAATTAAAACTAATTACAACTATTTGATGGTACGCAGACCATATTTGAATTGATAAACAACTTTGGTACTTTAGACCAATTACATTCAAATTAATGGTACGCAGACCATATTTTCTATCCTATTTGGGCCATACTAGTCACTTCATAACCTGCAAAACAGTACATATACAATATATACCATTCACCCATTCATTATCATGAATGGCCCACATAGCTGGTTAGTTAAACACATTATGCATCACGTAAACATTTGCAGTAATTAATCAAGGGCACCAATAATCTACCAATTATTCAGTCCTTATTAATTCTAATCAAGTTGTTTTAACCTTAAGGATTTGTAGACCTAATCAAGAGTTTATGACTAAAAAGGGCTCCCACTTAAACCAATAAATTCATATGCTTTACTAATTTTAAACATAAAAATGTATTTCTAGTCTAACCGGAAACATACAAATTTAATTAAAATTTAAAGCCCATATAAATTTATAATTGAATCCAAAAGTTTAATTTAATTTCAGTCGTATTTAAATTAATTCATGATTTTAATTTTAGTAAAATAATTAGAATAAATAAAATTTACTATAATTACAATATTCAAAATTAAAATCCAAGAAAATAATTTAAATTATTAATTTTAAAATTAATTAAAATTACGTAAACTGAAAATTTCAAATTAAAATTTCAAAACGATCTAATCGCAACGCAACAACCCTACGCGACGTACGCCCATGGGCCACACGCACACAGCTATCGCTGGCCATGTGCGCGCAGCCCATGCGCTGCGTCGCATCGCTGCTGCTGCTTTCCTTCGCAAAGCATCATGCGAGCTTGTGCTCGCTGCGCGCGCGCCAGCGCTTGATGCACGCGAGCCATCGCTCGCTGCGCTCGCCAGCGCTCGCTGTGCGCGCTCATCAGCGATCGCTGCGCGCGCTTGCCAGCGCTCGATGCTGCGAGCCATCGCTCGCTATGCGAGGCATCGACGCAGGGCGGAGCACTCGTGGCACGCGAGCTTGCGCTCGCTGCGCGCGAGGCTCCGCCCGATTTGCGTGAGGTAGTGCGCGCTGTGGCGCAGCTCGCTTGCTGCCCACACGCGACTGCCGTGCCTTGCCTTCGCCCATGCCCATTCGTCTATTGCTCATAGCCCACGACACAAGGCAGGGCTGCTGCCTTGTGCTCGTGCACCATGGCCTTGCTCATTGCATTCGTGCCGCATGGGCGACGAGCTCCCTTGCTCGTCGTCACATGCCCGCACTATACAACACCCCTTAAGGGTAACACGTATCGTCCATTGCTTTGTGCGTGCAAGTTATATGAACGAATCGCATAAAATTTAAAAAATTTATATTTAAAATTAATGACAAATTAATAAATAATATTAATTTCATAATTTTAGGGCGAAAAATCAAAAATTTATTATTCAATTGATTTCCGATTATCATGGATTCAAGCCTAGGTCATAAAAATTTAAAATTTATCATAAATTTACAATTTTTATGGTGGTTTTTAATCATAGGTATCTAATTATATTATAATTAATTATGAAAATCAAATTAATTCTAAATTATTCTAATTTTCAACAAATTAATCATAATTACAAATTAGATTGCATAATTAACAAGGCTAGGCATTCAAACTTGTTAAACATATACAGTAGGTCAATCAAAAATTCAAGATTTATCAACAAGAATCGCAAATATTTAATTTAACATCTTAAATTTACGAAATTTTGCATTCGAAAAACTAAAACCTTCGAAAAGTCATAGTTAGGCTTCGAATTTTAGAATTCTGGGTTCGGCAGAAAAATGCAATTTTTGTCAAAATTTTAGAATGCCTTTTACATGCGGAATTGACACAAAAATCACTCAATTTGGATGAGTAACGAAGAAACTGCCGAAAAACTGCGTACGTATAATTAAATAAACGCAATTTGCAATTAATTAACAATTATGAAAATTAATCACCCCTTTTAATTCTTGCAAATTTGTAATATTTAATCATGTTCATGCAATTTAGATTATGAAAATAATAAGAGGCTCGTGATACCACTGTTTGGTTATGATACATATGACAATTCATAAATCATGCGGAAACAACTATTAAGCCAGGAATACATATTATTTACACATAATCATTTAGCATAGTTTAGGTGCATACTCTTTGTTGCGTACCTTCCCTAGCTGCGCCCGAACCGAACAAGAATAAGTCTTTAGGACTCCAAGTGTCGTCCCTCCGTAGATAGTCCACAGCACGTCCGGATCCGCCTTAAGATTGACCAACTAGAATCGCCCTTAAGGTACTATTATTTTCGGCACTTTTAGGCAAATGTGTGACTGAATTTTTCTCTCAAAAACTCACTTTGAATACTTGAAAACTCGTTATAAATTGTGAACCCAGGCCACATATTTATAGGGGTATGGAAAGAGAATTGGAATCCTACTAGGATACGAATTAATTAAATTAGAATCCTAGTGGAACTCTTATTTAATTAATTTATCTTTTAGGATTAGGAATTTAATCATTAAACGAATTCTATACGCTTTAGGATTCGAGTAACACACTTCGAGAATACGCTAGCACCGCACGCAGGCCTTGCGGCCCACGCACAGCGCCAGCCCACTCGTCGCAGCCCCGCGCGCGCGCCCAAGCTTCGGCTGGGCCTGGCTTTTGCGCTGGGCCTGGTCGCATGCTTGGCGTGTGGTTGTTGCGCTTGGCTTGCTGGGCGCTGGCCCGGCTTCGTTCTGGGCCTTCGTCTGGCAGGCCTCGTCCGATGCTAATTCGTACGATGCGCTTCCGATTAAATTCTCGATTCCGGAATTCATTTCCGATACGAACAATATTTAATATTTCCGTTTCCGGAATTGTTTTCCGATTCCGATAATATTTCCGATTCTGACAATATTTCCGTTTCCGGCAATATTTCCGATTCCGGCAATATTTCTATTTCCGATAATATTTTCCGATACGTACCATGTTTCCGTTTCCGGCAACATCTACGACTTGGATAATATTTATATTTCCGATACGATCCATATTTCCGTTTCCGGCAATATCATCGTTTCCGGAGTATTCATTTGCTTTCCTTTGACGATCTCAGCTCCCACTGGAACCAAGATCCGTCGATTCCGAATATCCATAGATGGAGTATTTAATGCCATTAAATATTTGATCCGTTTACTTACTATTTGTGTGACCCTACGGGTTCAGTCAAGAGTAAGCTGTGGATTAATATCATTAATTCCACTTGAACTGAAGCGGCCTCTAGCTAGGCATTCAGCTCACTTGATCTCACTGAATTATTAACTTGTTAATTAATACTGAACCGCATTTATTAGATTTAACATTGAATGCATACTTGGACCAAGGGCATTATTTCCTTCAACATCGTATTAGGAAATGTACTGAAATTAGGTACAGTACAAATAAACCAAGTACACCAGCTATACGAGAGCCAAACTAATGAAATAAAGCAAAAAAACTTGTGAGCTCCTGAGCTTATACCCAAGCAATGAATAGCAAGAAACATAAATTGAAATAGTTCAAACATCAGTGAGAAACAAAAAGTTAAATACTCAGATTATCAAATCAGATACTCAAAGGATAATCCGCATCTACTGTACAATTCAATCAGGTAGAAAATCAAAATCTCCAAAAAAAATAATACTCAAAGATTTGGCTAATTCACCAAAATCAATAATATGAGTGATAAATAGAAAAATGTCTATACTCGAAGATTATTGAACCAGAGATTTAAAAATCTGTCTCCTTTGATAATTTTTAATTCATGATTGCAGAAGGAAGAGAAAGAAATAGAGGGGTAAGGGGTGAAACTGAAACAAAAAAAAGTTACACAAAAGAGATAGCAGAAGAAGAAGGGGAATGCAAAGTCTAAACATTTAACAATAATAATAAAAAGGCGGAAAACGGCTAGTTTTTCTCTCTCTCTCTTTCCATGGTGTAGCGCACGATAAGGTAAATAGCTATCGTTCACCCACCATTGAAATGGCGAGGAAGAAGAAGACTCAGAAACAAGAAGTTCGTGAGATCAATGAAGAGGCTTCAACGCTTCTTCATATTGCCTCTTTGCGCCCGATGAACCAACACCAGTTGCGAAACACCATACCCAGCAATGGTGATGAAGTTCGAGTTCCGCCGAAGATTCGATCCCCATTTCCGTCGCATCCATCTGCTGGACCACCGTCGCCGCACACTCAGGAAGCTATTACAGCATATCATGCTGCTATTCATTACTCCCCTTTCCAATCGGAAAACAGGGGCAGTATCTCCGAGATTGTGGGAGGTATGGAGGGAGCTCAGGAGAGTGGGAGGATGGGTGGTTCTGTTTTGGAAGAAGGGAGAGGGATAATAGAAAATGTGAATCCTGTGTTATCTCTGGAAAATAGTACGGAAACCCTTGTGGAAAAGAGGGAGGTTGTGATCCAAAATGAGAGCTTGTTGAGCTCTAAAATGACTGAAATTATGCAGAGTGTCAATGGGGTATTGGAGATGATGAGATCTGGGCGGAATGGGAAGGAGAAAGCCAACCCTGGGAATGTGATGGAAACAGAGCAAGTAAACTTGCAAGGAGAGACGCAGGTGGGGGAGAATGCTGCGGCTCGAAATACGAACCCGAAAACTCCATGGCTGAACCTTTTTTAAGGTAACCAAATGACGGGGAAAGGTACATCTCTCTCATTCATTGCTCCTACAGTTTCAGATGGATGTCCTGTTGCTATGTTAGACATTATTGATGTGAACAAAATGGCTGCAATATGGGAAGCTGCTTTAATCATGTATGTTGTAGGGGATAAACCAACTATTGGGGCTGTAATTCGATTTATTGCCAATGAGTGGAAGCATGTTGCTAAACCCAGTGTCTTCTTACATGATGAAGGCTATTTTGTGATAAAATTTAGTTCAAAAAAAGATAGAGATGATGTTCTGAAAGCTGGACCTTATACCTTTTATGGCAGACCTATGATAACAAAACCATGGTCCTCTGGATTTAGTTTTCAAGATGAAATCCTTCGTGTCATTCCTGTGTGGGTGAGGCTGCCTAACCTCCCTTTATGTTGTTGGGGGAGTGATTCTCTTAGTAGAATTGGGAGCTTGATTGGAGTTCCATTGTTTGCTGATGATTGCACTTCGAAACAATTAAGGATATCATTTGCTAGGCTTTTGATTGAGGTTGATGTAACTAAGGAGCTTCCTAGGGAAGTTCTGATTTAAGATCACTTAGGTGTAACCATCAAGCAGAAGGTGGAGTATGATTGGCTCCCACCTTTTTGTAAAGATTGTAATGATGTTGGCCATGACTGTAGAGTAAAGAAGAATGTGGGGGTTAGGTTACAGCCTGCTACAACTGGACCAACACAGCAGAAAACTCAGAAAGTACGGAGACCTAAGAAAGTTGTTGAGCAAGAAGTTGTAGTTCCTACACCTGAAATAATACAGGAATTGGTTATACCATCTGTAATTGAAAAAGTTGTTCCTGTTAGTGATGTTTACACTCCAAAAACAGACACCACAATTGCTCTAGATGATGGTTGGAGAGTGGTTTCAAGGAGGAGAAAGGAAGCTAAAACCCCAAACACCTTTCTTGGCCTAGCCCAAGTCCATGCAGCTGTTGCAGGAATTTCAGAAGAGGAGGGTGGAAGTGAGGGGGAGGGTGAGGAGTTTCCTCCATGAATATCTGTTCTTGGAACATTAGGGGTCTCAATGACCCCTCAAAGGTAGGGGAGGTGAAAAGTTTGCTGCTGCCAATAACATTGTTGTTTTTGCTTTACTGGAAACAAGGGTGAAAAGTAATAATCATCTAAAAATTCAGAAGAAATTTGGGCCAACATGGAGATGGGAAATGAACTATATTGCTTCTCCAAGGGGAAGGATATGGGTGGGGTGGAAACACCAAGTGGTGACAGTTCATGTCACAAAATGCACTGAGCAATTGTTACATGGTGATGTTTTAGCTAAATCTGGAAAGTTCAAAACTGCTTTTACTACAGTGTATGGTTTGCACTCAGTTGACACCAGAAGACCTTTGTGGGCTGATTTGATTCAGTTGAGTAGTAGTACTGTTGGTCCTTGGCTAATAATGGGTGACTTCAATGCAGTGCTTTATTCAGGGGATAGAATCAATGGCAATCCTGTTCATGATGCTGAAACCAAAGATTTTCAGGGGTGTATTGATGTGGCTAATTTAGCTGAAATTAAGAGTTGTGGGCACTTCTTTTCTTGGAGTAATAAGGGGCAAGGGCATGCTAGAATTTCTTCTAGAATTGACAGAGCTTTTGTTAGTATTGACTGGCATACTAAATATGTTGATGCAGTGGTTGATTTTCTGAACCCTGGGTTGTTAGATCACTCATCTTTGTTGTTGAACTGTAAAGTGGAGGGCACAACTGGAGGAAGACCTTTCAAATTTTTCAACTATATGGCCACCCATGTGGACTTTCTGAAAATTGTGCAAGATGGTTGGGCTCAGAGGTGTGTTGGATCTCCTATGTTTTCTGTGTGGCAGAAATTAAAGGTGATCAAGGGTGGGCTGAAAACTCTTCACCATAAAGAGTTTGCCAGACTAGATGATAAAATTGAGCAGATAAGACAGGATCTTGATGAGGTGCAAAGCAAGTTAGCTATTGACAGTATTGACACTGAATTACAGCAAAAAGAATCATCCTGTAATAGATTACTGAAGAAATTTTTGAATATTCAGGAGAGTGCATACTGGCAAAAATCTAGAATTCAGTGGATTAAAGAGGGAGATGCAAACACTAAATTCTTCTTTAGTGCCATGAAAGAGAGAATTTCAAGGAACAGCATTGATGTACTTTACAATGCTGCTGGTGACAAATTAGTTACTACAGAAGACATTAAAGCAGAAATTAAAGATTTCTATGTGAATCTCATTGGTACAGCAGCCCCTAACCTCACTGGTATTGATATAGAGCTTGTTAGAAAGGGCAAACAACTCTCTCCCCTTGCTGCAGAAAGTCTGATTCAACCTGTTACCCCCACAGAGATAGATGAAGCTCTTAAAAGCATTGATGTGAACAAGGCTCCTGGTATTGATGGCCTAAATGGTCTATTCTTCAGCAAAGCTTGGACTATAGTAAAGGAGGATGTATATGCTGCTGTTATTCATTTCCTTCAGACAGGTCATATGCTAAGGCAAGTGAATAATACAGTGGTTACTTTGGTTCCTAAGATTCAGAATGCAACTCAAGTTAAAGATTACAGACCTATTGCCTGCTGTACTATGATTTACAAGCTGATTTCAAAAATTATGACAAATAGAATGCAGCCAGTCATTGGGGAAATTGTAAGTGCAGCACGATCTGGTTTTATACCAGGGAGAGTCATTTCTGATAATATCATCATGGCTACTGAGTTGGTAAAATGCTATTCAAGGAAACATGTGTCCCCCAGATGTATGATAAAAGTTGATCTTAAAAAGGCCTATGATTCCTTAGAATGGCCTTTTTTGAGAAGAATGTTGCAAGAACTGGGATTCCCTGATAAGTTTGTCAAATGGGTTATGGCTTGCTTGTGTTCAGTGTCTTATTCTATTCTGGTGAATGGTTTTCCTTCCAAGCCAATTCCTGCTAAGAAAGGGTTGAGACAGGGTGATCCAATGTCACCATTCCTGTTTGCAATAGGAATGGAATACCTGTCTAGATGCTTATCCTTACTTGGACAATCCAAAGAGTTCAAGTTTCATCCAAGATGTAAAAGAATTGATCTGACTCACTTGATGTTTGCAGATGATTTACTAATGTTTGCTAGGGGAGATGATGCTTCAGTTTCTCTCCTTTTTGAAGCTTTCTCTAAGTTTTCTGCTGCTTCTGGGTTGGAAGCTAACATGATGAAGAGTGAACTGTATTTGGCTGGTGTGCCTGATTCTGTAGCACTCAGTATTCTAGCTAAGATTGGCATACCTAGGGGCTCTTTTCCTTTTAGATACCTTGGTGTCCCTCTCTCAACTAAGAAATTGAGCTTTACAGACTGCAAGACCCTGATTGAGAAGACTGTAGCAAGGGTAAAAAGTTGGTCTGCTAAGCTGCTTAGTTATGCTGGAAGGCTGCTCAGTTTTATTTGGCATCCAGTTGTACTGGTGCCAGATTTTCATTATGCCTAAGAAGTTGTTGAAAGAAATTCAAAGAATTTGTAGATTTTTCTATGGACTGGAGCTGAAGGGAATTCCAGGAAAGCTCTTATTGCTTGGGATCAATTGTGTTTACCCAAAATCTGCGGGGGTTGGAACCTTAAAGATTTACCTTTGTGGAACAAGTCAGCTGTTGCTAAACATTGTTGGGCTTTATCTTTGAAAGCTGATAAGCTATGGGTGAAATGGATTCATACCTACTATGTGAAGCATAATGACTTTTGGACCATGCCAATTCCTAATGGGCTGTCTTGGTCTTTGAAGAAGATTTGGCAGCAAAGGGAGACTCTGAGTAGCTCTAGTGATTTGCAACAGTTTGTAACTGCAGGAAGATTTAAGATTCAGAGAATGTATTATCATTTGAGACAGCAAGGGGAGTCTGTGGGGTGGAAGAGGATTGTTTGCAACAGTCATGCTAGCCCTAAAAGTGTTTTTATTGTGTGGTTGGCCCTGCGGGATAGACTTGCAACTAAGGAAAGCCTGAGAAGATGGAATGTTATAGCTGATAGTGTGTGTTGCCTTTGTCACAGCATAGATGAAAGTAGGGATCACCTTTTCTTTGCCTGCAGTTTTGCAGCTGATATTTGGAATCAGGTTCTGCAGAGAAGTGGAATTCATAGAACTGTTGGAGCTTGGAATGATGAAGTGCAGTGGGTGCAGAAAGCAAGCAGGAGTACTAGAAGTAATGCTAGAATGTGTAATAGTTTTTTTTGTGAAACTGTGTATTCTATCTGGCTAGCTAGGAACTCTAAAGTGTTCTCTAACCAGTTAGACAGTAGCTTAACTATTGTAAACAGAATTCTGTTTAGGGTAGCTTGTAATAGCTAGTTGCTCCTTGGCCTGGTGTGGCTGTGGTTTGGTTGTATCGGTGGTGGGGTTTATGCCCTCTTGGTAATTAATAAAATCTTATTACTTGCCAAAAAAAAAAAAGTAGAAGGGGCACATTAAAAGCACAGAAAAGAGAAGAAGCCATGTCGGGAGCTCTGGAAGGAGAAATATCTAGACCAAGGACTCAAGGAGGGAAGGAAGATGAACCAGCCACGCGAATAAAGAAATCCCAAAACTAAAACAATGAAACAACGGGACATTAGCTGTGGGTTTTCTGCTCAGGTGTGGGGGAAAGTTTTGTCTCTGTTGCAGTTTCATAGAGCTCCTGAGGGGTTTTCAACTGAGTTAACTTGGATCACTAAGGTCTGCAAGAAAGGGGGCAAAAGGCAGAAGCTGATAATGCCTTTCTTTGCTGAAACAGTGTACTCTATATGGCTTAATAGGAATGATAAGGTTTACAACAATCATTGTAAGAATCCTGCTGATTTGTTTAAAGCAATTCAGTTTTGAGTTGCAGCCAGAGTGTCTAATGAGCTTAACTCCTTGTTGTATTTAAGCTGTTAGGTTTGGGTGTGTTCTGTTGGTTGTTGGGCTTTTGTGGTTCTGTGGTCAGTTGTAACTGATAGGCTAACTTGACATTGCAGATTCTGCAGGACAGATGCAGGGCAAATGCAAATGAAATGAGCTACGGGTTATGCCAGGAGCTAACTGGATCAAACCAGAATCTTCCCTATACTAGCAACATGTTGTCCAGCCTTCAACGGCCTCAGCTAAAAAGGCAATAACTGAAAAACTATATTAACGCTGCTCCTGCAGTAAACATAAACCCAGCAACACCTAATTGGATTCATGTTTGCCAGTACTGAGACTTAACTGTATCTGAAACTAAACCATCAAAACGTATATACTTTGAAGTATTGTTCTGGTACTCCACAAACACGCAGGTATGTGGCATGCAGCACAAGAGGTTGAAAATTACCAGAAGCATTCAAAGTACAGCGCTAAAAATGAGTTATGAATCTGATACCAAAACATTCTTACTGAGAACCCAAACCAAATTACTAGCACGACTACATTAATATGAAGAATACTAAAGCCAGTTCATCAGCACTTGAGCAGTATCACAATCTCAAGGCAAGGTTCTACATTAAACCCAAAAAAAAGCATGCAAGGAAATTTGAAAACATTACTACAAGTTTCTGAAACTTAGCAAAAATAAGCAACAAGTATGCAGCATATTACTTAGCTGATATTTCCCCCCTAAGTTAGCAACTGAAGCCTAACTTGTCACACAACTCCTTTAATGCAGCACCGTCATATCAAAGCTAAGCATTTCAATCCTAATGACTCATTCAATGCTTTCCACAAATCAAGGATTTTCATTCCGTCATATCAAACAAAGTAAAGTGCATCTCACAAATATAAAACTAAAAGTCACCTTAAATTCATCACTTTCACGTTGTCTTTTAAACTCTTTCCAATCATCCTCGTCAATGCCCACATACAGATCCCATGGTGGGTCATCCACTACATTTTTTTTTCTTTTTTTTGACAACGGGTCCTCCACTGCATCTTTCTCTTTCTCTTCACTTGTGAAGTATTCTCGTGTCAATCTTGTTTTGAATTCTTTCCACCTTTTGTTGCAATCCTTAAGTACTGCTTCTTTCTTATCATCATCACACATGAACATTTTCTGTTTGTTTTAACTGATTTGTTAAGGAATTCATTTTAACAAAAAAAAATTGCATTTGTTAGAATTAATTTACATCTACATTTAAATTATTTACCTTAACAACAGTCCACAATTTTTCCTTAGTATCTTCTGCAACCTGACTCCAATCTGCAATGGTGATCTTTACCTTAGCACGTGCCATATACCCGGTGCATGTAGGCTGTGTATCTATTCTTGAACTCTCCGATCGCACAATTATGCTCATTCCATTGTAGAGGAAATGGTCCATCATCTTTTTCAATGATATTCTTGGCTGTTGAACGCCCTCTGGTGGTCTTTTGACTTGACTTTTTTGGATTCTCATTGTTAGCAGGAGAGCCATTGTCATTTTCAGAAGCCATACCAACAAACCTGACCATTATAGAGATTGTTAGAGAAGAAATATTAGCACATAGATATCAGTAGTATCTTTCACAAGAACGAGGTCACAAAATTCAGATCCTAAACCAAACATCTATTGAATCTGAAACAACAAACCAGAACTTCAACTGTAACAAGCTCTAAATTGTAAATTGTAACAAGCTTTAAGTTTTTATTCCTAAATATTACAACTACCTCTCTCTTATTTCTTGTTCTTGCGTGAATCTGAAACAACAAACCAGAACATCAACTGCACCAAATAAAGTTAGAAGTGCAAGACAAGGAGACAGCAGCAACAACATTGGCAGGAGGGAACGACCTCACTTAGTGGAAACGGCCTTATGGCTCACTAATGCATTTTGTCTCTGTCAATTAGTTTTAATTGCTTTTGTCTCATATTTGAATTTTGTCTATAAAAGAGAAAGGGAGAGAAGAAGGAAAACATCTTGGAAGTAATTGGTGGGAGAGTGAGACCTCTTGAAAGTCTCTAAATTGTAACAAGCTTTAAGTTTTTATTCCTAAATATTACAACTACCTCTCTCTTATTTCTTGTTCTTGCGTGAATCTGAAACAACAAACCAGAACATCAACTGCACCAAACAAAAACAACAGTGCAGCCTTATAACCTATCAAATCCCCTAGACACAACAGAAGACACCACTGCACCAGAACATCAACAAAAACAACAGTGCAGCCTCACAACCTATCAAATCGCCTACGAAACAATAAAACAGGAAATTTCTAGTAACTCAGAGCAGGGAATTAAAATGGTAAAAACAGGATGTTTCACATATGCAGATATGAAAAAAGTAACATTCAAATTAAGTTAAAACAGAAATTTTAAACTAAGCTTCAATATTCAATCACACCAATCAAACAAATATTAGCTGGTAACTGATAAATATCGCAAAAACAACTAGCATAGAACAGAAAAAAAAGCAACTACTTAATATAAAAAAATCGGCAACAAAATAACCAAACCAAAATTACAGCAGCCTTAGCCTTATCCCCTTCACCGACTTTCAGTTTTTTCAGTTATTTGTAGTCGAATCTGGGACAACCCATACACCTTCATTGTGATCACCTCGCAAATGATGATCTGTTGAATCGTCTACTTGCACGGGTGTGTTTTGAAACATAGAAAAAACAGGGATTTCATCAACTTGGTCATACTCATCTTCATTTGGTACAAGATCAGCAACTGCAACACCATGCTTTTTTCCTTGAATAACTACTGACTTTGAAGTGTCAGCCGGATCTATCATATAAAATACTTGCTTTGCTTGAGAGGCCATGATGAATGGCTCATCACAATGACCCGGTTTATTGAAATTCACGACCGTGTATCCCATGTCATCTATGTTCACACCTTTGCCTATATCCACCCAGTTGCACTTAAACACAGGCACCCTAAACTGAACGAAATCAAGTTCAAAGATATCCTCAATCATGCCATAATAGTTCATCTTTGCATGCTGTGGATTATTATCCTTGGCACTAGAAAAATGTAAAGCTGATGCCACTAAAGAAACACCACTATTCTGCGTAGTACTACTAGCATCCCTCCTCTTAGTGTTAAAACAATATCCATTTATATCATAACCTTTATAGGATACAACATTTGCATCTGGACCAAACGCTAACCATCTAATGTCTTCACTAACATCATTTGGTGTTTGTTTTAAATCACGATCCACTTTCTCTTGGAACCATCTGATGAAAGATCGATTGTGTTCGTCTCTCAAAAAATTTTCACCTCTGCCATGATATTCTTGCCTAATCAGATTCATATGGTCTGCCAAATATGGTTGCATCTCATAAACTTGTTGTAAGATGTAGAGGTAAGCTTGATCAACTATTTCACGACTTAAGTTTAGCACTTTACGACCAACTGTACCAATACCTTGTACTCTCTCCTTATTGTGACGAGGCTTTGGAAGTCCTAGTGTTTCTAACTCTTCCAAATGCTCGATGCAATATCTAAGGACCTCATCAGTTAGATATCCCTCAACTATGCTGCCTTCTGGACGAGATCGATTCCTCACATAACCTTTCAAATCACCCATATTGCGCTCAAACGGATACATGTACCTTAAATACACCGGCCCACAAAGTTTGACCTCTCTCACCAAATGAACAACCAGATGCACCATGATGTCGAAAAAGGAGGGCGGAAAATACATCTCAAGTTGACACAATGTGACAATGAGTTGTGATTGCAAAGAGTCTAATTTACCAGGATCAAGTACCCGCGAACATATAGCTTTGAAAAACAAACAAAGTCTGATTATAGCTTGTCGTACTTGTTTGGGTAAAATCGA
The DNA here is from genome assembly GCF_020520425.1 of Spinacia oleracea. Lineage (NCBI taxonomy): Eukaryota > Viridiplantae > Streptophyta > Magnoliopsida > Caryophyllales > Amaranthaceae > Spinacia > Spinacia oleracea. Next base: position 86,870,517 of record NC_079492.1, on the reverse strand, counting down.
CCTAATTGCAATCGGCAATATCTCTTGCATTAAAGTATGACAATCATGAGACTTCAATCCAACTAATTTCAAATCTTTCAATGACACGAGGCTTCGAATGTTCGACGAATATCCAGATGGAACTTTCACATTATGTAAGGACTCGCATAATACTTTTTTCTCCTTCTTAGATAAAGTATAACAAGCTGGAGGTAGGTAATATCTCTTTCCCTTTTTTGTAGGTTTCAATTCAAGGCGTATTCCCATCTTGACCATGTCATTTCTAGCCTTCTCTCCATCTTTAGTCTTCCCTGGCATGTTCAGAAGCGTTCCGATCAAACTATCAAATACATTTTTCTCAACATGCACCACATCAATACAATGCCTTACACTAAGATGTTCCCAATATGGCAAGATCCAAAACGCAGACCTCTTTTTATAACATAACTTGTCACCAAGAGACTTGTAAGGTTTGCCGAAAACACAATTGATGTCCTTTACACGTTCATAAACTTGTTTCCAGTAAGAGGCTTAGGAGGAGATCTATGTTCTGGTTCTCCATTAAAAGCCTTGCGAAGCCAACGATAAGGGTGATTGCGAGGTAGAAATACTCGTTGAAATGGGTATACAAGCTTCTTGCTACTCTTCAATTGAACAACTTTGGTATCATCTTCACAAATAGGACAAGCTTTGTATCCCTTGACAACATGGCCAGATAAATTCCCATACGCAGGAAAGTCATAAATTGTGCAGAAGATCATGGCACGCAAAGTAAATGTTTCCTTACGATATTCATCATACACACGCTCACCTTCATCCCACAACTTCTTCAAATCCTCAATCAGTGGTGCCAAGTACACATCTATGTCATTTCCAGGTTGTTTAGGCCCAGATATCAAAATTGACAACATAATGTATTTGCGCTTCATGCACAACCAAGGTGGTAAAATTGTAATTCACCAACAGAACTGGCCAAGTGCTATGCTGACTACTCATGTTACCAAATGGGTTGATTCCATCTGTACATAAGCCTAGCCTTAAATTCCTTGTTTCACGACTAAAATTCGGAAAAGTAGTATCAATATGTTTCCATTGAGGGGAATCAGCAGCATGCCGAAGCATTCCATCTTTATTTCGCCCGTCTGCATGTCATGTCAAATTTTCTGCATCTTTAGCATTAGCGAACAAGCGTTTGAGCCTAGGCACTACAGGTAGGTACCACATTACCTTAGCAGGTTCATTGGTGTTTTCACCGTTGCTCTTCACCTTATATCGCGATGTCCCACAAGTTGGACATTCATGCAAATCATTATAATCCTTTCGATACAATACCCAATCATTAGGGCAAGCATGTATTTTCTCAGCATCCAAACCCATCGGACACAACATCTTCTTAGTCGCATAAGTAGAACTCGGAAGCGTGTTACCTTTGGGAAACATATCTTTCAATTTTACTATCAATTTTGAGTAATGATAATCAGTCCACCCGGCTTCCGCTTTCAGTTCAAATAATTCTAGTACACCTCTTAATCGAGTGTACTTAGTGCACCCTGGATACAAAGGTGTCTCGGCGTCAGTCAACAAACTTTCGTAATCAGGTGGCCCCTCTGCGAGATTATCCTCCGTATCGTGCAACATCTCATCAAACACCTCATCAAGCACCTCATTTTCATTACCATGGTGAGTATTTAAGTCCTCTGCATGGTCTTCGTAGCTATGATTCTCAGTACCCGTTTCCCCTTCACCATGCCATATCCAATCAGTATAATTTTTGGAAAAACCATTCCAAAAAATATGAGCTCGTAATTCATCTTCTGTAGACACCTTACGCATGTTACCACAACTCTTACAAGGACAACATATTTTTTCTCCTTCCTTTTTACGTGTAAGTACAATACGAATGAACTCCTCAACCCCTTGACGAAACTCAGGGGTAGTACGCTTATGTGAAATCCAACTTTTGTCCATATCTAACCAATGAATATGTCATATATATTAATTTCAACTATGTATACACGTGTACTAACTCAAATAAAATCATGAATTGTAATTTTTTTAATTGGAAATAACACTTGTAATATCACAACATATGAAACGCCACTCTCCAAATTGTCCACAAGGCCTAAAATATCGCCCTTATGTCAAATATTAGACTATCTCTCCGGTATCAACTAGAAATCGAGGTTGACAATATTAGCCTACAACTAGGACAATCCTTTACTAAGTATTCATATAATCTCATCAATTCACCTTTCAACAAATAAAAAAATCCAATGTATACATCCCTTGATTCCAAATTAAACATTGATCTTAATAAAATAAAATAAAAAGCTTAGTAATAATAAATTCTTTACATAAATTTTTCCCAGCATCTACTAAATTTTCATTTTTTTTTCCATTCTTTTTCTTCATTTCCATTCGTTTTTCCTTTACTTTAGAGGGTCCTAACTGCTTTTTTTTCTTTCCTTTGAATAGTACAAGGGGGTAATTCCTAAAATTTATTTATTGTCTTACAACTATTTCCTGTTTCCCCTAATTAATACTAGTAAAATTATGAATGAAACTTAAAAAACGATAAAAAGTTCGGCCCCTTCAACATTGTTTTCTGGCTTAGTCCCTGAAGTCACCAACAGAGTCACTCCCATAAACGCCCCTTCCCCCTCCCAGAACTTCACTCCCGTAAACCTACCCACATATCAATTGGATATTTTTTGATGAATATAAATCATATGAATTCAATAATTTGGGAATCAATTCACGAATTAGAATATGAATCATATGATAATTGACCAAAAATAATAACATAAACAAAAATAAATAAGATTTCTAGGATTAATACTTCAATTACGCTCGCCCTATAAAGCGCCCGTTACACATCTACATCGTTCCAAAGCAAAAGCGAAAGAAAAAAAAATCAAAAAAAAACTGTCAAAGTTCTACCCAGAAGTCATTTTCAACGCCCAGAGCTGGGCGCCGATATCTTTAACGCCCCAGCCTGGGCGCTGAATATCTCTGCTTGCTAAATCTTGCCCTGATATAAAAACAAGAAAGAAACACCTATGAATCCTCGCATCGAACGAAGTAATAAGCCGTGCAAACCCACGCAGAAGGTGCTACACTTATTCGAGCACCTGAACAAGGCATGATGAAATACTCCAATGCAAATGATATCCCAACACCTGGAGAAACGTTCTAATACATGTTGTTAGGCCACACAAGCCTACGATGCACCATAAGTTCAACCATCCCACGGTACAAGTCTAAAAAAGGAGAGTAAGACATGTTGCACTAATGTAGGCACGACCAAGAGCACGTGCAAAAGAGGCAAAGACTACTTATCGCCCAAATTCATAATGTAAGCCACACGACTTCTACATTAAGGATTGAAAGTAGCAAAACGTGACCTGCCATGGAAGGGATAGCTCGCACCTACACGAGCGGAACCCCAAGGCATCTTTCTCGAAAGAACCTACAAAAATCGTACGCCAAAAGGAAGCATCCCAACATGCATACTTGGGGGCTCCAAGCTACGAAACCACCATAGCAAAATAAAAAAAATCTCAAAGCAAATGTTTGAACAATCAAAAGGGTACGATGTTTGAGCCCACTTCATGAATGGGCCTGAACCCTATCAAGCTTCTAAGCAAACTATTCGAAATCAGTCATTGCTCAAAAAAAATTGATTCAAGCAAACTGATTAATGGACCGCACACAACGGCCATTCTATGAACGCTCGTTCGCACATACATATCATCATTCTAAGTATCGAACATTCACGAACGCGTTCAAAAGGAAAAAAATATATACAACAACTAGAGCGGTCAAAGTCTTACGCCTCAAGGTATGTTCCTCGGGCCATATAGACTCGCCCAATTGTTGCAATTATTGTACGCCTTATAGAGCAACAGTTCCTTAAAATAATCGCCCCAAAGAGACAAGCACCGTAGTCCACCAATCGGCTACGGCTTCTCAAGAAAATCATCACGTTCTAAAAACAAAGAAAAAAACAAAAGAAAAGAGAATACATAGAACTTCCAAGTGAAATAAACGAATGAACAAAAGGCCAACTGTGTCATCAAAAGACCAGCCCAAACAACACTTTCAACGCCCCACCTGGGCGTGAATTATTTCAACGCCCAGGCCTAGGCGCCGAAAATGTACCCAGGCTCAAAAAAGGCCCTAACTTCTAGTGGGCCCTGCCATACTCATTCGACTTGAAAATTGCCGAAAGTCGCACCCCACGGCTTCGCTAAAGTAGCACACTACTATAAAAGATCACTCGCACATACGAGCATGACCCAAACATGATTACAAGATGCGAAAAACGACCACGAGCCCCAATGCTTGGGGGCTCGCGAAAAAATATACTCCAACGAGGAGCGCACGATCAAAATCACATTCCCCAACTGCGCCGTACACCATATCATGTTAGCATATCTCAAAAAACAGGTTCGACCTCAGGGAAAGGTCGTCATTGACACTTGTGCACAGTCCTCTGATCTAAGACCAAGTCGAGCCGTAAAGACGGTCGCAAGACAAAGGTCCGTCTGAGCACGTTGTCAGCCCACGTTCAGGTTACAACTAAATTCGAGCATCCCTCGAAAGAATTCGCTCTTGCAAGAATGAATAAAAAGAAATTCTCAAAAGAAATCACAAAGAACCAAGGAAATAGGAACTTGCCCATCTTCAGTTGGCAAGATCGGGTCACAAACCGCGCGAGTTCCCTAAATCGAAAAAACGAATTCAGGGATGTCCACCCTTAGCGGACAGGGCTCCCCCACCTTCAGCGGGCGGGGTCTGCGTCACTAGCTGCGCAGGTCCTCAGTTTTCGAAAAATATAATCCTCAAAAATATAATCTTCAAAAATTTCCTCAAAACAACAGGCAGGTTCGCCATCTTTAGCCGGCGGGGTCTATGTAGGTCCTTATTTTCAAATTTCAAAAAAAAAAACAGATTCGTTCACTTCTATCGGACGGGGTGTCCACCCTTAGCGGACAGGCTCGCCACTTTAGCCGGCGGGGTCTGCGCCATTAAACCGCGCAGGTCCTTAGTCGCTGCAGCGATAACTTTTGCTGGATTTTCCTTCGTTTTACGTCCTATAAAAACAAGGGTGCTGGATTTTCCTTCGTTTTACGTCCTATAAAAACAAGGGTGCTGGATTTTCCTTCGTTTTACGTCCTATAAAAACAAGGGTGTTGGATTTTCCTTCGTTTTACGTCCTATAAAAACAAGGGTGCTGGATTTTCCTTCATTTTACGTCCTATAAAAACAAGGGTGCTGGATTTTCCTTCGTTTTACGTCCTATAAAAACAAGGGTGCTGGATTTTCCTTCGTTTTACGTCCCATAAAAAAGGGGGGTTTTCTCGTTTAGCTAACCCTGAAAATGAGAATTTTTAAAAAACATTTTTACCTCGTGGTTGGGCTTGGCCAGGTCCAATTACACTTTATAGCTTTGATTTTGAAAATATCTGTAGCTACTCCAAATGACAAAGTGAGGGAGTTTCTACGCCTCTTTAGATACTTCCAATGACAAAGTGAGGGAGTATTCTATACTATCCGTTGACAAATCCCAATGACACGTGAGGGATATGTCGACACTTCAAGTGATGACCCTTAAGTCAAATGTTATCACTCGGGGGCTCTTGAGACCCTCGCAAAACAGGTCACATACACCATGGCTTGTGTGACGCACTCCGTCTAATACTTTGACCATCGTCTTATTCCAAGACTCAGTCAAAGTGGGGGCTAACTGTAGACACATACTTTTGTCCCCATTCCCGAAAGGGAAGGTTCGATGATGAAAACGTAAATCTCCACTTGACGACGCATCTCCTATAAAATAACGAATCTCAATTCCCCTTTTCATTTCACCCGAAACCTGCTATTTATGGAAACCTGCTAAAAAAAGTAACAGCCGTAAAGGGTAGTTGCTAAAAGTAGTAAGAATAAAAAGATAGAAATCTGTCAGAATTAGGTGTTGCACTCCAACATAAATCCTAAAAGAGATAGAAAACCGCGAGAATCCTATTCCTAATAGGATTCGGAAATAGGAGTTACGTATTAATTAAAATCCTAACGAACCTAGAGTTCGTAATGGGCCCAGACGCATTCCGTCATAAAATTGATACGCGCTAAAAGACTCGAATTAATCTCAAACTCTACGGATTTTAGGAATCCGGATCTGACTAAACAAAACTGCCCAGACCTTATTTTCAACGCCTGGCTCTGGGCGCCGAAATCTTTGGCGCCCAGGCCTGGGCGCTAAAAATACCTGGGTACGTCTCTTTTCCTAATTCTTTGTGGATTAGAACTCTGCAATTCTATCTTTCCACGAACTCTTCCCTATAAATAGACCCCTAGTTTCGACGTGAAACAACACACAACAACACATAACATATTCTGAGTATTGACTCTAAACCCCTTAGCCTAAGCCTCTCGCTGCGAAACTGTTCACACGTTCTGTCGCAATCGATCCATAAATCGAACAGAACGTATCCTGTCCCATAATTGAGATTTGTTAAATAAAAAGGAGAAATAGCAAAGTCAAAGTGGTTAGTTTTCTGAGAACCATGACGCACCTCTCAAGGGTGCGTCGTAACATGTCCCTTTTCGATGATTTAACTACTTTCCTCGCCCTTTTTATGAACTGTTAAACTAACCTAATATGATTTTTCTATCACGCCTAACAAATATAATATTTTTGGGAAATCGGATTATCATGCTAGGTCTCTTAATGTTATTTAAATCAGATAATCACGATCGAATTAGTATTATATGTTGCATATTGCTAAAATCAACTCAGATTAGTTTAATAGTTAACGCATTTCCCTTCAATTATTTATGTTGAGCTAGTAAGGATATCCTGCCTCTAGAGTTATCGACGAGCGAATTACTCCTCTCGGTAGTTACAGTCCCCAGAACCCTCAATCTCTACCTTGCGGGTGTATATTGAGAGATCCCCACACCAGGGATTACAAGGGAACCTACGGCCGTCGTGGTCAAACATAATTGCACTCCCTTTATGTCACGATAACCGGGTTTTGTCAGTTTTTCTCATTATCGTTAAAAACTGAATGGCGACTCCTATATTACTAGTCAATTGGGTGTATACTCACAGGAAATCCAATTACACTTTATTGAATAAAAAGAATCGTCACACCCACGAGGGACAAGGTCACGCATTAGCCTCGCGCTTTTTCGACCCCCTCACAGTGGCGACTCCACTGGGGATAGTGAAGGAAATACTCGTGCTTGTAGGTAATCAAAATAGCCGAAGGGTGAAACGATCCTACCCCGCGTTTATTTCCCCATCAAGTTGGGACGACCTGAAAATCAGCATATTAATGTGAACGGGCAGAACATCATAACGAATCTCGGCTCCCTCGGGAATTGGGACTAAGGATACCTTTTTTCGCCAATAGGGGGGTGCATACGCCGCGAATGTTTCCCACTCGGTACTTGTGCAGATAGTACACCTATCCCGAACCCAATCGCTCGCCCATTATGTCCCTCTCGCCTGCATGCCCCCTTGGCTTGCACTTGCGGGTTGGCCTCTTGAGCGAAATTCGTCTGTTGAAGACACTACCTCGACCGGGGCATGTGTTGGATCTACGATAGAAGCGGTACCAAGCCAGGCGCAAATACTACCCATAGAAGCCTATCATAAACTACGTGGCATATTTAATTTTCAAATCCATGTTTGTAATGTAGTTATGTGTAGCGAAATATGTGATTGTGTGTGACAAACTATCCTAGAAAACCAATGACCTTAAAAATTGCCCAAACATTCATAGACTAATTTGCCAAAGAGTTATACCGAAACACGTGTTCCGCAAACCCGAATGATCGCCACAAAATAAGCGACGCTCGGGATGGCCTGTAACGAATCCCACAAACGCTGTTACGTGTAAAGGACTTTATTAGGCAAGCACGCAAATCGAAGTCGCATAAACAGAAAACAAAAAACGAGAACCAGTCAGGGACGCATTTTCAACGCCCCTGGCTGGGCGCCAAAATTTCTCACGCCCACTGCTGGGCGCTGAAGTTGCTGCTTGGCTTTCTGGTCAGGCGCAGCAGCCTCAGTGCCCAAGCAAAAAGAAAGTACGTAGCACAAAAAATGTTCATCAAAAGAATTGCTACGAGGGCGTAAGAAAAGCACTCGATTTCAAAAAAAAATGCGACTCGTGAAAAATTAATAACTCTTTGCGTCGTCGTTAGGCCTCCTATGACGGCGATGCTCGGCACCAAAACCGAACATGCTAACAACTATGAATGTCACACGGGCAAGTGTTTCGAAAATCCAAAGAATGACCAAAATAAATAAAAAACCCCCAAAAAGTGTACCGACAGAAAAAAGAGCGAAAATAAAACACCAATTTAGAGAGTCGAAGTCTAGACTAAATAATGCTTGAAACTTTGGGAACCTAAACTTTAGCTTATCTTATGCCTAGGACTGGTCCTGCCACTTGGTGCCGATCAGGGAATCAACGGCTAGTGCGTCTCGAAGATACATCACCAACACCAGGTTTAGTAACTCCAAGCTCCGTCCGTCGTCCCTCATTTCAAGGATCTCCGCTTTCTCAACCTCGATTCTCACCTCCAAACATGTCCATCGAAGATTTGCGAGACCAGATGGTCCAAATGACCCAACTCATGGGCCAACTGAAAATGGAAAACGAAGCCTTAGCGGTTGCGCAAGCCAAAAATGACCTCGAAAACGAGAAGAGGATTGAAAAAATGGTCCTACGGCAAACCATGGGGAGAAAATACTTCTCCCTCGAGCCTGAACCTTTTTCTGGCAAATTACCAGAAATGTTCAGTTCATCTGACTTACCAAAGTTCAAGGCCACAGACAACCCCCGTGATCATCTACTAAGCTTTGTGAATACCATGAACTTGAAAGGCGTGGACAAGTCCATGTACCTACCTGCCTTTCCTTTGTCCTTGGAACCTGTGCCGCTCAAATGGTACTATCACCAGGACCCTAAGCTCTTCCCCACTTGGGAAGACTTTGTCAATGTCTTCATCAAGCAATACTCGTCGAACATGGATTTCCAAGTCACCATGCGCGAGCTGGAAGTTCTCTTCCAAAAGAAAAATGAGGGTTTCACAACCTACTTTGCTAGATGGAGGGACCAGGCGGCCCAGCTAATCAATAGGCCTCCCGAAACAGAATTGGTCCAGAAATTCATTGACAACTTGGACCCGACTTACAGACAACACATTAGGTACCTGGGACTCGACACTTTCAAAAGGGTTTATGATGTGGGAATAAAAATCGAGGACGACCTCGCCAAAACCATACAGAGCAAACCTGCATATAAGACCAACACCTATAATCGGGGTAACACACCCCAAGCCCAAGAAGTCCATGCTGTAGAAGAGGCTCCCGCCCGAAGATACCCTGTAAGATGGGTCCGAGACCGAAAGTTTGCCCCACTCGGGTCAACTTTGGTACAAGCCTTTGAAAGACTAACCAATCAAGGAAAGTTGAGACCTATAGGCCCCACCCGTGACCCTCCTGTCAAAAACAAATATTGGGTCGAAGGTACTTACTGCAAATTCCATCAAGGAAATGGGCATGACACTGAAAACTGCTGGAATCTAAAACATACGATCCAGGATATGATAGAGGATGAAGTAATACCTCTCCCTAACGTTGGCAAACCCAACAACAACAAGAGCCCACTCGGCTCTTGTCACATCTCTCTCGACCAACCAGAGAATTACGACCCCACGGTGTATATTACACCTCCAGGTGCACCACTCGCTGTGGTACCTATGGATCGAATCGAGGGGGAAGTGTGCGGTGTGTGGACCTATCTCAAGTCTCGGGCCAGGACCTCTTCACTGAAACTTGTCCCGGGTATGCTCTCATTGACACCACCCCTCAGGAGCCCGAGGTCGACAACCTCACCCGATCCGGAAGGATATACCAACCGGATATTCACCCACCTCCTATGGACGACATCCCGGTCAGACAAACTCCTGAGAACGGGCGGCACGCCACCGTCGCGGAAGTCATTGAAAATCCTCTCCTGAAACAACTAAAAAGAACCAACGCTGAGATTACCATCTGGGATCTTATGTGTACTTCAAAGGAACATCGCGAAAAGCTTATTCCCTCACTTGACCTCATCTCAGTACCTACAGATATCACACCTGACTCATTGGTTAGCCATGTCACGAGAGATGCCGGAGAAAAGGCCATAGTTTTCACTGATAAAGACTTACCCAAAGAGGGGGGTGCTCACAATAAAGCCCTTTACTTAGTGGTTGGATGCAAAGGACAAAACATCCCCCTAGCGCTCGTAGATAATGGTTCGGCGGTTAATGTCTGCCCATTGCGAACAGCCCATTGCTTGGGGCTAGGAAGCGATGACTTCCAAACCTCCTCACAAGGGGTACGAGCTTATGATAACTCCCGAAGGCTTGTATTGGGAAAAATCAACCTTACCATACAAACTTGGCCTGTGGCACGCACCACGGAGTTTCAAATAATCGACATCAAGCCCACTTTCAACCTCCTCTTGGGGCGACCTTGGCTCCATGGCTTAGGAGGTGTGGCTTCAACCCTGCACCAAATGGTTAAACTTAACCATAATGGGGTAATACTAGAAATTCGCGCCCCTCCTCTCGACGTCAGTTGTACTATGGTTGGAACGTCTGAAACTGCAGACGACTTTTATGGGTTTCAAATGGAAGAAACAATCCAGTTTATCGAAGATTATGATACAGCATTCCTAGACCCGCATGCATCCCGAGTCATCCCTAGGATGCTGTTAGCTCAAGGCTATTTTCCAGGAACCCCATTGGGCATAAGGAAGAAGGAATGCACATTCCATCCTTTTCCCAACAAATCTACTCCCTTTGGCTTAGGTTATGAGCCAACGGAGGAAGATATTACTGACCGCCTATCCAGGCTACGCCTTAACAAAACCAAACAAACCACCCTCCTTCCCCCATATCAAAGGACCCTTAACGGGATGTTCATTCGGGAAGGAGAAGAACACCCATGCTGCGATTTCCCTGAACCCTTCGTTCAGGATGGCTTGCTAAAACCCGGATTTGAAATTTTCCATGACTGCCACACCTTGGATGAGGCACCCACCTCACCAAGACTAAAACAGCTGAAATATTGGACAACCAGGCTCTGTGGACATTGTTTAACGAATCGAGGCCTATGGAGGACGAGACTGTGATGACTACCCTAGCTTTACAAGATTAAGGTTTCGATCTAACCCGGTTAATCTCTCCTGCATCAACACTAGAAGAGGTCGAGACCGGATGGGTGAAGACATATCAGTGGGTCAACGCAAAAGGAATAGGATTCAAGATGAGTACCGGTGAAGGACCGAAGTTTTATGAGACGAAACCCCAGGCTTGAGCCATATAGAGCACCATTAGTAAAAAACGCCTAGTAGTTCTTTAGATTGATAGAAAAAAATAATAGAGACTTTAGATGGTCCTAAGGCCCCTTAGAATATGGGTCAGTTTTATTTCAGTGTGTTTTCCTTACTTTCCAAATCAATAAAGGCGTAATATTTCTCCTAAAAATTTTATTCTAACACTAAATAAACACCAAATGTACTTGCAAAATAAAAAAATAAGGAAGCGGCCCACTCTAGGCCCAACAGACAAAGCCCACTCGATTTTGAAATAATGTCATGTGAACCAGTTCCCGAAACCCACAAAATAAACCACACTATCCCATCCTCAAAACCTAAAAAGCCAACCAATGTCATCATAAGAGCCCATCCATGCAACCCAAAATCAAAAGGAAATCAAAAATTAAAAACAAATGCAAATGTTACCAAAAAAATAAATTCATAAAACATAGATTCCATCATACCCTTCACTACCAACCTACCTCCAAAGCCTACATAAAGATCATCATAAGTTCCGCACCCTAACTCCATTTTCAAAACTGTTTTGAGTCACCAATAGAAAAAATTAATCTGGACAAAAATGCGTTTCACGCTAACAGTCAAAAAGGCCTCCAAAATAGCCTCAAAATTAACTTTAACTACGAAGCAAAATATCAAGGCACAAAAAACGAAATAGAAATAAACGCAAGAACATGTGAAGCAAAAACGTCAAAATTGACCGCCCAAGTTATTTTCAGCGCCCAGGGCTGGGCGCCGAAATTTCTGACGCCCCAGCCTGGGCGTTGAAACTCTCTGCCTGCCAAAAGTTTTCTTTTTTCGAAAAGTGCTCGTCATTTTATCCGCACACAACGGAAAAATAACGAACACTTGGGGGGTACAGTACGTATCCAAATAGGTTTACCAACAAATTGGTCGAATTTTACGCAACCTATGGAAAACGGCAGATGAAAATAAGGGCAAATACTTCACTCATTTGACCAATTAAGTAATATGTTTCCACTTCAGGACATATCTACCGAAATCCGGCATACTAGAACTTATTCTAAAGCTAGAACTACGCGCGACCTGATTCTGACAAGATACGTAGGCAATCCTTACCAAGGATTCGGTCTAAATAATAATAAAAAAATTATATTCTTTGTGTAAAAAAGTGTTAGACATATAAACAAAATTGAATGGAAGCTAAAAATACGCCTTTATTAAAATATAATAAGAAGGAAAACAAAGTGCTAGGAATAAAAAAACAAACACAACTGAAATAAATAAAGGGCACCTACACCCTAGAAAAGAACTACACTACTCTAGTTCTTCCGGATCATCAAATAAAGTCTTGTAGAGAGCAATGTTTGCAGGATCCACCCCCATAGTCTTCTGCGCTGCCCCAATATCAATCTCCGTAAGAACCGGCTCCTGGACACTAACTTCCAAAGATGCCAAAGCTTCATAAACATTCTCAGTTATAGCCCGCTCAGCCTCAAGGGCACAAACAATGGTGGGAGAAGGATTACTATCATCGACTGGACTAGCCACTGTTTCTACAGGCGGCTGAGCCTTCCTAACCCATACATTGTTCCGGCGACGATCTCCGCGAGAGCCTGCATTTCTTTTAACAACAGCAGGCCCCTTCATGTTAGGCATCTTTTTAGACCTGACACTGGAACGGGGAGGAACTTCCTTTCGCTTTCGATCAGGACGAGCTTTCACAGTCTTAAAACTATAGGTACGAGGTCTAGCAGAATCAGGACCCTCATACTTAACACGAATACGAGGTATCAAAAGCGCAGCCGGCTCCCCATTACGAGCCTCGGTCCTCACATCCTTGTCATCGGAACTCATCCACAACTTATAGTTTTCAGAAAGACCCACAAACCCATTTGTAGCTACAGCCCAACGCGGGAGACCATCATAATACCTAGCCCACGCTAAGACCCGTGTTTGTGCAAAGGTCGCTACCTTAGGTGGTACCGTATCAGAAAAGGGAATAGTCTGCCTTAAACCATATTGACGCATGACTCGGTAAGGGAAAATATAAATGGGACAAGATAGCCCCAACAAAGAAACATAAACCGATACATCAGACCCCCCTGTCATAGTAGTCAAACCCCACCATGGTACCACCCACTTAATAGAACAAATGCCATAAGTAAAAAAGGAGGTCCATTCGGCCTCGTCCTGGCCTTGGTGCAAGTATTTTCGGTTACCCAAAGCTATAGGGCGATAATGTTTAGGATCGGCAGGAGCTTCCAAAAGTCTAAGCCGTTCCGCAAGCCAAATCTGCAAAAACAGGTACGATCGAATCAAAAGAATGAAAAGAAAGAAAAAAAAGGTTCCTGGGGTGCAGTTTCAACGCCCAGGACCAGGCGCCGAATATTCCAGCGCCCAGCCCTGGGCGCTGAAACTCAGCCCCAGGCAAAAAGAAATATATAAAAGTGGCGTATGTATGCGCAAAGAAAAAAATAGATTACCTGCAGTAATAGGGGGCTTCCCTTAAAAATTTCGGATTTGGCATCCTTTTTCAGCTCATCCGCACTCAGCAAAGTCTCAGCAACAACCAACGGCATAATAGAATAGCAACTTTCCATCTGGCTAATCAAGGGGATCAGCCTTATGTCACCGAACTCACCATTATTATTCGACAGCAAATAATGATTCAACAAGCAAAATACAAGGGCTCTAATGTTCAATTTTTGTTCGGTCATATTCTTACTAGGCCTAAAATGATGTTTTACGAGTTTTGCCAAGTTAACCTTATCGTCTACAACAAGTTCAGCAAACATGTTATCATCTAGCCCTAGGAAAGCCCTTATGGTTGTTTTACCCTCTTCAATAGTGCCAGGGGTAACAGGAGTAGCATTAGTAGGATAACCAAGGATCGCAGCAAATTCATCAGGCAAAGGACATATTTCATTGCCCCGAAAGGAAAAAACATGATGATCGGAGTCCCAAAAGTTTAGGGCAGCATGCAGAAAATTATAATCAATATTAATTTGTTGTAAGCCTAAAAGTGCCTCTAAGTGGTATTCTTTTAACAAAGCTTTTTCTGTGGGAGTAAGGGCTCGTAGCCAACGCCTAACAGTCCGTTGAAGTGAGAAAGTAGGGGTCGACATGGCAAAAGCAGTAAATAATTAGAGCACAGCAAAAAGAGAGAAAGAATTTGAGAGTGGTGGAAAATAAGGACGTATCTACCCCCTATATATAGCTGAACGCACCCAATAACATCCTGATCCCATTCGTAAACGTGTTTAGAAATCCGAAAATCAAATATTACCAGGAAAGAACTTTCAGCGCCCACCTCTGGACGCCGAAATTTTTAACGCCTGAGATTGGGCGCTGAAAATGCAGCCCAAGGCCCAGATTTCACAAAAACACGGAATAGGAAAGGACTTAAGACCGTGTTGCTAAAACACGAGGCCCTATTACAAGTAAGATCAAGCCCAAAGAACCTTTAGCTCCCAAATAAGCAAAAAAATAATAATAACATTGAAACTTGGTCGAAACTTAGACTCGTCTCAGAAAACGCTCATGTATACTTTTCAAAAAAAAGAAGCAAGTTAAATATCATGGTCATTCTTCGAAACACCAAAAATATGTGTCGTCTAGTCATTGGTTTTTCAAATAGAAAATTTCTGTCTGTCAAAGGGATAATCCGGGCCAAGCCAAAACCGGATGTCGCCTGAAAACTAAAGTCGCACTCCACGGCTTCACTAAAATAGCACACTACTATAGGAGGTCGCTCGCACATACGAGCGTGACCCCAAACATGATTACAAGATGCAAAAAACAACCGACGAGCCCCAACGTTTGGGGGCTCGCAAAAAGTGGACTCCAACAAGGAGCGCGCAATCAAAATCACATTCCAGGACTGCGCCACGCACCATATCATGTTTGGATATCTCAATAAATATATTATTAAACAAAAATATACATAGTGTGGACCCACTTATAGGAAACATCTAATCAGGAAATATTACGACCCACCAACAAGTTGTAATCACCAAAAGCTCTTCTACATGGGCAAAATAAGAAATTCAAAATGGGCTCGCCCACCCTCAGCGGGCGGGGTCTGCGTCACTAGCCGCGCAGGTCCTCAGTTTTCGAAAAATAAAGTCTTCAAATTTAAAATAGGCTCGCCATCTTCAGCCGGCGGGGTCTACGGCGCAAACCACGTAGGTCCTTATTTTCAAAAAATAAAAAACAAAATAAAATTTCAAAACAGATTCGTCCACTTCTATCGGACGGGGGGTCCACCCTCAGCGGACAGGCTCGCCATCTTCAGCCGGCGGGGTCTACGTCACAAACCGCGTAGGTCCTTATTTTCAAAAACATCAAAACAGATTCGTCCACTTCTATCGGACGGGGGGTCCACCCTCAGCGGACAGGCTCGCCCACCTTCAGCGGGCGAGGTCTGCGTCACTAACAGCGCAGGTCCTTAGTCGCTGCAGCGATAACTTTTATCGGTTTTCCCTTTTTCCAAAAATTAAAGGATCGGTTTTCCCTTTTTCCGAGAATTAAAGGATCGGTTTTCCCTTTTTCCGAAAATTAAAGGATCGGTTTTCCCTTTTTCCGAAAATTAAAGGATTGGTTTTCCCTTTTTCCAAAAATTAAAGGATTGGTTTTTCGTTTTTCCGAAAAAGAACGATGTATTGGATTTTCCTTCGTTTTACGTCCTATAAAAACAAGGGGGTTTTCTCGTTTAGCTAGCCCTGAAAATGAGAATCTTTAAAAAAGTTTTACCTCGTGATTGGGCTTGGCCAGGCCCAATTACACTTTACAGCTTTAATTTCGAAAACATCTGTAGTTACTCCCAATGACAAAGTGAGGGAGTTTCTACGCACCTTTAGATCCTTCCAATGACAAAGTGAGGAAGTTTCTATACTATCAGTTGACGGATCCCAATGACACGTGAGGGATATGTCGACACTTCAAGTGATGACCCTTAAGTCAAATGTTATCACTCGGGGGCTCGTGAGACCCTCGCAAAACGGGTCACATACACCATGACTTGTGGGACGCACTCCGTCTAATACTTTGACCATCGTCTTACTCCAAGACTCAGTCAAAGTGGGGGCTAACTGTAGACACCTACTTTTGTCCCCGTTCCCGCAAGGGAAAGGTTCGATGATGAAAGAATAAAAACTCCACTTGACAACGCATCTCCTATAAAATAAACGAATCTCGATTCCCCATTTCATTTCACCCGAAACCTGCTATTTATGGAAACCTGCTAAAAATAGTAACTGCCGTAAAAGGTAGCGTCTAAAAGTGGCAAATCATAAAAGATAGAAACCTGTCAGAATTAGGTGTTGCACTCCAACATAAATCCTAAATGAGATAGAAAACCGCGAGAATCCTATTCCTAATAGTGTTCGGAAATAGGAGTTACGTATTAATTAAAATCCTAACGAACCTAGAGTTCGTAATGGGCCGAGGCGCATTCCGTCATAAAATTGATACGCGCTAAAAGACTCGAATTAATCTCAAACTCTACGGATTTTAGGAATCCGGATCTGAATAAACAAAACTGCCCAGACCTTATTTTCAACGCCTGGCTCTGGGCGCCGAAATCTTCGGCACCCAGGCCTGGGCGCTGAAAATACTTGGGTACGTCTCTTTTCCTAATTCTTTGTGGATTAGAACTCTGCAATTCTATCTTTCCACGAACTATTCCCTATAAATAGACCCCTAGTTTCGACGTGAAACAACACACAACAATACATAACATATTCTGAGTATTGACTCTAAACCCCTTAGCATAAGCCTCTCGCTGCGAAACTGTTCACGCGTTCTGTCGCAATCGATCCATAAATCGAACAGAACGTATCCTGTCCCATAATTGAGATTCGTTAAATAAAAAGGAGAAATAGCAAATTCAAAGTGGTTAGTTTTCTGAGAACCGTGACGCACCTCTCAAGGGTGCGTCGTAACGTGTCCCTTTTCGATGATTTAACTGCTTTCCTCGCCTTTTTTATGAACTGTTAAACTAACCTAATATGATTGTTCTATCACGCCTAACAAATATAATATTTTTGGGAAATCGGATTATCATGCTAGGTCCCTAATGTTATTTAAATCAGATAATCACGATCGAATTAGTATTATATGTTGCATATTGCTAAAATCAACTCAGATTAGTTTAATAGTCAACGCATGTCCCTTCAATTATTTATGCTGAGCTAGTAAGGATATCCTACCTCTGGAGTTATCGACGAGCGAATTACTCCTCTCGGTAGTTACAGTCCCCCGAACCCTCAATCTCTACCTTGCGGGTGTATATTGAGAGATCCCCACACCAGGGATCACAAGGGAACCTACGGCCGTCGTGGTCAAACATAATTGCACTCCCTTTATGTCACGATAACCGGGTTTTGTCAGTTTTTCTCATTGTCGTTAAAAACTGAATGACGACTCCTATATTACTAGTCAATTGGGTGTATACTCACAGGAAATCCAATTACACTTGATTGAATAAAAAGAATCGTCACAACCACGAGGGACAAGGTCACGCATTAGCCTCGCGCTTTTTCGACCCCCTCACAAGTAGTGTGATCGGAGTTTTGGTGACTCGCGATTTTCAGTTACCCTTGATAGTGGGGTGACTTTATACATTCTAAGTAGTGCTTAGAATTTGGGAGGGGTCGTAGCCATTCTGAGGTTCGTTTTACACGATTAAAGCTTAGGATTGTGCCCCTACGATGTATGTATAGCATTAGCGTCGAGAATTTGCGATAAAATCGTCATTTCGAGCATTTTTAGAGTGTTTTTCTCAAGCCCCCAATTGTGGCTACGGGATTGGCTTGGTGCTATAATGCTGTGCATGCGTCTTTATGCATTCATGGTGACATGGATCATGAATAGTTTGAACCAGGCTCGTTTAGTGCGAGGTACGTTCGAGTAGTGACTTGCTACTTCTCTTGTAAATGTCGTATTATGCGACATTGCCATGGTCAAGGTAGTCACATGTTGAAGTATGCCTTGACCAAAAGCTAGGTGCCTTTCTTTACCCATAATCATATTTAGAAATCTCTTGACTCACTTGCAACATTGACATAAACGCATACTTAGCTTAAACCAACGACACTTTATTATGTTCGAAGAAGTCTTTGGAAATCATTTGAGAATTATTTAAAATCCGAGTCCTACTATGTACAATCCGAGGTGTCCTAAGTAAGTTTGACTTATAGAAGGGTTCGTACAGGATTACATGAGTGAATCAAAATATGTTACGATTTTTGGAATGTTGTCTAAGGATTTGCTGGAAGCCAGGGTGCAGGCGTCAAGATATTACTTGTGCCCGTTTGGCATATGCTTTAGGCTTTTAGGGCCATCTTTTCCAGAATTGCGGGAATATAAACCGTTGTCAAATTGACTTAGATTTACTTGGTGTATGTCCGTACAAAAGGTCAAGGTATACTTAGTTCTTTCCCTAGCTCTTTCACTTCAATTTTTTTTAGCCCCCAGTTGCTATTATGCCTTCCCATTAATGATGCTTTTAGATTTCGATTTTAGATGCCCGTGTCATATGTCTGAGTAGGGTGAGCCTTGGTTAAGTGCCAAGTCCTATTGACAATGTCTGATTTTTTCAAAGGAGATTCGCAAGCATTTTAATTACCATGAACGGGTGCCATGAAGGAACGATGGGGCGATGCCGTAGAACAATCCTCTTTATTGCAAGCTTACTGCCTTTACTACTTGTCGGCGATTATGACTATGTCTAACGGTGAAAGAAAGTCTTTAAGTGAGTTAGTTTGCTGTAGGGAGGGTCAAGTTGAGTACTTTAGAGGTCATGGACGCTTGCGCTAGCCCCCATTCAATTGAGGCGAAGCGATCTTTTGAGTCTTGGCTAAGTGCCTAGGAGTGTGAGTGGCTCTTCCTGGCAAGGGTACGTGCCCTTATTATTTTTCGATGTGTGCTCATTAATTTTGGCATTTTGATGACTTGGATTTTTCTTTTGACTTGGATTGCAAGTAATTAAATTTCAATAAGGGACTTCTATTTTTTATTCTTGTTTTTCTATAGGCTTTAATATTTTTGTCAAATTGGTTGGACCGAATCATGGATTGCCTACGTATCCGCCTTAAATAGATTTAATTTGGAATCAGGTCTTGCGTAGTTCTTAGCCTAGAAAATGGTTTCTTAGAATGCCGAATTTGATAAGTATGTTCTGAGGTGGAAACATATTATTTGAAACGGTAGAATAAGTGAAGTTTATTATTATTTTAATCTACTGCTTTGCCGTAAGCCAAAAATTTGTTTTATATATTTTTTGAGTACTTGTATTTTTTGGTGGTAGGTATGTCTGAATACGTGTTGTACCCCTCCAAGTGTTCGTTATTTTTCTGTGCATGTGCGGATAAAATGACGAGCACTTCTGGACAAAATTTGGCGAGCAGAGAGATTCGGCGCCCCGGCAGGGGCGCTAAAGATTTCGGCGCCCAGCTCTGGGCGCTGAAAATGACTTCTGGGCGGATCTTTTTTTTTTGGTGCGCTAGATGCTTCTTTTCGTTTTTAGACTAACTTTAGAGGCGCTTTGCAAAGTTTGCTTTTGTATTATTTACATTTTTTGTACTTTTCATTTGTCTTTTTTTTTTATATTCGTGACTCAAGACGGGTTGAAAGGCGGGTTGAATGAGATAGGATAATTTGTATAGGTATTGGTCAAGCATGAGGATTATATTAGCTAGGGCTCACAATTTGCAGCCTCGAACTAGTGTCGTGAGTTTAAATTAACCAAGGTCAATGAGTAGTATGGGGACGGCTTAAGGGTATATCAACAGTATGTATCCACACAAGTTATATGGTCATTATGCTAATGGTGGTGTAAGAACAGGTTTTGGGCTTTGGAAATAATGGGTATGACGCACGTGTCAATAGCCGTGCGTGGTTTGCGGTTGACAACAAGTTCAAGAACAAGAGTCGAGGTAATGGTTTCTTGGGTTATGGCAATGAGAACATGGATGGGTTAGATGAGCTGAACAGGGACCCCAGAGCGAATGCGTCTAAGAGCATAAGGATTGGAAAGGGTAGACATCGTAGAATTTTATGTTTTGGATTGGTTGACTCAATTCTCTTCCTTCGTTTACTTGGGTAAATTTCGTACTTTGGGAGGTACGGGCTAAGTATTTCATTGCTCGCTCTTTTCGCTCTCCCTTTTCTCTTTCTATTTTTTCTTTTTTCTAGGGATTTCTCCCCAACATAAATCCTTCAATCAATTTGGGCTAAAGGGTAGATGGTTGTGGTCTTTGAGTCACGAGGCGAGACTGAGTGAGCCTCGTTTGGTAGGCCTATAGTGGACCTTTAATTTTAGTAGGCCTAGGGTGGACCTTTAAATTGTCTTACTTTGCAAGCGTATTTAGTCGTTTCTTAAAATATGCAAATAGCGTAGATTCAAAATGTTGTTTTTACCTTATTGAATTTTAACGAACGAATTACATCGAAAGTAATTTTTTGTTTCTTTTCAGATTCCAGTTTATGGGATTTAATTGGAAGTTGTGATTTAGACTCAAACTTTCATTGATTTTTCTGATTATAACCCGTGTATGAATACAAGGAGGTGGCCTAGACTCAAAATAATGACGTGGCGTAAGCCTATAATACTTGACCAAGCAACTCTCAGACTTAGGCTAATTGGACCATAACTTTCGTTGGTCGACACTTTGGATTTTAACCCTTGGGTGTTCATTTGTCATGCGCCATTTTGTTTAATGTTGGCAAGGTAGTTAATTGGGGAGATCGAATTTTTATTTTTGCAAGACTAGAATCATTAGTGCGGCTTCTCTCTTAGTGTGTATTGCTTTACCCCAATGGTAGCCCTATTGGTATGCCGATTTGGGTATTTTCATGGTTGGTCATGTTGCATTCATGGAAAATCTTTTAGTCCGTACTTAATAGTATTTCAAGGAGTGAGTGACTCGAGAGGACTATGATAGTCGTGACCCAATGTGATTATAAGCCTTGAGGCCATTAATTTTTCTTGCCAATGGTATTGACACCTTAGGTTCACTTTGAGGTTGTGCGACTATGGGGGATGATTTCCAGAATGTGACTGTTTCCATTTTGCAAATACTATAGTATATTCTTTTTATTGGTGAGAGAGTATTGAGGCCGTGGATTCTTAGAAAGGGATGACAATTACATATGGGTGCTTATTGGTTTAAATGTTAGGAGGGGAGACTCAATATGGTTTAACCTTTTAACTTGCAGAACGACACCAAGCATTGGGACCGATTCTATGGATAAGACAACTAAGACTTAGGATTTAGATTGTAATTTGGCATAGCCTAGTCTAGACTCGGATTTATTTATTTTCTATTTGAACATTCATTTTTTTCTTGAAGACTTTTATTCGAACATTATTTTTTTGAATACTTCGCCCATGTGACATTCATAATTATTAGCATGTTCGGTTTTTAGTGCCGAGCATTGTCGTCGTAGGAGGCCTAACAACGACGCAAAGAGTTATTTATTTTTTACAAGTCGCTTTTAGAATCGAGTGCTTTTTCATACGCCCTCGTAGCAATTGTTTTTACGAAAAGTTTTTTTTTGCTACGTATATTCTTTTTGCTTGGGCACCGAGGCTGCTGCGCCTGACCAGAAAGCCAAGCAGCAACTTCAGCGCCCAGCAGTGGGCGTGAGAAATTTTGGCGCCCAGCCAGGGGCGTTGAAAATGCGTCCCTGGCTGGTTCTCGTTTTCTGTTTTTTGTTTATGCGACTTCGATTTGCGTGCTTGCCTAATAACTTCCTTTACACGTAACAGCGTTTGTGGGATTCGTTACAGGCCATCCCGAGCGTCGCTTATTTTGTGGCGATCATTCGGGTTTGCGGAACACGTGTTTCGGTATAACTCTTTGGCAAATTAGTCTATGAATGTTTGGGAAATTTTTAAGGTCATTGGTTTTCTAGGATAGTTTGTCACACACAATCACATATTTCGCTACAGATAACTACATTACAAACATGGATTTGAAAATTAAATATGCCACGTAGTTTATGATAGGCTTCTATGGGTAGTATTTGCGCCTGGCTTGGTACCGCTTCTATCGTAGATCCAACACATGCCTCGGTCGAGGTAGTGTCTTCAACAGACGAATTTCGCTCAAGAGGCCAACCCGCAAGTGCAAGCCAAGGGGGCATGCAGGCGAGAGGGACCTAATGGGCGAGCGATTGGGTTCGGGATAGGTGTACTACCTGCACAAGTACCGAGTGGGAAACATGCGCGGCGTATGCACCCCCCTATTGGCGAAAAAAGGTATCCTTAGTCCCAACTCCCGAGGGAGCCGAGATTTGTTATGATGTTCTGCCCGTTCACATTAATATGCTGATTTTCAGGTCAGCCCAACTTGATGGGGAAATAAACGCGGGGTAGGATCGTTTCACCCTTCGGCTATTTTGATTACCTACAAGCACGAGTATTTCCTTCACTATCCCCAGTGGAGTCGCCACTGTGAGGGGGTCGAAAAAGCGCGAGGCTAATGCGTGACCTTGTCCCTCGTGGGTGTGAGGATTCTTTTTATTCAATCAAGTGTAATTGAATTTCCTGTGAGTATACACCCAATTGACTAGTAATATAGGAGTCGCCATTCCGTTTTTAACGACAATGAGAAAAACTGACAAAACCCGGTTATCGTGACATAAAGGGAGTGCAATTATGTTTGACCACGACGGCCGTAGGTTCCCTTGTGATCCCTGGTGTGGGGATCTCTCAATATACACCCGCAAGGTAGAGATTGAGGGTTCGGGGGACTGTAACTACCGAGAGGAGTAATTCGCTCGTCGATAACTCCAGAGGCAGGATATCCTTACTAGCTCAGCATAAATAATTGAAGGGACATGCGTTAACTATTAAACTAATCTGAGTTGATTTTAGCAATATGCAACATATAATACTAATTCGATCGTGATTATCTGATTTAAATAGCATTACGGGACCTAGCATGATAATCCGATTTCCCAAAAATATTATATTTGTTAGGCGTGATAGAACAGTCAGATTAGGTTAGTTTAACAGTTCATAAAAAGGGAGAGGAAAGCAGGTAAATCATCGAAAAGGGACACATTACGACGCACCCTTGAGAGGTGCGTCACGGTTCTCAGAAAACTAACCACTTTGACTTTTCTATTTCTCCTTTTTATTTAACGAATCTCAATTATGGGACAGGATACGTTCTGTTCGATTTATGGATCGATTACGACAGAACGCGTGAACAGTTTCGCAGCGAGAGGCTTAGGCTGAGGGTTGGAGTCAATACTCAGAGTATAATTATGTGTTGTTGTGTGTTGTTTCATGTCGAAACTAGGAGCCTATTTATAGGGAAGAGTTCGTGGAAAGATAGAATTGCAGAGTTCTAATCCACAAAGAACTAGGAAAAGAGACGTACCCAGGTATTTTCAGCGCCCAGGCCTGGGCGCCGAAGATTTCGGCGCCCAGAGCCAGGCGTTGAAAATAGGGTCTGGGAAGTTTTGTTTAGTCAGATTCGGATTCCTAAAATCCGTAGAGTTTGAGATTAATTCGAGTCTTTTAGCGCGTATCAATTTCATGACGGAATGCGTCTGGCCCGTTACGAACTCTAGGCTCGTTAGGATTTTAATTAATACGTAACTCTTATTTCCGAATCCTATTAGGAATAGGATTCTCGCAGTTTTCTATCTCATTTAGGATTTATGTTGGAATGCAGCACCTAATTCTGACAGGTTTCTATCTTTTATGATTTGCCACTTTTAGAAGCTACATTTTACGGCAATTACTATTTTTAGCAGGTTTCCATAAATAGCAGGTTTCGGGTGAAATGAAATGGGGAATCGAGATTCGTTTATTTTATAGGAGATGCGTTGTCAAGTGGAGTTTTTATGCTTTCATCATCGAACCTTTCCCTTGCGGGAACGGGGACAAAAGTAGGTGTCTACACTTAGATCCTTAGATTTTTGTAAGTGCTTGATTTGGAAGGCAATTTTGAAACTCAATATTACTTTGGACCTAGTTGTTTCTATGTTGGTTCGATTATTTAGTGAACTTAATCTAATCGAGTCATACGAAACAACCTATTCATGCAAAGTATACATACATACATTCAAGCATAATATATATCAAAATGCATAAATAAATGGTGAACTAGTATGGCCCAAAACACTTGTCTTGAAGCATCCAATCTTCATCACCATCTTGTTAGCTTGGCATCGTCTTGAATCTTCATTCAATTGCTAACTTGAAGTTCTAAACTTAGAAATACTTGAAAATAATAAATTACATCAAAATTTCCATGGTACGCAGACCATATTTAAAACTTTACATTCAAAGATAGAACGGTTCGCAGACCGTATTTAACTATCCTAAATGGCCATACTAGTCACTTGGAGTACCTGCATTACATAAAATATACATTCTATGCATTCACCCATTCGTATGCTAAAACGAATGGCCCATATAATTATGCAAGTATTTACGTGAATTAATTAAAATTCACGTTCACATAACGCGTCCTAAAAGATTAATCAATTTCCAAATTATTAATCCTTAGACTTTATTCTAATTAAAATTGAATTTAATTAAAATAATGCGACCTACGAAAATAATTAAAAAATAATTATTTCATTTTAATTTCATTTAGTGACTCCCACTTAAACCAATAATTATTCCGGATAATTAATTATAAAATATTAAATTAAAACTCGCGGCCCGGCCCAAGTAAATAAAATATTAAATTAAATATCCCGTTAGCCCAAATTAATGCAAACATGTCAAGCCCAACGAAATAAACAATTTTAAGAAAAAATGTCCAAGAGCATGCTTGGGCTGGGCGCTTGTGTGGCCTACGAGGCACACGAGCAAGCTTGCACACCCCGCAGCCTGGCGCGCGCGTCCCCGCAGCTCCGTGCTGCCCTGCGCGTTGCGTTGTGCTCGTCGCTGCGCTGCGCGTGCAAGGCTTCGTGCCCTGCTTCGCTCGCAACACTCGCAAGCCAAGGCGCCTGCCTTGCTCGTCCTTTCCTTGCCCAGCACGCGCGCGGCACGCAGCTCGCTTGCTACTGCCCGCGTCGCTGCGGCTCGGCATAGGCATGGCAGCCTGCGTGGCTCGTCGAGCCACACGTCCACCCCACCCTTGTGTTCATGCCTGTGGTTCGTACTACGGACCAACTTAATCAAAAAAAGAAATTAATTTCATGAACTTTGCATTAATGATATTTTTCATAAAAAGTTACGATTTTTATTTTCGAAAGACAACGGTTTTTACGATTTAATAAAATTAACGACAATCCAATTTCGAAAAATAATAAATCAAGGCTAACATTATTCAAATTTTAAGAAAGAACGAATCAACTAAAAATTTGAACTTTTAAATAATAAAATCCAAAACTTTAAATCGTTCTTTAACATTTAAATTTCAGATTTTAATAATTAGGTTTAAGTGCAATTAAAATTAACGAAATCATTCAAATTTTTAATCCAATAATTTTTAAAATTATCCACTGACCCATGAAATTATATTCCCTTTCCCAATTAACCGAATTATTAGATCTAAATTATTTAAAAAATCAATTAAGGATCTAAATTTTACGAATTTGGGGAAAGCAAAATTAGGGTTTATACTTATCGAGAAAATCTGCAATTTTTACCATAGAGCAAAAATATACTCAGTGACATCGTGTCAAAATTTTAAGAAATTCCGAGTTGTTGAGGTCGACCTTTTAATTGAATTACTTTCCGACACTTTTAATTTTTATTAAAAAATTAACAAAAACGCCCAAAAAACGACACTTCGAGGCCTGTTTTTGCAATTCCGTTCGCTTGAGTTGATCTTAGAAAATTGTTTTCAATCAGATTAGGGTTAGAAAAGTCGAAAAACCGAATATTTTTGAAATCAGACCTTATTACACAATTCATCCAATAATTCATAATAAATCCGAAAATTCAACAAAAATTCTCAAAATTTCGACAACAGCAAAAACAAATAAATCATGCTAAAATATGCTTTGAATACATAAGGCTCATGATACCACTGTAGGGGAATACAGTTAAACATAATAACATGTGCGGAAACAATCCCCAAAGCCAGGAAACATGTATAAAGCACAGATCAAGCATACTTACGTTTGAAGCGTGTTTTCCCTAGTAATCTGTCAACAACACGAACTTAGAACTCCACTTGTCGTTCCTCTACTTGGTTCACCGACACGATCAGATCCGTCTTGATAATCGTAGCTTAGACAATCGATCAAGAGTGTTTGCTTTTGGGAAGAACTCAGTTTGGAGGCACATAGAGAATTAGGGTTCTCTGGGTGTCTAGGGTTAGAGTAGGATTGAATTGTGTTATGGAAAACTTGGGTGTGTAGGTTATTAGAATAACCTTACTAACCGGCCAATCCAAAAGGCCATGACCGGCCAGCAAGCCCACGCGACACACACGACAAGCGAGCACGCAGCCAGCTGGGCCATGGGCCACGCGCTGCTGCTGCTGCGTTGTTGCCTTTGGCCCGTGCGCACACACGCAGCCGCTCGGCTTTGGGCCAGCGTTGTTGTGCTTGTGTTGCTTGCGCACCATGCGCCCATGGGCCTCGAATGCTTCGTGCATTCGGCTCGTGGGTTGCTCTTCGTATTCGCGACTAATATCGTTCCGGATATTATTTATCGTTTCGTATACGACGACTCACCGTCGTACGACACGATTTATTCGTTTCGCCCAGCTTACGAATATTCGCGATACGATATACGATTCCGATGCAAGGTCGTATCGTATAATATGTTTTCCAAAACTAATTCCCGAAAAGCTATTAAATGAATTTCCGATTCATTTAATCCGGTGATCTGTTACGTGCCATTGGTGTGACCTTGTAGGTTCACTCAAGAGTAAGTTGTGAGCTTAATATTCATTAGAACTCACTGATCGGAAGCATTGCTCCAGCTAGCTGTTCCGATCACTTGATCTCACTGAATTAATTGTACGCAATTAATCTGAACCTTGGTATTAGACTTAATACATCTTGGGTGAAGGACATATTTCCTCCAGCCTTAACCATTCTGTGCACGGCCATGCATTTTCATAGTATCTAACTCTTTGAGAGGCCTTGTTACACAAAACACCATATCCTATCAAAGACAGGAGGCCAGTCCAATCTATAATATGCCTGAATATTACTTTTATAGTCTCCTTTTATGGTGCAACGTTTAGCGAGCATCAAAGAGAACTGATCTTCAAACAATCAATCATAATTTCTCATGTTTTGAGGAATGGTTCTAATCACCATTAATGGGAACGACTTATGACATGACTTTAATCTCTTAAAGTGTTCTCATGGTCAATTCGATACGAATTCCAATAAGTATCTATGCAAAATATTTCTGACATTCAAGTCTCATTTAGTTCAAGAAACTGAACTATAAATCTACTTGCAATCTAATCTTTATTTGTAATTATTCGTTCAACCTTTCAATGACCTGGATTAGGGATCCTTTGTGACTTCAATATTCAAGTTCACTTATGGGTGTTTCTCTGTCAAAGAATCGATCCTTGATATCCCGTTTGATCGAATGTTTTGAATCACTTGGACTTAATCGTTTAATACTAAACTAAATTTAAATGAATATAAAACATGGAATTTCATAAATATGAAATGGTTAAACCAATTGTTTTAAACACAGATCCAACAAATGTTCTAAAACAAAAAAACGTAAGAAAAATAAAAGCCAGTCTACAATATGCGTGATTCCCATGGTTGATACATATTTGTTCTGCTTCACTTGTGGCAACTTTTAGTCACTGGATCCGCGACGTTGTCGTCATTTCCAACCTTACAAATCTCGATTTCTTTCCGTTAAACAATTTCTCGAAGTATGTGTGTAGACACCTAATTTGTGTCTCCCCTTTGGGATGATGACGATACCATTATCCTTGTTAGGTGATTAGAATAACTCCAGGAGGAAATCCCAATTGCTAAGAATGCTTCCCAAGTTAAAGATCCAAAATCCAACCCCCGAGACCGTTCCCCTTTCGGTTCTCGGTACAAAATACAACTTTCCAAATTCAATTTCAAAATCCAAGTACAAGCTCATCTATTAGACCATCCAATTGGTTTTACTAGGCCTTTTCCACTCAAAATCATATAAGGCAAGTCAAATTCGGGCGCCGACCCACAAAACCGAGCATGCCGGGCTCCGTCCCGTAAAACCGGAATTCAAAAACCCGAGAAAGGCTTGTTTTTAGACGCTAAACGATGCCTTAACGTCCAAGCAAATACAAAACGCCAAACCTAGTACTATTCGTACAACAGGTACAACGCTACAAGACGAAACAAGGACGATTACCCGTCCTTGCTTTGGCGGCATTCAAGCCACGTCAGCAGCGCACTGCGCTGGCGTGTGCTGGCGTTTTGCACCATTCCCTTCCTATAAATACCCCTCATTTCCATCGAAAAAAGGGGGAGCACAACAATACAACGTCGTAATTTCGACATTACGCCTCAAAATACAACTCAAAACTCCTCAAAAACACATACAAAATTCCTAAAATCCAAAGCAATTGGGAGCTATTGCATAAATCTAACTAGGTAAATCCGAATCTCATTCTAATCTACTATGTTGCTTTGATTTCTAAATGATTAGCAAGTTGGTGTTTTTATTCAATAAAAAACACCACTTGCAACAATCACACATGTTTTCCGAAAATACAAACTTTTTCAAAATACAAAATACAATTTTCAAAGATTCAAGGATGTCCAAGTTGTTTACAATCATCTCTTGGGCTAGAATCACCATCAAACATGGGGTAATCAAAGATAAACACCGTTTAACATTTAAAGGTTTAGTCTTTGAGATTCAAAACTCCATTTTCAATATACAAGTTCAAGTCTCCAATTTTCAAAGATCATGCCATGTTTAGGGTTATTCATAGTTATTTCCCTAAACTAGGATCATTTCAAGTTCAAATTTCAATCATTTCAAGTTCAAATTTCAATCATTTCAAGTTCAAACATTTCAATATTCAAGCTTTCAATTTCAAGTTTAATATGCAAAATCTAGGATATTTGGGTTGAGCAACCTCCCAAGTTGAGATTTTTGGCTTTGAATTCGTGTCGGGCGCACTTATTTTTAAGGAGCCGCTTGGCGTTCGAATCTCATGTGCCCAAGTACAAATTTAAATTATGCACCTTTCAATATTGCAATTTCAATATCGCACCTTTCAATATCGCACTTTCAGTATCGCACTTTCAATACCGCAATTTCAATACCGCAATTTCAATACCGCAATTTCAATTCCGCAATTTCAATTTCGCATCTTTACTTGCCTAGTCCATTTCTAGGCAATGTGGACCTACTCCCTAGTCCTTTTCTAGGGGGTCTTGTATTTACTAATTCCGCACTTTATTTAGTATTGTGATGTTTCTTTATGTGCTTTATCGCTTTCATCACCAACATGCTAAATACAATAAAATACAAAGGTTACATCACGCTTAACGAAGATATTTTTGGATAAACCGGCCTTAGGTTCCTTAAATCAATCTTTAAAGCAAAGTGACCACCGTACAATTAGAAATTCTATTTTGCTCTAAAATTCAAACCCACATAGTGTAATCTAGGGTTTATTTTCGAACTAATGTTGTGCCAACGTACTTGAATATTTCTAAAGCTCGCCGAATAAGCATTTTCGTTCCCGAGCCCGGATCTCACCCATCCGTTTCAAGGATTCAAGGCCTTATCCAAAAATAGAGTCATTTGCGGTCTTTCCAAACAAGACCTTAAATAAAGTTTGGTGGCGACTCCTTCGAGGTGCAAAAAATTCAAATGGTTCTCTAAACGAGTCGGTCGGCCTCCTAAACCCCCCTTGTAGGAAACGGGAAACAAAAAAACCCCCCTATAATTTTGGCGACTCCACTGGGGACTTTTCAAGTTTCAATTCAAAAATGCGAGCAAATTTCGAGCAACCGGCCACTGATCTGCCGAAGTACTGGATGTCAGCATTGGTGCCAGGCGCAGCCCCTGCGCCCAACGCCACTGCCTGCATCCAGGACAGTGGCTCACAGTGGCTTGTCGCCCACTTTTGCTCAACTTTTCGTGTTGGGAGTTAGTCTATTTTTGCATCTGGAAGGACGCTCCCAAGCCTCGTGAACGAGTGCCGAAAAACGAGCTTTACAAATACAAATTCAAGTACGATTTCAATTTCAATTTCTAGGCATTTCATGCATTTTTCGAAAACCATATTGTGCAAAATGAATTTCTACCTTTGCCCAAACGGATGTGTTCTACATTCGGGCTAGCCCCGGGGGTAACGAAATGGTGACTCTCCATACGGTTCCCGACCAAAGTGTGTGACCATTTCCGCGCCTACCGAAACTTCGCATTTGCTTGACATTCCCGATGTCAAGTATGGAGGCCGTCTGCCGACGCACACTTCCCTTAGGCGGAATGTGAAAGCTTGTCGCCGGATCCGTCTCTTAGCCAAGTACCTTTTGACACCCATAGCCGACCACTTGCATCATACAAAACTTAGACCGACCTGAGGTTGGGAACTTTGCATGTTGCATTCATATTCATGATTCGTGTGACAACGTGTTACTTGTGCATTGTGTGGGCGTCTTTGCACGCGTGAATGGCTAACCTCGAGTTCTAGCTTGCCAAAACCAATTAGCCTCCAGCTAGAAAACCAAACCCCTAGGAGCATCATTCAAACCTCATGCATCTAAATCGTCGATTTTAGGGTCTTTAAGAGTGTCACTCCATTTGATTCAAAACCCTTAAACACGCCTCACGCACAAATGCTAAATTCAATCCGATGGCGTCATAATGCCGGATTTTCGAGTCCAAATTCCAAGTTCCAAAGTCAAAATTCAATCCAACGGCGTCATAATGCCGGATTTTCGAGTCCAAATTCCAAGTTCCAAAGTCAAAATTCAATCCAACGGCGTCATAATGCCGGATTTTCGAGTCCAAATTCCAAATGCCAAGTTCAAAATTCAATCCAACGCCCTCATAATACCGGATTTTCGATTCCAAATTCCAAGTTCCAAATTCAAAGTTTAATCCAACGGCCTCATAATGCTGGATTTTCGAGTCCAAATTCCAAGTTCCAAATTCAAAAGTTCAATCCAACGGCGTCATAATGCCGGATTTTCGAGTCCAAAATTCCAATTTTCAAGTTCAAAATGCAATCCAACGGCGCCATAATGCCGGGTTTCCTACTTCTTCCAAGTCAAAGTTCAAATCCAACAGCGTCATAATACCGGATTTTCCAGTCCAAATTTCGAGTTTCGAGTTCAAGTTCAAATCTTCTAATCCAAAACCTCAATTTTCAAATCCAAATCCAACGGCGCCATAATGCCGGATTTTCCAAACTCAAGTTTCGATTTTCGAGTCAAATTTAACCCAACGGCGTCATAATGCCGGATTTCCTAGTCTTCAAGCTTCAAGTTCAAATTCAAAATTTCTAGTCCAAAATTTCAATTTTCAAATGCAACCCAACGGCGCCTTAATGCCGGATTTTCTAGTCCAAATTTCAAACTTCAAAGTCAAAAACCACAAATCCAACGGCGTCATGCCGGATTTCCTATTTAAAACATTCAAGTCTTCAAGCATCGAAGTCAAGTCGCAATTTCAAGTCTCAAAACCTCAAAGTTCAAATGCCAAAGTTCATGACCGGCATAATGCCAACTTTTCAACTCCAACTTTCAAACCTCAAATTCCATGTTAATCTTTCGAATTTCAAGTCCTATGCTCAAAACTTCAAGTTCCAAATCCGTGCCGTCGTAATGCCGATTTTCCATTCCATATTTCAAACCTCAAGCTCGAAGTTCAAAAATTCCAAACCTTCAAATCTCAAATCCTACACTCCAAGTCCACGGCGGCATAATGCCGGACTTTCAAGTTCCCAAATTCAATGTCTCAAATCCACGGCGACATAATGCCGGATTTTCCAAATACGAAGCTTCATGTTCTACATACAAAGTGCGTCCTTTTCCATTTCAAAATTCAAACTTCGAGTCAAATTCAAATTCCAACGGGTTGAAAATCCCCTGAAATAATACAAATTCCAATGGGTTGAAATTCCCTTCAAATACTCCAATTCCAATGGGTTGAGATCCCCCTAAAATATTGACGGGTTGAAAATCCCCTAAAATAATACAAACCTCATTCCAAATATTTCCAACGGGTTGAAAGTCCCCTGAAATAATACAAGTTCAAATTCGACGGGTTGAAACTCCCCTGAAATAATACAAGTTCAAATTCCAACGGGTTGAAACTCCCCTGAAATAATACAAATTCCAATTCTCAAGCGGGTTGAAATTCCCTTCAAATATTCCAGATCCAATGGGTTGAAACTCCCCTAAAAAATTGGCGGGTTGAAATTCCCTTTAAATAATACAAAATCAATTCCCTTTCAATCGGGTTGAAATTCCCTTCAAAATATTCAAAGTCCAACGGGTTGAAACTCCCCTAAAAAATTGACGGGTTGAAATTCCCTTTAAATAATACAAAATTCAATTTCCTAGTACAAGTCCAATTTCCAAATTCTCGAGCGGGTTGAAATCCCCTTCAAATAAGTCTAATTTCCAATAGGTCGAAATATTCTTTTTTGACATTCCAAGTTCTAGTACAAGAGCCAACTTTCACAAAAGAATGAACGCTCCTCTCAAACATTTCCAACGGGTTGCAAATCCTGAATACAAGTACAAAATCCAAAATCCCGAATCTTCGGAGTGACACTTAGAGTCAAGTCTAGGTCTCATTCATTGCATGCATATCATATCATGTGTCGGGAAGTTCAAGTTCTAAAGTTCAAAATCATGTCCTAACTAGGTGCTCAGACTCCTCCTCTCAAAATCCTATTCAAGATGACTTCACTAGCAGCAGCTGTAGCAGAGCTCTATGAACGTGTTGAGGAAGCGGATGCTCGCATAAGGGCTCTCGAGGACAATCAAGACACTCTTTTCCATGTTGTGGGCCCATTCGAGGTAGAGGAAATATTTCATAATCAAGGGTCTGTGCGACCCCTGGTGCAGCCAAGTGAAAACTCGGAATCTGAGTTACCTCAAGGAGACATTTGCAGGATCTGCGCCAGCGATGATGAAGACACATATCAGGACCCTCCTATTGAAAACATCTCTGATGATGAATGCCGAGAAATCGTCAGCGCCGACTGGTACTTGGACCCCAAGGCAGAAAACAGTGTTCAGGTCATGACTAGGTCTGGTCGAATTCAAGAGCCAGCCAACAGAACGGCACCGGCAACTAATGTTCCTCTACCCACCGAGGAGAACCCTCTAATCAAGAAATTGAAGCGCACTAAGGCAGAGGTTAATATTTGGCAACTCATGGCTTCCTCTGTGGAGCACCGCACTGCTCTTATCAATGCTCTGGTCAAACTAAATGTCACTCCAGAAGTCACTCCTGACGAATTGA
The DNA here is from genome assembly GCF_020520425.1 of Spinacia oleracea. Classification (NCBI taxonomy): domain Eukaryota; kingdom Viridiplantae; phylum Streptophyta; class Magnoliopsida; order Caryophyllales; family Amaranthaceae; genus Spinacia; species Spinacia oleracea. The sequence continues at coordinate 86,836,773 of NC_079492.1, read as the reverse complement.
TCGGGTTGCTTACGAATCTGGAAGAAGGAATCACCTTTACTAATGAAGACCTCCCACCTGAGGGGGCAGGCCATCACAAGGCCCTCTATCTGACTGTCGAGTACAAAGACAAGATCATCCCCATGACTCTAGTGGACAATGGATCGGCCATCAATGTGTGCCCTCTCCGCACTGCCGAAAATCTGGGTTTCACCCATAGTGACTTTTCTAGTTCCTCCCAAGGTGTTTGTGCCTATGACAACACTCGTCGGGAAGCAATGGGAACTCTCACTCTACTACTCCGCACAAGGTCAATCGAGCGGAAAGTGAGCTTCCAAGTGCTCAACATCTAAGCAAGTTTCAATCTCCTGTTGGGAAGACCTTGGATCCATGACCTCAAAGCAGTGCCATCCTCACTCCACCAGAAAGTTCGAATGGAGGTCCAAGGAAACGTCATTACCCTGCATGAGTCCCATCCAAGGACCAAGATAGCCGACAAGGCTCTTATATTGATCGAACATGATGACAATGACGAAGAACTTTGGGGATTCAGTGCTGAAGTTGGAGCTATCGAATCCAGAATGAATCCCATGGCAAGGCGCATGATGATCAAGCGTGGGCGCTTCTTGGGCACTACTCTGGGACCGCCCACCGAATCTGCTTTCAAGGCCCAAGGACAGACTAACTGTTGCGGACTGGGATACATGCCGACTAAGTTCGATGAAAAACAGCAAAAGGCTAAGCTAAGGGCCCGTCGAGCTGGCAATGATCAATTCAAGATACCTCCTCATCAACTCACACTCAATGGGCAATTCGTGAAAGAAGGAGAGGATGACTTATACTTTGACTTCCCTGAACCTTTCTATGACTCTTCAAAAGGGGTCCTTTACCCCGGATTCGAGATCTTTCAAGACTGTCATTTTCTAGAGGATGCTCCTCCAATACAAGACAAGGCCTCCCCTGAATGTCTTGATTCGTCAGCTTTCGGTCTATTGTTTGGCCAGGAGATAACCCCAATCATTTCCGAAGATACCATGGTCCAAATGATCACTCAAATCGAAGACTTCGACCCATCCAAGCTAATTACTCCAAGCGAGAAGATGGTCAATGGTTGGAGAAAGTCTCTCAAGATAACTGCTCCAAATGGCAAAATGTTCAAGATTACTGTGGGCGAAGGATCTATGATGAGCGAGTCCGAGTAAGAGGATGAGTCTAGATCTGAGTCTAGCAATGAGTCTAAGTGTCTAGAACTAGAGTCTTGCATCAATCAAGAGCCTCTAAAGGTCGAGCTTCAAGTCAAAACAGTCGATGTAATGATTGTTGATTTCAATAACACTTCAATTTCTACTTACTCTTCGAGTCCTAATTCAAAATCAAATCCTAGTCCATACAACTTTGCTTCACAAGAAACTGACTTTGAAATTCTAAAAGCTATCAAAAATCATGAAAAGAGGACGCCCATAATTGAGGAAACAGAAAAAATCAACCTTTCTAACAACAGTGATTCAAAACTAGTTCAGATTGGTTTAACTCTTTCTCAAGCAGAGCGGGACGATCTTATCAAGATACTTTCAGAGTATGTAGACGTCTTCGCATGGTCCTATCATGATATGCCAGGGGTTGATCCAAGCATCGGTCAGCATACAATTCCCCTTATTCCAGGTTCAAAATCCATCAAGCAGAAACTCCGTCGCATGAAACCGGATGTTACCCTCAAAATTCAAGAAGAGGTCTCCAAGCAGTTAGAGGTCGGGTTTATTCGAGAAGCAAAATATCCAGAATGGATCGCAAATGTCGTCCCAGTTCCAAAGAAAGACGGCAAAGTACAAATGTGTGTGGACTACAGAGATCTTAACAGGGCCAGCCCTAAAGACGGTTTTCCATTGCCTCACATCGACATCTTGGTCGACAACACCGCAAGTCATGCCTTACTCTCTTTTATGGACGGGTATGCAGGCTACAATAAGATTCCCATGGCAGAGGAAGACATGGAGAAAACAACCTTCATCACTTAGTGGGCACATATTGCTATACAGTTATGCCGTTCGGACTAAAGAACGTAGGAGCAACTTATCAAAGAACAGCCACAGCTATCATGAGCGATATGATTCACAGGGAAATTGAGGTATATGTCGACGACATGATTGTCAAATCCAAAGAACGGCACGAGCATACCTCAGTAATTCGAAAGTTTTTCAACAGGCTCAGACAATACAACATGAGGCTCAATCCTCAAAAGTGCGCATTCGGGGTAACGTCAGGCAAGTTACTCGGATATGTTATCAGCTCTCGAGGCATAGAGGCTGATCCTTCGAAAATCAAAGCAATTCTCGAGATGAAACCACCAACGAATGAAAAGGAAATATATCAGCAGGTTCATTTCAAGACTCACAATGATCTGTGAACCAGTATTTCGAAAGCTCCGAAAAAGCGAGCCCAAAGTGTAGGATGACGATTGTCGGCATGCATTCGAAACAATCAAAAGCTACCTTTCCAACCCACCAGTACTCAAACCAGCAATGCCAGGGATTCCCCTCAGGCTCTACCTCACAACAACAGATTCAGCAGTGGGGGCTATGCTCGCCCAGGAAATTGAAGGCAAGGAGAACGTCGTATACTACATAAGCAAAAAGATGATCGAGTACGAAACCAAATACACTCAGCTCGAGAAACTCAGCATCGCCTTGGTTTGGGCCACAAAGAAACTACGGCACTACATGCTCTCCCATGCAGTCCATGTGATCAGCAAAGCGGATCCTCTCAAGTATCTATTCGAGAAACCAGCACTCAACGGACGGTTGTCCAGATGGTTGGTCATGCTAGCAGAACTCGACCTCAAATACATTCCACAGAAGCCCCCGGTCTATCAAGGGTTCAGCAGTCTCAGATTTCCTAGCCGACTGTCCTGTCGAGGCAGAAGAGGAAGATTACGACTTACCCGACGAGCAAATCTTAATGACCAGTGATGACAGTTGGTCAATGCATTTTGACGGTGTTTCCAACCAGAACGGATGTGGTGTTGGAGTAATCTTAGTAGCTCCAGACGGCACACACTTTCCGATATCAGCAAAACTACAATTCAACGTCACAAACAATGCGGTAGAATATGAAGCATATATCATGGGCCTGGAAGCCGCCTTATCATTGGGCGTCCAGAAACTTCGAGTGTACGGGGATTCCTCCCTAATCATCAATCAAATTTCCGGCAAATGCAAAGTAAGAAGCGAGAGTTTAGCTCCATACCAGTCCTATCTCGAACAGCTGTCTCAACAAATAGAAGAGCTTCGCTATACATACCTCCCAAGAGAGGAGAACCAATTCGCCGATGCACTGGCAAAACTGGCCTCAATGATCCACATTCCAAGCAGCATGGCTGAAATGCCACTTACAAATGAAACCCGTCAAGAAGCAGCATATGTCCATGCTATTGACAACGTCGAGCAAGACGAAGATGAGCCTTGGTTTACAGACATTCAAAGGTATCTACAAAATTCAGAGTATCCCCCACACTTTTCAAGCAAGAATCAAAGGGCTCTACGATTACAATCAGCCAATTTCGTCATAGAAGGCGGCGTTATATACAAAAGGTCCCTTGGCGGTCCTAACCTCCGATGTGTTGACAAGCACGAAGCTCAAAGAGTCATGGACAACATACATGCAGGAGTCTGTGGCACCCGCATGAATGGGAAGATGCTAGCCCTCAAGATCATTAGGGCACGATACTATTGGACTACCCTCGAACGGGACTGCTACTTCTTTGTCAAGAAGTGTCCTACATGTCAGAAGTGTGCGAATCTGAAGCACATTCCTCCATCATTACTATACTCTCAATCATCACCGTGGCCATTCTCAGCCTGGGGTATCGACGTCATCGGCAAAGTCACTCCAACAGGAACCGGGGGTCATGAGTTCATACTGGTCGCCATCGACTATTTCACCAAATGGGTCGAGGCCAGATCATTCAAAGTATTGGGTTCCAAGAAAGTGGCCCAGTTCATACAAGAAAACATCATATGCAGATATGGCGTTCCTCAAGAGTTCATCAGTGACCAGGGAACCCATTTTCAAGGAGAGTGTGAAGATCTATTCACCGAGTACAAGATTCAACATCATCGCTCTTCACCTTATCGCTCACAAACCAATGGGACCGTCAAAGCAGCCAACAAGAATGTCAAGACCATCATCATGAAAATGACTACCAATTACAAGGACTGGCCCCAAAAGCTGCATTTCGCATTGTGGGGATATCGAACTTCAATTCGAACTTCAACTGGTGCAACTCCGTTCTCATTGGTCTATGGAATGGAAGAAGTACAACCTATTGAGCTGGAGATACCTTCTCTAAGGATAGTCCTCGAAAGCAAAATCCCAGAAGCTGCATGGGTACAAGCAAGATATGAAGAGCTAGTCATGCTCGATGAGCGTCGGCTTCAAGCCGCTCACCATGTATAAGTCTATCAGCGCCGAGTTGCCAGACATTTCAACAAAAGGGTCAGAACCCGAAACATCAAGGAAGGCGAGCTTGTCCTGAAAGCCCTTCGCAAAAGCACCATGGACCCAAGGGGAAAATTCAAACCCAACTGGGCAGGCCCATACATTGTCAAGAAGATCCTCTCAGGGGGAGCAGTCGAACTAACAGACATCGACGGAACAGAATTCAGATCTCTTACCAACCTCGATCAACTCAAGAAGTTCTATGTCTAAGTTCCATGTTCAAATTCAAGAAGTTCTATGTCCTGGCCCGACACTTGAAATAGGTAAATATCTTCAGCATCATCATCCCACACACCGCACACTTCTCTCTCGATTCGATCCATAGGGACCACAGCGAGTGGTGCACCTTGAGGCGTAATGTACACCGTAGGGTCGAAGTTCTCATTTTCTGGTTGGTCGAGAGAGATGTGACAAGAGCCGAGTGGGCTCTTGTTGTTGTTGGGTTTGCCAACGTTAGGGAGAGGTATCACTTCATCCTCTATCATGTCCTGGATTGTATTTTTTAGGTTCCAGCAGTTTTCGGTGTCATGCCCATTTCCCTAATAGAGATATGGTATGCGTACCATTAATTTGAATGTAATTGGTCTAATGCACCAAATTTGTTTTTCAATTCAAATATGGTCTGCGTACCATCAAATAGTTGTAATTAGTTTAATTATAGTCGATCCTGTTTGAAGAAAATGGAGCCTCCCACGGTGAAATTCAAGACGAATTTTCCAATCCATTTTCAAGACGGACTTTGAAATTGAAGCTTCAAGGTGAAGTTGGGCCATACTAGATCGCATTTATCTTATGCATGCTTTAAGTTATTTATTGCTTTTAAATATGTCTTAAATATGCATGAGATTGAAGCTTGATTATGTTGCATGATTAAGGATTTTAGTTCACTTAAAATCTAACCAACATAGTAAGAGCCTTAAGTTCCAAACTTTAAAAATTGAGTTAAAAGGTGCCATGCCAAAATAACACTTACTTGGATAACCTTTACATCAATCTAGTAATAGTTTTATGCTCAGCGAGGTGTTACTTATTGATCCTAAAGGGGTAAGGTACACAAATAATTGTGAGTACATGTTAGTTTTGGTGAAACTCAACGATATAAGTAAGGAGTCCTTTTATGTCGTGGCAAATTCAATAGGTTTACCTAATAAAGTTCTTAGACGTACCTATCAACCAAGAGTAGTTTCTAGACTATTAGCAAAAGGCTTTTGCTTACCTAAAATATTTTAGAATTGAGTCAAAATACATAATATGCTTAATTCTTCAATGGTTTTAGGGTCTTGGAATCATTTTATTCACACCTGCCGGAACACATAACTCGAATAAAATGCTAATAACTTGTTTAAATTGCATGAATGCTTTAATTTTCAAGTTATTACTCATGATAAATGTTTAGACTTTGCATGCTTCAATGTATGTTTTAATTATTGTTTATAATTAAATATCTTGCACTGCAATAAATCATTTTAGAAAGGTAACAGTTAATTTCCTCGATTGGTAGTGAATCCAAGAACGATTCATGCAAATGAGAGAAAATGAGCGATTTAAAATGTACGTTTCTTTTAGCGACTTTTATGGTTGTTTTCGAATATCAAAGTCGAATGGGAAACCGATTGGTGCTTGTGAATTCAAAATACAATGTAGTTTTGAGATCATAAATCATTGAGTTTAAACGCTCAGCTTTAACAATGGTTAACAACCTAATATCTTTGTCCATTTAAATTCTCGAATGAGTCTAATCCCTAGACATTCGAATAGATCGATGCTTAGAGAACTTTAGAAGCTTCTGGTAAGATCATCTAGTTGAAAAAGAATATTCAACATAAACAAAATGGTAAGAACTTTGTTGGAGTGACATTGGACATGTCTAACAAAGTATAAAAGTCAACACTAAAGAATTCAATTCTTAAGACTATAAGAAAGGGTACAAGAAATAGGAAAACAAGGAACAAGTGAAAGGAACTTACAATTCCATTTCTACCTAAAAGTTTATGTTTAAAGAGAAGTAACCTAGCAATCAAACTTCCTTGGTATCATATACCGCTTGAGGTTCTTACTTCGGTAATAACTCAAACAATGGAAGCTAGGCTACACTAATGGCCTACAAGTGGGAAATGAAGCATGGCAATGCTACATTAGTTGTAGGGTCATCTAGTTTGTTTTAAGTCCTTTCAAAAGCTGGAACTTAATGGCTATTTTGTTCCACAATCGGCATACCTAAATTTCTGTTTTCAAACACAGAAAGACTCACATTCAGAAGAACAAAAACAATGTTTGAATGAAATGGTCATTTACGGATAGAGTCAATGCTTGATTAAAACAAACAAATCTTTAACAATAAAACTTTATTAGGTTCAAATCAATCTCTTGATTTTAGTTCCACTAACCTTTAGCATTGTTGCTTAGACCATATCAACAAGTTAACATTCAAAAGCTCTATTTTGATGGACTTTTGAAAGTTGATTGATTTCTAGATCAATTTAAGACAACTAGTCTTACTTGTTGAAAGTAACCAAAGATATGAACTATTGTTAGAACGCCTAGACAATAGAGTTCAAAGCTAAAGAAAGATTTTATGACTTTATTATTTCACATGGATTTGAGTGAATATAGGTTTATTTACTCAAATGTGATATAAGTTGAATCTGTTTGACTAGTTCAAAGATTCAGAAGTATAAAATCCACTTGGCAAGAAATCATAAAGATCTAGGTTCGATCATGTTGTTGATTACTTATACCAAGAATGATCATCAATGATTGTGTGTTGTAATTTCACGATCTAGCTCCATAAGATATGGTGTATCTAAGTTGGAATGATCCAAATCAATTAGTACTTGATTCGATCAATGATGGATCATAAAGACTTTTCCTATAATTTCTAAACAAAATGCACAACTACCACCAAACTAAACCAAATTCGTCAAAGCTATTGAAAAGTAATTTCAGAATATCTTTTCATAATATATATCTAGAGAGTTGCCAAAATCAGTGGGAGCTTAGCGTTTGTTATTCAACAAACTAAGGCCCAAGTATAGATATATGTTTCATTGTGATTTATTCAAATGAGACACAAGGGAATTGTTTCTACCACGAATTTTTGAGAACATAATGTTTGTTTGCTTGAAATAATGTCCTTTTGGAGATTCCTTTCCAAAATGACAAGTGGGAGAAAATAGACCTCGAAAGTCTTCGAGGCGAACAACAAACATAAGGGGACATTCCGGAGGCTTTTCGAAGTTCTTTAAGAAAATCCGAACACGTATTCTTTAAGGACTTTAGAACTGGCTTTTAAAGAATAGACATCTCTTAGAAGACTTTACAAGTGCTTCAAGGAGAACAGAATATTCAATGGACTTTCAAGTGGCCATGGATATTCTATTGTTTGATATACCCAAGTAGGCATAGAGTTCAAATCACTGAAACTATGAGATTCTTCTATTAGATAGTGAAGAAACATAGAGATTAGGTCAATGAAACTATGCGATTCTTCTATTAGATAGTGAAGAAACCTACAACTTGTAGTCAAACTATTATCATGTAGAATAATGAGTTTGTGACTTGTAAGAAAGCTATGACGAAACCCAGATTCCCTAAAATGGTTAAAGGCCATATATAGACTCAAATGTTGTAGATGGTTAAAGGCCATAAAACATAACCAATGTTTTGATGACAAAATTGAAATTTTGTTGATTTGCAAGAATGGGTTAACACCTATTGGTTGCAAATTGGTTAATTTTAAGGATAAAAACCATCAAACATGGAATTGTGTTCACACACAAAGCTAGATTAGTTTCTAAAGGTTACAAGCAAAATTCACGGCGTGGATTGTGTTGAAACCTCATGCATAAACGTAATGCTCAAGTCTATAATTCAAGCAATGATTGCATATTGTAGACACCTACTTTTGTCCCCATTCCCGAAAGGGAAGGTTCGATGATGAAAACATAAATCTCCACTTGACAACGCATCTCCTATAAAATAACGAATCTCGATCACCCCTTTTCATTTCACCCGAAACCTGCTATTTATAGAAACCTGCTAAAAATAGTAACTGCCGTAATGGGTAGTTGTTAAAAGTGGCAAATCATAAAAGATAGAAACCTGTCAGAATTAGATGTTGCACTCCAACATAAATCCTAAATGAGATAAAAATTGCGAGAGAATCCTATTCCTAATATGATTCGAAAATAAGAGTCACGTATTAATTAAAATCCTAACGACCCTAGAGTTCGTAACGGGCCAAGATGCATTCCGTCACAAGGTTAATACGCGCTAAAAGACTCGATTAAGTCTCAAACACTTTGGATTCTAGGAATTCGAATCTGACTAAGAAAACAGCCCAGATCCTATTTTCAACGCCTGGCTCTGGGCGCCGAAATCTTCGGCGCCCAGGCCTGGGCGCTGAAATTACCTGGGACGTATTCTTTCCTAATTCCTCGTGGATTAGAGCTCTACAATTCTATCTTTCCACGAACTCTTTTCTATAAATATAGCCCAAGTTCGACGTGAAAAAAGGACAACGACACAATTATTATTCTGAGTATTGACTCTAAACCCCTAAGCCTAAGCCTCACGCTGCAAAACTGATCACGCGTTCTGTCGCAATCGATCCATAAATCGAACAGAACGTATCCTGTCCCATAATTTGAGATTCGTTAAATAAAAGGAGAAATAGCAAAGTCAAAGTGGTTAGTTTTCTGAGAACCGTGACGCACCTCTCAAGGGTGCGTCGTAATGTGTCCCTTTTCTATGATTTAATTGCTTTCCTCGCCCTTTTTATGAACTGTTACACTAACTAAATGTGATTGTTCGATCACGCCTAATAAATATGATATTTTTGGGAAATTGGATTATCATGCTAGGTCCTTAAAACAATCTAAATCAGATAATCGCGCTCGATCTAGTACTATATGTTGCATATTGTTAAAATCAACTCAGATTAGTTTAATAGTTAACACATGTCCCTTCAATTATTTATGCTGAGCTAGTAAGGATATCCTGCCTCTGGAGTTATCGAAGAGCGAGTACTCCTCTCGGTAGTTACAGTCCCCCGAACCCTCAATCTCTACCTTGCGGGTGTATCTTGAGAGATCCCCACACCAGGGATCACAAGGGAACCTACGGCCGTCGTGGTCAAACATAATTGCACTCCCTTTATGTCACGATAACCGGGTTTTGTCAGTTTTTCTCATTGTCGTTAAAAACTGAATGGCGACTCCTATATTACTAGTCAATTAGGTGTAAACTGACAGGAAATCCAATTACACTTGATTTGACAAAAAGAAACGTCACACCCACGAGGGACAAGGTCACGCATTAGCCTCGTGCTTTTTCGACCCCCTCACAGTGGCGACTCCACTGGGGATAGTGAAGGAAATACTCGTGCTCGTAGGTAATCAAAATAGCCGAAGGGTGAAACGATCCTACCCCGCGTTTATTTCCCCATCAAGTTGGGACGACCTGAAAATCAGCATATTAATGTGAACGGACAGAATCGCATAACGAATCTTGGCTCCCTTGATGTTTCATCTCGGGAGTTGGGACTAAGGATACCCATCGCCAACCGGGGGTGCATACGCTTCGAATATTGTCCACTCGGCACCTTCGCTAGTACTACACCCGTCCCAAACCCAATCGCTCGCCCACTAGGTCTTTCTCATTGGTGCATGCCCCCTTGGCTTACATCGTGATTGGCCTCTTGGGCGAAATTCCTCTGTTGAAGACACTACCTCGACCGGGGCATGTGTTGGATCTGCGATAGAAGCGGTACCAAGCCAGGCGCAAAAAACTACCCATAGAAGCCTATCATAAACTACATGACATATTATTATTGCCTTATGATGGAATGTTAGTTATGTGTAGCAAAATATGTGATTGTGTGTGACAAACAATGTTAGCCAACCAACGACCTTAAAAAATTGCCCAAACATTCATAAACCAATTTGCCAAAGATTTATACCGAAATACGTGTTCCGCAAACCCGAACGATCGCCACAAAAATAAGCGATGCTCGTGATGGCCTGTAACGAATCCCACAAACGCTACACAACGCATAAAGGACGTTATTGGGCAAGCACGCAAAATCGAAGTCGCATAAACAAAAGTAGACGCAAATAGAAAACAAGAACCAGCCAGGGACGCATTTTCAACGCCCCTGGCTGGGCGCCAGAATTTCTCACGCCCTACGCTGGGCGTTGAAGTTGCTGCTTGGCCTTCTGGTCAGGCGCAGCAGCCTCGGTGCCCGCGCAAAAGGAAAATACATAGCACAAAAAACCGTTCGTAAAAAAAATTGCTACGAGGGCGTAAGAAAAGCACTCGATTCTAGAAGCGACTTAAAAAAAAATAACTCTTTGTGTTGTTGTTAGGCCTACTACGACGACAATGCTCGGCACCAAAACCGAACATGCTAATAACTATGAATGTCACACGGGCAAGTGTTTCGAAAATCCAAAGAATGACCAAAAGAAAGAACTAAAAGTGTACCAACAAAAGAAATAGCGAAAAACCAATAGAGAGAGTCAAAGTCTAGACTAAGTAATGCTTGAAACTTTGGGGCCTAAACTTTAGCTTATCTTATGCATAGGACTGGTCCTGCCACTTGGTGCCGATCGGGAAATCAAAGGTTAGTACGTCTCGAAGATACATCGCCAACACCAGGTTTAGTGACTCCAAGCTCCGTCCGTCATCCCTCATTTCAAGGATCTCCGCTTCCCCAACCTCGATTCGCACCCTCAAACATGTCCATCGAAGAATTGCGAGACCAGATGGCTCAAATGACCCAACTCATGGGCCAACTGAAAATGGAAAACGAAGCCTTAGCGCTGCACAAGCCAAAAATGACCTCGATAACGAGAAGAGGATTGAAAAAATGGTCCTACAGCAAACCATGGGGAGCAAGTACTTCTCCCTCGATCCTGAACCTTTTCCTGGCAAACTACCAGAAAAGTTTAGTTCATCTGACTTACCAAAGTTTAAAGCCACGGACAATCCCCGTGATCATCTATTGAGCTTTGTGAATGCCATGAACTTGAAAGGCGTGGACAAGTCCATGTATTTACCTGCCTTTCCTTTGTCCTTGGAACCTGTGCCGCTCAAATGGTACTATCACCAGGACCCTAAGCTCTTCCCCACTTGGGAAGACTTTGTCAATGTCTTCATCAAGCAATACTCGTCGAACATGGATTTTCAAGTCACCATACGCGAGCTGGAAGTTCTCTTCCAAAAGAAAAATGAGGGTTTCACAACCTACTTTGCTAGATGGAGGGACCAGGCGGCCCAACTAATCAATAGGCCTCCCGAAACAGAATTGGTCCAAAAATTCATTGACAACCTGGACCCGGCTTACAGAAAACACCTTAGGTACCTGGGACTTGACACTTTCAAAAGAGTTTATGATGTGGGAATAAAGATCGAGGATGATCTCGCAAAAACAATACAAAGTAAACCAGCATACAAAAGCAACACCTACAACAGGGGCAACACATCCCAAGCCTAAGAAGTCCATGCCGTAGAGGAGACTCCCGCACGAAGAAGCCCTGGAAGATGGGTCCGAGACCGAAAGTTTGCCCCACTCGGGTCGACTTTGGTGCAAGCCTTCGAAAGACTAACCAATCAAGGAAAGTTGAGACCTATAGGCCCCACCCGTGACCCTCCTGTCAAGAGCAAATATTGGGTCGAAGGTACTTATTGCAAGTTCCATCAAGGAAATGGGCATGACACCGAAAACTGCTGGAACCTAAAAAATACAATCCAGGACATGATAGAGGTTGAAGTGATACCTCTCCCTAACGTTGGCAAACCCAACAACAACAAGAACCCACTCGGCTCTTGTCACATCTCTCTGGACCAACCAGAAAATGAGAACTTCGACCCTACGGTGTACATTACGCCTCAAGGTGCACCACTCGCTGTGGTCCCTATGGATCGAATCGAGAGAGAAGTGTGCGGTGTGTGGGATGATGATGCTGAAGATATTTACCTATCTCAAGTGTCGGGCCAGGACCTCTTTACTGAAACTTGGCCCGGGTATGCTCACATTGACACCGCCCCTCAGGAGCCCGAGGTCGACAACCTCACCCGATCCGGAAGGATATACCAACCGGATATTAGCCCACCTCCTATGGACGATATCCCAGTTAGGCAAACTCCTGAGAATGGACGGCACGCCACCATCGCAGAAGTTATCGAAAATCCTCTCTTGAAACAACTAAAAAGAACCAAAGCCGAAATTACCATCTGGGATCTCATGTGTACTTCAAAGGAACATCGCGAAAAGCTTATTCGCTCACTCGACCTCATCTCAGTACCAACAGATATCACACCTGACTCATTGGTTAACCACGTCACGAGAGATGCCGGAGAAAAGGCCATAGTTTTCACTGACAAAGACTTGCCCAAAGAGGGGGGTGCTCACAATAAAGCCCTCTATCTAGTAGTTGGATGCAAAGGACAAAACATCCCCCTAGCGCTCGTAGATAACGGTTCGGCGGTTAATGTTTGCCCATTGAGAACCGCCCATTGCTTGGGGCTAGGAAACTATGACTTCCAAACCTCCACGCAAGGGGTACGAGCTTATGATAACTCCCGAAGGCCTGTGTTGGGAAAAATCAACCTTACCATACAAACCGGGCCTGTGGCACGCACCACGGAGTTTCAAATAATCGACATCAAGCCCACTTTCAACCTCCTCTTGGGGCGACCTTGGCTCCATGACTTAGGAGGTGTGGCTTCTACCTTGCACCAAATGGTTAAACTAAACCATAACGGGGTAATACTAGAAATCCGCGCCCCTCCTCTCGACGTCAGTTGTACTATGGTTGGAACGGCCGAAACTGCAGACGACCTTTACGGGTTTCAAATGGAAGAAGCAATCCAATTCATCGAAGATTATGATCCAGCATTCCTAGACCCGCACGCATCCCAAGTCATCCCTAGAATGCTGTTAGCTCAAGGTTATTTCCCTGGAACCCCATTGGGCATAAGGAAGAAGGAATACACATTCCATCCTTTACCCAACAAATCTACTCCCTTTGGCTTAGGCTATGAACCAACGGAGGAAGATATTACTGACCGCCTGTCTGGGCTACGCCTTAACAAGGCCAAACAAACCACCCTCCTTCCCCCGTATCAAAGAACCCTTAACGGGATGTTCGTTCGGGAAGGAGAAGGACACCCATGCTGTGATTTCCCTGAACCCTTCGTTCAGGATGACTTGCTAAAACCAGGATTTGAAATCTTCCATGACTGCCACACCTTGGATGAGGCACCCCACCTCACCAAGACTAAAACAGCTGAAATATTGGACAACCAAGCTTTATGGACATTGATTAACGAATCGAGGCCTATGGAGGACGAGACTGTGATGACTACCCTAGCTTTACAAGATGAAGGTTTCGATCCAACCCAGTTAATCGCTCCTGCATCAACACTAGAAGAGATCGAGAACGGATGGGTGAAGACATATCAGTGGGTCAATGCAAAAGAAATAGAATTCAAGATGAGTACCGGTGAAGGACCAAAGTTTTACGAGACTAAACCCAAGGTTTGAGCCACATAGAGCACCTTAGTAAAAGCGCCTAGTAGTTCTTTAGATTGGTAGAAAAAATAATAAAGACTTTAGATGGTCCTAAGACCCCTTAGAACATAGGTCAATTTTATTTCAGTGTGTTTCCCTTACTTTCCAAATTAATAAAGGCGTAATATTTCTCCTAAAATTTTATTCTAACACCAAGTAAGCACCAAATGCACTTGTAAAATACAAAAATAAACAGGCAGCCCACTCTAGGCCCAATAAACGAGACCCACTCGGTCTTGAAATCGTGCCATGGGAACAAATTCCCGAAATCCACAAAATAAACCGTACCATCCCCTTCATATCCCCAAAACATAAAAGTCAACCAGTGTCATCATAAAAGTAAATCCATGCAACCCAAAGAAATCAAAGGAAATCAAAATCCAAAACAAATGCAAATGTTGCTTAAAAAGGGAATTAATAAAATGTAACCCCACCATACCATTCAAAAACGACACGCACCTCAAACCCACCCAAAAGCCTACACAAATATCTTCATAACTCCCGCACCCTAACTCCATTTTCAAAGCTATTTCGAGTCACGAATAGAAAAAATTAATCCGGACAAAAATGTGTCTCACACTAACAGTCAAAAAAGCCTCCGAAATAGCCTCAAAATCAATTTTTATACAAGTAAAAAGAAAAGCACTAAAACGAAAAAAAATGCAAGAACACGTGAAGCAAAGCGTCAAAAACGACCTCCAGAAATCATTTTCAGCGCCCAGGCCTGGGCGCCGAAATCTTTGACGCCCCAGCCTGGGCGTTGAAACTCTCTGCCTGCCTAAATTTTTTAGAAGTGCTCGTCATTTTATCCGCACATAACGGAAAAATAACGAACACTTGGGGGGTACAGCACGTATCCAAATAGGCTCACCAAAAAAATACAGCCATACAAAAAATAGTCGAATTTCATTTTTTACGCGACTTACGGCAAAAAAAAACGGCAGACGAAAATAATGATAATACTTCACTCATTTGATCGGTTAAGTAATATGCTTCCACCTCAGGGCATATCTATCAAAATCCTGCATCTTAGAATTTATTCTAGCTAGAACTACGCGCGACTTGATTCTGACAAGATACGTAGGCAATCCTTACCAAGGATTTGGTCCAATCAAAAAAAAAACATATTGCGCAAAAAGTGTTAGACATATAAAAATATAAAAAAGAGGAGAAACAAAAAATGAAAATGAAAAATAAAATACGCCTTTATTGAAAAATAATAAGAAGGAAAACAAAGTGCTAAGAAATGAAAAAACAAACACAACCGAAATAAATAAAGGGCACCTACACCCTAGCAAGAACTACACTAGTCTAGTTCTTCCGGATCATCAAATAAAGTCTTGTAGAGGGCAATGTTCGCAGGATCCACCCCCACAGTCTTCTGCGCTGCCCCTATATCAATCTCCATAAGAACCGGCTCCTGGACACTAACTTTCAAAGACGCCAAGGCTTCAGAAACATTCTCGGTTATTGCCCGCTCAGCCTCAAGGGCACAGACAATGGTGGGAGAAGAATTATTATCATCAACTAGACTAGCCACTGTTTCTACAGGCGGCTGAGCCTTCCTAACCCATACATTGTTCCGGCGACGATCTCCGCGAGAGCCTGCACTTCCTTTAACAACAGCAGGCCCCTTCATGCTAGGCACCTTTTTAGGTCTAGAACTGGAACGGGGAGGAACTTCCTTTCGCTTTCGATCAGGACGAGCTTTCACAGTCTTAATACCATGGGTGCGAGGATTGGCAGAATCACGGCCCTCATATCTGACCCGAATGCGAGGTATCAAAAGCTCAGTCGGCTCCCCATTTCGAGCCTCGGTCCTCACAGCCTTATCATCGGAGCTCATCCACAACTTGTAGTTTTCAGAAAGACCCACAAAGCCATTTGTAGCTACGGCCCAACGCGGGAGACCATCATATTACTTAGCCCACGCTTGAACCCGTGCTTGTGAAAAGGCCTCTACTTTAGGTGGTACCGTATCAGAAAAGGGGATAGTCTGCCTTAAACCGTATTGACGCATGACTCGGTAAGGGAAAATATAAATGGGCTGAGATAGCCCCAACAAGGAAACATAAACCGATACATCAGAACCCCCCGTCATAGTAGTCAAACCCCACCACGGTACCACCCACTTAATAGAACAGATACCATGAGTAAAAAAGGAGGCCCACTCGGCCTCGTCCTGGCCTCGGTGCAAATATTTTCGGTTACCCAAGGCTATAGGGCGATATTGTTTAGGATCGGCAGGAGTTTCCAAGAGCCTAAGCCGTTCCACGAGCCAAATCTGCAAAAAACGGGTACGATCAAAAAAAAAAAAAATGGTTCCTTGGGGGCAGTTTCAACGCCCAGGACCAGGCGCCGAAAATTCTAGCGCCCAGCCCTGGGCGCTGAAACTCAGCCCCAAGGTAGGACGAATAAAAAATATATATGCAAAAAAACGTATATGTGCGCAAAGAAAAAAATCGATTACCTGCACTAATAGGGGGCTTCCCTTAAAATATTCAGATTTGGCATCCTTCTTCAACCATCCGCACTCAGCAAAGTCTCGGCAACAACCAACGGCATAATAGAATAGCAACTTTCCATCTGGATAATCAAGGGGATCAACCTTATGTCACCGAACTCACCATTGTTATTCGACAGCAAATAATGATTCAACAAGCAAAATACAAGGGCTCGAATATTCAATTTCTGTTCGGTCATATTCTTACTAGGCCTAAAGTGATGTTTTACAAGTTTTGCCAAATTAACCTCATCACCTACAACAATTTCAGCAAGCATGTTAGCATCTAGTCCTAGGAAAGCCCCTATGGCTGTTTTACCCTCTTCAATAGTGCCGGGAGTGGCAGGGGTAGCATTAGTAGGATAACCAAGGATCGCAGCGAATTCATCTGGCAAAGGACATATTTCGTTGCCCCGAAAGACAAAAACATGATGATCGGAATCCCAAAAGCTTAGGGCTGCATGCAGAAAATTATAGTCAATATTAATTTGTTGTAAGCCTAAAAGTGCCTCTAAGTGGTATTCTTTTCACAAAGCCTTTTCTGTAGGAGTAAGAGCCTGTAGCCAACGCCTAACAGCCCGTTGGAGTTAGAAAGTAGGAATCGACATGGTGAAAGCGATGAGTAACTAAAACACAGCAAAGAAAGAAGGAAATTGAGAGTGATGGAAAATAGGGACGTATCTAGCCCCTATATATAGCTGAATGCATCAAGTGACATCCTGATCCCATTCGGAAACGCGTTAAGAAATCCGAAAGTCAAAATTCGCCAGGAAAGGACTTTCAGCGCCCGAAGCTGGGCGCCGAAATAATTAACGCCCAGCCTTGGGCGCCGAAAATGCAGCCCAAGGCCCAAATTTCACAAAACGCGGAACAGGAAAAGACTTAAAACCGTGTTGCTATGCACGAGACCCCATTGCAATTAAGATCAAGCCCAAAAGCACCTTTAAGCTCCCAACTAGCAAAAATGAATGGTAAAACTTGGTCAAAACTTAGACTTGTCTCAAGGAACATATATGTACACTTTTCAAAACAAATATGAAATATCAAGGTCATTCTTCGAAACACAAAAAAATGTTGTTAAGTCGTTGGTTTCTCAAATAAAAAATGTTTGTCTGTCAAAAGATTAATCCGGGCCAAGCTAAACCGGATGATATTAAACCTTGTCGCCCGAACACTGAAGTCGCACCCCACGACTTCGCCAAAATAGCACACCACTATGAAAGGTCGCTCGCACATACGAGCACGACCCCAAACATGATTAAAAGACGTTATGAAATATGCAAAAAATGACCAACCAAGCCCGAGTGCTTGGGGGCTCGCGAAAAGTATACTCCAACAAAGAGTGCGCAATCGAAATCACATTCCCGGACTACGCTATACGCCGTCCCATGTTTGGATGATCTCAAAAGAACAGGTTCGACCTCAGAAAACGGTCGTCATTGACACTTGTACATAGTCCTCTGATCAAAGACCAAGTAGTGGCAAAAATCGAGCCGTAAAGACTAGCTCAAAACCACGAAAGCAGACGGTCGCAAGACAAAGGTCCGTCTAAACCCGTTGTCAACCCACGTTCAGGTCACAACTAAATTCGAGCATCCCTCGAAAGAATTCGCTCTTGCAAGAATGAACAAAAGAAATTCTCAAAAAAGAAATCACGATGAAAAAATAGGAAACTTGCCCATCTCAGTTGGCAAGATCATGTCACGAACCACGCGAGTTCCAAAACGAAAAACGAATTCAGGGACGTCCACCCTCAGCGGACAGGGTTTGCCCACCCTCAGCGGGCGGGGTCTGCGTCACTAGCCGTGCAGATCCTCAGTTTTCGAAAAATAGAGTCTTCAAAAAACAAAATGAAACAGGCTCGCCATCTTCAGCCGGCGGGGTCTACGGCGCAAACCACGTAGGTCCTTATTTTCAAATTTCAAAAATAGATTCGTCCACTTCTATCGGACGGGGTGTCCACCCATAGCGGACAGGTTCGCCATCTCTAGCCGGCGGGATCTACGTCACAAACCGCGTAGGTCCTTATTTTCAAATTTCAAAAATAGATTCGTCCACTTCTATCGGACGGGGTGTCCACCCTTAGCGGACAGGCTCGCCATCTTTAGCCGACGGGGTCTGCGTCACTAACCGCGCAGGTCCTTAGTCGCTGCAGCGATAACTTTTTCTGGTTTTCCGTTTTTCCAAAAAAAGAACGATGTGAGTAGCTTTCCCTTTTTCCAAAGATTGGTTTTCCGTTTTTTCCAAAAAAGAACGATGTGCTGGATTTTCCTTCGTTTTACGTCCCATAAAAACAAGGGGGTTTTCTCGTTTAGCTAACCCTGAAAATGAGAATCTTTAAAAACATTTTTACCTCGTGATTAGGCTTGGCCAGGCCCAATTACACTTTATAGCTTTGATTTCGAAAACATTTGTAGCTACTCCCAATGACAAAGTGAGGGAGTTTCTACGCACCTTTAGATCCTTCCAATGACAAAGTGAGGAAGTTTCTATACTATCCGTTGATAAATCCCAATGACAAGTGAGGGATATGTCGACACTTCAAGTGATGACCCTTAAGTCAAATGTTATCACTCGGGGGCTCGTGAGACCCTCGCCAAAACAGGTCACCATGGCTTGTGCGACACACTCCGTCTAATACTTTGACCATCGTCTTACTCCAAGACTCAGTCAAAGTGGGGGCTAACTGTAGACACCTACTTTTGTCCCCATTCCCGAAAGGGAAGGTTCGATGATGAAAACATAAATCTCCACTTGACAATGCATCTCCTATAAAATAACGAATCTCGATCACCCCTTTTCATTTCACCCGAAACCTGCTCTTTATAGAAACATGTTATTTATGGAAACCT
The DNA here is from genome assembly GCF_020520425.1 of Spinacia oleracea. NCBI lineage: Eukaryota > Viridiplantae > Streptophyta > Magnoliopsida > Caryophyllales > Amaranthaceae > Spinacia > Spinacia oleracea. The sequence goes on along the minus strand of NC_079492.1, from coordinate 86,817,371 downwards.
GCTAAAAATAGTAACTGCCGTAATGGGTAGTTGTTAAAAGTGGCAAGTCATAAAAGATAGAAACCTGTCAGAATTAGGTGTTGCACTCCAACATAAATCCTAAATGAGATAGAAATTGCGAGAGAATCCTATTCCTAATATGATTCAAAAATAAGAGTCACGTATTAATTAAAATCCTAACGAGCCTAGAGTTCGTAACGGGCCCAGACGCATTCCGTCACAAGGTTAATACGCGCTAAAAGACTCGATTAAGTCTCAAACACTTCGGATTCTAGGAATCCGAATCTGACTAAGAAAACAGTCCAGATCCTATTTTCAACGCCTGGCTCTGGGCGCCGAAATCTTCGGCGCCCTGATGAGCGGCATTTATGTCGCTCTTAACTTAGGATTTTAGTTCATTTTATTAGCCTTTTATTATTATTTTTGCTTAGTTTTATCGTTTTTAGTTCGTTTATTGCATTTTTGCATTTATCGTAACATTTTCTCGTCTTGCGCATATTTTAGTCGTTTTTGCTCTAAACGTGCCTTTTGTGCGCATTCTTATTGGGTAAGGTTCGTTTTGAGTATTAACGTATTATTAATGTGTCATTATACTTGTCGACGAGTTATATGTTTTACGATTTGTAAAAATGTTAAACGAATTAATAATAATGTTTTCGATTTTTAATAACATGTATTGCGATTTTCTTATTTGCTATCGACTCTTTGCTTGTGCAGCGACGAAGCAAGCCATGAGCTTATGCAAGGATCCGTAATGTGCAGCAAGGCAGCCACTAGGTTGCTGCCCACAAGTGCATACGAACAGCCAGCAATGCGCCACAACAGTCAGCAACACGAGCACAAAAAAACAGCCATGTACTCGTGTTCTTGCAGCAGCCCCTTGGGCTCGTTTTCATCACCTTGATAGTGCCTTGATAGCAGCATCAAGAGCAACCATTGTAGCAGCTACAGCCCTGCAGACATACACCATTACAGCAGCCAAACACGAGCAAGAACAGCTGCTAAACATCGAGCAAACAACAGCCATAGCTGCTGTACTTACGCGCACTTTCAAGCTCTTGTTCGTGGCTTTACAGCAGCTATTTAAGCTCACCAACTAGCTCCTTTGCATTGCCTTGGAAGAAGTCTTGTAGCTGCATGATAACAGCAGCAAATAGCAAGAAGAACAACAGCAAATAGCAAGAAGAATAGCAGCCACAACAACTCGCAAACAGCAAGTGCAGTAGCTGTGCGACCACACAGATTTAGCATGTGTGCGCACACTGCTGTGCGACCACACAAATCTGCAAATATGGATCAGGAACTCAGTGGTGTTTTGTGCGAACGCACGGCTCCGTTCGTGCGAACACACGGTTACGCGGGGCTGCTATAAATACGAGAAATCGCATAGGCTTAGTGAGGCTTAATTAGATTTTCATTACGCAATTCTTAGAATTCTCTCTCTAGAATTAGTTTAGGGCTTAGATTAGAGATTAGGATTAAGGATTCTTAGCCTCAAATTCTTGATTCTAAATTCAATTCAATCATCATATTCAGATTTCCTTTTCTCTTTGCTTTGAGTTTTGTTCTTCAATTTTATGCTTCAAGTTTGATGCAATTTCTTCATTCCAAGGTATAATTCTAATTCTTCTTTTGATTTTGTTCTTCAATTCTTTAATTGCTTTGTTAATTTCTTTCATGCTTTGATTTTATGCTTGAATTCTAGAATTAGTTTGATATTTTGAATTTGCTTGATTTTTCCCCAATTTTTGTAGTTTGAATTTTCTGATTTTCTTTGTTTCAATTAGCTTCATTAATTCAATTAGTTTCATGATTAGGATTAATATTAGTTTAATGTTGATGTTAATCATGCTAATTGAGTAGTTTAGTCTAGAGGTTAGGGATGAAGCTTTGGGATTGAATTTGGAGAAGTTTTGGGGAAATTCATGATTGATGTTGTGATTAAATGTGATTTAGTGATAGGATTTCCATGACTAGTTGAGTAGTAGTCGCGAATGCTATTCGATTGGATTAGATTGAAATGTATGATTAGGTTTGGCAAGACATTGTGAGCCTAATTGTGCAAGTGAATGATAGTTCCTATTATATGCTAGTTAGTTTAATCTAGGATTAGGCGAAAGCTCTTCCGTGGATTAGACGCTTAGCGTTCCCTATCCGAGAGGTGGCGGGTTCGTCATTAGTTTTCATTCCCCTACTTGCTATGTCTTTGCATATTCATGATTATTTGGACCTTGTGCTTCCTTTGATTCGATTTCCATAGCCGATTCCCGAATCCTCTAGAGTTTCTTTATTTGTTTGCATTTCTAGCTTTGATTAGATTAATTCAAAAACTCAAATTCCATCCGAACTAGCTTGTGAACGCATAGATTGATAAGTCAAACATATCCATTCCTATGGGACGATCCCTATACTTGCCGCGATAGTCAATATAGCCGGTAGTTTAGGTGTTTTATAAATTTTGTTTGATTAGGTTGTTTTCTATCAACGACGGAAAATACGCCTATCACGCCCAGGCCTGGGCGCTGAAATTACCTGGGACGTATTCTTTCCTAATTCCTCGTGGATTAGAGCTCTACAATTCTATCTTTCCACAAACTCTTTTCTATAAATATAGCCCAAGTTCGACGTGAAAAAAGGACAACGACACAATTATTATTCTGAGTATTGACTCTAAACCCCTAAGCCTAAGCCTCACGCTGCAAAACTGATCACGCGTTCTGTCGCAATCGATCCATAAATCGAACAGAACGTATCCTGTCCCATAATTTGAGATTCGTTAAATAAAAGGAGAAATAGCAAAGTCAAAGTGGTTAGTTTTCTGAGAACCGTGACGCACCTCTCAAGGGTGCGTCGTAATGTGTCCCTTTTCTATGATTTAATTGCTTTCCTCGCCCTTTTTATGAACTGTTACACTAACTAAATCTGATTGTTCGATCACGCCTAATAAATATGATATTTTTGGGAAATTGGATTATCATGCTAGGTCCCTTAAAACAATCTAAATCAGATAATCGCGCTCGATCTAGTACTATATGTTGCATATTGTTAAAATCAACTCAAATTAGTTTAATAGTTAACACATGTCCCTTCAATTATTTATGCTGAGCTAGTAAGGATATCCTGCCTCTGGAGTTATCGAAGAGCAAGTACTCCTCTCGGTAGTTACAGTCCCCCGAACCCTCAATCTCTACCTTGCGGGTGTATGTTGAGAGATCCCCACACCAGGGATCACAAGGGAACCTACGGCCGTCGTGGTCAAACATAATTGCACTCCCTTTATGTCACGATAACCGGGTTTTGTCAGTTTTTCTCATTGTCGTTAAAAACTGAATGGCGACTCCTATATTACTAGTCAATTGGGTGTAAACTCATAGGAAATCCAATTACACTTGATTTGACAAAAAGAAACGTCACACCCACGAGGGACAAGGTCACGCATTCGCCTCGTGCTTTTTCGACCCCCTCACACATATTGGTACATATGGCAATTGGATGACAAAACATCTTCCTCAGTCAAATGTTGGAAGAAACTATGTACATGGCATGTCATAGGATTTGTGGATCCAAATAAATACTTGAAAACAAAAGCTAGCTTATGAAATCTAAGTACAGATTTAAGCAAGCAATTGGGAATTGGAATTGTATTTTAGTGAAGCTAATAAGTATTTTAGTTTCATAAAATGTACATAATTCTTATAGATATATAAGAAGTTTAGTGGGAGTATATAAAAACTTAATTGGTCCTATGTGTATCACACACATATCTCTCTATTGTGAAATAACATTCAAATGCTAATGACTTAGATTTGAAATTATTCATCAATGATGGACCATGGCGAAACTTAGTACATACTGGGTATTAAGATCTATTTACAAAGATCTTATGATATTTTTTTGGATTAAGTAAATGGTATTTACTAAATCAAACACGAAAGACTCCATTGGAGATATTCGACCCATATGAATAAATCCAAGTAAAAGATGTTTGAACTATGTATAAGCATTTACTAAGTTAAACATCAAAGGATGTAAGTAAGATTCTTAACCTATATTATATGACAAAGAATTTAGCTGGATTTAGTATCTACTGAAACTAGAATGAGCTAAAGTTACATGAATAGAATTCAATTGGGAATTATTCTACAAAAGAATTTATCATGTATGATATAATATGAGGATCGCCAAAAACTTATCGTATGACTTTAGGCATGACGAACATATACCAATCTCTATTGATCTAAGTAAAGATCAACTAGATTGAAATCAAGAAAACTTATGGTATTTGAAAAGTTACATAAGATTAGTTCTTGATTCAAGGAAATAAAGATATGCTAAATATTGATGCTACACACATAAACACTGGTAAAGGATCAAGCAAGATCCCTTTGGAGTTAACCATTGGCAAGGACGAGCTATAGAGCATCGTGTTTTGAAATGGCAACATGGATTGGAGACCATGAGTTGTTGCGTGGGAAAATAAATATTAATTTCTATGTTCTAAGATACAGCTGGAAAGTCTACCACATATCTGTGAACTGCTTGGATAAGTAAATCCAACCAAAGCATCACTAGCAACCTAAACAGTTGAAGTAGAAGTACTTATTTCCTAAGAAGCAATAAAACAAGAGTTTTTTGTATTAATGAGTTCTTCATTGAACTTAGGTAGATCACATGTCTGCTGACTTGATGATTCTTCATTGAAAAATGCGTAGAACCACTCTTGTAGCTGGACAGACTAGATCATAAAATAAACATACTCAGAAGATCTTATCATCATATCTCGAAGAACATTCGAGAAAAGGATATCAAGATTGGCAAAGCATGATAACTAAACCTATGCAACAAGTGAGAAGCAACACTCACTTGTAGCACTGGAAATCGAGCATAGCTTTGAATTCCATGAATTGTTTTAAAGATGGGTTCGAGGCCCATGGTTGTAGAACATTGAGGTTGAACATTTATCATATATGAAATGTGTTTTCATATTCCATTTAATCTTGGTTTAGTATTAAATGATGAGTCCCTTCAATTTGACGATATATTCAAGATAGACTGTTAGGACCAGTCCTGTGACTAAGAAATGTATATCAAGTGAACTTGAATGTCAAAAGTTGAAAATGGTCCCTGGTCGGAGTTTTCTATAAAGATGGACGCATAGAAAACGTTAGACGACTAGAATGCAAGATGACTAGTAGTTCTGTTTCTTGAACTATGTGGACATGGCAATGTCATAATCATTTGCATAGATACTTACTTTGGGAAGACTAGTATCGGACAGACCTATGAAACTTTATTGTAAGAGATGAAAATCTGTCATAAGTAAATTTCATTGAAATTATTAGACACTAAATCCTCAATACTTGAGTGATTTGAGATTACTTGTTTGAGAACTGCTTACTTTGACGTTGACCAACCGTCGCACCGTAAAAGGAGGCTATAAAGGCAACGCTCAGGTAATTACCTATCAAACGAAGTCTAATCTCAAGATCGCAAGATTGGGATTGTCCTCCCATAAATCGGGATGAGATGCTAAAAGTTGTACAAGGCCACTCGGAGAGCTAGAAACTGTAAAATGCATGGCCGTGCTCAGACGAATCATAGACTATGATTATCTGTTTATTTGATCAGTTGAACTCTGAAACCGAGAAACACCTCTAGACATAATAAGGATGACAACTCTTACCTTATGTTCAAGAGCAAGCATCGAGCGACAAAGGAATTAGGAAATGCACACTTGTCCCTAAGGACAAGTGGGAGACTGAAGGAAATAATGCCCTTGGTCCAAGTATGCATTTAATGTTAAATCTAATAAATGCGGTTCAGTATTAATTAACAAGTTAATAATTCAGTGAGATCAAGTGAGCTGAATGCCTAGCTAGAGGCCGCTTCAGTTCAAGTGGAATTAATGATATTAATCCACAGCTTACTCTTGACTGAACCCGTAGGGTTACACAAATAGTACGTAAACGGATCAAGTATTTAATGGAATTAAATACTCCATCTATGGATATTCGGAATCGACGGATCTTGGGTTCAGTGGGAGCTGAGATCGTCAAAGGAAGGAAATGAATACTCCGTAAACGATGATATTTCCGGAAACGGAAATATGGATCGTATCGGAAATATAAATATTATCCAAATCGTAAATGTTACCGGAAACGGAAACATGGTACGTATCGGAAAATATTATCGGAAATGGAAATATTGCCGGAATCGGAAATATTACCGGAAACGGAAATATTGTCAGAATCGGAAATATTATCGGAATCGGAAAATAATTCCGGAAACGGAAATATTAAATATTTGTTCGAAACGGAAATTAATTCCGGAATCGAAAATATTAAATATTGTTCGTATCGGAAATGAATTCCGGAATCGGGAATTTAATCGGAAGCACGTCGTACGAATTAGCATCGGACGAGACTTGCTAGACGAAGGCCCAACACGAAGCCAGGCCTACACCCAGCAAGCCAAAGCGCCCAAACACACGCTGCCAAGCCACGCCAAGCCCAGCGCAAGGCCAGGCCCAGCAATGGCCTTGGCGCGCGCGGAACTGCGACATGGGCTGCGACGAGTGGGCTGGCGCTGTGCGTGGGCCGTAAGGCCTGCGTGCGGTGCTAGCGTATCACTCGAAGTGTGTTACTCGAATCCTAAGGCTACCGGGATTCGTCATGTGATTAAATCTAATCCTAAAAGATTTAGTTTATTTAATTAGAGTCCTAGTAGGATTATAATTAAATAAATTAGTATCCTAATAGGATTCCAAGTCCTTTTCCATAACTCTATAAATAGGTGCCTAGGGTCACAATTTATGACAAAATTTCAAGTATTCAAACAATAAAAAGCTAAGATTTTTAAGTAGAAATATCAGCCATATTCATGCCCTATTAGCCGAAAATATATAGTACCTTAAGGGCGATTCTAGTTAGTCAATCTTAAGGAGGATCCGGACGTGCTGTGGTCTATCTACGGAGGGACGACACTTGGAGTCCTAAAGACTTGTTCGGTTCGGGCGCAGCTAGGGAGGGCACGTTACAAAGTGTATGCATCTGAATTATGCTAAATGATTATGTGTTAATAATATGTTTCCTGGCTTTATGGTTTTTCCACATGATTTATGTTTATTCATATGTATCATAACCTAACAGAATTTCCAGTATACAAGTTTCAAGATCAAGTGAGGTACCTCTCTGTTCCGGCCAGAAAGCTTCCGGGTCAGCTTGGCGCACTGCCTCTTCCAAGAATCAAGCAAGAGCATCCAGCGACGAACTCTCACCCGAGGCGCCTGCATACAAAGTTCAAGATCAATTTTCCCATACAAAGTTACAAACAAGTTTCAAGAATGCAACAGTACTTACAGGGGCGTAATGCTCAGGTACAACATCATATGATTTCCGGTGCGGAGGAGAAGCCCAAGGAATGGTCTCCACCACCTCTTACCCCGTCCGAGTTCTCATAGCGGAGGATCCTATCAGCATGAGGAATGTCCTCAGGATCAACCTCCTCCTCCTACATACAATCATACAATCATGCAATCAATACAAGAATACAAGAATACAAGAATACAAGATACAAGATTCAAAAGCTCACCGGCAGTACGAAGCGTACTGGTGGGGCCAACCTCCTTAGGAAGTCATCATAGCTACCCTTCCTGTGTACAAACTCCCTCCAAGAGCGGCAAACAGCCTCGCCCCTAGCCTCCGCATAGAGTCGGACAAGATCTTCATCCAGAGCCAGCATGGACTCCGGTGGATCCTTGGGGACAAGCCTATCCCCTGAATGGTGTTGAAGGGACACTCGCTCCCCCAGATACCACATATGGCGGTACACCCCTGGAAGCAAAACCCGCCGCCCAGACAGGAAATGGGCACGAGCAGCCGAGACAGGTACAACCGCGTTGGCAAAAGGACGCCATACCACCTGCAAAGCAAACAATTCAGGCAACAGTACAAATACAAATACAAGAAAGCAAAACAGTACAAAAGATTACATCTTCAGCGGATAGAACTCTCCAAGCCCTGCGAGAAGCCGCCAGAGACGCGCCAACGCGCACCGCTCCTATCCAAGAGGCAGCATACAGGTAAGCCACATCTCTAGTACGCTCCAGCGCCAAAGTCAGAAAGTGCTCATAGATCCAAATCTTTCAAGGAACAAGCAAAACATCAGTCAAGTTCAAAATACAAACATATAAGTACAAAGTACAAGGAGTCTCAAATACCTCCAGCACGCTCCATAGAGCAGCCATGCTCGGGTCATTCCCCAGTGCAGTCCGGGAGGCCCGCTTCATCTCGTACAAAAGATGGTTGTATGCCAAGCCACCCCAGTTATAGCTCGAAACAGCTCCCAAGTCCCGCATAGAGGACAAGCATTTGATGTGCACCCGACTATTCCTACTCGGGGCCATCACTCTGCTCACCAAGGCTAGGAGGAAGATCCTAACCCTCTGCTCCGCGGACACACCCCCACCGCAGATAGCCTCCACAATCACCTTCACAGAAGCGTGAGCGTCATCATCAAACAAGTCAACAATAGGGCCGAGCAAGTCTCTGGCAGCGGTCGAGCCCCTTGTCAGCTCAGAATCAAAGGTCACATTCCTCTCAGAAAAAGGAAGACCTGTAATCATAGCAAATTCAAGAGGGGTGATAGTAATCTCCCCCCATGCCATGTGGAAAGTGTTGGTGGTATCCCACCACCGCTCTAACAAAGCCCACAAACGGTTTTTAATCCCCGTTCTCCTAGGAGAACCTCCCATGGTGCGCCAGAAATCGGCCAGGCCCATCTGCGACCAAATCTCCATAGCCTCCGCATCAGCACGAAGAGCTTTAAAGGCCCTCTGAACCTCCACCAAGGACCAGTAAGTACGGAACGGCTTTCCATCGGCCTACAGGTGAACGAGTTAGCTCAAGACCTATACAATTACAAAGTACAAACCCAAAACACAGTACAAGACTCACCATGCCAGCGCGAGGCCGCTGAGATAAGTGCCAATCCGGCCGAAACACCAGGTCGGAAGGGATCCAACCAGTACTAGGGAAAGCGGGCGCATCTCGGGGAACCATATCCCCACCTGGCGCATTTATTGCAGCCGCTTCGTCATCCAAAGCGTCTTCCTCGGCAGCTCGAACCACAGATGATTCAGCGAGTTTCCTCCGAGTGTGACGAGGCATACTAAATCAAGTAGCATACAAAGTGTCAAAATTCTAAACTGGGGGCTATCCTATGCTGGCCTATACAAAGTCAAAAGATTCGAAACAACAATCCCCAGTGGACCTCTAGTTCAAGATGCATATTCCTACACCAACGCCTAGGCTACCCACGCCGAAGAAGGTATTCAAATTCCTACACCAACGCCTAGGCTACCCACGCTGAAGCAGGTATACAAGTTCTACATCAACTCCTAGGCTATCCATGCCGAAGCAGATACAAGTTCAAAAAAAATCAAAAGTACAAGTTCCAACAGTTCAAGTTCAAGTGGCTATCAAACAGTTTTCTACAAGATTCAAGAAGCTTAAGCATACGAGCATCATTTCAAAGTACGAGAAAATCAAAACTACATGCAATCCTAGAGTTATTTCATAAGCAAAAACGTGAAAAAGTTACATGGACGAGGCAAGAACAAGACCAAGGGAAGAGCCTAATCGACCTTTGAGAGAGAAAAGAACAAAGAATTCAAGAGAATGTGCCTCAAAACGGCATAACAAGGGGAGATTTTATAGCTCAGCCCCGCGCCAGGCATCGACCCAGCACACAGCGCTACCCTGCTGCATGCGCGAATCTGCAGCGCGCGCGGTCTCCCGTGCTGATTGCACGTCCTTTACTGCTACGGTCTTCCGCACCAAGCATCAAACGTCGCATCGAGCCATCCATCAAAAATACGGGTATACACCTGTATCTCCAAGTGCAAACATATTAATATTTCAAGAATACAAAGTCCAAAAAATGCGACGACTCAGGCGCCCAACTCCCAACGGACCCAAGCTCCGGGAAAGTCAGTCGAAATTCCAAATTTTAAGGGCCAGCAAAAAGCTCTTATCCCCAGCAAAGCACATCCCCAACGGATTAACTCCAGGTATTCAAAAATTCAAGATTCAAAATTTTCGATGCCAAGCTCCGTCCTGAACTGAAGGCGGAAAAATACAAGTACAAACCGGAGTCATCAACAACCGCATCGACGTAGACTCTATCCTTTTTTCTAACGCCTGTTTTATGCAGGTACCGGCGTACAAAGAGTGGTCTCGATTGCAGAACATCTTGATCATTCTCCGTCCCTTTCGAAATACTTTGACTTGCGCTTTCCTAACCGAACGCTCAGTCAAAGTGGGGCCTTCTGTAGACACCTAATTTGTGTCTCCCCTTTGGGATGATGACGATACCATTATCCTTGTTAGGTGATTGGAATAACTCCAGGCAGAAATCCCAATTGCTAAGAATGCTTCCAAAGTTCAAGATCCAAAATCCAACCCCCGAGACCGTTCCCCTTTCGGTTCTCGGTACAAAATACAACTTTCCAAATTCAATTTCAAAATCCAAGTACAATATCATCTAGTAGACCATCCCATTGGTCTTACTAGGCCTTTTCCACTCAAAATCATATAAGGAAAGTCAAATTCGGGCGCCGACCCACAAAATCGAGCATGCCAGGCCCCGTCCCGTAAAACCGGAATTCAAAAACCCGAGAAAGGCTTGTTTTTAGACGATAAACGATGCCTTAACCTCCAAGAAAATACAAAACGCCAAACCTAGTACTATTCGTACAACAGGTACAATGCTACAAGACGAAACAAGGACGATTCCTCGTCCTTGCCTTGGCGGCATTCAAGCCACGTCTGCAGCGCACTGCGCTGGCCTGGCGCCCTGCGCTGGCGTGTGCTGGCGTTTTGCACCATTCCCTCCTATAAATACCCCTCATTTCCATCGAAAAAAGGGGGATCACAACAATACGACGTCGTAATTTCGACATTACGCCTCAAAATACAACTCAAAACTCCTCAAAAACACATACAAAATTCCTAAAATCCAAAGCAATTGGGAGCTCTTGCCTAAATCTAACTAGGTAAATCCGAATCCCATTCTAATCTACTATGTTGCTTTGATTTCTAAATGATTAGCAAGTTGGTGTTTTTAATCAATAAAAAACACCACTTGCAACAATCACACATGTTTTCCAAAAATACAAACTTTTTCAAAATACAAAATACGATTTTCAAAGATTCAAGGATGTCCAAGTTGTTTACAATCATCTCTTGGGCTAGAATCACCATCAAACATGGGGTAATCAAAGATAAACACCTTTTAACATTTAAAGGTTTAGTCTTTAAGATTCAAAACTCCATTTTCAATATACAAGTTCAAGTCTTCAATTTTCAAAGATCTTGCCATGTTTAGGGTTATTCATAGTTATTTCCCTAAACTAGGATCATTTCAAGTTCAAATTTCAATCATTCCAAGTTCAAATTTCAATCATTTCAAGTTCAAACATTTCAATATTCAAGCTTTCAATTTCAAGTTTAATATGCAAAATCTAGGATATTTGGGTTGAGCAACCTCTCCCAAGTTGAGATTTTTGGCTTTGAATTCGTGTCAGGCGCACTTATTTTTAAGGAGCCGCTTGGCGTTCGAATCTCATGTGCCCAAGTACAAATTTAAATTATGCACCTTTCAATATTGCAATTTCAATATCGCACCTTTCAATATCGCACTTTCAATATCGCACTTTCAATATCGCAATTTCAATACCGCAATTTCAATACCGCAATTTCAATTCCACACTTTCAATTCCGCATATTTACTTGCCTAGTCCATTTCTAGGCAATGTGAACCTACTCCCTAGTCCTTTTCTAGGGGGTCTTGTATTTACTAATTCCGCACTTTATTTAGTATTGTGATGTTGCTTTATGTGCTTTATCGCTTTCATCACCAACATGCTAAATACAACAAAATACAAAGGTTACATCACGCTTAACGAAGATATTTTTAGACAAACCGGCCTTAGGTTCCTTAAATCAATCTTTAAAGCAAAGTGACCACCGTACAATTAGAAATTCTATTTTGCTCTAAAATTCAAACCCACATAGTCTAATCTAGGGTTTATTTTCGAACTAATGTTGTGCCAACGTACTTGAATATTTCTAAAGCTCGCCGAATAAGCATTTTCGTTCCCGAGCCCGGATCTCACCCATCCGTTTCAAGGATTCAAGGCCTTATCCAAAAATAGAGTCATTTGCGGTCTTTCCAAACAAGACCTTAAATAAAGTTTGGTGGCGACTCCTTCGAGGTGCAAAAAATTCAAACGGTTCTCTAAACGAGCCGGCCGGCCTCCTAAACCCCCCTTGTAGGAAACGGGAAACAAAAAAACCCCCCTACAATGTGAAATCACTGCAGTACGTGTTTAACCTTCTGGTGGCTCCTAGGCTCCTTTGCCTGGGTAATGGATCCATTATTATCGCAATATAAATCCACTGGTCTCTTTATGGAGGAGACAACCTCAAGTTCTTCAATGAACTTCCGAATCTAAACAATTTCCTTTGCTGCTTCTGAGGCAACAATGTACTCGACTTCAGTTGTAAAATCCGTAATAGTGCTTTGCTTAGCAATTTTCCATCTTACTGCTCCGCCATTAAGACAGAACACAAAACCCGACTATGATCGTAAATCATCTCTCTTGGTTTGGAATCTTGCGTCCGTATAGCCGTTAACAATCAACTCATAAGTTCCACCATAGACTAGAAATTAATCCTTTGTCCTTTTTAGGTACTTTAGGATATTCTTGGCAGTAGTCCAATGCGCCTCTCTTGGGTCTGAATGGTACTTGCTCGTTGCACTAAATGCGAACAAAACATCCGGCCTTGTATAAATTATAACATACATGATAGATCCAACATCTGAAGCATATGGAATCGTACTCATCTTTCTACGCTCTTCAGATGTTTTGGGACATTGAGTCTTTGCTTAGATATATGCCATGTGACAGGCTAGCACTTTGTCATATTGAACCAAGCTAGCACTTTGTCAATGTAAGTTCTTTGGCTTAGTCCAATCACCCTCTTAGATATATCCCTATAGATCTTGATGCCCAAGATGTACTGTGCCTCTCCTAAGTCCTTCATTGAGAAAAACTTTCCAAGCCAAGTCTTTACAGACTCCGGCATAGCAATGTCGTTTCTAATAAGTAGTATGTCATCAACATACAACACTAGGAATGCAATTTTACTCCCACTGACTTTCTTGTATACACAAGACTCGTCTAGATTCTTGATGAAGCCAAATGCACTGACTGCTTCATCAAATCGTATATTCCAACTCTTGGATGCTTTCTTCAATCCATAAATGGATTTCTTAAGCTTGCATACCTTTCCTACATTCTTTGGATCAAAAAAAACCCTTCGTTTGTGTCATGAACATAGTATCTTCAAGAATACCATTCAAGAAGGCAGTTTTGACATCCATTTGCGTGCCATATTTTGTAGTCATGAAATGCAGCAAATGCAAGTATCTTTCGAACAGACTTAAGCATTGCAACTGGAAAAAAATGTTTCATCGTAGTCAACACCATGAACTTGTCTGTAACCTTTTGCTACCAATCTATCTTTGTGTACATATACATTTCCATCTTCTGTCTTCAATTTGAAAACCCATTTTCTTCCGATAGGTGTAAACCCATCAGACAAATCGACCAAATCTCAGACTTGATTTTCAGACATGGAGTCTATTTCAGATTTCATAGCCTCTAACCATTTTGCCGAGTTTGGGCTCGTCATATCTTTCTTGTAGGACATAGGTTCATCACTATCCAATATGAGAACTTCTAAGTATTCAGGCAAGAGGACACCCGTCCATCTGTCCGGCTAGGCCTTAGTTCTATGTGCACGAGGGGCAACAACGTCTTTAGGAACTACTCCCACCGACTCTTCCAAAGGCCTTGGAGTTTCTTCATCTTGAACTGCTTCTAAAAAGTTATAGGTTCGTCTCGAATCTCTTCGAGGTGTATTATTCTCCCACTTGTCAATTTGGAAATGTAATTTCTTTCCAAAATACACCTTTACGAGCAACGAATACTTTATTCTCCGACTTGTTGTAGAAGTAATACCCCTTAGTTTCTTTTGTATACCCAACAAAGAAACACTTGTTAGATTTTGGTGCTAGATTGTCCAAAATTAAGCGCTTGACATATGCTTCGCAACCCTAAATCTTGAGAAAAGACAACTTTGGCAATTTCGCAGTCCATAATTCATATGGAGTCTTTTTAACAGATTTTGAAGGAGCAAGATTCAGTGGGAGTGCTTCTGTTTGCAACGCATGTCTCCAAAATTGTAAAAGAAGTTCGGCTTGACCCATCATTGACCTTACCATATCTAGTAAGGTCCCGTTTCTTTGTTCCGACACTCCATTCCATTGTGGTGCCCACGGAGCAGTCATTTCAGAAAGAATACCGCATTTTTTCAGATGGTCACCAAACTCGTGGATAAGGTATTCACCTCCTCGATATGATCTTAGATCTTTGATTTTCTTGCCAAGTTGATTCTCTTATTCGCTCTGAAATTCTCAGAATTTCTCAAACGATTCAGATTTGTGTTTCTTTAAGTAGATATAACAGTATCTACTGAAATCGTCCGTAAACATTATGAAATAGTTGAAATCACTTCTAGCTTTTTAACTCATAGGCCCACATACGTCCGTATGTATTAGTCTTAGTAGTTTGCTTTCTCTTTCTCCCACCTTTGAGAAAGGTCGCTTTGTCATTTTTCCAAGTAAACATGATTCACATTGATCAATATTCTCTAAGTCAAATGATTCTAGAATTTCCTTCTTTTGAAGTCTTTCCATGCGCTTTATGTTTATGTGGCCTAATCTACAATGCCACAGATATGCGAGATCCGAATTACCAGTTTTAGCCCTTTTGGTATTTATGTTAAATGTTTGTTTGTTCGAATAAAGCACATATAGACCATTTTCTTGTTGTGCAGAACCATAAAACATTCAATTCAAAGAAAAAGAGCAACTATTGTCTTTAAATTGAAAACTAAAACCTTTAGAATCCAAACTTGAAATGGAAATAATGTTTTTGTGGATATTAGGAACATACTAACAACTTTCTAGTTCCAAAACAAAACCAATGGGCAAAGATATAAAATAAGATCCTACGGCAAATGCAACAATATGTGCTCCATTTCCCACGTGTAGATCCATCTTGCCTTTATCAAGCCTTTTACTTCTCCTTAGTCCCTGTGAATTGGACCATAAGTGTGAGCCACAACCAATATCTAATAGTAGAATTAACAAGATTACAATGTATAACATACATACCTGAAGTAGAAGCAACGTTCCTGTTCTTCTCATCTTCCTTTCTCTTCAAGAAATCCCTCTTCCAATTCCCTTTCTTCTTGCAATAGAAGCATTGAGATTCGTCGAGTGAACGAGTCGCCTTCTTCTGTTTACTAGAATTGACGCCGTTGGACTTAGGTGTGGGTGAAGCCTTGCCCTTACCCTTCTCTCCCTTTCCCTTGCTAGATTTTTTGAAGCCTTTGCCCTTACGCATCATAAGCATGTCTTGCTTATTATCTTTCTTAAGCGTCTTTTCAGCGCTCTTCAGCATACCGTGAAGCTTAGTAAGAGTTTTCTCCATGCTGTTCATGTTGTAATTCAACTTGAACTAATCATATCCACTATGAAGTGAATGGAGAATGATGTCAATGGCCATCTCATTTGAGATATCAGAATCTAAACCTCTCATATTCTCAAACAATCCAATCATCTTAAGAACATGAGCGCTTATTGGTTCTCCTTTCTTGAGCTTTGTCCCAAGGATCAGCCTCGGAGTTCGAATCTTTCGATTCTGGCCTGGTCCTGAAACATGTTGTTTAGCTCTGAGACGATATGATAGGCATCCAAGTTGATGAACGTTTTCTGAAGTTCAAGAGTCATGGGATGCAAGCATCACACATTTTACATCCCTATTGGCATGGATCCAACGATTAAGGGAAGCTTGAGTTACCTCCTGCCTAGCCGTTTCCGGTAACTCTTCCTCAAGGACATATTCCTTTTCCGTGTGATGGGGAGTTATAAGAAGAAAATATGTGGTGGTCCTGGTGGAGAAAGGGGCGGACAGCGGAAGATGGAGGAGAGAGAAGGGGCAGATGATGGCAAATCGAAGTGTTTTCTGAAATTTTAAGATGATACAAGAAGTTGATGTCATCTCATGTTAGGTAAAAGTTGCATAGCTCCCATTGCAACAGCTAGAGAATCATTTGAATCTTGCAAATATGAAAGAAAACGTGAGGCTTCAGCTGGACTCCCTCCCCTCAATGGGTCCTGTAAGAAGTTTGACGAGTTGTCTGCCTATTAATATAAAGTACAGTAAGGTATATGGAGCAAACAAAAAAAGAAAATCCTAAAAATGTGAATTTTGATGCTTGAAGATATTATTAAAATGGAGGAGAAAGAGAGATTGTTGGTTTAGTGCCTCCGTACTATCCATTTCAACCCAAATAATTCAACCCAATATCGATTTTGTAAGCTTACTGCTAATTAAGCGCATCCATTCCTATATACAAACAGATTCTTTATAAAATCGGGTAAATGAAACATGAAAATTTTAAATTAGTAAATCTAACCATAATTTCTAGAGAGAAGCAGTAATCAAACGATCTCTACCACCTCCAACATGTTACTGAAAGCTATTGCAGCCATCGAAGCAGAAGTTATGCGGCCTCGCACCTCTCAAGCTTCAAAACAGTTAGCAACGACATCTTCACATACTACAAAGCAGAATATGAATATCAAATATCACATTAAATAAATTAAAATGCAATATTCAGGAAGATGGAATTTTACAGAAAAATTAGATACCAAACCTCAAGAGAAATATTAGTATAGTATGAAGCATTCAACTCACAAAGATTCGCACAAGCTTGAGATATTTCACGAAGCATTTCGTCACTAACACATGAACATCAAGACATGTCAAGAGTCTCCAACAGGAGCATGATGTGACAGCAGAACGAATCGCTGCATCGGAAAGCTTGTGGCATGAGCCACTATCCAGATTATTCAAAGTAGGGCAGTTAAGCACCACATGTGCCATGTTACTACGCTTCAAAGATAAAATACGAAGCTGGGGCACCTGTATATTATCAAATGTCAAACATCAAGCAAAAGGAGATTGTTAAAAATTATAATTATTTTATTATATTATAAAAAAAGCCAAATGAAGTGCCTAACTGCCTTCCTTACATACACACAGAGTACACGACATTTTGTAACTTGAAGATGTTCCAATCTTTCATGATTGATGGATATTTCTTGTACAACATTCCCAAGAGTGACATCAGATACAACCAACTTCTTCAGCAAGGGATAGTCAGAAAGAGCAAGGAAAAATATTTTCCCAAGTTGTCCTCTACCCAAGGTCAATGCCTCAAGATTTCTGGAAAACAAGAATTAATCATCTCCTTGAACCACAAACCTAATACAAATTCAAATATGAAGTGTTGAGAAAATGTACCTCAACAAAGTAACTGCTCTCATGACGAGTGTGTGCACTTTTCTAGATTACCACAAAGATTCACTTCAGTAACCCTTGGATACCGATGACAAATATCTTCCACTGCAGAAGATAAACCAAACAGAATAAAAATGTATCTAGGATATAATCATCATAAAATGACGATAAAAGCATACAATAGTTGGAAGTTCTGTTCTAAAAAGTCTCTAACATCTGCATTAAAATGTTGAATACAGTAGATTAAGGAAACAAAACATTTTTAGTTCATTAGAATTAACTCATACTTCCCTGGAATGACTTTTGAATAGGGTGGGGATGGATTTTATAACAAGTGACTCTATAACCTCAAATGACACAAGTTGGATATGCACAGTTGTCCAACAAACTTAATAATATTGTTCCAACCATGTATATCCAACTACAGTCAAGTACAAATTTGAAATTTCTAGCAAACTTGTAAAGACCATTATTATTAGTTTATTACCATCTACAGACATCAAGTCACTTTACCTAAGGTAAATTCCTGGACATATAAATCATGTCCACAAAAGAAAACATTGAAGATTAAGAATTCACCACCCAAATTTATAAAGAACAAAAAAAAAGAGAATATCAACATAAATTAGATTTACTAATTTAAAATGCTAATTAAGCACATCCATTCCTATATACAAACAAATATTTTTTGCATAGGTTGTTGTTTATTACTGCAATACGACTATTAATATAAGTTCTGCCTTGAAGATGAAACTTGCATTTTTAACAGTTGTGAAGTGTCGTGCTCAAAATTTTCTCTTCATTTTGTTTTTGTTGTTGAGAGAATGATCCCCATTCATGTTTTTAATAAAGTTTGTTAGACAAACAATGATGTTTCTATGCAGGTACTAAGACCAGGTACTAAGAAGTTGTATCTATAGAGAGCTATAAACATGTAAGGTTGTTTCTATGCAGGTACTAAGAAGTTGCAAAACTAATTAATGAAGAAATAAGATTATCCATGTTAACCTGATACTATACGCTATTCTCCGACCCATAGTGACGCTGCCATTACCAATATAATTGGTTAATCACAACATCGACCGATTGTTACGATCACAGTAATCAACATCAAAATGAGCAACATTTAATTCACAAGTAATTAACTACATTATAAGCAATCTAATATCGATCAAAACCTAAAAATAGAATCGAATAATTACCAAATGTATAAGCACAAGTTGTCGGACTATACTTGCTTCGAATAGTCTTATCGTCATCTGGATACCACCACGACAGCTCATCTCCTCTCTCATATTCTCCCACTGCAAAAATTCAACAAAAACAATCAGAAATTAACTCAGTTCTAATTTTTTATTTATTCAAAATTACCTCATGGAATGAAATCCGGAAATTAAAATAAACCCTAACTTCAAATTGAGTTTGGGGGTTGACGAAACTCGCTGCATTGCAAACCCCGGGGAATTAAAATCTGTTGAACTAAGAACACATAAACGCAAGAATTAAAATCGTTGAAACAAGATCATAAGTAAAACCTATAATTCATATGAATATGAAAAACAACAAATACAGCATCAAGAATTAAGAGTATCATAGAAAAGGCCCAAAACAGAACATCAAACCATATCAATTGCATCAGATATAAGGATAAAAAGATAAGAAAAAAAATGTTAAAAAAACCATATTAAGTAATCGATAGGCGCCTTACTGGTATGTGTGTTTTATGTAGAGTTTTTACCCCGTCCCTTAGTACTTTTTGATCCCAAATGAGCTCTTCGGAGCGATTTTTAGTACTAATGTGCTCCTTGTAGTGTGTTTGTAGTTTCAGGTTCATCATTGTAGGAATTAGTATATTTTTGTGCATTTCCTACTCATTTGAATCAATAAAAGAGATTATGTACTTTCGAGAGCACAAACATTAAGTTTGAAGAGTTTTGAAGCAAAGCGAATAACGAAGGAAGTACAAAAAATGACTATAGTCCACTATTTTAAGCATAACTCAAGTTCTACAACTCCAAATGATGTAATTCTAATTGGGTTGGATTATAGACTTCAGTATCTTTCCAACAAGTGGTCACTCGCCTAATTCCGACGAATAACGAAGGAGATATGACGTTTTGAAGATAGAGGATCGTGCAGTTTCAACACGCGCCCGATCGGGCGGGCTTCGCCTGATCCGGATCGGGCGGTCATTCGGGGCGCTGTTCTGGGCATTTTGCAACCGCCCGATCGGGCGGAATTTCGCCCGATCGGGCCGACTATCGAGCACATCTCCCGATCGGGCGAAGCGTCGCCCGATCGGGCCACGCCAACCTCCAGCGTATTTCGCGAGATTTTATTTCCGATTTCGGGCTCTATTTTGGGCAAACTATAAATACTAGCCCCTTATATTTTTAGTGACATCTTTTATTCTAGTTTTCTAATTACTTAGTCTATTTTAGTTCTCTCTATTTTCTCCAAACACTTAGTTTTAATTTTAATCAAAGATTCAAGCTTTATTATTCCATTGTTCTTCAAGTCGGTATTGTTTCTTGCTTTAATTTATCTTATTGCTTGATCATGTTTTCTATTATGTTAATTGCTTTGTTATTTATTATCATGAGTGAGTAGTTTAATTTCTAGGGTTTAGGGGATCCATGAATGCATGATTGGGATTATATGTGGACTTGATTAATTGATTGATTGATTATAATTTCTATAGCTTATTATTATTGCTCGTCAATTCTGTTCGGCCGAACTATTTTGATTTGAGTTTGATTAACCTTGGATTATGCGCCGAGAGGTATAAATCTGATGTTTTTGGTTTGTGGCTATTAGATAGGAATTATTTCTAGTACGTAGCGAGAGCCCGCTAGTTGTTCTATCCTAAGGAATTCATAAGATTCGAGAGATGCATGTTTTCCTAGTTATGATTGTTAATTGATTGTCATTGTTCGTTGTCCAATCTCGGTCTGCATTTATGGTGAACTGCTGCCCTAGATTCCTTTAATATTGTTATTTTCCGATTTGATTATTTGCTTTAGTTTAATACACAACCCAATCCAAACTCTTGTTACCAGTAGTCTAGATTAATAATTTAATAGTAGAAAGAACGCCTGTTTCCCTGTGGATACGATCCCTGCATCCCTTGCTATATCTTTAGTTGGTGAACGTTAGGTTTATCTTTGATAGGAGTACGATTTAGCCTGTCAAATTTTGGCGCCGTTGCCGGGGAAACGGTTTAATTTTCTGCTACTAATTTTATGATCTAGATTATTTTCTTGAGTCTTATAGAACTTCCTGTTCTTTGAGACCATGTATATATTTTATTTTCTTTAGTTTATTTTTTTATTATTTTTTTCCCCTGAAAAAAATGGATTATTATTCTTTCCCTCAATTCTTAAATGAGCCTTTTTTGGTGTATTTCGATAGGCTAAATGATTTTATTGGTTACTACAATTTTAATCTTTGGGATTCTTGTGGTTTTGCTTATGGTGGTTTGAATGAGTATACAAGGAATGTGATAGAAAGTAGATTTAATGGTGATTTTCGAGCCTTGTCTTTAGATGATATGTGGGATTACTATATGTGGTTTGCAAGGGATTTGTATGAGCGTGAAATGGCGATTCATGTTACATGTGCTAATCCAAATTATGAGCATAATCTACATGTTTCTACCCCCTCTCCCTTGAATGCTTGTTATAATGAGGTGCATTCTAATGTTTATGATAATCATGTATATTCTAACGACTTATCTAACCCTTGCATGGATATCAATGTTTTGCCTCATGATTCCACTTTTGCTTCTCCCGTGTATTATTGTGAACCCTTGCTCAATCCTGTTCAACCCGAATCAGAAAGCAGAGATAGCTTCTTAGAGGAATTAAGAAGATTAAACTCTGAGATTGAGATTCAGTGTACTAGATCTCAAGAGGCTACTAATGAGATTATTAAAGCTAGTAAGGCTACTCTTGAGAGATTTAGAAAAGTTCAAGAAATTATTGAAAATAATGATTCGAGTTGTGTTGGGGATGGGGGTCAACTGAGTGAACCCATAGGAAACCAAGAGTGGGAGGAGCTTATAACAGAGGCTGAGGATGAGTGGGAGGATGATGATTTGACTGTTGGATCAATGGATGAAGGATTTGTTGAAACTGAAAAGCCATATGTCATAGAGCAAGTCCATGAGGAAGTTGAAGTTGATAAAACCCTTGTTGTTGTGTCAACCCCTACCCCTCATATTCCAAGTCCAAGAAGGGTTATTCTTAGCCCCGTTTACACCGTCTCACTCCCCTTCTCTTTCCCCATAAAACCTTTACTTGAGGATCTTCCTCCTCCCCATGAAAATCAAAAGCCCAATGACCCAATAGAGTATGTTCCTCTTTGTGAATCTTTCGCAGGTACTTACAATACTTACAAAGAAGAGGTGGATGCTTTGCAGAGAGCTCTATATGGTGAAGAGCCTATCCACCATGAATTCCAAAACACAGAGAGAGTTATTTCATTGATCATTGAGGTTGAAGAATCAATAGTCCGTAAAAACAACTTCCATAAGGAGAGTATGCCTACTTTCTCTTTCCCTTCCTTTTCTTATTCTTCTTTTATTGTTGTTTTTTCTTTTTGTTCTTCTTCCTTTAGGCATCCTACTCCTTACTGGCATAGAGTTCATTCGGACTTTATGCAAATGTTGTTGTTGATTATCGTGCATGTCTTGTTGCACGAAAGTTGTGCGAGTGCGCATGACAAGCTTCTGCGCTCGTTCGTTGGTTATTTACTAACCAATCTCTTTGCGGGAGGCACGATTTGATGATGCTAAGACCCGAAAGGCCGAAAGCTCGGTGAACGGTGGGCACCGTATTCATGATCGGGGTCGTGGTCTGTCACTTCCCGCGCCACATAGCTCATCCAAGGCAATTGATTCGACACCAGATGGCACCATCTTTGGTGCCCCCATTCGATGAGTTGTCGTGGCTCTCATCCCGTTCCTTTCGTTGTCTGTACATAAACTAAGATTGTGTAATGGGGACATTGCATCAATCTAATAGGGGATGAGTATTTCACTATCCATTTATTGCTTTTCGTAGTGTATTTTTCGCTTTTGTTTGTGTGTTTTGGTATAATTTTTGAGCAAGTGTGTGTTTCATTGTAGTTTTTGGTGTTAGAGAGGTGAGAAGAGGGTATTTTACGGTTTGGACGTTTAATGTTGTGCAGGTCTAAGGCTCCAAGTTCGAAAAAGTTGAATTCAAGCTGAAACGGAGTAGTCTGCGTTTTGCCCGATCCGGATAGGGCGAAGAGCGCCCGATCGGGCGCGTGTCGATTCAAGGAAAATGTTGGAAAATCGCCCGAATGGGCGACGGTTGCCCGATCCACACAAAAGGCGAGTGAAATGCCCGATCGGGCGAAATTCCGCCCGATCGGGCGGTTGATGATGACGTCGTAGAAAGGTCAAGGAAGGATTCTGGGCTGAGAAAAGTCAATAAAACAAGGCATTGCATTTCGCCCGATCCGGATCGGGCGAGGTGAGCCCGATCGGGCGCGCACAGATTCAACGGAAAGGTTCGAAATTCGCCCGATCGGGCGATCTGCTGCCCGATCGGGCGATTTGCGAATCAGCGACAAATAAGCCACGGTTTGCTCACTTTCCTCATGATACCCCTTGAGCCAATAAGGACATTGTCTGATTTAGCTTGGGGGGGTGTTTCACTCACTTGTACATATTAGGTATGTTTTTCCTTTTATTTTTGCATTTACTTATTTTTGTGTGTTTATTTTGGTGTGTTTAATGTTTTCTAGAGTAGTTTATTGCTTTGAAAAAAAAAATACAAAAATACGTTCCGATGAATACAATATCATGCTTCCCTGTGCCCCTTGAACGAAAATTGTTTTGATTCTTGGTATTTGATGATGGGCAATGTAGATGTGTTAGCCATGATTTGATATTCGATTACTTTGATGCCTTAACATGAGTCAACTCCGACTAACTATTTGTGGACTTGGTGCTTGACTAGTTGATTTGGTTAGGATGTGTGATAGCTTCCTGGTGTGTCATTGATTTTGAGTATTGATTTGCAACTATTAGTAGTGTTTTATGACTCATATACATGCACATTGTGGAGGACGAAGGCATTTTTCTATTTAGGTAGCCTTCAGATGAAATTAGATACATTTGTCCCCTCCTTTTCTACCCATGTTGTTGCTTGTGCCCTTTTATTCGGTGACTAGCCATATTACAAGCCCATGAAAAACCCCATTGGTTACTAGTCCCAATCCTAGCTTGTGGGAGCTAATAGTAGTGAGGTGAGGGAGTTATAATGTGCTACATTTTGAGCACAAAGTAGGTATTGAAAAAGGAGTTCGTCTTATCATGTTTGTTGTTGAAAATGAGTTGAAAATGAAAAGAGATGAAAGAACAAAACAAATGTGAAGGTTTCTAAAAAGAAAGAAAAAAAAAGAGATTGAAAAGGAAAAGAAAGAGAAAAATCTATTACTCTCATAAAAAAGTTCAAAGTGTTGTTTCAATCAAGTTCTGCAAATTCATATCCTTATGAGTGATTGGTTACAATTGTGAAAAAATGCAAGAAAGTATGGTGTTGGCTATTTGTTGTTTTGTCATGTGTTGAGTGGGAGATTATGGTCATTATGTTGATTTATCACGGTTGTTTTTAGGATTTATGCTCCCCAAAGCCAAGGCTTTAAAGCTCACATTATACCCAAATTTACCGCACCCTTACCTAAGCCTAACATTACAAGCTTTGAAGACCTTCTGACCTTTGTGCATAGAGTCGTACTTATGTGAAAATAGTTGTTTATCAATGCAAGTTATGACATGACACATTTCAAGTCGACTACTAGGTTGAGTGTATATTTTTCTAGACACACGAGTGTTGTGAGTTTGGGAGGGCATTGTTCACTTATATGTTGGGAGGAGAGCGAACGGGTACATCTTTTACCCGCCCCATAAATGAGTGATGAGTGTGTGAGCACTAGTCTTGAATTCCATTGTGCACTTGTGGTTCGCTTTGCGTGACGATTGTTAGGGAGGATTTGTGGTTGGGTGGATTTGATTGGTTGACATTGATGCATGCTCGTTAGATTTTGCCTTGAATTATGTTTTTCATTTTGAAATATGGTGGGGGTGAAGTTGGTCTTGTATTCATCAATGATTTTCTTTCTTAGGGACAAGCAAGGATCTAGCTTGGGGGAGTTTGATATGTGTGTTTTATGTAGAGTTTTTACCCCGTCCCTTAGTACTTTTTGATCCCAAATGAGCTCTTCGGAGCGAATTTTAGTACTAATGTGCTCCTTGTAGTGTGTTTGTAGTTTCAGGTTCATCATTGTAGGAATTAGTATATTTTTGTGCATTTCCTACTCATTTGAATCAATAAAAGAGATTATGTACTTTCGAGAGCACAAACATTAAGTTTGAAAAGTTTTGAAGCAAAGCGAATAACGAAGGAAGTACAAAAAATGACTATAGTCCACTATTTTAAGCATAACTCAAGTTCTACAACTCCAAATGATGTAATTCTAATTGGGTTGGATTATAGACTTCAGTATCTTTCCAACAAGTGGTCACTCGCCTAATTCCGACGAATAACGAAGGAGATATGACGTTTTGAAGATAGAGGATCGTGTAGTTTCAACACGCGCCCGATCGGGCGGGCTTCGCCCGATCCGGATCGGACGGTCATTCAGGGCGTTGTTCTGGGCATTTTGCAACCGCCCGATCGGGCGGAATTTCGCCCGATCGGGCCGACTATCGAGCACATCGCCCGATCGGGCGAAGCGTCGCCCGATCGGTCCACGCCAACCTCCAGCGTATTTCGCGAGATTTTATTTCCGATTTCGGGCTCTATTTTGGGCAAACTATAAATACTAGCCCCTTATATTTTTAGTGACATCTTTTATTCTAGTTTTCTAATTACTTAGTCTATTTTAGTTCTCTCTATTTTCTCCAAACACTTAGTTTTAATTTTAATCAAAGATTCAAGCTTTATTATTCCATTGTTCTTCAAGTCGGTATTGTTTCTTGCTTTAATTTATCTTATTGCTTGATCATGTTTTCTATTATGTTAATTGCTTTGTTATTTATTATCATGAGTGAGTAGTTTAATTTCTAGGGTTTAGGGGATCCATGAATGCATGATTGGGATTATATGTGGACTTGATTAATTGATTGATTGATTATAATTTCTATAGCTTATTATTATTGCTCGTCAATTCTGTTCGGCCGAACTATTTTGATTTGAGTTTGATTAACCTTGGATTATGCGCCGAGAGGTATAAATCTGATGTTTTTGGTTTGTGGCTATTAGATAGGAATTATTTCTAGTACGTAGCGAGAGCCCGCTAGTTGTTCTATCCTAAGGAATTCATAAGATTCGAGAGATGCATGTTTTCCTAGTTATGATTGTTAATTGATTGTCATTGTTCGTTGTCCAATCTCGGTCTGCATTTATGGTGAACTGCTGCCCTAGATTCCTTTAATATTGTTATTTTCCGATTTGATTATTTGCTTTAGTTTAATACACAACCCAATCCAAACTCTTGTTACCAGTAGTCTAGATTAATAATTTAATAGTAGAAAGAACGCCTGTTTCCCTGTGGATACGATCCCTGCATCCATTGCTATATTTTTAGTTGGTTAACGTTAGGTTTATCTTTGATAGGAGTACGATTTAGCCTGTCACTTACCCTGGCCGTCATTGTAGTATCAG
Source organism: Spinacia oleracea (assembly GCF_020520425.1). Classification (NCBI taxonomy): domain Eukaryota; kingdom Viridiplantae; phylum Streptophyta; class Magnoliopsida; order Caryophyllales; family Amaranthaceae; genus Spinacia; species Spinacia oleracea. The sequence continues at coordinate 86,791,178 of NC_079492.1, read as the reverse complement.
ATTCCTTGACCCTAGCCGTCAACTCGGACACCAACATCGAATGAATTAGTCCGTGAAGAGTACCCGTAGATCAGATCAGAATAATTGTAATACTCCAATATTTTATAATTTTATAAAATATATTTTATAGTCAAAATATAATTATTTCCGTTTTAATTAGTCCTTGTTAATACTTTCGTTAAGTTAAACTTAACCCTATTTTATTGGTTATGGGACTCTATTATATGAGTACCTATAAATACCTAACCCTTATATTATTTTTTGAAAGAAACATTGTACAGCCCTTGTTTATCTCTCATATTCCCTTATTGATCAAACCATGACTTTGATACTTCAATAACCAAATGAGATATATTGCTTTTGTGCGTGTAAATGGGGATGTCAATTCCTAAGCATACACCTTATTCCTCCACATTCATCTCATAATATGCCTTATGTCAACAACATATTTTATAGCCCAATAATGCGTGAGTTTAGCGAGGAAAGCATCATCCTCATGGATGATTTTGAAGTAGTCAGATGATTAAGGTCTCAGTGTTATTTTCCGAAAGGTAATCACGCGCACTTAGCCTCTCAATCACGCTTAGTCCCTTCTAATTGTTCGTGTATATTTTTAGTTGTAATCACACGCGCCTAATATTTTTGAGTTGTTTGTGTGAATTAATTATTATACGTAATCACACACGTTTATATCTTGAAGTAATTGTATAATATTATGAGATTAATTATTTACTCTATCTGTAATTGTATTCTTAATATATGATTGAGATTGGCGGTTTATTAGGTGAACTCTTTATCTTGTGTTTATATGCGTAACTGTTGTTAGAATATATATTTTTGAGTAGATTGTTTGATTTATTTTGTAGTTTATGTGTTTAATAGCTAAAGTGCTACAGTATTATAGCTTGGGATTTGTTAAAGTTTCGTAATTGTTTTTTAAAAAATAGGTTAAAGTGAGATAAGGTTTTGGATTTGGGTGTATTATTATGTATAGATCAAATAAGAGTAATTTTTGGTACAAGATTAATGGGAAAGAAGAGTATCGTTGGAGAAATATATAGAGGATTTACTTTGTTATGTTTCGGATTACTTTAGGAACTTGTGCCATTGTTGAGAAGAATGCAGTATTGTTTGTAATGCGTTTTGATCATATTATGAGAACAAGGTTGAGGATGATTATGTATTTGGTTTGAGGCTCGACGTTATAGACCTTAGTCTTTGGCATGTTGGTAAGGAGATGAAAACCATTAGTAGAGGAGCAAGATACAATCTTTATTATTTTCTTAATATCTCCAAAAGTGGGATTTGGTCCAAAAGTGGCATTGACTCAGAGAGTCTTTCTAGTAGCTATTGAGAGTTTCAAGTTTTTATACTTGTTGGTATATTCATTCGAATTACCCATGTCCAAGGCTAGGTATAGAACAAAGAGCGCATATGGCACCTATTGGCTTGAGTACGTTTAGTAGAGGAAAAGATCATATCAATATATTTGAGGTTCATATGAAGAGAAGATTTATAGTTTCAATGGAGTATGTAGTTAGTTTTATCTTTGGGATCGTACTTGAAATGTGGTTTCATACTACATTGTTTACATGAGAATTTATTGTTCTATATTAGTATGTTTCTGTTTGTAATAGGTGATTACTCAGCTTTTGCTGACGTGTGTGTTTATTTGTTATGTGTGTTTGTGGCCATGTCTTTTTCTTATGGTGGCTCTGCGACGATCCTTTTGGAATTTGTCCTCTATGGTGAGCAGTCAAGATTGACTGGAGCAGATTGATCGTGAAGGATTGCAGTTAGAAGTTAAAGGAGCTCAAGTTTTACCGTTTAGTCTTTTATGACAGTTGTACAGTTGTAAATAGATCACCTAGTAATCAAGTTGTAATAGTTTGAGTTTTGTAAGCCTTAGCACTTGACAATGTGGTCAAGTGTGGCGGTGATGCCTCCGATTTAGGTGTAAGCTTCCGCAATTTATTATAAAGTCTTTTATATTCTTATTTATTTCTAGTTAGTAAATCGGGGGTGTTACAATAATTAAAAAAAAATACTATATCCATGAGAATTACTCCACAAAAGTTCTTCCTCTTCCTACTCTTCCAGTTCAGATCTCCAAAACATGGAGTTGGATGTGAAGATCAGAAGTGGAAGACAAGGGAGGAAGGAGAAGCAGCGAAAAATTGAAATTATACAGCGAAAGGGAAGAGAGAGAGGAAGGAAAGATCGAGAGCAGAGAGAAAGTTGGAGGGAGTAAAGATCGAGAAAGAAGAGAGAGAGAAAGAAAAGAGCAAAAACATGAGAAAACTGGGCAGAGAAGCAACTTGGTTTGATTTAGAGAGAAGGGCAACTCAGTAGTAAAGAGGTAGAGGTGGGGGCAAAATCGTCATTGCACTATTGCTGCAATAGTAACTTGAACTTTGCATGTTTTAAAGTGTTAGGATATAATTCATAGTCCAAGTTAAATTATTATAAGATTTTCTATATTAGAGGAACGTTCGAACATGTCCGTACTAAGTATATGACACAATTTCTAAACAAAACTTGATAGCACTTACATTAGTCATTATTTATGTTATAAGAGAGGCATATCATAGAGTGACATTTGACATATCTACATCGATTTGTCTCTCTTTTAGTATAGTACGGAATATATAGATTTAAATTAAGAAATTTATGGACATGAGTAAATAAGTAATTCGTTTAATCAACTATTACGATAAGTACATAAATAAAAGATTTTAGGTAAAACATATACAAATTATATTAAATGTTTTATATGTTAGTCACCATTCACCGATATTATAAAAGAGGCAAATACGAGCGGCATGTGTTAGCTCCACATCAAATTACCATACATATGTTTGTTAAAAATTGACTAAAATTTAAGTCATTTATCAGCCTAAAATATTTGGCGGAGCTTTTTTAAGTAGAGAGGATTTCGTGTTAGTCGCGCATCATTTTTCTTGTTTATGACTACTTCCATATTTTTTTGGATAAACAACTTTATTTTCACGGTTGTTAAAAATAAATTCAACTATTAATATCTTAAATTATCATTTAGTAAAACTTATTTTAAAAATGTAGTAGTAATATGTAAGTATTTAGAAAAATCCAACAAAATTCTACGGAGTACATGACTATGTTCATCATAAAATATTAATAATCACAAAAAAAAACAGAAAACATAGAGGTATGTGTGAATATAACAGCCAATGTAAAAATCAAATAGTTGCATCCAAAAAATTTAGGAATTACGTAGTAAAATAGTAGATAGATTAGATTATACAAATAATTTTCTCATGTTTAAAGAAGTTAAATATTTTTTTTAAGTAGTACAATATTACTATCAATAGTGGTGATAATTATCGAATTTAGTTGCTAAATATACTACGTATACAATAGTACAATCAATGACGATTATAATTATCGCATTTAGTTGTTAAAATGTTATAGAGTACTATTGTAATTTTTTTAATACATTCTTATTCATACTTGATTGATTTTCTAATTTATTTGTATTCAAATTATGTAAGTACGAAATAAAAATAAATAGAATACTTTTAGTTTTTTATAAAAGTCATATTACGTACTCCGTACAATGGATTAAATTTTTATAAAAATATAATCTTATATTGGTTATATTTGTTACCAAATATAAAAAAGATTTATAATTTTAAAAAATATTCTCTATATGTAGATTGAAATATTCTCTCTATATAGAATTTTTCGAGGTAAAATTCTACGGAGTACATGACTATGTTCATCATAAAATATTAATAATCACAAAAAAAACAGAAAACATACAGGTATGTGTGAATATAACAGCCAATGTAAAAATCAAATAGTTGCATCCAAAAAATTTAGGAATTACGTAGTAAAATAGTACTCCCTCCGTCCCAAAATTATCTTCCTACTTTCCTAAACGAGCGTCCCAAAATTATCTTCCTGTTTCTAATTTTGGCTACTAAGGTCCTCACTTTCTCATGTACTATATTAATTAAAATTGAATTGAAAACCCCACCCATGTACTATATTCCACTTTTCCCATGTACTATATTCTCTTTCACATGTACTTTATTCCACTTTTCCATACAACTCAATCATCATTTGTACTTTATTCCACTTTTTCATATACTATATTCCACTTTCTTAAAATCCGTGTTTTTGGTCAAACAGGAAGATAATTATGGGACGGAGGGAGTAGATAGATTAGATTATACAAATAATTTTTCTCATGTTTAAAGAAATTACATAATTTTTTTAAGTAGTACAATATTACTATCAATAGTGGTGATAATTATCGAATTTAGTAGCTAAATATACTATGTATGAAATAGTACAATCAATGACGGTTATAATTATCGCATTTAGTTGTTAAAATGTTATAGAGTACTATTGTAATTTTTTTTATTCATACTTGATTGATTTTCTAATTTATTTGTATTCAAATTATGTAAGTACGAAATACAAATAAATAGACTACTTTTAATTTTTTATAAAAGTCATATTACGTACTCCGTACAATGGATTAAATTTTTATAAAAATATAATCTTATATTGGTTATATTTGTTAGCAAATATAAAAAAGAAAATATTATTATTCTTATATTGGTTATATTTGTTACCAAATATTAAAAAGATTTATAATTTTAAAAAATATTCTCTATATATAAATTGAAATCTTTTATATTTTAAGGAAAAGAGAATCAAATACTTTTTCGAAGTAAAAGTTAACAAAATAATTATAGCATCAAGTATTTTAATTTTTTTAACTTTTTTTTTAACATCTATAAGAGAGACCAATCAATGAGTGACATTTGTCATCACCACATTGATTTCCTCTCTTTTAGTATATTATAGATAGATAGATAGATAAGAGTATAACCATTTTCGTTTTTATTTCCAAGCTGCATTCCACTTTTGAAGAAACTATTATTTTAATCCTAGTATACTTTTTTTTTTTTAAGGTAAGAAAAAAGACTTAGGTTCCCCTTCGCACAAGGGTGAAACCTAAGCGGTCACTTTGGACAATATTTTCTAAGTTAGGGCTAGAGTTCGGGGTGATACACATTGGTTCAACAATAAGATGTCCTACATTAGCTATCCAATCTGCTGCTCTATTTGCTTCTCGGAAGATATGCTTGATATGGGTAGAGTGAAAATGCTGAAGAAGAGTCCTGCTATCTTGAATAATGTTTTGAAGCTTCCACGGGGGGTTCCAGGTTCCTTTTAGCGAGTTGATCACAAGTAGGTTGTCACCTTCGATGTAGATGTCTTTGATATTTAGTTTAATTTGATGGCCTCTTGGATGCCCTTATGAAGGGCAAGGGCTTCTGCCATGTAGACTTGCGAGTTACCTAGGTTAAAAGATTTGGTGATGACCGTATCTCCATTGTTGTTTCTGATGATGATACCTCCTGTTGCTGATGAGTCTTTGCGTGATCCGTCGAAGTTGAGTTTGAAAGCGCCCAGTGGGGGCGGGAACCACCGCACAAGAATGGGTTGTGGGGTGGTTGGAAGAGAAGTGGAAGGATGATGAGTGTTGAAATGGTTACCTCTAAGTTGTTGTGAGTCAATCTGGAGTCTAAGCTCCCATTCTTTGAAGGTGTTAAGAGCTTTAAAAAAACAGCGGCAAGGAGAAAGCTTATTGTTGGAGAACACTAAGGCATTCCTTTCCTTCCAAATAGTCCAGCAAACAGTAATGAACTTCCTGAGCGCAACTTGGTTCCGTCTAAGGTAGTCTAAAGTTTTGAAGAAATCCGTCATAGGGAAGGAGAAATCGAACCAATTTTTAGTTAGTCTATGCATCCAGACATTTTTTGTGTGTTCACAATTGAGAAAGAGATGATTAATATTCTCACTAGCATGGTTACATCTAGGGCAACAACTTGAGGGAATAATTTTCCTATGAAAAAGAGTTTCTTTAGTTGGAATACTTTTGTGGCAAATTTGCCATAAAAAGATCTTTAGTTTTGGTGCTATATTGAGTTTCCAAATCCATCTAAACTCCCATTTTTTATCAGAAACTGGGAGTTCGTGGGCAAGCCAGGTAGCGGATTTAACTGAGAACTCTCCTGAGTTTGTGCATCCCCAAATAGGGTTGTCAGGCACTTCATTAACAGGGATAGGGATCCCTTTAATTTTTTGCACCAACTCAGGTGTGAGGAACGAAGAAAGTTTCCTTATATCCCAATTTTTGGATTCATCAATGAACGAGTTTACGTAGACGTCTCCCCTACTACTATTTGGAGAGTTGCATGGGAGATCAGAAAGGGCATATTGACCAACCCAGTTATCTTTCCAGAAATTGATGTGATTCCCATTGCCTATCTTCCATCTAATTCCTTTCCGCAAAATCTCCCGCTGGTTTAAAATGCTGATCCAAATAGGAGAGTCTTTAATTTTTCTCTTAGCAGAGAAAAAATTTGTGTTCTGAAGATATTTTTTCCTCATGATTTTTGCCCAAAGGTTATTTTCGTCTGTTAGGATTTTCCAGCCTAGCTTTGCGATGAAAGCTCTATTCAGAGGGTAGGTTCTTCTTAAACCTAGCCCTCCTTGATCCTTAGGCTGACAGACTTTATTCCAGGCAATGAGAGGGAGTGCATTACCTGACTTGGATTGGTTCCAAAAAAATTGCCGATGGACATTATCCAATTGGTGGCACGTCTTCCTTGGAAGTAGGAAGGAAGAGCAAATGTAGGACGGGAGGGCTTCAAGGTTGCTTTGAATAAGCGTTGTTTTACCCGCTTTGGATAGAAAGTTAGCTTGCCAGGAGTTTATACAGCGTTCATTTTTTTGCATGATGCGTAGATAGTCAGATCTTGTAGGTGTGAAATTTGAGAAGTGAGCACCCAAATATCGACCTAGAGACCCAGATTTATTCATATTAAAAATGCTGGCCAAGGCATCTCTCTTGGGGTGGTTGATATTCTTTGAGAAGATAATAGCTGATTTATGGAAATTCACTAGTTGGCCTGAGAGTTTACAGAAGTCAGTGATGACTTTGGTAAGTTATGGCATGCGAAGTTAGTGGCTTTACATAAAAGTAGGCTATCGTCTGCAAACATTAAACATGGGATTTTTGTAGTTTGTGGCGCTATTTTAAATCCGAGTCCTAGGTTAGGTCTCGCACTGACATTATTCAGCATGATTATAAAAACTTCCATGCATAAAATAAAAAGATAAGGAGATAGCGGGTCTCCTTGTCTTAAACCTCTAGACGGGGTAAAAATATCCGTGGTTGAGTTGTTGACTTTGATAGAGTACGATACTGTAGTCACAGTTGCTTTCACCCAGTTTATCCAGGTTGTCGGAAAGCCCATTTTGTCAAGAGTTACCCAAAGGATATCCCATTCTATTCTGTCATAGGCTTTTTCCATGTCCAGTTTAAGAGCACACCATCCAACTTTGGATTTTGATTTCTTAAAAACATTGAGAATCTCCTGGACTAAAAGCAAATTATCATGAATGGACCTGCCAGGGGTGAAGGCGTTTTGGAAGGGGCTTATGTGTTTTTGAAGAATAGGACTTAGTCTAGAGACTAGGAGTTTAGAGATAGCTTTATAGATCGTGCCGCAGAGGCTGATTGGTCTGAAATGGTTGGGGTTCTCTGGGTTATCATTTTTGGGGATAAGAGCTATAAGAGTGTGATTCAGGAAAGGCGGAATTTTTCCGTGTGAGAAAAAGCTCTTTGTTGCTAATGTAACTTCAGGGCCGATTGTTTTCCAGTAGGTTTGAAAAAACTTTGGCCCAAATCCATCTGATCCTGGTGCCTTGAGCGGTTTCATAGTAAAGAAGCTATTTTTAATTTCCTCGTCTGAGAAGGGGGCGATGAGACTAAGCCTATCGGAATCAGAAATTAATTGTGGGAGAAAATCTAGGTTAATTATACGCCCAGGCTGAACGGATGTTTTGAATCTATCTTGAAAGGAGTTAAAGAGGATGTTTTGAACGTTCACTTGACCCTCCTCCCAATGGTTGTCAGCATTCTTTAGTCGATAGATGTGGTTTTTCGCGGCTCTATGTTTCATGAGTTGGTGGAAAAATCTCGTGTTTCTGTCTCCTTGATTCAGCCAAGTTTTTTTTGCAGAATTTTTCCACAAGTGCTGTTTTTGTAAGAGGATCCTTTCTCGTTGTTTGAGCATTCTTAAAAGGTGGTTTTGCCAGATAGGGTTGAACGGTTGGGTTATAAGCTTATCTTCGAGTTCTTGTATTTTATCTGCATTAGTTTTAAGTTGCATGGTCTTGTGTGAGAATTTTCCTTTGGCCCAATTTTTTAGGTCGCCTTTTATGTTGGTTAGTTTGGATCTTATTCTAAAGAATCTTGAACCTTGAGTATTGAAGTTCCAATGCTCTTTAACAATTTTAGCTGGTTCATCCTCGAGAGTCCAAGAATTTTGGAATCTAAACAATCTATTCACCATAATGGTCTCTGAGTTTGTATCAAAGAACATTGGGGCATGATCTGAGCTAGTAAAGGTACCATATTTAACTGATGCGTTGGGGAATTTATCAGTGAAATTGTTGCTTGCGACGGCCCGATCTAGTCGTTGATACAAGCCTGGGTGGGATTGGGATTTCCAGGAGTACGATTGTTGTATGCACGCTATGTCTGTCGCATTTGAACGAGTTAGAAACCTTGGAAGTCTCTGGCATTGTCTTTGAGTGACTGGGTTGCCTCCACATTTATCCAAAGGATGTAAAAGTTCGTTAAAGTCACCGACGAGGATCCAGGGAATATGAATGTTATCGTAGAAGCTAGATATCAACTCCCAGAATTGGTCTTTATCGTTGTTTTGTGCCGGGAAATAAGCCCCAGAGACAAGAATTTGCTCATTGGTTGGTTTATAAAGGACGTTAAGGTGAGCACATCTATCTACTAGAGTGTAGTTTTGGACCAGGATCGAGTCGTTGTTCCAACAAACCCATAGTCCTCCACTATGATTAATCGGATCAATAATTATATGCTTTTGAAAACGAAAACCTTTAATTACATTTCTACTTGTGAAATTAGAAGTCATAGTCTCAAGGACAAATAAGATATCAGGCTTGAACGAATTAATATAGTGAGATATATCTCCAATAGCTTGGAGCTTTTTACCCCCTTGAATATTCCATGAAAGTATTCTCATAAGTAAGAAGCAAATAAAAACAGGGCATTGTGCCCGTAAAGTTCCATATGGATCAAAGTCCGGTTCCAAATAATACACACCAAATCAAGAAGAATAAGGCCAAAACAAATGTAGGCTGTTAGCCCAATACGTTCTAAGCGGATCACAGTCCGGTTCCAATTTATACAAGTAAAAATTAGAAGGGTTAAAAACAGAAGGAAATGAACAAGAAAACAGTAGTGTACGCTGTTGAGAAAAAGTGATACAATGCAAGGGGAGTTGGATACAATGCAAGTGATATAATGAGGTTGGGTCTGTACATGTTCCACAGGTTCGAAAACGTGTACAGCAGGTCGTAGTGGTTAACCCCCATCCAACTGAGCACAAAAACAAAGACAAGCTTAGTTATCCAATCATGAAAAGCTACAATAATCTTCTTAAGGTGGAGAAATGAACATAAAAAAGAGAAAGGGAAGGAAGAAAGCAAGGTTAAAGGAGGGAAGAAGTCCTCAGGTAGGAAACCAGAGTTGTTTCTTACAACATCATAGGACAAGAGCCTTTGGTCCTTAGAGAACACAATAACAGGGTTCCAATCAAAGAGCTTCCAATGTCTCAGGTTCCTCCATTTGAGTTGGAACCAGTTAGTGGTCCAAAGGAGATCCATAGCAATGATCAAGGCAAGACAACTGTTCCACAGTTTAAGATAAATGAAATAGCAGGGCCAATGTATACAACAAACAACACAGTACCAATCCAGGAAAGTAAAGGCAGAAACCATACTATCATTAATTTGACACTTAGGTACAGTATTGGTGTTAGAAAAAGTAACCACAACTACAGCAGTTACAAGCCTAGCTATCTTTATAGCTACAGGTTTACAAAAGATGTAAAAAAGAAGCCTGTAGTGATACATTGAGATAGAACACAAGCTATGAATATAACTACTAAACCCTAAAGGCATAAAAATCAGAATCAACTGGTCAAAAAGTGGTATGAGAACCACCATCCAAAAAATCAATAGTAAGGAGAGACATATCATCCAGCAGAGGGTGAAGGAGAGAGATCACCATCATCTCTCTTCCTTCTCTTGGTGTTTTCAGCTTCCATGGGGGGGCATTCAGAGAAAATTGGATCATTAACATCAAACCCATCACCATCATAGATTTCCAAGTCCATATCCAGCTCCTCATCTACCTGAACCTCTTTGACACCTTGAGGAGCAAGCTCTAAAGGGTCAAAGTCAGGCAAAATGTCCTCATAAGGTTGGACTGCAGGAGGATTAAGAGAAATAGTATCACCAGTAGATACTTGGAAATCCTGAAGACCCTGAAAGCTATTGGCTAAAGGGATGACAGGCAAACCAGTGTCAGGCCTTAGCTGGGGAGTAGCAACAGGTCTAGTATGAGGTGGAGAGGTGTGATGGTAAGGTTTAGCTTGGTTTCTTTTTAAGTTACCTCTAGGCTTAGCTCTCCTTCTTGGCACAACAGCCAGCCAATCAGAAGGGGAAGCTTGCCCCCCACTATCACCAGACACCCCCATAGACAGCTTTGCCTCATCCAGCTGAGCCACCACTAACTCAAGACAAGGAGGGGGTCTCTTGGGACAGGTATTCAAGGAGTGCTTAGGGTCACCACATAGAGGACAGACTTCCCAAACACCTTCATAGGAAAGAAAGTACTCCTGAATGTCATAGCCAAAGTTCAAAGTAATAGATCTAGGGACAGGCTTGGTGATGTCAAGGTTAAGACAAACTCTAGCAAACTGACCCTTCTCAGCATTTCTGAAGTGAACTTATCAAGCTTGATTGGCCGACCCACACAACTAGAAATTTGGGTTAGGTAGTGCCAGGTCCAATACTCAGTGGGGAGAAAAGGTATTTTAACCCATTGATCAACATGAGTAATGGAGTTGAACTGAGATTTAAATGAGGCTCTCCAGGGAATCAACACAAAATTCAGCCCTTGCACAAACCAAGGCCTATTATCCCACACCTCCTCCTTATCCAGAGGATTAGAAAATTTGATTAAAAACCACCCATTCCCAATGCATCTAAAGGACACCTCCCCCCTCAGGAAACTCCAGTCTCTCTTCATTCTAGCTATAACAGCTGCCTGGGGGACAAATTCACCCCACACTTTACCAAAAAGACAAGTGGCTTCCATAAGTTTAATTTGATCATGCTCGAGTTTTGGGGCATCTAAGGTGATGGTGGCAATATTCGAACCAGGAACCTGTGGTGGAGAATTGTGTGAACTGTCCTTAGGTGAGGTATTGGGATCAATAACAGAACTGCTACCTCCCAGGAGAAAGGAGCTATGGGAGGTGTGACTGAAGAAGCTGGTAGGACCTGTATCACTAGGTAAGCTGGTATAATTAGATTCATTGGAAATTGCAGGAGGGTTCTTCTTAAGAAGTGAGGCATAGCTAGACTGTAACACCCCGACTTCTACACACCATTAATTAGGTTAATTATCTTTAATTAGCAGCGGAAACCCTAATTTAGTCGGAGCGTCACTTGCCGTATCTCCCTCGTGGGAAATACAAGGCGACATAACCTTTTTACGTTTACTTACTACTATTGAGTAACAGTAATTATGCTTCACTTCGATTAATTCTTTAAAATTTACATTGAAATCTAAGTAAACCTTAATAAATATTTCTAACAAGATTAAACATTAATTTAAAAATCTAACTCAAATCGTGAAATCAAACTTAGAGTTTAATTAATACATCCCTTTAATGACATAGTTATCTTTATTAAACATCGATCGTGAATTTGATGGTTGCATCCTCACTCTAAGGCATCCCATGATCTTCTTCGTACCTAAAACAAAAGCAACATCGTGAGCCGAGGCCCAGTAACATACTACCCTAACAGCGTAAACTCATTTCAATTCATTTTATTTACTTTGCAATCAGGGAGAATAGAACATAGTAAAACATTTTCATAAATGCAATAAAACATCATTTATAACTTGAAACTTTGATAGTTCCCATTATCTTTCATAAAACCTTCATTTTACTTGGTAACTGACAAGTTAGCCTTGCGGGACGTCTCCCACCTTGCGATAGTCCTCAAGGAGCACTCTCCCTTGTTGGACATACGCCCGTACCTAAGTAGTGAAGGAAATAATGCCCTTGGTCCAAGTATGCATTCTATGTTAAGTCTAATAAATGCGGTTCAGTATTAATTAACAAGTTAATAATTCAGTGAGATCAAGTGAGCTGAATGCCTAGCTAGAGGCCGCTTCAGTTCAAGTGGAATTAATGATATTAATCCACAGCTTACTCTTGACTGAACCCGTAGGGTCACACAAATAGTACGTAAACGGATCAAGTATTTAATGGCATTAAATACTCCATCTATGAATATTCGGAACCGACGGATCTTGGTTTCAGTGGGAGCTAAGATCGTCACAGGCAAGAAATGAATACTCCGGAAACGATGATATTGCCGGAAACGGAAATATGGATCGTATCGGAAATATGAATATTATCCAAGTCGTAGATGTTGCCGGAAACGGAAACATGGTACGTATCGGAAAATATTATTGGAAATGGAAATATTACCAGAATCGGAAATATTGCCGGAAACGGAAATATTGTCAGAATCGGAAATATTACCGGAATCGGAAAATAATTCCGGAAACGGAAATATTAAATATTTGTTCGAAACGGAAATTAGTTCCGGAATCGGAAATATTAAATATTGTTCGTATCGGAAATAGATTCCGGAAATGGAAATTTAATCGGAAGCGTATCGTACGAATTAGCATCGGACGAGGCCTGCCGGACGAAGGCCCAGCACGAAGCCAGGCCATCGCCCAGCAAGCACGCACGCCACAGCCCAGCGCGCACAAGGCCGCGCATGCGTGGGCCGTGCTGCGCGGGCTGCTGCTCGCACGCGCATGGGCAGCCCTTGTGGCTGCCGTGTGTGTGTGAGTTTCAGCTCATGCGAGATTCCTGAATCTGCAAGAGTCAGTGTATGATTAAATGTCTATTCCTATTGGATAAATTGATTAAGTAGAATTCGTGTAGAATTCTAATTCCAATTAATTCGCATCCTACTAGGATTACGATTCCTTTTCCATAACTCTATAAATAAAGGCCTAGGGCTCATAATTTATATACAAGTTTTCAAGTATTCAAAAGTGAGTTTTTGAGAGAAAATCAAACACACATCTTGCTCAAAAGTGCCGAATTTTCTGAGTACCTTAAGGGCGATTCTAGTTGGTCAATCTTAAGGCGGATCCGGACGTGCTGTGGACTTTCTACGGAGGGACGACACTTGGAGTCCTAAAAGACTTGTTCTTGTTCGGTTCGGGCGCAGCTAGGGAAGGCACGCAACAAAGAGTATGCATCTAATTATGCTATATGATTATGTGTAAATAATATGTTTCCTGGGTTAATGGTTTTTCCGCATGATCTATGTAAATGTCATATGTATCATAACCTAACAGTGGTATCACGAGCCCCTTATTATTTTCATAATCTAAATTGCATGAACATGGTTAAATATTACAAATTTGCAAGAATTAAAAGGGGTGATTAATTTTCGTAATTGTTAATTAATTGCAAATTGCGTTTATTTAACTATATGTACGCAGTTTTTCGGCAGTTTCCTCATTACTCATCCGAATTGAGTGATTTTTGTGTCAATTCCGCATGTAAAAGGCATTCTAAAATTTTGACAAAAATAGTATTTTTCTGCCGAACCCAGAATTCTCAAATTCGAAGCCTAACTATGACTTTTCGAAGGTTTTAGTTTTTCGGATGCAAAATTTCGTAAATTTAAGATGTTAAATTAAATATTTGCGATTCCTGTTGATAAATCTTGAATTTTTGATTGACCTACTGCATATGTTTAACAAGTTTGAATGCCTAGTCTTGTTAATTATGCAATCTAATTTGTAATTATGATTAATTTGTTGAAAATTAGAATAATTTAGAATTAATTTGATTTTCATAATTAATTATAATTTAATTAGAAACCTATGATTAAAAACCACCATAAAAATTGTAAATTTATGACAAATTTTAAATTTTTATGACCTAGACTTGAATCCATAACAATCGGAAATCAATTGGATAATAAATTTTCGATTTTTTCGCCCTAAAATTATGAAATTAATAATATTTATTAATTTGTCATTAATTTTAAATATAAATTTTAAATTTTTATGCGATTCGTTCAAATAACTTGCACGCACGAAGCAATGGACGCTTCGTGTTACCCTTAAGGGGTGTTGTATAATGCGGGCATGCGACGACGAGCAAGGGAGCTCGTCGCCCGTGCGGCACGAATGCAATGAGCAAGGGCGTAGTGCACGAGCGCAAGGCAGCAGCCCTGCCTTGTGTCGTGTGCCACGAGCAATGAACGGATGGGCATGGGCGAGGGGCGAGCCAAGGCAGTCGCGTGTGGGCAGCAAGCGAGCTGCGCCACAGCGCGCGCTGCCTCGCATAACAGCGCGCAGCCTCGTGCGCAGCGAGCGCAAGCTCGCGTGCCACGAGCGCTGCGCACAGCATCACTCGCGCGCACCAGCGAGCGATGGCTCGCGCGCACCAGCGAGCGATGGCTCGCGCGCGCGCAGCGAGCGATCTCGCGCGCCAGCGAGCGATGGCTCGCGCGCACCAGCGAGCGATGCAGCGCCCCAGCGAGCGATGGCTCGCGCGCACCAGCGAGCGATCTCGCGCACCAGCGAGCGCGGTAACGCGCGCGCGCTGCGAGCGATAGCTCGCGTGCGGTGGGCGCTGTGCGGAGGCTTGCGTATGGGACAGCAGCAGCTATGCAACGAGCGCATGGGCTGCGCGCACATGGCCAGCAATGGCTGTGTGCGTACGGCCCATGGGCGTGCAACGCGTAGGGTGTTTGCGTTTCGATTAGATCGTTTTGAATGTTTAATTTGAAAATTTCAGTTCACGTAATTTTAATTAATTTTAAAATTAATAATTTGAATTAATTTCTTGGATTTTAATTTTGAATATTATAATTATAATAAATGGAATTTATTCTAATTATTTTACTAAAATTAAAATCATGAATTAATTTAAATGCGACTGAAATTAAATTAAATTTTGGATTCAATTATAAATTTATATGAGCTTTAAATTTTAATTAAATTTGTATGTTTCCGGTTAGACTAGAAATACAATTTTATGTTTAAAATTAGTAAAGCATATGAATTTATTGGTTTGAGTGGGAGCACTTTTTAGTCATAAACTCTTGATTAGGTCTACAAATCCTTAAGGTTAAAACAACTCGATTAGAATTAATAAGGACTGAATAATTGGTAGATTATTGGTGCCCTTGATTAATTGCTGCAAATGTTTACGTGATGCATAATGTGTTTAACTAACCAGCTATGTGGGCCATTCATGATAATGAATGGGTGAATGGTATATATTGTATATGTACTGTTTTGCAGGTTATGAAGTGACTAGTATGGCCCAAATAGGATAGAAAATATGGTCTGCGTACCATTAATTTGAATGTAATTGGTCTAAAGTACCAAAGTTGTTTTTCAATTCAAATATGGTCTGCGTACCATCAAATAGTTGTAATTAGTTATAACTTATCCTATTTGAAGAAAATGGTGCCTCCCACGGAGATTTTCAAGACGGACTTTGAAGTCAAAGCTTCAAGATGAAGTCGGGCCATACTAGATCACAAATATCTTATGCATGTTTTAAGTTATTTATTGCTTTAAATATGTCTTAAAATGCATGAGATCAAAAGCTTGATTATGTTGCATGATTAAGGATTTTAGTTCACTTAAAATCTAACCAACATAGTAAGAGCCTTAAGTTCCAAACTTAAAAATTGAGTTAAAAGGTGCCATGCCAAAATATACACTTGCTTGGATATCCTTTACATCAATCTAGTAATAGTTTTCGCTCAGCGAGGTGTTACTTATTGGTCCTAAAGGGGCAAGGTACACAAATAATTGTGAGTACATGTTAGTTTTGGTGAAACTCAACGATATAAGTAAGGAGTCCTTTTATGTCGTGGCAAATTCGATAGGTTTACCTAATAAGTTCTTAGACGTACCTATCAACCAAGAATAGTTTCTAGACTATTAGCAAAAGGCTTTTGCTTACCTAAGATGTTCTAGGATTAAGTCGACAAACTGTGCTTAGTTCTTCAATGATTTTAGGATCTTGGAATCATTTTATTCACACCTGCCGGAACACATAACTTGAATAAAATGCTTAATAAACATTGAATTATGCATGTATGCTAGAATTTAAGTTTATTAAGAGAAACTGTGAATGGTTATTTATTTGTTTATTCTTTTCAATTGTAGTTTTTAATATGGCAAACAACAATTCATTCAACATTCGATCAATTCTCGAAAAGGAGAAGTTGAACGGGAAAAACTTCCTTGACTGGCAAAGGAACTTGCAAATAGTTCTTATGCAGGAAGAAAAGGAGTATGTCCTAGATGAGGCGATGCCCGAAGCTCCAGGCGACGGGATCACTCAGGCAGCCCTCAATCGTTGGATTGATGCCAACAAGGATGTGAAATGTCTAATGCTCGCCACTATGAGTGCGGATCTGCAGAAAACGTTCATCAACTCAGATGCTTTCACAATCATCAGTGAGTTGAAGAACATGTTCCAAGATCTGGCTCGAGTCGAAAGATTCGAGACTCATAGGCAAATTCTTGAGACCAAGCTTAAGAAAGGCGAGCCCGTAAGTCCACATGTTCTCAAAATGATTGGACTCATTGAGAATATGAGTCGGCTGGATCAGCAATTTTCTCAGGAAATGGCTATAGACACCATCCTCCATTCTCTTCATAGCGGGTATGATCAGTTCAAACTGAACTACAGTATGAATAGTCTGGACAAAACGCTCACTGAGCTTCACGGTATGCTGAAGACCGCTGAAAAGACGCTCAAAAGTGATAAGCAGGATGTGCTTATGGTGCGTGGGGGCAAGTTCAAGAAATCTGGAAAGAAGAGGAATGCTAAGAAAGGTGGCAACAAGGCCAGCCCAACTAAGCAAACTGGCGCCAAATCTGCAAAGAGAAAGGTCAGTCAACCCACTTCTGAGTCCGAATGCTTCTACTGCAAGAAGAAGGGGCATTGGAAGAGAGATTGCTTGAAGCTAAAGGAAGATCAGAAGAACGGAACAGTCGTTCCATCTTCAGGTATTTTCGTTATAGACTGTATACTTGCTAATTCAACTTCTTGGGTATTAGATACTGGTTGTGGCTCACACTTATGTTCCAATCCACAGGGACTAAGAAGAAGTAGAAAGTTAAGCAAGGGAGAAGTCGACCTACGAGTGGGAAATGGAGCACGGATTGCTGCATTAGCCGTAGGAACTTACTATTTGTCGTTGCCCTCCGGGCTAGTTTTGGAACTGGAAGAATGTTTCCATGTTCCAAGTCTTACTAAAAACATCATTTCAGTTTCTTGCTTAGATGCTAAGGGATTTTCCTTTATAATAAAAGACAATAGTTGTTCGTTTTATTTTAAAGAGATGTTTTATGGATCTGCTAGATTAGTCAATGGACTTTATTTATTAGATCACGACAAACAAGTATATAACATAAATACCAAAAAGGCCAAAAAGGATGATTCAGATCTCACCTATCTGTGGCATTGTCGATTAGGCCATATAAACTTGAAACGCTTAGAAAGACTTCAAAGGGAAGGAATTCTAGAACCATTTGACTTAGAGGATTATGGTAAATGCGAATCATGTTTACTTGGCAAAATGACAAAGCAACCTTTCTCTAAAGTTGGAGAAAGAGCAAATGAACTATTGGGTTTAATCCATACAGATGTATGTGGACCAATGAGTACAAATGCTAGAGGTGGTTTCAGCTACTTTATCACTTTCACTGATGACTTCAGTAGGTATGGTTATGTCTACCTAATGAAGCATAAGTCTGAATCCTTTGACAAATTCAAGGAATTTCAGAGTGAAGTAGAGAATCAATTAGGCAAGAAGATCAAGGCACTGCGGTCTGATAGAGGCGGTGAATATCTGAGCTATGAATTTGATGACCATCTGAAAGAATGTGGAATTCTATCAGAATTGACTCCTCCTGGAACACCACAATGGAACGGTGTGTCAGAACGGAGGAACAGAACCTTGCTAGACATGGTCAGGTCAATGATGGGTCAGGCCGAACTTCCATTAGAATTTTGGGGACATGCACTAAATACAGCTGCACTCACTATAAATAGAGCTCCGTCTAAAGCTGTCGAAAAGACTCCATACGAATTATGGTTTGGAAAGCCTCCAAATGTGTCTTTTCTTAAGATTTGGGGATGTGAAGTATACGTCAAACGATTAATTTCAGACAAACTTCATCCAAAATCTGACAAATGTATCCTTGTGGGCTATCCAAAGGAAACAAAGGGGTATTACTTCTACAATACATCTGAGAACAAAGTGTTTGTTGCTCGAGATGGTGTCTTTTTGGAGAAGGATCACATTTCCAAAATGACAAGTGGGAGAAAAGTAGACCTCGAAGAAATTCGAGTCGAACAACAAACTCTAGAGAATGCTCAAGATGACATTCAGGATGAAACTCAGAGATCTTTAGAAGAATCTGGTGAGAATCATGGTCAATCTAGAAATGTTACCCCGCGTAGATCGCAAAGATATAGATCTCAACCGGAAAGGTACTTAGGTATTTTGACGAACGAGAGCTATGACGTTCTATTACTTGAAAGTGATGAACCTGCGACTTACAAGCAAGCTATGACGAGCCCTAGCTCCAAGCAATGGCAAGAAGCCATGCAATCTGAATTAGACTCCATGTCTGAAAACCAAGTATGGGATTTGGTCGATTTGCCAGATGGCTACCAAGCCATTGGAAGCAAATGGGTTTTCAAACTGAAAAAGGACAAGGATGGGAAACTTGAAGTTTTCAAAGCTAGATTGGTTGCAAAAGGTTACAGGCAAGTCCACGGTGTGGATTACGATGAAACCTTTTCACCAGTTGCAATGCTAAAGTCTATTCGAATAATGTTAGCAATCGCTGCATATTACGATTACGAAATATGGCAGATGGATGTCAAAACTGCTTTCTTAAACGGCGTTTTAACAGAAACTGTGTTTATGACACAGCCTGAAGGTTTTGAGGATCCAAAGAATGCTAAAAAGGTATGCAAGCTAAAGAAGTCAATCTACGGATTGAAGCAGGCATCCAGGAGCTGGAATATACGTTTTGATGAAGCAGTCAGTGACTTTGGTTTCATCAAGAACGCGGACGAATCTTGTGTATACAAGAAGGTCAGTGGGAGCAAAATTGCTTTCCTAGTATTATATGTCGACGACATATTGCTTATCGGAAATGACATTCCTATGTTGAACTCTGTCAAGATTTGGCTTGGGAAATGTTTTTCGATGAAGGATCTAGGAGAAGCACAGTACATATTGGGCATCAAGATTTACAGAGATAGATCTAAAAAGATGATTGGACTTAGTCAAAGCACTTATATCAATAAGGTGCTTGATAGGTTCAAGATGGCGGACTCCAAGCGAGGCTACCTACCCATGTCTCATGGAATGACTCTAAGCAAGACTCAGTGCCCAAAAACACTTGATGAGCGTAGACGAATGAATGGGATTCCATATGCATCATTGATTGGTTCAATAATGTATGCTATGATATGTACACGCCCGGATGTTGCGTACGCACTCAGTGCTACGAGCAGATACCAGTCAGACCCAGGAGAGGCGCATTGGACTGCTGCCAAGAACATTCTGAAGTACCTGAAAAGGCACAAAGATGACTTCCTGGTCTATGGTGGAGATGATGAATTAATTGTTAAAGGCTATACGGACGCAAGTTTCCAAACCGACAAAGATGATTTCAGATCACAGTCTGGGTTTGTCTTCTGCCTCAACGGAGGAGCAGTAAGCTGGAAAAGTGCTAAGCAAAGCACCATTGCGGATTCTACAACTGAAGCGGAGTACATTGCTGCACATGAAGCAGCAAAGGAAGCTATATGGCTAAGGAAGTTCATAGGAGAACTTGGTGTAGTCCCCTCCATTAAAGGACCAATAGCCCTGTATTGTGATAATAACGGAGCTATTGCACAGGCAAAAGAGCCTAGACACCACCAGAGAGTCAAGCATGTACTTCGTAGATTTCACCTTCTACGAGAGTTCGTTGAAAGAAAAGAAGTCGAGATAAGCAAAATTGGAACTGATGACAACATATCAGATCCATTAACTAAACCTCTGCCGCAAGCGAAGCACAACTCGCACACTGCAGCTATGGGAATCAAGCATATTGGAGAATGGCTTTGATGTCTCTGTTTAATGTTTTAAAGTTTTAGAGTTTAAATCTTTGTAAAACATTATTGGTTAATCATTCACAATAAATGAAAGGAATTCATTTTTCCATTTAATTTATGGTTTATTAAATGATGAGTCCCTTCAACTTGACGATATATTCAAGATAGACTGTCAGGACCAGTCCTGTGACTAAGAAATGTCTATCAAGTGAACTTGAATGTCAAAGGTTGAAAATGGTCCCTAGTCGGAGTTTTCTATAAAATTGGACGCATAGAAAACGTTAGACGATTAGAATGCAAGATGACTAGTAGTTCTGTTTCTTGAACTATGTGGACATGGCAATGTCATAATCATTTGCATAGATACTTACTTTGGGAAGACTAGTATCGGACAAGACCTATGAAACTTTACTGTAAGAGATGAAAGTCTGTCATAAGTAAATTTCATTAAATTATTAGACACTAAATCCTCAATACCTGAGTGATTTGAGATTACTTGTTTGAGAACTGGTTGCTTTGACGTTGACCAACCGTCGCACCGTAAAAGGAGGCTATAAAGGCAACGCTCAGGTAATCACCTATCAAACGAAGTCTAATCTCAAGATCGCAAGATTGGGATTGTCCTCCCATAAATCGGGATGAGATGCTTAAAAGTTGTACAAGGCCACTCGGAGAGCTAGAAACTGTGAAATGCATGGCCGTGCTCGGATGAATCATAGGCTATGATTATCTGTTTATTTGATCAGTTGAACTCTGAAACCGAGGAACACCTCTGGACATAATAAGGATGACAACTCTTACCTTATGTTCAAGAGCAAGCATCGAGCGACAAAGGAATTAGGAAATGCACACTTGTCCCTAAGGACAAGTGGGAGACTGAAGGAAATAATGCCCTTGGTCCAAGTATGCATTCTATGTTAAGTCTAATAAATGCGGTTCAGTATTAATTAACAAGTTAATAATTCAGTGAGATCAAGTGAGCTGAATGCCTAGCTAGAGGCCGCTTCAGTTCAAGTGGAATTAATGATATTAATCCACAGCTTACTCTTGACTGAACCCGTAGGGTCACACAAATAGTACGTAAACGGATCAAGTATTTAATGGCATTAAATACTCCATCTATGAATATTCGGAACCGACGGATCTTGGTTTCAGTGGGAGCTAAGATCGTCACAGGCAAGAAATGAATACTCCGGAAACGATGATATTGCCGGAAACGGAAATATGGATCGTATCGGAAATATGAATATTATCCAAGTCGTAGATGTTGCCGGAAACGGAAACATGGTACGTATCGGAAAATATTATTGGAAATGGAAATATTACCAGAATCGGAAATATTGCCGGAAACGGAAATATTGTCAGAATCGGAAATATTACCGGAATCGGAAAATAATTCCGGAAACGGAAATATTAAATATTTGTTCGAAACGGAAATTAGTTCCGGAATCGGAAATATTAAATATTGTTCGTATCGGAAATAGATTCCGGAAATGGAAATTTAATCGGAAGCGTATCGTACGAATTAGCATCGGACGAGGCCTGCCGGACGAAGGCCCAGCACGAAGCCAGGCCATCGCCCAGCAAGCACGCACGCCACAGCCCAGCGCGCACAAGGCCGCGCATGCGTGGGCCGTGCTGCGCGGGCTGCTGCTCGCACGCGCATGGGCAGCCCTTGTGGCTGCCGTGTGTGTGTGAGTTTCAGCTCATGCGAGATTCCTGAATCTGCAAGAGTCAGTGTATGATTAAATGTCTATTCCTATTGGATAAATTGATTAAGTAGAATTCGTGTAGAATTCTAATTCCAATTAATTCGCATCCTACTAGGATTACGATTCCTTTTCCATAACTCTATAAATAAAGGCCTAGGGCTCATAATTTATATACAAGTTTTCAAGTATTCAAAAGTGAGTTTTTGAGAGAAAATCAAACACACATCTTGCTCAAAAGTGCCGAATTTTCTGAGTACCTTAAGGGCGATTCTAGTTGGTCAATCTTAAGGCGGATCCGGACGTGCTGTGGACTTTCTACGGAGGGACGACACTTGGAGTCCTAAAAGACTTGTTCTTGTTCGGTTCGGGCGCAGCTAGGGAAGGCACGCAACAAAGAGTATGCATCTAATTATGCTATATGATTATGTGTAAATAATATGTTTCCTGGGTTAATGGTTTTTCCGCATGATCTATGTAAATGTCATATGTATCATAACCTAACAAGTAGTTTCTTTTTTTAGCTTGCGGTAACCCTCAAGGAGCACTCTCCCTTGTTGGGTGTCCCGCGGTACGGCGGTACGTGCACGACCTAGAAATAGTAACCCCACTAACTGCCAGAACCGGTTACACTTGTATTTATCATGTTTCGTATTTTATTATTAACTCATAGACATCGTTCTTATAAAATCATACATAAACATGCTTGAATATAATCATCATAAAACATACTTTATAAACACATTTCATATCCCACAATCCAATAAAAACATATCATTATAAACATATTTCATAATCTCATCAAAACACATTTCATAAGGGGATTGTGGGTGTTAGCAATAGATGTTACCTCAACCGTAGTTTATACTTCTTGTTCGATGGATCGTTCATCCTGAGCTCCAAGTCCGATTTCTTTTGAATATTAAATCATTGAATTAGTTATTAAAACGATAATAACTTAAAATCGATATTTTATAAATAATAAATTTTATAAGTAAAGAACTTATAAGTAACGGATTTTAATAAAAATATAATTTCATGTTTTTTACTGAAAATATTATTAATCAAAATATTAATCAAACTTTCTTTTGGGTATATATATATCATAAATCGATTTTTATAAATATTATTTAAATTTCGTTTTTGTTAAATAAATCTAGTAATTTATTTTAGTAAAATTAATAATTAAACCTGAAAAGTAATAACGATTTATTAGTGAATAATTATATCGAAAACAAAATTCATTAAAACATAAATATTGATTAATTGAATCTGAAAATTCATATTTGTTTTAACCAAAGCCTAAAGATCCAGAATTGGGCCAGCTAGTTATGGGCTGGGTATGTGAAATAAAAAGTAAACGAGGTTCCAATTTGGAACCTGTTTTACACGAAAGGGGAGCACGGAGCAGGGGAAAACAAGGAACAGGGGAAGCAGGGGATGAGGGCACGAGGAGGAGCAGGGAGGAAAAGAGGGAGGTTGGGCGGCGCATCACCGCGAACCGCGCCTGGAGGCGACGGTGGTGGTGGTTCACGGCGTCAGAATACGAGGGAAGGGGAAAAGGATGGTCGAACCAAGGAGGGAAAAACAGGGGAGTTTGAGAGGCGGTTCTGGGCTGAGGCAGGGCGGCTCGCCGGGGTATTTTTGGGCGGAGGTTGGATTTGAGGGGTGGTGAGGTGATTGCGTTGTGGTGGTGGGATGGTGGTGGCTGCGATAGGGGAAGAGATCGAGTGAAACAGGGGAGGGCAGGGGTGCTGCGACGGGGAAGGAGAGGGGAGCAGGGAGCTACGGTGGGTGCGGTGGTGGTCGGGTGGTCGAGGGGTTGAGGTGGCCAGTCATGGTATTGGTGATGGTGGTTTCGAGGGCGGCGGTCACTGCCAGTGGTGGTGGTGGTTCGAACAATAAAACAAGGAGGTGATTTCTAATTGTTAACTGATTTTTGGTCGAGAAAATTGGAAAGAATTTGGCTGATTATAATGACAAGTAGAGTGAATGAGAAGTTGAAATGTCCTTGGGGAACAAGGCATGGATGTGGACTGAAATAAGGGAAGAAGGGAAAGAAAGAATGGCTTCCTTCTCACTTGTGCGTGAAGAGCAAGGAAGAGAAGAAAATTGGAATTTTGCTCTTTAGGGGTATTTTAGTAATTTCACTTAGTTAGGAAAAATTCTGAAAATTCTTTGCTACATTTAGAAATTGATATAATTAGGAATGTTTAATTAAAATCAGATTTTCAAATAATTTTTATGAACTATCGATATCACAACGTAAATTAACATATATATATATATATATATATATATATATATATATATATATATATATATATATATATATATATATATATATATTTTTGAATAAAATAAGGACGTTCCGAAATTATTAAAAATTTGAAATAAACAGGATTTAAAAATATAGTTTATGCTCGAATAAAAATTAAATTTATAAAATCTGAAAAATAAATCGTGTAACGATATTAAAACTTAATCGAAATAAAACTTCGTTAATCAAAATAAAGTTCGAAATCGGGATTTTAAAACGATTTTAAACTAAAAAAAATAATTAATCGTAATTAATCGAGTTTTAAAAATTTGGGGTATCACATTCTTACCCTCTTAGAAAAAGTTTCGTCCTCGAAACTTGAAAATTAAACGTATAAAATGATTGTTGAAAATCGAAAACATTCGATTAAAGTATGATATTTATTTTAAAACCAAGATCTCACAATTTCATTCCAATTCTGACAATGTCTAGCTTTCATTCCACCATCTTCTTTAATGACTCCGCTTCAACTCGAGACCTAGAATCGAAGAGTAAAGAATACAAAAGGGGCAAAATTATATGTTGATCTTAATCGTCATTAAGGTCATTTATATTCCGCCATCGTCTTTTGTATCTCTACTTTACTTCATAAAATAGGATCGAGGAGCAAAGAACATAAAAAAAAAAGGGCAAACTTGTTAGCGTAGACTAGGCTCCCATTTTTCTTTGTGAGATCCCGTTTGAAAATATTTTCCACCAAAAATAGTAATTTTTAATGCAAAATTATAATTTTGAAGATATATAATGAAAATAAATATTTATCTAACAATTTTAATAGCCAAGCAATTTGTAAAAATTATTTATTATAACAATCTCGTACTCTGAGCTCAGGAGAACTTCCATCGAAGGCGGCTTCCATGTAAAAATATTAGTTATTACCAATGCAATCATGACATCATAAACATAATCCATAAAGTATATCATAATTCAAAAATTGAAATTTCTCTTTCAACATAAGCATAACATTCATATTATAATCATTTGATCTAACACACGAGCATGGTTGATTCGTAACATGTTTACATAAAACATCGCGATTCGTACATTATATCATTATTAGGCGACTATTTGGAGATATTGCGTTTTCGTTTGTTCTTGAGCTTCCTTGCTGCAGGAATCTTTTCGTTGACTTTCTTTATTCGATTCGTTTTGATTTCGATCTCCGCTCTTTTCTTCTACGTTGAATAACTTCGTTGACTACGTTCGTTGCAGGGGTTCGAGTCAATCACGTGATAGAAAATACATCGTTGGACATACGACTTCGATCGTTACTCATTCTTAGTATTTCAGGTAGACAACCCTCGTATTTCGCGGATAATGCTAAGTCATCAAATGTGCCTTTATCAGAAACAATCTATCTTCCAGAAAACTTAGTTCAGACTACCTGGTTTTATAGACATGTCATTTTGTCGATTTCCTATTCTCAATTTCATTGCATTCCTCAATCATTCATAACTCATTTCGAATTTCATAACATTCATTGATATCATCAACCTGATACACAGACTAATTCTTGATAACTCATTTTGGTAGAATCCTCAAAGCTTTATATGCAAACTCAGTTTCGTCTTTTCGATCACCACAAAACATGTTTTTCCATAACATTTTGCAAACCTTAAATTATCTCACTTAGCTTTCTTTATGGAGATTATCAAGCATACATAAAAACAATCCTTATAAATTATGCGGAATGGTAATCTAAGAATCGATTTCAATCGTAACTTCAATGCTTTAAATCTCGATTTAATTGTTGATTCGCCACTTACGAAATACAAACTCATGCTCTTTTCGATACTCTATCATTCAATCTTTTGATATACTAATTCCTGATAACTCCTTTTGATAAAATCCTCAAAATCTTATTCATATGTCAACTAAAACGGGTCTTCTACCCTAACTCATGTGGTTCATAACGTTTATGTATAACTTCTTAGCTTCCTTAACAGAGGCATATCAACCATCTTTTAGATACTAGGCTTTTGTACTTATACACCAAAATATTTATCATGGATAACACGGGAAGGTAACCCTAGAATCAATTTCATTCATAATTTGAACACTATAAACCTATAATAACTTTAACTTAATTAGTGATCCACCACTCGTGAAATAAAACCTTATGCTCGTTTGATACTTAAACATTTATACTATCCTTAACGATTCCATAACCATAAAATTCCTCAAAACAATTCATATCCACAAAATCTTTGTGTTCGCACCGTGATTTAACTTAACTTCTTTCAAGAAAACAGTAATGCTTAAACTTTGCCTAATCTGTCTAGGGTAGGAAACTCATAACATGATAAACATGAAAACATGGGAAGTTCGGATCCAAAGCGAGAGAGATAAATTAAAATAATACCAATGTTGGCGCCATCGTGAATGTTGCGCTTGTTGTGAGCTTCGTTCATGGCCTCGTTAATGCCCTCGACAATCGATATTTCGCATAATATATTCAATCAGGAAAACATAAATAACAGGAGAATAAATCCCTTTAATCCCGTTCCTACACTCACACTCATTCCATTTTAACTTGAATTGATTTTAAAATATTCTTTTTAATTTATTCCTTAAAATTCTTGCTTAAAGCCTAATGAATTTTATTTCGTGCAAAACCCGTAAGGTTTAGCACTTATGGTCGCAGAACCTTGGCTCTGATACCAAACTGTAACACCCCGACTTCTACACACCATTAATTAGGTTAATTATCTTTAATTAGCAGCGGAAACCCTAATTTAGTCGGAGCGTCACTTGCCGTATCTCCCTCGTGGGAAATACAAGGCGACATAACCTTTTTACGTTTACTGACTACTATTGAGTAACAGTAATTATGCTTCACTTCGATTAATTCTTTAAAATTTACATTGAAATCTAAGTAAACCTTAATAAATATTTCTAACAAGATTAAACATTAATTTAAAAATCTAACTCAAATCGTGAAATCAAACTTAGAGTTTAATTAATACATCCCTTTAATGACATAGTTATCTTTATTAAACATCGATCGTGAATTTGATGGTTGCATCCTCACTCTAAGGCATCCCATGATCTTCTTCGTACCTAAAACAAAAGCAACATCGTGAGCCGAGGCCCAGTAACATACTACCCTAACAGCGTAAACTCATTTCAATTCATTTTATTTACTTTGCAATCAGGGAGAATAGAACATAGTAAAACATTTTCATAAATGCAATAAAACATCATTTATAACTTGAAACTTTGATAGTTCCCATTATCTTTCATAAAACCTTCATTTTACTTGGTAACTGACAAGTTAGCCTTGCGGGACGTCTCCCACCTTGCGATAGTCCTCAAGGAGCACTCTCCCTTGTTGGACATACGCCCGTACCTAAGTAGTTTCTTTTTTTAGCTTGCGGTAACCCTCAAGGAGCACTCTCCCTTGTTGGGTGTCCCGCGGTACGGCGGTACGTGCACGACCTAGAAATAGTAACCCCACTAACTGCCAGAACCGGTTACACTTGTATTTATCATGTTTCGTATTTTATTATTAACTCATAGACATCGTTCTTATAAAATCATACATAAACATGCTTGAATATAATCATCATAAAACATACTTTATAAACACATTTCATATCCCACAATCCAATAAAAACATATCATTATAAACATATTTCATAATCTCATCAAAACACATTTCATAAGGGGATTGTGGGTGTTAGCAATAGATGTTACCTCAACCGTAGTTTATACTTCTTGTTCGATGGATCGTTCATCCTGAGCTCCAAGTCCGATTTCTTTTGAATATTAAATCATTGAATTAGTTATTAAAACGATAATAACTTAAAATCGATATTTTATAAATAATAAATTTTATAAGTAAAGAACTTATAAGTAACGGATTTTAATAAAAATATAATTTCATGTTTTACTGAAAATATTATTAATCAAAATATTAATCAAACTTTCTTTTGGGTATATATATATATCATAAATCGATTTTTATAAATATTATTTAAATTTCGTTTTTGTTAAATAAATCTAGTAATTTATTTTAGTAAAATTAATAATTAAACCTGAAAAGTAATAACGATTTATTAGTGAATAATTATATCGAAAACAAAATTCATTAAAACATAAATATTGATTAATTGAATCTGAAAATTCATATTTGTTTTAACCAAAGCCTAAAGATCCAGAATTGGGCCAGCTAGTTATGGGCTGGGTATGTGAAATAAAAAGTAAACGAGGTTCCAATTTGGAACCTGTTTTACACGAAAGGGGAGCACGGAGCAGGGGAAAACAAGGAACAGGGGAAGCAGGGGATGAGGGCACGAGGAGGAGCAGGGAGGAAAAGAGGGAGGTAGGGCGGCGCATCACCGCGAACCGCGCCTGGAGGCGACGGTGGTGGTGGTTCACGGCGTCAGAATACGAGGGAAGGGGAAAAGGATGGTCGAACCAAGGAGGGAAAAACAGGGGAGTTTGAGAGGCGGTTCTGGGCTGAGGCAGGGCGGCTCGCCGGGGTATTTTTGGGCGGAGGTTGGATTTGAGGGGTGGTGAGGTGATTGCGTTGTGGTGGTGGGATGGTGGTGGCTGCGATAGGGGAAGAGACCGAGTGAAACAGGGGAGGGCAGGGGTGCTGCGACGGGGAAGGAGAGGGGAGCAGGGAGCTACGGTGGGTGCGGTGGTGGTCGGGTGGTCGAGGGGTTGAGGTGGCCAGTCATGGTATTGGTGATGGTGGTTTCGAGGGCGGCGGTCACTGCCAGTGGTGGTGGTGGTTCGAACAATAAAACAAGGAGGTGATTTCTAATTGTTAACTGATTTTTGGTCGAGAAAATTGGAAAGAATTTGGCTGATTATAATGACAAGTAGAGTGAATGAGAAGTTGAAATGTCCTTGGGGAACAAGGCATGGATGTGGACTGAAATAAGGGAAGAAGGGAAAGAAAGAATGGCTTCCTTCTCACTTGTGCGTGAAGAGCAAGGAAGAGAAGAAAATTGGAATTTTGCTCTTTAGGGGTATTTTAGTAATTTCACTTAGTTAGGAAAAATTCTTAAAATTCTTTGCTACATTTAGAAATTGATATAATTAGGAATGTTTAATTATAATCAGATTTTCAAATAATTTTTATGAACTATCGATATCACAACGTAAATTAATATATATATATATATTATTTTTTTTTTGAATAAAATAAGGACGTTCCGAAATTATTAAAAATTTGAAATAAACAGGATTTAAAAATATAGTTTATGCTCGAATAAAAATTAAATTTATAAAATCTGAAAAATAAATCGTGTAACGATATTAAAACTTAATCGAAATAAAACTTCGTTAATCAAAATAAAGTTCGAAATCGGGATTTTAAAACGATTTTAAACTAAAAAAAATAATTAATCGTAATTAATCGAGTTTTAAAAATTTGGGGTATCACATTCTTACCCTCTTAGAAAAAGTTTCGTCCTCGAAACTTGAAAATTAAACGTATAAAATGATTGTTGAAAATCGAAAACATTCGATTAAAGTATGATATTTATTTTAAAACCAAGATCTCACAATTTCATTCCAATTCTGACAATGTCTAGCTTTCATTCCACCATCTTCTTTAATGACTCCGCTTCAACTCGAGACCTAGAATCGAAGAGTAAAGAATACAAAAGGGGCAAAATTATATGTTGATCTTAATCGTCATTAAGGTCATTTATATTCCGCCATCGTCTTTTGTATCTCTACTTTACTTCATAAAATAGGATCGAGGAGCAAAGAACATAAAAAAAAAAGGGCAAACTTGTTAGCGTAGACTAGGCTCCCATTTTTCTTTGTGAGATCCCGTTTGAAAATATTTTCCACCAAAAATAGTAATTTTTAATGCAAAATTATAATTTTGAAGATATATAATGAAAATAAATATTTATCTAACAATTTTAATAGCCAAGCAATTTGTAAAAATTATTTATTATAACAATCTCGTACTCTGAGCTCAGGAGAACTTCCATCGAAGGCGGCTTCCATGTAAAAAGATTAGTTATTACCAATGCAATCATGACATCATAAACATAATCCATAAAGTAAATCATAATTCAAAAATTCAAATTTCTCTTTCAACATAAGCATAACATTCATATTATAATCATTTGATCTAACACACGAGCATGGTTGATTCGTAACATGTTTACATAAAATATCGCGATTCGTACATTATATCATTCTTAGGCGACTATTTGGAGATATTGCGTTTTCGTTTGTTCTTGAGCTTCCTTGCTGCAGGAATCTTTTCGTTGACTTTCTTTATTCGATTCGTTTTGATTTCGATCTCCGCTCTTTTCTTCTACGTTGAATAACTTCGTTGACTACGTTCGTTGCAGGGGTTCGAGTCAATCACGTGATAGAAAATACATCGTTGGACATACGACTTCGATCGTTACTCATTCTTAGTATTTCAGGTAGACAACCCTCGTATTTCGCGGATAATGCTAAGTCATCAAATGTGCCTTTATCAGAAACAATATATCTTCCAGAAAACTTAGTTCAGACTACCTGGTTTTATAGACATGTCATTTTGTCGATTTCCTATTCTCAATTTCATTGCATTCCTCAATCATTCATAACTCATTTTGAATTTCATAACATTCATTGATATCATCAACCTGATACACAGACTAATTCTTGATAACTCATTTTGGTAGAATCCTCAAAGCTTTATATGCAAACTCAATTTCGTCTTTTCGATCACCACAAAACATGTTTTCCCATAACATTTTGCAAACCTTAAATTATCTCACTTAGCTTTCTTTATGGAGATTATCAAGCATACATAAAAACAATCCTTATAAATTATGCGGAATGGTAATCTAAGAATCGATTTCAATCGTAACTTCAATGCTTTAAATCTCGATTTAATTGTTGATTCGCCACTTACGAAATACAAACTCATGCTCTTTTCGATACTCTATCATTCAATCTTTTGATATACTAATTCCTGATAACTCCTTTTGATAAAATCCTCAAAATCTTATTCATATGTCAACTAAAACGGGTCTTCTACCCTAACTCATGTGGTTCATAACGTTTATGTATAACTTCTTAGCTTCCTTAACAGAGGCATATCAACCATCTTTTAGATACTAGGCTTTTGTACTTATACACCAAAATATTTATCATGGATAACACGGGAAGGTAACCCTAGAATCAATTTCATTCATAATTTGAACACTATAAACCTATAATAACTTTAACTTAATTAGTGATCCACCACTCGTGAAATAAAACCTTATGCTCGTTTGATACTTAAACATTTATACTATCCTTAACGATTCATAACCATAAAATTCCTCAAAACAATTCATATCCACAAAATCTTTGTGTTCGCACCGTGATTTAACTTAACTTCTTTCAAGAAAACAGTAATGCTTAAACTTTGCCTAATCTGTCTAGGGTAGGAAACTCATAACATGATAAACATGAAAACATGGGAAGTTCGGATCCAAAGCGAGAGAGATAAATTAAAATAATACCAATGTTGGCGCCATCGTGAATGTTGCGCTTGTTGTGAGCTTCGTTCATGGCCTCGTTAATGCCCTCGACAATCGATATTTCGCATAATATATTCAATCAGGAAAACATAAATAACAGGA
This sequence comes from Spinacia oleracea, assembly GCF_020520425.1. Classification (NCBI taxonomy): domain Eukaryota; kingdom Viridiplantae; phylum Streptophyta; class Magnoliopsida; order Caryophyllales; family Amaranthaceae; genus Spinacia; species Spinacia oleracea. The sequence continues at coordinate 86,759,182 of NC_079492.1, read as the reverse complement.
GAATAAATCCCTTTAATCCCGTTCCTACACTCACACTCATTCCATTTTAACTTGAATTGATTTTAAAATATTCTTTTTAATTTATTCCTTAAAATTCTTGCTTAAAGCCTAATGAATTTTATTTCGTGCAAAACCCGTAAGGTTTAGCACTTATGGTCGCAGAACCTTGGCTCTGATACCAAACTGTAACACCCCGACTTCTACACACCATTAATTAGGTTAATTATCTTTAATTAGCAGCGGAAACCCTAATTTAGTCGGAGCGTCACTTGCCGTATCTCCCTCGTGGGAAATACAAGGCGACATAACCTTTTTACGTTTACTGACTACTATTGAGTAACAGTAATTATGCTTCACTTCGATTAATTCTTTAAAATTTACATTGAAATCTAAGTAAACCTTAATAAATATTTCTAACAAGATTAAACATTAATTTAAAAATCTAACTCAAATCGTGAAATCAAACTTAGAGTTTAATTAATACATCCCTTTAATGACATAGTTATCTTTATTAAACATCGATCGTGAATTTGATGATTGCATCCTCACTCTAAGGCATCCCATGATCTTCTTCGTACCTAAAACAAAAGCAACATCGCGAGCCGAGGCCCAGTAACATACTACCCTAACAGCGTAAACTCATTTTGATTCATTTTATTTACTTTGCAATCAGGGAGAATAGAACATAGTAAAACATTTTCATAAATGCAATAAAACATCATTTATAACTTGAAACTTTGATAGTTCCCATTATATTTCATAAAACCTTCATTTAACTTGGTAACTGACAAGTTAGCCTTGCGGGACGTCTCCCACCTTGCGATAGTCCTCAAGGAGCACTCTCCCTTGTTGGACATACGCCCGTACCTAAGTAGTTTCTTTTTTTAGCTTGCGGTAACCCTCAAGGAGCACTCTCCCTTGTTGGGTGTCCCGCGGTACGGCGGTACGTGCACGACCTAGAAATAGTAACCCCACTAACTGCCAGAACCGGTTACACTTGTATTTATCATGTTTCGTATTTTATTATTAACTCATAGACATCGTTCTTATAAAATCATACATAAACATGCTTGAATATAATCATCATAAAACATACTTTATAAACACATTTCATATCCCACAATCCAATAAAAACATATCATTATAAACATATTTCATAATCTCATCAAAACACATTTCATAAGGGGATTGTGGGTGTTAGCAATAGATGTTACCTCAACCGTAGTTTATACTTCTTGTTCGATGGATCGTTCATCCTGAGCTCCAAGTCCGATTTCTTTTGAATATTAAATCATTGAATTAGTTATTAAAACGATAATAACTTAAAATCGATATTTTATAAATAATAAATTTTATAAGTAAAGAACTTATAAGTAACGGATTTTAATAAAAATATAATTTCATGTTTTACTGAAAATATTATTAATCAAAATATTAATCAAACTTTCTTTTGGGTATATATATATATCATAAATCGATTTTTATAAATATTATTTAAATTTCGTTTTTGTTAAATAAATCTAGTAATTTATTTTAGTAAAATTAATAATTAAACCTGAAAAGTAATAACGATTTATTAGTGAATAATTATATCGAAAACAAAATTCATTAAAACATAAATATTGATTAATTGAATCTGAAAATTCATATTTGTTTTAACCAAAGCCTAAAGATCCAGAATTGGGCCAGCTAGTTATGGGCTGGGTATGTGAAATAAAAAGTAAACAAGGTTCCAATTTGGAACCTGTTTTACACGAAAGGGGAGCACGGAGCAGGGGAAAACAAGGAACAGGGGAAGCAGGGGATGAGGGCACGAGGAGGAGCAGGGAGGAAAAGAGGGAGGTTGGGCGGCGCATCACCGCGAACCGCGCCTGGAGGCGACGGTGGTGGTGGTTCACGGCGTCAGAATACGAGGGAAGGGGAAAAGGATGGTCGAACCAAGGAGGGAAAAACAGGGGAGTTTGAGAAGCGGTTCTGGGCTGAGGCAGGGCGGCTCGCCGGGGAATTTTTGGGCGGAGGTTGGATTTGAGGGGTGGTGAGGTGATTGTGTTGTGGTGGTGGGATGGTGGTGGCTGCGATAGGGGAAGAGACCGAGTGAAACAGGGGAGGGCAGGGGTGCTGCGACGGGGAAGGAGAGGGGAGCAGGGAGCTACGGTGGGTGCGGTGGTGGTCGGGTGGTCGAGGGGTTGAGGTGGCCAGTCATGGTATTGGTGATGGTGGTTTCGAGGGCGGCGGTCACTGCCAGTGGTGGTGGTGGTTCGAACAATAAAACAAGGAGGTGATTTCTAATTGTTAACTGATTTTTGGTCGAGAAAATTGGAAAGAATTTGGCTGATTATAATGACAAGTAGAGTGAATGAGAAGTTGAAATGTCCTTGGGGAACAAGGCATGGATGTGGACTGAAATAAGGGAAGAAGGGAAAGAAAGAATGGCTTCCTTCTCACTTGTGCGTGAAGAGCAAGGAAGAGAAGAAAATTGGAATTTTGCTCTTTAGGGGTATTTTAGTAATTTCACTTAGTTAGGAAAAATTCTGAAAATTCTTTGCTACATTTAGAAATTGATATAATTAGGAATGTTTAATTAAAATCAGATTTTCAAATAATTTTTATGAACTATCGATATCACAACGTAAATTAATATATATATATTTTTTTTGAATAAAATAAGGACGTTCCGAAATTATTAAAAATTTGAAATAAACAGGATTTAAAAATATAGTTTATGCTCGAATAAAAATTAAATTTATAAAATCTGAAAAATAAATCGTGTAACGATCGATATTAAAACTTAATCGAAATAAAACTTCGTTAATCAAAATAAAGTTCGAAATCGGGATTTTAAAACGATTTTAAACTAAAAAAAAATAATTAATCGTAATTAATCGAGTTTTAAAAATTCGGGGTATCACATAGACTCTGTAGGATTGGTTGACATTAAAACACAAAGACTTAGCAGATTAAGGAGAAAAAGCACTAGGAAACAGGACTTAGACTTGAAACACAGGCAAGGAAAGAGGGCAGTGAGAGAATTGGGAAGACTGGTGTAAAAAAAGAAGTACCCACATACAAAAACAACCCAGTATTTATAGATGTGTCTAGGAGTATTAAGGAGCTCAAAAGTCACCCAGGCAAGGCAATTGACACAATTCGTATACAAGGAAGGATCTAGAAAAACATAATTAAATTGCATCCAAAAAGTAATCATCACCCAAATTAAAACGAAACACAAACAAACAACCTGTAAGCATTGAAACAAAGCAAAAACCAGTAATAAATGACAGAAAAGAATCGAAAAGGCAAGGAAAAGCTTAGAGAAAAACTTCCCTGAGTAGATTTTCGAAAATAGGCGAAATCTTTCCATCTCTGCATTTGGATAATCGCTGCTATAGGTCCAAACAGGGCGGTGGGTTTGATTAGTGGAGTGAAAACTTTAATTACCCCCCTTAAACCATCATTACTGTTGCAGAACCCAAGATCTGGTGACTCAGCAAAGATCTCCACCCTTAGATCAACGGTGCCTTGTTGATGAAGCCAAGATGAAGATCGGAAAGGTGAGATCTGACCTCGATACCAACAAGGTGACAATCCACTACCCAAGAAGCCATAATTACCCCTATTAAGGCTTGGTCTAGAGATTTTGAGGGGAATCTCATTCTGGAAATGGGACAAGGAGGAAGACGAACGATTTTGCAAGGCAAAAACAAGATCAGAAGTTGAACTGAACTTGGGAAGGGGGCTAGACCCAATTAGGGTTTTCACTCACTCTCTAGAAAACTTAGGTATCTCATATTTCTTTTTCTTTCTCATTTTTTCACGTATGTGCTAGTATACTTGTTAAATGGTATACCCAATATAGATTTATATTTCCTCGTCAAATTTCTCTCTCTATCGAATATTTACTTAAACATCAGAGAGAATATTCTTGTTTTGCAGGAGGTAAGCACTAAGCAGACAGTGCCTGTGCATACCTGATACCTCCGCGAAAAAGGTGACACGTCATCTCCGACAAAAGTTTCCACATTATTAACCTTCTGTAAAAGTTTAACGGTTAAACTCAGTAATCCGAAAATTACTTTTGAACCTTATAAAATTGCTTAGATCTTCCTCACATGTTGTGCCTAGGAGTAGGAAGGGTAAAAAAAGAAGCAGAAGCTAAAGCTCCCTTTATCATCATCTATAGCGGGGGCATTCACTCCTCCAATCTTCAATCTGCAAACGAGGAAAGAACCATGGGAGGAACAGGAAGAAGCATCCTCACACTTTCTCTCTCCTCAAACCTAATATCTCATTCCATATTCTCATTATCATCTAAACATTGCTCCTCCTTTAGCAAACTTACTTTCCCTCCAAGGGTTTTACTAGGGTTTAGGCCCCTCTGTTCTTCTTCATCCATCGCCACTTTTGAAGCAGCAGAAGAACTCTCTAACCCCACCAAACAATCAGTCCTCCTTGAAAAATTGAGGGTTAGACACCTCAAAGATGTCCCTAAATCCTCAGAAATCAAAACCCCATCTGCAAAATCAGCTTCAAGATTGGTTAATAATGGTGAATTTGAAGAGGGTTTTAGCAAAAATTCAAAGAAAAAGGGGGGTGGTGCTCATACTTTGGCTTCAAATTTTGGTGAGTTGGGTTTGAATGAAGAAGTAATTGCTGCTTTGGAGGAAATGGGTATTTCAGCTCCTACTGAAATTCAGTGTATTGGTATACCTGCTGTTCTTGAGGGGGGTAGTGTGGTATTGGGGTCTCATACTGGTTCTGGCAAGACTTTGGCTTATATGTTGCCCATTGTTCAGGTGAAATTCAAGCTCATTTTTTTTCCCATCGTTTTACTGGAAATTTTATGTCGAAAAGATGTACTATTTGATTGTACTAGGTCTTGTTTACAAAGCGTGTATTGTTTACAACCGGTATAGACATAAATAAATAATATAAATGTCAGTCATATTGCACCTTTCCTAAGTTTAATTATATGTATAGTGGGGTAATTGAGCACGTTTTATATAATACACCTGTTGTATACAAGTTTCTACCATTTGTTTAATGTTCAAACATAGAGCAGCCATAATTTTATAATTTGTAATTTTGTGACGTTGGACATTGAAGTTCTTGTTGTCAAACTAGCCAAGTACATGGGATGTTTGTCATGGAGCCAATTTCGCAGAGAGGAAGGAGGCAGGGTGGGGTGGGGGAGGGAGTAGAAGAGGTCTCCTGTTAGTTTCTTTAATTTTCTTTCTCCTTGGGACAGTGGGTAGCTGTATTTGGGTTTGATGAGACCTTTTGCATAATTTCATTTGAAACTGAGTTACTATGTATATGGCTTGGTACTGAGATTCAGCTACTAATTATGCTGATGATAAGAAACTTATGAGTCCCTAGGATATCTGCAGTTTATCATTCAATTTGTTGAGAGTCATCATTATGGTGTTTTATGCTGGCAAGATGTGGCATTGGTTGCCACTTATGAATTATGATGCTGTTTTTGGTCAAATTGATTATTTTAAGCTAAAATACTACATGCTTAATGCAACTATTTGGCTAATGATGGTAACTCTGATTTTTGAAATATGCTTTTTGCTGACTTATTAGCTATTGAGGCGGGATGAAGAAATCTCGGGCATCCGAATAAAACCCAGGCGTCCACGAGCTATTGTCCTTAGCCCAACAAGAGAGCTTTCTGAACAGGTAATTTTCTTCATCCTCTAACATTCAGAATTCAGTCAAACACTAAACCAGATAGTGATGGGCCTATGGACTTCTATTGTGGACTTTGGGTTGGTGTTTCAGGTCTTTCGTGTGGCAAAGTGTATCAGTCATCATGCACGATTCAGGTCTACTATGGTAAGTGGTGGTGGTCGGTTACGACCCCAAGAAGATTCACTTAATGTCCCCATAGACATGGTAGTTGGCACCCCAGGAAGGATTTTACAACATATTGAAGATGGGAATATGGTCTATGGTGATATCAAATATGTGGTGAGTCTATTTTTTTTTTTACCAATTGAATTCTTAACTTCAGTGAGTTATTGACTTACAAATACGTCAGGTTTTGGATGAGGCAGATACCATGTTTGATCATGGGTTCGGTCCTGATATTCGTAAATTTCTTGCCCCACTCAAGAATCGTGCAGCAAAACCTAATGACCCTGGGTTTCAAACTGTCTTGGTAGCTGCAACAATGACGAAGGTATGCTTACGTTACGGGCTAGGTTAAAAGTTCCATGGTTCACTTTTTCCTTCTGGTGATTGGCAATTTACATATATGCGTGCAAACTTGATGTTGACCACATAAATTAAGGGTAACAATTGGAACTTAAATGATTAAGATGTCATGTAAAGGCGGCTAAGATGTTAGTCTTCCTATCAACATCATAGTTAAGCTGTCTTTTCTCATCACATTTTCAAATTACTTTGAGTTCCAGCAGATTTACTGATATGTTAGTCATGGTATCACATCAGATTTGTAATGTTAGATTACTTGGATAAGAGAGTAGATCTCAGTACATACCATGTACTTCATTTGTGCGCCTGACAAAGTGAGAACTGAGAAGTAAAGGTAGATTAGCAAGTTCAGGTACATATAAAGATATGTTTGCATTGGATTAGACTCGTATAGGCACAATAGATTTTGTTTATTGTATTTATTTACCACATTCAGCTGGATTTTGTTGTCTCTTAGCTAGTTTATATTACCGTTATAGTAAGTGAGAATCATTTCCAGATATTGGTAAGGACTACAATTAAAAAAGTTATCTATTGGGGCAAGGGATTGTGTGTGTGTGTGTGTGTAGGGTGGGGGGAGGGCTTAGTTTTAAAAGGCGCACCAAGACGCAAGGCGAAGGCTCACGCCTTCTGGATACAAGGCACACAATTTTTAAAATTTTTTATGGTATTTATTTTCTGAAAAAAAAAATCAAAATAGCATTACTTATTGTCACAAAGGGGTAAAATAGTATTTACACTAAAATCAAAAGCCTTTCGAGAGAAAAAAAAACAAACAAACAAAAAGGGGACTAGGGAAGGTTCAAGTAACTTTTTAGTCACTGGCTATTCATTTAGATTCTCAAAGAAGTGTGCCACACCTTACATATAATAGTTACTTTAAAATAAAAACAAAGGAGGAGTTTACATGACATGTCGCCGAGAAAGATAAGGAAAAAATGGAAAAACTTAGGGTTTCCTCTCTCCTCTTTTCAATGTATTAAATTCTAACGGTTAGGGAGCCATAAAAGTCACGTGGTTTAGGCCTTTAAAAAAAAAAAGTTACTTGTCATCAATTGGAGCCTTATACCATAAGGCGTTGCGCCTTGAGCTTGGGAAAAAGGTGCAAAGGCGTGCGTGTTTTGAAAGGTGCAAAGGCGTGCGCGTTTTGAAAGGTGCAAAGGCGCACACCTTTTGCAGGGTGCCTGACTGTCATGGCTAGGCGCCAGGACCTGAGCATTTAAGCTCCACGAATTGTCGCTTTGTCTGGAGGAGTGATAGGTAATGTTGCCAACCTCATTAGAATAAAGGGTTTATTTGTTGCTTGGACATTTGAGAATTCTTTCCCATGCGTAAAAAGGAACTTTCAAGATCTGTAAAGCTATTCCAAAATGGACCTGCTGAAATGATATGAAATAGCTTCTAAGAATTAAGTATTCTGAATATATAATGAAAATAGATATGAAGTGCAATAGCCTAAGCCTTAAAAATGTCTTATACCTATGTCTTTTGTGACTGCTTTTCCTCTCTCCTAATAATATACTTCTATATGGTTTATAATAATATGCTTCCTAGTAGTTTATTAAAAACTGTTCTAGAGACTCTTTGACCTCAAGATTTCAGAAACAGAAGTAGTTTTAACTAAAATAGAGTTTTTGTCCCATTGTTTATTCTAGGGTTTTTGACCTAATTTTTTATTCTAGAAAATAAAAGGGAAATTCTCTTTGGTAACCTTAAGTTTCTTATTTTTCTCTTTGGTAAAATAAAAACAAGAATTTTCTCTTTGGTAGCCTTAAGTATCTATACATAATTAAACAATGACATATGATGGTTTTATCTTATATTTTGGTTTAAACCTATGTTATTAGACTCTTAGTTTAAAAAGGCGCAAGGCGCACTAAGGCGCACAAGGGCCCTGGAGCCTAGGCGCAAGGCGCAGGCGCGCGCCTTTCGGATACAAGGCGCACAAAAATTCTAAAAAAGCTTGAAATTCAATGTAGAACAAAACTAACATATTTTATACTCAAAACAACATGGTAATCATATTAGTAATGCATAAATGGACGAAAAGAAGCGCAATTAGTTGCGAACATACTGCTAAACGACAAAGTACTTAGTAGAAAGTAGCTTAAAGTTCCACACAAACCACACAATCAACATAAAATAAATAAGTAGAAAGAAAAGCAAACACATTAGTTCTTCAAGCTTGATAGTAAGCATCCTAAAATGCTAGTACTCTATGTCATCATCGTCATACACATCATCCTCTACTTGATAATCCTCATCTCCCGAGTCTCCACTTATGTCCTCTTCCATCTCATCATCATCATCATCCAACAACACAACTCTAGGAGTGGAGCCACTAGCAACCCCTTTTCCTTTATCAACTCTTGATGATGATGCTCTAGTGGCATAGATAGGATCATTAGCTCCGGAGGCTCTATCAACCGCACCCCATGTCAAATCCTCACCATCAAATACAAAATCATCATCATTCTCATTCTCCTCATTATCATCCATCCTCCCAAGTAGCCACTCATTACTTTCATCAATCTCAGTTAAGAGAATGAGATCAATGGTGTCTTTCCTCGTGTACCGGCGAAACAAAGTTCGATTATATTTCACATATACCATGTCATTTAATCGACTTTGAGCCAATCGGTTCCTCTTCTTAGTATGGAGCTGTAAGAAATAAAGATTATAACTTATAAGTAATTGCTCACATTATCTTATTAAATAATAGCATATTATTATGTAAATTTACTAACGCAAAGTTACTTACAAGTTGAAAAACACCCCAATTCCTCTCACAACCGGTAGCACCACAAGTGAGGCTAAGAACCTTTATGGCAAAATGCATGAGAATGGGAGTTGAATTTCCATACGAAGACCACCAATCCGCTATGGTAAAGAAAGTAGAAACATGTGTTAAAAGTCATAAAACTTAAAACTTGATAATTAATTTATGTAGATCAATACTTGTAAGAGTGGTTACCTGGTGATTTGGTCTTCCTTTGCCTAATTGCCATGTTATGGGAAAAGAGTCCGGTGGCATTCCTAAATGAATCCAATTCATTAAGTATCTTGTCTTGAGTTTCCACATCCGGAACTATCCTTGCAATGCAATCATACAAACCCTTCACAACTTCCTCATTAGCAACTTGATCGGGTTTATCATAATGGATTTCCGGATTTAAATAAAATCCGGCCGCATGCAAAGGTCGATGAAGTTGAACATCCCACCTTTTATCAATGAACTCAAAAGCCTTTTGATAGTGTTCAACCTTCATTGAAAAAGATGAGGTCTTTGTGCCATAAGTAGCTTACCTACAAATTACAAAACCAAATATAACCATTGACAAGTTAGAGGCAAAGTAAATATAGGACTTAAATTCAACTAAAAAGTAAAGGGAGAATGATTATTTCTTACCGGCCTTAACATAGTTAGATGCGTTATTCGTCACCACTTGAATAACATTTGCCTCTCCAACTTCTTCAACCATGTCATCTAGCATTTGAAACAACAAAGTTGCATCTTTCACAACTTCCGAAACATCCATGGATTTTATGAAAACGGAACCCCTTGGAGAGTTGACAAGAAAGTTCACAATATCTTTTTGTACAACCGAATCACGCCATCCATCGGATAAAATAGAGGACCCTTTTATTGCCCACTCTTTCTTATGCTCCTCCATTTGCTTGTTAGTGTCCAACACTTCTTTCTTAAGCAAAGGAACTCTAAGCTCATACATACTTGGTGGCTTCAAGCCGGGACCATATTGTCCAATTGCTTCAATCATCACTCCAAAGCTCTCATAATTAACCGCATTGAAAGCAATTCCCGCATCATAAAACCACCTAGCAATATGCCTACAAGTCTTTTCCCTTAACTCTTTGTCACAAACTCCAAAAATACCTTTCCTTTCCTCTCTTCCTTGCAATATATCTTTGGGAGTAGAAGTGATAAACATGTCCAAGGGGCCTTTGTGCCTTGGTTTTTTAGGAAGATTGCTAGTCTTTCCACTTGTTTTACCACTACTACCCACTATCTCACAATCTTCCTCTTCCCCATCATCATCAACACCATCATCAAATTGAGGTATGTTTGGCATCATTTGACTATTTGCCTTATCTTGTGCCTTTTTAATCATGAAATTCTTGACTTCCTCCTTCACATGTTCGGGACAACTAGGACATTTCAATGCATTTCTAAATCCTCCAACCAAGTGTTGTTTTAAGCGATAGACCCCTCCTTTTGTTACTTTACCACAAAAGATACATGTCCAATTATTCTTATTATTAGGATCCGGTTTTCCATATTTTTTGGCCGGTTCTTGAACACCGGATGATCCCGTTGATGGAGTGCCGGTATTAGAACCTTCCATAGTAAATTAACAAGCTGAAAATAGGAAAGCAAGCATATATTATGCTACTGTCTAGTGTCTACAGCCCTTTCACTTATACTACTAGTCTACTACTGACTTATACTACTACTGACTGTAAATTAACAATTTAAAACAGAAAAAAAATGAAAACAGAAACAAATAATATAGTAAAACCGAAACCAATAAATAAAACAGAAAAAAAATAAAAAACGTTCAAATCAGAGAAGCTAAAAATAAATTTTTAAAAAAAAATACAGAAAAACACAATTATAATCCACAATCAGAACCGAAAAACAGAAGAAAAAAAATACAAAAATATCTAAAGCAGAGAATCTGAAAAACAGAAAAAAAAAAATCAAAAAAATCAAAATTATAATCTCACAATTTAACAGAAAAAGACGAAAAAGAAAAGGAGGAGAAAAACAAATACTGAACCGAAAATAAATTCAAAAAAATTGAAAAATAAATTTTTAAAAAATCATAATTTTTTCCCCAGAATTTACAGAAAAATGACGAAAAAGAGAAGAATGGAAAAAAACGAAGAAAAGGAAGAAAGAAGAAGAAGAAGAAGAAGAAAAAGGAAAAGGAAAAAAAGAAAAAAAAAGAAAAAAAAATAGATTTACATACCTGGAGCAGAGTCGTGGAGAAGCCGGCGGTGGAGGAGTTGTGGAGGAGAAGACGACGTCGGAGGTGGAGGTGGAGGAGGCCGGCGAGCATGACCGTGGCCGTGGAGGTGGAGGAGGCCGGGGAGAGAGGCCGAGTAAGAGAGGAAGTGAGGAACAGAGGACTGAGGAACAGGGGTCTCCAATTTCGAGATTTGTTTTCTCTCTCCTTGGGTAGGTGGTCCCAAATCTCAAGAGTAATTAAGATATGACCGTTGGGTCTCAAGTGGGGCAGAGTTTATTTCAAAAAAAAAAGAAATAACAGCAACCTAAACTAATTCGTGCCTTGAGACTTGAAGCCCAAAAGGCGCAGCGCCTTGCGGCTAGCAAAAAGCGCACTGAGGCGCGCGCCTAGCCGCGCCTGATGGACCGCGCTGAGCCTTGACTTCTCTAGGCGCTGAGGGCTGCGCCTAGGTGTGCCTTGCGCCTAGGAGCGCCTTGGGCGCGCTTTTTTAAACTAAGATTAGACTGAGTATAGTTAATTAACAATTAACTTACCTAAATACTTTAAAACTAATTGTAGCAATCTCTTCAACAATGATGGTTTTTTTACGCAGCATTCTTAAGAAATAATATGCTTTGATAACCATATAAAGCATTCTTAAGCATATATACAACATTTTTACGCAGCATTGTTAATCATATATACAGCCTTGACCTAGCTTCTATAAATCTCTTCAAAAAAATTTACAATCTGCTATAACTAATAATATGCCTTGTTAACCCAATATGAAGGAAGGAAAACCAACACACAAAACGAAATAGTGCATATGGATTGACTTTAAACTGATCAGAAGTGAGTGAGTATAGGTGAAGGGTGTACAAACCCATTAAAGAGGGTATTTTTGTACATTCAAATATTAACCACGGTTAATTAAATTGGTTAACCCATCATTAATGTCATTGTTTAACTATATATAGAAATTAAGGCTACCAAAGAGTATTCTTATTTTTATTTTACCAAAGAGAAAAATCAAAAACTTAAGGTTACCAAAGAGAATTTCCCAAAATTAAATGATCGTTAATAATTATTTAATGTAGTAAGTTTTATCTAGATATTTGGTTTACCTTAACACTTCAATAACTTGTTGAATATTATATATACTAGTTAAAAGAGAGTACATTTTTTTAAGAGAAATACAAAATTACTTCGTATAAGAATTAACTTAGTGACCAGCTAGCCATCAATTAAGAAAATTAAAGTTAAAAGGCCAACCATTTATAGTCTTGACCCTTAAATAAAAGAGAACACATTCTAATTTTCTGTTCTACTCGATGAAATATAACTACAATAAAAAGCCTCATTCCAAGATAAAATTGAGAGTTGTTAGATATTGAGAAACAGCTGGTACGATTGTACAAGCATATACCACCGGCTATGAAGAATTGAAGATTATATGATCATTCATCAGATCAAACTGCCGCTAATTTTGTGTTTTAATGACGATTAACGTCACCACACCCTCCTTAAGTCTTCATCTATTTTCTCTTTCCCTTATGTTTCATTGAGGCCTCTTTCTCCTTCATCCCCACCTGTCTCTGCCAGCCAATCTCAACACATCCACAATCACCTCCCGCACTTGAGCTTGAAGATCTTAAGATTTTTGTTGCGAATTTATTTGTCGGTGACATAACATTCTATCAAAAGAAATTACACTAGAGTTGCGTAAGAGGGTGGGTTTTGTTTTATTTTTAATTTTTAACGGCAAGGAACTCTTGAATTTGTGGGTTTTTGTACTGTTGTAAAATTTTATTAAATGAGCCATCAGCTCCCAGAGTGCTGATTCAATTTGGAGCTTCGCCTTCTAACTTCTCGAAGCTATTTTATGTTTCTCAAGAACTAGAAACTACACCCAAAAGTATAGCGTGTCGCCTAGTTTCAATTTCTGGGTCGTGGAAGCTTGACCAAACCCTTTGAGACTTATATGTGTATAAGTTGTCTGGATAGGCTCGGCAGTAAACACAGTAGGTAATTGTCTGCATAAAAGGTGAACAAGTGTCTGTTACCTAACATGTGTGTCATTTGAGGAGTGTTGGGGGTTTATTTTGTTGCTTTTGGGCTGGCATCCTTTTCCTGGAACAGGTTGTTTGCCAGTATGGGAATTAGTCTGGTATGGTCTCTCATAGAGAACATGTAGGCTACTAGGCTCAATGGTAAATTTTGGGAAGCACAAGGGGAAGTTTTTATGAAAAGTAGTATGCTTGCCTGTCCTTTGTGTGATGTGCTGATGTGGGAATGGACTGAATTTTGGTGTTTTTCTAGCCAGGACACTTTCAGGGAAAGGGGGCGGGGGGTGGTTGTTGCTTCTTTATGGTGTTTCTTTTCTTGACTTAAGATTTCATGTTGTTCAACGAGACTGACACTCTTGAACTTTTTAGTATCATTTTATGACTTTTGTCTTCCTAATTTATTTCCCGTTTGTATTTTGTTATCATTTTTTTTTGGTATCTCAAAAAGTATGATAGGAATACCAATGTCCTGATCTTTTATCCATCTCAACTTGGATAGTGCATGTGTTCCCCAAGTTTCATGTTAACCCAATCTAATTCTGTACTGGAAATCCCATAATGTTGTGATTGTTGTCAAAGTCCTACTAATGTCGGAGAAAAGAGAAAACCTTTAAGTAATTTTTGGATCTTGGAACATGGCAGTTCAGAAAAAATAATTTGGAGATTTAGACTGAGCCAAACTTTCTGATGTTCTCTTTGTTCGTCTCCTTAATGCTGGATGATTGGTGCATTGTTTATTAACTATCTTGTTAAAGATGTTTTGTTGCATTATCTATTTTTCTAGATTTTGTTTGGGGATACACCAGTTATAGACTTATAGACAAATTGTACTACTATTTGGTTCACATTGATTCACTCTTAAATAATAAGCTATTGCATTAAAGGCAGTTCAAGATCTGGTTGATGAGGAGTTCCAAGGCATTATACATTTGCGCACTTCAACACTGCACAAAAAGGTTGCATCTGCTCGACATGATTTTATAAGACTTACAGGAGCAGAAAACAAGCTGGAAGCATTGTTACAGGTTCGCCTCGTTATCTCTTATTATCTCCCGCTTGATGATGTTGATTATGCATCGTGCTTTGAGTAAACATTTAATAGTATTAGTTCAATCAATGATTTTTTGTTTGTCTGTTATTACACCTCTCCGATGACTTTGTAATAATCAAAATATGCTTTTGTCAATTATCATTTTGCTTCCGAAGATTAAGCTGATTTTAACATTCTTAGGACTTCCCTGGAAGAATTTGATTATGGAGGTTCAATGAATTTCATATGTAATAAACTTACAAACTTCAAGTCAGTATCCTGATTTTGGAATATTTGATGACATCTGTTGAGAGTCCTTAGTGATCACTGAACTTGCAAGTTAAAATCATAGAGATCTACTGATTTCTCAGACTCGCATTAGTAAGTGATGCTACGTGGAGTCACTTGGCAGAGCCGCAGAGTGTCTTTCACAGGTCACTCATGGGATATGATGTTTTGGCTGTAATTGACAGGATGATCTGGATCATGTAGGGTCTGTTCCATCTGGGAAAGGGAAGATCGGAAGACAGCACTGAAAGTAGCAACCTGAACTCCAATTATGAGTTTGAGGCATGTGATCAGTTAACACAATGTAAAGGAGTTAAAATGTGACCTTCAAGTCCATTCTAGGAAGAACCTTAAGAACTCAATTTTCTTGAAGTTGGGCGCAGTTATGAGGGGTTTATCCATGTAGATTTTAGAAGAATTTCTTATTAATTGTGAGTTTTGAACACAATTTAGTTTATTTTTCCTTTCTGGCAGGAATGGTGTGTCTTCGTATTTAATTCATCTTGCATCAGGGAAGGTTTATAATAAAAACAATCAGCTAAAGGATTTGAATGATTGCATTGAGGTTATATTGGGGTTTAGAAGACATGATTTAAAATATATAATAACTGAAATAGTGCATTCTAGCAACAAATTTAAAGAAGTTTTAGTGTCGAGATTTCTAGAGGCTTTGCCAAATTATTTTTTCTTTTAATTCGGCTATTTACGGGAGTTTTCAACTTGACCTTGGTGCTTTACTTGCTTTCTACTCTTTTCATCTCTATTTAAATTTCCATTTCCCATTTGAGTTGGGTCCATATGTAAATGACATCTGACTAACCCGCTAACTTGTTCTTTTATTCACTTTTAATCAATAAAACCCAATATCTTTATTTGTTTTATCATAGTTAATGGGCAGTGGGTCCAAAGTGAAGAGAGAAATAATTAAAAAAAAGTGGGTCCATGCCTTTTATGGAAGTTTGTCAAGTAAATAGGACGACTTCATAAGGAAAGTGTGTCAAGTAAATAGCCAAATAGGGACTAAGGGAGTATGATTAAGTGGGTCAAAACATTCCATGCCTTTTAGGCAACTAAATGACTTACCTAGTCTTGTGTATATTGTTAGTTCTGATACCAAGCAGATCCCTACGTAGAACATTTCTTGACTGCATCTTTGACTTGCCCATGAATCAATCTGAGCTCATGTTAAAAAAGCGCGCTTAAGCTAGCTTGAAACTCTAGGGCAAATCGTTTAATTAGGTATGACCGAAACCCTTGTGATTAAGCGCGTGAAGCGCAAAAAGCGCGTTGTTTGGCGCTTCATTGAAAACTTTTGTTTTTTTATTACTTTACGTTGAAAGCTTTTTTTATATGTTGTTATTGTGTTTTGGATCACTCTCTATTAATCCTTAACAATAGAAAGTAGGCCAAGAGTCCAAAAGAAAAGGAAAAAGAAGAAGACAACAGTCATCTGGCCCTGTCTTATGGATAAACACTATGTTATATGCTTTATTTTTGTTAAAGAAAAGAGTAATATGTTTTTGGAAGCAAATTTATTGTTGTTTATATATATTTGTGGTTATTTTAGTAAGATATATATGCATAATAGTAAAAAATCTTTAATTCTTAAAAAGTGCGCTTCACTTTGATGAAGCGCGCGCCTTGCGCTTGCGGTTTGCGTTTAAGCTCTAGGACTCATATTGCTTTAGTGCGCTTTGCGCTTTTTTATGCATCATGTCTCTTTTGATTTTCTACTCGTGAACGATGATCTCGACACCTTTCTGGTCATAATATCCATAAGCTGGTTTCACTATGTCACTTTGCTTTGGGCATGCTAATCCTTTCCTATATGCTCATATCATTGCAAACCATGTTATGTATGCCCTAAACTCACCATCTCCCCTGTTTCATCGCTACATAACCAAACACAGATTGAATCTCGTTATTTAGGTCAAAGCATGTGCACACTTGTGTCTATTTGCGGCTATCGTGCATTGCAACTTCGAGGGTGCCTAGTGGTCACAAGTGAGAGTGGTGCGTGAGTGGCGTTGGGAGGGGATTTTATGTGAGAGTTGAGCAGTGTATAAAAAGACGCGCTTGGAGCTAGCGCCTTTTATGATATGTGCGAGGCGATTGATGAGGCGCATCTAAGGCGTAAAAAGGGGCGCATTAAGGCAAGGCGCACACCATTCTTTCACAATTTTTTTTAAAACTTTTTATTAGGGCACCTTAGTTGAAAAGACGTGAGGCGCACCAAGGCTAGGCGCAAAGGTCCCTGAAGCCTAGGCGCAAGGCGTACGGTTTTTTTAATTTTTTGTGGTAATTATTTTCTAAAAGATAAAAAATCAAAATTGTATTACTTGTTGTCACAAAGGGGTAAAATAGTAATTACAGTAAAATCAACCTTTTTAGGTAAAAAAACCAAAACAAAAAGGGGACTAAGGAATGTTCAAGTAACTTTTTAGACATTGGCTATTCATTTAGATTTTCAAAAGAAGTGCACCACACCTAACATAAAACATATACTTTAAAGTAGAAAAAAGAGGAGTTTACATGACCTGTCTCTAAAAGAGATGGAAAAAATGGAAAAATTCAGGGTTTCCTCCTCTTTTCAATATAGTAAATTCTAACGGTTAGGGGCCATAAAAATCACATGGTTTAGGCGTTTTTTTTTCAAAAAAAAAACTACTTGTCAACAGTTGGAGCCTCATACCGCGTAAGGCGCTGCGCCTTGAGCCTTGGGAAAAAGGCGCAAAGGTGCGCGCCTTTTGGAGGGTGCCTGAGCCTGTCATGGCTAGGCGCTAGGTCCTGCGAAAACGCGCTTTTTAAAACTAAGTAGGGCGCCTCACGTCACCGAGGTGCGCTTAAGGCGCAGGAAACTCCAAATCGCCTTGGTGCGCCTTGAGCCTTTTTATACATTGGAGTTGAGTTTGATTATATCAAGTCAAAATTTAATAGGATAAGTGTTATAGTAACTCTAAAACTCAATCAAAGGTCCAATCTTTGTTGATTCAAGTGCTAATGAAGCTTAAACTGGATATGAAGGCTTCTAATTGTCAATACCCTCACACAAGGGCTTACGTCCAGTAAGAAAAGCATCAAAAACAAAATATACAAGGTTGATAGGGCATTTATTATACAAAGGCTTTTAACACTCATTTTTCAACTTGCAACTTTATTTAATTAATATTTTCTATCCCACTAAATAATTTACTTGCAAAAGGGGAACTCTGTTTATTTATTTCCCTTGGAATATGGATTACGCTTCATGAGTCATGATGATGCTTTCGAGTTTCTTAGGCTTTTCAAGTGCCCTTTTAGCTATCCTGTTCTTTATCATGCTACCGTAGAATAAACTTCATGCAATCATTTGAATCCTTTTGGTGTTAGATGTTAGTTTGCAACCTTCCTTTGACTTCCGAGTGAATGAAATAATGTAATTTCTTTTTATGATTTTCTACGATTGTGTCACAGAGATAAGAAAAGCACATTTGAAAGAAAGGCCAGCACAACGATTCTTAGAATAGCGTAAGAAAGGAGGTTTTGCAACAATAGTACAACCTCTGTCCTGCTTCCCAGGCAGCCTGCCTTTTTTATTTTTTCTCTAGGGATTTCTTCTTCTATTATGTAAGGCCCTCAAAGTAATGAACTAGTGAGGTTTGATGGGCCTTATTGTGGGGGTGGGAGTGAGCTATTGATGCATATACAACAGCACATCTAAGTCATCTGAATTCTCAAGTGTTGTAATGACTTGCACTCTTCTTTCATGTTGATGCAGGTTCTTGAACCTAGCTTATCCAAAGGAAATAAAGTCATGGTCTTCTGTAATACTTTGGATTCAAGTCGTGCCGCAGATCACTTCCTTCGTGAAAACCAAATCTACACAGTTAATTATCATGGAGAAGTCCCAGCAGAGCAAAGGTAAGACAACCAGTGTTTTTAACTTGGAGTAGCTGTTTTTGGTTAATGGAAGTGCATTATTCAATGAATTAAAGGTGACATTTAACTTCTTTAAGGTTCGGTCCAATTGAATAGTGGCGAGTCTCATAAGTCTGAGTTTATTTTACTATATTAAGTAGTTGATTGCATAAGTCTGAGTTTATTTTACTATATTAAGTTGTTGATTGCATTACTCTGGTACCAGTTCAGTGGAAGCGCTTGCCTGGAGTTTCTGTATGATTACCGAAATTTCCATTTGCCAGCATACCAGGAGATGGAATTAGTTAATATGGTGTTAGTTTTACCTTTTCTCCTGATTTTTTTATGAAGTTGTTCCATGTTTATGCTTTCCTTGAATGCAGTGTCTATTGTCTAGAGGGGGTGCTGATTCATTTATAGAGGCATTGTAGAACGTTGAAAGAATATGGTTTCAGAATCTTAATTCAGAATGTTCTTTGGACTCTGGATTTTGTGTTACTCAGACTAGGCTACTAGTGTCCAGCACGAGTACCTGTTTAGATGTTAAACTCAGCTATTTCATGAAAAATTGTATGTTCAGATCTATGTTACCTGGACTCTTCATTTTACCTCAAATACCCTTGTCGGATCTTCGACACTTGGACATGGGTATGGCACTTCTACACTTCATTTTGGACCAAAGTCATGCAATAGCCGTGTCGGGCACTTGGAACGTACCACTGTCCGATATGGGTATCCCAGTCTGGGTGACATAGGTTTAGATCCACAGTTAGTGTCAAGTGTCTATATTCATGTCATATTCCGAGCAACATAGTTCTGGATAGTTTTTGATTCTTCCTCCCCCTGCTGTATTTCTTGCTTCCTTCTATAAAACTTTCACGGTGAACTCATACATTAGTTAGAGAATTCACTCATCTCTTCGATGCTGAACCAAGGGTTGAGAATCTCAAAAAGTTTAAAGATGAAGATGGTGATTGTCCCACTTTGGTCTGCACTGATCTAGCTGCTAGGGGACTGGACTTGGATGTGGACCATGTTATCATGTTTGACTTCCCTAGGAATTCTGTGAGTATGAGCATGTACCATTTTGTTTTTTCTATTTGTTACGGAGTACATCAATTATCTCTTTCCTTGCAAACTATAACCTTAATGAATCAATCGTGCAGGTTGATTATCTCCATCGCACTGGAAGAACTGCACGTATGGGTGCAAAAGGTACCTTAAAAACCATTACTGTACAATTTTTATTGTACAAAAATCAAATTTGCTGACTGTATGGCCTGAACTTGGAAAGGATTGTTCTCTTCGACATTTATCCATCTTTCTGCTATGTTACTATTATAATTGCATAATCTGAAAAAACTTATTTTGATATTGATTTACTTTCATGTATAACCCTGGTACACAATATCCCAAAATGAGGAAAGACTTGTCGGAAATCACCGGTTGGTTGGTGCATGATGTTTGCAGATGATATTGTGTTGATTGATGAAACAAAAGGAGTGGAAAGTAAGTAGGAGTTATGGAGACAAACTTTGGAATCTCGGGGTTTTAGGCTGAGTAGAAACAAGACGGAATATATGGAGTGTAAGTTTAGTGGAGTCCAAGATAGAGAGACATGGGCGATTACCTTAGATGGAAAAATTGTCCAAGGCTCTTAAATGTTCCGTTATTTAGGATCTATTATCCAAAAGGATGGAGAATTGGATGGCGATGTGGCCCATAGAATCAAAGCAGGTTGGTTGATGTGGAAAGGTGCCACGGGGTTCCTATGTGATTCAGGCATTCCCCAAAGATTGAAGGGAAAATTTTACCGCACGGCAATTCGACCGGCTTTGTTATACGGCACGGAATGCTGGACAGTGAAATATTGTCACGTGCACAAGATGAATGTGGCGGAGATGCGCGTGTTACGTTGGATGTGTGGTACAAGAAAGGATCGCTTGAGGAATGAGATTATTAGGAAGAAAGTAGGGGTTGCACCGATTGAGTTTAAGACGATGGAAAATCGTTTAAGATGGTTTGTACATGTAAGCAGAAGATCAAATGATGCCCCGGTTAGGAGGATAGAAGGGTGGCAAAGGGATAGAATTGCAAGGGGTAGGGGAAAACCTAAGAAAACTTGGAGGAAGGTGATTGAGCACGATATGAGCTTTCTTGGGATTGAAGAAAATATGGCGTTGGATAGGACAGAGTGGAGGGAGAGAATATACATCGATGACTTCATTTGACTTATACAACTTCAATGTTTCTGATTCTTTTTTATTATTATTTTTCTTATTCTATTTTTAAAATTCTTTCAATTTTTTTTTTTCACATGCTATTTTGAAATGTACTTATTTTACTTATTCATTTATTTTAAATTTTACTTATTTTTATTATCTCTTACAATATTTCTTCTATAATATATATATACATTTTTTCTCTTATCCTACTTTCATTAATTTCACTTTCCTTTCCTTGTTTTTTTCTTTTTACTTCCTGCTCCTTTCTGGTTTGATTGGTGACAATGACGATCTCCTACGACGATTCATGTTAGCCGACCCCAAATCATTTTGGGACTAAGGCTTTGTTGTTGTTGTTGTATTTACTTTCATGTAAGGTTACCAGTAATATTTTTTAAAAATTGTATGCTTGTTAAGACAGGAGGTCAGTGTTGATCCAGATTTTTCAAAACGATCCGGATCATGGTCTGGTGCGCAATAGATCCAGGATCGGAGTAGGATAGTATGGGATCGGTAGGATCTCGATCCTACTCTCGATCCTAATGATCCTAGTTCTAAGACTACAGCCATCCTTGAAATTCAAAAAATCCGAACAAAAAAATTAAGTTGAATCAATATTTCTTCCAGTTAACATCTTAATCGGCTTAGGAATACCAATTCGACCCATACCCTCAATTAATTACATGTAATTGCTTTAATTTCGACCCTAAATCAAAAGCTCCAATTTCATATAGAACCCTAATTTGAAGTGGGCCAAAAACGGTGATTTTTTCGTGGTCTATGTCTCCGGCGATATCATCTCTTGTGTCGGTTGTCGGCCATATTTTTAGGTAGCCTTATATCTTCTTCTTTGTCCCTGCTTTTGTTTGCTTTGTAATGGTAGAGCAGGTAGTTCTACTATTATTTTTAAGAGAAACAATATAACCCACTGTAGTCTCTCTTCTAAATTTTGAATAAAGAGAGTCAAATTCGAAGTCAGGAGTCAACCATACTCATTGTTATTGTTACTTCTAATTTGGCTTCTACTTTTTCCTCGGTGTGCATCACAATTCTTAAAAAGCCTTGCAAAATCACTCTTATTTGGAAATTTTATGTATTTTAGTTTTATTTTTTCCTTTCTAAAACTTGAAAAAGTGTATTTAGTCACTCCATATCATTTTAATTTTACTTTTATCAAGTTAGTACTCACTATGTTTTCGAATGTTTGTCTTGTTTGAAATGTTGACACTATTCACAATTTAAGTGAAACTTCTAAATTTTTTCCAATATATATTTCGAAACATATTCATTTGGGATCTTGTTTTATTCGTCTAGATGTATAGTTTCACAATATCAAATTTTTATAATTTTTTAACATATGCATTTGGAGATATTTACGTTTAAATATTGAGTTGAAACTTTGGAAAACTCAAACTAAGACTATCATTTGAGAAAGGAGGGAATAGGATGTTATGATCCTACAACCCGATTTTCCCGATCCGATCCTACCATCCTCACCGATACAAAGTGGGCATCCTACAACCTTGGTGGTGGTCATTAATTATGGCCTTCGTTACTGTAGATTCTTCATATAGAGGGTAACGACCAGAGGTCAGTTCTTATTGTCTATGATCATCTGGATGGGTAGTGAGTGCTGCTTCTCGTTGTTTGGACTTTCTTACCTGAGCATTCAAGCCCAAATATCTCCTGTCGGTCTCCAGCTCACCTGGCTTGTTTATAGGCTTCCTGTAGAGCCATCAAGTTAGTCAAACCACCTTTGAGCCCAAACACCTACTCGTGTGGATTAAGGTTTTTGAGCGTATTGGATCTTAGAATTAGCTTTTAGCCCACTGTAATTTAAGAATTCAAATAGCTTTTGGTTTTCTGTTCTCTTGTCAGTTTTTTTTGTCCAACCCAAACTGAGTGGAATTGCGAAGAAATAAAATGTGAAGTTTGAATGCCGAAGCTACACCAATGGAGATGACAGCATGGGGTTTCTTCTAGGATTTGAGTTCTTTATATGGCTTTACTTGGTAGTTGATACTCTTGTTGACAGCTTGTCCGCTCCCTTGTTACATGCATTCAGCCACGATGATGATGCTGGACTTGTCCAGTTTTTTTTTGTTCAATTAAGTATCCCAAACTCTAGATCTCCTTGCTACGTAATGATTTGACAGGGACTGTGGTGAAACATGGTGCTGCATCAAGCAGTTGATGACACCTTAATTAGAGTCCTATGAGGTAGAAGCTCACTGCAGGGTCTTGAAGTTGAACGTTTCCAGCAACGGGGATAGAATCATATGATGGTTAGTAGTTTTAAGTATTCTATTGGATAGTGCAGAAAACAGGCATCAGGTCTTGTCTTTTGGATTATTCAATATACGCTGAGTTTCTTACTAGTGCTGGAAGGAGTTGATGTACTTAAAAAGTGTGTTCATGGGATGAAAGCTGAAACTTCTTTTATTTATGGACCTCTGTGGATACTTGGGTATTTAACTGTAATGTTGTCACCAGGTCTGATTTGTACTGCAGACTTTTGTGTTTATCTTTTTCTGAGCTATTATGGTAAAACAAAATTCTCATTTTGGTTTATTGATGTGTGTGTCTGCGTGAGTGCTCAAATATGTTTTTGATAATGATTGATCTCATATTTTTACGATTCTATGTACATTTGCAAAATAGGAAAAGTAACCAGTTTGGTTGCTAAAAGGGACGTGCCATTGGCCACGCGTATCGAGGATGCTATCAATAAAAACGAGAGCTTGGAATGTCTGAGTGTAGATAGTGTAAGGAGGGATATTGCAAGGACGCGTATTAGTCAACAGCTAGGAAGTAATATGAAGGTGATTAGGACTTCTGCTTTGAAAAGGAGTGGCAGAGCTGATCCAGCAAAAGCTGGATACAACAGTGGTAGAGCTGTTTCAGCAAAGCCTGGAGGTCGAGGTCGAGGTCGAGGTCAAGGTCAAGGTCAAGGTCCTGGCAGAAGCAGCAGTAGTACAAGTGTTTCAGCAGTTGTACCTGGAAAAAGCAGTGGAAGACCTGCTTCAGTGAAATCAACAGGTAAAAAACTAGCTACTCAGGCAACTGCAAGGAAATCCTCCAGTGGAAAAGCAGTTACTGGAAAATATGGAAAAGCAATTGATCAGCCGAAACCAAAATCTGGAAAGATGGTGAGCCAGTTTAAACCTACAAAGAAATCTTTCAAGGCCCCAAAATTTACAACTGCCAGTACCACTAAGAGACCTTCCAAAATCAGTGTTGTCGGATTCCGTGGACGAACTTCTTCTTCGGTTACAAAAAGTTAACTTGAATTTTTCATTGTTTGGTAAATTTGGGTTATATGTAAATTAGAAGAATTATCGTCATTTGTTGTGGGTTTTGCAACGTTTTTGTAGAAACTTGCTATATGATAATGGGTTTCAATCGATATTATAAATTATGCTTTTGTATCGGCGTAAATTGTTTCTTATTCATGTCAGACACAAATTGTAAATTGAAACAACATTCTCAGTGTCAAATAAAATTGAATAGAAACAACATTGATACACTAAAAGTTATTTCCAAGGAAGAGCAAGTCGAGAAGGCTTGTTTGGTGCGACAGTACTTCCAGTAGAGTCATAAATAATGACACCAGAAAAATCTGGTAGCTGGCATTTTCCACCCATGAGAATGTTCTTCTGCCAAACAGGTCCTGAGACATGATGGTTTTCCTCTGCATCTGTTGAAGTGAACATCATTCCTTCATTATGAAGCTGATGTATGACAGGCTCACTGCCCCTGCTCGTATAGCAAGCACTCCACCGTCGCCACCTTCTGGAGTGTGACGCACACATGAAAAGCGTCAAGGCGCAAAAGAAAAGGGTTAGAGCTGCAAATCCAGTTTGAGGCATACTCAACGAAGACTTCATTGCTGACACAAGGCGAGCCATGGCGAACTCCAATATTGTGTTGGGGTATTGATTCTAGAGTATGAGTTTTCTATTTATATAAATGGTTTAAGAGTATCACAAATTGGTGGAATGGTTGTCCTTTTTATTAAAGCAACGAGTGGGGTTGTTAGCGTATTAGGAATTTGGATCAGTTTAACCAATTTGTGATTATGTGGATTAACTTCCTATATAAATTGATTTTGTTTTTGTTGCTAATCACCAAAACCACAATATAGGTATCAGGTTCGTTTATATTGCCTTTGCGGATTATTTGCACACAAAAAATACAATATAGTACATACTAATGATATCTTGACCTAGTGGTTAAGATTGAAGATCTACTTATGAAAAATCGTAGGTTCAAATTCCCTCTTCCCTATTTTGTAATTTGTGATCATTCGCGTTTGCATACACACCTAAAAAACAATACAACAGAAAATATATTGACATAGTATTTAAACAGACATACTACCTCCGTTCCTAAGAGTTCTTTACTCTTTCCGTTTTAGTCCGTTCCTGAAAGTTCTTTACACTCCTACTTTATTCCATTTTTACTCTTATTTGGCCCACCATAACTTACCCACTTGTACGGGATCGTATAAGTGAGTCCAGACCCAAACCTACCAGGGAAGACCGAAGACCATGAGGCAGAGCAAACCTACCATTGCTGGCCAAATCTCCAGGCAGACCAAATCTATAAGGGCAGACCAATCTCCAGGAAGGCCAAACCTACCAGGGCAGACCAAAGACCATGAGGCAGAGCAAACCTACCATGGCTGACCATATCTCCAGGCAGACCAAACCTATAAGGACAGACCAAACCTATAAGGGCAGACCAATCTCACAGGCAGACCAAACCTGTACATCGTCGTCATACACGTGGCGACATCTAAATAAGCCGAAGTACCGAATAGTACGCCTATAAATACCCCAACCTCATTTATGAGAGGGGACATTATTCTCGGTACTTGCTCCACCTTCTCTCTACTTTCTCTTTCTAAATAATACATTATACTGACTTAAACATCGGATGGGGTTTCCTCGGTAAAACCCCCGAGGTTAGCTTACGTTTGCTCTGCTTGACAGGGCAAGGTACACCCAGACCATTCCCCCAGTTCCGTACCCGGAACACCACTCACAATACTTAATATTAGTTTCCACCCACTCACATTGTTGGACAATTTATAGCCACTCATTTTCCATTTGTTACCCCACCATCACATGTTCACCAAAATTTCTTAATTACCGTGCAAATAATAACCGTAAAGATCATTTAGGAACGGAGGTAGTATGACTTAATTAAAATTATCGGAAAGAAACATATAATATCATACTTCGTAGTTATTAGAACTTCGCATTATCATCTTACGAACACAGTTTTTTTTGTATACCTTATTATAGTATCTATGTACTTGTAATATATTACGTGTTGAGAATTTGAGATCTTTATATTCCCTATGTCCAATATGGTCAATTTTAAACTTAACTTTTAAATAAAAGTCTACTAGTCAACTATAAAAGTATAATAGTCTTGTTAAGTCCATATAATAACAACAATACACTCAACTTTAAATGTCGTTATTCAATTAATTTTACAACAAATCAATACCTAGTAGTTAAAAACCTAAACCACTCATGACATGGTGACAGTTGTCATTTGGCATCTTCTCCATTGGTTCCTCTTTTTATTTTTAAAATTCACTTATGACACGTGACATCTTCCTTTCCTTTTTTATATAAAAAAATAATAAAAATTTTATGATTCTACAAAGATTTAAGAAAAATGCTTCACCTTCATTATCTCTCTAACTTCCTTCAACCTTCAAAATCAATGACAAAGTTAATTCATATGGTTTCATTCAAACTCATTCATTCCTTCATTAAAAGGTTTTTAGTAATTTTAAAATCATTAATTAATTAACTAATAAATTTCTAAATGGATGAATTTGAAAAGGTAGGAGTTTATTAATATAATTAGTTTTTATACCCACAAACAATTTTCATTCGGGTTCCTCCATTGCAATAATCTTAATCTTCTGTTCATAATTTTTTTTCCCAAGAAATTTACAAGCTGGGTGCATTTTTGTCTTCAAATCTAAAATTGTTCGAAATCGGTGCAAAGGTTCTCTTAATTGATTTTATATAATCTTATTTTAGTTGAGGTAAATTTGTCTTACCTATATTTATCTTTTTTTAATCCATTTTAAGCATAGTGATATCTTTCACTCTAATTTGTTTCTAGATTCATGTTATCTACCAATTTTTGCTATGGTTCTGATTTGAATTAAGGTTTTTAGTTTTATCTTTAATATGTTAATTTAGATTCTTTCACGAACAATAATAGTGTTGTGACACGTTTCTTGAAATAGATAAATTAAAGCTAAGGAGTTTATTCAGTTCGTTTGCAGGGTTGTTGTTTTACTACCATGATCTTTCTAATTATTAAGTAGTAGTTATTAAAGCCACTAGAGTATTATTTCTGAATTTTGTTCGATTGGGTTCAATACCATGTTCTGCTAAATTTGGGAAATCCATGACAATCAGCATATTTGATGGTGAAGTAGATAATTTGTTTGGGGACGGGATAAATTAGACAAATTTGATTCTACATAATGGATATATGGTGAGTAACATGAACATAATAATGTTAATGACTCGAGGTGGTGAAAATTATTAGGTGCAACCAAGGGTATTTTTATGTTCTACGAGATGGGAATGTCATTTGTATTTAATATTAATATGACTTTAAGTGGGCATAATGACGTCATGAAAGTCATTAAGAGCCTACATTTCGTTCAAGCATTTTATCGAACATTTTATGGACATGATGTAAACAACCATTTTAAACGTAAAAGTGGAATACACGGAGTGACGTAAAGAAGTTGGATTATAAGCCGGATTTTATGACATTGAGAACGGGACAATATAACATCTTTTAGTGATTTCAGGTGCATCTAAATTCTAATGGCAAAAGCAAGATTTTACAGCATGTGGAAAATATGAGCATCAACTTTTTATTGTGGCCAAAACGTCACAGTTCTCATTTACGGTTTTATGGTTTATGATATACGAAGTATTTAGTTTTAATTCGAGACATAGGAGATCCTCTATTGGCATAATTTTTGTGTAATATACGTAGTAGCTTGTATAATTAACTATATTTTCATCATATTATATATATAAAAAAAACTATGTTTTCATCAATGGTAAATATATGAATGTGAAGACTAATAATGAAGTGTGCGAAAGAAAGGAAAATACAACCACAAAAAACACACATAAAAAGAGTTCATTTCGTTAAAAATAAAATAAAAAAGTTATTCTTCTTATAATCAGCCCGTTCATCGAACGGGCCAAAAAACTAGTTATGTTAAAACACCATCAAATGGAGAATACATAAGGGCGCAAAAATCTACTCAAAATTTATGTCAAACTTTACGTGGAATATAATTGCAAGTTCAACTTGTCCCCTGGTGTACTTTAGCCTTTCTTTTAAATGCAGTTATAAAACATACGAAGTATGATTTACTTGTAGAATCAGATAACATGCAATCTAATTCTTTAGTCAAAATATGATTCCCAAATCATACATGATACATTTAGCATTTTTAGTTTGTCCTCTATTAAAATTTAAACTAAAAATCACCGGCCACGTACTATTGATTATCTTTATGTCGCAAATAATTGATTTTCTTACATTGGGCATTATTGCATATTGGTTTAAACAGATTCTTTTTGTAATACCTCGTATTTTTCGTAATTTATAAATATATTTTATTGTACTTATAAAGAATTTTATGAATTTAATTGCATTTAATGTGATTTAAATGTATTTTATTTTTAATAATTTAATTATTAATTATTTACGAAGATAGGTTTTTGTTAAAAAAATTCAACGAATTTATTTATTCGGAAATTGTTGGGTCGTATTTTGAAAACGAATTTGATTCTAATCTAAGCCTAATCCAATTTCGTTGGCAAACCCAATAAGGCTTGTAAGAAACTAATTTTAATTAATCCCTTAAGCAAGCCCAACCAAAATTTAAAAATCTAGCCCATGAGGGAAGGAAAAGCTATAAATACAACTCTTCCCCTCATTAAATCCCCACATTAAATTCAGTATTTTCTCTCTCTCTCTCTTTCTCTCTCCTCCCTTGCGGCACTCTCTCTCTCTCCTCTCATCCCTTGCCTTCCGCCGCAAGCAAGCCACGAGCTTGGCTCTCTGTCAGCCCACGCATCTCGCGCCCAGCCTCGTGCATTGCCGCCCAGCGCACACCCGTGCCTGCCTGCCTGCCTTGCCCCGTGCCTCACGCACTCCCTCGCTGTAACACCCCGACAAATCTCTCTTTTCTAAAATAACCTTTTAATATAAAACGTAGAGAATTATCAAGGCATTATAGCCCGTGTGAAAACTTAACGGCTTATTCAAAATTTTGCAGCGGAAAACATAAAACTAACTTTTAGGTTTATAAATAATCGATTACAGATTTAATCCCAAAATTCAATCGACGAAAATAAGGAAATGTAAATAGTACGACAAGTTTAAAGTCGAAATTAACAAAACCCAAATCACTTGGCAAGACAAAATAAATACAAGCTCTCTAATCCCGATCCCAATGATGCATCATCTTCAAACCTGTAGATGGCAACGCTTATTGATCCTTAGAGACTGCTCACCAAAATGGGTCATCACAGGATCAATAAGGCATAGCCATGATCAACACGCACAAACAAAGCACGTAATCAGCAAAGCTGAGTACTACATACTAAATCAATAATAATCCTAACATGATTCTATTAAACGAACAATCCTAACATGATACTAATAAAACATAAGGGCAAACAAAACATATTAATTTGAAGACCACACTTGACTAGACTAGGCTAGACTGGACTAGAACTTTTATAACAATAATATTATTTTAATTGAAATAGTCAATGGACCGAGCTGTCAAGCTAGAAGCTTCACTAAGGAAGACGAGGTACGGGCGCGACTCCGTAAACTCAGTGACCTGCGATATCGAGGAACTTTTGAATAAAAATAGAACACGGTGATCAATCCGGTCCCAGAAAAGGCCATGGGCTACCACCATGAACCCCAACTCCTGTTTGTCC
The DNA here is from genome assembly GCF_020520425.1 of Spinacia oleracea. Lineage (NCBI taxonomy): Eukaryota > Viridiplantae > Streptophyta > Magnoliopsida > Caryophyllales > Amaranthaceae > Spinacia > Spinacia oleracea. The sequence goes on along the minus strand of NC_079492.1, from coordinate 86,729,464 downwards.
GTCACTTCAGACGTGCACAGTCTAAAGCTATTGCTACTCAGTTTCTCTTTACATGATTTACAGATTAAAACTCTGTTATGACTCAACAATCACATAAGTCATCAACGATTATTCACAACTGTTTTTATCTTGGAATTAAGTACGTGATCACAAAGGTATCAATCAAGACTCATTCCAATTAATTCAACCTTTCCTTTAACAATGATCAACCCCTGTATATGGGTATAAGGTTTCAACTTACTAAACAAGGTCCTCGGCCCTCATAAAGTAGTGAAAAGCTAAAAGGGAACAACGATCAATCGATCTAACCAATATATATAAAATAATATAAAGTTCTCAATTGATATGCTTGCAACAATCATCCATGTTAATGAAGGAAATAATGCCCTTGGTCCAAGTATGCATTCAATGTTAAGTCTAAATAAATGCGGTTCAGTATTAATTAACAAGTTAATAATTCAGTGAGATCAAGTGAGCTGAATGCCTAGTTAGAGGCCGCTTCAGTTCAAAGTGGAATTAATGATATTAATACACAGCTTACTCTTGACTGAACCCGTAGGGTCACACAAATAGTACGTAAACGGATCAAGTATTTAATGGCATTAAATACTCCATCTATGGATATTCGGAATCGACGGATCTTGGTTTCAGTGGGAGTGAGATCGTCACAGGCAAGAAATGAATACTCCGGAAACGATGATATTGCCGGAAACGGAAATATGGATCGTATCGGAAATATAAATGTTATCCAAGTCGTAGATGTTGCCGGAAACGGAAACATGGTACGTATCGGAAAATATTATCGGAAATGGAAATATTGCCGGAATCGGAAATATTGCCGGAAACGGAAATATTGTCAGAATCGGAAATATTATCGGAATCGGAAAATAATTCCGGAAACGGAAATATTAAATATTTGTTCGAAACGGAAATTGATTCCGGAATCGGGAATATTGAATATTGTTCGTATCAGAGATGAATTCCGGAATCGGGAAATTAATCGGAAGCGTATCGTACGAATTAGCATCGGACGAGGCCTGCCAGACGAAGGCCCAACACGAAGTCGGGCCATCGCCCAGCAAGCCAGCGCGCCACAAACGCACCAGCCAAGGCTGCGCCAGGCCCACCGCAAGGCAGGCCCAGCGCGCGCCAAGGCTACGACAGCGTGTGGGCTTGCGGCAGTGGGCTGCGAGCTCGAGGGCTGCGCGCGCGCGCATGGCGCCCCTCGTGGGCTGTTGTGCGTGCGTGTGTGTTTGTGTGCTACTCGAATCCTAAAGCTACCGGGATTTGTCATGTGATTAAATCTAATCCTAAAAGATTTAGTTTATTTAATTAGAGTCCTAGTAGGATTATAATTAAATAAATTAGTATCCTAATAGGATTCCAAATCCTTTTCCATAACTCTATAAATAGGTGCCTAGGGTCACATATTTACATCGAGCATTCAAGTATTCAAAGTGAGTTTTTGAGAGCAAAACTCAGTCAATTGCCTATAAAGTGCCGAAAATTCTAAGTACCTTAAGGGCGATTCTAGTTGGTCAATCTTAAAGCGGATCCGGACGTGCTGTGGACTATCTACGGAGGGACGACACTTGGAGTCCTAAAGACTTGTTCTTGTTCGGTTCGGGCGCAGCTAGGGAAGGCACGCAACAAAGAGTATGCATCTAAACTATGCTAAATGATTATGTGTAAATAATATGTTTTCCTGGCTTTATGGTTTTTCCGCATGATTTATGAATTGTCATATGTATCATAACCTAACAGTGGTATCACGAGCCTCTTATTATTTTCATAATCTAAAATTGCATGAACATGGTTAAATATTACAAATTTGCAAGAATTAAAAGGGGTGATTAATTTTCGTAATTGTTAATTAATTGCAAATTGCGTTTATTTAATTATACGTACGCAATTTTTCGGCAGTTTCTTCGTTACTCATCCAAATCGAGTGATTTTTGTGTCAATTCCGCATGTAAAAGGCATTCTAAAATTTTGACAAAAATAATGTTTTTCTGCCGGACCAAGAATTCTCAAATTCGAAGCCTAACTATGACTTTTCGGAGGTTTTAGTTTTTCGAATGCAAAATTTCGTAAATTTAAGATGTTAAATTAAATATTTGCGATTCTTGTTGATAAATCTTGAATTTTTGATTGACCTACTGTATATGTTTAACAAGTTTGAATGCCTATCCTTGTTAATTATGCATTCTAATTTGTAATTATGATTAATTTGTTGAAAATTAGAATAATTTAGAATTAATTTGATTTTCATAATTAATTATAATTTAATTAGATACCTATGATTAAAAACCACCATAAAAATTGTAAATTTATGTTAAATTTTAAATTTTTATGACCTAGACTTGAATCCATGTTAATCGGAAATCAATTGAATAATAAATTTTTGATTTTTCGCCCTAAAATTATGAAATTAATATTATTTATTAATTTGTCATTAATTTTAAATATAAATTTTTTAAATTTTATGCGATTCGCTCATATAACTTGCACGCACAAAGCAATGGACGCTACGTGTTACCCTTAAGGGGTGTTGTATAATGCGGGCATGTGACGACGAGCAAGGGAGCTCGTCGCCCATGCGGCACGAATGCAATGAGCAAGGCCATGGTGCACGAGCACAAGGCAGCAGCCCTGCCTTGTGTCGTGGGCTGTGAGCAGTGGACGAATGGGCGAGGGCGAAAGCAAGGCACAGCAGTCGCGTGTGGGCAGCAAGCGAGCTGCGCCACAGCGCGCACTGCCTCGCGCAAGCATGCGGAGCCTCGCGCGCAGCGAGCGCAAGCTCGCGTGCCACGAGTGCTACGCCCAGCGTCGATGCCTCGCGCAGCGAGCGATGGCTCGCAAGATCGGGCGCTGGCAAGCGCGCGCAGCGAGCGCTGGCGAGCGCGCGCAGCGAGCAATGGCCCGCATAAAGCGAGCGCTGGCGAGCGCGCTGGCGAGCGCTGGCTCGCATGAAGCTAGCGCTGGCGAGCGAGCGCAGCGAGCGATGGCTCGCGTGCATCGAGTGCTGGCGCGCGCAGCGAGCACCAGCTCGCGTGATGCCTTGCGAAGGATAGCAGCAGCAGCGATGCGACGCAGCGCATGGGCTGCGCGCACATGGCCAGCAATGGCTGTGTGCGTGTGGCCCATGGGCGTGCGTTGCGTGGGGTTGTTGCGTTGCGATTAGATCGTTTTGAAATTTTAATTTGAAATTTTCAGTTTACGTAATTTTAAAATTAATAATTTAAATTATTTTCTTGGATTTTAATTTTGAATATTGTAATTATAATAAATTTTATTTATTCTAATTATTTTACTAAAATTAAAATCATGAATTAATTTAAATACGACTGAAATTAAATTAAACTTTTTGGATTCAATTATAAATTTATATGAGCTTTAAATTTTAATTAAATTTGTATGTTTCCGGTTAGACTAGAAATACATTTTTATGTTTAAAATTAGTAAAGAATATGAATTTATTGGTTTAAGTGGGAGCCCTTTTTAGTCATAAACTCTTGATTAGGTCTACAAATCCTTAAGGTTAAAACAACTTGATTAGAATTAATAAGGACTGAATAATTGGTAGATTATTGATGCCCTTGATTAATTGCTGCAAATGTTTACGTGATGCATAATGTGTTTTACTAACCAGCTATGTGGGCCATTCATGATAATGAATGGGTGAATGGTATATATTGTATATGTACTGTTTTGCAGGTTATGAAGTGACTAGTATGGCCCAAATAGGATAGAAAATATGGTCTGCGTACCATTAATTTGAATGTAATTGGTCTAAAGTACCAAATTTGTTTTTCAATTCAAATATGGTATGCGTACCATCAAATAGTTGTAATTAGTTTTTAATTATAGCTTATCCTATTTGAAGAAAATGGTGCCTCTCACGGAGATTTTCAAGACGGACTTTGAAGTTAAAGCTTCAAGATGAAGTCGGGCCATACTAGATCACATTTATCTTATGCATGTTTTAAGTTATTTATTGCTTTTAAATATGTCTTAAAATGCATGAGATCAAAAGCTTGATTATGTTGCATGATTAAGGATTTTAGTTCACTTAAAATCTAACCAACATATTAAGAGCCTTAAGTTCCAAACTTAAAAATTGAGTTAAAAGGTGCCATGCCAAAATATACACTTGCTTGGATATCCTTTACATCAATCTAGTAATAGTTTTCGCTCAGCGAGGTGTTACTTATTGGTCCTAAAGGGGCAAGGTACACAAATAATTGTGAGTACATGTTAGTTTTGGTGAAACTCAACGATATAAGTAAGGAGTCCTTTTATGTCGTGGCAAAATTGATAGGTTTACCTAATAAGTTCTTAGACGTACCTATCAACCAAGAATAGTTTCTAGACTATTAGCAAAAGGCTTTTGCTTACCTAAAATGTTTTAGAATTGAGTCGACAAACTGTGCTTAATTCTTCAATGGTTTTAGGATCTTGGAATCATTTTATTCACACCTGCCGGAACATTAAATTCGAATAAAATGCTAATAACTTGTTTAAATTGCATGATTGCTTTCATTTTCAAGTTATTATTCATGATAAATGTTTAGACTTTGCATGCTTCAATGTATGTTTTAATTATTGTTTATAATTAAATATCTTGCACTGCAGTAAATCCTTTTAGAAAGGTAACAGTAAATTTCCTCGATTGGTAGTGAATTCAAGAACGATTCACGGAAACGAGAGAAAATGAGCGATTTAAAATGTACGTTTCTTTTAGCGACTTTTATGGTTGTTTTCGAGTATCAAAGTCGAATGGCAAACCGATTGGTGCTTGTGGATTCAAAATACAATGTAGTTTTGAGATCATAAATCATTGAGTTTAAACGCTCAGCTTTACCAATGGTTAACAACCTAAAATCCTTTTTCCATTTAATTCTTGAATGAGTCTAGTTCCTAGACATTCGAATAGATCGATGCTTAGAGAACTTTAGAAGCTTCTGGTAAGATCATCTAGTTGAAACAGAATATTCAACATAAATGGCAAGAACTTTGATAAAATGACATTGGACATGTCTAACAAAGTATAAAAGTCAACACTAGAGAATTCAATTCTTAAGACTATAAGAAAGGGTACAAGGAATAGGAAAACAAAGGAACAAATGAAAGGAATTTACGATTCCGGTTCTACCTATAAGTTTATGTTTAAAGAGAAGTAACCTAGCAATCAAACTTCCTTGGTATCATATACCGCTTGAGGTTCTTACTTCGGTAATAACTCAAATAATGGAAGCTAGGCTACACTAATGGCCTACAAGTGGGAAATGAAGCATGGCAATGCTACATTAGCTGTAGGGTCATCTAGTTTGTTTTAAGTCCTTTCAAGGCTGGAACTAAATGGCTATTTTGTTCCATAATCAACATACCTAAATTTCTGTTTTCAAACACAGAAAGACTCACATTCAAGAAAAACAAAAACAATGTTTGTTTGTTTATTTGAATGAAATGGTCAATTACAGGTTGAGTCAATATGCTTGATTAAAACAAACAACTCTTTAAAGAACTTTACTAGGTTCAAATCAACCCCTTGATTTGAGTTCCACTAATCTTTGGCATTGTTGCTTACACCATATCAACAAGTTAACCATCAAAATCTCTATTTTGATGGACTTTTGAAAGTTGATTGATTTCTAGATCATTTTAAGACAACTAGTCTTACTTGTTGAATGTAACAAAAGATATGAACTATTGTTAGAACGCCTAGACAATAGAGTTCAAAGCTAAAGAAAGATTTTATGACTTTATTATTTCACATGGATTTGAGTGAATATAGGTTTATTTACTCAAATGTGATATAAGTTGAATCTGTTTGGCTAGTTCAAAGATTCAGAAGTATAAAATCCACTTGGCAAGAAATCATAAAGATCTAGGTTAGATCATGTTGATGATTACTTGAGACCAAATATGATCATCGATGATTGTGTGTTGTAATTTCACAATCTAGGTCCATAAGATATGGCATATCTTAGTTGGAATAGTCGAAGTCAATTAGTACTTGATTCGATCAATGATGAATCATAAAGAACTTTCCTATAATTTCTAAAACAAAATGCTCAACTACCACCAAACTAAACCAAATTCGTCAAAGCTATTGAAAAGTAATTTCAGAATATCTTTTCATAATATATCTAAAGAGTTCCTAAACTCAGTGGGAGCTTAGTGTTTGTTATTCAACAAACTAAGGCCCAAGTATAGATATATGTTTCATTGTGATTTATTCAAATGAGACACAAGGGTATTGTTTCTACCACGAATTTTTGAGAACATAATGTTTGTTTGCTCGAAATAATGTCCTTTTGGAGATTCGTTTCCAAAATGACAAGTGGGAGAAAATAGACCTCGAAAGTCTTCGAGGCGAACAACAAACATAAACGGACATTCCGGAGGCTTTTCGAAGTGCTTCAGAAAATCCGAACTTATTCTTTAAGGACTTTAGAAGTGGCTTTTAAAGAATAGACATCTCTTAGAAGACTTTACAAGTGCTTCAAAGAGAATAGGATATTCAAAGGACTCTCAAAGTGCCTGTTGATATTCTATTGTTTGATGTTCTATACCCAAGTAGGCATAGAGTTCAAGTCACTGGAACTATGAGATTCTTCTATTAGATAGTAAAGAAACATAGAGTTCTGGTCAATGAAACTATGAGATTCTTCTATTAGATAGTGAAGAAACCTACAACTTGCAGTCAAACTATTATCATGTAGATTAATGAGTTTGTGACTTTTAAGAAAGCTATGACGAAACCTAGATTCCCTAAAATGGTTAGAGGCCATATATAGACTCAAATGTTTTAAATGGTTAGAGGCCATAAAACATACTCAATGTTTTGATGACAAAATTGAAATTTTGTTGATTTGCAAGAATAGTTTCACACCTATTGGTTGCAAGTTTGTTTTAAGGATAAAAACCATCAAACATGAAATTGTGTTCACACACAAAGCTAGATTAGTTGCTAAAGGTTACAAGCAAATTCACGGCGTGGATTGTGTTGAAACCTCATGCATAATCGTAATGCTCAAGTCTATAACTCAAGCAATGATTGCATATTGGTACATATGACAATTGGATGACAAAACGTATTCCTCAATCAAATGTTGGAAGAAAACTATGTACATGGCATGTCATAGGATTTGTGGATCCAAATAAATGCTTGAAAAAGAATGCTAACTTATCAAATCTAAGTACAGATTTAAGCAAGCAATTGGGAATTGGAACTGTATTTTAGTGAAGCTAATAAGCATTTTAGTTTCATAAAATGTACATGATTCTTATAGATATATAAGAAGTTTAGTGGGAGTACGTAAAACTTAATTGGTCCTATGTGTATCACACACATATCTCTCTATTGAGAAATAACATTCAAATGCTAATGACTTAGATTTGAAAATTATTTATCAATGATGGACCATGGCGAAACTTAGTACATACTGGGTATTAAGATCTATTTGCAAAGATACAGCTGGAAAGTCTTCCACATATCTATGAACTGCTTGGATAAGCAAATCCAAACAAAGCATCACTAGCAACCTAAACAGTTGAAGTAAAAGTACTTATTGCCTAAGAAGCAATAAAACAGGGTTGTTTATGTTAAAGAGTTCTTCACTGGACTTGGGAAGATCACCTATCTGCTGGCTTGATGGTTCTTCATTGAAAAATGCGTAGAACCACTCTTGAAGCAAGAAAAAGGTCTGCTAACTTGATGTTCTTCATTGAGAAATGCGTAGAACCACCATTGTAGCGAGAAAGACTAGATCACAAAATAAACATACTCAAAAGATCTTATCATCTATCTCGAAGAACATTCGATGAAAAGGATATTAAGATTGGCAAAGCATGATAACTAAACCTATGCAACAAGTGAGAAGCAACACTTACATTGTAGCACTGGAAATCAAGCATAGCTTTGAAATTCCATGAACTGTTTTAGAAGATGGGTTTGAGGCCCATGGTTGTAAAACATTGGGGTTGAACATTTATCATATATGAAATGCATTTTCATATTCCATTTAATCTTGGTTTAGTATTAAATGATGAGTCCCTTCAATTTGACGATATATTCAAGATAGACTGTCAGGACCAGTCCTGTGACTAAGAAATGTCTATCAAGTGAACTTGAATGTCAAAGGTTGAAAATGGTCCCTAGTTGGAGTTTTCTATAAAAATTGGACGCATAGAAAACGTTAGACGACTAGAATGCAAGATGACTAGTAGTTTTGTTTCTTGAACTATGTGGACATGGCAATGTCATAATCATTTGCATAGATACTTACTTTGGGAACACTAGTATCGGACAAGACCTATGAAACTTTACTGTAAGAGATGAAAATCTGTCATAAGTAAATTTCATTAAAATTATTAGACACTAAATCCTCAATACCTGAGTGATTTGAGATTACTTGTTTGAGAACTGGTTGCTTTGACGTTGACCAACCGTCGCACCGTAAAAGGAGGCTATAAAGGCAACGCTCAGGTAATCACCTATCAAACGAAGTCTAATCTCAAGATCGCAAGATTGGGATTGTCCTCCCATAAATCGGGATGAGATGCTTAAAAGTTGTACAAGGCCACTCGGAGAGCTAGAAACTGTGAAATGCATGGCCGTGCTCGGATGAATCATAGGCTATGATTATCTGTTTATTTGATCAGTTGAACTCTGAAACCGAGAAACACCTCTGGACATAATAAGGATGACAACTCTTACCTTATGTTCAAGAGCAAGCATCAAGCGACAAAGGAATTAGGAAATGCACACTTGTCCCTAAGGACAAGTGGGAGACTGAAGGAAATAATGCCCTTGGTCCAAGTATGCATTCAATGTTAAGTCTAATAAATGCGGTTCAGTATTAATTAACAAGTTAATAATTCAGTGAGATCAAGTGAGCTGAATGCCTAGCTAGAGGCCGCTTCAGTTCAAGTGGAATTAATGATATTAATCCACAGCTTACTCTTGACTGAACCCGTAGGGTCACACAAATAGTACGTAAACGGATCAAGTATTTAATGGCATTAAATACTCCATCTATGGATATTCGGAATCGACGGATCTTGGTTTCAGTGGGAGCTGAGATCGTCACAGGCAAGAAATGAATACTCCGGAAACGATGATATTGCCGGAAACGGAAATATGGATCGTATCGGAAATATAAATGTTATCCAAGTCGTAGATGTTGCCGGAAACGGAAACATGGTACGTATCGGAAAATATTATCGGAAATGGAAATATTGCCGGAATCGGAAATATTGCCGGAAACGGAAATATTGTCAGAATCGGAAATATTATCGGAATCGGAAAATAATTCCGGAAACGGAAATATTAAATATTTGTTCGAAACGGAAATTGATTCCGGAATCGGAAATATTGAATATTGTTCGTATCGGAAATGAATTCCGGAATCGGGAAATTAATCGGAAGCGTATCGTACGAATTAGCATCGGACGAGGCCTGCCAGACGAAGGCCCAGCACGAAGCCGGGCCATCGCCCAGCAAGCCAGCGCGCCACAAACGCACCAGCCAAGGCTGCGCCAGGCCCACCGCAAGGCAGGCCCAGCGCGTGCCAAGGCTACGGCAGCGTGTGGGCTTGCGGCAGTGGGCTGCGAGCTCGCGGGCTGCGCGCGCGCATGGCGCCCCTCGTGGGCTGCTGTGCGTGCGTGTGTGTTTGTGTGCTACTCGAATCCTAAAGATACCGGGATTTTTCATATGATTAAATCTAATCCTAAAAGATTTAGTTTATTTAATTAGAGTCCTAGTAGGATTATAATTAAATAAATTAGTATCCTAATAGGATTTCAAATCCTTTTCCATAACTCTATAAATAGGTGCCTAGGGTCACATATTTACATCGAGCATTCAAGTATTCAAAGTGAGTTTTTGAGAGCAAAACTCAGTCAATTGCCTATAAAGTGCCGAAAATTCTAAGTACCTTAAGGGCGATTCTAGTTAGTCAATCTTAAGGCGGATCCGGACGTGCTGTGGACTATCTACGGAGGGACGACACTTGGAGTCCTAAAGACTTGTTCTTGTTCGGTTCGGGCGCAGCTAGGGAAGGCACGCAACAAAGAGTATGCATCTAAACTATGCTAAATGATTATGTGTAAATAATATGTTTTCCTGGCTTTATGGTTTTTCCGCATGATTTATGAATTGTCATATGTATCATAACCTAACAGTTAACATGTTATAATCCTCATAATAAAATCTATGTTCAACATGTTCGTCCAACAACATTAAACATGTAAATTTCAACATAATCGAGTTCATAGACATGTTCAACATGGTTTCCATAATAGCACACATCCACAAGCACACAGGTATGTACGTACCTTGTGTAAACAAACTGCGAGACCACTTTAATAATTCAAAAGTTGCCTACGGAGAATTCTCCACCTAACAACAACCAATATAGACTCATATCAAGTCACATTGAATTTTCAGCAACATTAGGGAGCTTCAAACCCTTCCTAAACATAATTAGAACATTCCCGAATGTCAATACTTAGCTACTAAACCTCCTAGCATCGTAATTACTACACTAATGATCACCAATTATCATAAACTCCAACATAACATGCCCTTTGCAATTTCCAGCAACATAAACTAATTTCAAACTACCCCAATACATAATTAACATGTTTAAAATCATAAAAATCATAACTTTAATCATTCATAAACATCATACTATGGTTTTTTAACTATTAAAACCTTAAAAATTCATGCTTTAATAATTTAAAATCCTTATTAAACGAGATTAATAAATCTGAAAATTAAATAATTCATTATGCAAAATATGAAATCTGATTTTTATATTTACATAATTAAAACCATAAATTTAAAGCAAGAAAAAAATTAATTAAATTACTAAAACAAAATTAAAACATTAAATAATTTTAGGGGTAAAGAAATAACCAAGGTGAGGAGAGAGAGACGGCGGCCGGAGGGGAGAAGCGGCGCCGTGGGTCGCGGTGGTCACTGGTTGCGCAACACTAGGTGGTCGTCGCGGCTGGTGGTGGCAGCGGCGGACTTGTGCAGCAAGCAAGGAGGAGATCGAAAGAGAGTAGAAAGAACGAGAGGAAGAAAAGGAGAGCGTCGGCCTGGCTGAGACACTGCGACCGCTAGTGTAGGCGACGGACAGAGGCGGTTCAGCAATGTAGCGCAGCAGCAGAGTCGACCGGTGGTGGAGGCTGCCGCAACAACAAAAAAGAGGGTGAGGAGGAGCGATAAAACGGAAAGGGACGAAGGAGAAGACGAGGGTGGCTTACCGGACAGGCGGTGGGGGAATAAGGACGCCGGCGGTGGCGGCTCGACGGCGGCGGCGCAACAAGAAAGCAATGAGAGTTTTTGGATTTTTGAGCGTGAGAGTTTCACGAGAGGAGTGAGTTATGGGTTTGAGAGTTTTTTTTTTTGTGTTTTACGTGAAAAGCAAAGAGAGGGACTATGGGTTCATTTATTTTGGGCTTTACCAAGTTGGGCTACGATTAGGATTGAGCTTTACTGTTTGAATCCAAAATCGATTAGGATTGTTTTCCAAGTTCAAATGTGTTTTCGTAATTTGAATTATTTTCAACATAAAATTTTAAAATTATTTTTGATTGCATAAATCGTTAAAATATTTAGAATGCATTTGAATAAAATAAATATACATTAAATATATATATTTATTTATTTATTACTAAAATTCACCAATATAATTTAAATATAATTAATTATACGTAAAAATATATGAATAAACTTAATAAATATACGGGGGATTACACTCGCATTCCCTCGCTGCCCAGCAACGCACACTCCTGTGCGTTGTTGCTGTGTCATGTCGAGCAGCCCGTGCACCACTCGCCCCTACTCGTAGTGCACCCGCGCACCTCTGCTCGCCCATCCGAATGCTCGTGCTGCTGATGTTGCTTCGTGTCGTTGCCCCACACGCAATACAATCGTGTTGTGTGTGTGTGTGTTGTTGTTGTTGATCGATTTCCGTATACTTTTTAACTTTTCCAAATTTCGTTTTAAATTATTTAATTATGATTATTGTTTTGGATTATTTAAATTGCTGGGAACGGTTATGAAACCCGTGTTTTAATATTGCCGTATTTAAATTGATGAGATTGATTTTAATCATAAGAACTATTATTTTCAGATTTAATGATAAAATAAAGTGTCAATTTTTATGGTCAAGACATGGTTTTATTGATGACCTATTGATAGGATTTTAATTCCAATGTTCAAGCAATTGATTTACATAATTTAATGACGATTTAAATTATGGGAATCAACTTATATTTTCAGATTTATTATAAAGTTTTAAAGTGTTGATTTTAATGATTTTAAAGCCAAAAAGTCAATGTTTTTATGCTAGGACTTGAGTTGACTATTTGAGATTATTAAATTAATGAATAACGATTAATTTCTAAATCAAACAAAGGTTTTAGAATCTTAAATAGGTCCTGGAAATTTAGTAAACATGTATAATAATTAAGTTTCTCCTTTGTGTTTATAGGAGTTGATTTCTAGCTTGAGTCGTGATTCGCACAGTGGTCCCCGTACTTAGGTATTCTAGGTACGTACATGACTAGGATGACCACCTATCCCATGAGGACTTTATGAAGTATATTTATTGTGAATCATGTGAACTTAAAGTGTTGAGAATTCATGTTTGATGTGTGAACAAGCATGTTGGTATTATTATTGAATCTATATATTCTACGTGAATGAGCATGTTATGGATTGATTAATGCTTTATAGATTCTATTGAACTATCATGTTATGGACTTTTATAATTAATCGTTGAATTATGTCAAATATGTTGTTCAAATTAATATGCATGTATGAGTATTTCGCATGCAAGTTATTATGATTATGCTATTGTACGGGATGTCTAGCGTACTTTGAGCCTATTGAATATTGCCTCAGTGCATCGTTTATTCTTCCGCCGTGTAGAATACATTTAAGGAGTTTATGTGAAATGAACTAAGGACTATTCGTGCTAAGGGCACACCCCGCTTGTTAACAGGCAATGTCGGGTTATCTCAAACAGTGTTTTTGAGAAGGAACAATGGGAGTAATTTCACTTGAGTCATATGTTTGATCACAAGTCCTAAAGGATTAAAATGAAGTGCCATTGTTTAATTTCTTGCATGTTATGTCTTTGGGTTGAGTCTTGAACATAACATACTAACTAACGTAAAGTGTAACCCGAATGAGCTTCAAAACTCTTGGAACATATATACCTTGAGTATGAACAATAGGGGTAGTCGCGTAGAAGAAACTCGTACTCCTTGAATGATACAAGACGTTGTTTCATTTTTTTGGTTAATCGCTTATAAAATGCGCAGGAATTCCGTTGGTATGGTCCGAATGTCGGTAGAAAGCCCAACCTTATTTATTTGGTGCTTGGTGGGCTCCCAACACCCTCAGTTTCCCTCAGTGGTCTTTGTTATTATATTTTACCCGTTCGAAGCTAATTCTTATTAATCTATGAGTTAAGAGTCGTGTCAAGTCTCGAGGATGTCTTCATGATTAATTGTTTATTAAATGGCTTTTTCATATGGATTATTATACTGTTGAGTGAAGCATGTTAGACAAGGATTTCATTAATTTTAGCTTGTTCGTACTCAGCTTTTGCTGACTTCGTGCTTCATGTCTTCCGGTCATGGCCTTTGCCTTAATGACCCTGTGATGATCCATCATTGCACTTGCATTGTTGGGGAGTAGTTTTCAATAAGCAGATTGGTAGAGATAACTTGCGAGAGAAGTTATCACGGGAATAGTGTTGAGAGACTATTTCATCTTTCGCATTTATAAACTCTATTTTAATTTTTTAGTCATGACTATCTCTATTACTACTTTAATTATTAAACTATAGCTACTGGATTTTAAACTATTTAATACTTTGGTTTTGGGCCTTAATGGTTCCAGTTTGTTAAGTGATCATTAACTATTTAATGTGATTTGAAAGTTAGTTATTTCCGCTGCGTAATTCTGGTAAATAGCCTTAGCCGTTATCACGGTTGCGGTAATATCTTGGTAATTCTTTTATATTAGGCGGAAAAAGGTAATTATAAATATAAGGAATTACCAGGGTGTTACACTTTAAGCATTATATAAACAACATTTCCATTTTAAAGATTCCATCAGCTCTTCACTAATTTCAATTCATATATTTCTGGAGATAACATCATTTGCATAACTTAATTTTCTGAGAGATATACTTCCTCTATCCTTTTTTAAATGACACAATTTTTTAGGCACGTTGACCAATGCACGATTTCAAACATTAATATATTCAATTAAGGATAAATTATAAAAAATTGATATTAAAAAAATATCCATTAATACGAATTTAATAAGACCCCACATGACATGTTTTTTAAATCAAAAAATAAAGTCAAAGGATCTCGTGTGAATACTGTCAAAAATCAAATTGTGTCATGTAATAAGAAATGGAGGAAGTAAGTAATAGAGATAAAAGGTCCAACACTAAATTTGAAGTACATATACTTATTAGCCATTTAAATCACAAGTCATTTTTATATTTGGATCAATAAATAAATTAGTATGTCTGATAGTGGAGATCAATCTTTCCTATAAATGGAGAATGGTTGTGTAGGTGAATAATTTTATTAAATGACCTGCTATATTTTAAGAGCACAGTATCAGATGTGATTATATTAACTCTTCCTATAATGGCCTCCAACTACTAACATAAATGCATCCAAAACGTGTCATGTTTCAGTTTATCGAATAATAAGCGACCTTGGTTAGTGGCAACGTATCCCTTAGAGTTAATCTTATGGTTATTATCCCGTGACATAAATTAAAGTGTCATAAGTAAATTTGCAATTTCTTTGATAAGAATGAGTAATTACAAACAGAAAAGTAGTTCGAAATCCTTCATATATGTATTTCTTTTGGTAGTTGATTCACTTAACCATATTTCCTAGAAACTAATAACATAGTGCATAAAATTCATAAAACATGTTAAATCCAATACCTCCAGTACCGCTTTCTTATATCTTATTGTCTTTCTTCTCCTTGATTGAGTGGTTTTCAAAGTTTGGTCTAAAACACACCAAACTGCTTTTTAGCAGTTTGGTTTGGAAAAAAAAAAATCAAACTGCAATTTATGGTTTGGTTTGCTTCTCCGGAAATTTGAAAACAAAACAACCGTAACAAACCATTTTATGCGTAAAATATTCTTTTATATTATTTTAAACAATTATATCCAATATACGTAGATCCAAAAATATTAGTGATGATTTATATGGTATATTCTTCAATATATTGTTTTTTTCAAGCATTTTTTAAATGTGTTTAGTTAATATTTATGTTACAAATTACTTTAACAAAAAAAAATGTTGTTAAACCAAAAACTAAATAACACCAAACCAATTTAATGTGGTTTGGTCCGGTCATGCATGTAATATAGTTTGATTTGGAAAAATACAATAACGTACTTTACGGTTTGGTTTAGGTTTTGTCAGACTACACCAAACCGGACTGTGTTCAACCCCTAAAAATATTACAACATATGTTTATTAATTTTTTATTGTTAAATTATTTGTGTAGAGCATGTAAGTGAATATAATTCCCTAAATAATTCTTCTCTAAGAGAATGTTTAATGAATTTCACTATTCCAAGTACCCGTATAAAATTCATTGGAGTATTCCTTGAAATATACTTGGTCTTTTAAAAATTATCTTATTTATTTATTATTATTATTATATTGTTATGAACTGATGTTGGTTACATTTATTCATTGTTTCCCTTTTTTTCTCAATTTAATTACGTTCCTTGTTTTTTTTTCCATTTATACTTCCCTCATTTTTTTCATTTTTTTGTCAATTTAATTACTCTCCTCTTTTCTTATTCGATTGATTTTTCTTTCCTTTAATTTATTTTTTCTTAATTTTTTTAGTTATATCCTGCTTACATTTTCCTATTATTTCCAAAATGGGAGAGTAGCCGAGATAGAAGTTTTTTTTAGGTGATGAACAATTTAATGGACATGGGGAAAAACCATAATTGCCATAATCCAAGTAAATCACACAATTAGCATAATTTAGGAATACATACAATATGTGATGCGTGTCTTCCCTTAGATGCTCCTGAACAAAACAAGAACAAGAACAAGTAAGGACTCTAAGTGTCGTCCCTCCGTAGATAGTCCACAACACGTCCGAATCCGCGCCGTAATTTCGACCAACTAGAATCTCAATATAAGGTATTTAGGATTTTGGGATCTCACTTTTAGGTGATTAGCAAAGTCACAATTCTCTCTAGAATTATATGTCACACGTGTGGAAATAGTGTGATGTATCAATTGTGTATCATAAATATTTCACCCTAGGGTCATATTTATAGTGTAAAGAATATTCTAGATTTCCCTTAACCTAACTGTATTAGAATTAGGATACTATAATTAGGGATAACTTAGGAAACAAGTAAGTTTAGTTAGATTAGGAACCTAATCCTAATCCTAACATAAATCAGTTGCTTATGGCCCAAGAAACTTGCATAGCAAGTTACTTGGCGCATAAGAAATCGTATCTTACCAAGGCACACAACCCAACAGGTGCAACCTATGCACGACATGCCGACCTTCTTGCTTGCAGGCTAGCGCTGATGCCATGATGCTGGCCCAAGGGCATTGGCCTGGGTTGTGTTGGCCCATGCGCCGACGCTTGATCGCCTTTGTGCCTTTCCATGGACAGTGTTTGCACGCGACCCTTGGCCTGTGCTTTCGGCTCATGGATCAAGATTCGTGTTTTCGATTCCATTTCCAATTCCTGTAATATTTTCGATTCAGAAAATATTCCGTTTCCGGTGATATTTCCTATTCCGACAATATTTCCATTTTCGGAAATATTTCCCATTCGAACATTATTTCCGTTTCCGGCGATGTTTCCCTTTCCGATAATATTTCCATTTCCGAACATTATTTCTGTTGTTCTGGTAATATATCCGATTATGGTAATATTTCCATTTCTGATAATACTTTGGATACGAACCATATTTCCGTTTTCGGCAATATCTTCGTTTCAGACAAATATTATTGTCTTTGCCTTTTGATGAGTTGTTTAGCTCCCACTGAAACCAACATCCATCATTTCCGATTATCCATTAGGTTAGTATTTAATGAATATAATATTCACCTAAACACTTGATCCGTTCAAGCACTATTTGTGTGACCCTGTGGGTTTAGTCAAGAGTAAGTTGTGGCATTAATATTATTAATCCCACTTGAACTGAAGCGACCTCTAGCTAGGAATTCTGGTCACTTGGTCTCACTGAATAATTGACTTGTTTAATTAATACTGAACCACATTTATTAGAATTCGCATTAAATATAAATTTGGACAAAGGACATATTTCCTTCAGTCTCCCACTTGTCCTAGGGACAAGTGTGTATACCTAATTACTTGGTCGTTTGATGCCTGCTCATGAACATAAGGTAAGACTGGTCATCCTTATTATGTCCAGAGGTATTTCTCGGTATCTGAGTTAAAATGATCAAATAAACAGATGGTCGTAGCCTATGATCCATCTAAGCATGGCCATGCAATTTACAGTTTCTAACTCTTTGAGTGGCCTTCTACTACTTTTGGCATCTCATCCCAATTTGTGGGAGGAAAGTACTCATCTTGCGATCTTGAGATTATACTCTGTTTGATAGGTGATTGCCTGAACGTTGCCTTTATAGTTTTCTCTTATGGTGCAACGGTTGACAATGTCAAAGTAAGAAATTTTCAACAAGTAATCTGAAACCACTCAGGTATTGAGGATTAGTGCCTAAAAAGATAATGAAATTTACTTATGACAAATTTTTACATCTCTTACAATAATGTTCATATTGAAGGGGAATACAGTTAAACATACATAACTGATGAGCGACATTTATGTCGCTCTTAGTTAGGATTTTAGTTCATTTTATTAGCATTTTATTGTTATTTTTGCTTAGTTTTATCGTTTTTAGTTCGTTTATCGCATTTTTGCATTAATCGTAATATTTTCTCGTCTTGCGTAGATTTTAGTCGTTTTTGCTTAAAACGTGCCTTTTGTGCGCATTCTCATTGCGTAAGGGTCGTTTGAGCATTGACGTGTTTAATAATGTGTCATTATGCTCGACGATGTTTAATATGATTTTAGGATTTGAAAATATGCGATACGAATTAATAATATGCTATGCGACTTAATAAGTGTGCTAGGCGATTTTGATAACTTGGCTATTCGTTGTTTGTTGAGTGCAGCGATGATATTTCTTTGTGCAGCGACGAAGCGAGCTATGGGCATTTGAGTGGCCAGCAGCTATGCACAGGCAGCTACAGCCTAGCAGCTACAGCACGAACACACAAACAACCCTTGTACACGAACAAACAGAAAGCCATAGCTGCTGTTGCTACGCGCACTTTCAGCTCTTGTTCATGGATTTACAACAGCTCTTTAAGCTCACCAAAAAGCTCCCATGCAGTCCCTTGATAGTATCCACAACCTAGCCACAGCACACGAGCATCATAGCAGCTTTGCCACAGCAACACGCAACACAAGAAGTACACAAGCAGAACAGTGTAGCAACAGCTCCGCAATTACAGCAGCTGTGCACTCAGCTTTGTGCAGCCATTAGCACTCGAGCAACCTCACGAACAGCAGCTCTTAACAGCAACAAGTGAGAAGAACAACGCAGCAACATCATGAGAAGAATAGCGTAGCAAGTACAGTACAGCAGTAGCGCGCGAGCAGAACAGCAGCAACTGCTGTGTGCGAACACACAGATTTGTTGTGCGAGCACACACTTCTGTGCGAGCACACTGGAGTTCTGTGTGAGCACACGAATTGGAAAATACGGATAAGGAACTCAGCGCCAGTTTTTGCGAGCGCACGTCTTCCCTTGTGTGACCACACGGCTGCGCGGAGGAGTTTAAATACGAAAATCGAACAATTAGATTTTACGTAATTTCATAATTTTAGAATTAGCTTAGAATTCTAGAGAGAGAATTAGATTAGGGCTTAGATTAGTGGTTAGGATTAGGATTCTTAGCTTCAAATTCTTAATTCTTAGTTGATTCAAACTCTAAATTTCAGATTTCTTTTCACTTTCATTTGAGTTTTGTTCTTCAATTTTGTTCTTCAAGTTTGATGCAATTTCAGCAATTCAAGGTATAATTCTAATTCTTCTTTTGATTTGTTCTTTCAATTCTTTAATGCTTCATTAATTTCGTTCTTGCTTTGATTTCATTGTTGAATTCTAGAATTAGTTTCATGTTTTGAATTTCATTGATTTTTCCCCAATTTTTGGATGTTTGAATTTTCTGAATTTTGTTGATTCAATTAGTTTCTTTAATTCAATTAGATTCATGATTAGGATTAATTTTAGTTTAATTTTTATGTTAAGCATGCTAATTGAGTAGTCTTAGTCTAGAGGTTAGGGTTGAAACCTTGGGAATGAATTTGGGAAATTATAGGGAAATTCATGTTGATGTTGTGATTAAATGTGAGTTGGTGATAGGATGTCCATGACTATTTAAGTAGTAGTTGCAAATGCTAGTTGATTAGAATTGATTGGAATGCATAGTTTAGGTTTGGAAAGACATTGTGAACCTCTTTTATGCAAGTGAATAGTAGGTCTTATATGCAAGTGGTCTAGTTTTAGGATTATGCGAGAGCTTTTCCTCGATTAGATGCTTCGCGTGTTCCATCCGAGAGGTGGCGAGCACGTCATTAGTTTCTATTCCCCTATGCATCAAGTCTTTGCATAATCATTGTGTTTTGACCTTGTTCTTCCCTTAATTCAATTTCCATTGCCGATTCCCGAAATCTCTAGAATTTCTTTGCTTGTTTGTATTTCGTTCTTTTCTTGCTTTCATTAGATTAATTCAAAACTCATTTTTCATCCGAACTAGCGTTTGAACGCATTAGATTGAAAAGCCAAACATATTCATTCTCTTGGGACGATCCCTATGCTTGCCGCTATAGTCAATATAGCTGGTTAGTTAGGAGTTTATAAATTTTGTTTGATTTAGGTGGTATTCGTATAACGACGCGAAAATCGCCTCATCAAAATGGCGCCGTTGCCGGGGAATGGCATCATTGTTTGATTTTTCTTTCTAGTTCTCTAGTCTAGTTCATTTTTCTTTTTCTTTTTTTTTAAACCAAAAAAATGGCAAATTCCGTTGTATCTCAAAATGATGAAACAATTACACTTGATGATCTTCTCTATCTCCATAATAATTTCCTAAGCTCTTTGAAAGTTGAATCTCCAAAATCATTGTTTGAGATGCTCCTTTTAATGAAGTATCTTGAAATTCAAGAAGAGCAAAGTATAGATTCTAGTTTGAATTCATTTGAGGTCATGTCCCAACGAATAGGCTTTTTGGGAATCTCTAACCTAATAATGCAAGAATCTATTAAGGATGTTTCGCGGAGAAGAGATGAGTTTGAGGCTACATTGCCACCTATGATGCATGGCATTGAGGAGTTGAGTATCGGAGAGTTTGTTCCTACTCGTTCCTGTTTGAGTGAATGCCTTGATGATGGTGATGAAAATTTATTTGCTCCTTTTTGCCTCGAAGTGCTTAAGTCGATTCAAATTGAGGAAAAAAGTGAATGTGCCAACCAAAAAAATTTAAAAGTGAATGAAGGATCTTATGTTGAGATTTCTTGTACTCTTTGTAATGTGAGTGAAGTTGTTTGTGAATCTTTTGTTCCCACTCCCTTCCCTCATTCCCCATTCCGAAAGAAGAAACTCAACATCTATCCTTCATTTCCCATCTCTTTTCCCTTTTTATCCCAACTCCCACCGCTTGAGGATTCTTTTTCCTCTATTGATCCTAATGATTCTCCTTCCACAAAGAAGAAAGAAGAAGGGAGTATTTCTTTTATTTTTCATTTTGATTTTTCTTATTTTTGGTTCCCACACCCCGTAGGCATAGAGTCGCGTTTTACTTTGTGCTTGCTTCTCTTTTGACTCTTGCCTACTTGTTACTCTCGGATATGTTTGCCATTGCATATGACAAACTATTGCGATCATTGTCGGGGTATTTACTAGAGGTAAAAGGCGCCAAGCTAATGACGTAAAAAGAGTGCTTCTCGGGAGGCAACCCGTGGGTGTTGGCCATTTGGCCCATGTATACTAATTTTTCTCGATTTTTTGAAGTTTTTTGTGCCTCAAGTTTTCTTGATGTGGAAATCTTTGCATCCATCTTTGTCGTGCCCGGATATTCTTATTGGTGAGTTCGTTCGTTATTACGGTTCTTTGCGGGACTTGCTCCCACGACATCACTGGTAATATCCTTCTAACTCTCTTGCATTCTTTGGGGTCGGGCATCATTCATGCGGGGCATTGGTTGGATGGGTAGCTGTGCCCCTCCTAGTTTCGTTTTAGGCCTTGAGGACATGGCCTAATTTAAGCTTGGGGGGAGATTCTATCGTTTGCTACTTTGATCTCCATGTGATGGATTGCTTGATTTTGTGAATATTTTGGATTTTGTGCATATTTCTTGATTAGTTTCATTGATTTTCTTTATTTTCTTTTCCTTATTTCCTTTTTCATTTCTTTTCTTTCTTTTTCCTTTTCGATCTTTGTCAAGGCAAGTTTTTCTAGGTTTCTTAGGCAATATTCTTGATTTGGGCATAATAAAAATGGATCTTGTAGGCTAGAATGATTTTATTCCTAATTGGTAGATGTTTGCACGGTTTTCAATGTCTTGGGTCGAATTTAGGATTTAGGTGTTAAGAAAGTCGGTTAGAACTTTGGGTAGCATGAGTCTTGAATCCTTGGTTTGTGGTAAGACGACGGTGTCGATCTCTCTAGTGACTTGAAACCGGAGAGGGTAGTATTTGCTCCCATTTGTGAGGATCATGTTCATTTTAGCCCAAACACATTGTATACATATTTTGAGTGGCATGGATCCTTGGAATTGACTTTCTTATCTCCCGAATTTTACTTTTTCCTTCCCGAGACCGCGACCGAACTACTTTAGGGGATGATATAGGCATTTCTTTCGGTGACTATTTTTCTTTTTAGTTTAGGACTTTATTTTCTATTTTTCTCATATATTTTTGTTTGCATTTGCCCCCTTGCTAGCCATTTAAGCCTTGCCCCTTCATTTCTTATAAGCACATTACAAGCCTAATAGCCTTTGTTTTATTTTCACCCTTAGAAGTGATAGTGAAGCTTTGAGTTATGATGCTTGATGGTTTTGAATGATTATGCAAAGTTAAGGAATGATTGTTGATTGGTATGAATGGCAAAGTTTGGGAATTATGTTGTATATAGTGAATAAATAGGCAAAAGCAAAAAGAGAAAGGAAAGTTTTGAAAAAGCCAAAAATAGAGAAAAACAAGGCAATGAGAAAAGTTTCATTTGAAACACAAAAAAATAGAAAATCAAATCAAGAAAAGTTCAAAAAGAGTTTTGGTTTAGTTTTGTTGTTGAATAAGCTTGGGGGTACCCCAAATAAGTGGTATGAGTTTGTTTTGGTTCGATTTGCTTGAGTTGAGTTCTAACATTGCGCTTCACTTTAGGTTTGAGCACCAATTACCAAATTTGTTCCACACCTTACCCCTAGCCTAACGATACACCCTAAAAAGTCCTCTTGACCCTTGTGAGTTGAGTCTTTGTCGGTGGAGGGAGGATTTGGTCAAATTTATTGGAATGAGATTGTCATGCTAAGATATCGGGTAACATTCTCCTCTCCCTTGCAATTCTTGTTTTCCGGTGCCTTCGCGGCGTCATGAGAAACTATTCTTAAGGGTGGATGGGATCTAGAGATTTGACGTGGTATGCTCGGTTGAAGGGGAATTGATAAGTGCGAACCCTTAGTTCTCTTTGCTTCACACTTGAATCCTTTATTCGACTTAGGACATTGGTTAGCGTGCATTCGTTTATTTGGTTAGTAATATTAGCATTCTTTTGTGCTCGTTCCATAATAAAGGTCCTTTTCTTGAATTTTGTAGTTTAATTTTTCTTTCTTTTCTATTTTCTTTTTCTTTTCTTTCTTTTTCTTTTCTTCCTTTTTCTTGGTTTGTTTTCCTTTTAGGTCTTGCCTTGGTTGTGTTTTTGGAAGAGTTATGGGTGATTCTCTTTGGAAACCCTTGCGAGATCCCACTCGCCCTCATGAGCGATTGTGGGGTTTAAAGATCTTGTTGCATGCGCTTAAATGCAACCGTGATTCCTACGAAAGTGAGTTAGTGTGCATTCTTGTAGTTCTTATTTTCGTAATTTTGATTTTGAATAAATAAGCTCATTCTCCTTCCCGTTTCTCATTCTAGCTTTGCTTGAGGACAAGCAAAGGTTTAGCTTGGGGGAGTTTGATGAGCGACATTTATGTCGCTCTTAGCTTAGGATTTTAGTTCATTTTATTAGCATTTTATTGTTATTTTTGCTTAGTTTTATCGTGTTTAGTTCGTTTATCGCATTTTTGCATTAATCGTAATATTTTCTCGTCTTGCGTAGATTTTAGTCGTTTTTGCTTAAAACGTGCCGTTTGTGCGCATTCTCATTGCCTAAGGGTCGTTTTGAGCATTAACATGTTTAATAATGTGCCATTATGCTCGAACAAACAGAAAGCCATAGCTGTTGTTGCTACGCGCACTTTCAGCTCTTGTTCATGGCTTTACAACAGCTCTTTAAGCTCACCAAAAAGCTCCCTTGCAGTCCCTTGATAGCAGCCACAACCTAGACACAGCACACAAGCATCATAGCAGCTTTGCCACAGCAACACGCAACACCAGAAGTACACGAGCAGAACAGTGCAGCAACAGCTCCGCAATTACAGCACCTGTGCACTCAGCTTTGTTGTAGCCATTAGCACTCGAGCAACCTCATGAACAACAGCTCTTAACAGCAGCAAGTGAGAAGAACAACGCAGCAACATCATGAGAAATATAGCGCAGCAAGTACAGTATAACGGTAGCGCGCGAGCAGAACAGCAGCAGCTGCTGTGTGCGAACACACAGATTTGCTGTGCGAGCACACACTTCTGTGCGAGCACACTGGAGTTCTGTGCGAGCACACGAATTGGAAAATATGGATCAGGAACTCAGCGCCAGTTTTTGTGAGCGCACGGCTTCCCTTGTGCGACCACACGGCTACGCGGAGGAGTTTAAATACGAAAATCGAACAATTAGATTTTACGTAATTTTACAATTTTAGAATTAGCTTAGAATTCTAGAGAGAGAATTAGATTAAGGGCTTAGATTAGTGGTTAGGACTAGGATTCTTAGCTTCAATTTCTTAATTCTTAGTTGATTCAAACTCTAAATTTCAGATTTCTTTTCTCTTTCATTTGAGTTTTGTTCTTCAATTTTGTTCTTCAAGTTTGATGCAATTTCAACAATTCAAGGTATAATTCTAATTCTTATTTTGATTTGTTCTTTCAATTCTTTAATGTTTCATTAACTTCGTTCTTGCTTTGATTTCATTGTTGAATTCTAGAATTAGTTTCATGTTTTGAATTTCATTGATTTTTCCCCAAATTTTGGATGCTTGAATTTTCTGAATTTTGTTGATTCAATTAGTTTCTTTAATTCTATTAGATTCATGATTAGGATTAATTTTAGTTTAATTTTGATGTTAATCATGCTAATTGAGTAGTCTTAGTCTAGAGGTTAGGGTTAAAACCTTGGGAATGAATTTGGGAAATTATAGGGAAATTCATGTTGATGTTGTGATTAAATGTGAGTTGGTGATAGGATGTCCATGACTAATTAAGTAGTAGTTGCAAATGCTAGTTGATTAGAATTGATTGGAATGCATAGTTTAGGTTTGCAAAGACATTGTGAACCTCTTTTATGCAAGTGAATAGTAGGTCTTATATGCAAGTGGTCTAGTTTTAGGATTATGCAAGAGTTGTTCCTCGATTAGATGCTTCTCGTGTTCCATCCGAGAGGTGGCGAGCACGTCATTAGTTTCTATTCCCCTATGCATCAAGTCTTTGTATAATCATTGTGTTTTGACCTTCTTCCCTTAATTCAATTTCCATTGCCGATTCCCGAAATCTCTAGAATTTCTTTTCTTGTTTGTATTTCGTGCTTTTCTTGATTTCATTAGATTAATTCAAAACTCATTTTCCATCCGAACTAGCTTTTGAACGCATTAGATTGAAAAGCCAAACATACATTCTCTTGGGACGATCCCTATGCTTGCCGCTATAGTCAATATAGCCGGTTAGTTAGGAGTTTATAAATTTTGTTTGATTTAGGTGGTATTCGTATAACGACGCGAAAATCGCCTTATCAATAACATGTGCGGAATATCGCCAAAGCCAGGAAACATGTATAAAGCACAGTTTAAGCAAACTTACATTCGAAGCATGTTTTCCCGAGTAGTGTATCAACGAACATGAGCAAAGAACTCCACTTGTCGTTCCTCTATTTGGTTCACCGACACGTTCAGATCCGTCTTCATTATTATATCTTAGACAGCGCACAAGATTTTTTCTTTTCGGGATGAACAATTTTTGCAGAGAGAAAAACTGAAGAACATGATTTAGGAATTAGGTTTAGGTTAGATGGAAAACTGAATGTGTGTTGTGTGGGAAAAATATAATAACCTAATTATATTAATGATTTAACCGGCCAAGACCAAAAGGCCTTGACCGGCCAGATCCCACACGCAACCCACAACCCGCGCCCCGCCACACACTGCAGGCCGAAGCCCACAGCGCGCGCAGCCGAGCAGCATGGGCCGTGGGCCTTGCATACTCGCTGGTGCGATGATGTTCGGTTTGAACACAAGACCTCAAGTTTGGAGAATAACTCTTATTACCATCTTAACCAACCACTAATTGTTGTTTATTTGTGCACATTAATGTATAATACATGTTAACATGAAGTCTAAAACATTTAAATCTATATGTTACCTTTTATTTCTTATAGACTATATTGGAATACAAAATAACAGTTATAGCATTAGGAAAACCAAGAATTAAACATGATATCATAAGTCTCATAAGCATCAACTATAAAAATTACCTTCATATATCTTATTAATTTTAAGCATTTAGTTCCATTAGAAAATAAATTAAACGAATTGTAAGATGATGTAATTGAAAAATTAATTGGCATGATAAATGACACAATGTACATGTGTAGTTGGTGAACTTAATGAATCTTTTTACTTTAATGGACTACACCGTCTACACGTACTTTGGTCAAATATTGGGCTGAATTGAGAAGAATCTCCAAATTTAATTATTCAAAGTAGCAACTGGGCATCCCCCCGGGCCACACACTAGTTTCTTAGTTAAAATACGTTGTTTTATCTACCAACTGATGTTCTATAGTTATATATCATTAGTATTTAGTGGTTGTTGTTGTTGTTGTTTATAGGTATGGACTTGCAGACTAATAAACGTAATGCTATACGCAAGAGACGTTGAAATAATTTGTTTTGGGATTCAATAGCTTGTGCAATGGGTTATGTTTCTCTTTATTACATAAAATACATACATAAGGTACCATGCTTTACTTCTGATATGACCGGA
Source organism: Spinacia oleracea (assembly GCF_020520425.1). Taxonomy (NCBI): domain Eukaryota; kingdom Viridiplantae; phylum Streptophyta; class Magnoliopsida; order Caryophyllales; family Amaranthaceae; genus Spinacia; species Spinacia oleracea. Next base: position 86,702,967 of record NC_079492.1, on the reverse strand, counting down.
GAAAAATGGATGCATGATGTGTTAAATGGCCATGAAAAATGTTGTTTTAACATGTTTAGAATGACAACAAGTACATCTCGACAATTAGTCATTGACTTGGAAAGTAAGTATGGGTTGCTTCCTTCCGAAAGAATGATATGTGCATATTCTATAGTGTTTTTACCTACGTCCCTTAGTACTTTTCTATCTCAAATGGGCTCTTTGGAGTCGTTTTAGTACTAATATTTGTTGTGTAGTGTGCCTTGAGTTTTCAAGTTGTTTGAAGATAAATTGGCCTTTTTAGGCTCATTTTATAGTTTTACGGGCCACTACATGATCCCGAGCTAGTCCGGGATGATCCTTGTCAACTCTAAAGAGCTTATGATGCTCATGTTTGAGCCCTAAGGGTTAGACTCGGTGATTAGAAGAGAGAACGGCATCCCAAGGCTTATATTAAAGGTCGCCTGACGATCTATGTGCGAATGGAGACCAAACGGGCGAATAAAAAGAGAAATTTTGTATTCTACACGCGATCGGTCGGACGCTGTTCACTCGGTGCCCATCGGGTGGTGGGCTCCTCAGTTCTCGCAAGGCCGAAGATCGCTCTTCGGATGAGGAGCTAATGCATCTACGCGCGCCCGATCGGGCGCCAGCGCAGTGCTCTGGCTGCTGTTGATATTCATCGAGTTGTTCGCCGACGACAACCTCTGCGCGCTTTTTAGCGTTTAATGCTCCGTTTTTAGCTTAAGTTAGACCTGATCAAGACGAACTCGGCCCGTCGGCCCGGCCCGAAATTTTTGCGGGTTTGGGCAGAATTTACGGGCCCGACCCGGCTCGGAAATTTTATTTTTTTGGGCGGGTTTGGGAAATACAAAATTACACTTTTTAGTTATAAATTTGGCTGGCCCGAAAATGGCCTGAAAAGCCCGGTATTTTAGGTCCAAAAATAGCGGGTTTGTGCACAAAATTTTGGCCCGAATCTTGGCCCGGCCTGGTCCGACATAGCGGGCTGATTTTTTAAAGCCCGAACCCGGCCCGGCCCGCCGTTTGATCAGGTCTAGCTTAAGTTTTAGTAATAGCATAAACATTCAAGCTTAAGGATTTTATAATGATCTTATTTTCAACACTTTTAGGTTATTCCTTTGTTTATTTTTTCTCTAAAATTTTTGTTAAACACTTTTATTATTCAAGATTCAAGCTTTCAATTTCATCCTTAGTTCGTCAATTCAGTATTGCTTCATTTCTTATTTTATTATTTAATTTCAATTATGCTTCCGTTAAATATATTTGTTTGGTTTAATTTAAATATGTGTGAGTAATCTATTTTCTAGGGTTTAGGGGATCTATGAATGTATTATTGGGATTGGATTGGATATAATGTTTGATTATTGATTGTAATTTCTATACTTTAATTGTTCGTCAATTCTGTTCGCCCGGACTATTTTGATTGAGTTTGATTAACCTTAGATTATGCGCCGAGAGGTATAAATTCGATGTTTATGATTTGTGGCTACTAGATAGGTTTATTTCTAGTAAATCGAGAGACTGCTAGTTGTATTCCCTAATGAATTCATAAGATTCGAGAGATGCATGCATGTTTTCCTAGTTATGATTGTTAATTGATTGTTATTGTCTGTTGTCCAATCCTGGTTTGCAATTGTGATGAACCGCTGCCCTAGATTCTTTCAGTATTGATATTATCGTTATTTAATTATTGTCGTAGTTATAATACTCAAATAAACCCTTTTGCATGCTACCAATAGTCTAGACCTGTTGAATAGTAGTAGGAAGAACATTGTTTCCACGTGGATTTGATCCTGACTTCCCTTGCTATTCAGTTAGTGAATTTAGATTTATTTTTGATAAGGTGATACGACTTTAGCCTATCAAAGAACATTCACTATAGAGAAATTGGGTATATTTCTCTATACATTGAGTATAGGAGCCTCAAACCGGCAAGCCCAAGAGCGGTTTCAACATTCTGGTGAAACCATTAGTAGAATTTTAAAAGAAGTCTTGGATGCCATGGATGGCTTGTCAAGGGATATATTAAGACCAAGTGACCCCGAATATAAGGAAATTCCCTCCCAAATTGGCGATGATACTCGATGTATGCCACATTTTAAGGTAACAACAATTTACTAGATTTTGTTATTCTTTTCTCATTTATTTATAATTTACAACTCATATGAATTTGGTGCCAATTTTTTCACATTAGGATTGCGTTGGAGCTATTGATGGTACTCATATAGACATAGTTGTTTCCGAGGAAGATCAATTGCGCTATAAAGGAAGGAAATTGACACCCACCGTTAACGTATTAGCAGCTTGTGACTTTGATTTACTTTTTACGTATGTGTTAAGTGGTGTGAAAGATCTGCTCATGATTCTTGAATTTTCCTCGACACAATCAGTAAAAGTCTAAATTTTCCAAAACCTCATGCAGTAAATTTGTTACAAGTAATGAATTAAATTTAATCATTATCCATTGTTAAAGCTCGTAAAGTAGTTGGTATCCTTGTGTTTAGGCAAATATTACTTAGCTGACAAATTAAGGATATCCCGAAAGACAAGGGTATTTGACCCCTTACCATAAGACAAGGTATCACCAAGCATAATTTCGTGGTGCAAACCCAAGAACAGAACGAGAAATTTTTAATCGAGCACGCCATTCATCTTCGAGAAGTTGTATTGAAAGGGCTTTTGGCATTTTAAAGGCATGTTGGAAGATACTAAAAGAACTACCAATATATTCGCCACAAGATCAAAATCGAATAATTTATGCTTCATGTGCATTGCATAATTACATAAGAAGAAGCAACATTCCCGACCAATCTTTTGTGATCATAGATAGAGACTCAAACTTTATTCTTCCCGAAGTACAAGTGAATGCTGATTGTAATTCCTTACAAGAGGCTCGTCGTTTAAGTACTGACGAGATGATAAAGGTTCGAAATAACATTACTACTAGTTTGATGGCAAGTAGACGATCTACATGTCGACGTCGTATTTCTTAAGCATTTGGTTTTTTTTTTTTTTGACGATAGCTAAACCATTACAAACTAACCAGGAACTACATTACACATTAAAACACGGGGGGTGGGGCCATAGAATTTTTTTTAACAGGATACCAAGAGTCACCAACGAGGCATGACAAACTTCTTTTGGAACCGATACCAAGCATTTGGTTTATTTGTTTGAATAGACAAGTTGTTGAAATTCTTTTACGTCATTAGTGGTTTGTAACATTATAATTAGAGATAATTTGTTTTGAACATTTTTGTTCAACATTTGTCCTTGCTCACTATTCCATTCCAACCTCGTAATTAGTGAATTAGATTAATTCATAAATGGACTTCAATACAAAATTAATATGCAAACTATAAAGTTGATCGCACAATTTTATTTTAGATATTAGTAAGAGAGTATTATTTATTTTCACAAACATGCACAAATTATTTTTGCAAAATATTGTTTAATTATTTTCATGATATATAGTACATTTTATCCCACAAAAATATAACAATACATACATTATTACATGTATATCTATCTTATTAACAATTTGTGCTTTTAAAATTAAACAATTAAATATGACAAATTAAACAGTTAACAGCTAACAACTATTTACCAAACACTTTTATACAAACTGCTAATCTAATTAATCAGCTAGTCAAAATTGTTATTCAATCAGCTAGTGAAAACTTCTTTCAATCTGCTACATCTGACTGCTAATCACCAAACAGGGCCATAATCACACACTGTGCCAAAGACTGCTAATCACCAAACAGGGCCATAATCACACAGTGTGCCAAAGACTGCTAATCACCAAATAGGACCATAATCACACAGTGTGCCAAAGACTGCTAATCACCAAACAGCAACGCGCGGATGGTGTAGGGGCCTGCACGTAGATCTACGTGCACCTGCACCAAAACGCAAATACATTAAAAGAAAACGCAAAAAAACAAAAAACTACAAAAAAGAACATAAGAAACTAAACAGAAAGAACATAATAGAGTAAACGAAAAGAACATTAACCAAAAGCTGAAAAAAAACACTAATATTAAAAAACTAAAGAAAATGTACAAAATTTAAAATAACATATTCTCTCTCCTGATACACTATAAAAAGAACAACTATTTTACAAAAAGAACATCATGTAAAAAATGCAACAAAAAAACAAAAAAAAAACATTATTATCGATAATATTATAAAAAATTAAAAAACAGTAAAAAAGTTAAAAAGAACACAAAATAATTAAAAAAAGAACAACAACTTTTTTAGAAAACACAAAGAACAAAATCAAAAGAAAAATAAAATAACAAAAACTCAATTTTTTTTTAAAAAAAAAGACAAAAAAAAAAAAGAACAAGAGCACAAAACACATGAAAAAGAACAACATTTTCTTTTTCCTTATCAAACAAAAGAACATAATGAAAAGGGACGAAAAGAACAACAAATCTATGTTCTTTTATTAGTTGTATTTGTTCTTTTCAAACCACTTAGTGTTCTAATTAAAAAGACAAAAATGACGATATTTTGATGCACTTAAAACTAGGGACAAATTGTTTTTTACCACCTACAAAAATCAAAAAATTGTTTTTTACCACCTAAAAAATTAAAACTTGTATTTTACCACCTAAAAAATAATTAAAACTTGTTTTTTACCACCTAAAAAACCAAAAAATAGATGAAACCTTTATGTATGGCTACCTTATTCAATTTCCTTCCAATTTTATACATTCCTTGTGTGATTTTCTTTAACTCTTTCACCCTTTGCTCTTTACTTCCATTAAATTTTGTCAATTTTGTGAATCAATGGTGGTGAAAAATTATGTAAATTAATGGAAAATAAGGAAACGGGGGAAGAAAATTGAGTTAAGTACATGAAATTGTGGAAGAATAGAACATATTAGAAATATTACCGTTATTGTGACCCCCTACATAACATTTTAATCTATTTTTTCATATTTCAGGTGGTAAAAAACAATTTTTAAATTTTTTTTAAGGTGGTAAAATACAAGTTTTTGTTTTTTAGGTGGTAAAAAACAATTTTTCGATTTTTTTAGGTGGTAAAAAACAATTTATCCTGATCTATATTTTTATTTAAATTTATTTTTGTTCTTATCCAACGCATCAGATCTATGTTCTTTTAATGTTATTTGTTCTATTCAAACGATTTTATGTTCTAATTTAAAAAAGACGAAACGACGATTTTTTGATGCACTTAAAACTAAATCTATATTTTTTAAAAGTATTTTTGTTCTTTTACCACGAATCAAACTATGTTTTTTTTAAGTGTTATTTGTTCTTTTCAAACCATTATATGTTCTTCTTTTAACAATCTATGTACGTTGATATAAAAGAACAAACTATATTGATTTAAAAGAACAAACTATGTTGAAGCCACAATAAAAGTAAGTTGTGAAAAGAACATTACAATTTGAAAAGAACATTAGAGGAAAGAACAAGGAAACATACCTTAAACACTTGATCAACATTTATCAGGAGCATCAATATCTTTTAATAAATCATCAAAAACTGATCTCAATCCTCGGAAAATATCACGCTCTCCAGATATTCTCTTGCTTCGAAAACTAGCCAAATTGAACTAGTGTTTTCTTAATTCACTCATTTTCAACAAAGGAGAAACATTCAGAAGGAATTTCAGAGAGAGAATAAGGAGAAAATATATTTTTTACTCTTTCACTCACCATCTCACTCTTTCTCTCTCAAAAAATCTCTCTTATGTTGAGAGAATATAAATCCTCTCCTCTTTCTCTCTCTAAAATGTATTTCTAAAATGACTAATGGTTATGATTCATAAGTACAATTATTATATATATATAGTTGCTGGAAAATAGAAAATGAAAAAATAAGAAGTAGAATCAAAGAATAACAGGGAAGGAGAAATGAAAAATTCTTAAAGAGTGCATAATGAGAATTATGCACGTGTTTTTATTTTGTTCTTTTAACAGAATATTATAAAAAGAACAAATGAAAAGACTAAAAGAACAAATAGAGAGACTAAAAGAACAAGTCAAGTACCTTGTCCAACAATAATATATGATTCGGAATCATCATTTTCATCATTCTATTATGAATTATCAAGCACATTATTCATAATAATATCTGATAAAATAATAGGTTAACATGTATAAAACCAAGAAAAAGAACGCAATCAAAAGAACAAAGGAGAAATAAAAAGTAAGAAGAACAATAACACAATAAAATAAAAAGAACAAGTTATGAAACGCAAATGAAATTGAAAATAATAAAAAAGAAGAACACAATAGAATGAAAGAACAAATTATGAAACGCAAATGGTCTATTTTTCTACTATAATGAAACTGTTCTTTTAATATGAGCATAAAGAAACTGTTCTTTTAATACGAACATATGTTCTTTTAATACGTAAAACTGTTCTTTTCTGGAAAAAAAATCGTAATTACATAGTCAAAATCTTCAAAATCAGCGATTTCAACGAAATCAGCGTGTTGTTACATAATTTGATTCATTAGAATCATCAAAACCTTCAAAACTCGATTATTACAAAAACAAAGTCATCAAAATAATCAAAATCATCAAACACACGATTATTACAAAATCAAAATCATCAAAACATAGAATTTATTATTTCAAAATTGAAAAATTACCTCCCAAAATCTGATTATTAGCTGCAGAATTCAGATTTGAAGAAGAAGAATCGATTTAATTTGATGTTGAAGCAGAAAAATCAACGAATTTTTGGGAATTTTCACTACTTTCTCTCTCTAAGAACCATTTTAGAAAACCTAGTTCATATTTTCTCTCTCCTCTTCATAATTTGAGTTCAAAACATAAAATCTAGAAGAATATATATCGCAAGATGAAAGCAAATCGAATAAAAAACGCGAAAAACATAGCTGAAAAGAACAGAGCCTTTAATGTTCTTTTGTTCAAGGGTATTGTTCTTTTGTTCAAGGAAAATGTTCTTTTATTTCCGGGATTTAATAAAACATGGGCGTTTTATGTATTTTTTATGTAGTTTTATTTCCGGTGCACCTAGAACACGGTGCACACGCCTGCACCATCAAATTTGCGACCAAACCGGGTCAAAATAACACAGTGTGCCAAAGACTTCAAACTGTAGATAACGACACTAGAAAGTAGAAAGACTAGAAACCCATATTAACACTTCAAAACCACCACCATTCAAATTCTCCCGTCTTTCTCTCTCTCTCTTCAAATTCTAAACTTCAAATTCTTAATTTCAAAAAGATTTGTAAAAGCGCAAAACCCCCTCAGTGGAACAAGAAACAAACTACCTGCAAATATGATGCAAAGACTCTTCCGAGGGGGGAGCACTACCAAAAACAACGGCGATTCTTCTGATTCCTCGCCGGAAACTCCTTCACCACCGCCTAGGTCACCGGCAGGAAGCTTCCAGACGCCGCCTTCGTCGTCTTCTCCGGTGGTTACAGGGCCAGCTCGGCCAATTAGATTCGTGTACTGCGACGAAAAAGGGAAGTTCAGATTAGATCCAGAAGCCCTAGCGGTGCTTCAGCTTGTTAAAGAACCAATTGGTGTTGTCTCTGTTTGCGGCCGCGCTCGCCAGGGCAAGAGCTTCATCCTCAATCAGGTTTTCCACCTTTTTCTTAATTTCATTCTCGATTTTAGGTTAGGGTTTTTACTTAGGGTTTAATTGTGGTTAATTTTGCTGTCGAGGAGTGAAAACTAAGTCTAAATTTATTTATTTATGTATTTGGAGTGCTATTAAACATAGCTTACGTTAGTCGTTTGGGAAATTGCAAAGCCGACTTAGCTATACATTCCCTAATTTCCTCATGAAATGGGCATCCTGCGTTGATCTTTGTGTCTAAACTTAAAGTATTTGATGCTTATTCTACATTTATCTGCCTCCTGTGTTCATGCTTTCATTTAAGTTGGATTTAGATGTAATCATTAAGACATAACCTACTTTCATTTCATGCTATTCCTTGTTTTTTTTTTTCTAGTTTGGAAAGTTTTATAAATTGATTGTTTAACGTGGTTTATGTACTGTTTAGCTTCTAGGCAGGAGCAGTGGATTTCAAGTTGCATCTACCCATAAGCCGTGCACTAAAGGGCTTTGGCTATGGAGCGTTCCGCTAAAGAGGACTGCTTTAGATGGAACTGAATATAACCTTATTCTTTTGGACAGTGAGGGAATTGATGCCTATGATCAGACGGTTAGAATTCCCTACTTGTTGAGTTTGGAAGTTATTTATGTGTGAACTTAATTCTAAAGTTCATCATTTTTCACATAACCAATTTTGGATCTTGAATCTCTATCCTCCCATGGCCCAGTGGCGGTGCCTGGATTTTTTGCTTAAGGGTTCGAAATTTTCGGACAAATATAAATAAAATCAAATATTATAATCCAAGATCTAAATAATAGCTAATAAATTCGGTGTTATTAACATTAAAAAACTAGCCCCAAGGAAAGACAAATTAATAAAACCCCAATTATAAAGGAATAGAACTAATCCCACTTAACACAAAACCCCGTAATAAGAAAGTAAAGACTAATTAATAAACCCCAATTATAAAGGAATTGAAGTAATCCCACTCAACACAAAAGTCCATAATAAAGAAGTAAGGGAAAAGAAAAAGAAGAGGAAAACATAGGGAACAAAGAAGTTAGGGATTTGTTTTTTAAGGAACTGAGATTTGAACTCTTAATCCCTGCTATCAACACCCCATACTTCAACCACTGCAGCACTTAACACTATACTGAAGCTGTCGCGCGCTTAATATGTTATAACTCTGTTTTGTTTAAAAAACCAATCAGAATTTTCTGGTTCCGGTAAGGGTTCAGTTACTGGTACCGCCACTGCCATGGCCCAAGAAAAAGGAGACAGATAGAGAGAGGACTAGAAGAGGTAGATGATCCAACCATTCCCTGAACCAGTGTCTCTCTCTATCTCTGTGCTCCATGGGCCATATCACAAGAAAAGAGGAAGAGAGACTCGTAATTCAAAATTGGATCATGAGAATGGATGCTCTAAACAAAGCAAAATTAATTTCTGTTTTGCAATAAGGGTGGTCTAGTATCATTTTTGTTTTGCTTTTTCTCCAATCATCTATTTTCTTGAAGTGTTTTAGATATATTCTTTGTTGTAATTGAAGTATTCTTCAGGGTACATACAGCACCCAGATATTTTCCTTGGCTGTCCTATTGTCCAGCATGTTCATCTATAACCAGGTTAGATACATGTTTATTTCTGTTTCCTACCAATAATTTCTCGTCGAATGTAGTCATGTTAGAATGTCTTACTTTTTCTAGCTGTGTGATTTATTAGTGTCTGATACCTTGCAAAATACAAACACTGCTCTCTGAATATATTATTTTATTCTGAGTTTTGTATATTAATACTTCTAATATCTAATTCAGATGGGTGGAATCGATGAGGCTGCACTTGATCGTCTTTCTCTTGTAACCGAAATGACAAAACATATTCGAGTGAGAGCTTCTGGGGGAAATACATCAGCTTCTGAGCTAGGACAGTTCTCTCCAATCTTTATTTGGCTTTTAAGGGTAATCACTTTAGTAGCGTGACTAGCATCTGATCCAGCTTTGTATATTTCTTTGGTATAATGTTACTGAACATTGCTTTTCAGGATTTCTATTTGGATTTGACCGAAGACAACAGGAAAATAACCCCCAGAGATTATCTGGAGCTTGCTTTGAGACCCCAAGGAGGTGCGAAAGATGTTTCTGCCAAGAATGAGGTATCATTTTGGAAAGATATCTTAAACAATGTACATATTTGGAGACTATTGTTTCCAGCAATTAATTTGGATGCAAATTTCCCAACATGATGATGTACCTTGTATATTTAGTTGTGTATATAGACTTGGAAAGGAAACAACTGTTTTTTTGTTACTTTTGATGCTGTGTGTTGCAAGGATTAATCATGCTGAGAGTGTTGAAAATTTTAAGTTTATTATAAATGTCCAGTTACGAAAGCTCATGCATAACATTATGATGATTAGATTCGGGAGTCAATTCGAGCTCTATTTCCTGATAGAGAATGCTTCACTCTTGTGCGGCCGCTAAATAATGAAAGTCAACTCCAGCGCATGGACCAAATCTCAGTGAGTATCTCACACAATTGCTGTTTTCTTTTTGTTGTGGTCATAGTCTATTGAGAGTATATTCATTAAAATGCAGATGGACAGATTGAGGCCAGAATTTCGATCTGGTTTGGATGCATTGACGAGGTATGTATTTGAGAGAACTAGGCCAAAACAAATGGGAGCAACCACAATGAATGGACCTTTGCTCGCTGGTATTACTCAATCATTTTTGGATGCACTAAATCATGGGGCAGTCCCCACCATCACGTCTTCTTGGCAGGTCAGTATTCAGTTTAAATATTCATCATGTCCGCCATTGTTGTTAGGAGTTTTGCTGCTTGATTCAAGATGTTTCTGTTTACAATATATTTGTTGCAAGTACATATGATGGCCAGAGTTTATCAGCTACTTTTTGTTGATTTGTTTACACATTTAGAGCTTGTTTGACTATCTTTAGAGCAGATTTTCTGTAATTGTCCATATCAATTCTCACTGTGATGTGATCAGCACTATCAGCAGACTTGTTAAAAGCTGCGACAATAATCCGTGTCTTACGTGTAGCCAAATGCTTTGTCTAATGCGTAAACTCTTTGCTTTGTAGAGTGTTGAAGAATCAGAGTGCAGAAGGGCATATGATTCAGCTACTGAAGAATATATGTCCTCTTTTGACCGTTCTAAGCCAGCCGAGGAAGTAAGTATGGCTCCAAAAAGAATTTGTATAGTGTCTGTTTCTGTTACATATTTGTCAACTTTTTTGCTTTTAGGGAGCATTAAGAGAAGCACATGAAGTGGCTGTGCAAAAGGCCTTGGGTGTCTTTAATGCTTGTGCTGTGGGGGCTGGTCCAGTTAGGCAGAAATATGAGAAGCTACTCCAGACGTTTTTTAGGAAGGCTTTTGAGGTACTTGTTAAACACTAACATTTCCTATCCGGTGTACTTGTTAATTCTTGTGCTGTTAATTTTTCTTTGTGTAAATTTACTTTATGAGCTTCCTTGTTGGATACTGGAGCTTTCCCAAATTATTCAATAGGGGAAATACGAAGGAATCTGGCTAACCTGGAATTTATTTTGAGTTTATTTGTAGGGATAGCTTGTCCTACTTGCGTGTCTTCATTGACGTTCTTATAATTTTTTTGATACCAACCTTTTTTCATGTCTTGCATACTTCTTGCAACTGTACTCTCATAGAAGGTGGTTTACTGTAGATATAGTGCTTATATCACATATTATGTGTATGGTGGTATGAAATGTGTCTGAACAGATGTTGGAATGTGATGGAGAATTATTGGCTTGGAGGATTTTCTTTTATGCCTTGTTGACCTTTAGGACAGCCAAAAATATTCGCATATATGGTGTTTCCTATTTCTTTAAGGTCTCTGAATGTGGTATTCCTGGTATATGTCCCGGACGCAGGTACAAGTATCTGATCCTTGTACGGATCCAAGTGCCAGATACGCTAATTCTAAAATTTAGGATACTGTGATATCGCCCTAACTTTTGACATGGGTACGGGGATATTGGAGGTATAAAATTAAGAGTTGGTGCATGTTTGGTATAAATTAAGAAAGGAAATGGAATAGAAACAAATGAGAAGGCGAAAGGGTAATGTTAAGTTTGACCATTATTAGTCCTTTGGTATAACTAAGGGCTTGTTCGGCATCATTTTTGTTTTTTGGTTTTCTGTTTTAGAAAAACCAAAAACTGATTTCCGTTTTGGTTTCCAATATTTTCAAAACTAGATGATTATTCTTATTATTATTAAAAATAAAAACATCCCAACTCTCCAGTACCTTCTTTTACTCGTCAACCACCCATTCATATTGCTCCTTCGTTCGCCCCGCTTCCCACCACTGTACCATTTAAATAGTTCAATCTCCATATTATTTATAAGAGAATTAATTTAAAATGATACTATAATATATATCATCATTGTAAAAGTCTAATGTAAAATGAAAACAAATAAGATGATGATGATGATGTTGATAAAAGCATTCAATCAATTCTCTCACAAATCAGATAATACCATCCTGCTTCTTATTTCTCAATCAATAAGTAATAACTACTAATAAGTGAACCACACCAAATTAATATGAAATAATTGAAAGCCTGTCTCATAATTTGTACACAAAAATCAATTCGACCCTTTTTTCGAATTTTCTTCTTACCAATTGAAACTTGTGAGGAAGAACGAGACAAGAGTAGACGGTGGCGATGGCGGTGGTGATGGCGGTGGCAGACATAGATGGATATATGGTGTGGCGCAACAAAGACGAGTTGATAACAATTATGAGAATTTTGAGAAAATTGAATTAGAAAAATCAAAATTTTAAAAAAATAAGAACAAAGAATTTCTAGAACAAAGAAGTATTAGAATGGAGAGGAGAGGAGAGGAGAGATTGACAGTAAGAGTATTCCTAAAACCAAAACTGTAAAATGAAAACCACTAAATGTGGTTACGCCGTTTCGGTTTTTTTTAAGGAAATTCAAAGCATGATTAGTTTATTTAAAAAAAAACCCAAACAGATTTGTTTTGCTTTTTAAGAGAAAAAAACAGAAAAACCACAGACCGCAATGTCCCCGAACAGGGCTTAAGGAAATAAATCCCTGGTATCAACCTGAAGATTGAGGAGGGTAACAATTTTGTTACCATAGGGTTGGGAGAGGTAACAAATGGGTGATAATGGTTAACCTTAGGAAATGGAGTGTGTTATTAACATCTCATACCAAACAATAAGTAATTAGAAACGGTTATTGATTCTTTCTACACCTAAAACACATTATACCAAACATGCTCTTAGTGTAAAATGCTAAATTATTCTTGGCGCTTTACAATTTCTGTTGAACACCAGTTAGTGTTCATTAAATAATTTGTGAGAAGTTTGATTTGTAGGCACTTGGACGGTATCAAATATGTTGGCTGGGTCTGGGTTTTTGGTTTGGTTTTCCCTTTAGTATCAATGTTTAGTGTGACCTCAAAATATTTGCTCAGCTGGGATCAGTTTTCTCTCAGCTGGGTAATTTTCTCGGTTTGTCTAACTTCACCAGTGAGCTGAGCTGCTATTAGCTATCGTTGCCTTCCCTCCCTAACTTGTTTGGTTTCGGTCGGTCAATCTCACTGTTCGGGTGTGAAGTACATTTTTGAACTAAGTTTTATTGACTTTCGAAGTTTTGGTTGGATCAATTTCTTGCAGGTATGCTGATTATAGGCTGGGACACTATGTCTGAATTGTTGTAAACCACTGACTATTTTGACTGTTTATCCAGGATTACAAAAGGAATGCTTTTATGGAGGCAGATATGCAATGCTCGAATGCTATTCAGAACATGGAGAAGAGATTGCGAGCGGCTTGTCATTCTGCTGATGCAAAATTGGAGCAAGTTCTCAAGGTGGATTTGCTTTAGCAGCTTTTACTTTATTTATCTCATCTCTGTCTGTATAGACTTCAATTTTCCTGCACGTTCTGTTTCTTGTTTTTGTGTTATCTTTTTAATGACTTCCTAAATGACCTTTCAAATTTCATAGTGCGTAATAAGTAGCTTATGAAAACTACCTATATCATCCAAACTAAAGTTACGAACCTCTGGAGTATCAAAGTATGTTTTAATTCCCTAAATTTTGAACAAAAAGTTCAATAAGTTACACATCTACTATGGTTCAGTATTGATCTGTCCTCCGGGAAGGAACCTGTCTTGAGTTTTGTAGTGATGTTGAACAAAGTAGGCAAGGGAAAAATCAAGATTAAATTATAGCAATAATTAGTAAACAGAAGTCTGAACTTTCTTCACAGTTTTGGCTTTGTGAGAACCTAATGCATCTCTTTCCAGCTAAATAAGATTCGGACGGATGTTTGAATTCAAAGTAAAACTATGACCGATCAACTGTAATCTTTGCAGAATATTATCTAATGTGAGTGATGTCAACCTGACTTGAGTTGTAAGTCTAGTATAGTTGCATTCTTCAATAACCCAATCCAAAGCCACACTAGATAGAAAAGAATGAAGGGAGAGGATCATGGTTGAAGAGCACAGGAGATAAAATCTTGTTTCATGTAGCCGAACCCATCATTGGGTTTAAGCAATGGCGGATCTTCTATAGGGGCCATCTGTGGCCCTGGCCCCTAGTAGAAGCCCAAAAAACTGCTAGTGCAAAAACCCCAGGGAAAGTTGGAAACGAATTACCGGTCTTTCTCTGTCAGTTTATCCTTCTTTCAAGTTACCAGTTACTACTAAGGCACTGACAGTCTGACACACAAGGCCACATGGGACTAGTCTCTCTCTTCTTTTCAGCTTTATTCTGACATCCTGAGCTCTCAAGTCGTAACATCTCTATTTTTTTTTCTAAAGACCTTTCATTCCGAGTTTGAAATTCCGCATTTTGTATGTTTTCTCAATTTTTTTAATAAATGATATTACCTTTCATTATTGTAGTACGAACTACACATGTTTTAATACAGAGTATTTTTAGAGTATTATTTACCCACGTTAAATTTGGAAATATACTTTTTTTTCTAATTGTTTTAGTTGCGGATATACTTACAAGTAAATGCACACGATGCGTAATCTACATTTCCGAAAACATGCATGACAACTCATAGTTTAATTAACATTAAAAATATTTAATTTGTAAAGGTTTCATAAAATGGAAGGGCTTTTTAGGCATTTTTTAAAGTGGACACCAACTTCAAGAGAGTTGACTGACATAATAAAGATTTTCTTATATCCTTGTTTAATTTTTTGGTCCCCAAAAGAAATTTCTTCAAGATCCGCCATTGGGTTAAGGCTTCAATATTGTTGTATTGTTGTTGTAATCCAAAGCCACCCAGAAAACTTTAGAATCCTATCCAAATGGCTTATTTTTGGATTCACGTGTAGTAGCCGAAGCCGAATCCCTTTTTAGTACCCTGAATTCCTGATCATTCAATTATACTCTTCATTTGCCAGATATTAGAGTGTGATGCTTTGTATAGTTTTACTGGATTTCAGAAAGTTCTACTTCTTGTTCTGTATGTGTCCTATTGTTTGAAGTGAACTCAAGGAACACTGAAGGAAACATGTTGCGCTGCTTTTTTCTGTTTGCTTCTTCTGTGCCTTGATATATCAAGATTGGTTGACTTGATGTCATGACAACATGTTATCTTGATATTGATTGGGTGCGTAACTGCACATTTCACTGCTTGTATACATTCTTGCATTTGGAATTTGATTAGCAGAACACTTTGATATGCAGATCCTTGATGACCTTTGTTCAGATTTTGAAAAGTCAACTTCTGGTCCTGGAAAATGGCATAAACTGGCAAGTTTTCTTCAGCAAAGGTTAGTGCCCCTCTTTTGATTTGACGTTTCTTAATATTGATTGGGCTATTTTAACTTTGAAGTTTTCCAGTTTGGAAGGTCCAATTGCTGACCTCGTCAGGAAGCGAATAGATCAGGTCACATCCGAGAAAAGTTCATTGGGTTTAAAGTGCCGTTCAATCGAAGATAAGATGAATATGCTCAACAAACAGTTAGAAGCAAACGAGAAATCAAAATCTGATTATTTGAAGCGTTATGAGGGTGCTATAAATGAAAAGAAGAAGGTTGCTGATGAGTATATGAGCCATATATCTTCTTTGCAGAGCAAATGCAGCTCCTTGGAGGAAAGATCCTCCAGCCTGTTGAAATCTCTGGAGTCTGTCAGGCAGGAATCCTCTGAATGGAAAAGGAAATATGAGCATGTCTTATCAAAGAAGAAAGATGAAGAAGAACAAGCAAGTGCTGATAGAGATGCTCTCAAGTCCAGAACTAGTGCTGCAGAAGCAAGACTAGCCGCTGCTCGTGAACAAGTTCAATCTGCTCAAGAGGAAGCTGATGAGTGGAAACGGAAATATGATATTGCTGTTCGAGAAGCCAAAGCAGCCCTTGAAAAGGCAGCTGTTGTGCAGGAGCGTGCGGATAAGACTAGGCAATCCCGGGAAGATACTCTTAGAAGTGAATTTGCTATTAGTCTGGCAAAGAAGGTCTTAACTCATTCTTTTATTCTCAATGGCTTTCCGCCTTCACTGCTCTGTAGTATTAACATATTTCTCAACAGTATTTTGTTGCAACTATTAGGTTTACAATGGCGTTATAATTTGCATGAACAGTCACAACCTAAGCTACTCTATGTTATGTTATAGGAGAAGGAAATCAAGGAGCATGCAATAAAAAATGAGCATGCAGAGCAGCGATTGGCAACTTTGAGTTTTGAGTTGAAGGTATTTTCTATAGCTTATTTTTAATTTACGGAAGTGAATACAAAATCAAGTTAAAACATAATCTTTGGTGTTCTATGGTAACTTCCACTTATGGGAATGACTGACTTGTTTGAGCGTTTTAATTCATCTTCTGCTTTCTGAAGTATGCAAATTTTATGTCTCGGACTTGTATGTTATTTTCCCTCAGGCTGCTGATTCCAAGATAGCTAGGTATGAGTTGCAAATAGCAGGCATGAACAGTGACATAAAAGAGTTAAATGAGAAGCTGGATGCTGCAAATGCTACTGCACAATCATATGAGAGAGAAGCTAACACACTTGAACAGGAAAAGATACATCTGGAGCAGAAATATCGATCTGAGTTCAAGAGGTTTGATGAGGTGCAAGATAGATGTAGAGTTGCTGAAAAAGAAGCGAAAAGAGCCATTGAGGTGGCTGATAAAGCGCGGTCAGAAGCAGTTGCTGCTCAGAAGGAAAAAAGTGAAATCCAGCGGACAGCAATGGAAAGATTGGCCCAAATTGAGCGTGCTGAGAGGCAGGTTGACCACTTGGGGAGAGAGAAAAATGATCTGGCCAATGAACTAGAAACCCTCCGTGCATCCGAATTGGATGCCAGTGCTAAAGTAAGACTGCTGGAGTCTCAGGTTGAAGAAAGGCAGAAGGAAATTGAAACACTGATGAAATCTAACAATGAGCAAAGAGCTAGCACTGTTCAAGTACTTGAAGGTCTCCTTGAGACCGAACGTGTTGCAAGGGGTGAAGCAAATCGCCGGGCGGAGGCCCTTTCTCATCAGCTGCAGGCTACTCAAGCAAAACTTGATATGATTCAGCAAGAGTTGACATCAGTTCGTTTGAACGAGTCTGCCCTTGATGCCAAGCTGAAGTCTGCTTCACATGGGAAGCGTTCCAGGGTGGATGAGCATGATGTGGGTGTGGATTCTGAGGGTATGGATGTTGATAAAGCAAGAATGAACAAAAGAAGAAAAAGTACAACCAGCCCACTACAGCAAGCAGCCTCAGCAGCTGATTGTGATTCTGTTTTTACGGGAGATGATGATGAAAGTAGTCAGCAAACTGACACACAGGACTATAGAAAGTTCACCATACAGAGGCTCAAGCAAGAGCTGACAGAAAACAATTTTGGGGATGAGGTTTTCAAGCTCAGGGCTCCGGCCAAGAAGAAAGATTTTATTGCTTTGTATGAAAAATTCATCCTGAACAAGTACTGATGAACCGATTAATACATGCTAGATTTGGACGGGAGATTCGGCTGTAGTTAAAGTTCCAAATTTTTTTGGCTTATCTGAGTCTGGGAGGCTTAATTTATTTTCTGACTTACGATGGTTGTGTGCCCTCTAACGTGGAATCATATATGCAGTTTCATTTTGACTCTCTGGAGTGAGACAAGAACATGATTGGTGAAGTTACATTGTTTCATGGTTTTGCTGTAACTATTGTAGGTCTAACATTAAGGAACATGATATTGTATAGCTTTCTTAGGGACAGTTGGTTTCTGCAAGGACAAGCATTGACAAGTTATTATTATGGCTTTTCAATGAACTGTAGGGGTAGTCCGGTAGTTTTGGTCAAAAACGTGTATGACCAAGACCTTCCGTAGTACACTTTTTGTGTGTTTTAGTTTAATTTAGAGTTCACTGCTGTAGTACCTCGATGATGATTTATTTTAGAGTAGATTGATGCCCAGTTAAATCAGGAGTAGAATGGGGGGAGTTGTTTACTCCTATTTGGCGTTGATGTGTTATGGCAGACTTAAATTTTGGAGTAGTGCGCAATTCATACGGGGCTATTGCTTCCAAGGTGCATCTATCGTTGCATCCGTGCATGTCACACGAATGTGGAATTAACGATTAAAATGTTTGGTTGATTCTTTGAGTTAACCATAAGGCTCTGTTTGGTTGATCCTTTTTTTCATGAGACAACGAAATTCTATTATAGTTTTCTTTTGTTTGGTTTTTGTAACAAATTTTATCGAAAAAGAAGTAGATGGGCGATGATTGATAGGAAGAGACAAGAGATAGGTAAATTGGAAAATGGAAAAATGATTTTTCTTCCCTTTAATGGAAAGAAAATCATTTCCATTTGTATTGTTGTGGTTTATAACTTTCAGAAGGACTCTGCTGAACCATCAATAACAGACTAGTAAGGGGTGGTAAGAGAATTCTCCCAAGCCTAACAAAGTTGATGGAGCGCTTGAACATGTGACTTCTAAATAACAAGGTCCCATAACTCTACCAAACAAGCTTGATGTATATATGCGAAATTATAAAAATACTCTCTCCATTCCTTTATGCTCTTCCTAGTTGGAATTGGGCAGGGGATTAAGAAAAATGAAATCTTGGTATGATTGGGCGTTAGAATAATGATTAAAGTTAGAAGATACTCCCTCCGTCTCTTTTTGTTGTTTACGTTTGGTATTTTGCAAGCGTATTAACGACTAATTAATGTACATTGAGATTCCTCTATTTTTTTTAATTTAAACAAGACAAATTACGTCTATTTATTATGAGTTTTCACTTTTATCAAAATTCTATACTGAGAAAAAGAGAAAAATTTATTGTCAAAGTGGAAAGAGATTAAATGACCAAATGAATTTAATTGGTTAAAATAATCATTGGACACAAATTTTGACAGAATATTAAATCATTTATGTGATAATATAAAAGGAAATGTAAAGAATATTTTGGAACACCCAAAAAGGAAAACATAAAGAATAAAAAGAGACGGATAGAGTACTACTATTAGAATAAATGAAAGAGAGAGAAATGAATAAAGAAAGAAAGGGGATATATTTTATTAAAAAAAAATTATAAAATAAGGTGGGTGAATAAATTGGGGAGTGTGATGAATTAAATAGGGTGAGTGGAGAAATCAATGAGAATAATTGGGTAGGAATAAATATAAGATATGGTAGGAAATTAAATTGTAGAATGAAAGTATTTGGAAAAAAAAATTGCCGTAAAAAGGAAAAGATTCACAATAGGAAGAATAAAAATGAACGCCAATTCGAAAAATGGGAAGAACTTTTAAGAACGGAGGGACTACTTTTTTAGCTCGTGCAGTGTTACATGTATTTTACAACTATGTTCATATAAATTTGATATCCGAAAACCAATTTATTCAACACTTGTCTGAATGTGACCTGATTCAAGGCAATAAAAGTAATAATAGTGTCTTTTTTACAAAGTTAGAGTAACAAATATGTTGATAAAAAGTTGAACGGGATGAATCGAGGTATGAATACAAAGAGTTTTTTGATTAAAATTTAATTAAAACGTGCCAATTAATATCTTTATTTAAAAAAATAAAAATGTGAAATAATGTAAACTTTTTAACAGGAGACAAATGACATATAGATTTTCGTGTTTTGAAATACTAGGAATCGGATCGCGCGCTATGCCAAATAAAACGATGAATCTAGTTTATGGAAAAGAGTGCCAACAATGTATATGTCTAGGATAGAGTGAATTCGACCTTGTAGTACATAATGTCGGCAATTACGTAAAAGTGAAAGTGTATTATCTTTTGAACATGAGATTGTGTTAAAACCAACTAAATAAAATTGTATATACAACAAACAAATACGTAGTAGGTCATAAAATGTTCATCCCTTAGCTTCAAAGAGATTGATATATAGACTGGTTAATAACAAAACTCAATCAAGAGAAACCATGTCATATCCTTCCACTGCCTGTAATAAATTTCTGAATGTATACAAGCAATATGTTAAAGGCATGATGCATAAGAAATATATAAAGAAACAATTGAAATATAAAACATAAGATGATAAGACTAAATTTTAAATATAAAACTAAATAGCATAAATTTATATATCCTGGAGAAAAAAATATCATAGTAATGAAGTTCTTAAACTAGTAATTCCTTTGCTCCTATGATATCACCCAAAACATGTAGAAGTACTCTATACTTGTTAAGAAATGAAATGATCTACGTGATGATTGACTCCTTGAATCGTTTCTTGTCAATCCAAAGCTTCAATCTTTAACATGTAGGATAGTAATCAAGTTGAGAGACGCTTACATTTTTGGCAACGAAAAGAACGATAAATAGAGCAAGTGCTAAACATCCTGCAACTATTATTGGTGATGAGCGGCATTTATGTCGCTCTTAGCTTAGGATTTTAGGTCATTTTATTAGCATTTTATTATTATTTTTTCTTGGTTTTATCGTTTTTAGTTCGTTTATCGCATTTTTGCATTAATCATAACATTTTCTCGTCTTGCGCATGTTTTAGTCGTTTTTGCTCTAATCGTGCCTTTTGTGCGCATTCTCATTGCGTAAGAGTCCTTTTGAGTACTAAAGTATTATTAATGTGTCATTACGCTTGTCGACGAGTATTATGTTTTACGGTTTGTAAAAATGTTAAACGAATTAATAATTTGATTTTCGATTTTTAATAACGTGCTTTACGATTTACTAATGCTATACGATTCATTTGCGATGTGCTAGGAGAAGAAACTAACACGCATACGATGCCCACAACTAGGCAGCAACACGCAAGGTTACAACAGCTCCAAAGTCCAGCAGCAAGAGCACACGAGCAGCAGCCATATCCATGGCACACACACGACCAACAGCTGCTGTACACAAGCAGACCACCAACAGTTGTGCACGAGCCTTTGTAGCAGCCTCTTGTGCTCTCCAACGAGCTCCCTTGCAGTCCCTTGTAGCAGCTACAGCCCTGCAGTTTCACACGCAAGCAGCCACTCCAACTCATGCAAGAACAACAGCAACTTCGAGCAAGAACAACAGCAGTAGCGCGCATCAGAACAGCAGCAACAACAGCCGTGCGAACACACGGATTTTCTGTGCGAGCACACAGATTTTCTGTTCGAGCACACGAATCAGCTAAAACAGACCAGGAACTCATCGTGTTTGTGTGCGAACGAACGGGAATGCTGTGCGGTCGCACGGCGTCGCGGAACTGCTATTATAAAAGGGAATGCGCAGCATTGTTTCAAGCACGTAGTTAGTTAGTTTTCATTTTTAGATTTTCATAATTAGAATTCTAGAGAGAGAATTAGATTAGGGCTTAGATTAAAGGTTAGGATTCTTAGCTTCAAATTCTTCAATTCTTAGTTGATTCAAACATTAAATTTCAGATTTCTCTTATCTTTCATTTGAGTTTTGTTCTTCAATTGTGTTCTTCAATTGTGTTCTTCAATTTTGATGCAGTTTCAACAATTCAAGGTATAATTCTTAATTTTCTCTTTGGTTTCTTCTTTTATTCTTTAAATGCTTCATTAATTTTGTTTAAGCTTTGATTTCATTGTTGAATCTTAGATTTAGTTTCATATTTTGAATTTTCTTGATTTTTCCCCCTATTTTGATATTTGAATTTTCTGAATTTTGTTGATTCAATTAGTTTCATTAATTCAATTAGATCTTGTTCTGTTCACCTTATTTCTACTTATTTCAGGAAAATAAATTCAGATAAGTTCAGTTAAGTTCAGATAAGTTCAGATAAGATAAGTTCAGGAAAAATAAGGGTTGGCCAAGTACAATTTATAACTAAAATAAGTTTTGATAAGTTCTAATAAGTTCAGATAAGTTCAGATAAGATAAGTTCAGGAAAAATAAGTGAAAATCAGGTGAATAGAACGCATCCTTAGTTTCATGATTAGGATTAGTTTTAGTTTAATCTTAGTCATAATCATGCCTATTGAATAGTTCATAGTCTAGAGATTAGGGGTGAGGCTTGGGAATGAATTTGGGGGAAATTGAAGGGAAACTCATGTTGATGTTGTAATTAAACTTTGATTTGATGCTTAGAATTTCCATGACTAGTTGAATTGGTAGTTGAAAACGCTAGTTCTACTAGGATTGATTGGAGAGCTTCATGTTAATTTGGCAAGAGATTTTGAATTAGGATGTTGCATGTGAAGAGTTGATTTCAATTGCTAGTTATTTAGTCTTAGGATCATGCGAGAGCTCTTCCTAGATTAGAGAACTAAGCGCGTTCTATCCGAGAGGTGGTGAGCGCGTCATTCGTTGCTTTTCCTCTAATTGTCAAGTCTTTTCATAATCAATGTGTGTTGACCTTTGCATTTTTGATCTTCGGAACCCCAAATTCAACTTCCATTGCCGATTCCCGAAATCTCTAGAATTTCTTTACTTGTTCATATTTCATACTTTTCTTGCTTTCAATAGATTCATACTTACACAAATCCTTTTTATTCGAATTAGCTTTTGAACACATTAGATTGAAAACTCAAACATAACCATTCTCATGGGACGATCCCTATGCTTGCCGCTATAGTTAATATAGCCGGTTAGTTAGGAGTTTATAAATTTTGTTTGATTGAGCGGTATCCGTCAACGACCGGAAATTGGCTCATCAAAATGGCGCCGTTGCCGGGGAATGGCATCATTGTTTGATTTTTCTCTCTAGTTCACTAGTCTAGTTCATTTTTCTTTTTCTTTAGTTTTCAAATAAAATAAAAAATATGTCAAGAGTGTTCTCAATTCCTCAAGTTGTTCATGAACCATTTTGGATGTATTATAATAGAGTAAATGCGGTGATTGAATATCGTCGCACCCATGGAACTCTTAATGGTTTAACGGCATGGGACACTTGTAATGCTATATATAATGGAGTGAATAGGGAAACATTCGATCCAATTGTAATGGAGAGCTTCAAAACATGCATTGGAGAGATGCCATGCCTTTCTTTTTGTGGTTTGCTAGAGTTCAATATTTTGACTCTCATGCTTATTCTCATGATTTTTCGCATCCTTGCATGAATGTCAATGATTTCCCTCATGTTTCTAATGTTAATGCTCATGAGCTTGATGACAACCATTCTCCCCATGTTGATTCTCAAACCTCCTCGCATTGTGAATTTTCAAAATCTTGTCCGTGTTGCAAATTTATTGATGATGGGATGATGATGATTATAATTCATATTATGCAAAGGATGATAATCAATTTAGTTAAGGGAATGATGTTGAAAAGGGTGAGGTATTGAACTTAGAGGTAGTTCCTCTTTCTCCCACCTCCCCTCCCTTGAGCGAAAGTGACTCTCACCCCCATTGATGATTGCCCATTGGATTTTGAGAATGATTCGATTCATTTGGGATGTGATAGTTCTATTGAGGATGTCATTGAGTGTGAAGCACCTAATTTGGTGGTTTTTGATGAATCTGAGAATAGTAATGAAGTTGATGATGTGAATTTGATTGATAGATCCCTTGTTGAGATTTCTTGTACTCCTTGTGATGTGAGTGAAGTTGTTTGTGAAACTTGTGTTCCCACTCCCTTCCCTCATACCCCTTTCCAAATCAAGAAACTCGAGATTTATCCTTCCTTTCCCATCTCACTTCCTTATTTTCTCCGAGCCCCACCACTTGAGGATTCTCCACCCTCCATTCACCCCCATGTGCCCCATTTTCCCCATCTTGAGGAATTAAGTTCTCTTGTCACCCAAAAAGAGTCCGTCGAGGAGCATGAGTCTTCTCTTTTCCCTTTTTCTCTTTCTCCTTTTGATTCTTCTTCTTATTTTCTTACTTTTCCTTTTGATTTTTCTTATTCTTGGCACCCCACCCCCATAGGCATAGAGTTGCATTTTACTTTGTGCATGCTTCTCATTTGACTCTTGCCTACTTGTTATTCTTGGATATGTTTTCCAATGCATTTGACAAACTATTGCGATCGTTGTCGGGGTACTTACTAGAGGTAAATTCGTCAAGCTAATGACGTAAAAAGAGCGCTTCTCGGGAGGCAATCCATGGGTTTTGGCCATTTAGCCCATGTATACTAATTTTTCTTGATTTTTTTTAGTGTTTGTGCCTCAAGCTTTCTTGATGTGGAAGTCTTTAAATCTACCTTTGCCATGTCCGGCTATTCTTATTGGTGAGTTCGTTCGTTATTACGGTTCTTTGCGGGACTTGCTCCCACGACATCTCCGGTAGTATCCTTCTAACTCACATGCATTCTTTGGGATCGGGCATTATTCATGTGGGGCATTGGTTGGATGGATAGCTGTGCCCCTCCTAGTTCCGTTTTAGGCCTTGAGGACATGACCTAATTCAAGCTTGGGGGGAGATTTTATTGTTTGGATTGCTACTTTGATCTCCATGTGATGGATTGCTTGATTTTGTGAATATTTTGGATTTTGTGCATATTTCTTGATTAGTGTCATTGATTTTCCTTATTTTCCTTATTTTCCTTATTTTCTTTTCTATTTCTTTTTCTTTCTTTTTCCTATTTCGATCTTAGTCAAGGCAAGTTTTTCTAGTTTTTAGGATTTATTCTTGATTCGGGCATAATAAAAATGGAACTTGTAGAATAGAATACTTTTATTCCTAATTGGTAGACGTGTGCACGGTTTTCAATGTCTTGGTTCGAGTCTAGGATTTGGGTGTTAAGGTGGTCGGATAGAACTTTGGGTAGCATGAGCCTTGAACCCTTTGTTTGTGGTAAGACGGTGTCGTTCTCTCTAGTGACTTGAAGCCGGAGAGGATAGTATTTGCTCCCATTTGTGAGGATCATGTTCATTTTAGCCCAAACACAAGTTTACATATATGGAGTGGCATGGATCCTTGGTATTGACTATCCTATATCCCGAATTTTACTTGTTCCTTCTCGAGACCGCGACCGAACTACTTTTGGGGAAAATAAAGGCATTTCTTTCGGTGACTATTTTTCTTTTGTAGATTAGGAAGCCGATTAGCCTTTGTTTTATTTTCACCCTTAGAAGTGATAGTGAATCTTTGTGTTATTGTGCTTGATGTTTTGAATGATTATGCCAATGATGAGGAATGATTGTTGTTGGTTGGAATGGCAAGTTTTGGAAATGTGATGTATATAGTGAATAAAAAAGCAAAAAGAGAAAGGAAAATTTTGAAAAAGCCAAAAATAGAGAAAAACAAGGCAACGAGATAAGTTTCATTTGAAACGCTAAAAAAGAGAAAATCAAATCAAGAAAAGTTCAAACAAGAGTTTTAGTTTAGTTTTGTTGTTGAATAAACTTGGGGGTATCCCAAATAAGTGGAATGCGTTTGTTGTGGTTCTATTTTCTTGAGTAAAGTTCATTTTTGTGCTTCACTTTAGGATTGAGCACCAATTTCCTAATTTGTTCCACACCCTACCCCTAGCCTTTGCGCTACACCATAAAGCCCTCTTGACCCTTTTGAGTTGAGTCATTTTCGGTGGAGGGAGGAATCGGTCAAATTTATGGAATGGGATTGTCATGCTAAGATGTCGAGTAACCTTCTCTCGTCTCTTGCAATTCTTGTCTTTCCGGCACCTTCGCGGCGTCACGAGAAGCTATCTTTGAGGGTGAATAGGATCTAGAGATTTGACGCGGTAAGACCGGTTGGAGGGGGATAGGCAAGTGCAAACCCTTAGTTCTTGATATGTTAATATTTTATAGTGTTTTTACCCCCGTCCCTTAGCACTTTTGATCTCAAATGAGCTCTTCGGAGCGATTTTTAGTACTAATGTGCTCCTTGTAGTGTGTTTGTAGCTTCAGGTTCATCAGTGTAGGAATTAGCATATTTTTGTGCATTTCCTACTCATTTGAATCAATACAATAGATTATGTACTTTCGAGAGCACAAACATTAAGTTGGAAGAGTTTTGAAGCAAAGCGAATAACGAAAGAAGTAGAAAAATGACTAAAGTCCACTATTTTAATCATAACTCAAGTTCTACAACTCCAAATGAAGTAATTCCAATTGGGTTGGATTTTAGACTTCAATAGTTTTCCAACAAGTGGTTACTCGCCTGATTCCGACGAATAACAAAGGAGATATGGCGTTTTGAAGATAGAAGATCGTGCAGTTTCAACACGCGCCCGATCGGGGGGGCTTCGCCCGATCCGGATCGGGCGGTCATTCTGGGCGCTGTTCTAGGAGTTTTGCAACCGCCCGATCGGGCGGAATGTCGCCCGATCGGGCCGCTTGTCAAGAAGAATGCCCGATCGGGCGACGCCAACCCCTGCTGCTTTTTCGCGAGTTTTTATTTCCGGTTTTGGGCTATATTTTGGGCAAAACTATAAATACTAGCCCCTTTTATTTTTAGTGACATCTTTCATTCTAGTATGAAGGACTTAGTTTATTTTCCTAAGCTTAGTTTTATTATCTCTAAATTTGTTCCAAGACTTAGTTTTAATTTCAATCAAAAATTCAAGCTTTATTATTTCGTTGTTCTTCAATTAGGTATTGCTTCTTACTTTCATTTATTGTTTTGCTTTAATCATGTTTTCAATCATATTAATTGCTTTTCTTATTGGTAATATGTGTTAGTAGTCTAATTTCTAGGGTTTGGGGATCCATGAATAATTATGAAGGGATGATTGAATATTGTTGATTGTTGGTATTGTAATTGATTCCTATTGATTGGTTTATTCTACTATGCGATTAGATTTGCGCAGGTTTAATTGTGATAGTCTAGCAATATCAAGTTAAGATTCGAGAGATGAAATTTGATGTTTAGGCTTGTGTCAATAGGTGGAATTAGGATTAATACGTAGCGAGAGCCCGTTAATTCTAAGTCTATGATTAGTATCGATTCGAGAGAGCATGCTAGTCTAATTAATTACTTTATTGATTATTGTCGATTGTTTATCATCCTGGATTGCTATTCGTTGGTGAACCTATGCCCTAGATTCTTTAATATCTGAATTCTCATTCGTTTAATTATTGTCGTAGCTTTAGTACACAAATCAACCAACTTTCCTGTTCCCAATAGTCTAGATTTTATTCTTAGTAATAGAAAGAACACTGTTTCCCTGTGGATTCGATCCTGACTTCCCTTGCTACCTAGCTAGTGGACTTAGGTTTATTTTTGATAAGGTGATACGACTTTAGCCTGTTAAATTTTGGCGCCGTTGCCGGGGAAAGGTTATTTCTAAATTATTTTTTGTTACTTCTAAGGAACTCCCGTTCCTTGATATCGGATCTCACGACTGTTTTCTAGTTTTGCCTGTTTATGCCCAGGACTGTCCATACCAGCGATCTGACTTCGTTCGATCCTGAACCTGAACGGACCTTACGTAGACGGCGTAGATTCGTTGAACAGTTGAGAGACTATTCGGACTCTGAATCTGACCATATGAGTGGCAATCTATTCCATACAGATTCAGAGATGGGTGACGAAACACCACCTAAGCCAAGGCTTACAGACTATTCTAAGCCAAGTCTGTTTGTGCTTCCCAAGGCGATCATGCCTTCTGTTGCGGTCGAGAACTTCAAGATCGAACCCAAGTTGATAAATATGATTGAGAGACACCAATTCGGTAGGGAAAAGGGTGAAGACCCTAATCTCCATATTCAGTCTTTCATTCAATATTGCGCTACTGTTAAGCAGAAGAATCTAACACCAAAGCAGACTATGGAGATGCTCTTTCCATTTTCATTGAGTGGGAAGGCAAAGCTATGGATTAATGGGCTCAACCGAGCAGCTATGAAAATCACCGATTGGGATTCTTTGGCTCTTGCTTTCTATGTGAAATACTTCCCACCTGAGAAGACGGCTTGTCTGAGGGGTGAGATAATTTCCATTACCCAACGGGCAGACGAGAGCATGTTTGAAGCCTGGGAAAGGTTCAAGGATCTGCAGAGAGAGTGCCCACACCACGGTTTGAGTGACTGGTTCTTAATCCAACAATTTTACAATGGTCTGGGTAACGAGTCTAGATTTATTTTGGATTCAGCTGCCAGTGGGAGATTCATGCAACTTGAGGTGCCTAGAGCTTTGGAGGTGATTGAGGAGATGACCATTCATAGTGCCCAATATGGGAATCCTAGAGGTTTTGCCGACCGGGGTGTTAAGCATTAGATGAACTTTATTGAACAACTTACTGCTCAGCTAACTGCCCTACATCATAAACTTGATAATATGCAAATTGCATCTTCTCAGTCCGCCCAACATGCTAGTGTCGCTGCAATGAGTGCCCAATTTGTCAATGTCTGTGATAATTGTGGGGTGCAAGGTCATTATGCACAGGAATGTAGGAGCTCTATCGAACAATGCAATGCATTCCAGTCCTACAAGCAGAATAATCCGTACTCAAACTCTTACAATGAGGGGTATAAAAATAACCCCTGCTATCATATAGGAGTACTAATGTCCAGAACCCCCACCAGATTCAACATCCTCCACCACCACAATAACCCTACCAACCACCACCACAACAATCATACCAACCGCGGAGTAACTACAACCAACAGTCTAGTGGACCACCTGGGTTCCCTAGACAAAACACATCCCCTCCACCACCACAACCTCAACCCACACAGTCTGATCCTATGCTTGTAGAGATGAGGAATATGATGTTGCATTTGCAGAATTCTCTGAGCGAAAAGGATGCCAAAATTGCTGGTCTTACTGCCCATAACAAGATCATTGATACACAGTTGGCACAAATGGCTACTACTCTTACAGGGAGACCCCACGGTCATCTCCCTTCACAGCCCGAGAACAGAGAGTCTGTAAATGCTGTCACTTTCCGGAGTGGATATGAGTATGATGGGCCGCCTATGACTATTGAAGGAGATGTTGAAGCGTCTGTCAGTGATGCTGTGCCAGAAGAAGGTGAGAAGGTGGTCAAGGAGAAGGAAGCTAGCACAAGGGTTGAGAAGAAGGTTGAGATACAAGTCCCACCTATCAAACTTCCTTTCCCTCACCGTCAGCTTAAGAACAAGTTAGACAAGCAGTTTGCTAAGTTCTTAGAAGTGGTAAAGAATTTGCAGGTAATAGTCCCTTTCACTGAATTAATTACTCAAGTACATGCATATGCTAAATACATGAAAGACATCTTGACTAGGAAGAGAGAATTCAGTGAGGTGGAGACTGTTGCATTTCCTGAAGAGTGCAGTGCCTCACTACAAAATAAGTCTCCATCCAAGTTGAAAGACCCTGGGAGTTTCTCTATCCCATGTAACATTGGCAATCTTTTTATTGACAAAGCTTTATGTGATTTAGGTGCCAGTGTTAGTGTCATGCCCCTGTCTGTCTGTACTAAATTGAACATGGGTAATTTAAAAGTCACCAACATAACTCTGCAAATGGTTGATCGATCTGTGAAATACCCCTAGGTGTTCTAGAAGATGTGCCTGTTAGAGTAGGTAAATTTTTTATTCCTGTTGACTTTGTTGTGTTGGACATGGAAGAGGACAGACAGATTCCCATTATTTTAGGTCGACCCTTCTTACACACTGCAGGGGCAATCATTGATGTCAAAAATGGCAAGCTGAATTTAAATGTGGGGGATGACAAAGTTACTTTCAATTTAACCCATGTTTCTAAGAGTCCCATGATAGAGGAGTCATGTTGTGGTGTAAATGTGTCTAATAATTATTTTAATGATAAATTGGCTCACACTCACTCTAACAACTCTTCGGAGAAAGCACGTGTTTCGAATTGCTTTGCAGGTGGAGGTGACCGGAGTATCAACTCTTTGGCATGGGTTCAAAAGGGGGTACGACTTGATGACTCTGTGATCCAAAAGGCCGAAGGTTCTGTCAACGCTGGGCACCGTATTCATGATCGGGGTCGTGATCTGTCATTTTTCGCGCCACATAGCTCATCCTAGGCAACTGATTTGACACCAGATGGCACCATCTTTGGTGCCCCCATTCGATGAGTTGTCGTGGCTCTCATCCCCTTCCTTTCGTTTTCTGCGCATAAACTGGGATTGTGTAATGGGGACATTGCATCAATCTAATCGGGGGATGAGTACTTCACTATCCATTTATCGCTTTTAGTAGTGTACTTTTTCATTTTTTTTCCTTTTGTGTGTTTTCAGTTAATTCTTTTTGTTGGTGTGTGTTTTTAGTATAACTTTTGGTATTGGAGAGGTGAGAAGAGGGTATTTTACTGTTTGGGCATTTAGTGGTGTGCAGGCCTAAAGCTCCAAGTTCGAAAAGGTGGAATTAAAGCTGAAACGGAGTAGCCTGCAATTTGCCCGATCCGGATCGGGCGAGGTGCGCCCGATCGGGTGCGTGTCGACACAAGGAAAATAATTGAAAATCGCCCGAACGGGCGATGGTTGCCTGATCGACTCGATTGGCGAGTAGGATGCTCGATCGGGCGACAGTCCGCCCGATCGGGCGGTGTGCGATAATGTCACTTTGAGGTCAGAGGCTGAAGTTTAGGCTGAAAGGGAGAATCTGGCAGAAAATTGCAGGCGCCTGATCCGGATCGATCGGACGAGGTGTGCCCGATCGGGCGCGCATCGAAGGAAACTGGAGCATTTTATTTTGCCCGATCGGGCGAGATGCTGCCCGATCAGGTGACGCGCGATTCTGTCGAATTAAACCACGGATTCCTCCTTTCTTTCATTATCATCTTCTTCTTCAACTTCTTTTCTCTCTCTTCCTCCATTAAACCCCAACCTCAAAAATCTTCCAACCCTCATATCTCACTCAATTCTTCACCAAATTCAACAAACCATACATCAAAATCTTCCTCTCATCATTCTCTACAACCTCCACCTAATTAATTTCAGATTCTTCCACTCTCCACAAAATCCCCAAATTCCACCAAAAACCCCAAAAACCTTAAAAACTTAGATTTTCAACAATGGCTAGCCGTCCTAAAAGGAATTGCACCATCCAAGGAAGGAACCAACACGAGGCTTCTACAATTCGAGCTCGTGAGCCGACACCACCACCGCCGCCGCCCTAGTTCGAAGCTGACCGGAATTTTCAGGAAATTATCTTTACTACGGAGTGGCAACGGGATTGGTTCGTCCACCTCAAAAAGAGGGAGGTAATTCCTACCCGTTTTATCTGTCAAAAATCATTACATGATATGGGTATTGAACAGGATGTCAAACGAGTTTTTTATGGTGTTGGTACGAAGAATATGTATAGCATGTTGCGTCTTAATTTTAGGCGATTGACTTTGGAGTTTTTGAGTTCTTTGCATTTGCGTAAAAATGGTTATAGGGATGTGTCTTCGGTTCATTTTCGTTTGATGAACCGTGATGTACATTTGGGTATTGAGGACTTTGGTAGGATTTTTGGGTTGTCCACTACCCCTAGTAGGAAGCCTGGTAATGCCCATAACAATAGTGTAATGTGAGGAAAGCTGACCGGAAATAGTGATCCCGGTAGTAGGAAACACTTGCATGCTTCTAGGATTCAACACCCTGTCCCCATTGTATTTTACAGGTTTCTGGGGTTCACCATTTTTGGAAGGGAGGAGAATCAGAATGTTAGGAGTACGGAGTTAGAGATTTTGGGTGGGTATGTGTTGGAAGGAGAGGATAGGTACGTGATGAACTTGGCCCACCATATGGCTTCCCACCTTTACTCGATAGCCACTAGCTTGCACACCACCCGCATCACCATTGGTGGGTTGATCACCCACATTGCTATGGCTACGGTGAACTTTCTAGAGGCCAACCAGATACCGGTTCTGGGTAACAACTTGCTAGATTTGGCCTATTTGCCGGGCTTCGCCGCTTGCAGAGCGAGCATGGGTTATTTCGCCCGGGTGCCATGTTTTGGATGTTTGAGGGAAACAGGCTTTTCACCTTGCCTGACCCTCAGGGCCGCACCCGTTTTAGACCCGGCCAGGCTCATTATTTGTATGTTGGGATTGAACAAGAGCAAGAGCCTGTCAAATTTTGGCGCCATTGCCGGGGAAACGGTTTAATTTTCTGCTATTAATTTTATGATCTAGATTATTTTCTTGAGTCTCATAGAACTTCTAGTTCTTTGAGACCATGTATATATTTTATTTGCTTTAGTTAATTTTTTAAATTTTTTTTTTAACTTTAATTTTTTTTTAACTTTTTTTTTCCCTTGAAAAAATGGATTATTATTCTTTCCCTCAATTTGTAAATGAGCCTTTTTTGGTGTATTTCGATAGGCTAAATGATTTTATTGGTTACCACAATCTTAATCTTTAGGATTCTTGTGGTTTTGCTTATGGTGGTTTAAATGAGTATACAAGGAATGTGATAGAAAGTAGATTTAATGGTGATTTTCGAGCCTTGTCTTTGGATGATATGTGGGATTACTATATGTGGTTCGCAAGAAATTTGTATGAGCGTGAAATGGCCATTAATGTTACATGTGCTAATCCAAATTATGAGCATAATCTACATGTTTCTACCCCTCTCCCTTGAATGCTTGTTATAATGAGGTGCATTCTAATGTTTATGATAATCGTGTCTATTCTAATGACTTATCTAACCCTTGCATGGATATCAATGTTTTGCCTCATGATTCCACTGTTGCTTCTCCCGAGTATTATTGTGAACCCTTGCCTAATCCTGTTCAACCCGAATCAGAAAGCAGAGATAGCTTCTTAGAGGAATTAAGAAGATTAAACTCTGAGATTGAGATTGAGATTCAGTGTACTAGATCTTAAGAGGCTACTGATGAGATTATTAAAGCTAGTAAGGCTACTCTTGAGAGATTTAGAAAAGTTCAAGAAATTATTTGAAAATAATGATTCGAGTTGTGTTGGGGATGGGGGTCAACTGAGTGAACCCATAGGCAACCAAGAGTGGGAGGAACTTATAATAGAGGTTGAGGATGAGTTGGAGGATGATGATGTGACTGTTGGATCAATGGATGAAGGATTTGTTGAAACTTAAAAGCCATATGTTATAGAGCAAGTCCATGAAGAAGTTGAAGTTGATAAAACCCTTGTTGTTGTGTCAACCCCTACCCCTCATATTCCAAGTCCAAGAAGGGTTATTCTTAGCCCCGTTTACACCGTCTAACTCCCCTTCTCTTTCCCCATAAAACCTTTGCTTGAGGATCTTCCTCCTTCCCACGAAAATCAAAAGCACAATGACCCAATAGAGTATGTTCCTCTTTGTGAATCTTTTGCATGTACTTACAATACTTACAAAGAAGAGGTGGATGCTTTGCAGAGATCTCTATATGGTGAAGAGCCTGTCCACCATAAATTCCAAAACACAGAGAGAGTTATTTCATTGATCATTGAGGTTGAAGAATCAATAGTCCGCAAAAACAACTTCCATAAGGAGAGTATGCCTACTTTCTCTTTTCCTTCCTTTTCTTATTCTTCTTTTATTATTGTTTTTTCTTTTTGTTCTTCTTCCTTTAGGAATCCTACTCCTTACCGGCATAGAGCTCATTTGGACTTTATGCAAATGTTGTTGTTGATTATCGTGCATGTCTTGTTGCACGAAAGATGGGCGAGTGCGCATGACAAGCTTCTACGCTCGTTGGTTGGTTATTTACTAACCAATCGCTTTGCGGGAGGCACATAAGAGTTGGAGCCGGAGGGGTTCATTGAAGATTGAGACCCTCGATCTCCACTCCTTCAAGCACTGAGGACATTGCTGAGTTTGGCTTGGGGGAGGTATGTGTTATTTCTTTCTAGAGTAGCTTATCGCTTTTGAAAAAAAAAGAACAAAAATACGTTCCGATGAATATAAATCATGCTTCCCTGTGCCCCATGATTGAAATGTTTTGATTCTTGGTTTTTGATGACGAGCATTGTTGATATGTTGGCCATGATTTAATATTCGACTATTTTGGTGCCTTTGCATGAGTTAACTTTGACCAACTATTTGTAAACTTGGTGCTTGGCTAGTTGATTTGGTTAGGAATGTGTGATAGCTTCCTGGTGTATCATTGATTTTGAGTATTGATTTACAACTGTTAGTAATGTTTTATGACTCGTATACATGCACATTGAGGAGGATGAAGGCGTTTTTCTATTTAGGTAGCCTTCAGATGAAATTAGACACATTTGTTCCCTCTTTTCTGCCCATGTTGTTGCTTGTGCCCCTTTATTCGGTGACTAGCCATATTACAAGCCCATGAAATCCCCATTGGTTACTAGTCCCAAGCCTAACTTGGGGGAGCTAATAGTAAGTGAGGTGAGGGAGTTGTAGTGTGCTACATTTTGAGCACAAAGTGAGTGTTGAAAAGGAAATAAGGGAGTTCTTCTTATCCTGTTTGTGGTTTGAAAAAGGAGAAAAAAATTAATGAAGAGTGAAAGAGATGAGAAGAGTAGAAAATGTGAAGGTTTCCAAAAGAAAAAAAAATTGAAATTGAGCAAAAAAGAGAAATTCATTTGTTTTAGAAAAATTCAAAGCATTGTGTCATTCAAGTATTGTAATTCCTTCTTATTATGAGTGATTGGTTTTATAGATGAAAAAGGCAAGAAAGTATGGTGTAGTTCATTTGTTGTTTATCATGTGTTGAGTGGGAGAGTTGTGGTCATCACTTGTGATTGATCATGGGTTTTACTAGGATTTATGCTCCCCAAAGCCAAGGCTTTAAGCTCACATTTTACCCAAATTTACCGCACCCTTACCTATGCATAGCATTACAAGCTTTGAAGTCCTTCTGACCTTTGTGCATAGAGTCATATTAATGTGAAAGTAGTTGTTTATCAATGCAAGTTATGACATGACATATTCCGAGTCGACTATTAGGTTGAGTTCATGTTCTTTCAAACACACGAGTGTTGCGAGTTTGGGAGGGCATTGTTCACATACATATTGGGAGGAGAGAGAACGGGTACATCTTTTACCCGCCATATAAATGAGTGAAGAGTGTGTGAGCACTAGTCTTAAATTCCATTGTGCACTTGTGGTTCGCTCTGCGTGACGATTGTTAGGGAGAATTTGTGGTCGAATGGATTTGATTGGTTGGCATTATGCATGCTTGTTGAATTTTACCTTGAATCGTATCCATTGTTTTAAGATGTGTTTGGGGTGAAGTTGATTTATGTATTCATCGATGATTTCTTTGCTTAGGGACAAGCAAAGATCTAGCTTGGGGGAGTTTGATATATTCATATTTTATAGTGTTTTTACCCCCGTCCCTTAGTACTTTTTGATCTCAAATGAGCTCTTCGGAGCGATTTTCAGTATTAATGTGCTCCTTGTAGTGTGTTTGTAGTTTTAGGTTCATCATTGTAGGAATTAGCATATTTTTGTGCATTTCCTACTCATTTTAATCAATACAATAGATTATATACTTTCGAGAGCACAGACATTAAGTTGGAAGAGTTTTGAAGCAAAGCGAATAACGAAAGAAGTAGAAAAATGACTAAATTCCACTATTTTAATCATAACTCAAGTTCTACAACTCCAAATGAAGTAATTCCAATTGGGTTGGATTTTAGACTTCAATCGTTTTCCAACAAGTGGTTACTCGCCTAATTCCGACGAATAACGAAGGAGTTATGGCGTTTTGAAAATAGAGGATCGTGCAGTTTCAACACGCGCCCGATCGGGCGGGCTTCGCCCGATCCGAATCGGGCGGTCATTCTGGACGCTGTTCTGGGCATTTTGCAACCGCCCGATCGGGCCGCTTGTCGAGCAGAATGCCCGATCGGGCGACGCCAACCCCTGCTGCTTTTTTCGCGAGTTTTTATTTCCGATTTTGGGCTATATTTTGGGCAAAACTATAAATACTAGCCCCTTTTATTTTTAGTGACATCTTTCATTCTAGTATGAAGGACTTAGTTTATTTTCCTAAGCTTAGTTTTATTCTCTCTAAATTTTTTCCAAGACTTAGTTTTTATTTTCAATCAAAAATTCAATCTTTATTATTTCGTTGTTCTTCAATTAGGTATTGCATCTTACTTTAATTTATTGTTTTGCTTTAATCATGTTTTCAATCATATTAATTGCTTTGCTTATTGGTAATATGTGTGATTAGTCTAATTTCTAGGGTTTGGGGATCCATGAATAATTATGAAGGGATGATTAAATATTGTTGATTGTTGGTATGGTAATTGATTCCTATTGATTGGTTTATTCTACTATGCGATTAGATTTGCGCAGGTTTAATTGTGATAGCCTAGCAATATCAAGTTAAGATTCGAGAGATGCAATTTGATGTTTAGGCTTGTGTCAATAGGTGGAATTAGGATTAATACGTAGCGAGAGCCCGTTAATTCTAAGTCTATGATTAGTATCGATTCGAGAGAGCATGCTAGTCTAATTAATTACTTTATTGATTATTGTCGATTGTTTATCATCCTGGATTGCTATTTGTTGGTGAACCTATGCCCTAGATTCTTTAATATCTGAATTCTCATTCATTTAATTATTTTCGTAGCTTTAGTACACAAATCAACCAACTTTCCTGTTCCCAATAGTCTAGATTTTATTCTTAGTAATAGAAAAAACACTGTTTCCCCGTGGATTCGATTCTGACTTCCCTTGCTACCTAGCTAGTGGACTTAGGTTTATTTTTGATAAGGTGATACGACTTTAGCCTGCCAGTTCCCTATGCTTCACACTTTGAATCCTTCACTCGACTTAGGACATTGGTTAGCGTGCATTCGTTTATTGATTTAGTAATACTTGCATTCTTTTGTGCTCGTTCCATAATAACAGCCCGGTTCTTGAATCTTTTTGTAGTTTTTCCTTTTCTTTTCTTTTCTTTCATTTTCTTTTCTTTCATTTTCTTTTCTTTTCTTTGTTTTTGTTTTAGTTTATTTTCCTTTTAGGTATTGCCTTGATTCAATTTTTGGAAGAGTTATGGGTTGAACTCTTTTGAAACCCTTGCGAGATCCCACTCGTTCTCATGAGCGATTGTGGGGTTTAAAGAGCTTGTTGCATATGCTTAAATGCAACCGTGATTCCTACGAAAGTGAGTTCGTGTGCATTCTTGTAGTTCTTATTTTCGTAATTTTGATTTTTAATAAATAAGCTCATTCTTCTTCCCGTTTCTCATTCTAGCTTTGCTTGAGGACAAGCAAAGGTTTAGCTTGGGGGAGTTGATGAGCGGCATTTATGTCGCTCTTAGCTTAGGATTTTAGTTCATTTTATTTAGCATTTTATTTAGCATTTTATTATTATTTTTGCTTAGTTTTATCGTTTTTAGTTCGTTTATCGCATTTTTTCATTAATCATAACATTTTCTCGTCTTGCGCATGTTTTAGTCGTTTTTGCTCTAAACGTGCGTTTTGTACGCATTCTCATTGTGTAAGGGTCGTTTTGAGTATTAACGTATTATTAATGTGTCATTATGCTTGTCGACGAGTATTATGTTTTACGGTTTGTAAAAATGTTAAACGAATTCATAATTTGATTTTCGATTTTTAATAACGTGCTTTACGATTTACTAATGCTATACGATTCATTTGCGATGTGCTAGGCGAAGCAACTAACACGCATACGATGCCCACAACTAGGCAGCAACACGCAAGGTTACAACAGCCCCAAAGTCCAGCAGCAAGGGCGCACGATCAGCAGCCATATCCATGGCACACACACGACCAACATCTGTTGTACACAAGCAGGCCACCAACAGTTGTGCCCGAGCCTTTGTAGCAGCCTCTTGTGCTCTCCAACGAGCTCCCTTACAGTCCCTTGTAGCAGCTACAACCCTGCAGTGACACACGCAAGTAGCCACTCCTACTCATGCAAGAACAGCAGCAACTTCGAGCAAGAACAGCAGGAGTAGCGCGCATCAGAACAACAACCACAACAGCCGTGCGAACACACGGATTTTCTGTGCGAGCACATACTTCTGTGCGAGCACACGAATCAGCAAAAAAAGACCAGGAACTCAGTGTGTTTGTGTGCGAACGAACGAGAATGATGTGCGGTCGCACGGCGTCGCGGAACTGCTATTATAAAAGGGAATGCGCAGCATTGTTTCAAGCACGTAGTTAGTTAGTTTTCATTTTTATATTTTCATAATTAGATTTCAAGAGAGAGAATTAGATTAGAGGTTAGGATTAGGATTCTTAGCTTCAAATTCTTCAATTCTTAGTTGATTCAAACATTAAATTTCAGATTTCTCTTCTCTTTCATTTGAGTTTTGTTCTTCAATTGTGTTCTTCAATTTTGATGCAGTTTCAACAATTCAAGGTATAATTCTTAATTTTCTCTTTAATTTGTTATTTCATTATTTAAATGCTTCATTATTTTCGTTTAAGCTTTGATTTCATTGTTGAATCTTAGATTTAGTTTCGTATTTTGAATTTTCTTGATTTTTCCCCCAATTTTGATATTTGAATTTTCTGAATTTTGTTGATTCAATTAGTTTCATTAATTCAATTAGTTTCATGATTAGGATTAGTTTTAGTTTAATCTTAGTCATAATCATGCCTATTGAATAGTTCATAGTCTAGAGATTAGGGGTGAAGCTTGGGAATGAATTTGGGGGAAATGAAGGGAAACTCAGGTTTATGTTGTAATTAAACTTTGATTTGATGCTTAGAATTTCCATGACTAGTTGAATTGGTAGTTGCAAATGCTAGTTATACTAGGATTGATTGGAGTGCTTCATGTTAATTTGGCAAGAGATTGCGAATTAGGATGTTGCATGTGAAGAGTTGATTTCAATTGCTAGTTATTTAGTCTTAGGATCATGCGAGAGCTCTTCCTATATTAGAGAACTAAGCGCGTTCTACCCGAGAGGTGGTGAGCGCGTCATTCGTTGCTTTTCCTCTAATTGTCAAGTCTTTGCATAATCAATGTGTGTTGACCTTTGCATTTTTGATCTTCGGAACTCCAAATTCAACTTCCATTGCCGATTCCCGAAATCTCTAGAATTTCTTTACTTGTTCATATTTCATACTTTTCTTGCTTTCAATAGATTCATACTTACACAAATTCTTTTTCCATTCGAATTAGCTTTTAAACACATTAGATTGAAAACTCAAACATAACCATTCTCTTGGAACGAACCTTATGCTTGCCGCTATAGTTAATATAGCCGGTTAGCTATATGAATTGGCGTCAAAATATTTGTTGATGCAAGTATTAAAGCCGGAAATCGGCTCATCAATTGGCGTCAAAATATTTGTTGATGCAAGTATTAAAGCCATCAACCGGAAAAAAAAATTCAGACAACACATCATGTAAGAATAATAAAACTTCCCAAACAAATGAAATGAATGTCTAAGCGACCCAATTCCGTCCAAGGATCCAATATTAACCCAATTTAAAAGAATTAAAGATCACGACTTTATTTGGTTAATGAAGCAGTTTACAGGAGAAAAATGTGTAATTACATCCCGCAGGCAAGATAAACCAACAAAAGCCACCATGTGTAGTCGTCATGCCACCTTCATTTTCATGTACTTGCACCTAGGGGTGTGCATAACTTGATCGGGTTCTGAATTCGGTCTGGAACATGACCTTAATTGTCCGGTCCGGTCCAGGCCGGTAGATTCAGGACCGGACACCGGTCTTAAAAATTTTAAGATTCCGGATTCCGGACCGGTCAAAAACCGGAAAAACGATTTGGACCTGAAACTTGAGTTTTTTAAAATAATAACACAAGTTGAGAAGTAAAAAAACTCTACCAGACTTAGCCGCCACCATTACCCAAATAGTCATATTTTCTTTCTCCTCCCCCTTTCACTTACCCAGTT
Source organism: Spinacia oleracea (assembly GCF_020520425.1). Lineage (NCBI taxonomy): Eukaryota > Viridiplantae > Streptophyta > Magnoliopsida > Caryophyllales > Amaranthaceae > Spinacia > Spinacia oleracea. The sequence goes on along the minus strand of NC_079492.1, from coordinate 86,663,329 downwards.
GTATCCTTCTCTCTCATTCTCTCTCATTCACCCCCATTCTCTATCCACAAATCCAAAATCAGCCATCCACGGTCAGTCACAACGGCCCACAAGATCGCCGATACGTTACTTCTGCTTCCCGCTTCGAAGTTTCAAGCATTAGCATCTGGCTAAGTATGGCAATCTGGAAGTTGGAGTAACTTGTCAACTTGGAAGTTTTTTTACGGAACTTGAAAGTTTAATAAAATTATAGTCTTGTGGTTTTGGGTTCTAATTGGATTTTTAATATGATGATCTAGTTCTTTTACAAATTAGTTTTTGTGAAAAAATCATATATGTGGTTAAGTATTAATGATATTCATTTGAATTTTAGTTTTGGATCTTTGTTATAGTGTTCTCTTTACCTGAATTTGACTTATCTTATCTTATCTTATCTTATTGGCCCTGAATTTATCTTATTTTATAGGCATTTTATATTATCGTATCTTATTGACTCTTATCATATCTTTTCTGAACTTATTGACCCTTATCTTATCTTATCTGAACTTATTGACCCTTATCTTATCTTATCTTATCTTATTAGCTCTTATCTTATCTTATTGGAACTTATAGTATTACCTTAGATAATATTTACCTTACTTTATCTTATTTTATCTTATTGGCCATGAACTTATCTTATCTTATCTTATCTTATCTTATTAACCCTGAACTTATCTTATCTTATCTTATTAACCCTGAACTTATCTTATCTTATTGGCCCTTATTTTATCTTATCTTATCAGACCTGAAATCACTAGAGGAAAAAACCTCAAGTGCGGGCTCATTTTAAGGGGTTTAGTGCGGGCTTTTACATGTGCAGCACATGGCCTGCCCGCACTTGATGTTTCTCAAGTGCTGCCAAAATATTGGCAGCACTTGATGTTTCAAGTGCTGCCAATTTGTAAAATGTGCCCGCACTTGATATATTTGGTGCTGCCAATTTTGAAAATGAGTCCGCACTTGACATATTTGGTGCTGCTAATATTGAAAATGAGCCCGCACTTGACATATTTGGTGCTGCCAAATTTGAAAATGAGCCCGCACTTGACATAGAAATGGGTAGCACAAGCATAAAAATGAGCGTTGGCCTATAAATGAGCCGCACTTGATCTAGATTTGTTACTCAACCGATTTTCCTGCTACATATTACAACTGGGCCACGCCACTGATTAACCTCCATACGTCATATAAAAGTATCCAATTATATGGATAATTAAATCAAATAGTATATAATTGTAAATATAAAAGTCGATTACATTACAATCATATGAAAAACTAGCTAGCATTCATAATTTAAGATTCAGTACAAGAAAATATCAAAGACGATCACTGGTAATGAAGTTTGCCAACATTTCTCGAACTTCATCTATCTCCTCAAAGGTGAAAGGCCGTTCCCTCGGATTATTGAATACCTTAAAAAGATCGACCATCAAAAAATATATATACACTTTAGTTATATTGTAAATATTGAATCGTATAATAAATTAAGACTTAATTTGTTCAAAACAAAGAAAAAATAAACCGTATAATAATAAAATTGGTTAATTTCGTCACAACTTTCATCTAATGAACTTAAATAAATATTTTAAAGTCCTTCCATGTTTAATAAACTTAGTTTTATGTTTCAAAGACTCATTCTCACCCATTTTGGTGAAATTATGCACATTTAAGTCTCGTTAGTTCATTATCGGTTACATTTTGACTAAAATGGCTAATTTCGGTCCCAAGTTTCAACTAATGAACTTAAATGAGTACTTTAAAGTCTTTCCATGTTCAATACACTTATTTTTATGTTTCAAAGACTAATTCTCACCCATTTTGGTAAAGTTATGCACAATTAAGCCTCGTTAGTTCATTATCGGTCACATTTTGACTAAAATGGCTAATTTCGGTCCCAACTTTCAACTAATGAACTTAAATACATATTTTAAAGTCTTTATATGTTTGATACACTTATTTTATACTTCACCAAATACCCATTTTGGTGAAGTTATGCACATTTAAGACTCGTTTGATCATTATCGGCTACATTTTGACTAAAATGGCTAATTTAGGTCCCAACTTTCAACTAATAAACTTATATGAGTATTTTAAAGTTTTTCCATGTTTGATACACTTAATTTTATGTTTCAAATACTCATTCTCACCTATTTTGGTGAAGTTATGTACATTTAAACCACGTTAGTTCATTATCGGTCAAATTTTGATTAAAATGGCTAATTTCGGTCCCAACTTTTATCTAATGAACTTAAATGAGTATTTTAAATTCTTTCCATGTTTAATACTTAGTTTTATGTTTCAAATACTCATTCTCACCCATTTAGTGAAGTTATGCACATTTAAGCCTCGTTAGTTCATTATCAGTCACATTTTGACTAAAATCGCTTATTCTGGTCCCAACTTTCATCAAATGAATTTAAATGAGTATTTTAAAGTCATTCCATGTTTGATACACTTATTTTTATGTTTCAAATACTCATTCTCACCTATTTGGTGAAGTTATGCACATTTAAGCCTCGTTAGTTCATTATCAGTCACATTTTGACTAAATTGGCTTATTTCGGTCTCAACTTTCATCCAATGAACTTAAATGAGTATTTTAAAGTCCTTCCATGTTTGATACACTTATTTTTATGTTTCAAAGATTCATTCTCACCCATTTGGTGAAGTTATGCACATTTAAACCTCGTTAGTACATTATCGGTCACATTTTGACTAAAATTGCTAATTTCGGTCCCAACTTTCATCTAATGAACCTAAATGAGTATTTTAAAGCCTTTCCATGTTTATTAAACTTAGTTTTATGTTTCAAATACTCATTCTCACCCATTTTGGAGAAGTTATGCACATTTAAGCCTCGTTAGTTCATTATCGGTCACATTTTGACTAAAATGACTTATTTTGGTCTCAACTTTCAACTAATGGACTTAAATGAGTATTTTAAAGTCATCTCATGTTTAATACACTTAGTTTTATGTTTCTAATAATCATTATCACCCCATTTTAGTCAAGTTATGCGCATTTAAGCCTCGTTAGTTCATTATCGGTCACATTTTTTACTAAAATGGCTAATTTCGGTCCGAACTTTCATCTAATGAACTTAAATGCGCATTTTAAAGAGTTTCCATGTTTAATGCACTTAGTTTTATGTTTCAAATACTCATTCTCACCCATTTTGGAGAGGTTATACACATTTAAGCCTCGTTAGTTCATTATCCGTCACATTTTGACTAAAATGGCTTATTTCGGTCTCAACTTTCAACTAATGGACTTAATTGAGTTTTTAAAGTATCTTATGTTTAATACACTTAGTTTTATGTTTCAAATACTCATTATCACCCCATTTTAGTCAGATTATGCGCATTTAAGCCTCGTTAGTTCATTATAGTTCACATTTTGACTAAAATGGCTTATTTCGGTCCCAACTTTCATCTAATGAACATAAATGACTAATTTAAAGGTGTTCCATGTTTAATGCACTTAGTTTTATATTTAAAAGACTCATTCTCACCCATTTTGGTGACGTTATGCACATTTCAGCCTCGTTATTTCATTATCGGTCACATTTTGACTAAAATGGCTTATTTCGGTCCCAACTTTCAACTAATGAACTTAAATGAGTATTTTAAAGTCTTTACATGTTTGATACAATTAGTTTTATGTTTAAAAGACTCATTATCACCCATTTTTGTGAAGTTATGCACATTTAAGCCTTGTTAGTTCATTATCGGTCAAATTTTGACTACAAAACAATAAATTGAAAAGGCATTTAGGCTTAAATAAGTATTTTAAAGCCTTCCAATGTTTAATGCACTTAGTTTAATGTTTCAAATACTCATTATACCCCATTTTGGTCAAGTTATGCACATTTAAGCCTCGTTAGTTCATTATAGTTCACATTTTGACTAAAATGGCTTATTTCGATCCCAACTTTCAACTAATGAACTTAAATAAGTATTTTAAAGTCTTTCCATGTTTAATACAATTAGTTTTATGTTTCAAAGACCATTATCACCTAATTTGGTCAAGTTATGCACATTTAAGGCTCGTTTGTTCATTATAGTTCATATTTTGACTACAAAACAATAAATTGAAAAGGCATTATGATCATCATACGTGTACTAGATTAAAAACAATATATTCAAGATGTACCTACACGCTGCAGGAGTTCATAAGCTTTCTTGAATGCGAAAAATATTTTCCACCTTCAGGATTTTTGTGAGGATTATATTTGACTGCCTATTGCCAATTTCCTTTACATTCAATAGAAAGAGGAAATACAGCCTTTAGCAATGCAACATCGGTCTCCACAATACTTAGTATTCCCGAAAGCATAACCTGGTTAATCATAATAATGAAAGTATTTAGCTATACATAATCTTCATAGTTGAACTACTAGTTTTGAAAATATGAGTATCAAAGTTGGGATGAGAACAAACACCTTAATATTTAAGCACCTTAATGATGCAGCACCCGTGCAAATCAACATGCAGAGCAGTTATGCAGCAGCCGTGCAGATCAGTAAAACATCAATGCAGATCAGTAAGCATCAGTACATATCAGAAAAAAAATATGATCAGATCAAAATGCACCGCAGCAGTACAGAAACACAGTACCCAAAGAGATCAGAATACAACACAAGAAACACAGAACATGTGAAGCGTAGCAGTACATTGCTTTACTGTTGGGAGATTTACATAGCTAATCTCAAATAGAAATCTAAAGAGGGTGAGATAAACAGCTTTCTTGAGATTAATTAATCACAAGGATATCAGCTTTGTTGTATCATAACACCTCTAAGAATGTTGAAATACCATTGATAAAACAAGTAAACTTTTCTATCAGGTATAAATCTTCCTAGATACAGAAAGACCAATAAATAATCTGGTATCGACCAAAATATAAAAGGTCAAAGGAGGTAGTGAAATCCCGAAAGAATGTCAGTGGAGAGGAGTTGCTGTAGAAAACCGAGATTAAGATCATACTTTAGTTTCGGGCCTTTGGCCAACAGAACTTCAAAATCTTCCTTTATGATATCAGAGAAAATTGACTCTCTCAGAGGTAAAAAATGAAGGGTAAAAGTACTCTGAAATCAGACATTTAGCATGGGCAGCATAACCAGCCAATCTGTTTAAGCTTCTAATAATGACAACATAAGCCAGCTAAATGGGGATGTATATAGGTCAAAAGTCTCAGAAGTTTATTTATCAATAGTTGTTCTTTGAAATTGAAATAATGATGTCTCCATTCTCATGCTTTTGAGAAGGATGCCTTATTTTCCAGGCTGGCTGCTTGGTTATATTTGAGCAAAAGGAAGAAGTCTGATGTCTTTAGAAAGAGAGTTGCAAGACTTATTACCTGTCTATAGTCTGAGAAGCTTATTCTACAAACAAAATGATTTATGTATAAAGAAAATTCCAATTTCCTTATGATAAGAACTGCCGATCAAGAAGAGTTGCAGTAATATTTAATATGAAGTTTCACATCTAGGTATTTAAAAATCTCAGTATTTCAGAAGGCCCTCCAAATCACGGCTAAATTTTCAATTTTTCAAAATGTAATCAAGTTAAATGACTTAAATCTCAAGTTTGCGTATAGCCACTTCATTGAAAAGAAAATAAACAGGAATTTACACGACCCAAAATACTATGCAACTTTAAATTTTATAATTCACAAAGCATATTCAACATAAACTTATCAAGCAACTTTTCTGTTCAGAAATTCGAATCGAAAAAATATCAAGCAGCTTTAGAGTTCAGAAATTCGAACCGAAAAAATAAAATAACAAAACTGAGGAGTTTTCTGTTGGCATTTGACATAAGAAACGCACAATATCAAGCAAATTTAGAGTTCTGAAAGTCTTAGACTAGGAATGTCATTCTGTGCAACAAGTTCCCATACCAAATTCCTTAGCAAAACAAAGTTCCAGATAAACCTAGTACACCAGTACCCTGACTGTTACATGTACAATATTCTACACCAGCAGCCATCAGATTGTTCAACCTTATTGACTCCAAACAAATCCTCATACAACCAACCATTAAGTTCAATTTACTATCAAGCCACAACCACAACAACAGACTACCTCCATTTGTTGCTTTAATCCAGGAAAGAACTTTCTGCTGATAGCTACTCCTATCACTTAAGACAGACTAACACGAAAACCAAAGATTCTATTTGTCATCCCTCCTACAACTGATCGACTTAAAAACATGCTAAACAACTTTTTCTTCTTTTTCAGAAACTAGGAGCTCTTCTTGAGTCGATCTTACTACTCTACGACAAAGAAAAAGCAAAATCAAAGTTAATAACCACCCCCATCCCTATCATTGAACAAACAGAAATTCAATTACTCAAACTATATCTCTATGTACAACAAAAATCCAAAATTGGTGTCACATACATTTATCAAAGACCATAAGAGCTCTCCACTACTAGTTTACCACCCCTTCAAGAAAATCTATGTTAATATCCAAGATTAATCAATCTAACACACATGATACTAAATTTTTTACCCACTATCTTCATAGCCAATTAACATCATAAAAATTTGTTAGAAGTTGCCCAATCAACAACAACATAAATTAATCGCAGCCTGAATCAAAACCATAAAATTCATTACTTAAATTCAAGTTATTTCAACAATGATAATATGCTCAAATTTTTGTAATAAACAAAATATTTTATTTATGAATTTTGCGACAATCAACAACCTATACGTATAAAATAGTAATTCAGCTCATTCCGAAAAATAATTGATCGAAAAAGGAGAGAGAGAAAAAAAGGATTAAGTGGGGGATTAATTAAAATACCTGGTAAATTGGGAGGATAAAGGGGCCAAACATTTGAGGGAAGATCGAAACTTTTGCGTTTCGTGTGAGATTAAACGAAACCAAATATTCTATTTGTCATCCCTCCTACTAATTGATCGACTTAAAAACATGCTAAACAACTTTTTCTTCTTTTTCAGAAACTAGGAGCTCTTCTTGAGGTCAATCTTACTACACTACGACAACGAAACAGCAAAATCAAAGTTAATAACTCCTTGGTAAATACAATCGCAATTCGAACAATCAAAAAATAAAATAACAAAACTGAGAGAAATTAACAATAATTACACAATAAAAACACTAGAATCGCCAAAAATAACCGAAAATTTTAAAAAAAAATCGAAGAACAAACCTGAATTAGTTCGATCTGGAAGAAGGTAGAGCTCAGCGGCGGAGGGGGAGGAGGAGCGACGCGGAAGGAAGAGGAGAGGAAGAGCAGCGGCGATGAGGCAGAGAAGAACCGGAGAAGAAGCAGAGGAGCGGGGAAATGAAAAATGAATAAAAGAACCCGTGACATTTTGTGCGGCTCATTTTAAAAATAGCCCGCACATAAACTCAAGTGCTGGCAATTTTCTAAAATGAGCCCGCACTTGTGAAATGTGTTTTTTTTTTTTTGGTGCTCTAAAGTGCTGCCAATTTATTAAATGAGCCGCACTTGAAAGAAAGCAGATGGCAATTTTTCCTCTAGTGAATAAGTGAAAATAAGGTAAAGAGAACAGAGCCTAATAATGTCTGATTTACATATATTGTTTTGGATAAGATGAGATTATTGATTACCTCATGTCCTCATCTTAATTTTATGTGTTTAGAGTTTGTTGTAGTCTAATTTTAAAGTGCTTTTTTTATTTAAAAAATAAATCCGGAAATAAGAAGTTGCAAATTTTGGGATCCACCGATCTAAGTTCGGATCAAACCCGAATAATCAGGTCCGGATCGGACATGACAGGAATTAGTCCGGTCCGGTCTCTGGACGTAGAAAATACGACATTCCAGATCTGGACTTTTCCGGTTCCAGTCCCGACCGGGCCAGTTCTTGACCGGTGCACAGTCCTACTTGCATCTCCTCCACCTGTACAACAAACCATTTAAAATTTGGCTGAAACTTAAGTTACTGTAGAAAAACTAACAAATGATGTATTGATGCTTGACCTTGCAGGGGAGAAATTAACTTTATTGACAAAATTGTAATAAGTAAAATAGTTAGTAATTATGCGAAGTTCCACGATTTTTAACAAAATAGGTAAACCTCGACAACAAAAATGTTCATAAACCTTACTGCGAATTTATCAAAAACATATAATCACGGAAGCCTCTCTGCTTCAATATTTCCAACACTCAAAGAAGCGGGCAATATGTTTCAATACTTTTCACTATTGTACTGGAGGGGGAGCGGGGGATCTAAAGAAACTTTTGTAATTATCTTGGAATAGAACTAGCTCCAGGTTCCATGTACAGTTGGATGAAATTCACAGATAATTATTTCCTTCCATGTTCAACTAATCAGACATATGTCCTATTACCAGCAAAGCTAAAAATCAGGGCATTTGTAGACCCATGAGTTCACATATATGTCAGTAAAATCTTAACCTAAAGGCCACAAAATTGGTTCTAAAATCTACTTAGAGTTACAAAATTTTATATGATGTATGCCGTTTATCTAAAAGTGAGCATGGATTGACATTTAAAACCCATAATAGCAAGTTACACGCGAGAAGAAACATCTCTTTCTAATAAGTAATCACATGGATTCACATCAACCATGTCGTTTTCAAAATTTCCCAACTGTTGTATGCCGGTATGCTGGAATCCTTATAATAACACTATAAACGTATAAATAAATAAAAAGGATTTGAACATCTTACTCGGTATAAAAGGGTTGGCTATGGAAAATGTGTCAAAATTCCAACAGCCAAAGACGTTACAAGGCCGACAACATATCTACAAGTGGCGTACCATATATACTTGTGCCCTCGAGAGGATGCAAATTCTAATGGGTTGAATACATCTCTGCTCTTTCTGTGATCAAAGTTGAAAACTAATGCTAAAAGCATGGCAGGGATAGCCTGAAAATAAAAAACATTCAAAAATATATTTAAGTACACAATTCCTTAGCGACAAAGGACTGAGGCTTTTCTAGTGATGAGGACAGATGAAGACAATCAGAACATTTCACTACTAGTTGAGAAAAGGCAAGGAAAATATACTGTGAATTTATGTCCTGAAAGTTACCTAACAACATTTCCATCTCTGATAAAAATGTTAAGTAGACGTATGATGTTTTATTTGTAAATGGACAAGATCGAATTAGCCTGCTATTTAACTTGATATGTTTGCCTCAACAGAGGATTTCATTGTAAAAGGACTGGAAATGAATTCTTTCACGTGCCAAAGGAAACCTAAAAAATAGAAAAAGACTTTAAGTTGAAGAACACAAAGTTGATGGCACCTCAATGCACAAAGCCCTGAAGCATCTAAAAGCTTGAATGGGGGTAACTACCAAGTATCAACAGACAACCTTGCTTAATGATATTGTGATGAGCTAGCACGTAGGCTCTCCAACCATAAGAAGAAATGATTAGGAGAGTAAAAGAAAAGTGTATATGATTGATTATGGCCTACCACCAGCAGGCACCAGCAAACATATGTACTACTCCCTCCGTCCCTTAATACTCTCCCCACTTTCCTTATAAAGGTGTCCCTTAATACTCGTCTCGTTTTTATATATGACATATTTTTACTAATATTATATCATTTTTTCTCACTTGACCATGATTTACATATATTCATACTTCCTTAAAAAGAATTTAAAAATTCAATTCACCCCCACCCCCACCCCTTTATTTGACACTTTTTCCACTAACTATATTAAAAAAAATATACCTTACTATCAAATACTACAATAAATTAATAAGTCAATTAAATTACATAAAACTTTGTGCCGATCAAACTGGGGAGAATATTAAGGGGCGGAGGGAGTATTATTTAAAATTCAAAGCATTTAGTATCAACAACATTAAATTAACTCGAGAATCAAGACTGAATAACACGCCAACCATTGAATCACTGATATAGATAGTAAAGTTGCGAAAATGCTATACCATGTCTCCTAGTATAAGCATCATGAAGTCTGTTGCATGTTCTCCTGGAGTGACTCCACATAGTAAATTCCTATGGAAGACAATCTTCATCTCCAATTTCTAAGTAATCAATTGCAAACCAGGAAGACTCAACCTAGTTGCTACTGTATGAATGGGATTAGATGCTTTTTGGGTTGCTACATACCATAAAATTCTCACCAAAGAATCTCTCCGAGTAGAAAACCAAAAAGATGTTGTACATAAACAATCATGCAAGGAGCATCGCACATACTTTATTGTTTGGAAGCCGCACATGACTTATAAATGAGATACAGATGGAGATTCCTAACAAGTTGTTCAATATCAAGTGTCCAGAAACAACTGCCACAATGCGAACACATACAACAAAGAGGAGCCCTTGAAACCTGGTGATTGACATAAAACAACACCTTGATACAAACGGGTCAGCTATAACCATTGTAGGTACTAATAAGCGTAAACTCTATGGTTCACACATTTCCTAAATTTTAGTTTTAAACTATTTGTTCTAAGAAACAAAAATTGTAGTTCAAGGAGGTAAAACATTAACATTAAGACGGCTTAGTGACGAGCATAAGAAAACAGACTTCCAACTCTAGTAGCCTAAGTTTCAATTAGAAACATTACAATATATAATCTCTCAATTGTTTACTGTTGGAGTAATTTGTTATTTGCATATTTGGATAGTATTAAGTGCATGGGAATCCTCCACTATTTTACACATTAATATTCCTGAAGGAAAAGCAGAGAAAGGAAGGAAGCAAAATACCTTATAGAATAAATGATAGGGTGAGAGTAACATCATATGTCCACCGACCACCACACACACTATGGATATTATACCAACAAACAAGAAGTACCTTAATTTTAATTTAAAAGAGGCAAATTTGTCAAAAACTACCTTATAAAATATGATTTTTGCGAAAAACTACCTTATAAAAAAAATGTTGTAATAAACTACCTTATAAAAATGTTATGTTATAAGATACTACCTTTGGCCGGATTATGACCAAACACCTTGCTAATGAAACTTTATTAAATGTATATAACATGATATTATGCTAAATGTGACACAAATAAACGAGTTACATTAAACACCACATGAGATAATCTATTAATACCAAGTAGCTAAAATTATTGAAGGAAATAATGCACTTGGTCCAAGTTTGCATTTAATGCATTTATGCTAAGTCTAATAAATGCGGTTCAGTATTAATTAAACATGTTAATTATTATGTGAGATCAAGTGATCTGAATGCATAGCGAAAGGTCGCTTCAGTTCAAGTGGAATTAAGAATACTAATGTCACATCTTACTCTTGACTGAACCCGTAATGGCACACAAATAGTACGTGAATGGATCAAGTATTTAGGTGAATATAAGATTCAATAAAGACTCTAATTATGGACATTCGGAAATGATGGATGTTGGTTCCAGTGGGAGCTAAAATCATCAAAAGGCAAAGAACGAATATTTGCCGGAAATGAAGATATTGCCGGAAACAGAAATATGGTTCATGATGGAAATATAAATATTAGAAGTCGAAGATATTACCGGAAGCGGGAATATGTTTTGTTTCGGAAAATATTAAGTACAGGAATAAAAATATTGTCAGAATCGGAAATATTGCCAGAAACGAAAATATTATCGGAATCGGAAATATTGTTGAAACCGGAAAATATTGTCGGAATCGGAAATTTTTTCGGAAACGTAAATATTGTACGAATCGGAAATAAATTCTGGAATCGGAAGTACGACGATCGACATGCCGACAAGCGAGCCAGCCCATTGCTCGACGAGCAAGCCCATAAGGCACGATAAGCCAGCGCCATGCACAAGGCCCAGCGCCCAGCGTGGCTTGCCAGCCTTGGCATGGGAGGCGTAGCAGCGTGGGCGCCAAGGCAGCAAGGCAAGGCTTGCGCACCAAGGCAACAACCAGCGTGGTACTTGGGCGATGCAATGGGCTTGGGCGCTAAGGCTACTTGTGAGGCAAGTAGCTTGGGCCACAAGATACCCGTTTTCCTTATCCTACTTGATTTAGAACTTTATGATAATCTTAATACCTAAGTATTTGGAGGTTCCTAAAATACTAAGAATTTGAGATTGACTTAAATCCTAATTCTAAGGGTTTTGATAAATCTAATTCTAGTAGGATATGACTATTGTATTCCCCTATAAATATGTGATCCATGATCATAAATTTAGATATACATCACAACTTGAATTCGATCAATATTATTGCGTATCACTTATAGAGAGTTCTTGAGTACATAAAAATCTTAAATTATATCCTAGTTGGTTGAACCTAAGGTGGATCTGAATGTGTTTTGGACTATCTACGGAGGGGCGACATTTGGAGCTTGTAGACGCCTATATTTGTCCCTAGGCCCGAAGTGATGTGTTCGATGATGAAACCAAACTCTGCTTGACTACGCTTTCCTAAGTATGCGACGAATAGCCTGTGACTAATTGACAATCCTAAAAACCGCATTTCCATTTTTAGAAACTGCTATTTATAGTAACTTCTACGCTTAACTGATGCCCAAAATAGTAACCGTGTAAAATAAATATTCAAGTTATTATGTTGCACTATAATTAATCATTGGATAAAGAATGAAGAGTTGCACACCAACTGATATTCTTAAAAGATTAAACCGTGAGTGAGATTCGGATCAAACCGAATAAATCTGGAAAAGTGGAAGTAAAACACTAGCGTTGGAAAATTCCAGTGCTTGGCAAGCACGCGCCACAATTATTCCAGCGCACCAACACAAGCGCCATAATTTTCTGGCGCTGTAATTGGTTTCTTACCTATTCAAGCAAAAATAAAGTTTTAATCTAGCTGTAAAATACAGATCTGGCGCTGCATTGTTAAGCGCTGAAAATTTCCAGTGTTCCTGATCAAAGCGCTAGTGTAATAGCCCGCCCTTAACGAGCTGCTTTCTAAACACACTTAGTCTTAATTTAAACAAACTCAACGTAACTACAACTTTAAACCCTGCTAAACAAACTTTAACTCTTTAAACAACTTCAGAGATTTAATCACGGGTTTAGCCTAACTCAAAGACACTAATCAAGACCCTTAAACTTAATTAGTTATTAAAAATTTCGGCAGCACTCCCCCTAAATATGGACAACCTAAGATATTGTTTAGGAAATTACGTCAGATTCTCTTTCGCCTGCTTCAATTACATCATTCCAACATATAACCTATCCCAAAATATCTCCAGCGTGTCACTGTAGCAGCCCACACATAATGAGCTACTTTTAAGCACATCACTTAACCTTAAACTAAAGAAACTTAACATAACTACGACTCCAATACATATATATAATCCATAAATTATAACTAAAAGCTTTAAGAAGAAATTATACAGCCTATTAACAACACTTTAGAAAACTAAATTACATTTGGCGAATCCATAATCCAACCTTGGACACACAAGGCCATTGGGGAACTCTACGAACCTTGAATCTGAACTGAGACTCGACTCTTGCTACTTGCAAAACATTTTAACTCTGCCCCCACCGGGACAGGTTCATATAACAAAATCAGCGTAATCTGAGTACACACATCCAACCTGAAATGCATTTGATAGGTGGCTCAAAATAGTTTTTTGATTCAGTTTTACGTTTATTTTGAAATGCAACTTTACTTATTCAAAACACCTGAAAAATTTAACTTGAAGAAAGAATTCGAATCTCGTTAAAAACAATTTCGTGAAGTATGTATGATTCAAACAATGTTATTCTTTTAAAAGAAAACGTGATGCAACCACATCACCATAGTATTATCACAAAGACTCATGACTTTACATCACCATAGTATTCCCAATTCACAATTACCTCAATAATTTAGCTCGCTACTTATTACTCATCTAGTTATTGACGTGCTCTTATTCATTTCCAATCATAACTCTATAAATCATGTACTCATAATATATATTTATTCATAGCTTATTACAAAACTCACTGCCACAATGTTACCAAGTCTTATAACTTTCCTACGTAACATTCTCACAAACACAATTCAAACTCACAATGCATATTCGAATATAATTTCATAACACAATGCGAAAAGTGATAATTTATTTCCACATATTAGTTTGCAGTTGGGGAAAGTGAACACGGATAGAGAGGGGTCAGCACGACCAGCTCTCTCTATACGGTGGGGGTCGTCGCCCTCCTGATAAACATACGCTTGCAAGACTTAACTAGGACATGTCCCTAACTACGAGTCTATCTCGCTTCTACGAGTCTACTTTTGTAGCACTCGCTTTACGGCCAAGCCGCTTTAACGGGTCTATCCCGCCGAACTACGGGTCAAGCCCGCTTACCACGAGTCTACTGATGTAGCACTCGCTTCCAAACATGGGTCAAGCCCATTTACCACGAGTCTACTGATGTAGCACTCGCTTCCAATGTTTTTCATCACCGATGCATGTGAGGACTACGCCTCACATACTCGACTACTTTCCCCTACTTAAGAATTTATTTTTCAAGTATATATATATACGATTTTGCTCTCAAATTACTATTCGCGTTCTTTAATCATCTATTTGCTTCTTTCCCATAACATTTCAACTCAACTCCTTTCTCAGAGTAATTCCTCAACTAATAAATAAATCATCCTCGAGACTCGTTGACTCTTTGAACTTACACCACTCACATCGTAAAGATCTAGTTAACCCATGAATTCACTCTTGTTGATTTATTCCTTTGATTAAACTTCTTAACCAACAAACTCATAATTTGACCTCAAAAGGGTAACATCGTTAACTATAGTCCATTAGAGAATCTAATTGAATATTAAATAACCTCGTAGTATGATTTAATTATAAAAGTTAAATTAGGTGAGCTTAGTGTGCCTGAAATGTGTTTTAGAAACGTTTACATAAAACTCAATTACTCAAATTAAACTTTATTATTCTTAGAAATGCCCACTAGTTATATATCAAACTAATAGGTTTCAAAAATATGAAAACTTGATTATTTATTTTAAAGTATATCGTTATTCTTTACAATAATTTCTTTTATAAAACTTGTCAAAGATTTACTTATTTGCAAACTGTTTGTATTTAAAGAACTTAAAACAAAACCGAAACATCTTTAGTTTATTATTTCAACTCTTAAGTTCATTAAACACTTTAATATTGTTCAAAGCTAGTTTGAGTTCCATAATTCATAGTTTTGGGAAAAACATGAGACTTTTAGGAAATTCCAAAATAAATATGGCTTGTTAGGAAAGATTACAAACCTTTGAAACGACTCATTCAAGAATCATTAAAACTCGGCTTTTGTTATACTTAAAATAGTATAGAGATTTCTCATTTACTACATTAAAAGAATCCTTTTATTATTAACCCTTGATTAAGATAAAATATATGTCCTTTAAGAAATTAAAAAGAAATTAAAAACAAGTACGACCCAGTTGAAAGAAAACATAAACCTTCATTGAAAACAAGAATTTAAAATTAAAAGCGATGTCTTTGGTTCCACTAAATCTTACTTTGGGATCTCTTATGTAGTTTAACACTAAGACCTCAACTCCTTAGAAACTCAAGTAGGACTAATTCCATTATGCAAGGACTTTTACCTGATCATTAACGTATTCACTTATGATTAACTCTTAATTAACACTCTCTTAACCTTTTGACTTTTTCACATATCTCACAATTTCTAAGTTCGACCTCAAGATACTCAATGAACTCAATTCTCTAGCCGCTCAATACCACAACTCAAACCATCTCTCACTTGGGTTCTCATTGACACAAACATTCGTTTAAATGAATCATGATTCATAAAAGCATTACAATCCAATTCAATTTGCAAAGAACAAATCAATTTGTAAATACAATTCAGTTTTGCAAAACACAATTTAATTCGCAAAAAAACATTCAATTCGTAAAACGACATTCAATCTATACATATACATGATACTTAAACACAAAAATATTTTCAAACATTGAAGTTGGTTGGACGATGTGTACCTTTGATATAAACTCCAATAACTATACATTTCGATCATCAACCTCCGCGGAAATCCATAATTCAACGACCTCCAATAATACACCCCAACAAACAAAGTCTCTAATCAATAAACCATTCACTTTAATCGAATTAGAACTAAATCGAACTCTCTTCAAAATCTGACTAATAAATCTTTCAAATTTCATTCTAAACTAAACATAAACTTGATAAACTTATTTTAGAAATTGACATGGCACCTATTTTTTTAAGAAAATCGAATCAAACTTAATAAACAAAACATTTTTAATTGAAGACTATATACATCAATAACCATTAATTTATACAAGGTATTACTTATAAGCATCCTTAAATTATTATGCTCGCACTATGAAGCCTTAATTTTACTTTATTTTTAAGAGAAACCTTTTTGGAAATGAAATAATAAATTTATATTGTTTGACAAAATAATGAAATTTGTTTGAATTCAATAATTCAAAATCATTCCTTTAATATCAAACTAACAAATCAATTAAAACACAATTCTATAAAGCTTCTACATTTAAACCAGAATAATTAAACTAAAAAATATATATAATAATTAAACTGATCAGATGAACTAAATAAGATTGAATTAGAGATTGAATTATACCCTTCAGAGAGATTGAAGCAGAGAAGAAACAACAATTGGAGCAACAATCAACAGCAACAATCGAATCGAATCAACACCAA
Organism: Spinacia oleracea; assembly: GCF_020520425.1. Classification (NCBI taxonomy): domain Eukaryota; kingdom Viridiplantae; phylum Streptophyta; class Magnoliopsida; order Caryophyllales; family Amaranthaceae; genus Spinacia; species Spinacia oleracea. Next base: position 86,646,666 of record NC_079492.1, on the reverse strand, counting down.
CAACATCAAAAACTGTGGCAAGGAGGAGAGAAGAGGCAAGGAAAGTAGGGAGGACGATCAGGGTACCAACAATAGCTACACCAACTTCGAGGACTACTACCCGATGCCACCAACAATGGTGGCGAGCCCACTGGGACGGGGAAACGATCTCCCGTCAGAGGTGAGAGTGAAAATCAAAGAGTAAATTAGGGTTTGGAATTTTCTCAATTCAATAAAACTCAAATCAATTAACAATATGATTAAAGAGATTACCCAATTGAGTGATGGAATATCGACGACGACCATTTAAGGCCACCGTCGGCGGTGGTATTGCGCAAGGTCGAGAGGAGGAGAAACGAGAGACAGGAGTATCAGCATACTCAACCACACCAACCAACAACAAACATCGCCGACGAGAGGGAACGGCAGTCGAGGCCGGCGACTCGGCGGCGCATAAGAGCAGAGAAACAACGAGGGTGGAGAGAGAGAGAGAGTGTGTCTGTAAGTGAGAGTGAGAGACAGTGTCGGGTGAGAGTGGGAGGGTGAGAGAGTGAGAGTGAGAGTTTCGTGAGGCCCAAGAGAGAGAAATAAAAAAAAAAAAAAAAAAAAAAAGGGTCTCTAGATTTTTCTAGAGTTGACACATAAAATCATATAAAATAAAAGGAATGAATTGACATAATTCAGTTAACAATATGATTTAGTTTAGTTTTTATTTTTAAGCTAAAATATAAATATACTTAATAACTCAAATAAAAAATTAAAATTTCGTACCAATTTTAATTATAAATTTTTACTCATTTAGGGAAATAAATTATCAAAATTAAGTTGCTAATTCGATTTAAAATAGAAATCTTAATTTAATAATTACTCGTCGATAAACAGTAAATTATTTTAAAATAACAAACTCAAAATCTTAATTTTCGAATTTATTTCAAGAGTCATTTAGGAGCGAGATTAGGCTAATAAACATACTTTGACACCAAATTGAAAGCTGCTGAAAATCAGAGCTGTTACAGCTACAAATTTACAGCGCTACTACGTGCTTTTCAGAAAACTCTCATTTCTTCAATCTTATCTTATTTCGGCCTGTTACGCTATAAAAAGAGGCCACTGAAACCCCGGAAAATACACACAATCCCCTCAAAAAACCCTAAGCTTGATTATTGACCGAAGCTTAATCATCTTCTCTCTGTCCCGCATTTTCAACAGTCTGCCGCATTAACACACTGTTAAGCAGACTCTACCCGTACGATTGACCAGCTAAGTTCCAGTATTGCCGAAGCTCTGTCCCAATACCTAGCCTAAACACTTAAAACTTTTAAAGAATCCCGTCCCGCACTAAGTCAGTTACCAGGAGGTTCGAAAACTAAAAGGAAAGCTAGCAAAGTCAAGTGGTTAGTGTTCCTGAGGACCGCAGTATAGCCTACGCTATACTGTAACCTGAAATCTACTCTTGATCACTTTTACCATCATATAAATCTGTTCATATAATCTGTTTTGTTAATCACGCCTAATAAGGTAATCTCTGGACAAATCTGATATTTCTAGGCTCCTTAAATCAACTTAAATCACTCTTTTGACGTTGTTTAGTTAATTATCTTTGCATTAAAATCAACTCAGATTAGTAATGTAGCATTACGCATGTCCCTTTCATCGTCGCATTGAACTAGTAAGGACCGCCGCGTGGGTTAATGTTGGGCACTCCCCGCAATAGTAATCCCCCGAACTCTCTATCTCTACTCCGCTGGATGTATGTTGAGCGATCTCCACATCAGGGATCATAAGGGAACCTATGGCCTTTGTGAGTCAAATATGTCTGCAGTCCATGCATATCACGATAACTGGGTTATGTTAATTTTCCTCAATGTATTGAAAACTGAATGACGACTCCTACAGACTAGTGAAAAAGAGGCTAATGCCCACAGTTAGTCCCTGTTTTACTTAATATAGCTTTCCACATCCAGAGGAAAAAAAGGTCGCGCGAGCCGTATAGTCTTTTAGAAGCGCCCTGTCGTGTTTTTTTGACCCCCTCACAATGGCGACTCCACTGGGGACAATATTGAAGTAATCTGTGCAATTAGTGCGTCGGTGAAGAAGCCTTATAGCAGAAACCGAACGCTACACCCCAATTAACTTCCTTATTCAGTTGGGGCGACTTGATGTATTCAATGTGACGAATGAAAGCGACAGAACCACATACCTAATCTTGGCTTCCGGGGCATGTTTCATCTCGGAAGTTGGGAATAAGGACACCTATTAGCCCGGGGATGCACGCGCTTCGGATGTTGTCCACTCGGCACGTTCAAAATGTAGCAAATCCACCAAAATTAAACCACTTATCTCATGGGTCCATTCACGGTATATGTCACTCCAGCACGTATCGGATTGGCCTTGGTAAAATTCGTCATGAACCTGGCTACTCTAACAAGGGCCTGTCAGGGGATTGGAGTTAGGTTTGGTAAACTTCGACACCCAAACCTATTGAACTTTAGAGACTAGCATAAACCTAAATGTGTATTGTATCTGAACTCATGTTCGTTGTTAGTTTCGTGCAGAAATCTTACGTGCTATGTGAAACTAACCAACCAGACACTTAGTTTAAGGCCAACAATGCTGTCAAAATTCAAAAAAATGCTTTAAACATCGAGATATATAAAAAGCTACGAATCAAAAAAATTCTGCAGCCAGGGTCAAAGCGCTAGAAAAAAATTAGCACTACCCTTGCCAACACTAGAAAATTAAACAACGCTGACCAAGCAAGCGCTGGAAAAAATTGGCGCTTCACTAGTGTGCGCTATTTATTCTAGCGCGTACCCTGCTTGTTCCTCGCATTCGAGCTTGTAAATTAAAATTCAAAATTTAAAAAGTCGAACCTTTGTGCAACTGATGTAAAAGACCGGAATACGCATTTTCCTTAAGCATTACGTAGGACTGGCTGAAAATACCCATCACGGAAGGCATATTTAAATTTGCGCCGAAGGTACTTTTAAGAAATTAGGCCTAACCAAGTCAAAAAGTTAATATTTCGAATCAGCTTTTACAAAATCAAACCTAAAGGCTAGTACGCAGGAATCATATTCTTCGCGTCGGAATGTTGAACATGTGAGCGCATGAAAGCTTAAATGAAGGGGCTTAGATTAATGAAAACTAAGTTGCGGAAAAAATCTGACTACAATGGGCCAACTGCACAAACAAATAATGAAAAGAGCCTGCAAGCACTAGAAATTACCTTCACACCACAGGCCACCGATGCTAAATTTCCAACCTGATTGTCCCAGCGTTGGAAAATGTTAGGTTATGATACATATAAATGAATATAAATCATGCGGAAAAACCATAAAAGCCAGGATGCCAAATTAATTGCCACATAACAATTAGCATAATTTAGGATGCATACTCTTTGTAGCGTGCCCTCCCTTGCTGCGCCCGAACCGAACAAGAACAAGTCTTTAGGACTCCAAGTTTCATCCCTCCGTAGAAATTCCACAGCATGTCCAGATCCGCCTTAGGTTTAATTAACTAGAATCGCCCCAAAGGTACTATTTATTTTCGGTTATTATGAGGCAAATAAGTGACTGAATTTTATGCCTAAAACTCTTATGAATACTTAGAAAACTCGTTATAAATTGTGAGCATTGATCACCTATTTATAGGGTATGGAAAAGGTATTGGAATCCTACTAGGAAACGAATTAATTAATCTGAATTTAATTAAAACTCTATTAATTAATTTATCTAGTAGACATAGTAATTTAATCTTTAAACGAATCCTACATGGTTTAGGTTTCCTACGCAAGCATACACGAGCATGACCCGCATGCGCGCAGGCCATGCCCGCGCATACGCAAAGCCCACACAGCTATGAAGCCCACGCGTTGCTGCCTTGTGCTTGCAGCCTAGGCGCGTGCTGGGCCTGGCGTGGCCTTGGGCTGCTGTGAGGCGCGCCAGGCTTGCTGGACGTGGGCCTGGCTTCGCGCTGGGCCTTCGTCTAGCAAACTCGTCCGATGCTAATTCGTATGACGCGCTTTCGATTAATTTCCCGATTCCAGAATTCATTTCCGATATGAACAATATTTAACATTTCCGATTCCGGAATTAATTCCCGTTTCGAACGAATATTTAGTATTTCCGTTTCCGGAATTATTTTCCGATTCCGATAATATTTCCGATTCCGACAATATTTCCGTTTCCGGCAATATTTTAGATTCCGGTAATATTTCCATTTCCGATAATATTTTCCGATACGTACCATGTTTCCGTTTCCGAAAACATCTACGACTTGGAGAATATTTATATTTCCGATATGATGCATATTTCCGTTTTCGGCAATATCATCGTTTCTGGAGTATTCATTTATTTGCCTTCGACGATCTCAGTCCCACTGAAACCAAGATCCGTCGATTCCGAATATCCATAGATGAAGGATTTAATGCCATTAAATACTTGATCCGTTTACGTACTATTTGTGTGACCCTACGGGTTCAGTCAAGAGTAAGCTGTGGATTAATATCATTAATCCACTTGAACTGAAGCGGCCTCTAGTTAGGCATACAGTTCACTTGATCTCACTGAATTATTCACTTGTATAATTAACATTGAACCGCATTTATTAGACTTACCATTAAAAGCATACTTGGATCAAGGGAATTATTTCCTTCATTCTCCCACTTGTCCTTAGGGACAAGTGTGCATTTCCTAATTCCTTTGTCACTTGATGCTTGCTCTTTGAACATAAGGTAAGAGTTGTCATCCTTATTATGTCCAGAGGTGTTTCTCGGTTTCAAAGTTCAACTGATCAAATAAGTAGATATTCATAGCCTATGATTCATCTGAGCACGACCATGCATTTTACAGTTTCTAGCTCTCCGAGTGGCGTTGTACAACTTTTAGCATCTCATCCCGATTTATGGGAGGACAATCCTAATCTTGCGATCTTGAGATTAGGCTTTGTTTAATAGGTGATTACCCGAGCGTTGCCTTTATAGCCTCCTTTTACGGTGCGACAGTTGACAACGTCAAAGTAAGCAGTTCTCAAACAAGTAATCTCAAATCACTCAGTATTGAGGATTAGTGTCTAATAATTTTAATGAAATTTACTTATGACAGATTTTCATCTCTTATAGTAAAGTTTCATAGGTCTGTCCGATACTAGTCTTCCCAAAGTAAGTATATATGCAAATGATTGCGACATTGCCATGTCCACATAGTTCAAGAAACAGAACTTCTAGTCATCTTGCATTCTATTTGTCTAGCGTTTTCTATGCGTCTATCTTTATAGAAAACTCCGACCAGGGACCATTTTCAACTTTTGACATTCAAGTTCACTTGATAGACATTTCTTAGTCACAAGACTGGTCCTGACAGTCTATCTTGAATATATCGTCAAATTGAAGGGACTCGTCATTTAATACTAAACCAAGATTAAATGGAATATGAAAATACATTTCATATATGATAAATGTTCAACCCCAATGTTTTACAACCATGGGACTCAAACCCATCTTTAAAATAGTTCATGGAATTCAAAGCTATGCTTGATTTCCAGTGCTACAATGTGAGTGTTGTTTCTCACTTGTTGCATAGGTATAGTTATCATGCTTTGCCAATCTTAATATCCTTTTCATCGAATGTCTTTCGAGATAGGATGATAAGATATTTTGAGTTTGTTTATTATGTGATCTAGTCTCTCTTACTTCAATAGTGGTTCTACGCATTTTGCAATGAAGAACCATCAAATCAGCAGACATGTGATCCACCCAAGTTCAGTGAAGAACTCTTTAATATAAACAACTATGTTTCATTGCTTCTTAGGCAATAATTACTTTTACTTCAACTATATAGGTTGCTAGTGATTCTTTGTGGATTTACTTATCCAAGCAGTCCATAGATATGTGGAAGACTTTCCATATGTATCTCAGAACATAGAAATTAATATTTAATTTCCCACGCAACAACTCATGGTCTCTAATCCATGTTGCCATTTCAAAACACGATACTCTTCAGCTCGTCCTTGCCAATGGTTATCTCCAAAGGAATCTTGTTTGATCCTTTGCCAGTGTTTATGCGTGTAACACCAATATTTAGCATATCTTTATTTCCTTGAATCAAGAACTATTCCTATGTACCTTTTCAAGTACCATAAGTTTTCCTTGATCTCAATCTAGTTGATCTTCACTTAGATCAATTAGAGATTGGTATATGTTCGTCATGCCTAAAGTCATACGATACGTTTTTGGCGATCCTTATATTATATCATACATGATAAATTCTTTTGCAGAACAATTCCCAATTGAATTCTATTCATGTAACTTTAGCTCATTCTAGTTTCAGTAGTTACTAAATCCAGCTAAATTCTTTGACATATAATATAGGTTAAGAATCTCACTTAGATCCTTTGATGTTTAACTTAGTAAATGCTTATACATAGTTCAAACATCCTTTACTTAGATTTATTCATATGGGTCGAATGTCTCCAATGGAGTCTTTCGTGTTTGATTTACTAAATGCATTACTTAATCCTATAAGATCTTTGTAAATAGATCTTAATACCCAGTATGTACTAAGTTTCGCCATGGTCCATCATTGATGAGTAATTTCAAATCTAAGTCATTAGCACTTGAATGTTATTTCATAATAGAGAGATATGTGTGTGATACACATAGGACCAATTAAGTTTTATGTACTCCCACTAAACTTCTTATATATGTATAAGAATCATTAACATTTTATGAAACTAAAATACTTATTAGCTTCACTAAAATACAGTTCTAATTCCCAATTGCTTGCTTAAATCTGTACTTAGATTTCATAAGCTAGATTTCCTTTTCAAGCATCTATTTGGATCAACAAATCCTATGACATACCATGTACATAGTTTATTCCAACATTTGATTAAGGAATACGTTTTGTCATCCAATTGCCATATGTACCAATATGCAATCATTGCTTGAATTATAGACTTGAGCATTAAGATTATGCATGAGGCTTCAACACAATCTAGCTTTGTGTATGAACACAATTCCATGTTTGATGGTTTTTATCCTTAAAACCAATTTGCAACCATTAGGTGTTAACCTATTCTTGCAAATCAACAAATTTTCAATTTTGTCATCAAAACATTGATTATGTTTTATGGCCTTTAACCATCTAAAACATTGAGTCTATATATGGACTCTAACCATTTTAGGGAATCTAGGTTTCGTCATAGCTTTCTTACAGGTCACAAACTCATTAATCTACATAATAATAGTTTGACTGCAAGTTATAGGTTTCTTCACTATCTAATAGAAGAATCTCATAGCTTCAGTGACCTGAACTCCATGTTTCTTCACCATCTAATAGAAGAATCTCATAGTTTCAGTGACTTGAACTCTATGCCTACTTGGGTATAGAACATCAAACAATAGAATATCAATAGCCACTTGAAAGTCCTTTGAATATTCCATTCTCCTTGAAGCACTTGTAAAGTCTTCTAAGAGATGTCTATTCTTTAAAGCCACTTCTAAAGTCCTTAAAGAATACGTGTTTGGATTTTCTAAAGAACTTCGAAAAGCCTCCGGAATGTCCGTTTATGTTTGTTGTTCGCCTCGAAGACTTTCGAGGTCTATTTTCTCCCACTTGTCATTTTTGAAACGAATCTCCAAAAGGACATTATTTCGAGCAAACAAACATTATGTTCTCAAAAATTCGTGGTAGAAACAATACCTTTGTGTCTCATTTGAATAAATCACAATGAAACATATATCTATACTTGGGCCTTAGTTTGTCGAATAACAAACACTAAGCTCCCACTGAGTTTAACAACTCTTTAGATATATATTATGAAAAGATATTCTGAAATTACTTTTCAATAGCTTTGACGAATTTGGTTTAGTTTGGTGGTAGTTGAGCATTTTGTTTTAGAAATTATAGGAAAATTCTTTATGATTCATCATTGATCGAATCAAGAACTAATTGACTTCGATCATTCCAACGTAGATATGCCATATCTTATGGAGCTAGATCGTGAAATTACAACACACAATCATTGATGATCATTTTTGGTCTTAAAGTAATCATCGTCATGATCTAATTAACCTAGATCTTTATGATTTCTTGCCAAGTGGATTTTATACTTCTGAATCTTTGAACTAGCCAAACAGATTCAAACTTATATCACTTTGAGTAAATAAACCTATATTCACTCAAATCTATGTGAAATAATAAAGTCATAAAATCTTTCTTTAGCTTTGAACTCTATTGTCTAGGCGTTCTAACAATAGTTCGTATCTTTTGTTACTTTCAACAAGTAAGACTAGCTTGTCTTGATCTAGAAATCAACCAACTTTCAAAAGTCCATCAAAATAGAGTTTTTGAATGTTAACTTGTTGACATGGTCTAAGCAACAATGCTAAAGGTTTATGGAACTCAGATCAAGAGATTGATTTGAACCTAGTAAAGTTCTTATTGTTAAAGAGTTGTTTGTTTTAATCAAGCATATTGACTCAACCCATAAATGACCATTTCATTCAAATAAACAAACAAACGTTGTTTTTGTTTTTCTTGAATGTGAGTCTTTCTGTGTTTGAAAACAGAAATTTAGGTATGCTGATTATGGAACAAAATAGCCATTGAGTTCCAGCCTTGAAAGGACTTAAAACAAACTAGATGACCCTACAATTAATGTAGGCTTCATTTCCCACTTGTAGGCCATTTGTGTAGCCTAGCTTCCATTGTTTGAGTTATTACCGAAGTAAGAACCTCAAGCGGTATGTGATACCAAGGAAGTTTGATTGCTAGGTCACTTCTCTTTAAACATAAACTTATAGGTAGAAATGGAATCGTAAATTCCTTTCCTTTGTTCCTTATTTTCCTATTTCTTATACCCTCTCTTATAGTCTTAAGAATTGACTTCTCTAGTGTTGACTTTTATACTTTGTTAGACATGTATAATGTCACTCCAACAAGGTTCTTACCATTTTATTTATGTTGAATATTTGCTTCAACTAGATGATCTTACCAGAAGCTTCTAAAGTTCTCTAAGCATCGATCTATTTGAATGTCTAGGGACTAGACTCATTCGAGAATTAAATGGACAAATATATTAGGTTGTTAACCATTGGTAAAGCTGAGCGTTTAAACTCAATGCTTTATGCTCTCAAAACTACATTGTATTTTGAATTCACAAGCACCAATCGGCTTGCCATTCGACTTTGATACTCGAAAACAACCATTAAAGTCGCTAAAAGAAACGTACATTTTAACTTGCTCACTTTCTCTCATTTTCGTGAATTGTTCTTGGATTCACTACCAATCGAGGAAATTTACTGTTACCTTTCTAAAAGGATTTATTGCAGTGCAAGATATTTAATTATAAACAATAATTAAAACATATATTGAAGCATGCAAAGTCTAAAAATTTATCATGAGTAATAACTTGAAAATTAAAGCAATCATGCAATTTAAACAAGTTATTGGCATTTTATTCGAATTTATTGTTCCGGCAGGTGTGAATAAAATGATTCCAAGACCCTTAAATCATTGAAGAATTAAGCACATTATGTATTTAGACTCAATTCTAAAATATTTTAGGTAAGCAAAGCCTTTGCTAATAGTCTAGAAACTACTCTTGGTTGATAGGTACGTCTAAGAACTTATTAGGTAAACCTATCTCATTTTCCACGACATAAAAGGACTCCTTACTTATATCGTTGAGTTTCACCAAAACTAACATGTACACACAATTATTTGTGTACCTTACCCCTTTAGGATCAATAAGTAACACCTCGCTATGGCGGAAAACTATTACTAGATTGATGTAAAGGATATCCAAGCAAGTGTATATTTTGGCATGGCACCTTTTAACTCAATTTTTTTTAAGTTTGGAACTTAAGCTCTTACTATGTTGGTTAGATTTTAAGTGAACTAAAATCCTTAATCATGCAACATAATCAAGCTTTGATCTCATGCATTTTAAGACATATTTAAAGCAATAAATAACTTAAAACATGCATAAGATGTAAATGTGATCTAGTATGACCCGACTTCATCTTGAAGCTTCAACTTGAAAGTCCGTCTTGAAAATGGATTGGAAACTCCGTCTTGAATTTCACCATGCACTACTACATTTTCGAGCTGATGTAACGGTTGAAATTGTACTAATGCAACGGTCACTATGTAGCTGTTGCAATAGAAAGGTCTAATGCAACGACATTATCCTAACCGTTGTAATATGTTTATCTAATGCAACGGTATCATCTTAGCCGTCGAGATAGCATCTATACCGTTGCGTTAGGGTTTGGTAATGCAACGTCGCCGCAACGAGCCAACAACCATTAAAATCCCTTTTGCTTTTTATTTTTTTAACAGGAACCTTCTAGGCTTCTACAAAGAAACGATAAACCCTTTAGGCCATTAACCTTCCAACTTTCACAAAATAAGATTGAACCAGAATACCAAAATCAAAACCCTAAGCACTACTTGTTGCCGAATCCGCAAACCCCATTCTTTAGAAAGTTCTTGTGTTCATCTGCACTATACTTGATCCGAATTCTCAAACTTCTCCAGCAAATTCTATATTTTTTTTAAAATTTTGATAAGTTATGGTTCTGATTTTTGAAGTCTTCACCTCAATTTTGTTTTAATTTACCAAAGAAGCTCGATCTGAATGTTTTTTTGATTAATTTTTGATTATATTTCACTAAAAAAATTGGTTATTTTATCTTATTTTTGCAGATTGTTGAAGGATCTTATACATTTTTACTTGTTGATTGAGAATTCCAAGATTGAAGCTGATTTATTATTCGTTTCCAGAATAGTGGATTCTTTTTTCATCAGGTAATCCAACAATGCCTTTCTTCAATTCTCTAATTTTCTTTTTCTCTTGTGTGGAATTTGGGTCATAGTGATTTTTTTCCCCGGTGTTTTTCTTCAATTGGTGCAATTTATTTCAAAGAGAATTTGATTTTCGTATCTCTTTGTGCTTCAACGTTCTCTGATTCTGTTTTTGTTTTTCCTGAGCAATTTTATTCTACTTGAGTTTTTTTTCGTGTGCAATTTTTTTTACTTGATTTATAATTTGATTCTGTTTTTTGTTTTTTTGGGAGTGTGGTTTTATGAAATAAAGTTGTGTGTCAATTGGGATATGAGAGATGGTGGATTGTGATCTTAAGTGGGTTTTCTACTGGTCTTGAGATTAGGTTTCGGGTTTTGATGGGTTGTGTTGTTCGGTTTGATGTTCTGTTTATGGTGGTTTGTTGGCTAATTGATTGATTTGTTTTGAGGATAGTTTTGAATAATCTGCTGCATTGTTCTGCTGGAAGCTGGCTTGTTGGTTTTGATTCCTACTTTGGTTTCGGGGATACCTTTGGAGATCACCTTACACCGCGTGTGTTTGTGCGTGCGTGTAGTTATGATTTTGTTGTTCATTTGATTTCATGGGAATGTGCTTTTATTTTATGTAATCGTAGGTTATTTTTCGTTGGTGTCTGTTTCAAGAAGAGCTTTGTATGCGAAATTTGATTGCTTCTTCATATGTGATTATAGTTTCAGCTGTTTGGAACTGTGATAACATGCAATATTTGTGTCTGTAATCATTGCATTTAGTTCATAAGTAGAAAGTTCACACTTTCTGGCAATTTTTTTCTGCTTTTCTATGTCAATGTTTATCACAATGAGTATGTTATAGCATTTAAGAGTGAAGATAATAACTATTTTGGCTTTGGTCATCTCAAAGTTGAATTGTGGATTTTCACCCGACTATGATATATATTCAAATCTAACTAAGAGATTTAGCCGAATTTGGCTCTCAATTGAGCTAATCGTGATAGTTTTGACTTGAAACTCAATTCATTTACAAGCTCCTTTTCAGCCTTGCAAGTGCTTGGTAATCAAGCAAGAAGTGATCAATGTGGAGAGTTTCCTGTCTTCATCTTGGTTTCTTCTGCTCTCTTGTATTTGAGCAATCTGAGGATAAATAATTACTAGAATGTGCTTAGCATGTTTAATATTGTGGGATTTGTGTATGACATCTTTGCACGAGCTTTGCTAAGTTTTACAAAGTTTGGTAGCTAATTTGTCTTTTTATTCTTCTCTTTAATTGAATTTGATTTGATAGCGTTGTGTCTAAGATTATATCTCAACCTCAAGAATCTAATCCCTGAATTTGATTTGATAAATATTGTTATTCCTGATTTTGTGAATCCATCAATTCCAAAGGATGCAACTAGTGCGCGTATGTCAGTGAGCTAAATGGGCAGTCTGTTGGGACAACCAGGTAATATATTTGTTTTGGCATTATATTATCTTGCATTGTCTCACTCTCCAATATAGAATCGATGTAATGTCTGTCTCCCTTCTTTTCTATCTTTTTTGTTGTCTTCTGAACTTTTTGTTAAGGGACTTGTGTTCTTGTTGCACCCGTGACCTGACTGAGGCCCTTGACTGAACCCATCAAGCTCATACCAAATTACCAACGCCTTGGCCTGGATTTCGTCGGTAATTTGAGAAGATGCAAGAAACTTACCCTAGATGAATAATCTGAATCCCACATTCAAACTTTAAACACAATTTCTACTTCCTCCGTCCTAAAACAGTAAGTTGTATTTGATTGGAGTCATTTTAAGGATTTGAGATTTTCATATAAAAATAGTCGTATCTAGGTATTACTTACAATTTTGTGAAATTTCATGCTTTTATTTGAATAAACATGAAGTTTATTATATTATTTATCGTGTTTTAGCTAGTGCACCATCTCTAACTTGTGCCCATTCGTGATTTAAACTTGCAGGAGTATGGTGAGCTAAATGGAGAATAAATGTAGATCTAACAAATGAGACGGTGGAGGCTCTTGTTTGTTTTTGAGTTATTTTGTAATTTATAGTAATGTTGAATTTTTTTATATGGATTTTTATTTTATGTATTGTTTTTCATTAAAAACACTAAATTAATTAGTGAACGACTATTTTGTAATGCATGTGTCCTATGGCCACTAATATTGTAATATTACTCTTTAAGTCAATAAAAATATTTTATTATTAACATCCTTTCTTAATTTAGAAAACTAATTTTAATTTTAATTATTATTATTTATTATTATGAATAAATGAACTCGTTGCTCAACAGATTTATTTTGACAAAAAATTACCGTTGCATTAGGCTAAAACACGTTGCATTATTTCTTTAAGCCAACTTAGAAATCCATCGCATTAGCTAAAATAACCGTCGCATTAGCTAAAATACCCGTCGCATTAGCTAAAATAACCGGCGCATTAGCTAAAGACGACATCCCATCTAAGGACCGTCGCATTAGATGCTTATCTAATGCGACGGTATTAATTTCCCGTTGCATTAGGTCACTGATCGTCGCATTAGGCCTAATGCAACGCCACCGGATGCAAGGGTCATTTGTCATCGCATTAGGTCTAATACGACGGATTTTGATGCCTAATGCAACGATTTTAGGCGTTGCATCTGATAAGAAATGTAGTAGTGATGGGAGGCGCCATTTTATTAAAATAGGATAAGCTATAATTAAACTAATTACAACTATTTGATGGTACGCAGACCATATTTAAAGCAATAAAATTTGGTACTTTAGACCAATATTACATTCAAATTAATGGTACGCAGACCATATTTTCTATCCTATTTGGGCCATACTAGTCACTTTTCAATAACCTGCAAAACAGTACATATACAATATATACCATTCACCCATTCATTATCATGAATGGCCCACATAGCTGGTTAGTAGAACATATTATGCATCACATAAAAATTTGCAGCAATTAATCAAGGCTTCCAATAATCTACCAATTATTCAATCCTTATTAATTTTAATCAAGTTGTTTTAACCTTAAAGGAATGTAGACCTAATCAAGAGTTTATGACTAAAACGCTCCCACTTAAACCAATAAATTTACATGCTTTACTAATTTTAAACATAAAATTGTATTTCCTAGTCTAACCGGAAACATACAGATTTAATTAAAATTTAAAGCTCATATAAATTTATAATTGAATCCTTTAATTTATTTTCAGTTGAATTAATTAAATGAATTTAAATTTATTCAAGATTTTAATTTTAGTAAAATAATTAGTATAAATTAGAATTTATAATAATTAGATTATTCAAAATTAAATTCCGAGAAAAAAATTAATATTACGTATTTTAAAGTTAAGTAAAATCGTTTCCGAACTGAAAATTCAAAATTAAATTCAAAACGCATCAATCGTAACAAGACGAGGCACTTGGGCTTGCACCCAAGCCCCATCGAGTCATGAGGCAGCAGCGCCCCATCGACTGAATGCTCGGCAACACACGAGCAGACCACACGCATCGCAGCCAGCCCAGGCCACGCTGCGCGCAGCCCGCCTTGCTTCGACGCCTCTGGTCTCTTCGCTGGGCGAGGCAGCGCGCGCTGTGGCGCAGCACGCTCGCTGCCCACACGCGTCTGCTCGCTCGGCTCATGCATTGCCCATCGCCCATAGCACACGCGCCCAGCACCATTTCCTCGCGCGCGCGCGCCTCTTGCTTGTTGCTCGCTGCATTCGTACCGCATGGGCGACGAGCTCCTTTGCTCGTCCTCGCATGCCCGCACTATACAACACCCCTTAAGGGTAACCCGTAGTGTCCTTTGCTTTGTGCGTGCAAATCTAGGTCATAAAAATTTAAAATTTATCATTAATTAACCATTTTTATGGTGGTTTTTAATCATGGATACCTAATTAAATCATCAATTAATTATGAAAATCAAATCAATTCTAAATTATTCGAATTTCAACAAATTAATTACAATTACAAATTAGGTTGTATAATTAACAAGCTTAGGAATTCAAATTTTTTAAACATATACAGTAGGCCAATCAAAAATTCAAGATTTAACAACAAGAAGCGCAAATATTTATTTTAACATCTTAAAATTACAAACTTTGCGTTCGAAAAACTAAAACCTCCGAAAAGTCATAGCTAGGCTTCGAATTTGGGAATTCTGGGTCCGGCCGAAAAATAGCACTTGTGTCAAAATTTTAGAATGCCTTTTACATGCGAAATTGACACAAAAATCACTCGATTTCGTTGAGTAACGAAGAAACTGCCGAAAAACTGCGTACATATAATTAAATAAACGCAAATTTGCAATTAATTACAATTACGAAAATTAATCACCCCTTTTAATTCCTTGCAAATTTATAAAATCTAACCATGTTAAGCAATTATTATGGAATTAATTAGAGGCTTGTGATACCATTGTTAGGTTATGATACATATAAATGAATATAAATCATGCGGAAAAACCATAAAAGCCAGGATGCCAAATTAATTGCCACAAAACAATTAGCATAATTTAGGATGCATACTCTTTGTAGCGTGCCCTCCCTTGCTGCGCCGAACCGAATAAGAACAAGTCTTTAGGACTCCAAGTGTCGTCCCTCCGTAGAAAGTCCACAGCACGTCCGGATCCGCCTTAGGTTTAATTAACTAGAATCGCCCCAAAGGTACTATGTATTTTCGGTTATTATGAGGCAAATAAGTGACTGAATTTTATGCCTAAAACTCTTATGAATACTTAGAAAACTCGTTATAAATTGTGAGCATTGATCACCTATTTATAGGGTATGGAAAAGGTATTGGTCCTACTAGGAAACGAATTAATTAATCTGAATTTAATTAAAACTCTATTAATTAATTTATCTAGTAGACATAGGAATTTAATCTTTAAACGAATCCTACATGGTTTAGGTTTCGTACGCAAGCACACATGAGCATGACCCGCATACGCGCAGGCCATGCCTGCGCATACGCAAAGCCCACGCAGCTATGAAGCCCACGCGTTGCTGCCTTGTGCTCGCAGCCTAGGCGCGCGCTGGGCCTGGCCTTGGGCTGCTATGAGGCGCGCCAGGCTTGCTGGACGTGGGCCTGGCTTCGCGCTGGGCCTTCGTCTAGCAAACTCGTCCGATGCTAATTCGTACGACGCGCTTCCGATTAATTTCCCGATTCCGGAATTCATTTCCGATACGAACAATATTAACATTTCCGATTCCAGAATTAATTTCCGTTTCGAACGAATATTTAATATTTCCGTTTCCGGAATTATTTTCCGATTCCGATAATATTTCCGATTCCGACAATATTTCCGTTTCCGGCAATATTTCAGATTCCGGTAATATTTCCATTCTCGATAATATTTTCCGATACGTACCATGTTTCCGTTTCCAGCAACATCTACGACTTGGATAATATTTATATTTCCGATACGATCCATATTTCCGTTTCCGGCAATATCATCGTTTCCGGAGTATTCATTTATTTGCCTTTGACGATCTCAGCTCCCACTGAAACCAAGATCCGTCGATTCCGAATATCCATAGATGGAGTATATAATGCCATTAAATACTTGATCCGTTTACATACTATTTGTGTGACCCTACGGGTTCAGTCAAGAGTAAGCTGTGGATTAATATCATTAATCCACTTGAACTGAAGCGGCCTCTAGCTAGGCATACAGTTCACTTGATCTCACTGAATTATTAACTTGTATAATTAACACTGAACCGCATTTATTAGACTTACCATTAAATGCATACTTGGACCAAGGGAATTATTTCCTTCAGAAAATTCCAACGCCTACTGATTCATTCACCGACAAACCTTTCCTCTTTAGGCTAATAGCGAACTATTCGTAAAATAATTATTGACTGGCATAATACCATTCAAAGCTAAAAATCTCGATGTTCACCTAAGCCGAGTCTCTAGAAAACAATCGCTTTTTGTTAGAAAACAAGTCATTTCGAGCCCATGTCAAAGTTCTGCCCAAAAGTTGAAAAGTCTGTCATCCTAAATAGCTGTCTCATAACATAGGGTCGGTTCCGCTGCTCGCTGCCGAACTGAAGACCAAAGATTAACGCGTCTCGAGTCCTCTACCCCAGTTGCTAGCCCAATTGCAGAAATAATAACTCCTGTCTCCGCCCATCATTCCCCTTTTCCAGGATCTCCAGTCTTCCAACCTCAGTTCTCTCCTGCACCAACTAGCACCATGTTGCTCGGGGATTTGACCGAACAAGTCAAGCTAATGGCCACTGCTATGGAACAGCTTCGCATGGAAAATCTGAAACTAACGGCTACTCAAGCCCAAAATGAGCAAGACAATGAAAGGAAAATCGAGAACATGGTCCTTCAGCAAACCATGGGAAGCAAATTATTCTCTCTCGATCCTAAACCTCTTACTGGAAAATTACCAGAGAAATTAAATTCATCTGGTCTGCCCAAGTTTCAGGTGACAGACAATCCCATAAATCACCTTCTAAGCTTTGTGGGTGCGATGAACCTTAAAGGTGTGGATCGACAAGTATATGTACTTACCAGCCTTCCCTCTATCCTTAGAGACAATTGCACTTCAATGGTTCTATGAGTTAGATCCCAAGACTTTCCCCACCTAGGAAGACTTCACAAATATCTTCATTTGCCAATATTCATCGAACATGGGTTTCCAAGTGACCATGCGCGGGGTTAGAAGTGCTCTCACAAAACAAGAATGAAGGTTTCACCACCTACTTCGCCCGATGGAGAGAGCAGGCTGCTCAAATAATACAGAGGCCTCCCGAACCTAAGCTAGTTCAAATGTTTATTGATAACTTGGACCTTGATTACAAATAGCACGTTCGGTACCTCGGCCTAGATTCATTCAAAAGGATATACGATGTGGGAATTAGAATTGAAGACGACCTCTTCAAACTATCCAAAGCCTTGCGGCAAGACTGCAATACACGCCCAGGAACAACCCCCATAAAAAAGGTTAATCCTCCCAAGCAAAAGAAGTTCACGCTGTTGAAGGCAACCCACCCAGGACTAAACGATGGATCAAAGATCGAAAGTTTACCCCATTAGGGTCCATTCTGGAAGCAGCTTATGACCGACTTTGCACTGAAGATAAGCTGGCTCCTATAGGACCAACACCATAGCCTTGTGTCAAAGGGAAATACTGGAACGCCTCTGCTTACTGCAAATACCACAGAGGCCACGACCACGATGTTGAAAGTTGTTGGCACCTCAAGAAAACAATATAGGATATGATAGAAGATAACGTCATCCCTTTACCCAATGTTCACAGACCCAGCAATGGAAAAAGTCCTCTGGAAACTTGCTGCATAACTCTCGACCATCTCAAGTGCACAGTTGCCGACCCCTTGAACTACATAACACCTCAAGGGAAGCCATTGGCTCAATCACCAACGAACCACCAGTATGACAACATCTGCGGCATTTGGGATGACGATACCGAAGATGTCTATTCGTTCCAAGCAGAGGCCACAGGCCATAACTACTTCATTGAGTACTGGCATGCGGTGCCATTCACTTACTCTCCTCCGGCAGAGACCGAGGTCAATAATTAAACTCGGTCCGGAAGGATATATCAACCAGATATCAACCCACCACCTGTGGGAGATATCCCAGTTTGGAAAAATCCCAAAACCGCTCGGCCTAATACAATAGCCGAAGTTATAGAAGATCCTTTCCTAAGACAATTGAAGAAAACTAAGACAGAAATAACTATTTGGGATCTAATGTGCACCTCAAAAGTGCACCGTGATAAAGTGATCAGGTCCCTTGACCACGTTTCAGTCCCCACCGACATCACTCCGGATTTACTAGTAAACCAAGTTACCAGGGACATAGAAGACCGGGCAATAGTCTTTACTGAAAATGACTTACCCAAAGAAGGAAGTGCCCACAACAAGGCGCTTTACTTGGTTATCGGATACAAAGGTCAAAACATCCCTCTCGGGCTAGTAGACAACGGCTCAGCTGTACCTTAGTTCTGTGTGACCTAGGAGGGGCAACAACGTCTTGAGGAACTACTCCCACTGGCTCTTCTGAAGGCCTTGGAGGTTCTTCACCTTGAACTGCTTCTAAAGAGTTATTGGTTCGTTGTTCGTCTCGAATCTCTTCGAGGTCTATTATTCTCCCACTTGTCATTTTGAAAATGTGATTTCTTTCCAAAAAGACACCGTCATGAGCAACGAATACTTTGTTCTCTGACTTGTTGTAGAAGTAATACCCCTTAGTTTCTTTTGGATACCCAACGAAGAAACATTTGTCAGATTTTGGTTCAAGCTTGTCCGAAATTAATCGCTTGACATATGCTTCGCAACCCCAAATCTTTAGAAAAGACAACTTTGGAAGTTTCCTAGTCCATAATTCGTATGGAGTCTTTTCAACAGCTTTTGACGGAGCACGATTCAGTGTGAGTACTGCTGTTTGCAACGCATGTCCCTAATATTGTAATGGAAGTTCGACTTGACCCATCATTGACCTAACCATATTGAGTAAGGTCTTGTTTCTCCGTTCTGACACTCCATTCCATTGAGGTGTCCCCGGAGCAGTCAATTCAGAAAGAATACCGCATTCTTTTAGATGGTCTTCAAACTCGTGGCTAAGATATTCACCTCCTCGATCTGATCTTAGAGCTTTAATTTTCTTGCCATGTTGATTCTCTACTTCATTTTGAAATTCTCGGAATTTCTCAAACAATTCAGACTTGTGTTTCATTAAGTAAATATAGCCATATCTATTGAAATCGCCCATGAACGTTATGAAATAGCTGAAATCACCTCTAGCTTTCGTACTCATATGCCCACATACGTCCTTATGTATTAGCTCTAGTAGTTCGCTTGCTCTTTCTCCTACCTTTGAGAAAGGTCTCTTTGTCATTTTGCCAAGTAAACAAGATTCGCATTGATCAATATTCTAAGTTGAATGATTCTAGAATTCCCTTCCTTTGAAGTCTTTCCATGCGTTTCGTGTTTATATGGCCTAATCGACAATGCCACAGATATGTGGGATTGGAATGTTATAAATTTGTTTGCTTGTATCTAGCACATATAGACCATTTTCTTGTTGTGTTGAACCATAAAACATTTCATTCAAAGAAAAATAACAACTACTGTCTTTAAATTGCAAACTAAAACCTTTAGAATTAATTGTTCGTAATTAATCTGAACCTTGGTATTAGACCAATGCACCTTGGATGAAGGACATATTTCCTTCACCTACCAAATCAAAGGTAATTTCTTTCCTTTCCCCCTCTTTCTCTTTATTGATTTCATTTCCTTTACCCCACTCCAAGGTCGAAGCTACACTAGGGCCGAAGGGGGTCCAGGCCCCTGTCAAGATTTTAAGATTTATATATATATATACACAATACCAGTAAGTATAACCTTTGCCGCAGTGGTTGATAACATATCTTATCATATGAGGTGCAAAGGTTCGATTCCCTCTGGGATGAGATTTTGATGTTTATTTTCTTCTCATTTTTTTGCTTTGTGTACACTCTTAGTACTTTGTCATGTCCTTCAAAAAGAGAAAGATTTACATTTTTTTCCCTTACATTTCTTATTTACTTTATTGTTTTTAATGTTATTATACATATTATCCCCACATGTATGTTTTCATTTCTAATTTTTATAGATATATTATGAGTATTTTGCAAAATAATTAATATTATTCCGTTTCATATTAATGGTTACACTTTTACTTTTGACATTATTCACAAAATTAAATTTGACTCTTACTTGAGATTTATGGGTAGGAAACATGTACATGTTTTGATCTTATTTGATTATCTTGATATGCACTTTCGAAATATCAATTTTTATAATTTTAAAAAATACAAAATTAGAGATATTAATGTTCAATAATTTACATTGGCAATCGTGAAAAGATAAAGTGTAATTATTTAGGGATGGGAGAATTGGTTTCGTTATGGTTGTGCGGGATAGAGTTGGTGGTGTGTTGATGGCTGCAGGTAGAAGCTATGAGGCTAACTGTACTGTCCTTCAGGCAGAGGCGAAGGCACTTAAATTTGTGCTCACTTATGCCTACAATGCTGGCTTCCGCAATGTGGAAGTTGAATCCGACTGTCTTCAATTGATGGAGCTGCTGGGCTCGAACAAGCGAGTAAGATTTGTAGTGCATGTCTTGGTGGATGACATTATTAATTTTTCCTCTAAACTTTCGTTATGTATTTTCGGCTTTTCAAAACGGTTATGTAATATGGTGGGTCACTCTATTGCTTGCTCTTCCCTCTCAATGAGTGAAGAAAAAATGTATGGATGGAAGACCACCTTGTGGGTGTTCTCCCCTTGTCATCTCTGACAAAGCTTTCCCCATTGAATGAATGTGATCAAATCTTCCCGTAAAAAAAAGTGTAATTATTTAAATATTTAATTGAAACGGAGGCTATGAATATATGCTATTAAAATTTATGGATGATAAAATCAAATTCGGCCCCCGTCGAATCGTCGATATTAGTTTAGAGGTTCGTCCCTGTGGCCCATTCGAACTAAACGCCCCCCTAACCATTTTGATTCTGTTACTGTATAAAAGTATGTGACCAAACGTCCAAGCCCACGAGGGAAAGAGGGAGTAATATTACCAGCACCATTCCACCAACATTTCTAAACCTCCCTATAAGTCTATCACAAATTCTTATTTACAATGGGTGTACAATAAATATTGTACACCGAAGTAAAAGTTAACACAAAATGCTTAAAAGTTAAGCTTATATATGTAAAAGTTATCTATTTTTAAGTAATAAATTTTTTCATTTTAGTAAAACTTATTTCTTCAATAATGTATAAAATCAATCATTTAACCTTTCAAAATATTTATCTATTAATTTTTTTTACTAATATAAAAGTTAATCAAAATTAGGTTAAAGTTATAAAAAAAAGGGTTAAAGTTATCTTGGTGTACAATAAATTGCGCGCAAGACCTATTGTAAGTTTATAACCCTTTGCCCTGAAAAGTGAAGACTGACCCCAAACTCCCAAAGGAGGAAAATAAACAAGAACAGCACCCTTCCTCACTTCCCCCCTTCTTCAATTCTTCTCCCTCTCTCCTTCCTCCATAGATTTTGGAACCATAAACAATGAATCAAAGATCATCACTTTCAATCTACACTTTACTTGGCAGAAACCCTTTAATCTCCTCAAAGAAACCCACATCTACCTTCCTCTTTAAATTACTCGCACCAATTTCTACCCACACATGTTCACCCTCAGTTACTTCAAACCCCACTTCAAATTCCCCCTATTTCAATCACCCATCAACCTTAATCTCTCAATTCAGGACTTACCGTGCAGATTCATCTGAAGATTTTGACAAAAACAAGATAGTTGACGAGATTAACCTGAAATTTGCTGAAGCAAGGGAAGAAATCGAGTCAGCTATGGATTCTAAAGAGACTGTTTACTTCAATGAAGAAGCTGAGTGTGCTAGGACTGCTGTTAAGGAAGTTCTGGACTTGTATGAAGGCTTATTGGGGAAGTTAAAGGTTGAGGAGAGAGGAGCCTTGCAGAGGTCTATGGGGCTCAAGATTGAGCAGCTTAAGGCCGAGCTTCAGCAATTAGATGATTGATTACGATTAGATTATCCGAGGTTCGAGTTTTCTTTTTTGTTTTCAGTGATTTGTTGTTGATTAATTTCATTGATATAATCATTTTAGTGCTGGCTATATGGAGTGTATTGCAAATTCCAAGTAGTTATGTTGGTAGCTGAGGAAATTGTTGTATGTCCTCATCTCTGATGTTGCAGTTTTAATAAAGAATGTTGTGGAATATGAACAGGGGTTGTGTGCAGTATATCTTTGATTATGCTTTGATGTTTTGTTTGGAAGCTTTCTAAATTTTTGTTCCCTTTGATTGACATTGGTTTATCATTTATTAGAGATGTTTGTTGCAAATAGAGGTATACGTCTTGAGAGCTCATGTTTGTTAATAAGGAGGACGTAGGGATTGTTAACATACCACATTATGAGCCATCCAACTTATACTAGTACTTACAACAGACTAAGTTGACTGCTATCAGGAACTACTTAGAAGATTGCCAATGACTGGTGACATAAATAGTATACATGCATTTTGGGGAATAAATGAGATGAGCTCATTCTCAGGTTTGCATTTAGCTTTTATGTTTTCTGAACCTCCATAGCTTTAGCTGAGACTCCAATTCAAACGAGTCACATGAAACTCAGCTGAAATCATCAATTGCTCTTGAAAGTGTCGTTTCTGACTAATCTGGCAGGTCTTCTACAGATTGGATAGAAACAGTTCGGTCAGCTCGGGTTCTGGTCATTCTAAGTCTTTCTAAGTAGATTGTACCAACAACTCCCTGAAACTTTTTTGGCAACCCATCCTTGTCATTCCTACCCATCTGAGTAATTTTAATTCCACCAGGAACCAGCACAATTTTTACACTTCATTCCTGTTTTCACCATTCCAAATGGACTGTTTGGAGGTTATGATCATACCTTGATGTTTAGTTATTGGAGCTAAGCCCAACAAGTGAAAAGGCTGGAACACCATTCCAAATGGACTGTATAGGCGCTTTTTTCTTCTTCTTCTTATTTGCAGAACTTAAAATGGCCAGCGAGACATTCTTGGGTGCATGATTGACCTAACTCTAGGTGTACCCTGAGAACAAGGTAGATAAATAAGGTTATGCTTGAGCTCCGTACAGTTTGGTTCTATTTTTTAAAGTTCAACTCCATCAGTCAAAATAAACTGGATGGTAGCTGAAAATTCGTTAAAATCTTCTTCTGAAACTTGTCGCCTGTTCTCATCTGTACATTTATCGAACATTTTTTAGCTCCGCTTCCCACAGATGATGATTCTGTACCAGTCTTCTATCCAACAGGGTTGACTATTGTTACAGTAATTGCATCAAACATGTGTTAGATAAGCAAGGCTGGGAAAATGTAAACTTAGGCCATTACTCTTGTTGTGTCTGGTTTATATTTCTGAATTGTCTGTGTTTCATGCTTTAGGTGCTTTTTTAAGGAGCGTTTTTTTTTACATATTTTACAACGAAAACAGTATGTTTAGTTACATTATGGAGGCAAGATGAGGACGGGAAGAGGAAGGAAGGGAGTGTGCTTCCCTTTTCCTTCAAAATCTTTCCAATAGTGGATAACAAAGGAATGGAAAGGCAGGGAAGAGAAAAGAAAAGAAGGGAATTAGTATATCCTATGTTTGGGTTAATTCATGGGAACAGAATGGATTCCTTTGTTTGTTTAGTTAATTGTGGATGGTTTAGAAAGAAATGCAAGGATTTATTACATTCTTCCCATCCGAATTCTGTCAATTTCCGGAGGAAAGAAAAGTGGGATTTTAATGATGTTTTTACTTTGATCCTTTCCATCATAATAATTAAACCAAACATGGGAAATATATTCATTTGCATTCCTATGTTTTCCATCTTTTCCCGATCTTTATTCAAGTTAAGGAAAATAGAGCCTTCACTCTCACCCCCCTTTCTTTTTCTCCATATTCTTCCATTGAAGCACGCTTTAAAAGAGTGGCTTACAAATTCAATTCGTACTCAAATTAAATATTACATCGCGTCCATCTGCCACATCGTATTTGACAGATTTTAGGTCTGCAGCCTGAGTGGGCAATTGCGAATTGGACATTAGGGAACGAAGGTTCAATCAAGGATTAACAGCTTTGTAGGATAAGAAAACTGGTGTAGGCTGTTAACGGTTGCTTGTTGATTGAGAATTTAAGTAGAAGGCTCCCTTTCCTTTTGGAAGTTTGTTTAATTTGGGTATGTTCAATTTTTTTGTGATGGTATAAAATGGACGTGAAAAAGGCACTTGTCATGTTTGTCAATCTCCCAATTGGCTATAGATGAGTACATAACTTTTTTTTAACCAACTGATCAACGTTGCAGATAAGCTTTGAGATTATACTGTTGCTAATAATTGCATTTATTTGTAGCTCATCAGTGAAGTTGACGGTTCATACAAATTAGAGTTGTTCGTGGGTGCTAGCTTGGTATTGATAGTGGAAATTGGCAGCATGGAAACCATAAATTATCGACGTTCCTCTGTTTGGCAATAAGGATTAGTTATTGTAATGAAGAAAGGGAATGATAATTGGTGGAAATTGAAAACGAAATGTCTATTAGATCTAAAGAGATGTGAGATTCTCCGGTATTTAGGTGGGTTATTTTTTTATTGAGAAGCTAAGCGTTTGATTCTTTATCCATTGATTTTCCTTTTGAATTAAACAAAGAAGAAAAAACAAATGATGTTGGAGAATAAAAAAGTAAGTAATTGGATAAATTGAAAATTATAATTAATAATACAATTTAATTTATAGTTTGCAGTTTTTTATTTTATGATTTTGAAAGTGACATAATTTAGATTGAATGGTGAACTAAAAATAATCATATTGATTTTGAAAACCGACAACAAAAAATTAGAAATTACTTTTTGTGGTTTTTATATTTTTGTTTTTTTTCAATAAATTTGAAACAAAAAACGATATTAAATGGGACCTTAATTTAGTCTTTTGAAAAGAAGTAGTCAAGGGGGTAAATGGAGTAAGTGAAACATGACAAGTATAATGATAGCTTTAAGGGTGCTTTAGGGGACCATTGAAAAGTCATGTGGACAATGAGCCTTAATCGTGGTTTGTTCTTAATTGTCTCCTAATCTGCAACACAGCACCCTGATATTTCTACATACATTGTGGATTTTGTACACTTTTGCTTTGCCTCTATACAGAAATACGACTACTGAACGCATCTCGAAACTTTTACTAGTATATGCAAAGTGGATTTCAAGCTACTTGTGGTCATAAAGTTTACAAGAGGGTAAAGGACACAAAAAATTCTAGCTTAGCTCTAGTTCCGCCGTAGCAACAATCACCTACGTATTCTTTATGGTACCCTCATTTACGCTCGAATTTTCATTTAAACGAACAAGAATAATACTTCCTCCATTCTTTATTAAATGACATAATTTTTTTGTCACGTTTACCAATGCAATATTTCAACCATTAATACATTTTATTATTAATGGTTAAAAATTATAAAAGTTTGATATTATAAATCTATAGGATGAGACGATTATAACAAGATCCCACATGACTATATTTTTTGTTAAGTATAAATCACAATTGATGGTCAAAGTATATTATATGAATAGTGCCAAAAGTACAATTGTGTCATTTAATAAAGAATGGAAGAAGTATCTTTCAAAGAAACTATTCCCACCGAGAAAGGCGGAAATACTTTATGATTATTCATATAATTTCCAGTCCCATATTAATTTTGACACTTATCAAGGGACACGATTTTAGGTGATAAATTGTTTGATTATTAAATATTATTTTATTTATAAAAGTAGATGGGAAAGGAGAATAGGAGATACTCTATAGTGGTTACTCCATATTATTTTATTGAAAAGTAGACATGAAAGAAGATAATGAAGTATATTTTGAATTGAACGTGAAAGAGTGTGAGACCTAACTTTTTGAGAGTAGAAAGATAAAGGTATTAAAATAATTCATAGAAGTTTAAAAGCTAATCTAGGACATATGAAAATAGAAAATGTAAAAAGTAATTCGGGACGGAGAGAGTATAAAAATGGTAGTGATGGATAAGGTAAGGAGACAGATAGAATATAGAGCAGAAGAACATGAAGGAACTTAACAACCATTGGTAGTTCCTAGAAAGCTGTACAAAAATATTTCATGATTGAGCAACCTTCAGAGTCAAAGTAGCTAAGGTTATTCTAATCTTGGCCTATGTGGTAAATGATGTGAAATGGTAAATAATGACCACATATATGTTTCAAAATGACTAGTACGTTAAGGTAAAAAAGAAAAGAAAAGAAAAGAAAAGAATTAGTTGTGAATTGAAGGGTGGTTTATTAGAGGTTGAGAAGTTTTTCCCAATTCTTCAGGAGTTGTTTTGACCTCCATAAGCAAGGCTACTACTTCCTTCATGGTTGGCCTTTCTGATGGTGCCGAGTTGACGCAGAACATTGCAATGCCGAGTGTTTGAAGCATCTCTTGCACCAATTGATCTGGTAGTCCTTGAAGTTTAGCGTCTAGTACTGATACTGCTGGTTCAAAGCTTCCCATTTTCTTCTTCACCCACTCAACTATGTGTTGTCCGTCTCCCATCACCTGGTTTTCTATAGCACTCCGTCCGCTTAGGATTTCCAGAAGGACTACTCCATAACTGTATACGTCGCTCTTTTCTGTTATGTTCATGGTGTAACCATACTCTGCAACCCATATCACAACTATGTACACATTGTTAGACTCCAACTGTTAAATCATTAATTATAAATCAAAACCCAAGCACTATGATTTGTTATCAAATAAAATACTATGATTTGTTAATTTTCAATAAAATGGTTTCACCAAATATAGAACATGCACAATATGCTGTAGTTTGTTAAGGAATTCTGTGTTGTAATCAATCAGTTAAATTAGAAAAATATCAGTAACTAAAGATGTAAAAAACTTGCCTGGAGCTATATATCCATAAGATCCGGCAACTTTAGAGATGGCGTGGTGATAGGTAGGGGAATGCATGAGCTTAGCCAATCCAAAATCTGCGAGATAAGCTTCACACTTGGCATCCAAAAGTATGTTATTGCACTTGACATCTCTGTGGATGATCGACGGCACACAATCGTGATGAAGATAAGCAAGACCTTGAGCTGATCCAACAGCAATCTTGTACCTTGTTTCCCAGTCCAAGTTCCTGTTATTCTGTAACAACTGCTGCAAATTCCCATTTGAAACAAAATTATATAGCAATAGCTTCACTTTCTTATTTGAACAATAACCCAAGAGCTTTACAATATTTCGATGTCGAATATGCCCAAGAATCTGGATTTCTGCAGTAAAAGAATCTATTACTTCATCTTCTTTCTTTGTTTTCCACAGTTTTTTAACAGCAATCAGCTCTCCACTGGGCATATCTGCCTTATAGACAACACCTGAACACCCTTTCCCAATGATATTTTCATCTTTCAAACACTCTAATATGTTGTCAATAGTGAAACCGAACTTTTGGAAAGGAATGAATGTCCATGGATAGGAGAAATCATCTGGACCTGCTGCAGCAGCAGAGTTACCACCTGAATTCTGCACTATGTACCTGCGGTTTCTTGTGACAACCATCCATGAGACTGCAAGTGCAATGGTAACTGATGTCAGGATCACAAATATCAGAGCAACTGTTTTGGCAGATTTCAACCCGTTTTTCCTCGAAATACCCGAAGAGCATGAGACACCATCAAGAGATTGGCAAAGGTTCTTATTCTCTAGGAAGGAATTTGAGCTTAAGGTTTTGAAAAATGGGGTAACAGGAATCGGGCCTGAGAAGTTGTTGCAAGAGATATTCAAGGAAGTGAGGCTTGTCAAAAAACCAAGGATGACGATTTTCCCATAAAGCATGTTATGAGAAAGATCTAGAGATTGTAGTTGTGTCAAACTAGATATTGGCTCAGGTATTTGACCACTTAAAGCATTATAACTTAAGTCCAAGCTAATGGATAAGCTTGTCAAGTAGCCGATTTCAGGTGGGATTGTTCCTGAGATGTTATTGAAGCTCAAATCCAGTAGTGTAAGCTTCTGCAAGTTTCTGATAGATTTCGGAATTTGCCCTGATAATAAATTGTTGTTAAGGACGAGTTTATCCAGGTAGCTGAAATTCCCAAAACTCACAGGAACTTTTCCTGAGAAGCTGTTTCTACTTAGATCAAGCTGCTCAAGGTTTACTAGCTCTCCCAATTCAGCCGGAATCTCTCCTGTCAGATGATTATTGTGTAAATCAAGCAGCTCAAGCACAGTGATATTACCAATCTCATGAGGAATACCACCAGAAAAATGATTCATGTACAAGTCAAGAAACACAAGATTCTGCAACTGTCCTATCTCTTTTGGAATCTGCCCAGAAAGCTGATTTTCTCCGAGCCTCAATCTCACCAAAGACTCACAATTTGCAACACCTGGAGACAAACCACCAATCAATGAATTCCCAAGCAACATAAGCTTGCTGAGTTTCTTCAACCTGAATATCTCCTCTGGGATCAAACCAGTGAGCTTATTCCTGGAAAGATCAAGTGTGTAAAGTTCACTGCAATTACCAAACTCAGCTGGAATAGTCCCAGATACCGAGTTCCCCCACAAGAAGAAGCTCTGCAAGTACTTAAGATCACCAATCTGCGGAGGAATTGAGCCTGTGAGTTGGTTCTTATCCAACTGCAGAGTAGTCAGACTAGTGCAGTTGCTCATCTCCGAGGGAATTGAACCTGAAAGTGAATTGTCAGACAGATGAAGCTGCTGTAACAGTAGCAACTTCCCCAAATCAGCAGGAATCTCCCCAGACAGATTGTTTGCCGATAAATCAAGCACAACCAATGCTGAACAGTTGGATAGCTCAGCCGGAATACTTCCAGTCAGAGAATTCCCCCACAGAAGTAAGCTAGTGAGCTTCCAGAGCCTCCCCAACTGAGGGGGAATATTACCCGTCATCTTATTCATATGCAAATACAAATTAGTGAGCTGTAAACACGAACCCAGCTCAGGTGGAATGGACCCCGAAATGTCAGTGTCATACACAGCAAGGGTCTCTAAGTTGACAAGGTTCCCAAATGCAGAGGGCAAGACACCTGATAAACCAGTTGCAGCAACCCCAAATGTGGTGAGATTAGCAAGTAGACCTAACTGATGAGGAATCTGTCCTGTTAAATAAGGGTTACCCCCTAACCTAAACTGCTGAAGTGACATTAAAGAAGCCAACTGAGAAGGTATTGACCCATTGAGAAGGTTATCTTGTAGGCAAAGTACTTGCAAAGAGGTGAGGTTAGAAAGCTGAGGTGGGACTTTACCAGAAAGCTTGTTGGAATTCAAGTAAAGAAACTGGAGAGAAGACAGTTTCCCAAGTTCTTTAGGGATGGAGCCAGAGAGATTATTATCGGAGAGGTCGAGGAGACGAAGATGCGAAAAGAGGCCGAAAGATGGAGGGATGGAACCGGAGATGTTGGTGGTGGACAGGTTGAGGAGTTGCAGCGAGGCAAGGGAGGAGAGATGGAGTGGGATAGAAGACAGGTTAAGGAAGATGTTTGGGAGAGAGAGAGAAATGACAGTTTGTTGTGGTGAACAAGTGATGCCTTCCCATGAACATGGTGTTGCAGAGGAAGGCTCCCATGTTGATAATACTGCAGAAGATGATTTTGAAACTGGGTCTGCAGCTGATAGAAGAGACAGTAATGCTTGCCCATCTGGTGACAAGCTTGAAACTGATACTAACCAAATCATTGAAACTGTTAAAATATGGAATAATGCAAATTTGAAAGTCTCCATCAATTCTTCAACCTTGAAATTCCAAATTAAATATGAGAGCTTTTACAAGGCGACCATGCTTATCTCTTTCATGCTTAAACTTTACACAAATGTGTTGTTGCACTGAGTGCATGTGCAAAACAACAACAACAACAACAACAACAACAACAACAACAACAACTACTAGTCTACTACTACTACTAACTACTGTAGGTTTACCAAAAATTAAACTTGAATAGAGAGATAAACTCTTTGCCAAAGTGAACTTATTTTTACTGAATCTAACGAGGATAACGCAAGAGCTTCTTACCGGAAATGGCGAGGCCTGAACTTTGAGTTGACAATGGTGAACAAATTCTAGTGATTTAAGAGAAGAAAAGGAAATATTTTATGACTTTTGAGTTTTGAAATGTAGATTTTTACTACATGTTTGTCTTGGATTCTTGATGTGAGGAGAGAGGAAGCGAGAAACTTAAGGGAGTGTTTGGGGAATGGAGGTGGTAGGGTGGCTAAATGAGTCAGGGTTCTATGCTCAAGGCTAAAGCTCAAGTGTGTACACTAGTTTATTGGGAGCCAAACAAGGGAGAAAGAAAAAGAGGTTGGAAATAAGCATATTTTTGGGTGGGAATTTGTGTATAATTTTTTTATTTTATTCAAGTGCCGTGAAATCGGCGCCACAAGAGTGTTGCTTTTTTGGGGTTTTGTTTGTTCTTAATGACCCATTTATTACTACTTAATAAACTGTGTAATATTATATTTTTTTGGGAAATTTTGAGGAATGAGACAAAACTGCCCTTCTTGTCAGAGTGAAAGATACGCTTTTAATCTTTTATCCACTCCAATATACTGGTGCAAATAAACTGATATGTTCGTGAACTACTTGCGAACAAATTTGGTAAAATCTCAGTTAAAGCTCGTTTGATAAGTTAATGAATAAGTTTGAACAAAAATCTGAAGCTCGTTAAGTAAACGAGTCAAGCTCGAACAACTTTATGTTCAGCTCGTTAATGTTTGTGGTCAACTCGTTTAAGTTCTTTTATAAGATGATTATGTTCAAATATAACTCGTTAAAATTTATTCTAGCTCGAAAAAAATATATGACATTTATAACCACTTTATTTTCTTTACATATCTTCTAAATAAAATCAAATTTTTCATTACGTATAAATATTTGACCATAAATTTTTATTATATCTTCTACGTTATTATTGTAAAAAAAATATGAAAAAGTTAACAAAATTAAATGGACACATGCATTTATAAATTTTTTGTTTCAAAGGTAACTTAAGGCTCGTTTATTTTATCAAACCCAATTTTAACTCGTTCAAGCTCGAGCTCAAACTCGAAATTAAAATAAGTTTTTTCGTGAACAAAACTCAAACAAATTAAATTCTTAACTCGTAATGCGTAGTTGGGCGGAAATAGCATACTCTATAGAATGATTAAATGAGTAAGTTCAAGATTTATTAATCATGCAGTAACTTTAGGGAGAGAAATATTTTAGTAAAATATATTACAAAGTATTAAAAAAATTGTTAAATAATTTTAGAATATACGTGCATGCACGGGAACTAATCTAAAAATATACTTCCTACGATCTTCAATATTCGCAACGTTTGGACTTTTTACACTATTCACATATTCTATTTTGAGTATTACTGGCGATTTATAAGTAATATAAAATATAGTAATGTAAGATGTTGCTAGATTCTTCTCAATGTGTATTTCCAAACTATCATTTTTTTTAATATTTTTACTTAAAAAGAACTAAAGATATTAATAATCAAAGTTGTGCATTGACATGCGTGAAAAGTGACAAACATCGCGAGTATTAAAAATCGGAGGAAGTATATTTTATAACATGGTAGGTCTTTTGTTTGATAATGTAATAAAATATTTCGGTCAAAGCTGTTAAATTTCCTTCACTAACTTTTTTTTATTAATACTATGGAGTAAATATAGTACTAACAAAAACAGCCGATAAAACTGTCTTATACAAGAATTTACCATTTGTTTATCTTAATGTGAGATTACCAAACAAGCGGCATAATAGATGGAAAAATAAGTCGGGTACATTCAGCTAATCAGGGTTAGGGATGACAGTGGGTAAGGTCTAGCAATACCCGAATCGGGATCCTAATTTTTTTAATCTATACACATAAACCTACTTTTACCTTACAGGATCTAAAATTATAAAGACCCTTTTTTGGGCTCTATGGGTCCTGCAAGGTATGGATAGGGCCTAGGGTCTGGAGCAGGTCCAAGTTGCCTATTTTTTCTATAACTTTTACTAGCTTATTTTTTATATACAATTATGTGTAATGCGAAAAAAAAACAATACAAGACCAAAGATTAATTTGACATTTTAAAACAAATAAATAAGTAGTCTTCAAATTTTATTATAATCTTTTCTTATACACATTACAATTTAAAATACTTAGCTCACACATTATAAAATCTCAAGTTCTCAACCAAACAATGTCAATGTTAGAAGTTTCTTTGAGAGAGTGTAGTGTCGGTTGATTGTTAGAGGAGTAAGGATGATTTTGCGAATTACTTTACAAATGTTTTTATCATTTTTTAATAAAATTTTAGTGGGTCTAATTTAGGGTCTGTGTAGGATATGGGTTTTAAAGGTTTATGACTAGGGTCTGGTAGAGATGGCCAACGTGGCGGGTGTTAGGTTATGAATAATACAAACAATATAATTCGTGCGGAAAAACCATAAAGTCAGGAATCCAAATTAATTGCCACATAGTCAATTAGCATAATTTAGGTTACATACAATGTGATGTGTGCCTTCCCTAGCTGCTTCCGAACCGAACAAGAACAAGTCTTTAGAGATCCAAGTGTCGCCCCTCCGTAAAAATTCGACAACACGTTCGGATCCGCCTTAGATTAACCAACTAGGATTCTTACTAAGGTTTAATACACTCGGGTTAGGCTATAAACTATATTCTCCCTTTAACACAATCTATGTAAAGAATATGTTATATGGGTTGTTAAATTATGAGGGCTAGCCTCATATTTATAGACTAGGAAATAAGGAATTTAAATCCTACTAGGAGAAAAATTACCAATCTTATTAGGATTGTAATTCTTAATCAATTAGAGTTATAGGAATAATTAAACTCCTAGTAATCCAATTCTAGCAGGACTAGGAAAACTAAACTTAACTCCCAAGTTACTTGGCGACTAAGTAATCGGATAAGGCTTAGACGCACAAGGACTCGCTACCAACGCAGCCTTGAAGGCCCACGCTGGCGCGCTCCTTGGCTTGGCCCAAGCGAGGCTCGTTGCTGGCCGTGGCCCATTGCTTGCTGCTGCTTGGTCGTGGCCCATCGCATAACACGCCAGCACCATTGCTGGGCACTAGGCCTAGTGTTGGCGCTGAGCCTTGTGCTCGGCGTCGGCGTTGGGCCTCATGCCTTGCGATGTGCGCTCGGCCTTTTGCTTGTCGAGCGATGAGCCGGCTTGCTTGTCGGCTTGTCGCTCGTCGAGCTTCTGATTCATTTTACGATTCCGGAATCTATTTCCTGTTCGAACAAATATTTACGTTTCTGTTTTTATTTCCGATTTCGGAAATAATTTCCTATTCCGACAATATATCCGATTCCAGTAATATTTCCATTTCCGGCAATATTTCCGATTCCGGCAATATTTCTATTTCCGATAATATTTTCCGATACGAACCATGTTTCCATTTCCGGCAACATCTTCATTTCTGGAATATTCTTTACTTTGCCTTTTGACGATTTCAGCTCCCACTGGAACTGAGATCCGCCATTTTCGAATGATCATAAATAGAGTACTTAATGAATAATATATTCACTTAAATACTTGATCCGTTCACGTACTATTTGTGTGACCCTACGGGTTCAGTCAAGAGTAAGTTATGGATTTATATTATTAACTCCACTTGAACTGAAGTGACCTCTAGTTAGGCATTCAGTTCACTTGATCTCACTGAATTATTAACTTGTTTAATTAATACTGAACCGCATTTATTAGACTTAACATTAAATGCATTAAATGCAAACTTGGACCAAGGGCATTATTTCCTTCAGCGGGTTGGGTGGGTCGTGGGTAGGTTTGGTGAATCGTGTGTCGGGGATAATTGATACATGACCTGCTGTTAGATTATGATACATATGAACATAAATCATGCGGAAAAACCTATATGCCAGGATTCAAATTAATTGGACATAACCAATTAATTAGTTTAGAATGCATACACTTTGTAGCGTGCCCTCCCTAGTTGCGCCCTAACCGAACAAGAACAAGTCTTTAGGACTCAAAGTGTCGTCCCTCCGTAGATAGTCCACAGCATGTCCGGATCCGACTTAAGATTAACCAACTAGAATCGCCCTTAAGGTACTAGTAATATTCGGCTGATATGGGGCAATAATATGACTGAATTTTGCTCTCAAAAAGTCACTTTGAATACTTGAAACTCGTCCTTAAATTGTGAACCAAGGCCACATATTTATAGGGGTATGGAAAAGGAATTGGAATCCTACTAAGATACTAATTAGCTTAATTAGAATTTTATTAAAACTCTTATTAACTAATTTATCTATTAGGATTAGGAATTTAATCATTGAACGAATCCCATTAGATTTAGGATTTGTATCGGACACAAACACACGCATACGAGCATCGCCCTTGCGGACGCTTAGCCCACGCAAGCCTTGCGGCCCACGCGAGCCTCGCAGCCCACGCGAGCTGCGCAGCTCGCAGCCCATCGCGCGCGAGCCTTGGCCTGCTGGGCCTGACCTTGCGCTGGGCCTGGCGTGGCCTTGGCTGTCTTGTGTGGCGCGCTAGCTTGCTGGACACGAGCCTGGATTCGTGTGTTAGTTTATGATACATATGAATAAACATAAATCATGCGGAAAAATCATAAAGCCAGGAAACATATTATTTACACATAATCATTTAGCATAATTCAGATGCATACACTTTGTAGCGTGCCCTCCCTAGCTGCGCCCGAACCGAACAAGAACAAGTCTTTAGGACTCCAAGTGTCGTCCCTCCGTAGATAGTCCACAGCACGTCCGGATCCGCCTTAAGATTGACCAACTAGAATCGCCCTTAAGGTACTATATATTTTCGGCTAATAGGGCAAGAATATGGCTGATTTTTCTACTTAAAAATCTTAGCTTTTTATTGTTTGAATACTTGAAATTATCTCTATAAATTATGAGCCCTTAACTCATATTTATAGGCCATGGAATAAGTAATCGCATCCTACTAGGATACGAATTAATTAAATTAGAATCCTAGTAGAACTCTTATTTAATTAATTTATCTTTTAGGATTAGGAATTTAATCATTAAACAAATCCTATACACTTTAGGTTTCGTATGTGAACACAAACTCTACACGAGCATGACCCGCAAGCGTGCAGGCCATGCCCGCGCACATCCCACACGGCCGCTCGGCCCACGTGAGCTACAAGCCCCAAGAGCGCAGCAGCATTGCTCGCATCCCACTGCTCGCAGCTGCGCGCGCAACCACGGCCTGCTGGGCCTTATTCACTTGTATAATTAACATTGAACCGCATTTATTAGACTTACCATTAAAAGCATACTTGGACCAAGGGAATTATTTCACTTCATTCTCCCACTTGTCCTTAGGGACAAGTGTGCATTTCCTAATTCCTTTGTCACTTGATGCTTGCTCTTTGAACATAAGGTAAGAGTTGTCATCCTTATTATGTCCAGAGGTGTTTCTCGGTTTCAAAGTTCAACTGATCAAATAAGTAGATATTCATAGCCTATGATTCATCTGAGCACGCCCATGCATTTTACAGTTTCTAGCTCTCCGAGTGGCCTTGTACAACTTTTAAGCATCTCATCCAGATTTATGGGAGAACAATCCCAATCTTGCGATCTTGAGATTAGACTTGTTTGATAGGTGATTACCCGAGCGTTGCCTTTATAGCCTCCTTTTACGGTGCGACGGTTGGTCAACGTCAAAGTAACCAGTTCTCAAACAAGTAATCTCAAATCACTCAGGTATTGAGGATTTAGTGTCTAATAATTTTAATGAAATTTACTTATGACAGATTTTCATCTCTTACAGTAAAGTTTCATAGGTCTGTCCGATACTAGTCTTCCCAAAGTAAGTATCTATGCAAATGATTATGACATTGCCATGTCCACATAATTCAAGAAACAGAACTACTAGTCATCTTGCATTCTAGTCGTCTAACGTTTTCTATGCGTCCATCTTTATAGAAAACTCCGACCAGGGACCATTTTCAACTTCTGACATTCAAGTTCACTTGATAGATATTTCTTAGTCACAGGACTGGTCCTGACAGTCTATCTCGAATATATCGTCAAATTGAAGGGACTCATCATTTAATACTAAACCAAGATTAAATGGAATATGAAAATATATTTCATATATGATAAATGTTCAACCCCAATGTTTTACAACCATGGGCCCCAAACCCATCTTTAAAACAGTTCATGGAATTCAAAGCTATGCTTGTTTTCCAGTGCTACAATGTGAGTGTTGCTTCTCACTTGTTACATAGGTTTAGTTATCATGCTTTGCCAATCTTAATATCCTTTTCATCGAATGTTCTTCGAGATATGATGATAAGATCTTTTGAGTTTGTTTATTATGTGATCTATTCTTTCTTATTTCGATAGTGGTTCTACGCATTTTGCAATGAAGAACCATCAAGTCAGCAGACATGTAATCTCCCCAAGTTCAGTGAAGAACTCTTTAACATAAACAACCCTGTTTTATTGCTTCTTAGGCAATAATTCCTTTTACTTCAACTGTTTAGGTTGCTAGTGATGCTTTGTTTGGATTTACTTATCCAAGCAGTTCACAGATATGCGGAAGACTTTCCAACTATATCTTAAAACATAGAAATTATTATTTTAATTTCCCACGCAACAACCCATGGTCTCCAATCCATGTTGCCATTTCAATACACGATGCTCTTTAGCTCGTCTTTGTCAACGGATAACTCCAAAGGAATCTTGCTTGATCCTTTGCCAGTGTTTACGCGTGTAGCATCAATATTTATCATATCTTTATTTCCTTGAGTCAAGAACTGTTCCTATGTACCTTTTCAAGTACCATAAGTTTTTCTTGATCTCAATCTAGTTGATCTTTACTTAGACCAATAGAGATTGGTATGTGTTCGTCATGCCTAAAGCCATACGATACATTCTTGGCGATCCACATATTATATCATACATAGAATAATTTCTAATTGAATTATATTCATGTAACTTTAGCTCATTCAATTTCAGTAGATACTGAATCCAGCTAAATTCTTTGACATATAATATAGGTTAAGAATCTTACTTAGATTCTTTGATGTTTAACTTAGTAAATGCTTATACATAGTTCAAACATCCTTTACTTAGATTTATTCATATGGGTCGAATGTCTCCTAATGGAGTCCTTCGTGTTTGATTTAGTAAATGCCATTACTTAATCCAAAACAATATTGTAAGATCTTTGTAAATAGATCTTAATACCCAGTATGTACTAAGTTTCGCCATGGTCCATCATTGATGAATAATTTCAAATCTAAGTTATTAGCATTTGAATGTTATTTCACAATAGAGAGATATGTGTGTGATACACATAGGACCAATTAAGTTTTATGTACTCCCACTAAACTTCTTATATATCTATAAGAATCATGTATATTTTATGAAACTAAAATGCTTATTAGCTTCACTAAAATACATTTCTAATTCCCAATTGCTTGCTTAAATCTGTACTTAGATTTTATAAACTAGCTTTTCTTTTCAAGCATTTATTTGGATCCACAAATCCTATGACATAGCATGTACATAGTTTCTTCCAACATTTGACCGAGGAAGATGTTTTGTCATCCAATTGCCATATGTACCAATATGCAATCATTGCTTGAATTATAGACTTAAGCATTACGATTTTGCATGAGGTTTCAACACAATCCACATCGTGAATTTGCTTGTAACCTTTAGCAACTAATCTAGCTTTGTGTGTGAACACAATTTCATGTTTGATGGTTTTTATCCTTAAAACAAACTTGCAACCAATAGGTGTGAAACTATTCTTGCAAATCAACAAAATTTCAATTTTGTCATCAAAACATTGAGTATGTTTTATGGCCTCTAACCATTTAAAACATTTGAGTCTATATATGGCCTCTAACCATTTTAGGGAATCTGGGTTTCGTCATAGCTTTCTTACAAGTCACAAACTCATTAATCTACATGAGAATAGTTTGACTGTAAGTTGTAGGTTTCTTCACTATCTAATAGAAGAATTGCATAGTGATCTGAACTCCATGTTTCTTCACTATCTAATAGAAGAATCTCATAGTTTCAGTGACTTGAAATCTATGCCTACTAGGGAAACATCGATCAAACAATAGAATATCAACAGCCACTTTAAAGTCCTTTGAATATTCTGTTCTCCTTGAAGCACTTGTAAAGTCTTCTAAGAGATGTCTATTCTTTAAAAGCCACTTCTAATGTCCTTAAAGAATAAGTTCGGATTTTCTGAAGCACTTCGAAAAGCCTCCAGAATGTCCGTTTATGTTTGTTGTTCGCCTCGAAGTCTTTCAAGGTCTATTTTCTCCCACTTGTCATTTTGGAAACGAATCTCCAAAAGGACATTATTTCGAGCAAACAAACATTATGTTCTCAAAAATTCGTGGTAGAAATAATACCCTTGTGTCTCATTTGAATAAATCACAATGAAACATATATCTAGTATTGGTCCTTAGTTTGTTGAATAACAAACACTAAGCTCCCACTGAGTTTAGCAACTCTTTAGATATATAATTATGAAAAGATATTCTGAAATTACTTTTCAATAGCTTTGACGAATTTGGTTTAGTTTGGTGGTAGTTGAGCATTTTGTTTTAGAAATCATAGGAAAAGTCTTTATGATCCATCATTGATCGAATCAAGTACTAATCGACTTCGATCATTCCAACTTAGATATGCCATATCTTATGGAGCTAGATTGTGAATTTTACTACACACAATCATTGATGATCATTCTTGACTTAAGTAATCATCAACATGATCTAACCTAGATCTTTATGATTTCTTGCCAAGTGGATTTTATACTTCTGAATCTTTGAACTAGCCAAACAGATTCAAACTTATATCACATTGAGTAAATGAACCTATATTCACTCAAATCTGTGTGAAATAATAAAGTCATAAAACCTTTCTTTAGCTTTGAATTCTATTGTCAGGCGTTCTAACAATAGTTCATGTCTTTTGTTACTTTCAACAAGTAAGACTTGCTTGTCTTAAATTGATCTAGAAATCAATCAACTTTAAAAAATCCATCAAAATAGAGCTTTTGAATGTTAACTTGTTGATATGGTCTAAGCAACAATGCCAAAGATTAGTGGAACTCAAATCCAGAGATTGATTTGAACCTAGTAAAGTTCTTATTGTTAAAGAGTTGTTTGTTTTTAATCAAGCAAATTGACTCAACCCGTAAATGACTATTTCATTCAAACAAACAAACATTGTTTTTGTTTTTCTTGAATGTGAGTCTTTCTGTGTTTGAAGCAGAAATTTAGGTATGCTGATTATGGAACAAAATAGCCATTAAGTTCCAGCCTTGAAAGGACTTAAAACAAACTAGATGACCCTACAACTAATGTAGCATTGCCATGCTTCATTTCCCACTTGTAGGCCATTAGTGTAGCCTAGCTTCCATTATTTGAGTTATTACCGAAGTAAGAACCTCAAGAGGTATATGATACCAAGGAAGTTTGATTGCTAGGTCACTTCTCTTAAACATAAACTTATAGGTAGAAACGGAATCGTAAATTCCTTTCATTTGTTCCTTGTTTTCCTATTTCTTGTACCCTTTCTAATAGCCTTAAGGATTGAATTATCTAGTGTTGACTTTTATACTTTGTTTAGACATGTCCAATGTCACTCCAACAAAGTTCTTACCATTTTATTTATGTTGAATATTTGTTTCAACTAGATGATCTTACCAGAAGCTTCTAAAGTTCTCTAAGCATCGATCTATTCGAATGTCTAGGGACTAGACTCATTCGATAATTAAATGGACAAAGATATTAGGTTGTTAACCATTGGTAAAGCTGAGCGTTTAAACTCAATGATTTATGATCTCAAAACTACATTGTATTTTGAATTCACAAGCACCAATCGGTTTGCCATTCGACTTTGATATTCGAAAACAACCATAAAAGTCACTAAAAGAAACGTACATTTTAAATTGCTCATTTTCTCTCATTTCCGTGAATCGTTCTTGGATTCATTACCAATCGAGGAAATTTATTGTTACCTTTCTAAAAGGGTTTACTGCAGTGCAAGATATTTAATTATAAATAATAATTAAAACATACATTGAAACATGCAAAGTCTAAACATTTATCATGAGTAATAACTTGAAAACTAAAGCATTCATGCAATTTAAACAAGTTATTAGCATTTTATTCGAATTTATTGTTCCGGCAGGTGTGAATAAAATGATTCCAAGATCCTAAAAACCATTGAAGAATTAAGCACATTATGTATTTAGACTCAATTCTAAAATCTTTTAGGTAAGCAAAAGCCTTTTGCTAATAGTCTAGAAACTACTCTTGGTTGATAGGTACGTCTAAGAACTTATTAGGTAAACCTATCGATTTTTCCACGACATAAAAGGACTCCTTGCTTATATCGTTGAGTTTCACCAAAACTAACATGTATTCACAATTATTTGTGTACCTTACCCCTTTAGTATCGATAAGTAACACCTCGCTATGGCGGAAAACTATTACTAATATCGATGTAAAGGATATCCAAGTAAGTGTTATTTTGGTATGGCACCTTTTAACTCAATTTTTAAGTTTGGAAATTAAGGCTCTTACTATGTTGGTTAGATTTTAAGTGAACTAAAATCCTTAATCATGCAACATAATCAAGCTTCGATCTCATGCACATTTAAGACATATTTAAAAACAATAAATAACTTAAAGCATGCATAAGATAAATGTGATCTAGTATGGCCCGAATTCATCTTGAAGCTTCAACTTCAAAGTCCGTCTTGAAAATGGATTGAAAACTTCGTCTTGAATTTCACCGTGGGAGGCGCCATTTTCTTCAAATAGGATAAGCTATAATTAAACTAATTAGAACTATTTGATGGTACGCAGACCATATTTGAAT
The DNA here is from genome assembly GCF_020520425.1 of Spinacia oleracea. Classification (NCBI taxonomy): domain Eukaryota; kingdom Viridiplantae; phylum Streptophyta; class Magnoliopsida; order Caryophyllales; family Amaranthaceae; genus Spinacia; species Spinacia oleracea. The sequence continues at coordinate 86,605,388 of NC_079492.1, read as the reverse complement.
TGAAAAACAAATTTGGTGCTTTAGACCAATTACATTCAAATTAATGGTACGCAGACCATATTTTCTATCCTATTTGGGCCATACTAGTCACTTCATAACCTGCAAAACAGTACATATACAATATATACCATTCACCCATTCATTATCATGAATGACCCACATAGCTGGTTAGTAAAACACGTTATGCATCACATAAATATTTGCAGCAATTAATCAAGGGCACCAATAATCTACCAATTATTTAATCCTTATTAATTCTAATCAAGTTGTTTAACCTTAAAGGATTTGTAGACCTAATCAAGAGTTTATGACTAAAATTGCTCCCACTTAAACCAATAAATTCATATGCTTTACTAATTTTAAACATAGAAATGTATTTCTAGTCTAACCGGAAACATACAAATTTAATTAAAATTTAAAGCTCATATAAATTTATAATTGAATCCATTCTCTTTAATTTATTTTCAGTTGAATTAAATGAATTTAAATTAATTCAAGGTTTAATTTTAGTAAAATAATTAGTATAAATAAAAATTTATAATAATTATAATATTCAAAATTAAAATCCGAGAAAACAATTTAAATTATTAATTTTAAAATTAATTAAAATTATTTCCGAACTGAAAATTTCAAATTAAAATTCTAAACGACTCAATCGTAACACGACGAGCACTTGGGCTTGCGCCCAAGCCCTGTCGAGTGCACGAGGCTTAACGCCCCTCGACCGATCGTACAACACCACGCAAGCAGGCCACACGCAACGCAGCAAGCACATGCCACACTGCGCGCAGCCCGCTCACTCGTCGCGCCTGTTGCTTCGCGTCTGCTTGCTTCGCTGGGCGTGGCAGCGCGCGCTGTGGCGCAGTACGCTTGCTGCCCACACGCGTCTGCCCGCTGGCTTGCGCCTTGGCCCATCGCCCTTGCCTACTCGCCCATTGTGCGCACAACACTCGACACAAGGGCAGCGTGCTGCCTTGTGCTCGTGTGCCATGGCCCTTGCTCGCTGCATTGTACCGCATGGGCAACGAGCTCCCTTGCTCGTCGTCGCATGCCCGCACCATACAACACCCTTTAAGGGTAATACGTAGCGTCCATTGCTTTGTGCGTGCAAGATTTATGGGCGTGTTATATAAAATTTAAAATTTTTAATTCAAAATTAATGACAAATTAATAAATCATATTAATTTCATAATTTTAGGGCGAAAAATCGAAAATTTATTAATCAATTAATTTCCGATTAATCATAGATTCAAATCTAGGTCATAAAAATTAAAAATTTAACATAAATTAACAATTTTTTATGGTAGATTTTAATCATGGATATACCTAATTAAATTATTAATTAATTATTGATAACAAATCAATTCTAAATTATTCAAATTTCAACAAATTAATCATAATTACAAATTAGGTTGTATAATTAACAAGTCTAGGCATTCATAATTGTTAAACATATACTGTAGGTCAATCAAAAACTCAAGATTTATCAACAAGAATCGCAAATACTTAATTTAACATCTTAAATTTACAAACTTTTGCGTTCGAAAAACTAACGAAAAGTCATAGTTAGACTTCGAATTTGGGAATTCCGGGTTCGGCCGAAAAACACTATTTTTGTCAAAATTTTAGAATGCCTTTTACATGCGGAATTGACACAAAAATCACTCGATTTGGATGAGTAACGAAGAAACTGGCGAAAAAACTGCGTACATATAATTAAATAAACGCAATTTGCAATTAATTACGAAAATTAATCACCCCTTTAATGCTTTGCAAATTTGTAAAATTTAACCATGTTCATGCAATTTAGATTATGAAAATAATAAGAGGCTCTGATACCACTGTTAGGTTATGATACATATGAATAAACATAAATCATGCGGAAAAACCATAAAGCTAGGAAACATATTATTTACACATAATCATTTAGCATAATTCAGATGCATACACTTTGTAGCGTGTCCTCCCTAGCTGCGCCCGAACCGAACAAGAACAATTCTTTAGGACTCCAAGTGTCTTCCCTCCGTAGATAGTCCACAGCATGTCCGGATCCGCCTTAAGATTGACCAACTAGAATCGCCCTTAAGGTACTATATATTTTCGGCTAATAAGGCAAGAATATGGCTGATTTTTCTACTTAAAAATCTTAGCTTTTTATTGTTTGAATACTTGAAATTATCTCTATAAATTATGAACCCTTAACTCATATTTATAGGCCATGGAATAAGTAATCGAATCCTACTAGGATACGAATTAATTAAATTAGAATCCTAGTAGAACTCTTATTTAATTAATTTATCTTTTAGGATTAGGAATTTAATCATTAAACAAATTCAATACACTTTAGGTTTCGTATGTGAACACAAACTCTACACGAGCATGACCCGCAAGCGTGCAGGCCATGCCCGCGCACATCCCACACGGCCGCTCGGCCCACGTGAGCTACAAGCCCCAAGAGCGCAGCAGCATTGCTCGCATCCCACTGCTCGCAGCTGCGCGCGCAACCACGGCCTGCTGGGCCTGGCCTTGCGCTGGGGCTGGCGTTGCCTTGGCTGTTCGTGTGGCGCGCTGGCTTGCTGGACGCGGGCCTGGCTTCGTGCTGGGCCTTCGTCTAGCAAGCTCGTCCGATGCTAATTCGTACGATGCGCTTCCGATTAATTTTCTGATTCCGGAATTCATTTCCGATACGAACAATATTTAATATTTTCGATTCCGGAATTAATTTCTGTTTCGAACAAATATTTAATATTTCCGTTTCCGGGATTATTTTCCGATACCGATAATATTTCCGATTGTGACAATATTTCCGTTTCCGGCAATATTTCCGATTCCGGCAATATTTCCATTTCCGATAATATTTTCCGATACGTACCATGTTTCCGTTTCCGGAAACATCTACGACTTGGATAATATTTATATTTCTGATACGATCCATATTACCGTTTCCGGCAATATCATCGTTTCCGGAGTATTCATTTCCTGCCTTTGACGATCTCAGCTCCCACTGGAACCAAGATCCGTCGATTCCGAATATCCATAGATGGAGTATTTAATGCCATTAAATACTTGATCCGTTTACGTACTATTTGTGTGACCCTACGGGTTCAGTCAAGAGTAAGTTGTGGATTAATATAATTAATTCCACTTGAACTGAAGCGGCCTCTAGCTAGGCATTCAGCTCACTTGATCTCACTGAATTTATTAACTTGTTCATTAATACTGAACCGCATTTATTAGACTTAATATTATATGCATACTTGGACCATGGCATTATTTCCTTCATCGTGTTGGGCCTTCGTCTAGCAAGTCTCGTCCGATGCTAATTCGTACGACGCGCTTCCGATTAATTACCCGATTCCGGAATTTATATCCGATACGAATAATATTTAATATTTCCGATTCCGGAATTAATTTCCGTTTCGAATAAATATTTAATATTTCCGTTTCCGGAATTATTTTCCGATTCCAATAACATTTCTGATTCCGACAATATTTCCGTTACCGGCAATATTTCAGATTCCGACAATATTTCCATTTCCGATAATATTTTCCGATACGTACCATGTTTCCGTTTCCGGCAACATCTTCGACTTGGATAATATTTATATTTCCGATACGATCCATATTTCCGTTTCCGGCAATATCATCGTTTCCGGAGTATTCATTATTTGCCTTTGACGATCTTAGCTCCCACTGAAACCAAGATCCGTCGATTCCGAATATCCATGGATGGAGTATTTAATGCCATTAAATACTTGATCCATTTACGTATTATTTGTGTGACCCTACTGGTTCAGTCAAGAGTAAATTGTGGATTAATATCATTAATTCCACTTGAACTGAAGCGGCCTCTAGCTAGGCATACAATTCACTTGATCTCACTGAATTATTAACTTGTTGATTAATACTGAACCGCATTTATTAGACTTAACATTAAATGTATACTTGGACCAAGGAAAAAACCTCAAGTGCGGGCTCATTTTAAGGGGTTTAGTGCGGGCTTTTACATGTGCAGCACATGGCCTGCCCGCACTTGATGTTTCTCAAGTGCTGCCAAAATATTGGCAGCACTTGAAACATCAAGTGCTGCCAATTTGGAAAATGAGCCCGCACTTGACATATTTTGTGCTGCCAATTTTAGAATATGTGCCCGCACTTGACATATTTGGTGCTGCCAATTTTGAAAATGAGCCCGCACTTGACATATTTGGTGCTGCCAAATTTGAAAATGAGCCCGCACTTGACATAGAAATGGCAGCACAAACATAAAAATTAGCCGCACTTGATCTAGAAATTTGTTATATAAATGATTTCCTACTACATATATTATACAATTCAACCACGACACTAGTTAACCTCTATATATCACTAAAAAGTATCCAATTATATAGATAATTAATTTAATAATATATAATTGTAAATTTAAAAGTCGATTATATTACAATCATTTGTAAAAATAACAAAGTAAGACTTTGCTCCTAACATATTAACAGATGGAACAAACCACTGATATACACCATCTAATTGATACACACAATTTTGTCGATCAACAAGGATACATCACCCAAATTATACTTATTTATGTATAACCACACTGAAAGTGGAGTGAAAGTATTTGTAATGGCTGCCAAATCAGAGACATCCTTCAAATACACGCTATCAACTCCTCGGAGTCAAGTTTGGAGAAAACCTGGTTGATTCTCATAATTATCGTAGCTTTGCCTCTCTGATGATCAAATATCGGCAGATCATATAGTAAGCGAACACAAGGGTTCAAAGGAATCCACATTCCTTTACAGCAAGTCGTGTTTGTACTTCACCGGAATCATCAATAGCAGAAAATAATGAGATAATGGATGGTGGAAAACTTCTTAGCAACAATGTTAATAAACTCTTTGCAACAATAGCAACCATGCTAAAAAGTCGATCAAGTTCATCTTCATATTGCTCATAGATAAAGAATTATGTGAATACAAACACCGGCACTGCATTCATCCAAGTCAAAGTTAGATAAAAAGGGAATCAGATACCCTACATGTGGAAGAAATAAACGACTCCATAGGTACCATATCTCGAGCACAAACCTGCAAGAGATTGCAACATGTCGATACTTACATGTTAACTGGAAGAATGCTATTTAAAATGAGAGAAAATGTGGCCAGCAACAGGAGCCATGCAGTAGATGAGATGAATGTCCGTCCACTAAGAAAAAACCAGTAGAACAAACCACACGTCATAAGAAAACAAGTAATTAAATGTTTCCATCTCGTCCCTCCAGAGAAATATGTCAGCAACTACACGAACATAATTTTATCAGCTAAGTATCATCAAAGTTGTAGAGAAGAATGACAAGAAATATAAGAATACCACCATCTGGACATCACAGCGGAGTCACATGTACAAAAGGAGGGATAAAAACAAAATAAAAACTACCATGTCCTTCCATCCAGGCAGCCACAAAATGAATCATGAACGCATATTAGAAAGAAACTTGGAAAGAGGAGCAGCAAAAAATGATGTGAATCCCCAAGGAGTGCATAAGACAGAGAATGGATCTTTCAATAGCAACGTTATATTAGTACAACTTACGGTCTCTGCAGCTTAGACAAGGACACAATTTCTTCAGGCAATAGACCTGTCAGATTTATACCTGATAATAAGCTGCAATATAAAGGTAAAAGCCGTTAGCAAAATTAAAACTATTAAGAAATCGACTGAGACTGATTGATTGTAAGTTGTAGAAGCACACTTTATTAGCAGACTAACATATCAGTCACATGCGAGCCGTTGCAGGAAATGCCATCCCATTTTTCACCACATGGATCATGTCTGGTCCAGTTGGGCGGCGTGTTTTTCCATTATTTCTTGAGATTTTTCAACACATCCACTGCATCAGCACAACTCAATCGGTTAGAAAGTCTTTTTTCCAAGATCATAATATTAAAACTTATCTTCTTCTGAAAATACTAGGTGACAGAAAGATCTTTGTAGCTATAACCTAAAGATTAAATCAAGAGTTGGATTTGACAAAAAGAAAACTGCACACTTAACTAACTAGATAATAGATATTTCCACCCATCACAAATTGACACCTACTTCTTATTAATTAAGACTGGATTTATACTCTTCTAGCTCTCTTTTTCCCATTAAACACTCTACCGATATAGAGGATCATCAAGCAAAACCATCAAGCAAGCAAACACAAACTACACAAAAGAAAACTATGTAGTTAACAGCATTACTAAGTCTCTCTTTGGCTGGTTCTGAATCTTTTAAACTAAAGTAGTACTCCATCTGAAACGGATACAGTATAAGCAACCACGAAAACAACTGAGGTAATCACGCATGACTAATTATTAATCAAAATAAGTATGCAAGTGGAGAATTAGATAATTATTAATCTGATATTTCGGAACTGAAATATCTGAATTCATACAACTTCAAGCTAATTACATTTGCAAGCCAAAATGTATAGCTTAATCAAGAACAAACAACAATTATTCAATGTCTGAGTATAGTCTAAGGTTCATAAGTAATTGAGTTCACAATGTTGGAAGATAATTCATATATACACTTTTATAGCAAATAAAAAAAGAAGCTTTATGAATGAAACCTAACCAGATAACAGAAAGACGAGAAACAGAAATATAAGTAGAGAAAATTATAGAATAGAAGTAACCCAAATTTATGGAAAGGTATGGGGCCACAGAAGACCAGTGTGTTAACATAGGAAGAGGGTCTGGGTGGTTAAAACTACTAAGGCAGCCACAAGCAAGGTATGGGAACCTGGAAAGCATAAAGTACGTTGAATGGGATGGTTCTCAACCTGAAAATAAAATAGCGAGGAGATCATCACCACCTCAAGTAGCAGTTTCAACAGTGCAGACACATATCAACTTTATAGCTCCCAATGATGTGGAAATAGTCAAAGAGAATAATGAGCCTCCAGGGATTGGTGGTAATGGTCAATGAAACTGGAAACAGAGCGGGGCATAAATCTTGAGCTCACATCCAAACTCAAGCATAAATCTTGCTATTTCGTATGAATGTATTCATAATTCAAAGCAACACTAAAGTAATTCCAGCTCCAAAGCAAACAATTAAAAAAGGTAAAATTGAAACCCTAATTCATGATAATCCAAATAAAATTGATGAATTCGAATGGAGATTACTGGCATAACTGAATACAACAATTTTCCCCAAATCATGCCTTCTAATTTTAGTCGGTGCTAAAATTCAGGAAACAAAAAAATCTTTAAAATCAATCAATTCAGAGAAGAGGGTGAGAGAGAGAGGACCTAGAAAGTCAACAATGGAAATGGCAACAAAGCGAAAACGATCTCTTTGAAGCGGGGTTTTTCATCATCATCTTCGTTCTTTCTCCAACTTCCGAAACATGAAACAAAAAAAACCCAGAAAAAACCCAATCAAAACCTAAATTCACCCAAAAAACACAAATAAACATTCAACATCAGACCACCAAGCCCTAAAAATCATTGAAAAAAGCCACAACAATAACAAAGCTAAAATGAAATAACTCCTTTTAACCAAAAATAAACGAAGTTAAATAAATTAAAGACTTACCAGTGAAAATCAAGGCAAAATATTGATGATATGAGGAGAGAGAACGCGAAAACGTGAAGCAATCCAACACCATGGCTCGGCGGCGGCGGACCCAATTTAAACCCAAATAGCTGTATAATATGATAGAGAAAAGCTATAAAATTATTGATAACAATAGCAGCAAAAAAGCTCAAACAATCGAAATTAATCAATCCAAAAAGAGGGGGAACAGAAACGACGTGGCAGTGGGGGAACAGAAACGACACGGCGATGGGGGGACAGAAACGACGAGGCGGTGGGGGAACAGCAGTGGCGCCGCGGCGGTGAGGGAAAACAGTGCGATCTGTGTAGTGAATGTTGTGACTTTTAAATTTTGCGTCCAGAAAAGAACCAGAGAGAGGAAGGAGAGAAACTAGAGAGGGGAAAAGAGATGAGCGGGGAAATGAATTTGGGTGGAGCAGTAACCAGAGAACAGGAAAGAGAGAGAAGCGATAAATCAATATTTTTGGGAAATATTTTGTGCTGCTTCTTTGCAAGATGAGCCCGCACTTGAGTTTAAAGCCCGCATTTGAACTCAAGTGCTGCCAATTTTCTAAAATGAGCCCGCACTTGTGAAAATGTATTTTTTTTTCTTTTTTTGTGATCTCAAGTGCTGCCAATTTAATAAATGAGCCGCACTTGAAGGGAAGCACATGTCGATTTTTCCTCTAGTGGCACCAATAATCTACCAATTATTCAGTCCTTATTAATTCTAATCAAGTTGTTTAACCTTAAAGGAATGTAGACCTAATAAAGAGTTTATGACTAAAGGCTCCCACTTAAACCAATAACTTTATATGCTTTACTAATTTTAAACATAAAATTGTATTTCTAGTCTAACCGGTAACATACAAGTTTAATTAAAATTTAAAGCTCATATAGAATTAGAATCAAATCCATTTAATATATTTTCAGTTGAATTAAATGAATTTAAATTAATTCAAGGTTTTAATTTTAGTAAAATAATTAGTATAAATTAAAATTTATAATAATTATAATAATCAAAATTAAATTCCGAGAAAACAATTTAAATTATTAATTTTAAGTTAATTAAAATTATTTCCGAACTGAAAATCTAAAATTAAAATCAAAACGTATCAATCGTAGCAAGACGAGGCACTTGGGCTTGCGCCCAAGCCCCATCGAGCCACGAGGCTGCTGCGCCCCGTACGACTGATCGCTGCACAAGGCATGAGCAGCAACGCCACACACATACGCAGCCCCATTGCTTCGTCGCGTCTGCTTGCTGCGCAAGGCAGCGCGCGCTGGGCGAGGGATCGCTCCCCGCTTGCGCGTTGTGTCTTGCTTGTTTGGGCGAGCCAGGTGCGCTGTGGCGCAGCCCCATCGCTGCCCACACGCCTCTCGCTCGCTCGCTTGTGCCCTACCTCATCGCCCTCGCCCATCGCACAACACACACGCCCAGGCGCTGGGCCTTGCGCGCGCGCCTTGCTTATCGCTCGCTGCATTCGTACCGCACGGGCGACGAGCTCCCTTGCTCGTCGTCGCGTGCCCGCACTATACAACACCCCTGAAGGGTAACACGTAGCGTCCATTGCTTTGTGCTTGCAACATTTATGAGCGTTTTTCATAAGAATTTAAAATTTTTAATTTAAAATTAACGATAAATTAATAAATCATATTAATTTCATAATTTTATGGCGAAAAATCGAAAATTTATTAATCGGTTAATTTCCGATTAACATGGATTCAAATCTAGGTCATAAAAATTTAAAATTTATCATAAATTAACAATTTTTATGGTGGTTTTTAATCATGGATACCTAATTAAATCATCAATTAATTATGAAAATCAAATCAAATTCAAAATTATTCGAATTTCAACAAATTAATTACAATTACAAATTAGGTTTTATAATTGACAAGCTTAGGCATTCAAATTTGTTAAACATATACAGTAGGTCAATAAAAAATTCAAGATTTAACAACAAGAATCGCAAATATTCAATTTAACATCTTAAAATTACAAACTTTTGCGTTCGAAAAACTAAAACCTCCGAAAAGTCATAGTTAGGCTTCGAATTTGGGAATTCTGCGTTCGGCCGAAAAATAATTTTTTTGTCAAAATTTTAGAATGTCTTTTACATGCGAAATTGACACAAAAATCACTCGATTTCGTTGAGTAACGAAGAAACTGCCGAAAAACTGCGTACATATAATTAAATAAACGCAATTTGCAATTAATTAACAATTACGAAAATTAATCACCCCTTTTTAATTCTTTGCAAATTTGTAAAATTTAACCATGTTAAGCAATAATTGATTATGCAATTAATAAGAGGCTCGTGATACCACTGTTAGGTTATGATACATATGAACAACATAAATCATGCGGAAAAACCTATATGCCAGGATTCAAATTAATTGCACATAACCAATTTATTAGTTTAGAATGCATACACTTTGTAGCGTGCCCTCTCTAGTTGCGCCCGAACCGAACAAGAACAAGTCTTTAGGACTCCAAGTGTCGTCCCTCCGTAGATAGTCCACAGCACGTCCGGATCCGCCTTAAGATTGACCAACTAGAATCTCCCTTAAGGTACTAGTAACATTCGGCTGATATGGGGCAATAATATGACTGAATTTTGCTCTCAAAAAGTCACTTTGAATACTTGAAACTCGTCCTTAAATTGTGAACCAAGGCAACATATTTATAGGGGTATGGAAAGGGAATTGGAATCCTACTAGGATACTAATTAGCTTAATTAGAATTTTATTAAAACTTTTATTAACTAATTTATCTATTATGATTAGGAATTTAATCATTGAACGAATCCCATTAGATTTAGGATTTGTATCGGACACAAACACACGCATACGAGCATCGCCCTTGCGGACGCTTAGCCCACGCAAGCCTTGCGGCCCACGCGAGCAGCGCAGCTTGCAGCCCATCGCGCGCGCGCCTTGGCCTGCTGGGCCTCGCCTTGCGTTGGGCCTGGCGTGGCCTTGGCTGTCTCGTGTGGCGCGCTGGCTTGCTGGACGCGGGCCTAGCTTCGTGTTGGGCCTTCGTCTAGCAAGTCTCGTCCGATGCTAATTCGTACGACGCGCTTCCGATACGAATAATATTTTATATTTCCGATTTCGGAATTAATTTCCGTTTCGAACAAATATTTAATATTTCCGTTTCCGAAATTATTTTCCGATTCCAATAATATTTCCGATTCCGACAATATTTCCATTTCCGATAATATTTTTCGATACGTACCATGTTTCCGTTTCCGGCAACATCTACGACTTGGATAATATTTATATTTCCGATGCGATCCATATTTCCGTTTCCGGCAATATCATCGTTTCCGGAGTATTCATTATTTGCCTTTGACGATCTTAGCTCCCACTGAAACCAAGATCCGTCCATTCCGAATATCCTGGATGGAGTATTTAATGTCATTAAATACTTGATCCGTTTACGTACTTGTGTGACCCTACGGGTTCAGTCAAGAGTAAGCTGTGGATTAATATCATTAATTCCACTTGAACTGAAGCGGCCTCTAGCTAGGCATACAGTTCACTTGATCTCACTGAATTATTAACTTGTTAATTAATACTGAACTGCATTTATTAGACTTAAAATTAAATGCATACTTGGACCAAGGGCATTATTTCCTTCACCTGCCTCATTTAAACTAGGGTGGGCCGAGTCGTGGCCTGTGTCGGAAAAAATGGACACAGTACATGATGGGTCGTGGGTTATGTGGGTTGTGGGTCAAGGTGGGTTGTGCAGGTCGGGTGGGTTTGATGGGTCTGACAAATATGAGATCAATTCTTTGTTTTTTTCATTAATTTGGTCAACATGGTATAGTATAAGTATTCGTAATATTCGTATGCTGCTACAATTCTAACTAGGATATTATTAACTCCTATCCCTAATTTAATTCTAACTACATAGCTGCATATATATATCCTAACATTGATAAAAACCTAAGTCTCCTAGTATTCTATATTAACAACGTAGCTGCATATATATATATATCCTAACATTAATAGAATCCTAAGTCTCCTAGTATTGTATCTTAACATCCCTCCTCACGATGGAGCGTGTAGATCTTGAATGCCCATCTTGCTAAGAAAAAATTCAAATTGCGCTTTTCCTAACGCCTTTGTAAAAATATCTGCTAATTGCACATTTGTTGACACATACGACGGGACAATAATACCTTCCTTGATTGCATCTCGTATAAAATTGTAGTCTGCCTCAATATGTTTTGTCCTCTCATGAAACACCGGATTTTGTGCTATGTGAAGGGCTGACTGACTATCAAAAAACACATACATCCTTTGCTTGTGCTCCACACCCAGATATCTAAGTAGTTGTTATAACCACTTCAACTCACATGTTAATTCCCCAATTGAACAATACTCTGCTTCTACAGAGGAACGAGATAATGTATGTTGTTTCTTAGACTTCCAGGACACAGGAGAAAGACCGAGTAAAACAAATCATCTAGTGATTGAACGACGAGTCAACGGACAACTAGCCCAATTTGAGTCACACCATCCCTCTAGTCGTAATACACTGTCATAACGTAAAAGAATGCCTTAACCTGGACACTTCTTTAAGTAGCGTACCACCCTCAGCGCGCGATGCTTCCAAATGCTCATCTTTTGGTGTTTGCATGAACTGTGATAAAATGTTCACCGAATATGCTAAATCTGGTCTAGTAACGGCCAAATAATGAGACGACCTACGAGACATCTATATTTCTCTGCATCACCCAGATCCTTTCCCTCCGCGAGTGCTAATTTGTGATTTTGCTCCATTGGAAAATTTGCAGCTTTAGCACCTAATAGGCCTGTTCATGAAATAATGTCTATCACATATTTTCTTTGATAGACGTAAAATCCACTCTTTCTACGAGCATCCTCTAGTCCTAGAAAATGTTTCAGATGCCCCAAATCCTTCATTTTAAAACATGAACCCAAATATACTTTGAAACTATTTAATGTAAATACATCGTTTCCTGCAATAATCATATTATCAACATAAACTAGGACGCTCAACTGCGATTCTCCCGTTGACATAGTGAATAACGAATAATCAGAGTATGATTGTTTAAATCCATACTTCTTTAGGGAAGTAGATAACTTCTCAAACCAACACCATGGTGCCTGTTTTAACCCATACACTGACTTTTTCATCCTGCACACCATGTCAATATTATTTTTATGAAAGCCAGGTGGAATTTTCATATAAATTTCTTCTTCTAAGTCACCATGGAGAAACGCATTATGTACATCCATTTGATGTACCTCCCAATTTTTCACTGCTGCAACTACCAAGAAAGTTCGTAATGTCGACATTTTAGCAACTAAAGCAAAATTTTTCATTATAATCTAAGAATACCAATCTTGCCTTGTTCCTGATTAAATTTCCATATTTCTTTTTGAAGGAAATAATGCCCTTGGTCCAAGTATGCATTCTATGATAAGTCTAATAAATGCGGTTCAGTATTAATTGACAAGTTAATAATTCAGTGAGATCAAGTGAGCTGAATGCCTAGCTAGAGGCCGCTTCAGTTCAAGTGGAATTAATGATATTAATCCACAGCTTACTCTTGACTGAACCCGTAGGGTCACACAAATAGTACGTAAACGGATCAAGTATCTAATGGCATTAGATACTCTATCTATGGATATTCGGAATCGACGGATCTTGGTTTCAGTGGGAGCTGAGATCGTCACAGGCAAGAAATGAATACTCCGGAAACGATGATATTACCGGAAACGGAAATATGGATCGTATCGGAAATATAAATATTATCCAAGTCGTAGATGTTGCCGGAAACGGAAACATGGTACGTATCGGAAAATATTATCGGAAATGGAAATATTGCCAGAATCGGAAATATTGCCGGAAACGGAAATATTGTCAGAATCGGAAATATTATCGGAATCGGAAAATAATTCCGGAAACGGAAATATTAAATATTTGTTCGAAACGGAAATTAATTCCGGAATCGGAAATATTAAATATTGTTCGTATCGGAAATGAATTCCGGAATCGGAAATTTAATCGGAAGCGTATCGTACGAATAAGCATCGGACGAGGCCTGCCGGACGAGGGCCCAGCACGAAGCCAGGCCATCGCCCAGCAAGCCAAGCGCGCCACACGAACAGCCAAGGCCACGCCAGGCCCAGCGCAAGGCCAGGCCCAGCAGGCCGAGGCAGCGCGAACAGCGCGCGCAGCGCGCGCAGGAGCTACGTGGGCTTGTAGCTCGCGTAGGCCTCGCTGCGTGGGCTGCTGCTCGCACGCACGCGCATGGGCGGCCCATCGTGGCTGCCGTGTGTGTGTGCGTGAGTGTTTGTGTTCATGCACGATTCCTAAAACATGCAGAGTTCGGTTAATGATTAAATTCCTAATTCTATTAGATAAATTAATTAATTAGAGTTCTTGTAGGATTCTAGGTTTAATTAATTTGTATCTGAATAGGATTCCAATTCCCTTTCCATACCCCTATAAATATGTGGCCTGGGTTCACAATTTATAACGAGTTTCAAAGTATTCAAAGTGAGTTTTTTGAGAGAAAAATTCAATCACACATCTTGCTCAAAAGTGCCGAAAATTCTAGTACCTTAAGGGCGATTCTAGTTGGTCAATCTTAAGGCGGATCCGGACGTGCTGTGGACTATCTACGGAGGGACGACACTTGGAGTCCTAAAGACTTGTTCTTGTTCGGTTCGGGCGCAGCTAGGGAGGGCACGCAACAAAGAGTATGCATCTAAATTATGCTATATGATTATGTGTATATAATATGTATTCCTGGGTTAATAGTTGTTTCCGCATGATTTATGTAATATCATATGTATCATAACCTAATAGTGGTATCACGAGCCCCTTATTATTTTCATAATCTAATTTGCATAAACATGGTTAAATATTACAAATTTGCAAGAATTAAAAGGGGTGATTAATTTTCGTAATTGTTAATTAATTGCAAATTGCGTTTATTTAATTATACGTACGCAGTTTTTCGGCAGTTTCTTCGTTACTCATCCAAATCGAGTGATTTTTGTGTCAATTCCGCATGTAAAAGGCATTCTAAAATTTTGACAAAAATAGTAATTTTCTGCCGAACCCAGAATTCTCAAATTCGAAGCCTAACTATGACTTTTCGAAGGTTTTAGTTTTTCGAATGCAAAATTTCGTAAATTTAAGATGTTAAATTAAATATTTGCGATTCTTGTTGATAAATCTTGAATTTTTGATTGACCTACTGTATATGTTTAACAAGTTTGAATGCCTAGCCTTGTTAATTATGCAATCTAATTTGTAATTATGATTAATTTGTTGAAAATTAGAATAATTTAGAATTAATTTGATTTTCATAATTAATTATAATTTAATTAGAAACCTATGATTAAAAACCACCATAAAAATTGTAAATTTATGATAAATTTTAAATTTTTATGACCTAGACTTGAATCCATGTAAATCAGAAATCAATTGAATAATAAATTTTCGATTTTTCGCCCTAAAATTATGAAATTAATATTATTTATTAATTTGTCATTAATTTTAAATATAAATTTTAAATTTTTATGCGATTCGTTCATATAACTTGCACGCACAAAGCAATGGACGCTTCGTGTTACCCTTAAGGGGTGTTGTATAGTGCGGGCATGCGACAACGAGCAAGGGAGCTCGTCGCCCGTGCGGCACGAATGCAATGAGCAAGGGCGTGGTGCACGAGCACAAGGCAGCAGCCCTGCCTTGTGTCGTGGGCCACGAGCTATGAACAAATGGGCATGGGCGAAAGGCAAGCCAAGGCAGTCGCGTGTGGGCAGCAAGCGAGCTGCGCCACAACGCGCACTGCCTCGCGCAAGAGCGCGCAGCCTCGCGCGCAGCGAGCGCAAGCTCGCGTGCCACGAGCGCTGCGCCCAGCATTGCTCGCGCGCACAGCAAGCGATGTCGCGCGCACAGCGAGCGATGGCTCGCGCGCACAGCGAGCAATGGCTCGCGCGCGCAGCGTGCGCTGGCGAGCGCGCACAGCGAGCGATGGCTCGCGTGCGTCGAGCGCTGGCGCGCGCGCAGCAAGGACCACAGCGTGCGATGGCTTGCGATGGTAGATGCAGCAGCTATGCGACGAGCGCATGGGCTGCGCGCACATGGCCAGCAATGACTGTGTGCGTGCGGCCCATGGGCGTGCAATGCGTAGGGTGTTTGCGTTACGATTAGATCGTTTTGAATGTTTAATTTAAAAATTTCAGTTCACGTAATTTTAATTAATTTTAAAATTAATAATTTAAATTATTTTCTTGGATTTTAATTTTGAATATTGTAATTATAATAAATTTTATTTATTCTAATTATTTTACTAAAATTAAAATCATGAATTAATTTAAATAACGACTGAAATTAAATTAAACTTTTTGGATTCAATTATAAATTTATATGAGCTTTAAATTTTAATTAAATTTGTATGTTTCCGGTTAGACTAGAAATACATTTTTATGTTTAAAATTAGTAAAGCATATGAATTTATTGGTTTAAGTGGGAGCGCTTTTTAGTCATAAACTCTTGATTAGGTCTACAAATCCTTAAGATTAAAACAACTTGATTAGAATTAATAAGGACTGAATAATTGGTAGATTATTGGTGCCCTTGATTAATTGCTGCAAATGTTTACGTGATGCATAATGTGTTTTACTAACCAGCTATGTGGGCCATTCATGATAATGAATGGGTGAATGGTATATATTGTATATGTACTGTTTTGCAGGTTATGAAGTGACTAGTATGGCCCAAATAGGATAGAAAATATGGTCTGCGTACCATTAATTTGAATGTAATTGGTCTAAAGTACCAAAGTTATTTTTCAATTCAAATATGGTCTGCGTACCATCAAATAGTTGTAATTAGTTATAGCTTATCCTATTTGAAGAAAATGGTGCCTCCCACGGAGATTTTCAAGACGGACTTTGAAGTCAAAGCTTCAAGATGAAGTCGGGCCATACTAGATCACATTTATCTTATGCATGTTTTAAGTTATTTATTGCTTTTAAATATGTCTTAAAATGCATGAGATCAAAAGCTTGATTATGTTGCATGATTAAGGATTTTAGTTCACTTAAAATCTAACCAACATAGTGAGAGCCTTAAGTTCCAAACTTAAAAATTGAGTTAAAAGGTGCCATGCTAAAATATACACTTGCTTGGATATCCTTTACATCAATCTAGTAATAGTTTTCGCTCAGCGAGGTGTTACTTATTGGTCCTAAAGGGGCAAGGTACACAAATAATTGTGAGTACATGTTAGTTTTGGTGAAACTCAACGATATAAGTAAGGAGTCCTTTTATGTCGTGGCAAAATCGATAGGTTTACCTAATAAGTTCTTAGACGTACCTATCAACCAAGAATAGTTTCTAGACTATTAGCAAAAGGCTTTTGCTTACCTAAGATGTTCTAGGATTAAGTCGACAAACTGTGCTTAGTTCTTCAATGATTTTAGGATCTTGGAATCATTTTATTCACACCTGCCGGAACACATAACTTGAATAAAATGCTTAATAAACATTGAATTATGCATGTATGCTAGAATTTAAGTTTATTAAGAGAAACTGTGAATGGTTATTTATTTGTTTATTCTTTTCAATTGTAGTTTTTAATATGGCAAACAACAATTCATTCAACATTCGATCAATTCTCGAAAAGGAGAAGTTGAACGGGAAAAAACTTCCTTGACTGGCAAAGGAACTTGCAAATAGTTCTTATGCAGGAAGAAAAGGAGTATGTCCTAGATGAGGCGATGCCCGAAGCTGCAGGCGACGGGGTCACTCAGGCAGCCCTCAATCGTTGGACTGATGCCAACAAGGATGTGAAATGTCTAATGCTCGCCACCATGAGTGCGGATCTGCAGAAAACGTTCATCAACTCAGATGCTTTCACAATCATCACTGAGTTGAAGAACATGTTCCAAGATCTGGCTCGAGTCGAAAGATTCGAGACTCATAGGCAAATTCTTGAGACCAAGCTTAAGAAAGGCGAGCCCGTAAGTCCACATGTTCTCAAAATGATTGGACTCATTGAGAATATGAGTCGGCTGGATCAGCAATTTTCTCAGGAAATGGCTATAGACACCATCCTCCATTCTCTTCATAGCGGGTATGATCAGTTCAAACTGAACTACAGTATGAATAGTCTGGACAAAACGCTCACTGAGCTTCACGGTATGCTGAAGACCGCTGAAAAGACGCTCAAAAGTGATAAGCAGGATGTGCTTATGGTGCGTGGGGGCAAGTTCAAGAAATCTGGAAAGAAGAGGAATGCTAAGAAAGGTGGCAACAAGGCCAGCCCAACTAAGCAAACTGGCGCCAAATCTGTAAAGAGGAAGGTCAGTCAACCCACTTCTGAATCCGAATGCTTCTACTGCAAGAAGAAGGGGCATTGGAAGAGAGATTGCTTGAAGCTAAAGGAAGATCAGAAGAACGGAACAGTCGTTCCATCTTCAGGTATTTTCGTTATAGACTGTATACTTGCTAATTCAACTTCTTGGGTATTAGATACAGGTTGTGGCTCACACTTATGTTCCAATCCACAGGGACTAAGAAGAAGTAGAAAGTTAAGCAAGGGTGAAGTCGACCTACGAGTGGGAAATGGAGCACGGATTGCTGCATTAGCTGTAGGAACTTACTATTTGTCGTTGCCCTCCGGGCTAGTTTTGGAACTGGAAGAATGTTTCCATGTTCCAAGTCTTACTAAAAACATCATTTCAGTTTCTTGCTTAGATGCTAAGGGATTTTCCTTTTTAATAAAAGACAATAGTTGTTCGTTTTATTTTAAAGAGATGTTTTATGGATCTGCTAGATTAGTCAATGGACGCTATTTATTAGATCACGACAAACAAGTATATAACATAAATACGAAAAAGGCCAAAAAGAATGATTCAGATCTCACCTATCTGTGGCATTGTCGATTAGGCCATATAAACTTGAAACGCTTAGAAAGACTTCAAAAGGAAGGAATTCTAGAACCATTTGACTTAGAGGATTATGGTAAATGCGAATCATGTTTACTTGGCAAAATGACAAAGCAACCTTTCTCTAAAGTTGGAGAAAGAGCAAATGAACTATTGGGTTTAATCCATACAGATGTATGTGGACCAATGAGTACAAATGCTAGAGGTGGTTTCAGCTACATTATCACTTTCACTGATGACTTCAGCATGTATGGTTATGTCTACCTAATGAAGCATAAGTCTGAATCCTTTGACAAATTCAAGGAATTTCAGAGTGAAGTAGAGAATCAATTAGGCAAGAAGATTAAGGCACTGCGGTCTGATAGAGGCGGTGAATATCTGAGCTATGAATTTGATGACCTTCTGAAAGAATGTGGAATTCTATCAGAGTTGACTCCTCCTGGAACACCACAATGGAACGGTGTGTCGGAACGGAGGAACAGAACCTTGCTAGACATGGTCAGGTCAATGATGGGTCAGGCCGAACTTCCATTAGAATTTTGGGGACATGCACTAAATACAGCTGCACTCACTATAAATAGAGCTCCGTCTAAAGCTGTCGAAAAGACTCCATACGAATTATGGTTTGGAAAGCCTCCAAATGTGTCTTTTCTTAAGATTTGGGGATGTGAAGTATACGTCAAACGATTAATTTCAGACAAACTTCATCCAAAATCTGACAAATGTATCCTTGTGGGCTATCCAAAGGAAACAAAGGGGTATTACTTCTACAATACATCTGAGAACAAGGTGTTTGTTGCTCGAGATGGTGTCTTTTTGGAGAAGGATCACATTTCCAAAATGACAAGTGGGAGAAAAGTAGACCTCGAAGAAATTCGAGTCGAACAACAAACTCTAGAGAATGCTCAAGATGACATTCAGGATGAAACTCAGAGATCTTTAGAAGAATCTGGTGAGAATCATGGTCAATCTAGAAATGTTACCCCGCGTAGATCGCAAAGATATAGATCTCAACCGGAAAGGTACTTAGGTATTTTGACGAACGAGAGCTATGACGTTCTATTACTTGAAAGTGATGAACCTGCGACTTACAAACAAGCTATAACGAGCCCTAGCTCCAAGCAATGGCAAGAAGCCATGCAATCTGAATTAGACTCCATGTCTGAAAACCAAGTATGGGATTTGGTCGATTTGTCAGATGGCTACCAAGCCATTGGAAGCAAATGGGTTTTCAAACTGAAAAAGGACAAGGATGGGAAACTTGAAGTTTTCAAAGCTAGATTGGTTGCAAAAGGTTACAGGCAAGTCCTCGGTGTGGATTACGATGAAACCTTTTCACCAGTTGCAATGCTAAAGTCTATTCGGATAATGTTAGCAATCGCTGCATATTACGATTACGAAATATGGCAGATGGATGTCAAAACTGCTTTCTTAAACGGCGTTTTAACAGAAACTGTGTTTATGACGCAGCCTGAAGGTTTTGAGGATCCAAAGAATGCTAAAAAGGTATGCAAGCTAAAGACGTCAATCTACGGATTGAAGCAGGCATCCAGGAGCTGGAATATACGTTTTGATGAAGCAGTCAGTGACTTTGGTTTCATCAAGAACGCAGACGAATCTTGTGTATACAAGAAGGTCAGTGGGAGCAAAATTGCTTTCCTAGTATTATATGTCGACGACATATTACTTATCGGAAATGACATTCCTATGTTGAACTCTGTCAAGATTTGGCTTGGGAAATGTTTTTCGATGAAAGATCTAGGAGAAGCACAGTACATATTGGGCATCAAGATTTACAGAGATAGGTCTAAAAGGATGATTGGACTTAGTCAAAGCACTTATATCAATAAGGTGCTTGATAGGTTCAAGATGGCGGACTCCAAGCGAGGCTACCTACCCATGTCTCATGGAATGACTCTAAGCAAGACTCAGTGCCCAAAAACACTTGATGAGCGTAGACGAATGAATGGGATTCCATATGCATCATTGATTGGTTCAATAATGTATGCCATGATATGTACACGCCCGGATGTTGCGTACGCACTCAGTGCTACGAGCAGATACCAGTCAGACCCAGGAGAGGCGCATTGGACTGCTGCCAAGAACATTCTGAAGTACCTGAAAAGGCACAAAGATGACTTCCTGGTCTATGGTGGAGATGATGAATTAATTGTTAAAGGCTATACGGACGCAAGTTTCCAAACCGACAAAGATGATTTCAGATCACAGTCTGGGTTTGTCTTCTGCCTCAACGGAGGAGCAGTAAGCTGGAAAAGTGCTAAGCAAAGCACCATTGCGGATTCTACAACTGAAGCGGAGTACATTGCTGCACATGAAGCAGCAAAGGAAGCTATATGGCTAAGGAAGTTCATAGGTGAACTTGGTGTAGTCCCCTCCATTAAAGGACCAATAGCCCTGTATTGTGACAATAACGGAGCTATTGCACAGGCAAAAGAGCCTAGACACCACCAGAGAGTCAAGCATGTACTTCGTAGATTTCACCTTCTACGAGAGTTCGTTGAAAGAAAAGAAGTCGAGATAAGCAAGATTGGAACTGATGACAACATATCAGATCCATTAACTAAACCTCTGCCGCAAGCGAAGCACAACTCGCACACTGCAGCTATGGGAATCAGGCATATTGGAGAATGGCTTTGATGTCTCTGTTTAATGTTTTAAAGTTTTAGAGTTTAAATCTTTGTAAAACATTATTGGTTAATCATTCACAATAAATGAAAAGAATTCATTTTTCCATTTAATTTGTGGTTTATTAAATGATGAGTCCCTTCAATTTGACGATATATTCAAGATAGACTGTCAGGACCAGTCCTGTGACTAAGAAATGTCTATCAAGTGAACTTGAATGTCAAAGGTTGAAAATGGTCCCTAATCGGAGTTTTCTATAAAATTGGACGCATAGAAAACGTTAGACGATTAGAATGCAAGATGACTAGTAGTTCTGTTTCTTGGACTATGTGGACATGGCAATGTCATAATCATTTGCATAGATACTTACTTTGGGAAGATTAGTATCGGACAAGACCTATGAAACTTTACTGTAAGAGATGAAAATCTGTCATAAGTAAATTTCATTAAATTATTAGACACTAAATCCTCAATACCTGAGTGATTTGAGATTACTTGTTTGAGAACTGGTTGCTTTGACGTTGACCAACCGTCGCACCGTAAAAGGAGGCTATAAAGGCAACGCTCAGGTAATCACCTATCAAACGAAGTCTAATCTCAAGATCGCAAGATTGGGATTGTCCTCCCATAAATCGGAATGAGATGCTTAAAAGTTGTACAAGGCCACTCGGAGAGCTAGAAACTGTGAAATGCATGGCCGTGCTCGGATGAATCATAGGCTATGATTATCTGTTTATTTGATCAGTTGAACTCTGAAACCGAGGAACACCTCTGGACATAATAAGGATGACAACTCTTACCTTATGTTCAAGAGCAAGCATCGAGCGACAAAGGAATTAGGAAATGCACACTTGTCCCTAAGGACAAGTGGGAGACTGAAGGAAATAATGCCCTTGGTCCAAGTATGCATTCTATGATAAGTCTAATAAATGCGGTTCAGTATTAATTGACAAGTTAATAATTCAGTGAGATCAAGTGAGCTGAATGCCTAGCTAGAGGTCGCTTCAGTTCAAGTGGAATTAATGATATTAATCCACAGCTTACTCTTGACTGAACCCGTAGGGTCACACAAATAGTACGTAAACGGATCAAGTATCTAATGGCATTAGATACTCTATCTATGGATATTCGGAATCGACGGATCTTGGTTTCAGTGGGAGATGAGATCGTCACAGGCAAGAAATGAATACTCCGGAAACGATGATATTACCGGAAACGGAAATATGGATCGTATCGGAAATATAAATATTATCCAAGTCGTAGATGTTGCCGGAAACGGAAACATGGTACGTATTGGAAAATATTATCGGAAATGGAAATATTGCCAGAATCGGAAATATTGCCGGAAACGGAAATATTGTCAGAATCGGAAATATAATCGGAATCGGAAAATAATTCCGGAAACGGAAATATTAAATATTTGTTCGAAACGGAAATTAATTCCGGAATCCGAAATATTAAATATTGTTCGTATCGGAAATGAATTCCGGAATCGGAAATTTAATCGGAAGCGTATCGTACGAATAAGCATCGGACGAGGCCTGCCGGACGAGGGCCCAACACGAAGCCAGGCCATCGCCCAGCAAGCCAAGCGCGCCACACGAACAGCCAAGGCCACGCCAGGCCCAGCGCAAGGCCAGGCCCAGCAGGCCGAGGCAGCGCGCACAGCGCGCGCATCGCGCGCAGGAGCTACGTGGGCTTGTAGCTCGCGTAGGCCTCGCTGCGTGGGCTGCTGCTCGCACGCACGCGCATGGGCGGCCCATCGTGGCTGCCGTGTGTGTGTGCGTGAGTGTTTGTGTTCATGCACGATACCTAAAACATGCAGAGTTCGGTTAATGATTAAATTCCTAATTCTATTAGATAAATTAATTAATTAGAGTTCTTGTAGGATTCTAGGTTTAATTAATTTGTATCTGAATAGGATTCCAATTCCCTTTCCATACCCCTATAAATATGTGGCCTGGGTTCACAATTTATAACGAGTTTCAAAGTATTCAAAGTGAGTTTTTTGAGAGAAAAATTCAATCACACATCTTGCTCAAAAGTGCCGAAAATTCTAGTACCTTAAGGGCGATTCTAGTTGGTCAATCTTAAGGCGGATCCGGACGTGCTGTGGACTATCTACGGAGGGACGACACTTGGAGTCCTAAAGACTTGTTCTTGTTCGGTTCGGGCGCAGCTAGGGAGGGCACGCAACAAAGAGTATGCATCTAAATTATGCTATATGATTATGTGTAAATAATATGTATTCCTGGGTTAATGGTTGTTTCCGCATGATTTATGTAATATCATATGTATCATAACCTAACACTTTTCTCTGTATACACCCACTTACTCCCGAGTGCTTTCTTTCCTAGCGGTAATTTTGTAGGACCCATGCCTCCCTTGTTCTTCAAGTGCATCTATTTCTGCGCCCATAACCTCTCTCCATTCAATGTGTTTCATCGCCTCTTTGAAAGTTTTAGGAGCTTTCCCATCTGTAATTGCTGCAATAAAATTTCTGTGTTTTGCAGAGAATCGTTCATAATTAACAAAATACGTTATAGATCGAATAGGGAGTACCCGAGGAGGAGGATGCCGAGGATGAATTTGCAGATGTACTACTATTTATCTGTATAGTGTGTGTTACGCAATCTCGAAGCCTAAACGAAGGATACTTTATTTGCTTCCCTTTACCCAGTTCTTCCTCACTTCTCGTATCCACCCCCTTACTATTATGCGTACTCCCCCTTACATTATCACTGCGGCCAGGTGCAGCTTTTTCAATTAATTCCTCACAGCTTGCCAGAGCTGGAAGGGGAGAAGTCATATCGCTGCACAACTCTAGCCCACTGCCTTCTCCGGTTTGCAACACCTCAGGTCGAGCCTCGTACAACTCCTTAACGGACGTATCTTGTTGCGCCTCACTCACATTACCTCTTTCACGCACAACATTCTGTTGATTGTTGCTGCTTCTTTGACCCAAAGTAGGAGCACACATTAAATCATCATCATAACTATCATAAATCAGACTTTTTCTCCATTCTCACATATTCCAACATCATCTCTCAAACATTTAGTATAAGGAAAAATCTTTTCATAAAATCTAACATCACGAGACACGAAAAATTCCAAGGTTTCCAAATCAAATAGTTACCACCCTTTCTTTCCAAATGGATAGCCAATAAGGATACATCATTTACCCCGAGATTCAAAATTTCCCCCTTTTCTTCGTTGATTGTGAGCATAACAAACACATCCAAATACGCGAATTAACTCATATGACAGAATTTTACCAAACAACATCTCATATAGCGTTTTATTATCAAGTAACGGGGTAGGTGTCCTATTAATCAAGTAACAAGCCGAGAGAACACGTTCCCCCCAAAAATTTTTAGGTAAGTTCGCCTGAAAGCGTAATGCCCGTGCTACATTTAAGAGGCTAGGTGTTGATGTTTCCGTTCTACTCTACCATTCTGCTAAGGGGTACCAACACATGATGATTCAAATAAAATGTCGTTCTTAAAGAAATAACCTTGCAAACAATTAAATTCCGTACCATTATCACTTCGGAATATTTTAATGTCTTGATTGAACTGACGTTTACTCATTGCAACAAAACTCATAAACATATCTTCAACCTCAGTTTTATCACGAAGCAAATAAATCCATACTCCTCTAGAAAAATCATCTATAATAGTTTAGAAATACCGAGCACCACACGACGAACGTGTCTTGTAGGGCCCCCACAATTTAAAATGTATTAGTTCAAACATTCTACTTGCTCTATTTTCACTAATAGGAAAACTACTTCTGATATGCTTAGCACGAGGACATATATCACATACATTATTATTATGTCTAACAACACTACTCACCGGAAGAAGAAGCTTCACGATTTTCTCAGACGGATGTCCCATTCGTTTATGTCACAATTCCACAACACATTCCGTCTCAACCACACACTTAGACCAACGGAACACCACAGAAAAAATAAAATCCATCTACTCGTTCACCCAGGCCAATCATCTTCCTCGTCGTCCGGTCCTGTATAACACATATTTTGTTAGTAAATTGAAAAGCACAATCATCTTCCCACTAATTTTTTTTATCCCCACACCCTCTCTCATTCAATTAAAAAAATACCCCACTAAGGTTGCGTTCTATTCAACTTAATTGACCTGAACTTGTCTAAACTTATTAGAAGTTATGGAACTTGAGCGATTTCTTTCAATATTGCATAAAGATCCAATAATTCCCAAATACGTTATTTTCTAAGTTAACTCCCACCATACAGTCCACGTCAGCAAGGGAGAAAGAGAAGTAATTTTTTTTTTCCGGTTCAGCGTTGAATGGTATAAATCGCTATCTGAGATAACGGTTTGCTTTAAACAGACCCGCTATCCCACTGTAAGTTTTGATTTAAACTATAAACCACTATCTGAGATAGCGGTTTACTTATGTCAACCGCTATCTTTAGTGCCGGTTTGTTAAAAAAAAAGACCGATTTTAATGCTGACGTGGACGGTATGGTGGGAATTAAGTTAGAAAGTGGCGCATTTTGGGAATTTAACGTTCTTTAAACAATATTGAAGGAAATCGCTCATGGAACTTAATGAAACTTATTACAACTTATCTGAACTTATTATAAATTATTATTAATAATAATAACAATAATAAAAATACTAATAAATAATAAATAATAAATAATAAATAATAAATAATAAAAAATAAAAATAAATAATAAATAATAAACAATAAATAATAAATTATAATTATAATAATTAATAATAATTAATAATAATTAACACTAATTAATAATAATTAATATAAATAATAATAAAAGTTATAATATTCATAACAATAAATAATAATATTATTATTAATATTGGAACTTATTTGAACTTATCTGAACTTATTGAAACTTATTGAAACTTATTTGAACTTATCTGAACTTATTGGACCTGAAACTTATTTTTGTAAGGTGAATAGAACGTCTCTCAACTCCTATTATAACGATTAAATTGGGACAGAGGAGTATGAGTTAGGCCACTGTTTCTTTTGTAAACACGGCTTAAGTTTTCTTTTCTTATAAAAAATAAAATTAAATAAAAGTCTCCTCTAATTTAACGGGCTTATAGAATTGAATTTGGGCTACACTTTGAAGGCCAACCTGATCGTACTCCATCAAAAAGAGTTTTGAATAGTGCGGAGATCTCCAATTCTAGGGTTTTTGGTAACAACCACATATAAACTCTCTTCACTAGATTCCTAAACTCCGAAAGCCGTACTTTGAAACTCTGAACTCTACTCTCTCCTTTTTCTATCTCCTAAATCCTTCGCAAACAATCGACAATGGGAGTATACACCTTTGTTTGCAAGAAATCCGGCGCCGAATGGTCTGCCAAGCAACACTCCGGCGACCTTGAAGCCTCCGCCGACTGCCCCTTTACTCTTCAGAGGAAGCTCGTCCAGTCCGCCCTTAACTCCGGCGATTCCGGCGCCATCCAGTCATCTTTCAATTACATCACCCCTTCTTCCGCCGTCTCTCAGGTATGGCCGGTTTAACTTATCATCATAATAATATCATCTTTGATTTAGCTTTTGTTTTTCTGGGTTGTTTTTTGTATGATTTGTTGTATGTTATGTCAATTGTATGGTAAGGAGATAATCGTATTCGATTTTTGTTGGTTGCAAATTTGAGACTTGTTTTATGATTTGTTTTTTGTTGAATTGAATTTAGGTTAGTATAATTGGTGTTTGGACTGACCCAATCTGATATGAGGTTGTATTATGCTTTGAATTTGAGTTTGTTTGATTTGAATCGAATGAAGTAATTCGAATTGAATAACTGAACTATTGAGCAATGATCGTCACCCATGTGAAACAAGTGGAGTATGATTTCAGTTTTAACCGAATGAACTGAAGTACTGAACAGTGAACACCGACCTTATGAAATTATGTCGAAGTCGCTTATGATGAGGCCTCAATTTATTCTGGGACTTTATCATGTCTTAATTCCAAAAGATGATTGATCGGAATTTAACCTGTACCGTTGCGGATTGATCTGAATATGATTGACTTATTTTAGAATATGTATAATGTATTAATGTAATTAACCTTATTTTTGTAATTGCGCTATTAGCTTTATATTAGCCCTAAATGCTTACTCCGTAATCCCTATGTGTAACTATTGAATGAGAAAGGCACGGCAAATACTTATCACAAAATAAACTAATTAGAACAGTTGTTAGGTTTGACCGTTTGAGTGTGTAACTATTGAATGAGAAAGGCACGGCAAATACCTAGTCTTGTGATACCATGTGATAAATACATATTTTAACAGGAATTTAGTAGTGTATATTCAAACAGCCTATGAACTTGGTAGTTCGCTGGCTTCATTCTGTGGTTGAAAAGTAAACTACTCCGTAGTAGATATGCTTCTATATGTTTATTGGAGTTTCCCAGATTAGACGTTGGCTGATTAATGTTGTGATTGATATTTAGGACATATGCATGTGAAGGTGGCTGATTCTGCTTTGCTAATTAAATGTCTTTATAAAATTGATAAATGCAGTTAATAAAAAAGATCTATGCAATGTAATCAGTATTCAACCCTGCTCTAAGTTGAGCCTTTCTCTTC
Source organism: Spinacia oleracea (assembly GCF_020520425.1). NCBI lineage: Eukaryota > Viridiplantae > Streptophyta > Magnoliopsida > Caryophyllales > Amaranthaceae > Spinacia > Spinacia oleracea. The sequence continues at coordinate 86,577,583 of NC_079492.1, read as the reverse complement.
TTGTTAAGCAAATTAAAGAATTTGTATGATGTAGTGAAACAATTTGTACCCTTTGAAACTAAAGTGGAGCTTTTGTCATGCTTTTATTAAGATTTGTTTGGTGTTGTAATCTGATGTCCCCAATACCTTTTCTTTGTTTCAGGTGATCATTGGTGGAGCTGTTGCTGCCTCAATTGTTGGCGGTGGAGCAGGAGCTGCTGCAGCTCCCTCAGGTGGAGCAGCTGCCGCAGAGGCACCCAAGGAAGAGAAGAAGCCAGAGAAGGAAGAAAGTGAGGATGAGGACATGGGTTTTTCACTCTTTGACTAGAGTGTTATTACATGTAACATCTCTTTTTATGGCTTGTCAGTATGTTATCAAGTGTGTCGAATTACTAGAATTTTGTTAGATGTTCAGTATACTAGATGAACTTATTCGCTGAGATTTTTGTTTGGAGCTGCTGAATACAGTTCTTGCCATGTCTTTAATTGTATGGTCTAATTATTTGAATGATAATGCCATTTTTATGCCTTCGTCCCTGTAACAGTTGCACCGTGTTTTTGAACTTGAGATGTTAGGAAATAAGAGTTAAGCTAATAAATGGTGTCTAACCTTTTGAACTTTTCACCGTTTAGGACCTATACCTTTTTTTTCACCGTTTGGGACCTGATCCCCCTTTTCCGGCCAAATTTAACTAGACTATATTAAAAGGTTAGGTCCTTGGGTTAAAAGGTTAAAGTAAATCAAAAGTTTGAGGACTAATCTTTTCGTTTTTTCACCTTTCAGGACCTGAACTTTCTTTTTTCACCTTTTGAGACGTCAATCAAGTTTTAATGTAATTCCAATTTAATTATTAAAGTTTCTAATCATTAACATATAATAAGTTCAAATTGAAATGATATGTAACTTAATTCATAAATTTAGCCCATATATAAATTGGTTTGGGTATCAAATAATCTAATGAATAAAGAAGCAAATAATTATTTACAAGCTGATCATATTTTATATATTCGGTTATGGTGTCCAATGACAATAGAAGAATTAAGCAATTTATACAGTAGAGTACGATATTCATACAATTATACTCAAAGGTTTACGGGGATGGTGGAACTAAAAATACACTACGGAATTTTTCACCCCGGGACCCAAGTTGTTAGGAAGATCCGGCATTGATGGTATATCCTCACAATTATTTGTGGTTTGTTTGAAGAATATTAATAATGTCCACACAAAAACGCAAAAATAATAAAAATAGGTTAATTTTAAACGAATTTTGATTTTGATCACAAGTTAATATATCATACTATTTCTTGATTGTTTTATGACAGTAAAGACAATTGGATTATTGATGCTCATATTTGATGAGGTACTTAAATGATTTATGCTTAACTCGATCAAAATTAATCAGCAATTTCCGAATTAAAATTACTGACCTCAAATTTTCTATAAACATATTCAAATCAGTTGTTATTGGATTACGTAAATTAAGTTTCAACTATTAAAGGTCTTATGAATGAGTAAATATTATCTATGATGTTTGGAGAAGAGTACTATGTAGTTTTAATTGTATGATGGGGTTTGGGAAAGATGAATTATTATTATTATTATTATTATTATTATTGTTAAATATATTAATAACAATTATTACATAATAATTAATAAAAATAAAAATATTAATAACTATTATTATAATTATTAATTTGAGCGATAACTTTTTTTTTTGCATTTCCTGATTTTTTTTATAGTAAATAACGTTGGTATACAAAATATGGATATGAGGTCCCAAAAGGTGAAAAAAAATATTCGGGTCCTAAACGGTGAAAAAATCAAAAAGTTGGACCCTAACCTTTGTCTTAATTTATTTTTTGAGTGATAGTATGGTTAACGGTGAGTTAAACTATGGTTAACTGGCCGGAAAATGAACATGAGTCCCCAAAAGGTGAAAAAAAAGGTTGAGTTCCTAAAGGGTGAAAAAACCAAAAGGTTGGACTCCAACCTTTAGCTTAACTCGGAAATAAGTTGTCGCCTTTTGTTAATCAAAATGAACCGAAGCGATGGTCAATCTGGACCAAAATTATCCAAAATGACCGACCCTAGTGGAGTAAGGGGAATGGCGTAGGGGATATCTGAGATGTGTGGAAAAACACAGATCATTTGGTTATCAATTGTTATTTTATTGAAAAGTAGATGTGATAGGAGTTAGTTGAGTATTTTTTTAATTGAATGAGAGAGGGTGTGGGGAGAAAAAAAAATTAGTGGGAAAAGAGAGACAATATAATAATTGTGTGGTCATTTCTAATATAGAAGCGTAACAACTAATCTGGGACAGACGAAAAAGGAAAGTGAAACAACTAATCTGGGTCGGAGGGAGTACCCAAGAAGTTGAAATAGCAAGTTTACAGTCTATAACGAAAATACCTGAAGATGGAAGGACAATTTCATTCTTCTGATCTTCCTTATATTTGGGGAACTCTCTTTTGTAATAGCCAATGATAAATTCAACGTAGTGTCTGACATGGATCAAATACTTGCATATATTCCACGTTGCTTAGTTTATCCAACTCTGGATCTCCTTAACTTAGCACTATCCCTCTAAGGATCTCGAAACCTATTTTGCAACATAACTCAACCAATAGTCAGGAGTTTGCTTTGTCAGGTACATGATCCTAGTAGTTGTCAATGTGGGGGTTTTGATCCATTTGCAAATATTCACGTATGATAATTTGTTTCTTTCAAATTAATTTTTTCTAGTTAATTTTATTGAACTTTTCTAACATGTTACATAATATTTGCGCTATTCAAATAAATAATAAAGAACATGTCCCCTACCGGCTATTCTTGCTCATAAACTCCGAGAAAGTTTTTGTTGCCTTTGGTACCATACGCCGGGAGTTGACTCTTGATCACCATAAGAACCTCAATCCTGATAACGTGAAGGTGAGCATTGATGAATTTGAGCCCGCGTATAAAGAAGCTTCAGTCCCCGTGCCTTCTCAATATATTAAGAAACTTGGACAAGCTCATGGTACTTTCACTCAGTGGCAAAAGCTTTTGGTTTCACTTATGAATGATGAGGTAACATATCATTGTGCATGATAATTTGAATTAAAAATATTATATCATGCATGTATGTCCACTAATATGTATATGGTTATTTGGAATTCATACCTCAGGTAAACGAGCTACAAGTAAAAAGCATAATGGGAAAGAAGATACAAGCAAATAGCCTAAAGGGAAAAGGAAGGATACAAGGAAAAAGCCTAAAGGGAAAGAGATAGTGGTTGGAAGTGGACACGAGACAAAACAGTCCAACACTAAACCAAATAAACATTTTCTTGTCAATTATGCCTTTGCAAAATTTGAGTGATAAGTGCAATTGGATGAAAACTATGTTGTCTAAATTAAAAGAGGGGAGGACATTAAGTTGCAAGCTAGTAAAAAGACATTCAATTTGGAAAATGACCGTGACATTATTGTTATCATTGAAGACACCAATCAACTTCTCTCGAGAGCATGGCTCAATATATCGATATTGCATGTTTTTATGATGTGAGTTACCTAAATTAATTTTTCTCTCCTAAATTTTATTTTCTCAAATGTCTTAACCGCTACTACACTATGTTTAGGCTTTAAGTGAGTTCTGGGACGAAGATGATAAAGCCGTCTGTGCCCAAAAGTGCGACGCAAATGACTAAGCCAGTTGGTGCGACGCAAATGGACTTAAATGATCGATACATATGAACGCTTTTCCACTAGTGATATTATATATACTCACGTGTATTGGTGCGACTTCAAGAGAAACGGTGGTTGAGATTTTGGGATAAACTCGTGTGCTTGATTTACTCTTTATTCTTAGTTTTATTTAGACTCCTATTACTTTTACAGTGAAACGAATGACAAAAGTGATTAGAATAATTTTACTTTTTAATACATAGAATAGAGATTTTGAAATTATAATTAATTTGTAATATTATTTGTTTTTTGTTTTTTGTTTTACTTATGTTGACATGTTTTATTGTTTTCGTGAAAGAAAACTATGTGTTACAGAGTTCATTTCCATATTTTTTACTTCCTTACTTGCTTTTATGTTTGTTGAAGAAATTATTTAATTCTCTGTTGACCTTTTGTTATCAAATTGCCAATATGGAAGATTCTATGCATGATATTATTTGGTTTCTTAATTTGCTAATTCGCATTAAATACTAAAATTTTAAAAGTTACTAAAAAAATAATCTTTTAAATTGTGAATTTGCCTAGGATATTTTAGTCTATTCCACAAGAGACACCAAAAGACCATTTACAAAAACGATCTCATGAGTCTCTTATATCTACCAATTACGAGGTAGATATAGTAACGTCTATCAATGTACTTACATAAAGTAATTAAAAGAAAGATTTTTTTTATATATTTTTTTATATATATAATAGTTACCTCATATTTTACCCACTGTGAAAATAACCACTTAGAGCAACTCTAATGGTGAGCTACAAGATGTTGTGGCTAAGTTTGCCACATCAAATTTCTAACTACAATTGATTAAAACTACAAATTATCATATTGGTGGGCTACAATACTTTGTAGCTCTCTATAGTTTTTAATTTAAATAATTTATTTATTTGAGCTATATTTTTTTTGAGCTACGTACCCCAAAATAGCTACAATGCTTTCACAGCTGATTAGTCATTGTTGTACCAATGGTGGGCTACCTGCTCACATGCTCATTTTTTTTGTGAGCAGGTCCATTTTGTAACCATTGGAGTTGCTCTTATACTTTATTTTTTCTCATAACTTTTCTAACGTCTTAAATTTCACCATTATGTTCCGTCTATTTATTCATCCAATGTGACTCCACCTATTAATTTCCCTCAATTCCACTCTATAACTCCATGATGCTTCCGTTACTAGTACTCCTCGTCAAACTTTGCCCATAATCTCACATCTCTGTCGATTGGCAAAAAATTTCCAACTAATTATATGTTAGTTTCGTGGAGTTCCACAAGAGGGGGGTGAATTGATTTTTTGCAGTTTTATAAATTATATGCGATAAGGAACAGAAACAGCAAAATAGAGCAAGCACAATTTAGCGTGGAAAACTCTCTAGGCCCAACATAGAGGAAAAAACCACGGCCCCTTTGGGGACTTAAACACTTCTACTAATTAGGCAAAACAACTCAGTTTCTTTACAAGCCTAATCTACTCGGGTCACAATCTGTAAATCACCTCAGATTACAGATGACTAGGAACAACCCCACGTTGTTCCCTTCTCCCTATGAAACAATCCCTCAATTGTTCCAACTCACTGATCTCTCTTGAGATCTTTCACTCTTGCTCTAGTAAGCCTGACTCAGGCTTAACATACATCAATTCAACTTTAATGAAAAACAGAATAAATAAAACTAAAGTAAATACGAAGATACAAGACCTACCAACCAATACTGCTCTAACTGGGAACAGGAACAGACTCGTAAAAATAAAGACTTTAAAGGTGATACCTGAAAGCTACGGTTAATTCTTATGAGTCTGATAAAAGTTACGAGGAGATCTTTTGGTATATTTATAGTGATTCTGTGATTTACCCTAGAATCCTAGACTTCTAATTCTAATCAATTTAGGACTCTTCTAAAGATAGATTTCTGTTAGGAAACAAATTAATCTTTAAACGAGTTTTACACCAATTTGGATTCTACTTTCCATATACCTACAGATTTCAACTTCTCCTCGAACTCTGCCAAAGATTATCATTAACCATTAATTTAGGCAAATTATATTCTTTTTAATACAGATAACCATTTGGACTTAAACCTAGTGTATTCTGCTAACTCTTAAGAACTCAGGTGATAACATGACTCTTTTAAAAACTTTCTTCCCAGACTCAGCAGTATGTTTGATATAATAACCTTGTACCTTTTCGTATTTACCATATACTTTCCTAATGCTTCCTAGAAGCTTAATTCTTGCAGCTTCATTTGTATGCCTTGACTTTGTCATCTTATTCTATTGCTGCTTCACGGATTAATCTGACTTGTTCTCTTTCCTTCAAGGCTGCTTCATTCTTATCAATACAAATTGAGAGTAGCTCTTTCACTTATAGACCTGTCATTCTAGAATGTAGAACGTAAGCACAAATAAGCTTGTCATCATCAAAACTCAGGGATCAACAATTTCCCCCTTTTTGATGATGACAACCTTTCAACTTGACTGACAACATAACATTCTTTTAAAAATAACATGGTGAAACAGACATTTCGAAACTAAAGCTTGAACCATGTATGAGTAAAATCAGAATGAACCAAGTTGCCAATATAGGAATCTCTTCCCCCTTTGGAATGATCAAAAAGAGGGGATGTGAAAAACGATTTAAAGAAGGAAAATATGCAGAATAATATTACCCTTCCAAACAGTGAACCTCATTGCAGCTCAAGTCGGTCAACGAGTTTGACCGCACCCCTGCAAGCAAAACTTAGGCAAAAACAGCATATAAAACAAGAGATGTAAGTACCCTGCAAGTTAGTGAGATCAAACCATCAGAACGTAGGAAAAGCGCGCTAATTAAAATTAGCCATGATAAACCCGGCGCAGCAACACAAAACACAATGTTTCAAGGTTCACGCAACAAACACCAAAAAAACCAAAAAAAAATTGTTTATAGGTAACAGGATGGGGGGATTTTTGTAGTAAGGATTAGGCAGGATCAGGGGTGAGGAGTGGCAGGATCATCTTCAGCAACCTCTTCAGTATGAACCACCTCCTCCTAGATCATATCCGCTAACCGCTCTGTCATATCATTGAAGAATTGAGCTTGATCCATCTGCACCTGAACCATCAGCTCCTGAAGTGACTTGAGTGAAGCTTGAATGGCAATGTTGTCCTGCTGTAGCTGATCCACCTTGTCCATTATCATGTTGAGAGTGGTGTCATGTGATGGTGCCGCAGACTGGATTTCTCCATCCTTCTCTAAATCAGATACATCAACATGGTACGCTGATGGAGGAACACCCTTTGAGGAGCTAGCTATGCGACGACTGCGCCTGATAGGAGGGTTAGAAGCAGGTGAATGATGAAGAGACTGTGATTTTGCAGGAACCAGAGGGGGGGATTTCTCTGTAGGCCTTAAATCAACTGGCCCTCCCTCCGAGTTCACTCCTTTGACCATACAAGGAAACACAGTCTCACCTTCTTCTTCAGACACATCATCCTCCTCCTCTATCTCCTCACCTTCTTCTTCCTCAAGCTGAGCTTGGTCACCTGGTCCCATCTTCCCCACACAGACAACACCATCTACGACCCTCAGACTAATCCCATTCAGACAGGCTCTAGATAAAATATGGGCTTGGCTCATAGGCTCAGATGTGTAAGAGGTGAGATCAACACCCATTTTTCGCATTATGAAGGTGAGAAGAGACCCATAGCCAATGAAGTTGTTTTGGGATATGCAGTGGGTGAGATGAGCAATAAAGATAGCAGGAACTTTAAACCATGACCCTAATTTTGCAGCTGTAAACCTAATTTTCGTCCCATTAACTATGGATTGACAAACACCTTCTGAGTAAGTAAAATTGGAGCAAAATTCCCCCATAGCTTCAGGAAACATGCAAGTATTTGAACAGACTTCAAACAAAAACGTCCACCCCTGTGACTCTAGACACTCCAACAGTTCGACAAACCCTACTTCCCTACACCAAGCAAAATCGACACTCAACCCTTGAAGCATGCGATCATTAGGAAAGAAATGATACCTAGATTCCTCTGGTTTGACTTTCTTCTCCATTGGTGGTTGGAGTTCCCCCTGAGCAGGTGCTGGCTGTTCCTTCTTCATTAAGAACTTTCTTTTTGTGGTCAATTTTGCAGCAGACTTGGAAGCTGGCTGCTTAGTTGGAGGTTTGGGGGCCATGTTATCAGTGGGTGGTGGTGGAAGAGTTTGAAGGGGAACGGCGGTGATAATCGGAATGGAGGGAGAATGAGGGTTTGTGGAATTTGGAAAGGTGAGGCGGTAGAGGGTCATAATTATATAGGAGAGGTGGTTGACGAGAAATGAGGAGTGATAAGGATGAGGGTTTGAATTTCAAAATTCCGGGAAGTGTGAGGGGTTTGATCTGATGCTTCGTAATTTTATAGGCGGAGAATTTGGAATATGAAGGGTTTTGGTGTTGGGAATTGGTGTGTGTGGGAAGCGTGTGTAAGTGAACAAAATGAAAAGTCATGCATGCACCGGGTTCATATGATTCATTGAACCAAAAAGTGCTTTCCATTCATTTTTGATTTTCCCACACTAATGCAAAATAAATACAAGTCAAGTGATTAGTGTAATTACCTTAGTGATGCACAGACGTGACTGTGGTAATACACAGCTGGGTTTTGCAACAAGATTGTATTTGTTAGTCCATTAAAAAATATTTAAACATAAATTAAAAACCTTTTTTTTTTTTTAAAATCATTCAAGTAAGGTTAGAGAAACATATTGGCTCAAAGTATCACTTAATTTTAATCATACCAAGTTCTAACCTCAGTTTGTCGTGTCTATCCCTATTCAAGGGTTTTGTTAAGATGTCAGCTACTTGGTCTTCAGTGGGACAGAATTCAAGTTTTACCAATTCCTTTTCGACATAATCTTTTAGAAAGTGATGCCTGATATGTATGTGCTTGACCCTTGAATGATGAACCGGATCTTTGGATATACAGATGGCACTTGTGTTGTCACATAGTATGGGAACACACTTTAGTTTCATGCCAAAGTCCCTTAGTTGTTGCTTGATCCATAACATTTGGGAACAACATGATGCAGCTGCAACATATTCGGCTTCTGTTGTAGATAGAGCAACAGTGTTCTGTTTCTTAGATGCCCATGAGACTGCAAATGCTCCAAGGAACTGGACCATTCCTGATGTGCTCTTCCTGTTAACTAGATCACCTGCATAATCAACATCTGTGTACCCTTTGAGGTCAAAATGATCATAGTTAGGATACCATAAACATAAATCGTCAGTGCCTTTTAAGTATCTTAGAATCCTTTTGACTGCTGTAAGATGAGATTCCTTAGGGTTAGATTGAAACCGAGCACAAACACCTACACTGAATGCAATATCTGGCATGCTTGCTGTAAGATAAAGTAGTGAACCAATCATACCTCTGTACCTCGTTTGATCTACGCTTTTACCTTCTTGATCCTCATCTAGCCTTGTGGTTGTTCCCATGGGTGTATGATTGCTTTTTGCTGACTCCATTCCATACTTCTTTATGAGATCCTTGATGTATTTCTGTTGGTGAATCATGATTCCTTGTTCCGTTTGCTTAATTTGAAGACCTAGGAAGAAGTTTAGTTCTCCCATAATGCTCATTTGAAATTCTTGCTGCATTAAGTCAGAAAATTCTTTGCAAAGATCCTCATTAGTAGCACCAAATATAATATCATCAACATATATTTGCACAATTAATATGTCTGTGTCTCTTGATTTAAGAAACAGGGTTCTGTCAACCTTACCTCGATTGAATTTATTGTCTAAGAGAAAATGAGAGAGACGTTCATACCAGGCTCTTGGGGCTTGTTTTAGTCCATACAATGCCTTGTATAACTTATACACATGTGAGGGATATTCTGGATCTTCAAATCCAGGTGGTTGTTCCACATAAACTTCTTCTTTAAGATATCCGTTTAGGAACGCACATTTTACATCCATTTGATAGAGTTTGAAACCCATGTATGAGGCAAATGCTATGAGTATGCGTATTGCTTCCATTCTAGCTACTGGGGAAAAAGTTTCTTCGAAGTCTATCCCTTCTTGTTGATTGTACCCTTTGACAACCAATCTGGCTTTGTTCCTGGTTATAGTTGCATGTTCGTCTTGTTTGTTTCGGAATACCCACTTTAATCCTATTACTCGATTGTTCAGAGGTGTGGGCTCAAGGTGCCATACTTTATTCCTTCCGAATTCATTGAGTTCCTCCTACATGGCAATGATCCAATCAGAGTCAGTTAGTGCCTCTTTATAATTTTTAGGTTCAATCATGGATAAATAAGCATAGAAAGCACAGAAGTTTTTATGTTGTGATCTCGTTGTTGTTCCTCGTCCTAGATCACTAATTATTTGGTTAAGTGGATGTGAGCTTTGATGTTTCCAAGGTCTTGGTTGGAATGGTGTAGTGACTTCTTCAGTAGGCTGCTCCTCTTGTCCATTTGGCTCTGTATGATCATCAGCTTGTATCTGTTCCTCTTCAGTTGTGCCTCCTTCAGGTGTTTCGTCATTCTGAGCTTGTTCTTCTATTTGAGAAGTTTTTCTTATTTCTTCGTCTTCTGTTTCTCTTGTAAGTCCTAGTTCAAAGTTTCCATCAGTGGTTGTACCTGTAGCAAAGTTTGGGGAGTCAGTTTCATCAAATATAATATGAATGCTTTCTTCCATACACATGGTCCTCTTGTTGAATACTCGATATGCTTTGCTGTTTGTGGCATATCCTAGGAATATGGCTTCATCGCTTCGCTGGACCGGTTCTATAATCTGCAGTTAGGGGGGGAGGGCGGCGAAAAAAACATTAGCAGCTTCAACCGAAGAATGGGATGAATTGGTTCTATCCTTGGTCTTTTCTACCGGGGTTTTTCCGGCCATGAATGAAATTGAAGCTTATGGGAAAAAATCATATTCAGTATATTTGAAAGGTCCACAACCGGAGAGGTACACCATGATGGGGGGTACTTTATTTTCCCTCGGGTGGTTGGCATCGCTGATGTGGGGCTTACCTTGCTTTTCTTTGTTTGAGTTGTTCCCACGCACGCAGAACGGAAGTCTCTCTCAGAACAGAAGAGAACAACCACAGGAATGAGAAAACCTTTAAATAACTCCATTCAATGGAATCATATGCTTTTTTTTAGTTCCCGGGCATCTTTAAAAAAGAGGTCTTTATAAACTCTAACGCTGTTTTGGCCTTCTGTTTAAGGAAAGTAATTCTGGCTGCATGAAAAACTCGAACCTAGTCTCATAGAAATAGGCGAAGATTTTGGAAAGAAAGCAAAGGAATTCACCTGTGTGAAAAACGCTCCGATCGCTTAAGCGACTACGTTCCTAATAGAGAAGGCTCCTCTTTCAAGCACTAGCCCTTCTTTCTAGCCGTTCACTTCTAAAGGCGGGTGAAGGCGGCGAAAAAAACCCCGATCATCCAATTCGCTCCAACAGACAGGCATGGTTCTGACTTTTCTTATCTTTTTCCCGCCCTAGGAGTAGCACAAAAAGAGGAACACATTCCCTTTCCCGTCCTCAATCCTCATGTGGATCTAGCTTTCAACAGCGTAGAACACATTATGAGAGATGTATTATACTAGTAGTTAGTTATATACAAAGATAAAGCAGACCAGAAGATAGATCGCATCAAATTTTCCTAGTTGATCCTTTCCATTGTTGTGGACGAAACATTTACATCCAAAGGTTCTTAGATGTGTTATTGAGGGTTTTCTTCCTTTGTACAGTTCATATGGGGTTTTATTTTTGATGGCTCTAATTAGTACTCGATTAAGTATGTAGCATGCAGTATTTAGAGCTTCAGCCCAGAAACTTTTGGGGAGTCCACTAGCAATCAGCATCGTCCTTGTCATGTCTTCAAGAGTTCGGTTCTTTCTTTCTACCACTCCGTTTTGTTGAGGTAATCTAGGAGCAGAGAAATTATGATCTATTCCTGAGTTTTTACATAGATCGTCAAATCTTTTGTTTTGGAATTCTGTACCATGATCTGATCTGATGTGGACCAGTTTATGATGTTAGGTTATGATACATATGACAATTCATAAATCATGCGGAAACAACCATTAAGCCAGGAATACATATTATTTACACATAATCATTTAGCATAGTTTAGATGCATACTCTTTGTTGCGTGCCTTCCCTAGCTGCGCCCGAACCGAACAAGAACAAGTCTTTAGGACTCCAAGTGTCGTCCCTCCGTAGATAGTCCACAGCACGTCCGGATCCGCCTTAAGATTGACCAACTAGAATCGCCCTTAAGGTACTATTAATTTTCGGCACTTTTAGGCAAGATGTGTGACTGAATTTTTCTCTCAAAAACTCACTTTTAATAATTGAAAAACTCGTTGTAAATATGTGACCCTAGGCACTTATTTATAGAGTTTATGGAAAGGAATTATAATCCTATTAGAATACAAATCTATTTAATTATAACCCTACTAGGATTCTAATTAAACAAAGTTTATCTATTAGGATTAGATTTAATCATATTACGAATCCCGGTAGCCTTAGGATTCCGAGTAACACACACGAGTGGCGCACAAGCACCGCACGTCCGCACGCAGGCCTTGCGGCCCACGCCGAGCGCACAGCGCAAGGCCCACTGTCGCAGCCTTGTCCGCGCGCGCGCCCAAGCTACGGCTGGGCCTGGCTTTTGCGCTGGGCCTGGTCGTATGCTTGGCGTGTGGTTGTTGCGCTTGGCTTGCTGGGCGATGGCCCGGCTTCGTGCTGGGCCTTCGTCTGGCAGGCCTCGTCCGATGCTAATTCGTACGATACGCTTCCGATTAAATTCTCGATTCCGGAATTCATTTCCGATTCGAACAATATTTAATATTTCTGATTCCGGAATTAATTTCCGTTTCGAACAAATATTTAATATTTAAGTTTCCGGAATTATTTTCCGATTCCGATAATATTTCCGATTCTGACAATATTTCCGTTTCCGGCAATATTTCCGATTCCGGCAATATTTCCATTTCCGATAATATTTTCCGATACGTACCATGTTTCCGTTTCCGGCAACATCTACGTCTTGGATAATATTTATATTTCCGATACGATCCATATTTCCGTTTCCGGCAATATCATCGTTTCCGGAGTATTCTTTTCTTTCCTGTGACGATCTTAGCTCCCACTGAAACCAAGATCCGTCGATTCCGAATATCCATAGATGGAGTATTTAATGCCATTAAATACTTGATCTGTTTACGTACTATTTGTGTGACCCTACGGGTTCAGTCAAGAGTAAGCTGTGGATTAATATCATTAATTCCACTTGAACTGAAGCGGCCTCTAGCTAGGCATTCAGCTCACATGATCTCACTGAATTATTAACTTGTTAATTAATACTGAACCGCATTTATTAGACTTAACATAGGATGCATACTTGGACCAAGGGCATTATTTCCTTCAGTCTCCCACTTGTCCTTAGGGACAAGTGTGCATTTCCTAATTCCTTTGTCGCTTGATGCTTTCTCTTGAACATAAGGTAAGAGTTGTCATCCTTATTATGTCCAGAGGTGTTTCTCGGTTTCAGAGTTCAACTGATCAAATAAACAGATAATCATAGCCTATGATTCATCCGAGCACGGCCATGCATTTCACAGTTTCTAGCTCTCCGAGTGGCCTTGTACAACTTTTAAGCATCTCATCCCGATTTATGGGAGGACAATCCCAATCTTAGATCTTGAGATTAGACTTCGTTTGATAGGTGATTACCTGAGCGTTGCCTTTATAGCCTCCTTTTATGGTGCGACGGTTGGTCTACGTCAAAGTAACCAGTTCTCAAACAAGTAATCTCAAATCACTCAGGTATTGAGGATTTAGTGTCTAATAATTTTAATGAAATTTACTTATGACAGATTTTCATCTCTTACAGTAAAGTTTCATAGGTCTTGTCCGATACTAGTCTTCACAAAGTAAGTATCTATGCAAATCATTATGACATTGCCATGTCCACATAGTTCAAGAAACAGAACTACTAGTCATCTTGCATTCTAATCGTCTAACGTTTTCTATGCGTCCAATTTTATAGAAAACTCCGACTAGGGACCATTTTCAACCTTTGACATTCAAGTTCACTTGATAGACATTTCTTAGTCACAGGACTGGTCCTGACAGTCTATCTTGAATATATTGTCAAATTGAAGGGACTCATCATTTAATAAACCACAAATTAAATGGAAAAATGAATTCTTTTCATTTATTGTGAATGATTAACCAATAATGTTTTACAAAGATTTAAACTCTAAAACTTTAAAACATTAAACAGAGACATCAAAGCCATTCTCCAATATGCTTGATTCCCATTGCTGCAGTGTGCGAGTTGTGCTTCGCCTGCGGCAGAGGTTTAGTCAAGGATCTGATATGTTGTCATCAGTTCCAATTTTGCTTATCTCGACTTCTTTTCTTTCAACGAACTCTCGTAGAAGGTGAAATCTACGAAGTACATGCTTGACTCTCTGGTGGTGTCTAGGCTCCTTTGCCTGTGCAATAGCTCCGTTATTATCACAATACAGGGCTATTGGTCCTTTAATGGAGGGGACTACACCAAGTTCACCTATGAACTTCCTTAGCCATATAGCTTCCTTTGCTGCTTCATGTGCAGCAATGTACTCCGCTTCAGTTGTAGAATCCGCAATGGTGCTTTGCTTAGCACTTTACCACCTTACTGCTCCTCCGTTGAGGCAGAAGACAAACCCAGACTGTGATCTGAAATCATCTTTGTCGGTTTGGAAACTTGCGTCCGTATAGCCTTTAACAATTAATTCATCATCTCCACCATAGACCAGGAATTCATCTTTGTGCCTTTTCAGGTACTTCAGAATATTCTTGGCAGCAGTCCAATGCGCCTCTCCTGGGTCTGACTGGTATCTGCTCGTAGCACTGAGTGCGTACGCAACATCCGGGCGTGTACATATCATAGCATACATTATTGAACCAATCAATGATGCATATGGAATCCCATTCATTCGTCTACGCTCATCAAGTGTTTTTGGGCACTGATTCTTGCTTAGAGTCATTCCATGAGACATGGGTAGGTAGCCTCGCTTGGAGTCCACCATCTTGAACCTATCAAGCACCTTATTGATATAAGTGCTTTGACTAAGTCCAATCATCCTTTTAGATCTATCTCTGTAAATCTTGATGCCCAATATGTACTGTGCTTCTCCTAGATCTTTCATCGAAAAACATTTCCCAAGCCAAATCTTGACAGAGTTCAACATAGGAATGTCATTTCCGATAAGTAATATGTCGTCGACATATAATACTAGGAAAGCAATTTTGCTCCCACTGACCTTCTTGTATACACAAGATTCGTCTGCGTTCTTGATGAAACCAAAGTCACTGACTGCTTCATCAAAACGTATATTCCAACTCCTGGATGCCTGCTTCAATCCGTAGATTGACTTCTTTAGCTTGCATACCTTTTTAGCATTCTTTGGATCCTCAAAACCTTCAGGCTGTGTCATAAACACAGTTTCTGTTAAAACGCCGTTTAAGAAAGCAGTTTTCACATCCATCTGCCATATTTCGTAATCGTAATATGCAGCGATTGCTAACATTATCCGAATAGACTTTAGCATTGCAACTGGTGAAAAAGTTTCATCGTAATCAACACCGTGGACTTGCCTGTAACCTTTTGCAACCAATCTAGCTTTGAAAACTTCAAGTTTCCCATCTTTGTCCTTTTCAGTTTGAAAACCCATTTGCTTCCAATGGCTTGGTAGCCATCTGGCAAATCGACCAAATCCCATACTTGGTTTTCAGACATGGAGTCTAATTCAGATTGCATGGCTTCTTGCCATTGCTTGGAGCTAGGGCTCGTCATAGCTTGTTTGTAAGTCGCAGGTTCATCACTTTCAAGTAATAGAACGTCATAGCTCTCGTTCGTCAAAATACCTAAGTACCTTTCCGGTTGAGATCTATATCTTTGCGATCTACGCGGGGTAACATTTCTAGATTGACCATGATTCTCACCAGATTCTTCTAAAGATCTCTGAGTTTCATCCTGAATGTCATCTTGAGCATTCTCTATAGTTTGTTGTTCGTCTCGAATTTCTTCGAGGTCTACTTTTCTCCCACTTGTCATTTTGGAAATGTGATCTTTCTCCAAAAAGACACCATCTCGAGCAACAAACACCTTGTTCTCAGATGTATTGTAGAAGTAATACCCCTTTGTTTCCTTTGGATAGCCCACAAGGATACATTTGTCAGATTTTGGATGAAGTTTGTCTGAAATTAATCGTTTGACGTATACTTCACATCCCCAAATCTTAAGAAAAGACAGATTTGGAGGCTTTCCAAACCATAATTCGTATGGAGTCTTTTCGACAGCTTTAGACGGAGCTCTATTTATAGTGAGGGCAGCTGTATTTAGTGCATGTCCCCAAAATTCTAATGGAAGTTTGGCCTGACCCATCATTGACCTGACCATGTCTAGCAAGGTTCTGTTCCTCCGTTCCGACACACCGTTCCATTGTGGTGTTCCAGGAGGAGTCAATTCTGATAGAATTCCACATTCTTTCAGATGGTCATCAAATTCATAGCTCAGATATTCACCGCCTCTATCAGATCGCAGTGCCTTAATCTTCTTGCCTAATTGATTCTCTACTTCACTCTGAAATTCCTTGAATTTGTCAAAGGATTCAGACTTATGCTTCATTAGGTAGACATAACCATATCTACTGAAGTCATCAGTGAAAGTGATAAAGTAGCTGAAACCACCTCTAGCATTTGTACTCATTGGTCCACATACATCTGTATGGATTAAACCCAATAGTTCATTTGCTCTTTCTCCAACTTTAGAGAAAGGTTGCTTTGTCATTTTGCCAAGTAAACATGATTCGCATTTACCATAATCCTCTAAGTCAAATGGTTCTAGAATTCCTTCCTTTTGAAGTCTTTCTAAGCGTTTCAAGTTTATATGGCCTAATCGACAATGCCACAGATAGGTGAGATCTGAATCATTCTTTTTGGCCTTTTTGGTATTTATGTTATATACTTGTTTGTCGTGATCTAATAAATAAAGTCCATTGACTAATCTAGCAGATCCATAAAACATCTCTTTAAAATAAAACGAACAACTATTGTCTTTTATTAAAAAGGAAAATCCCTTAGCATCTAAGCAAGAAACTGAAATGATGTTTTTAGTAAGACTTGGAACATGGAAACATTCTTCCAGTTCCAAAACTAGCCCGGAGGGCAACGACAAATAGTAAGTTTCTACAGCTAATGCAGCAATCCGTGCTCCATTTCCCACTCGTAGGTCGACTTCACCCTTGCTTAACTTTCTACTTCTTCTTAGTCCCTGTGGATTGGAACATAAGTGTGAGCCACAACCTGTATCTAATACCCAAGAAGTTGAATTAGCAAGTATACAGTCTATAACGAAAATACCTGAAGATGGAACGACTGTTCCGTTCTTCTGATCTTCCTTTAGCTTCAAGCAATCTCTCTTCCAATGCCCCTTCTTCTTGCAGTTGAAGCATTCGGATTCACGGTATGCTGGCCTTGTTGCCACCTTTCTTAGCATTCCTCTTCTTTCCAGATTTCTTGAACTTACCCCCACGCACCATAAGCACATCCCGCTTATCACTTTTGAGCGTCTTTTCAGCGGTCTTCAGCATACCGTGAAGCTCAGTGAGCGTTTTGTCCAGACTATTCATACTGTAGTTCAGTTTGAACTGATCATACCCGCTATGAAGAGAATGGAGGATGGTGTCTATAGCCATTTCCTGAGAAAATTGCTGATCCAGCCGACTCATATTCTCAATGAGTCCAATCATTTTGAGAACATGTGGACTTACGGGCTCGCCTTTCTTAAGCTTGGTCTCAAGAATTTGCCTATGAGTCTCGAATCTTTCGACTCGAGCCAGATCTTGGAACATGTTCTTCAACTCACTGATGATTGTGAAAGCATCTGAGTTGATGAACGTTTTCTGCAGATCCGCACTCATGGTGGCGAGCATTAGACATTTCACATCCTTGTTGGCATCAATCCAACGATTGAGGGCTGCCTGAGTGACCCCGTCGCCTGCGGCTTCGGGCATTGCCTCTTCTAGGACATACTCCTTTTCTTCCTGCATAAGAACTATTTGCAAGTTCCTTTGCCAGTCAAGGAAGTTTTTCCCGTTCAACTTCTCCTTTTCGAGAATTGATCGAATGTTGAATGAATTGTTGTTTGCCATATTTAAAACTACAATTGAAAAGAATAAACAAATAAATAACCATTCACAGTTTCTCTTAATAAACTTAAATTCTAGCATACATGCATAATTCAATGTTTATTAAGCATTTTATTCAAGTTATGTGTTCCGGCAGGTGTGAATAAAATGATTCCAAGATCCTAAAATCATTGAAGAACTAAGCACAGTTTGTCGACTTAATCCTAAAACACCTTAGGTAAGCAAAATCCTTTTGCTAATAGTCTAGAAACTATTCTTGGTTGATAGGTACGTCTAAGAACTTATTAGGTAAACCTATCGATTTTGCCACGACATAAAAGGACTCCTTACTTATATCGTTGAGTTTCACCAAAACTAACATGTACTCACAATTATTTGTGTACCTTGCCCCTTTAGGACCAATAAGTAACACCTCGCTGAGCGAAAACTATTACTAGATTGATGTAAAGGATATCCAAGCAAGTGTATATTTTGGCATGGCACCTTTTAACTCAATTTTTAAGTTTGGAACTTAAGGCTCTTACTATGTTGGTTAGATTTTAAGTGAACTAAAATCCTTAATCATGCAACATAATCAAGCTTTTGATCTCATGCATTTTAAGACATATTTAAAAGCAATAAATAACTTAAAACATGCATAAGATAAATGTGATCTAGTATGGCCCGACTTCATCTTGAAGCTTTAACTTCAAAGTCCGTCTTGAAAATCTCTGTGGGAGGCACCATTTTCTTCAAATAGAATAAGCTATAATTAAAACTAATTACAACTATTTGATTGTACGCAGACCATATTTGAATTGAAAAACAACTTTGGTACTTTAGACCAATTACATTCAAATTAATGGTACGCAGACCATATTTTCTATCCTATTTGGGCCATACTAGTCACTTCATAACCTGCAAAACAGTACATATACAATATATACCATTCACCCATTCATTATCATGAATGGCCCACATAGCTGGTTAGTAAAACACATTATGCATCACGTAAACATTTGCAGCAATTAATCAAGGGCACCAATAATCTACCAATTATTCAGTCCTTATTAATTCTAATCAAGTTGTTTTAACCTTAAGGATTTGTAGACCTAATCAAGAGTTTATGACTAAAAGCGCTCCCACTTAAACCAATAAATTCATATGCTTTACTAATTTTAAACATAAAAATGTATTTCAAGTCTAACCGGAAACATACAAATTTAATTAAAATTTAAAGTTCATATAAATTTATAATTGAATCCAAAAAGTTTAATTTAATTTCAGTCGTATTTAAATTAATTCATGATTTTAATTTTAGTAAAATAATTAGAATAAATAAAATTTATTATAATTACAATATTCAAAATTAAAATCCAAGAAAATAATTTAAATTATTAATTTTAAAATTAATTAAAATTACGTAAACTGAAAATTTCAAATTAAAATTTCAAAACGATCTAATCGCAACGCAAACACCTCACGCATCACACGCCTATGGGCCACACGCACACAGCCATCGCTGGCCATGTGCGCGCAGCCCATGCGCTGCGTCGCATAGCTGCTGCTGCTATCCTTCGCAAGCCATCGCGCGAGCTGGTGCTAGCTGCGCGCGCGCCAGCGCTCGATGCACGCGAGCTAGCGCTCGCTGCGCGCGCTCGCCAGCGCTCGCTGTGCGCGCTCGCTGTGCGCGAGCCAGCGCGCGCTCGCCAGCGCTTGCTTTGTGCGAGCCAGCGCTCGCTGCGCGAGGCATCGACGCTGGGCGCAGCACTCGTGGCACGCGAGCTTGCGCTCGCTGCGCGCGAGGCTGCGCGCGCTTGCGCGAGGCAGTGCGCGTTGTGGCGCAGCTCGCTTGCTGCCCACACGCGACTGCCGTGCCTTGCCTTCGCCCATGCCCATTCGTCCTTTGCTCATAGCCCACGACACAAGGCAGGGCTTCTGCCTTGTGCTCGTGCACCATGGCCTTGCTCATTGCATTCGTGCCGCATGGGCGATGAGCTCCCTTGCTCGTCGTCACATGCCCACACTATACAACACCCCTTAAGGGTAACACGTAGCGCCCATTGCTTTGTGCGTGCAAGTTATATGAGCGAATCGCATAAAATTTAAAAATTTATATTTAAAATTAATGACAAATTAATAAGTAATATTAATTTCATAATTTTAGGGCGAAAAATCGAAAATTTATTATTCAATTGATTTCCGATTAACATGGATTCAAGTCTAGGTCATAAAAATTTAAAATTTATCTAAATTTACAAGTTTTATGGTGGTTTTTAATCATAGGTATCTAATTAAATTATAATTAATTATGAAAATCAAATTAATTCTAAATTATTCTAATTTTCAACAAATTAATCATAATTACAAATTAGATTGCATAATTAACAAGGCTAGGCATTCAAACTTGTTAAACATATACAGTAGGTCAATCAAAAATTCAAGATTTATCAACAAGAATCGCAAATATTTAATTTAACATCTTAAATTTATGAAATTTTGCATTCGAAAAACTAAAACTTC
Source organism: Spinacia oleracea (assembly GCF_020520425.1). Classification (NCBI taxonomy): domain Eukaryota; kingdom Viridiplantae; phylum Streptophyta; class Magnoliopsida; order Caryophyllales; family Amaranthaceae; genus Spinacia; species Spinacia oleracea. The sequence goes on along the minus strand of NC_079492.1, from coordinate 86,557,192 downwards.
GAAAAGTCATAGTTAGGCTTCGAATTTGAGAATTCTGGGTTCGGCCGAAAAACACTATTTTTGTCAACATTTTAGAATGCCTTTTACATGCGGAATTGACACAAAAATCACTCGATTTGGATGAGTAACGAAGAAACTGCCGAAAAACTGCGTACGTATAATTAAATAAACGCAATTTGCAATTAATTAACAATTACGAAAATTAATCACCCCTTTTAATTCTTGCAAATTTGTAATATTTAACCATGTTCATGCAATTTAGATTATGAAAATAATAAGAGGCTCGTGATACCACTGTTAGGTTATGATACATATGACAATTCATAAATCATGCGGAAACAACCATTAAGCCAGAAATACATATTATTTACACATAATCATTTAGCATAGTTTAGATGCATACTCTTTGTTGCGTGCCTTCCCTAGCTGCGCCCGAACCGAACAAGAACAAGTCTTTAGGACTCCAAGTGTCGTCCCTCCGTAGATAGTCCACAGCACGTCCGGATCCGCCTTAAGATTGACCAACTAGAATCGCCCTTAAAGTACTATTAATTTTCGGCACTTTTAGGCAAGATGTGTGACTGAATTTTTCTCTCAAAAACTCACTTTTAATACTTGAAAAACTCGTTGTAAATATGTAACCCTAGGCACTTATTTATAGAGTTTATGGAAAGGAATTATAATCCTATTAGAATACAAATCTATTTAATTATAACCCTACTAGGATTCTAATTAAACAAAGTTTATCTATTAGGATTAGATTTAATCATATTACGAATCCCGGTAGCCTTAGGATTCCGAGTAACACACACGAGTGGCGCACAAGCACCGCACGCCCGCACGCAGGCCTTACGGATGACAGGCTAAATCGCACTCCTATCAAAGATAAACCTAACGTTCACCAACTAAAAATATAGCAAGGGAAGCAGGAATCGTATCCACAGGGAAACAATGTTCTTTCTACTATTAATTAACTAATCTAGACTACTGGTAACAAAGAGTTGGATTGGTTTGTATATTAAACTAAAGCAAATAATCAAATCGGAAAATAAAAATATTAAAGGAATCTAGGGCAACGGTTCACCATAAATGCAGAGCGGGATTGGACAACGGACAATAACAATCAATGAACAATCATAATTAGGAAAACATGCATCTCTCGAATCTTATGAATTCCTTAGGATAGAACAACTAGCGGGCTCTCGCTACGTACTAGAAATAATTCCTATCTAATAGCCACAGACCAAAAAATATCATATTTATACCTCTCGGCGCATAATCTAAGGTTAATCAAACTCAAATCAAAGTAGTCCGGCCGAACAGAATTGACGAGCAATAATAATAAGCTATAGAAATTATAATCAATCAATCAATTAATCAAGTCCACATATAATCTCAATCATGCATTCATGGATCCCCTAAACCCTAGAAATTAAACTACACACTCATGATAATAAATAACAAAGCAATTAACATAATAGAAAACATGATCAAGCAATAAGATAAATTAAAGCAAGAAACAATACCGACTTGAAGAACAATGGAATAATAAAGCTTGAATCTTTGATTAAAATTAAAACTAAGTGTTTGGAGAAAATAGAGAGAACTAAAATAGACTAAGTAATTAGAAAACTAGAATAAAAGATGTAACTAAAAATATAAGGGGCTAGTATTTATAGTTTTCCCAAAATAGAGCCAAAAATCGGAAATAAAATCCCGCGAAATACGCTGGAGGTTGGCGTGGCCCGATCGGGCGACGCTTCGCCCGATCGGGCGATGTGCTCGATAGTTGGCCCGATCGGGCGAAATTCCGCCCGATCGGGCGGTTGCAAAATGCCCAGAACAGCGCCCGGAATGACCGCCCGATCCGGATCGGGCGAAGCCCGCCCGATCAGGCGCGTGTTGAAACTGCACGATCCTCTATCTTCAAAACGTCATATCTCCTTCGTTATTCGTCGGAATTAGGCGAGTGACCACTTGTTGGAAAGATATTGAAGTCTATAATCCAACCCAATTAGAATTACATCATTTGGTGTTGTAGAACTTGAGTTATGCTTAAAATAGTGTACTATAGTCATTTTTGTACTTTCTTCGTTATTCGCTTTGCTTCAAAACTCTTCAAACTTAATGTTTGTGCTCTCGAAAGTACATAATCTCTTTTATTTATTCAAATGAGTAGGAAATGCACAAAAATATACTAATTCCTACAATGATGAACCTGAAACTACAAACACACTACAAGGAGCACATTAGTACTAAAAATCACTCCGAAGAGCTCATTTGAGATCAAAAAGTACTAAGGGACGGGGGTAAAAACTCTACATAAAACATAAATATCAACGGCCCACGCCGAGCGCACAGCGCAAGGCCCACTGTCGCAGCCTTGTCCGCGCGCGCGCCCAAGCTACGGCTGGGCCTGGATTTTGCGCTGGGCCTGGTCGTATGCTTGGCGTGTGGTTGTTGCGCTTGGCTTGCTGGGCGATGGCCCGGCTTCGTGCTGGGCCTTCGTCTGGCAGGCCTCGTCCGATGCTAATTCGTACGATACGCTTCCGATTAAATTCTCGATTCCGGAATTCATTTCCGATACGAACAATATTTAATATTTCCGATTCCGGAATTAATTTCCGTTTCGAACAAATATTTAATATTTCCGTTTACGGAATTATTTTCCGATTCCGATAATATTTCCGATTCTGACAATATTTCCGTTTCCGGCAATATTTCCGATTCCGGCAATATTTCCATTTCCGATAATATTTTCCGATACGTACCATGTTTCCGTTTCCGGCAACATATACGACTTGGATAATATTTATATTTCCGATACGATCCATATTTCCGTTTCCGACAATATCATCGTTTCCGGAGTATTCTTTTCTTGCCTGTGACGATCTTAGCTCCCACTGAAACCAAGATCCGTCGATTCCGAATATCCATAGATGGAGTATTTAATGCCATTAAATACTTGATCCGTTTACGTACTATTTGTGTGACCCTACGGGTCCAGTCAAGAGTAAGCTGTGGATTAATATCATTAATTCCACTTGAACTGAAGCGGCCTCTAGCTAGACATTCAGCTCACTTGATCTCACTGAATTATTAACTTGTTAATTAATACTGAACCGCATTTATTAGACTTAACATTGAATGCATACTTGGACCAAGGGCATTATTTCCTTCATATGATTGCTTTGTTGTTGGACTTTAGAGGCGAAGGCCAAGAATTCTTCAAATGTTTCTTCCTTGTTGGCTAGGAAAATTACCCATGTGTATCTTGAGAAGTCATCCACAATCACTAGCACATACTTCTTTCCACTTCTGCTTTGAGTTCTCATTGGTCCACATAAATCCATGTGGATCAGCTCCAGTGGTCTTGTTGTGCTGATTACTCCCTTAGATTTGAAAGATGTTCTAACCTGCTTTCCTTTGATACAGGCATCACAGGCTGACAGTTTTGCAAACTTTGTATTTGGAAGACCTGTGACTAGATTTTTTGAACTTAGCTTGTTCATTAGAGAAAAACTAGCATGACCAAATCTTTTATGCCATAACAATGGATCATCTTCAATAACACTAAGACAGGTCAGATTGGAGTGAGGAACAGAGTTACGGTTGACCACATATGTGTTCCCTTTTCTTTGTCCCTCTAAGATTACTGCTTCAGTGTTACTGTTGATAATTTTACATTTATTTGAAGAGAACTTTGCATAATTTCCTTTGTCACAGAATTGAGAAATGCTTAACAGACTATGTCCTAGACCTTCAACCAAAAATACATTATCGATGGAGTGAGACTTTGACTTACCGACCTTGCCAATGCCAATAATGTTACCTTTCTTATTATCGCCAAAAGTCACAGTTCCACCTTCATAGGTCGTGAGTGAGAGAAATTTGTTTCTATCTCCTGTCATGTGCTTGGAACAACCACTGTCTAGGTACCATGTGTTGTTCCCCCTCACTTCGACCTGGAATTTTTCTGACTCAGAATCTGAACCATCTTCTTCATGATCAGCTACAAGGCCAAGGTGAGCAATTTCCTCATTGGGTTGTTCCTGTTCTTCATCTGAGGAAGAGTCACCCCATGCAGCAATCATAGCTTTCCTCACGTCCGTTTTTGAAAAGGAGTTTCTGTTGTCTCGGAATCTTTCTTTGGGAGTTTCTTTTCCTTTTCCTTTTTCTTGTTCCCATAGTGGACAGTCCCTAATACGGTGTTCCAAGTTCCCACACTTGTGACATCCACTGTCAGTTTTGGAGAATTTCCTATTTGGTTTGCCTCGATGATCTCCCTCTTTGTAGTTCCTAAACATCCTTCTGAACCTTCTGGCAAATAGAGCAGTTTCCTCATCTTCCTCTGAGTTTTCATCATTTTCAGTTTTTAGAGCCAGTGCTTTGTTTCTTGGGTTCTCAGAGGTTCAAGCATTTAGTTGTAGCTCATGGGTTAAGAGAGATCCAGCCAGTTGTTCCAGGTTGAACTTTGTAAAGTCCTTAGTTTCCTGTAGGGCAGTAACCTTGGCCATCCAAGGATCTTGAGGAAGACTTCTTAGTACCTTTCTTACTTGTTCCTCAGGAGTTATGATTTTTCCCAGAGAATTCAGTTTATTGATGATATTTGTGAATCGAGTTATCATGTCCTGAATTGATACAGAAGTCTTCATTGAGAATAATTCATATTGGTGCATCAGGAGATCAATTTTTGATCTTTTGACTTCGTTTGTTCCTTCATGGGTAACTTGGAGCAGATCCCAAATTTGTTTTGCATTTTTGCAACCCATTACTCGATTATGCTCGTTTGGACCAAGCCCACAGTGAAGGATCTTTACAGCCATGGCATTAAGCTCAAGTTTCTTGTAGTCTGCTTTGTCAAATTCTGTTATAGGTTTAGGAACAGTTTCTCCAAAGGTGGTCAGTTTGGTGACTTGGAAGTCTCCTACTTCAATGACTCTCCAAACTTGGTAGTTTTCAGCCTTGATGAAAATTTCCATCCTATTCCTCCAGTAGGAGTAGTACTTTCCACTGAACATGGGTGGTCTTTGGGTAGAGTACCCCTCTTCCAGTTTCTCCGTAGTATTCATTGTTCCAGAATCGTTTTTCCCGTCAGAGTTACCTACAGTAAAGGGTTCTGGCTCTGATACCAAATGTTAGTTTCGTGGAGTTCCACAAGAGGGGGGGTGAATTGATTTTTTGCAGTTTTATAAATTATATGCGATAAGGAACAGAAACAGCAAAATAGAGCAAGCACAATTTAGCGTGGAAAACTCTCTAGGCCCAACATAGAGGAAAAAACCACGGCCCCTTTGGGGACTTAAACACTTCTACTAATTAGGCAAAACAACTCAGTTTCTTTACAAGCCTAATCTACTCGGGTCACAATCTGTAAATCACCTCAGATTACAGATGACTAGGAACAACCCCACGTTGTTCCCTTCTCCCTATGAAACAATCCCTCAATTGTTCCAACTCACTGATCTCTCTTGAGATCTTTCACTCTTGCTCTAGTAAGCCTGACTCAGGCTTAACATACATCAATTCAACTTTAATGAAAAACAGAATAAATAAAACTAAAGTAAATACGAAGATACAAGACCTACCAACCAATACTGCTCTAACTGGGAACAGGAACAGACTCGTAAAAATAAAGACTTTAAAGGTGATACCTGAAAGCTCCGGTTAATGCTTATGAGTCTAATAAAAGTTACGAGGAGATCTTTTGGTATATTTATAGTGATTCTGTGATTTACCCTAGAATCCTAGACTTCTAATTCTAATCAATTTAGGACTCTTCTAAAGATAGATTTCTGTTAGGAAACAAATTAATCTTTAAACGAGTTTTACACCAATTTGGATTCTACTTTCCATATACCTACAGATTTCAACTTCTCCTCGAACTCTGCCAAAGATTATCATTAACCATTAATTTAGGCAAATTATATTCTTTTTAATACGGATAACTATTTGGACTTAAACCTAGTGTATTCTGCTAACTCTTAAGAACTCAGGTGATAACATGACTCTTTTAAAAACTTTGTTCCCAGACTCAGCAGTATGTTTGATATAATAACCTTGTACCTTTTCGTATTTACCATATACTTTCCTAATGCTTCCTAGAAGCTTAATTCTTGCAGCTTCATTTGTATGCCTTGACTTTGTCATCTTATTCTATTGCTGCTTCACGGATTAATCTGACTTGTTCTCTTTCCTTCAAGACTGCTTCATTCTTATCAATACAAATTGAGAGTAGCTCTTTCACTTATAGACCTGTCATTCTAGAATGTAGAACGTAAGCACAAATAAGCTTGTCATCATCAAAACTCAGGGATCAACATTATATCTGCAATTAAGAGCGGACAAATTCATATATCGGCCCTGCTTGGCAAATAGCGTTTAGTAGTTAGCTGTAACTGATTGTATTAGCGGTTTTGACTAGCTGTTAGTATTAGCTTGTTTGACTAGCTGATTATATTAGCTGGTTATGTAAAAGTGTTTGGTAAATAGATGATATATAATAGCTGTTTGATTGTGTAAGATTACTAATAAGGACATTAGCTTATTTGATTATAGAGAATTAGTAATTGCTAAATATATGGATATGTATGGTTAGATTTTTATCGGAATAAATGTACTAACATGAAAATAATTAAACAACATTTATATAAAATTGAAAATTTGTTAATTCCCCTAACAATTTTTACGAAAATAAATCATTAAATGTATAATTTGCAAAATAGGAATAACTAAGAGGAAAAAAAAAGGTTTACATTACACTCTTCTATGAACTCAAAAAAAAATTCATTATTATATTATAGATCATCTATTTAAGAAATAAATGTCTAGTTAAATAATATTAAAATAAAAGGTAAGCAAAGTAATAAATTTAAGTATTAAAGTGAATAAAGAAAAGGTAAGCACCGTGTTATAATTTTGTGCAATTTTTTTTCCTTTCTAAAATCACTTATTTAATTTCTCCAAAGTCACACTTTTTGTCTAATATATCTGAACTTATTTGAATTTATCTTCACATTAATATTTTGGCTATAATAGTCAAAATAAGTTGAGGACTATAAATCATTCATGATTCATCTAACAAGGTTGTTAAACTCAAATAAGATAAGTTTAACAAATATAAAGACTTATTAAGCGGTAATAGAAGGTTCATTGGACGATCAAGATGTTTAAAGGTTCGAGTCGATCTCAAATATTTTTGACATTTTGCATTGTTCTAGCTTCATCTTCTATGTTGTTGCAAGGGTTGTTACCTTCAATTTACGGTTTTTTCATGAAATACCCCCGAGCTTTACAAAAACGCACCAAATACCCTCGCGTGTTTCGATTCACATAATATACCCCTATTTATCCGTACTGTTCATGAGATGCACCTAACAGTTAACGGCGTTAGTCTACCGTTAGTGGAGTTTTACTATTTTGCCCTTAATTGTGTTATGACCCCCATTTACTTACCTTCCCTTTGGCAGAAACTCAAAAAAAAAAAATCTCATATTCTTCTATTTCTCTCTCCTCTCCCATGTTCTTCAAGCTTCAACCTACTCGAAACCCAGTAATTCTGGGTAGATCCGTCGGATCTCATATTTTTTTATTTCTCTCTCCTCGCCGGCGGAGGCCGATCTCTGGTCGCCGGCAGTGATCCGGAGGATCACTTAAATCAGATGCTGATGGTGGTCGACTTGGCTTCGCGGAGGGTGGTCGTTTTCCGGTGGCCGCATTGGGAAGGTTGTCGATTCTCCGGTGGCGCGGAAGTTTCGCGGCGGTGTGTTGGCTGGGAGGGGGTTGTTGATGGCTGCGACAGTAGGGTGGTGGTTGCTGATGGATGCGACGGGAGTGGTGGAATCTGGGTGGTCTTTCGCATCCACGGATAGGTTTGCTGGCGCGGGTGGTTGCTCTTGTGTTGGCTGGGTCGGGTATTTTAGCCCAGCTCGATCCACCACTTGAGTTTCTGTGACATTAAGCAAATACTAAACTGCTCCCAGATCTCCCTTGAACTTGTAGCAACTCCGTACACAAGCTCGTGTCCTCAAGAATCCCAAACCAAATTTTTGATGGAATTCTCAACGGACTCCCGCGCTGAAAGAAAAGTTCCATTCCCCACAGGTTCATGGTTCGGTCTGAAGGAAATAATGCCCTTGGTCCAAGTATGCATTCTATGTTAAGTCTAATAAATGCGGTTCAGTATTAATTAACAAGTTAATAATTCAGTGAGATCAAGTGAGCTGAATGCCTAGCTAGAGGCCGCTTCAGTTCAAGTGGAATTAATGATATTAATCCACAGCTTACTCTTGACTGAACCCGTAGGGTCACACAAATAGTACGTAAACGGATCAAGTATTTAATGGCATTAAATACTCCATCTATGAATATTCGGAACCGACGGATCTTGGTTTCAGTGGGAGCTAAGATCGTCACAGGCAAGAAATGAATACTCCGGAAACGATGATATTGCCGGAAACGGAAATATGGATCGTATCGGAAATATAAATATTATCCAAGTCGTAGATGTTGCCGGAAACGGAAACATGGTACGTATCGGAAAATATTATCGGAAATGGAAATATTGCCAGAATCGGAAATATTGCCGGAAACGGAAATATTGTCAGAATCGGAAATATTACCGGAATCGGAAAATAATTCCGGAAACGGAAATATTAAATATTTGTTCGAAACGGAAATTAATTCCGGAATTGGAAATATTAAATATTGTTCGTATCGGAAATGAATTCCGGAATCGGAAAATTTAATCGGAAGCGCATCGTACGAATAAGCATCGGACGAGGCCTGCCGGACGAGGCCCAGCACGAAGCCAGGCCATCGCCCAGCAAGCCAAGCGCGCCGCACAAACAGCCACGCCAGGCCCAGCGCAAGGCCAGGCCCAGCAGGCTGCACAGCGCGCACAGCGCGCACAGCACGCGCAGCGCGCAGCGCGCGCGGGCGCTGTGTGGGCTGCTGCTCGCGCGCACGCATGGGGCCCATCGTGGCAGCCGTGCGTGTGTGTGCAAGTGTTTGTGTTCGTGCACGTTTCCTAAAACATGCAGAGTTCGGTTAATGATTAAATTCCTATTTCTATTTGATAAATTAATTAAATTAGAGTTCTTGTAGGATTCTAGGTTTAATTAATTTGTATCTGAATAGGATTTCGATTCCCTTTCCATACCCCTATAAATATGAGGCTAGGGCTCACAATTTATAACGAGTTTTAAAAGTATTCAAAGTGAGTTTTTGAGAGAAAATTCAAACACACATCTTGCTCAAATTGCCGAAATTTTCTAGTACCTTAAGGGCGATTCTAGTTGGTCAATCTTAAGGCGGATCCGGACGTGCTGTGGACTATCTACGGAGGGACGACACTTGGAGTCCTAAAGACTTGTTCTTGTTCGGTTCGGGCGCAGCTAGGGAGGGCACGCAACAAAGAGTATGCATCTAAATTATGCTATATGATTATGTGTAAATAATATGTTGTCCTGGGTTAATGGTTGTTTCCGCATGATCTATGTAATGTCATATGTATCATAACCTAACAGTGGTATCACGAGCCCCTTATTATTTTCATAATCTAAATTGCATGAACATGGTTAAATATTACAAATTTGCAAGAATTAAAAGGGGTGATTAATTTTCGTAATTGTTAATTAATTGCAAATTGCGTTTATTTAATTATACGTACGCAGTTTTTCGGCAGTTTCTTCGTTACTCATCCGAATTGAGTGATTTTTGTGTCAATTCCGCATGTAAAAGGCATTCTAAAATTTTGACAAAAATAGTAATTTTCTGCCGAACCCAGAATTCTCAAATTCGAAGCCTAACTATGACTTTTCGAAGGTTTTAGTTTTTCAAATGCAAAATTTCGTAAATTTAAGATGTTAAATTAAATATTTGCGATTCTTGTTGATAAATCTTGAATTTTTGATTGACCTACTGCATATGTTTAACAAGTTTGAATGCCTAGTCTTGTTAATTATGCAATCTAATTATTAATTATGATTAATTTGTTGAAAATTAGAATAATTTAGAATTAATTTGATTTTCATAATTAATTGTAATTTAATTAGAAACCTATGATTAAAAACCACCATAAAAATTGTAAATTTACGATAAATTTTAAATTTTTATGACCTAGACTTGAATCCATAACAATCGGAAATCAATTGGATAATAAATTTTCGATTTTTTCGCCCTAAAATTATGAAATTAATATTATTTATTAATTTGTCATTAATTTTAAATATAAATTTTAAATTTTTATGCGATTCGTTCATATAACTTGCACGCACGAAGCAATGGAAGCTTCGTGTTACCCTTAAGGGGTGTTGTATAATGCGGGCATGCGACGACGAGCAAGGGAGCTCGTCGCCCGTGCGGCACGAATGCAATGAGCAAGGGCGTAGTGCACGAGCACAAGGCAGCAGCCCTGCCTTGTGTCGTGTGCCACGACCAATGGACGAATGGGCATGGGCGTAGGGCGAGCCAAGGCAGCCGCGTGTGGGCAGCAAGCGAGCTGCGCCACAACGCGCGCTGCCTCGCACAAGAGCGCGCAGCCTCGCGCGCAGCGAGCGCAAGCTCGCGTGCCACGAGCGCTGCGCCTAGCATTGCTCGCGCGCACAGCGAGCGATGTCGCCCGCCCAGCGAGCGATGTCGCGCGCCCAGCGAGCGATGTCGCGCGCCCAGCGAGCGATGTCGCGCGCCCAGCGAGCGATGGCTCGCGCGCCCAGCGAGCGATGGCTCGCGCGCCCAGCGAGCGATGTCGCGCGCCCAGCGAGCGATGGCTCGCGCGCCCAGCGAGCGATGTCGCGCGCCCAGCGAGCGATGTCGCGCGCGCACTGCGAGCGATAGCCCGCGTGCGATGAGCGCTGGCGCGCGCAGCGAGCACCAATGCGTGCGGAGGCTTGCGATGGGGATGCAGCAGCTATGCGACGAGCGCATGGGCTGCGCGCACATGGCCAGCAATGGCTGTGTGCGTGCGGCCCATGGGCGTGCTACGCGTAGGGTGTTTGCGTTACGATTAGATCGTTTTGAATGTTTAATTTGAAAATTTCAGTTCACGTAATTTTAATTAATTTTAAAATTAATAATTTAAATTATTTTCTTGGATTTTAATTTTGAATAATATAATTATAATAAATGTTATTTATTCTAATTATTTTACTAAAATTAAAATCATGAATTTATTTAAATGCGACTGAAATTAAATTAAACTTTTTGGATTCAATTATAAATTTATATGAGCTTTAAATTTTAATTAAATTTGTATGTTTCCGGTTAGACTAGAAATACATTTTTATGTTTAAAATTGGTAAAGCATATGAATTTATTGGTTTAAGTGGGAGCGCTTTTTAGTCATAAACTCTTGATTAGGTCTACAAATCCTTAAGGTTAAAACAACTTGATTAGAATTAATAAGGACTGAATAATTGGTAGATTATTGGTGCCCTTGATTAATTGCTGCAAATGTTTACGTGATGCATAATGTGTTTTACTAACCAGCTATGTGGGCCATTCATGATAATGAATGGGTGAATGGTATATATTGTATATGTACTGTTTTGCAGGTTATGAAGTGACTAGTATGGCCCAAATAGGATAGAAAATATGGTCTGCGTACCATTAATTTGAATGTAATTGGTCTAAAGTACCAAAGTTATTTTTCAATTCAAATATGGTCTGCGAACCATCAAATAGTTGTAATTAGTTATAGCTTATCCTATTTGAAGAAAATGGTGCCTCCCACGGAGATTTTCAAGACGGACTTTGAAGTCAAAGCTTCAAGATGAAGTCGGGCCATACTAGATCACAAATATCTTATGCATGTTTTAAGTTATTTATTGTTTTAAATATGTCTTAAAATGCATGAGATCAAAAGCTTGATTATGTTGCATGATTAAGGATTTTAGTTCACTTAAAATCTAACCAACATAGTAAGAGCCTTAAGTTCCAAACTTAAAAAAAATTGAGTTAAAAGGTGCCATGCCAAAATATACACTTGCTTGGATATCCTTTACATCAATCTAGTAATAGTTTTCGCTCAGCGAGGTGTTACTTATTGGTCCTAAAGGGGCAAGGTACACAAATAATTGTGAGTACATGTTAGTTTTGGTGAAACTCAACGATATAAGTAAGGAGTCCTTTTATGTCGTGGCAAATTCGATAGGTTTACCTAATAAGTTCTTAGACGTACCTATCAACCAAGAATAGTTTCTAGACTATTAGCAAAAGGTTTTTGCTTACCTAAGATGTTCTAGGATTAAGTCGACAAACTGTGCTTAGTTCTTCAATGATTTTAGGATCTTGGAATCATTTTATTCACACCTGCCGGAACACATAAATTGAATAAAATGCTTAATAAACATTGAATTATGCATGTATGCTAGAATTTAAGTTTATTAAGAGAAACTGTGAATGGTTATTTATTTGTTTATTCTTTTCAATTGTAGTTTTTAATATGGCAAACAACAATTCATTCAACATTCGATCAATTCTCGAAAAGGAGAAGTTGAACGGGAAAAACTTCCTTGACTGGCAAAGGAACTTGCAAATAGTTCTTATGCAGGAAGAAAAGGAGTATGTCCTAGATGAGGCGATGCCCGAAGCTGCAGGCGACGGGGTCACTCAGGCAGCCCTCAATCGTTGGATTGATGCCAACAAGGATGTGAAATGTCTAATGCTCGCCACCATGAGTGCGGATCTGCAGAAAACGTTCATCAACTCAGATGCTTTCACAATCATCAGTGAGTTGAAGAACATGTTCCAAGATCTGGCTCGAGTCGAAAGATTCGAGACTCATAGGCAAATTCTTGAGACCAAGCTTAAGAAAGGCGAGCCCGTAAGTCCACATGTTCTCAAAATGATTGGACTCATTGAGAATATGAGTCGGCTGGATCAGCAATTTTCTCATGAAATGGCTATAGACACCATCCTCCATTCTCTTCATAGCGGGTATGATCAGTTCAAACTGAACTACAGTATGAATAGTCTGGACAAAACGCTCACTGAGCTTCACGGTATGATGAAGACCGCTGAAAAGACGCTCAAAAGTGATAAGCAGGATGTGCTTATGGTGCGTGGGGGCAAGTTCAAGAAATCTGGAAAGAAGAGGAATGCTAAGAAAGGTGGCAACAAAGCCAGCCCAACTAAGCAAACTGGCGCCAAATCTGCAAAGAGAAAGGTCAGTTAACCCACTTCTGAATCCGAATGCTTCTACTGCAAGAAGAAGGGGCATTGGAAGAGAGATTGCTTGAAGCTAAAGGAAGATCAGAAGAACGGAACAGTCGTTCCATCTTCAGGTATTTTCGTTATAGACTGTATACTTGCTAATTCAACTTCTTGGGTATTAGATACAGGTTGTGGCTCACACTTATGTTCCAATCCACAGGGACTAAGAAGAAGTAGAAAGTTAAGCAAGGGTGAAGTCGACCTACGAGTGGGAAATGGAGCACGGATTGCTGCATTAGCTGTAGGAACTTACTATTTGTCGTTGCCCTCCGGGCTAGTTTTGGAACTGGAAGAATGTTTCCATGTTCCAAGTCTTACTAAAAACATCATTTCAGTTTCTTGCTTAGATGCTAAGGGATTTTCCTTTATAATAAAAGACAATAGTTGTTCGTTTTATTTTAAAGAGATGTTTTATGGATCTGCTAGATTAGTCAATGGACTTTATTTATTAGATCACGACAAACAAGTATATAACATAAATACCAAAAAGGCCAAAAAGGATGATTCAGATCTCACCTATCTGTGGCATTGTCGATTAGGCCATATAAACTTGAAACGCTTAGAAAGACTTCAAAGGGAAGGAATTCTAGAACCATTTGACTTAGAGGATTATGGTAAATGCGAATCATGTTTACTTGGCAAAATGACAAAGCAACCTTTCTCTAAAGTTGGAGAAAGAGCAAATGAACTATTGGGTTTAATCCATACAGATGTATGTGGACCAATGAGTACAAATGCTAGAGGTGGTTTCAGCTACTTTATCACTTTCACTGATGACTTCAGTAGGTATGGTTACGTCTACCTAATGAAGCATAAGTCTGAATCCTTTGACAAATTCAAGGAATTTCAGAGTGAAGTAGAGAATCAATTAGGCAAGAAGATTAAGGCACTGCGGTCTGATAGAGGCGGTGAATATCTGAGCTATGAATTTGATGACCATCTGAAAGAATGTGGAATTCTATCAGAATTGACTCCTCCTGGAACACCACAATGGAACGGTGTGTCAGAACGGAGGAACAGAACCTTGCTAGACATGGTCAGGTCAATGATGGGTCAGGCCGAACTTCCATTAGAATTTTGGGGACATGCACTAAATACAGCTGCACTCACTATAAATAGAGCTCCGTCTAAAGCTGTCGAAAAGACTCCATACGAATTATGGTTTGGAAAGCCTCCAAATGTGTCTTTTCTTAAGATTTGGGGATGTGAAGTATACGTCAAACGATTAATTTCAGACAAACTTCATCCAAAATCTGACAAATGTATCCTTGTGGGCTATCCAAAGGAAACAAAGGGGTATTACTTCTACAATACATCTGAGAACAAAGTGTTTGTTGCTCGAGATGGTGTCTTTTTGGAGAAGGATCACATTTCCAAAATGACAAGTGGGAGAAAAGTAGACCTCGAAGAAATTCGAGTCGAACAAGAAACTCTAGAGAATGCTCAAGATGACATTCAGGATGAAACTCAGAGATCTTTAGAAGAATCTGGTGAGAATCATGGTCAATCTAGAAATGTTACCCCGCGTAGATCGCAAAGATATAGATCTCAACCGGAAAGGTACTTAGGTATTTTGACGAACGAGAGCTATGACGTTCTATTACTTGAAAGTGATGAACCTGCGACTTACAAGCAAGCTATGACGAGCCCTAGCTCCAAGCAATGGCAAGAAGCCATGCAATCTGAATTAGACTCCATGTCTGAAAACCAAGTATGGGATTTGGTCGATTTGCCAGATGGCTACCAAGCCATTGGAAGCAAATGGGTTTTCAAACTGAAAAAGGACAAGGATGGGAAACTTGAAGTTTTCAAAGCTAGATTGGTTGCAAAAGGTTACAGGCAAGTCCACGGTGTGGATTACGATGAAACCTTTTCACCAGTTGCAATGCTAAAGTCTATTCGAATAATGTTAGCAATCGCTGCATATTACGATTACGAAATATGGCAGATGGATTTCAAAACTGCTTTCTTAAACGGCGTTTTAACAGAAACTGTGTTTATGACACAGCCTGAAGGTTTTGAGGATCCAAAGAATGCTAAAAAGGTATGCAAGCTAAAGAAGTCAATCTACGGATTGAAGCAGGCATCCAGGAGCTGGAATATACGTTTTGATGAAGCAGTCAGTGACTTTGGTTTCATCAAGAACGCGGACGAATCTTGTGTACACAAGAAGGTCAGTGGGAGCAAAATTGCTTTCCTAGTATTATATGTCGACGACATATTGCTTATCGGAAATGACATTCCTATGTTGAACTCTGTCAAGATTTGGCTTGGGAAATGTTTTTCGATGAAGGATCTAGGAGAAGCACAGTACATATTGGGCATCAAGATTTACAGAGATAGATCTAAAAAGATGATTGGACTTAGTCAAAGCACTTATATCAATAAGGTGCTTGATAGGTTAAAGATGGCGGACTCCAAGCGAGGCTACCTACCCATGTCTCATGGAATGACTCTAAGCAAGACTCAGTGCCCAAAAACACTTGATGAGCGTAGACGAATGAATGGGATTCCATATGCATCATTGATTGGTTCAATAATGTATGCTATGATATGTACACGCCCGGATGTTGCGTACGCACTCAGTGCTACGAGCAGATACCAGTCAGACCCAGGAGAGGCGCATTGGACTGCTGCCAAGAATATTCTGAAGTACCTGAAAAGGCACAAAGATGACTTCCTGGTCTATGGTGGAGATGATGAATTAATTGTTAAAGGCTATACGGACGCAAGTTTCCAAACCGACAAAGATGATTTCAGATCACAGTCTGGGTTTGTCTTCTGCCTCAACGGAGGAGCAGTAAGCTGGAAAAGTGCTAAGCAAAGCACCATTGCGGATTCTACAACTGAAGCGGAGTACATTGCTGCACATGAAGCAGCAAAGGAAGCTATATGGCTAAGGAAGTTCATAGGAGAACTTGGTGTAGTCCCCTCCATTAAAGGACCAATAGCCCTGTATTGTGATAATAACGGAGCTATTGCACAGGCAAAAGAGCCTAGACACCACCAGAGAGTCAAGCATGTACTTCGTAGATTTCACCTTCTACGAGAGTTCGTTGAAAGAAAAGAAGTCGAGATAAGCAAAATTGGAACTGATGACAACATATCAGATCCATTAACTAAACCTCTGCCGCAAGCGAAGCACAACTCGCACACTGCAGCTATGGGAATCAAGCATATTGGAGAATGGCTTTGATGTCTCTGTTTAATGTTTTAAAGTTTTAGAGTTTAAATCTTTGTAAAACATTATTGGTTAATCATTCACAATAAATGAAAAGAATTCATTTTTCCATTTAATTTGTGGTTTATTAAATGATGAGTCCCTTCAATTTGACGATATATTCAAGATAGACTGTCAGGACCAGTCCTGTGACTAAGAAATGTCTATCAAGTGAACTTGAATGTCAAAAGTTGAAAATGGTCCATAATCGGAGTTTTCTATAAAATTGGACGCATAGAAAACGTTAGACGATTAGAATGCAAGATGACTAGTAGTTCTGTTTCTTGAACTATGTGGACATGGCAATGTCATAATCATTTGCATAGATACTTACTTTGGGAAGACTAGTATCGGACAAGACCTATGAAACTTTACTGTAAGAGATGAAAGTCTGTCATAAGTAAATTTCATTAAATTATTAGACACTAAATCCTCAATACCTGAGTGATTTGAAGATTACTTGTTTGAGAACTGGTTGCTTTGACGTTGACCAACCGTCGCACCGTAAAAGGAGGCTATAAAGGCAACGCTCAGGTAATCACCTATCAAACGAAGTCTAATCTCAAGATCGCAAGATTGGGATTGTCCTCCCATAAATCGGGATGAGATGCTTAAAAGTTGTACAAGGCCACTCGGAGAGCTAGAAACTGTGAAATGCATGGCCGTGCTCGGATGAATCATAGGCTATGATTATCTGTTTATTTGATCAGTTGAACTCTGAAACCGAGGAACACCTCTGGACGTAATAAGGATGACAACTCTTACCTTATGTTCAAGAGCAAGCATCGAGCGACAAAGGAATTAGGAAATGCACACTTGTCCCTAAGGACAAGTGGGAGACTGAAGGAAATAATGCCCTTGGTCCAAGTATGCATTCTATGTTAAGTCTAATAAATGCGGTTCAGTATTAATTAACAAGTTAATAATTCAGTGAGATCAAGTGAGCTGAATGCCTAGCTAGAGGCCGCTTCAGTTCAAGTGGAATTAATGATATTAATCCACAGCTTACTCTTGACTGAACCCGTAGGGTCACACAAATAGTACGTAAACGGATCAAGTATTTAATGGCATTAAATACTCCATCTATGAATATTCGGAACCGACGGATCTTGGTTTCAGTGGGAGCTAAGATCGTCACAGGCAAGAAATGAATACTCCGGAAACGATGATATTGCCGGAAACGGAAATATGGATCGTATCGGAAATATAAATATTATCCAAGTCGTAGATGTTGCCGGAAACGGAAACATGGTACGTATCGGAAAATATTATCGGAAATGGAAATATTGCCAGAATCGGAAATATTGCCGGAAACGGAAATATTGTCAGAATCGGAAATATTACCGGAATCGGAAAATAATTCTGGAAACGGAAATATTAAATATTTGTTCGAAACGGAAATTAATTCCGGAATCGGAAATATTAAATATTGTTCGTATCGGAAATGAATTCCGGAATCGGAAAATTTAATCGGAAGCGCATCGTACGAATAAGCATCGGACGAGGCCTGCCGGACGAGGCCCAGCACGAAGCCAGGCCATCGCCCAGCAAGCCAAGCGCGCCGCACAAACAGCCACGCCAGGCCCAGCGCAAGGCCAGGCCCAGCAGGCTGCACAGCGCGCACAGCGCGCACAGCACGCGCAGCGCGCAGCGCGCAGCGCGCGCGGGCGCTGTGTGGGCTGCTGCTCGCGCGCACGCATGGGGCCCATCGTGGCAGCCGTGCGTGTGTGTGCAAGTGTGCTTTTCATTTTGCAAAAGGTGAGCTTCCTTTTAGGCTTTGAGGAACGAAGTCGCTTAAGCGATCGGAATGACGTTTCCTAAAACATGCAGAGTTCGGTTAATGATTAAATTCCTATTTCTATTTGATAAATTAATTAAATTAGAGTTCTTGTAGGATTCTAGGTTTAATTAATTTGTATCTGAATAGGATTTCGATTCCCTTTCCATACCCCTATATATATGAGGCTAGGGCTCACAATTTATAACGAGTTTTAAAAGTATTCAAAGTGAGTTTTTGAGAGAAAATTCAAACACACATCTTGCTCAAATTGCCGAAATTTTCTAGTACCTTAAGGGCGATTCTAGTTGGTCAATCTTAAGGCGGATCCGGACGTGCTGTGGACTATCTACGGAGGGACGACACTTGGAGTCCTAAAGACTTGTTCTTGTTCGGTTCGGGCGCAGCTAGGGAGGGCACGCAACAAAGAGTATGCATCTAAATTATGCTATATGATTATGTGTAAATAATATGTTGTCCTGGGTTAATGGTTGTTTCCGCATGATCTATGTAATGTCATATGTATCATAACCTAACACGGTCCTCTCCACACTTCAATCTGTTCCTTCATAAGCGTAACTGGAATACATGGCACCAAGTCCTGATAAAAAATTTGGTGACAAACAACTAGAGATTCAGAGGAATTAACTAATCTGTCATTTGAAAAATTGGTTGTTGCCATTATTTTGTTGGTGTAGACTGTAGAGTGTACTTAGATGTTGCTGACTTGCTGGTATAGTACTTGGGACCCATTTGTTTCATAAATATTGAAGTGGTAAAATTGGGAACTTGACATGGAATTTGATCGGTAGCATTGCAACTGATTTGGTGGAGTTTTGGGAAAGAGCTAGAAGATTAGGATTGACGACAGGTAGCTCCTATAAGTTTAAAAGGTTAATACGAATGAAGTAAATCATTCATTCTAAGCGCCTGACCTGTAAATACTACACCAAAAAATCGCATTGATTTGGTGGTGGAGTTTTAAACTTGACTAATGCACTGATCGATATGTACACCAACAATATAATTCAATTCAATCAATTTCTTATTGGATTTGTTGTTTGATCATTTCAATTTTCTTTGATTATTACTTCTATTTTTGTTTTATGTTTAACTTTTAGGTTGATTAATTTGATTAATTAGGTGAACAATTTGTGGAAATCAAATTCTGCAGTTTAAAACCAGTTTGAGTATTTGGTGCAACTTAGTTTCAAAATAGGTGTATATTGTGCAATAGGTTTATAAATAGGGGTATTCTGTGAATTATAAACACGACTTAACGGAGGACTAACGGAAGGTCGGTTTAGGGGTATTTGGTGCAAACTTGGAAAAAAATAGGGGTATATAATGTGAATCGAAACACGCGAGGGTATTTGGTGCGTTTTTGCAAACCTCGGGGGTATTTCATGAAAAACCGTTCAATTTATTTGATTAAGGTATTGCGAATCGGTGAATCCAATGATAAATGTATGTGCATGATTGATATGGGTGCAATTTTTGCAACTTGAGGACTAAATTGTCTTTTTATCTTACCTAATACAATCCTCTAATTGAAAAAGCTCATTGAAGCAACTTTTTTGAAATTAGATGATTCATCTCAATCCTCTATTTCAATCCTCTTACTTCCAAACACCTAGATTAGAGGATTGAATTGGTCAAACCTCTAAATTGGCAAAATCCTCTAATTTTTTGCCAATCCTCTAACAACCAAACACCACCACCGACTTCGTAATTCAATCTACGATGACATTTCAAAGGTTACCCGGCCTATCGAAGTGAGATAAAAAGAAGTAAAACGTGATTATTCTCAATGTGGTTAACGCATAAGGTGATTATTATCAAAAAATTAAAATAAAAAATCTTTAACCCGTTTTTCCTGGCAATAGCTAGGGGTTGACGGGCATCCTTGATAAGTTGATAACCTCTATGCTTCTACAGTAAAGAAGAAAATGATCACTTATCTAGCTTTGAGCCAACCTAAGTTGACGCATTTACTGTATGTAAGATACATTCATACACCAATTACTCTATAGTTTGCTTGTTACACCACATATGTATTGCTATATACTTTGTATACGACTAATAGTAACTCCTGACATTGATTATTATTTTTTTTTTTTGAGGGAATCTCCTGACAATGAATTTAATTGTCAGATTGAACTACCAAATTAATTTCCAATAATATTTAAAAGTAATATAATTACTCCCATCGATCTACCAAGATTTAAGTGGGTACCTATGGATGCAATCATACCATGGATTATTTTTATCATCATTTGAATCTTGTAACGCTTTCCAAACCAAACTCCCAGCCTTGAAACCTGTCCCAAATGCCAACATCCATACTCTATCCCCTCTTTTTATCCTTTTTTTTGCTTCAAAATAAGCCAACTCGTAGAACACTAGGCTACTCGACGTGTTCCCGAACCGGTGGAGTGTCATTCGAGCCGGCTCCGTGACCGTGTCCTCTAACTTCAACACCTTCCCTACTTGTTCAATCACTGCCTTTCCGCCTGTGTGGATGCAAATATGCTCGAACGCAGTCGTAAAATCGGGTACCATTACTTTAGACTCGCCCCGAGTCAACACGGTGAGCGCCACCGATTTGACGTACCTAGCGAGTTGACTTAGTGGAAGGACTCTTGGTGCAAGAGTGGTTAAATGAGCCCGCAAGTTTTGACCCGCCACTCTAATTAAGTCCTTGGTGAGTGAAACACCCGTATTGCCTTTGTCATCTTCCTCTTGAAACGCTGCTTTATAGGAACTGTCATCCGCCCCATAGTGCGTCCGAAGCGAGTGAGCTAGTTGAAACTTGGCATCCCGGCGACGACTTGGATCATTTGTCACGATCGCCGCCGCACATCCGACTCGAAAAATGCAATTAGTAACCAGCATTGACCTGTCCTCCCCAAAATACCAATTAATGCCGATATTCTCTGTAACAACGACAAGTGCATTTTTGACATTTCGTCCTGAACCACGTAAAATATGGGCAGCCATATCAATAGAGAGAATCCCACTTCCACATCCCATCCCACTAAGATTATAAGTTTTGATATTGGGATCCATTTTATAATGATTAACCAATAAAGATGTTAGACAAGGTTCAGGTGAAAAACTACCACATGTAACAATAACAATATCAATATCCTTAGGGTTCATCTTGGCCGTCAATAGTAAATTATTGACGGCGGAGAATATACCCTCTTTAGCCTCTAGCCATGCAGAGTCTAAAGATGCCTTATTACAACCTTCAAATATAAATGGAGGGGCATAAGTCTCCTCTCCTAAACCCGATTTTTTATAGATTGAAAGCATAAAATGAAAACTCTTGTAAGAAAAAGAATTGGATTTTTGAACAAAATACTCGCAAAGTTCGAGATTACATTTACGATCCAAGGGAGGTTTGTAACAAGAGTAGCTTAGGAGGAGGATCGGGTAAGGCTTAAAGAACAAGTAGTAGAGGAGGATGAGAAGGAGGAGAGGCAAAGAGAGGGAGAGGATGGAGAATAACAATGAGGGTATTTGAATGTATGTTAAGGATATTTTCATCATTTTCTTAGTTTATTTGGTAATTTTGTTGATGAAATTATGATTTATGAGTGAAGAAATGGAAGAAAATGGTTGAGTTTTTATATTGTGAGAGCGTTGAAATTGTCTGTCTTTAGAGGGTTGGGAAGCCAAGCAATAACTTCCCCTGCCTGAATGGCTTCATTTTTCAAGTTTTTCTTACGGTTGGGGAAATTTCTACGGCGATTAATGCTAGAGTGCGTATCCAATAGGACCAATACCATGCCGCCCTTTTGCTATTTCGATTCTTCAACCTTTTTTTTTAAAACATTTTTTATGACAACCCCATTCCTTTTCTTCGATTTTACTAGTTGTTGCATGGGTGGTCCGCGCGTGCCCTCCAAGGTAGCAACTCCACCGATTTCAGGCTAAAATGTTTTTAATTTTTTTTTTAGTACGAGGAGTTCTCACCTCGTTGTTGGGTGGGTGGTCTGTACGCCGCTCTCATGTTGCAATTACTAATTTGGCCGTTTTCCGCCTAAAATGCTAAAAATAATTGAATTTTTTCGAAATCACCAATTTTATAAGGTTTCCAATTTACATGTTGTCAAGGCCTCAATTCTTATATGTGACCAGTCACACCATCAACTTGATGGTGTAGCATGTTCACACTTATAATTAAGTTCAACGTGTTTAAATCTTAGAAAATAAAGTAACATCAACAAAGAATATAAAGTAACATCAATATAGAAAATAAAGTAACTCAGTATATACAAAGAACTTCTAACATGAAATTGAAGAAAATTCTATGAAACAAGAAAAATAACAGTGAAAACAATGTATAAGTAACACTAGCATAGAAAGTCAAGTAACATCAGTTATACAAGAAACCTCTAATATGAAATTAAAGAAACTGCAATAACTAAAAGGTAACATCAGCATAGAAAGTCAAGTAACATCAGTTATACAAGAAGCCTCCAACATGAAATTACATAAATTGCAATAACTAAAAGGTAACACCAACATAAAAAGTCAAGTACCATCAGTCTATATAAGGAACCTCAAACATGAAATTCAAGAAATTGTAGTAAAACAAGAAAATAACAACGAATACAACGTATAGGTAACATTATCATAGAAAGTCAAGTAACATCGATCTATATACAAGGAACCTCAAACATGAAACTGCAATAAAACAAGAAAAGTAACAAAGAATACTATGTATAAGTAACACCAACATAGAAAATCAAGTAATACCAGTCTATACAAGGAACATCTAACATGAAATTCAAGAAACTGCAGAAAAACAAGAAAAGTAACAACTAAGATAATGTATAAGTAACACCAGCATAGAAAGTCAAGTAACACTCGTCAATAACTTGGACCGTATAAACTACGTGCGCCACACCATCAAGTTGATGGTGTGACTGATCACACATAAGACGTGTTGTTGTCAAGGTGTCAACGTCAAAAAGAAAGTGGGTTTGATTTAATTTTATTTTTGTTAAATTAGTCAGCCAAAACTGGCTAACTCGTTCACATCGGTTTTACTTTAAACAAGTTGATTTTGGATATATTAATCTTTAACCTTTTAAAAGTGGGAGGAATATTACTGTAGCTTATCTACAGTAATTGAAACGACGCGTTGCTTTTAATTACAGTACTACACTATACTCGTCTCTCTCCTCTCATTCGTAGTGGCTTCTTTCACCCTCACTATTCTTTTCTCTCCTGAAATCCTCCCTCATTTCCTCCATCCATGGGCAAACTACTTTCATGCATGGATTCTCTTCATTTTAATGGAATTATTAATTTTCAGGTAAATTTTCTCTCTATTTTGCTCTCAATTGTCAATTTCTAGGTTTTCTGTTCTTTTTGTTTGAAATTGCGACCTTTGATAATCTATGGCAGACGGTTTATACGTGGTTTAAAGTAAAGGATATTACTTTCTCTTCCTTTTCATAGAATTACCCTGAATTTCTATTTTTTGTTCATGATTTTTGTGAAAAATCAAAATCAAAATCAGGGTTTAACGAGAGCTATTTCAATCGAAAAAACGCCATTGATGCTAGCATGAGCACCTATCAATTCCTTGTTTGTTCCTTGTTTTCCTTCTAATTTCGCTTTTTATTTTTTAATTTGGGGTTTTATTGTCATGATAAAGATATATATTAACTTTGAGTGTTATTTCTTCAGATTGACAATAGCAATTCGAGGAGATCGGCGACAATTCCTATTCGTGCGAATGGTATCAATACTTGTATAGAGTTATCAAGTCCCCTCCCCCTTCTCCTTTGAGAAATTCTAAGTTTTTTCAGGTGATTCTTTTTTAATTTAAAGGGTTTTATTTTATTATGCTTTGTTGATATTTACAATTTGTGCAAAAAGTTGTGATGGGTATCTTTGATTTGGATGATAAATTATGGATCTTGTAGTGGATTGATCTCCAATTTGTGAAACAGGATGTGGATAGTAATGCAACATGTAGACCATTAGGGGAAATGTTGGTTGTGATGTGATGTGTTATTGTGTTATGTTAATTGTGTCCATTAGGAGAGGGTAGATGTGAAATGGGGCTGAAATGTTTTTGTTTTTGCTAAATGATCAATCAATTTGTTGTTATTGTAAGTCCATGGTGCTCTCACTTCGTCATTGTACCGTATGATGACCGATGAGCCTAATTTTCATTGTGCAATGCTGATGATGAAGCAATGTTGCTTACTTTGTAGAATTCAATTCGGTCATGAATGAAGGGTTTTGATGTTTGTCAAGATGTTGTGGTTGAAGAGAGGGTATTTGAGCCATCTTTTCATTATTTTTACTAAATCCTTTACTTTTTGTGTCTCTTGGTGGCAGTCAAACATGAGAATTTTGGTTAGGGGAGGAGAAGGATTCATTGGCTCCCACCTGGTGGATAGATTGATGGAAAATGAAAATATTGAGGTGAGCATTGTTCCTTTTCAATTGACAAATGATCAAACAAGGAAGATGATACGGCAATCTTAGTGCATAATGCAAATTTCCTATTCTGTTCTTGTTCCGCTTGGGGGAGAGGGGGAAGTGGCTAAATTATTTTCTCGATGTCTTAACAGGTGATTGTGTTTTCCCTGTCAACCTTTAATTGATTAACAGATTTGGTATGTTGCGTGAGAGTATGAGATAAGCTGTTTGAAATGTTGTGCACAAGGCAACTGCTCCAAAATCAACATAAGACATGAACATGCATCATGTGATTCTTGTCAGATTCATTGTAGTTACATAGTAGAAGTGATTTATGTAATGAGATCTAAGAATGTTATCATATTGTGAATGGCTTATGGCAATATTATCATAGTTTGCAGAGAAAAGAAACTAACAGTTGTAGTTGTGCTACCTTGTTTTGATGTCATCTTTTTAGTATATAAGTTTGTTTGGGCGTGCTTGAATTTGGTCCAGTAAACAAAAGCAGAGACTACGCCAACCTCCTCTTACTAACGGAAAGCAAATAACTGAGGTTAGCAACACAGTATGATAATTGTTCATATTTTTTTCGTTGGCGAATATTTGGTGCTATACCAATCTTCTGACAGCTGACACCTCACCTTTCGTCCACCCTTTAGTGACTGATTGTGCACCTACATATGATCGCTTGTGATGTTACAGGCTTTCAGCAATGATTGTGACCAAGTCATGCGTGCGTGACTTTGGTTTAGTTTTTCTAGTGGGTTAATGTTTTCGATGTGGTGGTATCCTGCTTGCTGGTGAAAGGTGATAATGTGTTGCTTAGTTCTGTTTTCAGAGCCCGTAAGTCGGTAAGTGGGAATGTCTGTTGTTGCGCGCGTACATACCAGCAGCAATAGCAGGGAGTTTAATTCCTGGTGCAGTTTTATTGGGGAAGTGCTGTTTTGCCGAAGAATTTTGGAGGCCTTAGTGTGGGTGTTATCATTAAATGGAACAAAGCTGCTATGGGAAAACATGTATGGGCACTCGCAATAAAACAGATGGATACATTCTATCTATTTACACTCACAGGAATGGGAGAACTGCAGTCCTCCTGAAGACCGCCGTTTTTATTGGAAAAGAGTATGTGAATTCAAGGAAATACTCAAGGACAGTTGAAAAATCCAGTTAAGTTTTCAATCCAGATAGCTTATTAACTGGAAAATCTGCGGAACAGGTTTATTACCATATAAGGCATTGTTTATTACTTTATTACCTGGGTTGCAACACAGTGGTTGAAAACAAAAGAGAGGTTGGCCAAGATTGGTTTTGCCAATCGAAATAAACACCCCTACAATGTGATGGTGGTGGTACTTCTCATGTCTTTAGTACAAACACGCGTATAACATTTCACTAATTTTATCGCAAAATTAATTTTCCCGGTAATACCGCGCGCGTTGCGCCCGGTTAAGCCACTAGTAACCACAAATGTTGGACTAAACAACATCAACACTGATGGTGTAAGGTTTAATGATGCATATGCAAGCAACAAAGTAATTCCCATATTACAAAAGTAGCTTCTTACCTCAGCAATTTGATTGGTTAGCTTCTAGATTAAGGAGTAGTGCACTGTGATTGGTTGTTACATATCATAAATTCATAATGTAATAAAGAGGATGAAGTATAAATCCTCTTATTTGTACGTTGTTGTAAGTATCCATCCATAAGTTTATGTGGACTTTTTACGGAGGGACGAAACTTGGAGTCCTAAAAACTTGTTCTTGTTTGGTTCGGGCGCAGTTAGGGAGGGCACGCTACAAAGTGTATGCATCCTAGACTAATTATATGATTATGTGCAATTAATATGTATCCTGGCATTAAGGTTTTTCCGCATGAGTTATGTTGTTCATATGTATCATAACCTAACACCTTTTACGTATGTCATGCTTCCAAACCCTTTTATCCCTGATATGTCTAAGTTAGATCCTTTCGATGGGAAGAATTATATGATATTGGTCTAATATGATGGAGTTTTTCTTGGGTCAAATTGGGGTAGATTATTGCCTTACTGTTCTTGCTGCCCCTTCTAATTCCACTAGGGATTTTGAGAAAGATAACAAAACTTGTCATGGGAAAATTAATAATTATTTATTAATACTTATTAATTATTGATTAGTGAAAATTTAAGGATAAAAAAGTAATTTGAAGATTGAAAAGGCCATACAATAAAGTTAATAAGACTAGTTTTTTATTTTTGGCGAATAAGCTAGATTTTCAGCTTACCAAAAATCACTTTACCAAACACTTTTTTTTTTATGTTTGACCAACATATAAAGCCAAGGTCCTAAAAGTTAGTGAAAAAGCCACCAAAATCCATTTACCAAACACTCCAAAAATAAACAACTTATGAAAGACTAAATTGTTCTGAAGGTCCCTAAACTTTTCCAAAAGGAGCAGTTTAGTCCCTCAACTTTGAAAAGGAGCAGTTTAATCCCTCAGAATGAATGGAATCAGCTACTTTGGTTAACACCGTTTCATTTTCCGTTAAATTCAATTAAATAATAATAAAACTGCTTAAAAAAGTAGAAAATTAATTTACACGTGTATAAATAATTTAAAACACCTGATTTTGATTATGACTTAGCTTTTTCAACTTCCTCATTTGGCTTTTTTCCATGTACACGACTACACGCACATCACTCCTCTAATTTCCAGCCCCCACCTTCTTCATTTTTTGCGTAGAAACAAACAAGATTAAATTGCTTTCAGCTACTTAGGATTTACCCTCTTCCCATTTTTTCTCTTTGCAATCTTTAAATGCCAGCTTGTCTCTCATAGTTCACGATTAAATACCTCACCTTTTTTCTTCGCGTTGTCTGGAAAATTTTGTTCCAAATCGTTTCTTTTTGTCAATCTTCGAATCACCCTTTAATTTTCACGAATTTCCCTATTTATAATTGGTTGATCGCTTCAAATTTACTCCAACTTTCTGGGGGTGCTATGTATTCTGTTGATTGATCAAAAGGGTATGTTTTTTTTTGTGTGTTTTAATTATGTTTTCTCTCTAAAATTCAATCTTTCTGCTTTTATATTCATGGGATCGTCATCAAAGCTTTGAATTGATTTTGGTATGATTTTATTTGGTGTTGTTACATAAATTAATCTAGTTGTTCCGGGTTGACAATTGACAATTGTTGCCTCAGGGTTGTGAAGAAGGGCATATATGACAATTGTTGCCTCAGGGTTGTGAAGAAGGGCATTTGCTTATCTGCCGACTTGCTCACAAATCTGTTTAAGGCGGCCATTTTTCCTGTCAGCCGCTGTATGTCTTTTACGCTCTTGGGTTGCGGCAGACTGATGATTGCTTCTACTTTTTCAGGGTTGGCGTCTATGCCACGCTCGCTGACCAAGAAACCCAGGAATTTTCCCGACCTTACTCCGAAGACGCATTTTTTTTGGGTTTAATTTCATCCTGTATTTTCTCAAAGTTTCAAAAGTTTCTCGGAGGTCGTTAACATGATCCTCCTCCTTCCGGCTTTTTACGATAGAGTCATCTACATAGACCTCCACGTTTCTGCCTTTTTGGTCGGCGAACACCTTGTCAACCAGCCTTTGATATGTTGCCCCTGCATTTTTCAACCCGAACGGCATCGCCTTATAACAGAAAACTCCTGCATCTGTGATAAAGGCCGCCTTCTTCCTGTCTGATTTATGCAGGCTGACCTGATGATACCCTGAGAAAGCATCTAGGAAACTGAGCATTGCGTGACCGCTAGTGGAGTCTACCAGCCTATCAATCCGTGGCAGGGGGTAGAAATCTTTCGGACATGCTCTGTTAAGGTTGGTGAAATCTACGCACATTCTCCATGACCCACTTGACTTTTTTACCATTACCACGTTTGCCAACCATTCGGGGTAGTCACATGGCTCAATGAAACCTGCCGCCAGAAGTTTATCCACCTCTTCTTGTATTGCTGTCATTTTTTCCGTGGAGAAATTACGTTTTTTCTGCCGTACAGGCCTAACATTTCTGTCGGCGTTTAATCGGTGAACCATTATCTCTGGATCGATACCAGGCATCTCATCCGCCGAGAATGCGAAGATGTCCGCGTGCTCTCTCAGCAAGCTTATGAGGTTGACCTTCATGTCACTCCCCATTTCCGTACCGATCACGACTGTTCTATCCATGTTTCCAGCCTCCAGCTCGATATTTTCTGTCAGACCATCTGGCATTGGTCTTGGTGCTGATACCGGCCTTTCATCAAAGTGTTCCATGTTTAGGTCGGTTCGACCCCTTTTTGTGCAGCTCTTCCTTTTTGACAGTTGTTCTTGTCTTGCCGGCTTAGTAGTCAAGTGTATCTCTTGCCTTGCCGGCTCAGTAGTCAAGTTCACTTCTGGGACCATTCTTCCCGGTGTTCTCAAAGCAGTCAAGTAACAGGACCTTGCCGCCAACTGACTTCCCCTTATCTTTGCCGGCCTTTCCAGGTTCGACATATATATCATTGTCAAGTGATAGGTGGAGACTACCGCCTGCACGTCATGTATGAATGGGCGACCGATGATCACATTGTAGGCCGCTGGCACTTTAATGATTAGGAAATCCACCATGAGATCTCGCATTTCGGATCCTTCTCCGATTTTCACCGGCAGCCTTATACTACCCTCTGGGTACACTGTAGATCCTGAGAAACCGATTACTGGGTAGTTTACCCTTTGAAGTTCGTCCTCTAGTATGTGCAATTGTTTGAAAGCTTCCCAGAAGATGATGTTTGCTGAGCTGCCGCCGTCTACCAGTACTCTGTTCACATCGGCATTTGCTATATCAATTGTAAGAACTAGTGGGTCATCATGCGGGAAAATGATGCCTCTGCAATCCGATTCCGAGAATGTCATCACTGGTATGCTGGGTGGGTTAGGCCACACTCTTGTGTTATGAAAGTTTACCATGTGCCTGTGTTCCTCCAAGCTTCTACTGGCGCCGCTTATTGTCCCTCCGTGGACTGGGCCGCCAGAAATTACATACACGGGTGGTTTTTTCCCGCCATCCCTCTGTTCTGCTCTGGCACTGGTTTCCGGCTGTTTTTGCTCGATTCTAGGCGGCTGATATGGTTGCTCGATTCTAGGGTATTGTTGTTGATTTTGCTGTTGTGGCCGGTATGAATTGGTAGGGTTTCCTCCCACCGAGTTGTTGTTACCATTTCCCTGCCTTGCCCTATACTGTGAGAAATACCCCTTTCTGACCATATCCTCAATGTTGTCTTTGAGGTCTCTGCAGTCCTCTGTTAGGTGGCCGTGCTCATTATGGAAGTCACAGAATTTCTTGACATTCCTTTCCCTACTCTGCATTGGTGGCGGCCTTCTCCAGCCATCCATCTTGTTGTTTATGTTATAAATTGCCGTCCGCGGTGTGTTCAGCGGAGTGTAGTTATCAAAGAGTCCTCTGGACTCCCTTCTGTCTTGCCGGCTTCTCTGCCCTTGTGGATTGGCATTTCTGTTATTCTGGTTTCTCTGGCCTGCCCCTTGCTGATTATTGCTCTGATGAAAATTGTTTCCTCCCTTTCCCGTCTGTGGGTTATAGCCTGGATTGTACCCGACATTTCCGCCGGTTGCCACTACCACATTGGAGATCTTCATCATTTCATCCCCCCTGATGTACTCGTTGGCCTTGTGCAGGACGTCACCCAGATTGGTGTATGACTTCCGGCTGAGATATTTCTTGAATTCGCACTCTTGCATTCCCCTCATAAGAGCCAGAACAGCAACCTCCTGCTGCAAATTGGGAATAGTGATTGACTCGTTGTTAAAGCGGGTGAGATAATCCCTTAACGGCTCTCTATCTCTTTGAGCGAACGACATCAACTCTCCCGATGATTTCTTTCTCTTCTGTTTGCTCACAAATCGTGACAAAAACGACGCCTGCAGCTGTCGGAAACTGTATATGGAGTGTGCCTCTATGCCCTTATACCAGCTCGCTGCCACTCCTAGGAGTGTGGATGGGAATACTTTGCACCACATGGCATCAGAATCAGTGTACAGCATCATGTGCTGTTCGAATGTGGTGCAGTGATCCTCCGGATCTGTCGTCCCATCGTATCTTCCTGTCGGGATTTTTATCCTTTCCATCCTTTCTTCTAGGATTTCTCGGCACAGGGGAGAATCCTTTGGCTGGATTGTCTGCCGTCTAGCTATCTGTAGAACCGGCGCTCTTCGTTCATATTTCGCGGTGGGGACTTGCTCTGTTTCAGGCCATTCTGTTTCCGCCGGATCCGAGCGCTTTCTTTTTTCTGGGGTGTTTTCTTGATTCAGGGCGGTTAGGAGATCCCTAACAGGTAACTGGGGAACCGCCGACCTGGTCTTTCTTAGACTGCCGACTGACCCTGGCTGCTGCGAAGCTGGTAGCTCTGACAAAGCGGCCATCACCGCTGACAGTGTTTTCAATTGCTCTCCCGTGAATACTTCCGACAGGGGAGACAGGCGCTCCTGCAGCGTATGCTCCAGCGGAGTTTTCGGTTGCTCTCTGGCAGGGCTTTCTATTTCTAACTCATCATCATCCTCCACTGTGAATTCCCTTTGTGCCGGTATCGAGGTGTTTTTTGTTATTGGGCTGATAACTGATTGTGCTTGTGACGGATGGACGGGGTTTAGAAGTGAGGGTTGAAACTTGGAGGTTGTCGCCGGTTGTGGGGTTGTTGCTTTTTCTTGACTTTTCTTTGATTTTTTACCGTCTTTCTGTGAGAAATCCATGCTGACTGTTCTACCGTTTCAAGGGATAAGGTCCCCTCCTTCTAGCGCCAATTGTTCCGGGTGTGGAATGAGAACAGCTGACTGTGGGATACTGGATTCCTGTCGAGATTGCCGGTTGATATCTGCACAACAGAATGGATTAACTAGCCTCGGGGGTGGTTCGAGGATCCCCCCTCCGATGCTTAAGTAAGATTACTGAGAGATTAAGAGATGATTAGGGAGTAAGAAAGAAGTGTGTTTAAGTGTTTGTGTACCTCATAGCAATAAATGAGGTGCTCCTTATATAGACCAATCCAAGGGTACGATCTGGTAGGTCCCTTGTGGTTAGATAGCGACCTGTTGATAGTGACCCTTGGTTGGTTGTCTTCATGATAATGCCGGTAGGTTGTCTTGCAAATAGTGCTGGTAGAGGATATTTACCTAAGATGACCAGATTACCTGCAGGTTAAGTTTACATACGGGGAGTTCTGCCGGTACCAGGTGGTGCCGGTAGGACACCCCGTACACTAGTTGTTGTTAATAAAAAGTATCATTTGATTTATACTGTACAATATTGATTTATAAATTATGGTTGCTTGAATTTGTACCACAATGACCCAACTCATGCACAAAAAGGACAAGTATTTCGAATTCTCAATTCCCATGGAAGTTGGAACTTGGAACTATACATTCCCCATGGTAGTAATGCGAGCAAGGAAGTTGCTTAGCTGCTTTACCACTTCCTCCTCATAAACTTCGTCCTTACATATTGCTTGATTTTTATTGCTTGATCGTTTCGACTCCCGAATTTGTTCTTCCGATATAATATTGAAGAGGGTGGGTCGGGAAAATACAGGGGTAGGAGAGAGAGAGCTGTGTTTAGAAGGGGATCGAGAAGAATGGGAATTTGTGGATTTATCTCTATTATATATGCTAAGAGCTGAGGGGTTTTTTCGTAACATCACTTTTCGTGTCCACCATGTAAAATACCAAAATACCCTCAAACCTTTTACTTAACTCCGCCTCCGCCGCTTCACTCTCACTGTCTCACACATCACACATATCTCTCTTTCTCTCTCCTAGGTCTTCGGCGTCCCTAACCCTTCCTGCTCCCTTCCGTTTTCTCTCTCCTTCCTCTTCATCTTCTTCGATCTTCTTCCTCTAATCCTCTTCCACCAAACCCCATCCTCCATTCTAGACCCTAAATATTTCGTGTCTCTTTCACCGCACACGCAAACTCTCTCTCCTCCGCCTCTCGCCTTCTCCATCGCCATCACCATCACCATCAGCGTCTGATCTTCTGGAGATCCGGGTGAGATTTCAACAAATTGTTCGAATTTTCATTTTTTTTCAATTGATTCTGGAGATTTTGCTGATTTGATGTGTTTTTTCCAATTGTTTTTTCAATTCTCAATTCTTTCGATTTTAATTTTTAAAGATTTGGGGACGAAATCGAGTTCCAAATCACGCTCTTTCTCTCTCTCAGGTAAATCACTCAATTTCTTTCATTTCTTAAATTTTTCGATTTCAAATTTGTAAGATTTGGGGGTTTAATTTGTTTCAGCTCCATTGATTTAAGATCGATTTCAAATCTGTAAGATTTGGGGGGTTTAATCTTGCGTAAGTTGTTTTTCCTTCAATATTTACTTCATTTTGATGACTAATTACGATTTTTGATGCCATTGTATCACGTTAATTATGTTTGTGGAAAGTCCTCGATTTGGGTTTGTGTATGGAATTTAATTGAATTGGTTTGTGAACGAAATTTCTGGAAACGACTTGATTTGGGTTTCTCTTGAAATGGTTGCTTTTGATGTGCGGAAGTTTAATTGACCTGGAAATTCAAAAGGGTTTTAGTCTTCTGATGTTCAATATTGTTGATAATTTTATGTTTCTGATTGAATGTTTGTTTATAGGGAAAAAAAAATTCGTCGAAGATTTACCGAGTATTGTATGTATCTCTTCTTTCTCTCTCCAATTATTCCAATTAATTGAATTTATTTCCATTTGTGTTGAGAAATATAATTGATGATTTGTTCTTTTTGTTTTTGTTATAGATGCAGCAATAAAAGTCAGATATAATACTACTAAGTGCAGTTGGACAAGTATTTAAGCGCAATTAATTATATTGTTTAATTTTGTTATTACTGTTATTTATGATTTAACTTGAGACTTGAGCCTGCATCAGAAACTGATTGGAGTTGAGCTTGATTTAGTGAAAGTATTTTAAGTTTTTGAATTTGTTTTACTAAAATAGGAAACAAGAGAGGGTGTGAAAGAGCCTAGACCAAAAGCTTATAGAGATCAGAATCATGGTGGCGATTCGACGGTGCAGGGTTCAAGGACTAAGTGACGGCAAGGTGGAGTCTGGATTAGAAAGAAGGGTTGGGTTAGTATTATTGACTGTATTTCGCCGTTCAATTTCCCAATTTCAATTTTTAATGGGTGATTAATAGTTATGAATATATGTGGTTAAGTAAATAATAATAACTCAATTGGTTTAATTTATTTATATGAGTGATTAAATATAGAAAGAAAAGGGTTTACTACTTCACATTAGAATCCTTATATAATAGATATGTTTCTACATTATAATCCATCTTATTTAGATCACAAAACGAATATGAATTAGCAGATCATACAGTCTCTACTAGCCAGTAGAAGCAAAACAAAAAGCTAATAGATTTTAACCCTAAAATGTAACCGAATCTAAGCGAGCCTCACAATAAAGACTTGGTGCTTTCAAAGATAATGCTGATCAAACTTCGTGGTACATAAAAAAAAAACCCACCACGCTTGGTACAATAAACGGTGGAACGGAAAACAAAGACAAAAAAAGCTCAATGTTAACAGAAACACCACCAAATCTTATCATGTCATATGCATTGTGAAGGAAGCATGTCAAAAAAAACAATGTATTCAGCTTTTCTTTTCATGTTTATATTCTCTTTCTTTTCTTCTTAATTCCAAAGCTGATTGGGTTTCTTTAAGCAGTGGGGATATAATGGTACACAAGCAACTACTTTTGATGGAAATATCAGCTAGCCATTGTTTGATGACAAGACTGGGGGTTTAGTTGTTACATCAAGAACCGTACATCATACATGCAGTTTTAGAAATTAAGTCCTGAAAGACTAGAATTGCAAGGCTAAGGGTCTAAATTCTGAACCTCATAAATAAGACAATGGTCCTTCAGTAACATATGGAGATACAACTTTAACCCAAAAAAAGTAAGGAGATATAACTTTAACCACAAAACCATACGGAGATATAACAACAGGCATTTGAAACATACTAAGATGAAACCAAAGGCTAACCTATTTATATGAATGATTGAATATATGATTTTTCAGTAGGCAAACTAAACTTACTATTAGGAATACATATTCGCGTGCACATAAGACTTTTGGTTGGTTTAATTTTCATTTCTTACCAAAATTAAATTCTTGGTGTTTTCATTTACTTAACCAATATGTTTAAGGATTGAAACATATTGTCACAGAACACTTGGGCTGTTGAATTCAAACATGATCATTCTTAATTTATATGTTGCTTAAAGCCTACTCTTAATACTTAGGCTGTTGTTTCTGATGTTTACTGTTCAATTTAATTTTTTACTGCATATTTGTTTCAATCATTTGCTGATGATAATTTTGGATTTTAGCCTAATATAAAATCCAATCTACCTAAAAATAAAATTGAATAATGTAAACTGTTTAGCCTTAATTTTACTATCATTTTCTTACATTGAGAATATTGTACATCAATGTTGGACCTGATGATCATCCTTAATTTAGGCTAAACAGTAGGCTAAACAGGTAACTAAAACGGAATATATCAGTACTTGGTTTTGTGACAATATGTTTCAATCCTATCTCTTTATGTTGGTAATCTAAACTTCAATTAAGGGTATCATTAAGCAAACTGATAGGTAGTGATTCAAAAATTCTATCTAGCTCATCTTTGAACTCAGCAGAAACACATTGCGTGCATATCTGGCTTTAAATATTACAAAACAGAGAAGAGCAAGGTTGTATTTTGTAATTTTTATT
This sequence comes from Spinacia oleracea, assembly GCF_020520425.1. Classification (NCBI taxonomy): domain Eukaryota; kingdom Viridiplantae; phylum Streptophyta; class Magnoliopsida; order Caryophyllales; family Amaranthaceae; genus Spinacia; species Spinacia oleracea. Next base: position 86,521,779 of record NC_079492.1, on the reverse strand, counting down.
CTTCCTTCCTCAGTCTTTTTTCAAGGTTCTCAAAAGGGACATTCCATGGGAGACATACATGACGACCAAGTTGATCACTGGGACAACCCTTCAACTTTTAAGACGTTATAACAAGAAACCTGAGAACTAGAGAGCTTTATTGCTAGATGATGTATTTTTTCATCTTTGCTTCTTTCTCGAAGTATAGGTTGTTGAAGAATTTTAACTACAATCTTTTTGTCAAATGCATCTAGTGACACAAAATCTCTTTTAATTTTGTTGTGATCTGTCATGGCCTACCCCGTTCCTAACTATATAATTTCTATTGAATGTTTGTATGATTATGTTCAGCATAGATTCATAGAAGAGGGTTCATTACTCTGTTTCACTATGATTACATGCATGATTACTTTGTTTCACTATTTACTTTGTGAATAATTTTTTATCTAATATTTTATTTATATTTAGTGGTAGTAATACAATGTTAAGTTTTTATATAATCCCGCACGCATCGCGTGCATATAAGACTAGTTGTTAATAGGGGAGAGAGAAATTGATGGGTCAAATAAAGTCTTGTTTAATCATGCTGGAAACTTCCTTAGAAGACGCCATTAAAGTGAGGAGAAAAGCTTGAGTGTTGAGAGTATGGTGGGAGGAGTAAATAGGCATTTTATCTTTATTTTTTTAAAATGTTTATAGGTAAAAGTAACTGATATTTTGTCATTTTCTTCATTTATATTAATTTGCCTATATTTTTAATTCATTTTCGCAGATGTTAGTAACAGAAGGTAAAAAACAACGGATTCCATCCAGTTTGAAGGACTAAACTGCTCCTTTTCAAAGTTGAGGGACTAAACTGCTCCTTTGGCAAAATTTAGTGATCTTCAGATCAGTTTACTCACGTACTTATGAAAAGATGATATAAAATGGTCTGATGGGAGAGAAGTATCACAGAGAAGTACGGAGTAGGAAACTTGTAAAAGCTACTCCCTCCGTTTCTTTTTGTTTTTTACGTTTGACCTTTTGCACGATTATTAACGGCTAATTAATGTGCATTTAGATTCCTCTATTTTTTTTATTAAAACAAGGAAAATGATGTTTATTTATAATGTTTTTAATTTTATCAAAAATCTGATATTGGGAGAATGAAAAAACTTTAATGTCCCAATAGAAAAGTGTGAGAGATTAAATGATCCAATAATAAATTTAATTGGTTAAACTAATCACTGGATACAAATTTTGATAAAATATTAAATCATTTATATGATAATATAAAATGAAATTTAAATAACATTTTAAAACACCCAAACAAAAATGAACGGAGGGAGTGAAAACTAAACTTTAAAGCAGATTCTGCCAAAAAAAAGAGCAGAAAAAGATTAATTCACGATTCACAAAGATTGCTCATTTTCCAAAATCGATTTTTGCTCCAACCGTTTATAGATTTACAGAAACAAAAGAAATTTTCACATAATAATTTAATGGTACATTTTTTGAATCAATATATTTTGCTTGTTACACAACCTACCACCTATGTAAAACTTTCACTATTAAAACCCTCTGACAATAAATTTTTAATTGTCAGATTGAACGAACAAATTAATTGACATATTTTTACTTAATGTAAATTACCATTTATCATTTACCAATTACCAACACTTGAGTGGGTACCTATGAATACAATCACTCCATGGATTATTGCGATCATCATTTGAATCTTGTAACGCCTTCCAAACCAAACTTCCAACCTTAAAACCTGTCCCAAATGCCAACATCCATACTCTATCCCCTCTTTTAATCCTTTTCTTGGCCTCAAAATAAGCCAACTCGTAGAACACTAGGCTACTCGACGTATTCCCGAACCGGTGGAGTGTCATTCGAGCCGGCTCCGTGACCGTGTCCTCTAACTTCAACACCTTCCCTACTTGTTCAATCACTGCCTTTCCGCCTGTGTGGATGCAAATATGCTCGAACGCAGTCGTAAAATCGGGTACCATTACTTTAGACTCGCCCCGAGTCAACACGGTGAGCGCCACCGATTTTACGTACTGAACGAGTTGACTCAGTGGGAGGACTCTTGGTGCTAGAGTAGTTAAATGAGACTTTAAGTTTTGACCCGCCACTCTAATTAAGTCCTTGGTGAGTGAAACACCGGAATTGCCCTTATTGTCCTCTTCTTGAAATGCAGCCTTGTAAGAACTATCATCGGCCCCATGGTGAGTCCGTAACGAGTGAACGAGTTGAAACTTGGCATCCCGGCGGCGACTGGGGTCGTTGGTGACGATCGCTGCCGCACAACCAACTCGGAAAATGCAATTAGTCACCAACATGGACCTGTCCTCACCAAAATACCAATTAAGGCTAATATTCTCCGTAACAACAATAAGGGCGTTTTGGACATTTCTTCCCGCGCCTCGTAAAATATGAGCTGCCATATCAATGGAGAGGATCCCACTGCCACAACCCATTCCACTGAGATTATAAGCTTTAACAGTGGGACCCATTTTATAATGATTAATTAATAAGGAGGAAAAACAAGGTTCTGGAGAAAAGCTACCACATGTGACAATAACAATATGAATATCTTTAGGGTCCATATTGGCTGTCGATAATAAATTATCAACAGCCGTGAACATACCTTCCTTAGCTTCTAACAATGCAAAGTCTAAGGAGCCTTTATTATAACCTTGAAAAATAAACGGAGGCGCGTAAGTCTCCTCTCCTAAACCCGATTTGTTATAGATGGAACGCATAAACTCTACACTCTTATGCGTAAAAGACCCGGTTTTCTTGACGAAATACTCACAAAGTTCGAAATTACATTTTCTATTGTTGGGAGGTTTATAGCAAGAGTAGTCCAGGAGGAGGACGGGGTACGGCTTAAAGAAAAAGTAGTAGACTAAGTAAATGAGAAGAAGAGGTAAGGAGAGGGAGATAATTGAGGAAGGAGGAATTTGGGATAATAGGAGTAGACATAAGAATGTTGCTTGTAGGAATATTTTTAAGGAAATCTTCATATTTTATTATTTGGGATTTGGGAAAATGGTTTATGAAATATAATTGGATGAATGAACAAATTAAAGAATTGGGTTGAGAATTTATATTGGAAGAAAGAGTTTTGAATTGGCAAGCATGCAGAGGGTTGGGGCAGCCGTGCAATAACTTCGGCTGGTTATATGTCTTCATTGTTCGGTTTTTTTACAGTTGGGGAAATGATGCACGGCGATTAATGGTTGGGTGTGCGTATCCAACTATGCATAATTCGATATCGCCCTTTTTTTTTAAATATATATATTTAATTATTCAGTCCTTTTATAGATACGTGGAATCAAAATGGCGTTTTCCTGTTATTTAATAGTGCCCGATCCATGATTATATATCCGATGTCAAGATTATAAAAATAACCAAATGTACGTCAAATTATTATTACGATGCATTTCTGTTTGCTATAAACACTTAGGCTCTGTCAATGGATCTGAAACTAGGGGTGTTAATTCGGACAAATGATTGGGTTTGGGTTTGGGTTGGGTTAATTGGTTCGAGTTGAAACGACTTTATTTGGTTATCGAGTCGGGTTCAAAATTTTAACCGATCGGGTCAGTTCGGGATGGTAAGCACGAGTTCATATTGGGTCGGATTCATATCATGTTGGTTATAGTTGGGTTGGAACGTGTCGGGTTGTAAACAGGTTTAGCTGTGTTGCAACAGTTTCTAACACATATTGGGTCGGGTTATAATCGGGTCAAGTTAGGTCGGGTTGTAAACGGGTTGTAATAGGCTTGGATCACACCGGGTCGGGTGGTTCATATGCTAATGGTCTAAAATGGGTCGGATTGAACATGTTAATTAATTAGCCGAGTTACATTAGGTTCAGGTTCTTATCGGTTTGAGTTCATATCTTGTGGATAAATCAGTAACGGGATAAATGCGTAGTGTGTTGTACTTCGTGTTAAGTCAATTATCCAGTTCAAAATTATACTCGACGCAAGATTATTACTAACATCACAATTTTCAATATGTTTATAAATTATAATATCGATGTCTTTCTTAGCGGATCGATAAGGGTAACGACTAACTTTAAAAATATTAAAAAAATATTAACAAAGTTAGTGAATATATTATATATAGTTTAGTTTAATAATCAATAATGATGAACTAAAAACTAATAAAATTTATCAATTTGTATTAGTTAATGAAACATTTTATTGATGAATTAATAACTAATAACGTAATAATTAAATATCGATAATGATGAACCAATCTAATAACTCTGCGAGTTTGTAATGTCTACCATATATTCATTGGTACGTTTAAACAACAACGAAACAAACAAGTTTAACAACGGAACAATTAGTTCAGCAGTTAATGAATTAAGTAGACTTAGTTAAAACAACGTAGTTCCGATTAGTTTCTTTGTTATAATTAAGCTTATAATGTATTCAATTAGACCAACTTAGTTTAATAATTGACTAATCGGTTGAATACAAGTCAATAAAAGAGTTCAAGAATAAGAAAATAATACGATGACATAAGTTTTATAACACTGTAAAGAATAAAGTACTATAAAATCTACAACTGATTACTTTGATAAGCCTATAACTTGTGAGTTGATGATCATAACTAGTTTAAACTAAAACACTATAAAACTATAACTGTGTAAAGATATAAATCTATAACAATATAATTGCATAATTATTTAAATACTTCGTATATAACTTTGTGAGATTATTAGTTTACAACTATCTAGATTTATTTAACTTTATAAGAGTATGTATAAGTTTACAACTATATAACAATGTATATATGGTAATTATATAACTATATAAGAGTATATAACTATATGAGATTATAGACCGGTTTACAACTATCTAATTCTACAAGATTATAACAATACAATAATAGTATATATTTATTGGCACTACTACAAAAATGTCCAAAGAGACCTCTAGAAACATACTCATTAAATTAGTTAACGGGTCTCTTTAGTTAAAAATATCTCATATTACAAATAATGGGTCTCTTATATTAACATGGGCCCACTTACTAGACAATAAAATATAAACAAGAGACCCGCTGACATAGATAAGAGGTCTCTTATATATGCGGGGTCCACCAGGCGAAAAAAAAGAGATTCGTTAGGTGCCATAACGGGTTAATTTGTCCCTAATTTAATTAATACGGATGTAGATGGTAGTGAAGGAAATGTGTCCTTCACCCAAGGTGCATTAAGTCTAATACCAAGGTTCAGATTAATTACAAACAATTAATTCAGTGAGATTATGTGAACGGAACAGCTAGCTGGAGCAATGCTTCCGATCAGTGAGTTCTAATCTATATTAGGCTCACAGCTTACTCTTGACTGAACCTATAAGGTCACACCAATGGCATGTAACAGATCACCGGATTAAATGAATCGAAAATTCATTTAATACCTTTTTGGGAATTAGTTCTGAAAAACGTAATATACCATACGGCCATGCATCGGAATCGTATATCGTATGGCGAATATTCGTAAGTTGGGCGAAACGAATAGTCGTTTCGTACGACGGTGATTCGTCGTGTACGATACGATAAATAATAGCCGTAAGGCGTTCATCGCGAATACGAGCCGCAACGGAGCTGCCGGCTCGTCGAGCCAAGCGCGCAAGGCCCAACGAGCCAGGGAGCTCGCAGCGCAGCGAAGCAAGCCAGCCCAACGAGTGCGCGCATAAGGAGAGTAGTGATATGTTCATTTTATATAGAGTTTTACCCCCGTCCCTTAGTACTTTTATGCATCAAATGAGCTCTTAGTAGCTGTTTTTAGTACTAATATGTGTTATTAAGTGTGCCTTGAGTTTCAGGATTACTTGGTGAGAAATTGGCCTTTTTAGGCTTGTTTCATGGCGATTTAGGCCACTACGCGATCCCTAGGGAGTTCGGGACGACTATCGTCGACTTGCGGGAGCCTTAGATGCTTATGGTCGAGCCCCGTAAGTTAGACTCGGTGTTATGGGCGAAGGTTGGTACTTTTATACAATCGCCCGGTTGGTCTCCTTTCGCCCACCGGGCGAGAGAAGGAGCTGCTGTGTTTTCAATGGGCTCCCGGCGGGCGGCCTTTGCCCGGTGACTGGCGGGCAGACAGCGAAAGTAAAGAGATCAAGGAATTTCATCTGCCTGACGGGCGAACGTCGTCCTGACGGGCGAAAGTCGAAGATTGTGGGACGTCTTATTTTGGTCCAGCGGGCAGACCTGCGCCCGACGGGCGGGTTTCGAGCTCCTCGCCCGGCGGGCGGATGTCTTCCCGACCGGGTGACGACAACCTTGGGCGGTTATGCGCTTATCTTGTTTCCGATTTTGGGCTTTATTTTGGGAAAACTATATATACTAGCCCTTATTATTTTTAGTGACATCTCTTATTCTAGTATTAAACCCTTAGTTTATTTCCCTTAATTGAGTTTTCTCTCTAAATTTGTTCCAAATACTTAGTTTTAAATTCAATCAAAATTCAAGCTTTCAATTTTCATTGTTCTTCATTTAGGTATTATTTCTTACTTTGATTCATTATCTTGCTTTAATCATGTTCTCAATAATATTAATTACTTTGTTCATTGATAATATGTGCGAGTAGTCCATTTTCTAGGGTTCGGGGATCCATGAATTAATATGAAGGGATGATTGAATGTTGTTGATTGTTGGTATTGTGATTAATTCCTATTGATTGGTTTCATTTACTGTGCAATTAGATTTGCGCAGGTTTAATTGTATTAGTCAAGCAATATCAAGTTAAGATTCGAGAGATGAAATTTGATGTTTAGGCTTGTGTCAATTGGTAGAATTGGGATTAATACGTAGCGAGAGCCCGTTAATTCTAAGTCTATGATTAGTATCGATTCGAGAGAGCTTGCTAGTCTAATTAATTGCTTTATTGATTATTGTCGATTGTTTATCATCCTGGATTGTTATTCGTTGGTGAACCTATGCCCTAGATCTTTTAATATCTGAATTCTTATTTGTTTAATTATTGTCGTAGTTTTAGTACGCAAATCAACCAAACTCTTGTTTCCCAATAGTCTAGACTAGTTGATTAATAGTACAAAGAACGCTTGTTTACCTATGGATACGATCCCTACTTCCCTTACTATTTTGTTAGTGGACTTAGGTTTATCTTTGATAAGGTGATACGACTTTAGCCTGTCAAATTTTGGCGCCGTTGCCGGGGAAACGGTTTTATTTTCTGTTATTAATTGTTTATTCTAGATTATTGTTTGTTACTTCTCAAGGAACCCCGGTTCCTTGAGACCGGATCTCACACCTGTTTGTAGTTTCTTTGTCTATGCCTAGGACCGTAGGTACTAGTAATCTTACTCCATTCGATCCTGAGCCCGAAAGAACCTTTCATAGACGAAGAAATTTCATTGTACAGTGTGGGAATTACTCTGATTCTGATCATAATATTGGCGGTCTTTTTTCCTTCAGATACAGATTCAGTTTCAGAGATAGAGATGGGTGACGAAACACCACCACCAGTTGAGCCAAGGCTTACAGACTATTCTAAGCCAAGTCTGTCTGTGCTACCGAAGGCAATCATGCCTTCTATTGCAGCTGAGACCTTCAAGATTGAGCCTGCATTGATCAACATGATTGAGAGACGCCAGTTCGGCGGGGAAGAAGGTGAAGACCCAAATCTTCACCTTCAATCCTTCATCCAATATTGCTCTACCATCAAGCAAAAGGGATTGACTCCAAAGCAGACTATGGAGATGCTTTTCCCGTTCTCTCTGAGTGGGAAGGCAAAGTTGTGGGTTAATGGGTTGAATCGAGCAGCCATGAAAATTGATAACAGGGAGTCTTTAGCCCTTGCATTCTATGTGAAGTATTTCCCGCCTGAGAAGACAGCTCGTCTGAGGAGCTAAATCATTTCTATTAGTCAACAAGCAGATGAGAGTTTGTTCGAGGTATGGGAAAGGTTCAAGAATCTACAGAGAGAGTGCCCACACCATGGTTTGGGTGACTGGTTCTTGATTCAACAATTCTACAATGGCCTGGGTAATGAGTCTAGACTTATTCTAGATTCAGCTGCTAGTGGGAGATTCATGCAACTTGCTGTGACTAGAGCTATGGAGGTGATTGAGGAGATGGCTATTCACAATGCCCAGTATGGGAATCCTAGAGGTCTATCTAATAGGGGTGGTAAGCATGATTTGAATTCCATAGAACAATTAACTGCCCAATTGACTGCTTTACATTATAAGTTTGATAATATGCAAGCACCAAATACTCAATCTGCTCAACCTGTTAGTGTAGCTGCAATGAATTCTCAAACTGTCAATGTCTGTGATAGTTGTGGGATGTCTAGTCATTATGCACAAGAATGTAGGAGATCTATTGAACAATGTAATGCATTCCAGGCCTACAAACAGAATAACCCGTACTCCAACTCTTACAATGAGGGGTATAAAAACAATCCCCTACTATCATACATGAGTACTAATATTGAGAACCCCCATCAAGTCCAACATCCACCACCACAACAATCATACCAACCACGGGGTAACTACAACCAACAGTCTAGTGGACCACCTGGGTTCCCTAGACAACACCCATCACCTTCACCACCACAACCTCAACCCACACAGTCTGACCCTATGCTAGTAGAGATGAGGAATATGATGTTGCAGATGCAGAAGTCTCTGAGTGAAAAGGATGCTAAAATTGATGCTCTTACCGCCCATAATAAGATCATTGATATACAGTTGGCACAGATGGCTACTACTCTTGCAGGGAGACCCCCAGGTCAACTCCCTTCACAGCATGAGAATAGAGAAACTGCAAATGCTATTACATTGAGGAGTGGTGGAGGTTATGACGGTCCTTCTATGACCGTCGAGGTTGATTCAGAGGTGTCTGCTAGTGGTCTGGTTAGTGAGGAAACCCCAAAGGTAGTCATGGATGATGAGGAAGTTGAGAAAGTAGTATGTGAAAAAGAGGATACAACTGAGGTTAAGAAGGGGACAGAAATTCAAGTACCACCTATTGTACTCCCCTTCCCAAACCGGCAACTCAAGAATAAGCTAGACAAACAGTTTGGTAAATTCTTGGAAGTGGTAAAAAACTTACAGGTAACGGTTCCTTTTACTGAATTAATTTTACAGGTTCCTGCATATGCTAAATTTATGAAAGATATTTTGACCAGGAAATGTGCTTTTTGTGAGGTAGAAACGGTAGCTTTTACTGAGGAATGTAGTGCTTATTTACAAAACAAGTCTCCACCTAAACTTAAAGACCCCGGGAGTTTTTCCATCCCACGTAACATTGGCACCGTTTTTATTGATAAGACTTTATGTGATTTAGGTGCTAGTGTGTCTGTTATGCCTTTGTCTATCTGTACTAAATTGAACATGGGTGAGTTTAAGGTTACTAATATCACTCTACAAATGGCCGACCGTTCTGTTAAATACCCCTTAGGTGTTTTAGAGGACGTCCCCGTTAGAGTAGGTAAATTTTGTTAGGTTATGATACATATGACAAAACATAAATCATGCGGAAAACCTTAATGCCAGGAAACATATTATTTACACATAATCAGTTAGCATAATTTAGGTGTATACACTTTGTAGCGTGCCCTCCCTAGCTGCGCCCGAACCGAACAAGAACAAGTCTTTAGGACTCCATGTGTCGTCCCTCCGTAGATAGTCCACAGCACGTCCGGATCCGCCTTAAGATTGACCAACTAGAATCGCCCTTAAGGTACTATAATTTTCGGCTAATAAGGGCAAGAATGTGACTGATTTTTCTGCTCAAAAATCACTGTTTTATTGTATGAATACTTGTTGAAAAACTCGTATATAAATTTATGACCCTAGGAATATATTTATAGAACCTTGGAAAGGATTTCGAATCCTGTTAGAATACTAATTAATTAATTAGAATCCTATTAGAACTCTAAATAATTAATTTAATCTTTTAGGATTAGGATTTAATCTATGCACGAATTCCGATAGCTTTAGGATTCGTATAGCACACACACACGTAGCGCACGAGCACCGCACGCCCATGCGCAAGCCTTGCGGCCCACGCTGAGCGCACAACGCTGAGGCCCATTGCTCGCAGCCCATCGCTGAGCGCGCGCGCCAGCCTTGGCTGGGCCTGGCCTTGCGCTGGGGCTGGTCGAGGCCTTGGCGTGTTGTTGGATGCGTGTGGCTTGCTGGGCGACGGCCTGGCTTCGTGCTGGGCCTTCGTCTAGCAAGCCTCGTCCGACGCTAATTCGTACGATACGCTTTCCGATTAAATTCCCGATTCCGGAATTCATTTCCGACACGAACAATATTTAACATTTCCGATTCCGGAATTAATTTCCATTTCGAACAAATATTTAATATTTCCGTTTCCGGAATTATTTTCCGATTCCGATAATATTTCCGATTCTGACAATATTTCCGTTTCCGGCAATATTTCCGATTCCGGCAATATTTCCGTTTCCAATAATATTTTCCGATACGTACCATGTTTCCATTTCCGGCAACATCTACGACTTGGATAATATTTATATTTCCGATAAGATCCCTATTTCCGTTTCCGGCAACATCATCATTTCCGGAGTATTCATTTACTTGCTTTTGACGATCTCAGCTCCCACTGAAACCAAGATCCGTCGATTCCGAATATCCATAGATGGAGTATTTAATGCCATTAAATACTTGATCCGTTTACGTACTATTTGTGTGACCCTACGGGTTCAGTCAAGAGTAAGCTGTGGATTAATATCATTAATTCCACTTGAACTGAAGCGGCCTCTAGCTAGGCATTCAGCTCCCTTGATCTCACTGAATTATTAACTTGTTAATTAATAGGAAATTTTGTGAAACACTACCTTAATGTTTGGACGTTTTGTGAATTACTACCTTATAAAAACTTTTTTATATTTTCCTACCTTATAAGTTCGATATGGTTTAGTAACACTACCTTGTAACAGAAAACGTTAAATGTCTCCATTTGTGGTCCCCACTCCCAACGACTTTATTCCATTTCTCTTTCCTCTTTCTCAATCTCTGTTCTCTAATTATCTTTCTCAATCTTTGTCATCTAATTTCTCAATCTATGTTCTCTTTCTCATCCGAATTCAATTCTTCTTCTTTCTTCTTCCCCTTGACAAGTAATTGTTCTAGCTTTTAACCTGCTGTATACTGGGTGCTTCTCTTCTGCAGCCACGTTCTGAGAAACTTACATTGATCGAATTTGTTATGATTAATTACATGCGAAGTATATATGAGGCAGCATTTGCTCTTGTTTCGATTTATATTATACCAAAATGAACAGAGAAATGACATTCCCCAATCTCCTACAAAAGACATGAAAAACCGTCTTTCATTAAACTAAGTTTTGTACTGTAATGGACTTCAAATTATGCTAGTATTACAATTGTAAGTAATGATTAAAAAGTAGATAAACAAAATTCATCAAAAATAATACTGTATTTTGGTAGTAAAAGTTAAGCACTTAAACAGGATGCGAAGAGCCAAAACAGAATAGAGATCAAATTTGTCTTACGAAAAAGGTTATGACTCAAATTTTGACAACATCTTTTTGTTTTAATTAATGCAACTAATCTTAAATAATGCAAACCCATCAACATGGGTCATATTAAAAGGTTGGAATTATGCTTATTACAACAACGTTGGATCTCCGACATGCAAATCAAGTCAATCTTGACATATAATATAACAATGTTGGAACAGAACGCTCCATCCGGTAATAATACTTGTGTTGATACTGCAATAAGAATTAATTAATAATGTCGCGACTAAAGTCGGACAGAATTGACACAACTATGAAGATACTGAAAAGCAATGGAAAAGAGGAAAGAAGAAGAAGAAGAGGAAGAAGAAGAAGGAGAAGGAAGAAGAAGAAGGAGAAGGAAGAAGAATTGAATTCAGATGAGAATGAGAATAGGGATTGAGAAATTAGAGGATAAAGATTGAGAAAGAGAAGTGGAGAACAGAGATTGAGAAAGAGGAAAGAGAAATAGAATAAAATCGTGGGGGTGAGGCCCACAAGCGGAGAGATTTAACGTTTTATGTTACAAGGTAGTGTTACTAAAACATATCAAACTTATAAGGTAGTAAAATATAAAAAAGTTTTTATAAGGTAGTAATTCACAAAACGTCCAAACATTAAGGTAGTGTTTCACAAAATTTCCTAATTAATACTGAACCACATTTATTAGACTTATCATTAAATGCATACTTGGACCAAGGGCATTATTTCCTTCAGTCTCCTACTTGTCCTTAGGGACAAGTGTGCATTTCCTAATTCCTTTGTCGCTCGATGCTTGCTCTTGAACATAAGGTAAGAGTTGTCATCCTTATTATGTCCAGAGGTGTTTCTCGGTTTCAGAGTTCAACTGATCAAATAAACAGATAATCATAGCCTATGATTCATCTGAGCACGACCATGCATTTTACAGTTTCTAGCTCTCCGAGTGGCCTTGTACAACTTTTAGCATCTCATCCCGATTTATGGGAGGACAATCCCAATCTTGCAATCTTCAGATTAGACTTCGTTTGATAGGTGATTACCTGAGCGTTGCCTTCATAGCCTCCTTTTACGGTGCGACGGTTGACAACGTCAAAGTAAGCAGTTATCAAACAAGTAATCTCAAATCACTCAGGTATTGAAGATTAGTGTCTAATAATTTTAATGAAATTTACTTATGACAGATTTTCATCTCTTACAGTAAAGTTTCATAGGTCTGTCCGATACTAGTATTCCCAAAAAAGTATCTATGCAAATGATTATGACATTGCCATGTCCACATAGTTCAAGAAACAAAACTACTAGTCATCTTGCATTCTGGTCGTCTAACGTTTTCTATGCGTCCATTTTTATAGAAAACTCCGACCAGGGACCATTTTCAGCTTTTGAAATTCAAGTTCACTTGATAGACATTTCTTAGTCACAGGACTGGTCCTGACAGTCTATCTTGAATATTTCGTCAAATTGAAGGGACTCATCATTTAATAAACCACAAATTAAATGGAAAAATGAATTCTATTCATTTATTGTGAATGATTAACCAATAATGTTTTACAAAGTATTAAACTCTAAAACTTTAAAACATTAAACAAGGACATCAAAGCCATTCTCCAATATGCTTGATTCCCATAGCTGCAGTGTGCGAGTTGTGCTTCACCTGCGGCAGAGGTTTAGTCAATGGATCTGAGATGTTGTCATCAGTTCCAATCTTGCTTATCTCGACTTCTTTTCTTTCAACGAACTCTCGTAGAAGATGAAATCTACAAAGTACATGCTTGACTCTTTGGTGGTGTCTAGGCTCCTTTGCCTGTGCAATAGTTCCGTTATTATCACAATATAGGGCTATTGGTCCTTTAATGGAGGGGACTACACCAAGTTCTCCTATGAACTTCCTTAGCCATATAGCTTCCTTTGCTGCTTCATGTGCAGCAATGTACTCCGCTTCAGTTGTAGAATCCGCAATGGTGCTTTGCTTAGCACTTTTCCAGCTTACTGCACCTCCGTTGAGGCAGAAGACAAACCCAGACTGTGATCTGAAATCATTTTTGTCGGTTTGGAAACTTGCGTCCGTATAGCCTTTAACAATTAATTCATCATCTCCACCATAGACCAGGAAGTCATCTTTGTGCCTTTTCAGGTACTTCAGAATGTTCTTGGCAGCAGTCCAATGTGCCTCTCCTGGGTCTGACTGGTATCTGCTCGTAGCACTGAGTGCATACGCAACATTCGGGCATGTACATATCACAGAATACATTATTGAACCAATCAATGATGCATATGGAATCCCATCATTCGTCTACACTCATCAAGTGTTTTTGGGCACTGGGTCTTGCTTAGAGTCATTCCTTGAGACATGGGTAGGTAGCCTCGCTTGGAGTCTGCCATCTTGAACCTATCAAGCACCTTATTGATATAAGTGCTTTGACTAAGTCCAATCATCTTTTTAGATCTATCTCTGTAAATCTTGATGCCTAGTATGTACTGTGCTTCTCCTAGATCCTTCATCGAAAAACATTTCCCAAGCCAAATCTTGACAGAGTTTAACATAGGAATGTCATTTCCGATAAGTAATATGTCGTCGACATATAATACTAGAAAATAAATTTTGCTCCCACTGACCTTCTTGTATACACAAGATTCGTCTGCGTTCTTGATGAAACCAAAGTCACTGACTGCTTCATCAAAATGTATATTCCAGCTCCTTGATGCCTACTTTAATCCGTAGATTGATTTCTTTAGCTTGCATACCTTTTTAGCATTCTTTGGATCCTCAAAACCCTCAGGTTGTGTCATAAACACAGTTTCTGTTAAAACGTCGTTTAAGAAAGCGGTTTTGACATCCATCTGCCATATTTCGTATTCGTAATATGCAGCGATTGCTAACATTATCCGAATAGACTTTAGCATTGCAACTGGTGAAAAGGTTTCATCGTAATCCACACCGTGGACTTGCCTGTAACCTTTTGTAACCAATCTAGCTTTGAAAACTTCAAGTTTCCCATCCTTGTCCTTTTTCAGTTTGAAAACCCATTTTCTTCCTATGGTTTGGTAGCCATCTGGCAAATTGACCAAATCCCATACTTGGTTTTCAGACATGGAGTCTAATTCAGATTGCATGGCTTCATGCCATTGCTTGGAGCTAGGGCTCGTCATAGCTTGTTTGTAAGTCGCAGGTTCATCACTTTCAAGTAATAGAACGTCATAGCTCTGGTTCGTCAAAATACCCAAGTACCTTTCCGGTTGAGATCTATATCTTTGCGATCTACGCGGGGTCGCATCTCTAGATTGTCCACGATTCTCACCAGATACTTCTAAAGATCTATGAGTTTCATCTTGAATGTCATCTTGAGCATTCTCTAGAGTTTGTTGTTCGACTCGAATTTCTTCGAGGTCTACTTTTCTCCCACTTGTCATTTTGGAAATGTGATTCTTTTCCAAAAAGATACCATCTCGAGCAACAAACACCTTGTTCTCAAATGTATTGTAGAAGTAATACCCCTTTGTTTCCTTTGGATAGCCCACAAGGATACATTTGTCAGATTTTGGATGAAGTTTGTCTGAAATTAATCGTTTGACGTATACTTCACATCCCCAAATCTTAAGAAAAGACACATTTGGTGGCTTTCCAAACCATAACTCATATGGAGTCTTTTCAACAACTTTAGACGGAGTTCTATTTATAGTGAGTACAGCTGTATTTAGTGCATGTCCCTTAAATTCTATTGGAAGTTCGGCCTGACCCATCATTGATCTAACCATGTCTAGCAAGGTTCTGTTCCTCCGTTCCGACACACCGTTCCATTGTGGTGTTCCAAGAGGAGTCAATTCTGATAGAATTCCACATTCTTTCAGATGGTCATCAAACTCATAGCTCAGATATTCACCGCCTCTATCAGACCGCAGTGCCTTAATCTTCTTGCCTAATTGATTCTCTACTTGACTCTGAAATTCCTTGTCAAAGGATTCAGACTAATGCTTCATTAGGTAGACATAACCATATCTACTGAAGTCATCAGTAAAAGTGATAAAGTAGCTTAAACCACCTCTAGCATTTGTACTCATTGGTCCACATACATCTGTATGGATTAAACCCAATCGTCCAGTTGCTCTTTCTCCAAATTTAGAGAAAGGTTGCTTTGTCATTTTGCCAAGTAAACATGATTCGCACTTACCATAATCCTCTAAGTCAAATGGTTCTAGAATTCCTTCCTTTTGAAGTCTTTCTATGCGTTTTAAGTTAATATGGCCTAATCGACAATGCCACAGATAGGTGAAATCTGAATCATCCTTTTTGGCCTTTTTGGTATTTATGTTATAAACTTGTTTGTCGTGATCTAATAAATAAAGTCCATTGACTAATCTAGCAGATCCATAAAACATCTCTTTAAAATAAAACGAACAACTATTGTCTTTTACTAAAAAGGAAAATCCCTTAGCATCTAAGCAAGAAACAGAAATGATGTTTTTAGTAAGACTTGGAACATGGAAACACTCTTCCAGTTCAAAAACTAGCCCAGAGGGCAACGACAAATAATAAGTTCCTACAGCTAATGCAGCAATCCTTGCTCCATTTCCCACACGTAGGTCGACTTCACCCTTGCTTAACCTTCTACTTTTTCTTAGTCCCTGTGGATTGGAACATAAGTGTGAGCCACAACCTGTATCTAATACCCAAGAAGTTGAATTAGCAAGTATACAGTCTATAACGAAAATACCTGAAGATGGAACAGTCATGGAACGACTGTTCCGTTCTTCTGATCTTCCTTTAGCTTTGGACATTCTCTTTTGTAATGGCCTATTCCATCACAATAAAGACAGCTTGATGTGGACTTGTCCTGCTTTGTTTTAGCATTGCCCTTGGACTTTCCACCTTTCTTGAAGTGTCTCCTTTTATCCTTGAGTAAATCTTTGGCTTCACAGTCGAGTATTATCTCAGCCTTTCTGACAAGGGAAACAAATTCTGCAACTGTTTCTTCTCTTGGTTCACTTAGGTATAGTTGCTTGAAGCGGCCAAACCCACTGTGCAGTGAATTGAGCAAGATAGAGACTGCCATCCTTTCGCTTATTGGTGTTTCTAGCAGACTTAGGCGATCAAAATATGAAAGCATAAGATCGACATGGTACCTTAGTGGGACGCCTACTTTTTGTTTAGTGCGAAGGAGCTGAACATGTGTTTCTTGGACCTCCATCCTATAACACCTGTTGGGAGAACTAACCTTTAGAACAGACATTGATTCAATCAACTCATGGACGTTCAGGTCCCTGTCCTCCGTGCTTCCACGACAGATATCCCTCAGATTCTTGATGAGCATAAAGGTTCGTAAGCTACAAACCTTCTAGCCCATTTATCAGGGATATTTTTCAGCATGAGACTCATAACCTTTTTGAGATCCGCATCCCAGGCGGCAAATCTTTCAGGGGTCATGTCTCTGGCATAGTAGCTTGGCATGGGATGTAACAGTACATACTCAAGTCCATTGAGCCTGACTATTTCAACTAGCTTAGCTTCCCATTCAAGAAAATTTGTTAGGTTCAGCTTGACCATAAGCTCAGAACCCATGATGATGTTTTGATTGTTGTTTGCCATAGTAAAACTACAATTGAAAAAGAATAAACAAATAAATAATCATTCACAGTTTCTCTTAATAAACTTAAATTCTAGCATACATGCATAATTTAATGTTCATTAAGCATTTTATTCAAGTTATGTGTTCTGGCAGGTGTGAATAAAATGAATCCAAGATCCTAAAAACCATTGAAGAATTAAGCACATTATGTATTTAGACTCAATTCTAAAATCTTTTAGGTAAGCAGATGCCTTTTGCTAATAGTCTAGAAACTACTCTTGGTTGATAGGTACGTCTAAGAACTTATTAGGTAAACCTATCGATTTTGCCATGACATAAAAGGACTCATTACTTATATCGTTGAGTTTCACCAAAACTAACATGTACTCACAATTATTCGTGTACCTTACCCCTTTAGGATCAATAAATAACACCTCGCTGAGCGTAAAACTATTACTAGATTGATGTAAAGGTTATCCCAGTAAGTGTTATTTTGGCATGGCACCTTTTAACTCAATTTTTAAACTTTGGAACTTAAGGCTCTTACTATGTTGGTTAGATTTTAAGTGAACTAAAATCCTTAATCATGCAACATAATCAAGCCATAATCTCATGCATAATTAAGACATATTTAAAAGCAATAAATAACTGAAAGCATGCATAAGATAAATGTGATCTAGTATGGCCCGACTTCATCTTGAAGCTTCAACTTCAAAGTCTGTCTCGAAAATGGATTGGAAACTTCTTGAATTTCACCGTGGGAGGCGCCATTTTCTTCAAATAGGATAAGCTATAATTAAACTAATTACAACTATTTGATGGTACACAGACCATATTTGAATTGAAAAACAAACTTTGGTGCATTAGACCAATTACATTCAAATTAATTGTACGCATACCATATTTTCTATCCTATTTGGGCCATACTAGTCACTTCATAACTTGCAAAACAGTACATATACAATATATACCATTCACCCATTTGAATGGCCCACATAGCTGGTTAGTAAAACACATTGTATGCATCATATAAATATTTGCAGCAATTAATCAAGGGCACCAATAATCTACCAATTATTCAGTCTTTATTAATTCTAATCAAGTTGTTTTAACCTTAAAGGATTTGTAGACCTAATCAAGAGTTTATGACTAAAAATGCTCCCACTTAAACCAATTACTTTATATGCTTTACTAATTTTAAACATAAAAATGTATTTCTAGTCTAACCGGAAACATACAAGTTTAATTAAAATTTAAAGCTCATATAAAATTATAATCGAATCCATTTAGTTTAATTTATTTTCAGTTGATTTAAACGAATTTAAATTAATTCAAGGTTTAATTTTAGTAAAATAATTAGTATAAATTAAAATTTATAATAATTATAATATTCAAAATTAAAATCCAAGAAAACAATTTAAATTATTAATTTTAAAATTAATTAAAATTATTTCCGAACTGAAAATTCAAATTAAAATTCAAAACGACTCAATCGCAACACGACGAGGCACTTGGGCTGGTGCCCAATCCCCATCGAGTGCACGACTGATCGCATGGCCATGGCACAATGCAGCAGCAGCTACGCGCAAACGCAGCAAGCCAAGCCACGCTTGCGCGCAGCATGCCTGCTCACTCGCAGCAGCTACCGAAGGGATGCATCGCTTGCTAGGCGCAAGCAATCGACCATTGGCGAGGCTGCGCTCGTGGTGTGCGGAGCAGTGCTCGCTGGGTAACCCAGCTTGCGCTCTCCCGCGCGCGCGCGCCTCAACCTTGTGCCACGGCCCATTCGCCCATCAACACAGCACACATGCCCAGGCTCCTCGCCTCGCGCGCGCGCCATTACTTGGTTGCTCGCTGCATTCGTACCGCACGGGCGACGAGCTCCCTTGCTCGTCGTCGCGTGCCCGCACTATACTACACCCCTTAAGGGTAACACGTAGCTTCCATTGCTTTGTGCGTGCAACAATCATGAGCGTTTTTCATAAAAAATTTAAATTTTTTTAATTCAAAATTAATGACAAATTAATAAAACATATTAATTTCATAATTTTAGGGCTTCATGCTGGGCCTTCGTCTAGCAAGCCTCGTCCGATGCTAATTCGTACGACACGCTTTCCGATTAAATTCCCGATTCCGGAATTCATTTCCGACACGAACAATATTTAACATTTCCGATTCCGGAATTAATTTCCATTTCGAAGAAATATTTAATATTTCCGTTTCCGGAATTATTTTCCGATTCCGATAATATTTCCGATTCTGACAATATTTCCGTTTCCGGCAATATTTCCGATTCCGGCAATATTTCCATTTCCAATAATATTTTCTGATACGTACCATGTTTCCGTTTCCGGCAACATCTACGACTTGGATAATATTTATATTTCCGATACGATCCATATTTCCGTTTCCGGCAATATCATTGTTTCCGGAGTATTCATTTATTTGCCTTTGACGATCTCAGCTCCCACTGAAACCAAGATCCGTCGATTCCGAATATCCATAGATGGAGTATTTAATGCCATTAAATACTTAATCCGTTTACGTACTATTTGTGTGACCCTACGGGTTCAGTCAAGAGTAAGCTGTGGATTAATATCATTAATTCCACTTGAACTGAAGCGGCCTCTAGCTAGGCATTCAGATCACTTGATCTCACTGAATTATTAACTTGTTAATTAATACTGAACCGCATTTATTAGACTTAACATTAAATGCATACTTGGACCAAGGGCATTATTTCCTTCAAATTTTACATACTTGTGGAATTTGTAGTACTGGACATGCAAGAGGACTCCCAAATTCCCATTATCTTAGGTAGACCCTTCTTTCACACGGCGGGGGCGGTTATTGATGTTAAAAGTGGGAAATTGACTTTGTCTATTGGGGATGATAAGGTGACTTTTAATCTGAATAGTGCCTTTAAGAGTCCCATGCTAGAAGAAGAACAAGGCTATGGAATTGATGTAGTTGATTTTATTATGCGAGATAACGTCTCCCAAGTTCTCGAAAGGGATCCCTTGGAGGCAGTGCTTTGTTGTGAATCTTCTGCAGGTGATAGCAGTTCTTGGAGTGCTGAAGTGGATGCTCTAGAGTTAGCTCTTGATGGTGGAGAGTCTGAACCCGAGGAGAGCACCAAATTGAGGAGGTTAGTTCGGCCGGTCTGTCCTGTAAAAGAGGTAAAGAAACCCAAACTTAAACCCCTTCCTGCTAATCTCAAATATGTATTTTTGGATGATGAACAACTTTGCCCTGCAATTGTTAGTACTGCACTTGATGCAGACTAGTTGTCCCAACTTCTTACTGTGTTGAAAAAGCACAAAAGACCATTGGGTACAGTATTGATGATTTAAAGGGTATTAGCCCTGATTTTTGCATTCATAGGATACATCTAGATGATAATAAAAAACCATGCATTCAACCCCATCGTTGTTTGAACCCCATCATGCAAGATGTTGTAAAAGCTGAGGTCATGAAATTGCTTGATGCGAGTATTGTCTATGCTGTGTCTGATTCTAAGTGGGTGAGTCCCGTTCAGGTAGTGCTAAAGAAAGGGGGGACGACTGTGGTTAGGAATGATAAGAATGAATTAATCCCAACTAGGGTGGTTACAGGTTAACGCATGTGTATTGACTATAGGCGTCTAAATGTTGCCACTAAAAAGGACCACTTTCCCCTTCCCTTTATTGATCAAAATGTTAGAGAGGCTGGCCTGTCACAAGTTTTTCTGTTATCTGGATGGTTATTCTGGTTTCTTTCAAATCCCTGTACATCCAGACGACCAGGAAAAGACCACCTTCACCTGTCCCTACGGTACTTTTGCATATCGTTGGATGCCCTTTGGTTTGTGTAATGCACCTGCTACATTTCAACGTTGCATGATGAGCATTTTTTCTGAGTTTATTGAGTCTATCATGGAAGTGTTTATGGATGTATAATACCCCAATATTTCATGATTTCGTAAAATATATTTTATAGCAAAAAAAAAAAAAAAAAAAATTATTATTAAATGATTTTTCGCTTTTAGTTAGTCTTTTTTTTAATATTTTTGGAAATTTTAAAAATGCTATTTTAAATTTAGTAGGACTCTTATTATAAGTACTATATATTCCATATTTCTGTTAGCCCTAAATATTTTCTAATAGGTTTAGCCGTCTTGTGTTGTTTCTCTTGGTCGAGAGTAACTTGAGCCGTGAGAAATAGAAACAACTTACCTCCATTATCAAAATCCTTACTTTGGGCAATAAGCAAGAAGAAACCATCCAATTCATTTTATCCAGGATCAGGTGTTTAATATTCCTTAGCAAACCAAAACAAATTGTTCATCGATCAATATTGAGCAATGAACAGCAGCAACGCCATTTAATTTGTCTCGATCTCAATAAGTGTGGAATTGCATTTAATTATGGAATTATTATCTCGGAAGGTAATCACGCTTAGTCCCTTCCAATTGGTTATGTATATTATTAGTTGTAATCACGCTTAGTCCCTTCTAATTGTTCGTGTATATTATTAGTTGTAACCCCGCGCACCTATTATTTTGGAGTTGTATGAAATTATACGCCGTGTATTTTATTAGTGATAATTAATAACATGTTTGATATTAGATGATATATATATTTTGATGATATGATTTTAGATGTGTAAAAATTACTTTGATGTGAGTAATAAATAGCTGTTGCGATTATATATATTCATTAGTTATTAGTTCCATTACTTCTGCATTATTGAATGAGGAGTTAGTGTATACGGTTTCGGTATATAAGATAGTCATGCTTGTAGTCTTTGGCTAATGTCAGGGCATTCATTAATGGTTCAATTGTTTGGGATTAAGATGAATAACTGGGTGATTGGTCGTAGTTAGAACGAATGAGGTTTGATTACTTTTAGACCGAGCTAAGGTCGGTGTATGCATCTGTTTTGGGATCTTGTGCCGTTATTGAGAAAAATAGATTATTAACCCATAATGGGTATTGATCGTATTGATACGAAAAGGGTGAGAATTATTATATTTCGGTTTGAGGTTCAATGTTATAGACCTTAGTCCTTGGCATGTTGGTAAGGAGATGATAACCATTAGTAGAGGAGCAAGATACAATCTTTATTATTTTCTTAATATCCTCAAAGTGGGATTTGGTCCAAAAGTGGCCTTGACTCAGAGAGTCTTTTTAGTAGCTATTGAGAGTCTCAAGTTTTTATACTTGTTGGTTTATTATTCGAATTACCCATGTCCAAGGCTAGGTATAAAACAAAGAGCAAACATGGCACCTATTGGTTGAAGTAAGTTTAGTAGATGAAAGGATCATATCAAATATATTTGAGGTTCAACTGAAGAGAAGACCTATAGTATTTATAGAGTATAGAGTTAGTTTTATATTTGGGATCATACTTGAAATGTAGTTTCATACTACATTGTTTATATGAGCCTTTATTATTCTATATTAGTATGTTTCTGTTTGAAACAGGTGATTACTCAGCTTTTGCTGACGTGTGTGTTTATTTGCTATGTGTGTTTGCGGCCATGTCTTTTTCTTATGGTGGCCCTGCGACGATCCTTTTGGAATTTTTCCACTATGGTGAGCAGTCAAGATTGACTGGAGCAGATGGATCGTGAAAGATGCAATTACAAGTTGAAAGAGCTCAATATTATCGTTTTGTCGTGTATGACCGTTTAATACTTTTAGTTTAAATAGACCACCTAGTAATCGAGTTGTAATAGTTTGAGTTTTGTAAGCCTTAGCACTTGACAATGTGATCAAGTGTGGCGGTGATACCTCCGATTTAGGTGTAAGCTTCCGCAAATTTTTATAAAGTATATATTATTCTTATTTATTTCTAGTTAGTAAATCGGGGGTGTTACAGGATGACTTTAGTGTCTATGGTACTTCTTTTGATTCATGTTTGATTAACTTGACTAAAGTTTTGAAAAGATGTGAAGAATGTAACCCGGTCTAAAATTGGGAAAAGTGTCATTTCATGGTTACTGAAGGGGTGGTCTTGGGGCATTTAATATATGATAAGGGCATTCAGGTGGATCGAGCTAAGGTCTAAGTGATTGAACAATTGCCCCCTCCAGTTAATGTGAAGGGTGTTAAAAGTTTTCTTGGTCATGCGGGGTTTTATCGCCGCTTTATCAAGGATTTTTCTAAGATTGTTAAACCACTGACCCAGCTCCTCCTCAAGGATGCCCCATTTGTGTTTACTGATGCTTGTCTTGAGGCTTTTGACAAGATTAAGCAGGCACTGATTTTGGCTCCTATCATCCGTTCTCCCGAATGGGATCTTCCGTTCGAGATAATGTGTGATGCAAGTGACTATGCAGTTGGGGCAGTTTTGGGTCAGAGAAAGGAAAAGGTCTTGCATGCCATCTACTATGCTAGTAAGACCTTAGATGAAGCTCAAGTTAATTATGCTACTACTGATACGGAGCTTCTAGCCATAGTCTATGCCTTGGACAAGTTTCGCACCTATCTGATTGGGTCCAAGGTGATAGTCTATACTCACCATGCGACCCTTAAGTATCTGCTCTCTAAAAAGGAAGCCAAGCCTAGGCTTATTCGATTGATACTAATGCTACATGAGTTTGATCTAGAGATTGGCGACAAGAAAGGGGCTGAGAATGTGGTTGCAGACCACTTGTCTAGATTGAGGTATGATGATGGTACAGTGTCTACACCGATCGATGATTCATTTCCGGATGATCACCTACTTGCACTTGCCAGTCAGTCACCATGGTTCGCAGACTATGCGGACTACATTGTAGGGGGCATTCTTCCGTCCGATCTTACATACCAATAGAAGAAGAAGTTCCTACATGATGTTCGGTTATACTTTTGGGATGATCCTTATTTGTTCCGGGAAACTGCTGAAGGACTGTACAAGCGATGTGTTCCAGAATGGGAAGTCCATGGTATTATCAGTAGGTGTCACTCTTCACCTTATGGTGGTCACCATGGACGTTCAAAGACCAATGCTAAGTTGTCGCAAGGCGGTTTCTACTAGCCTACTATGTTCAAGGATGCACAGGCTTTATTATGGCTTGTGATGCGTGCTAGAGGGTCGGCATTATCTCGAGGAGGTATGAGATGCCAGAGAACGGGATTCTGGAGGTCGAGGTCTTTGATGTGTGGGGGATAGACTACATGGGACCATTCCCATCGTCCAAGGGTAATCTTTATATCCTTGTTGCTGTAGATTATGTGTCCAAGTGGGTGGAAGCCGTTTCCTCGGTACTAACGATGCTAAGACAATCATTTCTCTATTCAAGAAAGTCATCTTCCCTAGATTTGGAGTTCCGCGGGCTTTGATCAGTGACAGAGGATCACACTTCCATGAGAAGCATCTGGATGCGCTCCTGCGCAAGTATAGGGTCTATCATCGCACTGGACTAGCCTACCACCCTCAGACGAGTGGGCAAGTTGAGGTCTCCAACCAGGAGATAAAATCTATACTTGAGAAAGTGGTGGCAAAGTCTAGGAAGGATTGGAGCGATAAGCTTGATACCTCCCCCGTATCGGTTGGTGTATGGCAAGGCGTGCCATTTGCCGGTAGAAATGGAGTATAAAGCTTATTGGGAAATCAAACAGCTCAACATGGATGCTAAGTTAGCCGGTGAAAAGCAGCTACTTCAATTAAGTGAGCTAGATGAGTTCCGGTTACAAGCCTATGATAGTGCCCGAATCTACAAAGAAAAGACTAAGCGGTGGCACGACAGTCGCATTCTTCATAGAGAGTTCGCGGTGGGCGACAAGGTTCTATTGTTCAACTCTAGACTTAAGTTGTTTCCTGGAAAACTCAAGTCTAGATGGTTTGGGATGTCCACCGTGACTATGGTAAGTAAGTTTGGGTCAGTCGAAGTAGAAAACATCAATGGTGAACGATTCAAAGTCAATGGGCAACGTCTGAAGTTGTACCATGATGGGGCTATTGTAGGAGTGGTTGAGGTTCGTCACCTCAATCCTTCCACCCCATGATAAGCATATTTGAGGTAAACGAGGTCGAGCGGGACCTAGAATTAAACCAGCGCTTTGCGGGAGGCAACCCGTACTTTATTGCTTTTGGTAGTGTAGTTTAATTTTGTGTGTTTCGTAGTATAATCCTTACATTAGAGAGGTGATGAGAGGGCATTTTATTGTTTGGGTGTTTGATGATGCGCAGATTTTAGCTCCCCAAGTTCGAAAAGTTCGAAAATAAGTCATAAGGGGCAAATGGAATTTCGCACGGTGGGCACCGGGCTAAAGCCGCCCGACCGGGTGCGCGTTGAAAAATTCGAAAGTATCTTTTCTCTTCAGGCGGGCAGACCTGTGCCCATTGGGCGGGGTTCGAGCTGCATGCCCGGCAGGCGGTTGAATGCGGAGCTGAAGCAAGACCAAGGAGGCAAATTTCGTCATCCGCCCGGTGGGCGTCGGGCGAAAGCTGCCCGACCGAGCGCGTGTTGAAGGTTCGAAATTGTCACTTCTCGCCCGGCGGGCGAACCTGTTCCCGTCGGGCGGGATTCGAGCAATTGGCTCGATGGGCGGGTGCTGGCCTGGCGGGCTAGAGGAGAAAACACACGGTTTCAGTCACCGATTTCCTCATTTCTTCCACTTCTCCCCTCACTTCATCTTCTTCATTCTCTCACATCTCCCTAAGATCTTCAAAGCTTCATATCTCCATCATCTCTTACCCAAATTCATCACTCCACATACCAAAATCATCCTCATAGAATCCTCTTCAACCTCCACCAAACCAATTTCACCCTCCCTCACTCACTACAAAAAAACCCAAATTTCACCTAAAACCTCAAAAACTCACAAATCATCAACCATGGGTTCTAGGCCAAAGAGGACTTGCACGAGAGCATCTAGGAGGCAAGAGGAGGCAAGAGGAGGCTTCCACAAGCCATGCACCACCACCACCTCAGTTTGCACCCGATCCGGCGTTCTCGGACATTGTCCTCATTAGTGAGGAACAACAAGCTCGGCTTGCACACCCAAGCTTCGGAAGGTAGTCCCTACCCGTTTTATTTGTCAGCAAACTTTGAATGATATGGGTATTGAGAGGGATGTTAAGAAATTATTCTATGGGGTGGGCATGAAGCATATGTTTTCCATGACTAGGTTGACATTTAGAACGCTTACTCTTGAATTCTTGAGTTCTTTTAATGTTACAAGAAAAGGGTACAAAGATGTTACTAGGATGTCGTTTTGGTAGTTGAATAGGAGCTTTGATATGCCAATTAAGGATTTTGGTGCGATTTTTGGTTTGTCTGTTGAGCCTACTAGGTACCCCGGGGAGGGGCACACTAATAGTGATGTTTGGGGGAAGTTGACTGGGCAATTCAATCTCAATAGCATGCAACATTTGCACGCCTCTAGCGTGCAACACCCCGTCCCTTTTGTTTGGTTCCGGTTTATGGCATTTACAATTTCCGGGAGGGATCAAAAGGAGAATGTGAGGAGCATAGAGCTGGAGGTGCTTGGGGGATACTTGGTGGATGGGGATGATGGTTATAGGATGAACTTGGCCCATCATTTGGCCAGTAATCTTCTTGCTACTGCCACCAACCGCTATCTGACCGATATTGCTCTAGGGGGCCTTGTCAGCCACATTGCCATAACAGTGGCAAACTTTGCTGAGAGGGACCATGTTGCGGTCCCAGGTAACAATCTGCTAGATTTGGAGTATTTTGGGAGTCTTTACAGGGTACACTCTGAGTACGGGGCACTTCGTCCTAGTCAGATGTCATGGATGTTCCAGAGGAACGCTCTTTTTACTCTACCTGACACTTCAGGGCTCACCCGTTTTGAGAGGGGCCAGCCCCACTATCTGTATGTAGGTTAGAAGACGCCATCCCTACCTAAGCCCCAGCCGCAGCCACAACCCGAGCCCGTGCCTCGTACCTACTTCCGTAGGGGTGGGCGCAGAGAGAGGGAGGCGAGACAGAGTGGTAGCCCGAATCCACAGGGGGAGCACCGGTCTTTGGAGAAGCGTATGGACAGGTTGGAGATTCGCTTTGATTACTTTGAGAGTGATCACCAGAGGGCCATGTTCCCCATCTATGACCACTTTACTCGGGAGGGTGTCGTGCCTCAAGAGGCCCAACATCCTTCATGGTTTGGATATCCGGCTGAGGGCTATGGAGCCCCGGGAGCTAGGGGCACCTTCACACCCACTCACTACTACAGTGGGTATGGAGAGGCCCCTAGTCACGGGCATGGTGATGATGATGATGATGATGATGGCCAGGGCCATCAGTGATGCTGATGATGATGCTGATGGTTCGGTACCCCTTGAGCGAATGAGGACATTGTCTGATTTTGCTTGGGGGGGTGTTTCACTTCCATGTACATACTAGGTATGTTTTCTTTCCGTTTTGTATTTTTCTTATTTTGGTGTGTTTTGTTTTGGTGTGTTATTGCTTTCTAGATTAATTTATCGCTTTGAAAAAAAAAAAATTCACAAATACGTTCCGATGAATGCAAAATCATGCTTCCCTGTGCCCCTTTGATTGAAAATTATTTTGATTCTTGGTATTTGATGACAAGCAATGTGGATAGGTTAGCCATGATTTGATATTCGATTACTTTGATGCCTTAAAATGAGTCAACTTTGACCAACTATTTGTGGACTTGGTGCTTGACTAGTTGACTTGGTTAGATTGTGTGATAGTTCATGGTTTGTCTTTGATTCTGAGTACTGGTTTGCAACTGTTAGTAGTGTTTTATGACTCATATACATGCACATTGTGGAGGACGAAGGCATTTTTCTATTTAGGTAGCCTTCAGATGAAATTAGATACATTTGTTCCCTCCTTTTCTACCCATGTTGTTGCTTGTGCCCTTTATTCTGTGACTAGCCACATTGCAAGCCCGTGAAAACCCCATTGGTTACTAGTCCCAAGCCTAGCTTGGGGGAGCTTATAGTAGTGAGGTGAGGGAGTTGTAGTGTGCTACATTTTGAGCACATAGTGAGTGTTGAAAAAGGAGTTCTTTTTGTCATGTGTATTGTTTGAAAAAATTTTTAATAATAATGAAGAAGTGAAAGAGGTGAGAAGGATAGAACATGTGAAGGCTTCCAAAAGAAAAGAAAAAAAAAGAGATTGAGCAAAAAGAAAAAAATTCGTTACTCTCAAAATAATTCAAAGCATTTGTCACTCCGGTACTGTAATTTCTTATCTTTATGAGTGATTGGTAATAATTGTGTAAAAGGCAAGAAAGTATAGTGTGGTTTGTTTGTTGTTTTATTCATATGTTGAGTGGGAGAGTTGTGGTCATCATTTGTGGTTGATCATGGGTTTTGCTAGGATTTATGCTCCCCAAAGCCAAGGCTTTAAGCTCACATTTTCCCCAAATTTACCGCACCTTTACCTAAGCCTAACATTACAAGCTTTGAAGATCTTCAGACCTTTGTGCATAGAGTCGTATTAATATGAAAGTAGTTGCTTATCAATGCAAGTTATGACATGACACATTTCGAGTCGACTACTAGGTTGAGTGTATGTTTTTCTAGACACACGAGTGTTGTGAGTTTGGGAGGGCATTGTCCACTTATATGTTGGGGGGGGGGGGGAGAGCGAACGGGTACATCTTTTACCCGCCACATAAATGAGTGATGAGTGCGTGAGCACTAGTCTTGAATTCCAATGTGCACTTGTGGTTCGCTTTGCGTGACAATTGTTAGGGAGGATTTGTAGTTGGATGGATTTGATTGGTTGACATTGATGCATGCTCGTTGGTTTTTGCCTTGAATTGTATCTATCATTTTGAAATATGTTTAGGGTGAAGTTGATTCTTGTATTCATCAATGATTTCCTTGCTTAGGGACAAGCAAGGATCTAGCTTGGGGGAGTTTGATATGTGCATTTTATATAGAGTTTTTGTTAGGTTATGATACATATGACAATACATGAATCATGCGGAAAAACCATAAAGCGAGGAAAGCATGTTATTTACACATAATCATTTAGCATAGTATAGATGCATACACTTTGTAGCGTGCCTTCCCTAGCTGCGCCTGAACCGAACAAGAACAAGTCTTAAGGACTCCAAGTGTCGTCCCTCCGTAGATAGTCCACAGTACGTCCGGGTCCGCCTCAAGATTGACCAACTAGAATCGCCCTTAAGGTGCTTAGGAATTTTCGGCTATTAGTGCAAGAGAGTGGCTGAATTTTCTTTCAAAAACTTACCCTTTGAATACTTCAATCGTGCGTATAAATTATAACCCTAGGCCCTTATTTATAGAGGTTTGGAAAGGGAATTGGAATCCTAGTAGGATACGATTTAATTAAACTTAGAATCCTACAAGGACTCTAATTAATTAAATAATCCTAATAGAAATAGGAGTTTAATCATACACCAAATCCTAATAGATTTAGGAATTGTGCATGGACACAAACACACACGCATGGAGCCACGAGGGCACCCGCACGCATGCGCTCGGCCCACGCAGCCCACGCTGGGCATCATTGCCTTGGCGCGCTGGGCCTGCCTTGCGGTGGGCCTGGCGCTGCCTTGGGCTGGGCGTGCGCGCGTCCTTGCTCGCTGAGCGATGGCCTGGCTTCGTGCTGGGCCTTCGTCCGACAGGCCTCGTCCGATGCTTATTCGTACGATACGCTTCCGATTAAATTTCCGGTTCCGGAATTCATTTCCGATACGAACAATATTTAATATTTCCGATTCCGGAATTAATTTCCGTTTCGAACAAATATTTAATATTTTCGTTTCCGGAATTATTTTCCGATTCCAATAATATTTCCGATTCTGACAATATTTCCGTTTCCGGCAATATTTCCGATTCCGGCAATATTTCCATTTCCGATAATATTTTCCGATACGTACCATGTTTCCGTTTCCGGCAACATCTACGATTTGAATAATATTTATATTTCCGATACAATCTATATTTCCGTTTCCGGCAATATCATCGTTTCCGGAGTATTCATTTCTTGCTTGTGATGATCTCAGCTCCCACTGAAACCAAGATCCATCGATTCCGAATATCCATAGATAGAGTATTTAATGCCATTAAATACTTGATCCGTTTACGTACTATTTGTGTGACCCTACGGGTTTAGTCAAGAGTAAGCTGTGGATTAATATCATTAATTCCACTTGAACTGAAGCGGCCTCTAGCTAGGCATTCAGCTCACTTGATCTCACTGAATTATTAACTTGTTAATTAATACTGAACCGCATTTATTAGACTTAACATTGAATGCATACTTGGACCAAGGGCATTATTTCCTTCAGTCTCCCACTTGTCCTTAGGGACAAGTGTGCATTTCCTAATTCCTTTGTCGCTCGATGCTGGCTCTTGAACATAAGGTAAGAGTTGTCATCCTTATTATGTCCAGAGGTGTTTCTCGGTTTCAGAGTTCAACTGATCAAATAAGCAGATAATCATAGCCTATGATTCATCTGAGCACGGCCATGCATTTCACAGTTTCTAGCTCTCCGAGTGGCCTTGTACAACTTTTAAGCATATCATCCCGATTTATGGGAGGACAATCCCAATCTTGCGATCTTCAGATTAGATTTCGTTTGATAGGTGATTACCTGAGCGTTGCCTTTATAGCCTCCTTTTACGGTACGACGGTTGGGCAACGTCAAAGCAACCAGTTCTCAAATAAGTAATCTCAAATCACTCAGGTATTGAGGATTTAGTGTCTAATAATTTTAATGAAATTTACTTATGACAGATTTTCATCTCTTACAGTAAAGTTTCATAGGTCTGTCTAATACTAGTCTTCCCAAAGTAAGTATCTATGCAAATGATTATGACATTGCCATGTCCACATAGTTCAAGAAACAGAACTACTAGTCATCTTGCATTCTAGTCGTCTAACGTTTTCTATGCGTCCAATTTTATAGATAACTCCGACCAGGGACCATTTTCAACTTTTGACATTCAAGTTCACTTGATAGACATTTCTTAGTCACAGGACTGGTCCTGACAGTCTATTTTGAATATATCGTCAAATTGAAGGAACTCATCATTTAATAAACCACAAATTAAATGGAAAAATGAATTCTATTCATTTATTGTGAATGATTAACCAATAATGTTTTACAAAGATTTAAACTCTAAAACTTTAAAACATTAAATAAGGACATCAAAGCCATTCTCCAATATGCTTGATTCCCATAGCTGCAGTGTGCGAGTTGTGCTTCGCCTGCGGCAGAGGTTTAGTCAATGGATCTGATATGTTGTCATCAGTTCCAATCTTGCTTATCTCGACTTCTTTTCTTTAAACGAACTCTCGTAGAAGGTGAAATCTACGAAGTACATGCTTGACTCTTTGGTGGTGTCTAGGCTCCTTTGCCTGTGCAATAGCTCCGTTGTTATCACAATACAGGGCTATTGGTCCTTTAATGGAGGGGACTACACCTAGTTCACCTATGAACTTCCTTATCCATATAGCTTCCTTTGCTGCTTCATGTGCAACAATGTACTCCGCTTCAGTTGTAGAATCCGCAATGGTGCTTTGCTTAGCACTTTTCCAGCTTACTGCACCTCCGTTGAGGCAGAAGACAAACCCAGACTGTGATCTGAAATCATCTTGCGTCCGTATAGATTTTAACAATTAATTCATCATCTCCACCATAGACCAAGTAGTCATCTTTGTGCCTTTTCAGGTACTTCAGAATATTCTTGGCAGCAGTCCAATGTGCCTCTCCTGGGTCTGACTGGTATCTGCTCGTAGCACTGAGTGCGTACGCAACATCCGGGCGTGTACATATCATAGCATACATTATTGAACCAATCAATGATGCATATGGAATCCCATTCATTCGTCTACGTTCATCAAGTGTTTTTGGGCACTGAGTCTTGCTTAGAGTTATTCCATGAGACATGGGTAGGTAGCCTCGCTTGGAGTCTGCCATCTTGAACCTATCAATCACCTTATTGATATAAGTGCTTTGACTAAGTCCAATCATCTTTTTAGATCTATCTCTGTAAATCTTGATGCCCAATATGTACTGTGCTTCTCCTAGATCCTTCATCGAAAAACATTTCCCAAGCCAAATCTTGACAGAGTTCAACATAAGAATGTCATTTCCGATAAGTAATATGTCGTCGACATATAATACTAGGAAAGAAATTTTGCTCCCACTGACCTTCTTGTATACACAAGATTCGTCTGCGTTCTTGATGAAACCAAAGTCACTGACTGCTTCATCAAAACGTATATTCCAGCTCCTGGATGCCTGCTTCAATCCGTAGATTGATTTCTTTAGCTTGCATACCTTTTTAGCATTCTTTGGATCCTCAAAACCTTTAGGCTGTGTCATGAACACAGTTTCTGTTAAGAAAGCGGTTTTGACATCCATCTGCCATATTTCGTAATCGTAATATGCAGCGATTGCTAACATTATCCGAATAGACTTTAGCATTGCAACTGGTGAAAAGGTTTCATCGTAATCCACACCGTGGACTTGCCTGTAACCTTTTGCAACCAATCTAGCTTTGAAAACTTCAAGTTTCCCATCCTTGTCCTTTTTCAGTTTGAAAACCCATTTGCTTCCAATGGCTTGGTAGCCATCTGGCAAATCGACCAAATCCCATACTTGGTTTTCAGACATGGAGTCTAATTCAGATTGCATGGCTTCTTGCCATTGCTTGGAGCTAGGGCTCGTCATAGCTTGTTTGTAAGTCGCAGGTTCATCCTTTTCACGTAATAGAACGTCATAGCTCTCGTTCGTCAAAATACCTAAGTACCTTTCCGGTTGAGATCTATATCTTTGCGATCTACGCGGGGTAACATTTCTAGATTGACCATGATTCTCACCAGATTCTTTTAAAGGTCTCTTAGTTTCATCCTGAATGTCATCTTGAGCATTCTCTAGAGTTTGTTGTTCGACTCGAATTTCTTCGAGGTCTACTTTTCTCCCACTTGTCATTTTGGAAATGTGATTTTTCTCCAAAAAGACACCATCTCGAGCAACAAACACCTTGTTCTCAGATGTATTGTAGAAGTAATACCCCTTTGTTTCCTTTGGATAGCCCACAAGGATACATTTGTCAGATTTCGGATGAAGTTTGTCTGAAATTAATCGTTTGACGTATACTTCACATCCCCAAATCTTAAGAAAAGACACATTTGGAGGCTTTCCAAACCATAACTCATATGGAGTCTTTTCGACAGCTTTAGACGGAGCTCTATTTACAGTGAGTGCAGCTGTATTTAGTGCATGTCCCCAAAATTCTATTGGAAGTTCGGCCTGACCCATCATTGACCTGACCATGTCTAGCAAGGTTCTGTTCCTCCGTTCCGACACACCATTCCATTGTGGTGTTCCAGGAGGAGTCAATTCTGACAGAATTCCACATTCTTTCAGATGGTCATCAAATTCATAGCTCAGATATTCACCGCCTCTATCAGACCGCAGTGCCTTAATCTTCTTGCCTAATTGATTCTCTACTTCACTCTGAAATTCCTTGAATTTGTCAAAGGATTCAGACTTATGCTTCATTAGGTAGACATAACCATATCTACTGAAGTCATCAGTGAAAGTGATAAAGTAGCTGAAACCACCTCTAGCTTTTGTACTCATTGGTCCACATACATCTGTATGGATTAAACCCAATAGTTCAGTTGCTCTTTCTCCAACTTTAGAGAAAGGTTGCTTTGTCAATTTCCCAAGTAAACATGATTCGCATTTACCATAATCCTCTAAGTCAAATGGTTCTAGAATTCCTTCCTTTTGAAGTCTTTCTAAGCGTTTCAAGTTTATATGGCCTAATCGACAATGCCACGGATAGGTGAGATCTGAATCATCCTTTTTGGCCTTTTTGGTATTTATGTTATAAACTTGTTTGTCGTGATCTAATAAATAAAGTCCATTGACTAATCTAGCAGATCCATAAAACATCTCTTTAAAATAAAACGAACAACTATTGTCTTTTATTAAAAAGGAAAATCCCTTAGCATCTAAGCAAGAAACTGAAATGATGTTTTTAGTAAGACTTGGAACAAGGAAACATTCTTCCAGTTCCAAAACTAGCCCGGAGGGCAACGACAAATAATAAGTTCCTACGGCTAATGCAGCAATCCGTGCTCCATTTCCCACTCGTAGGTCGACTTCTCCCTTGCCTAACTTTCTACTTCTTCTTAGTCCCTGTGGATTGGAACATAAGTGTGAGCCACAACCTGTATCTAATACCCAAGAAGTTGAATTAGCAAGTATACAGTCTATAACGAAAATACCTGAAGATGGAACGAATGTTCCGTTCTTCTGATCTTCCTTTAGCTTTGGACATTCTCTTTTGTAATGGCCTATTCCATCACAATAAAGACAGCTTGATGTGGACTTGTCCTGCTTTGATTTAGCATTGCCCTTGGACTTTCCACTTTTCTTGAACGGTCTCCTTCTAGCCTTGAGTAAATCTTTGGCTTCACAGTCCAGTATTATCTTAGCCTTTCTGACAAGGTGAACAAATTCTGCAACTGTTTCTTCTCTTGGTTCACTGAGGTATAGTTGCTTAAAGAGACCAAACCCACTGTGTAGTGAATAGAGCAAGATAGAGACTGCCATCCTTTCGCTTATTGGTGTTCCTAGTAGACTTAGGCGATCAAAGTATGAACGCATAAGATCCACATGGAACCTCAGTGGGACACCTACCCTCTGTTTAGTGCGAAGGAGCTGAACATGTGTTTCTTGGACTTCCATCCTATAACACCTGTTGGGACAACTAACCTTTAGACCAGACATTGATTCAATCAACTCATGGACGTTCAGGTCCCTGTCCTCCGTGCTTCCACGACAGATATCCCTCAGATTTTTGATGAGCGTAAAAGGTTCATAAGCTACAAACCTTCTATCCCATTCATCAGGGATATTGTTCAGCATGAGACTCATAACCTTTTTGAGATCCGCATCCCAGGCGGCAAATCTTTCAGGGGTCATGTCTCTGGCATAGTAGCTTGGCATGGGATGTAACAGTACATACTCAAGTCAATTGAGCCTGACTATTTCAACTAGCTTAGCTTCCCATTCAAGAAAATTTGTTAGGTTCAGCTTGACCATAAGCTCAGAACCCATGATGATGTTTTGATTGTTGTTTGCCATAGTAAAACTACAATTGAAAAAATAAACAAATAAATAACCATTCACAGTTTTTCTTAATAAACTTAAATTCTAGCATACATGCATAATTCAATGTTTATCAAGCATTTTATTCAAGTTATGTGTTCCGGCAGGTGTGAATAAAATGATTCCAAGACCCTAAAACCATTGAAGAATTAAGCACAGTTTGTCGACTTAATTCTAAAACATTTTAGGTAAGAAAAAACCTTTTGCTAATAGTCTAGAAACTATTCTTGGTTGATAGGCACGTCTAAGAATTTATTAGGTAAACCTATCGATTTTTCCACGACATAAAAGGACTCCTTACTTATATCGTTGAGTTTCACCAAAACTAACATGTATTTACAATTATTTGTGTACCTTGCCCCTTTAGGACCAATAAGTAACACCTCGCTGAGCGAAAACTATTACTAGATTGATGTAAAGGATATCCAAGCAAGTGTATATTTTGGCATGGCACCTTTTAACTCAATTTTTAAGTTTGGAACTTAAGGCTCTTACTATGTTGGTTAGATTTTAAGTGAACTAAAATCCTTAATCATGCAACATAATCAAGCCACAATCTCATGCATAATTAAGACATATTTAAAGCAATAAATAACTTAAAGCATGCATAAGATAAATGTGATCTAGTATGACCCGACTTCATTTTGAAGCTTCAACTTCAAACTCCGTCTCGAAAATCTCCGTGGGAGGCACCATTTTCTTCAAATAGGATAAGGTATAATTAAACTAATTACAACTATTTGATGGTACGCAGACCATATTTGAATTGAAAAACAATTTTGGTACTTTAGACCAATTACATTCAAATTAATGGTACGCAGACCATATTTTCTATCCTATTTGGGCCATACTAGTCACTTCATAACCTGCAAAATAGTACATATACAATATATACCATTCACCCATTCATTATCATGAATGTCCCACATAGCTGGTTAGTAAAACACATTATGCATCACATAAACATTTGCAGCAATTAATCAAGGACACCAAATAATCTACAAATTATTCAGTCCTTATTAATTCTAATCAAGTTGTTTTAACCTTAAGGATTTGTAGACCTAATCAAGAGTTTATGACTAAAAAGGCTCCCACTTAAACCAATAAATTCATATGCTTTACTAATTTTAAACATAAAAATGTATTTCTAGTCTAACCGGAAACATACAATTTAATTAAAATTTAAAGCTCATATAAATTTATAATTGAATCCGCTTATTTCATTTGTTTTTCAGTCGTATTTAAATTAATTCATGATTTTAATTTTATTAAAATAATTAAAATAAATGAAATTTATTATAATTATAATATTCAAAATTAAAATCCAATAAAATAATTTAAATTATTAATTTTAAAATTAATTAAAATTACGTAAACTGAAAATTTCTCGGCTCTCTCATTCCAACTTGTCACACAGCTCAGCCTTCGCCTTCAGTTGGACCTCCAGATCAGAAGCTCTCTTAGCTTTGGCTTTGAGCTTCTACTTCTCTTTCTCGAGCTTCAACTTCTCCCCCTCTAGCTCCCGGGGTTTGGTGGCTTGGGCATATTTCTCCTCTTTAATAGCCTTGATCGCTTCGGCATCGGCTTTTCCTTGCGCAGAAAGCTTCACAACTTCAGCCTTAGCCTCGACATTGAACTTGTTGAAAAGCACATGCCAACCAGCCAGCTCAGCCCGAGCATCCTTGATCTCCTTGGGGATATGTTGAGACCTTGAGTCTATCAAGGTAATATCACCATTGTAATGCTCTTCGTACCGCCGAAGACGCTCCTCTTCATAACGACTACATTTCAAAGCGAATATACTCTAATAGTTGGCCTGAAGGAATGAAAATAAAATTACACTACTAGAAAACAACCTATTTCTAGACGCCTTGACCTCGACGCTAAGAGGATGGCGTTGGGGTGGAAATTATTTTCCGTAATTTATCGACGCCTTAAGGCGTCGAAGAATTTTTCGACGGCTAGTTCTCGACGCCTTCGGTTGACGAGTCTTCTGGTGACCACTTTTGACGTCGAAAGTACACGTGCCTTGCACATGTTAACTTAATTGGACGCGCGATTAATATTTCCTGAAAATTAGAATTTTGCGCTTCCCAAAATATTTAGCAGTCTATTGAGCGCTAAAACAACAAATTTCCTTAACAGTTCCATCGCGCATATCACTCTCGCTCAAACCCTAATAAGCGAAAAACTCCCAAAAGAACAACTTCTCCTCTGCGAATCTGAAACTCTCAATTGTGTATTTTCCATTGATATTCAGGTGTTGTCTATGTTCTTCTAATTATCTGTTGTGAATTCCTCTTATTCTTTTTCTTGATCTGATATTTTATTTCTTCATCTTCTCCCTTTCATCATCCTAACGAGTCAGTGGCAAAAAAGGACTCAATTTCACTTCATGTGCTGGAATTTCGAAGGGGTATACTGCTCAATTTTATGCTGAAACTTTCGAGGTATTGTTGCACAGGTAGTAATTTAGTATATTAGTCTCGGCTATTACTTTGGGTTATTTCGTGTTTTGGGGTTAATTTGGCTGTTTTGATTCATCTGTTTCTCCTTGCTGTGTTGATATAGATGATAATTTCTTGTTTGTTGATTGTAAGATATCTGAGTTTTGGTAGTTTGAAGTTGTATGTCACAATTGAATTTTGTTAGGGTGATTGATAATTGCTATTTTCTAGAATTAGAATGTATTTAGAAAAGAATTGGTGGATTGAAAATGGTTGTTTTTTTGGAGTTAGAACATACTTATAGCAAAGTTTGGAGGAGGAACATTGTTGTTTTTTTGAATTGGAAAATGGATGGAGTTGGTCAAGGTATTGGTGTTCTACAATAGTAGCAGAACCTGAAATAAAGGATAACCATTATGCAGAAATGTTAACCATTTTCAACATTCAACAAAACAAAAAAAAAGATACAGATAGAACAATACGATTAGCTTAGGAGTTGGGGCTGCCTGGACTCTTCACCTTCTCCCATCACTTGCAAAAATAATAAAAAAAAAACAGTCCACCATGTTTGGTTGAGCTTGCCTGAATTGAACTGTGAAAGACAGGAGTTCAGATATAATTGGACAATTATGCAACTTAACAAACAATTTTATCGGTGGCAAATAAATTTAGAATACTTGGCCAGCTATCTTTTTCTTCCTTCTTGTTGCCTTTTGTCCTTTTTTAGGTATAGTTAGTATCTGAGGAGAATTGAGGGTACAAGGGGATGTCTGATGTTGCTACTAGAAGGTTTTGAACCTATATTATTGACAGAAAAGACAGACCATAAAGACACTATCATGTATATTTGCAACAGGATGAGAGATAAACGACAGGTGCTAAAAAATAGAATGAGAGATAAAGGGCATAACATAGTTTAACATTGTTGAATTTGAGAACCATTGATACAGTGCAGGGGCTACAAACAAAATGAAAGATAAAAAAGGAAAGGAAGATTGCAAGGAAGAGACTTAAAATTTCACTAAGGGCGTGTTCTATTCAACTGAATTTGATTTATATGAACATGTTGGAACTAGTTAAATTAAACTTATCGGAACAAACTTATAGGAATCATATTAGCTTAACTTAAATAATACACCCTAAATAATCTCAATTTAAACAACAATCATCGAAGACGTTAAAATGAACTATAGACCTCATAATACAATTCTGTTGTTCAAGCCTTATTTATAAAATCAACAGGATTACAGCTATTCTAGTCAGAAATACTCTGTGGACATTGTTGAACAATGTAGCGTACATACTCAAACCCATCAGAAGGATCAGTAATGTTCAAGGCTACTTCTGCAACACAGAACATACAAGAGGCAGCTTGTTAGCAACATAAAACTAGGCATTTAAAAAATTTCAATATGAGAGGGAGTTTGAAACTGTATGTACATCACTAGTAATCCAAGTTTTTTATGATCCTTCTGCAGTCCGTATGCCTTGTTGATCGTTGGTGTACCATTACCACTGATTTCTCTTCTGAAGTTTACGTATCTTGTCTGTCATAAAATCGGCTGCAAGTATGCTTTTCAACATTTTTTTTCCTTGTTGTAGCTTTCTTCTTATGTCCTTCGGTTGCAAACATGGGTAGGATTAGTTAATAATTGTTAATTACCATTCGTTAGTTAATAATTGCTTTGTGGTCTAACAGTATTTCATGTTTACATGACAGTAGCGCGCTCTGAATGAATCCTTATCAACATATCCAGAATATTTGAGAAACAAAGTAAGTTCTTGTGTTCCGCATTGATCTGTTTAACCGGTACTGAATGTATTTGATAGACATATGACATGTTTTGACTAAGTACTTCTTGTATGATTATACATGTTGATTGCAATTTGTTTGATGAAATGTTTGTGTACGTGTGTTCCTTTTTCTCCCCTGCCTTATTCACTTTCAGTTTCTACTAGTTACTAATCCTTGAAATTGTTTCTTCGTCAGACTCCCATGATGAAGACTGTGACTGCCTAATTAAGCTAGTCTACTATAGACCGTGCTGTATTGGTTTTGACGGATGAGACAACCAGTTTTAACCAATTGACACGAACCATTTACCTCCAATCACTACTACAAAAGCCTACGTTTCTGGACGCCTGGAGCTCGACACCTGGGTATGAGCGTTGGGGAAAAAAATTAATTTCCGTTATTTCACGACGCCTTTCATCGTCTAGAACTTTCTCGACAATTTTTGGCGTCGAGAGTACACGTGAAACCCACGTGATAGCTGGCTACTCAGATAGTCAGATCTAATGTTAGCCCGCAACTTTCCGTTCTTTGGAAAATAAAAACCGCCTCGTTGAATAGCCCTCACCGCCTCTCACCTCTTGCTAAAAAATCTCAAATCTACTCTCTTCTCATTGGAATGTTAAGAGCTCTCCTTCACGTATCTTCCTCATTTGTGTTCTCCTTGTGATTGTATATCTCTTTTTCACCTTCAATCAATGGGTTTAGGGTCTTGTGAAAGGTAACATTATTTTTTTGTTTATTATTCTTTTTGCAATTTTCGTTCTGTTTTTCGGAATCTGATTTTTTATGGTTTTTAGGTATTTCTTTGTAGTTGAATCATGTTGTTTGATTTTCGTTCTTTTCATATAATTAGTTTAGATCTGAGTAATATCGAGTTCACTTTAAATTGGGTTTAGATTTGTTTATGTTGATTAGAAAATTGCGATTATATCCTTAATTCGTGCTAATTTAGGGTTTTTAGGTATTTCTTTGCAACTGAATCATATTGTTTGATTTTTTTTCTTTTCATATAATTATTTAGATCTGAGTAATGCCGAGTTCTATTATAAATTGGGTTTAGATTTGTCTATGTTGATTAGAAATTTGCGATTCTATCCCTAATTCGTGCAAATTTTTTCGTTTTTGAGTGTTGTTGAAATTTTTGATCTTTTCATTTTAATATTCTGTCCTCACTGAAAGGTGAAGTGTTTTGGATGTAAGGGACCTAATAAGTTTAACATTGTTAACAGAATAGTATGTACTAAATATGCTTAATGTTAGCTATAATTGAGTTGATTGCCTCTGGATCCATTGCATCTATGTCGTTTGTCTGATGTTGTAGCTTTAAATGACAGAGTACAAGAATCATTTTTCTTTCCAGCCTTGTACAAGCCAAATTTAGCCCACATCTATTGTAAGGCTAGTTTGTATTTGTTTCTTGATCAAAGTTTTTGAGTGTAATAAAAAGCACTAGCAAGAACCTAAGACTGGACAATTCGTGATCTAAGATCGGGTAGAAAATTTGATGTTTGATTCATGTTTTTACATATATTATACATGTTCTTGATTAGTTTCTGAAAAGTAGTATTTTTGAGTTACTATTGATCTGTTATCAGTGTAATTTATTGTTGTACAATATTGGTGATGTTATTATCTATTAGAACATTACAGACCCTTTGCTATAATTTATTGTTATTTTGTCTTTTAGGAGGAAAATGAATTTATTTGAATTTGCTTTGCTTTGTTCCATGGCACTGACTTTTTTCCGACTTTTAGGTAGTTAAAGAAACTTGTGTTTCTTCTGAAGTAAAACCATCTTAATCTTTGATGGTTTTGTTTATCGGGCATCGGTTGTGGACTACTCTGCTAAACCACTTGAGACTAGGATGCCTTTTCGTGCCTTTATTGATGCTAGCCTTATAAGGACACCTATCGCAACTGAGTTTTTGGTGCTTTCAAGGTATATTCTGGTTTTATATGTTGAGTTGGAATTTCTTGCCTTAGTGGTTGGATGTTTGGAACACCCATTGTTGTAATGTAAGTTTAAGTAGTGCCTGGCCAGTATCCATTAAATCTCATGTCTATTATTCCTAATTAGTCTTTACTATTAGGCCCACTATGTTCATGTCTTAAAAATTACACTAGTCATCATGGCTTGTGAGGCAGGAAGGTGTGGTATAGAGCAGAATTGTAACATTCTTTCTCAGCCGAAGCTATGATTCTACATGGGTTTAGTGTATGATTTTCTGGTAAGAGTTATCATGAAAGGCTGAAATTATAGAGATAGATTTTTAATACAATAAACAGTTAACATCAAACATGAGCTTAAAAAGGGATTAAAAATTAGTTGATATGTAGTTCTGCCTACCTATTGAATGTCTTAAAACAAATCACAAATAAACATTATAACATGCTTCAAGCAGACTGTTTTGGAGTTTTCTGTGATAGAAGGGACATAACATAAAGCACCAACAAGAAGAACGCCTTCCGCAAATAAAGACGTGCTTTTCTTAGCTCCTGAAGTGCTTGTTTTGATGGATCGATGGTCAAATATTGTTTGGAAATCTAGTTAGAGTCGTATTTTTAATGGGAGAATACATATTTGTCATGCGCTTTAGATGCAAATACACAGAAGTTCTTATTCACAGTTTATGGTGAATATCTCAATTTTTAATTAGAATGTGGTGTAATGTTTTATGTGTTCATTACGAGTACTCTTGCAATGCTTGTTTTGGTGGTCAATTTTGTTTGTAGATTGATTCATGGTATATCTTGGATGTTAGTTTATCTTATACGGTATTCGTCTCGTTTAGTTCCGTTATTGATGATGTAAAGGTGAAACTTTGAAGGTTTTTGCTTTGAGGGATGCTGGGGAGTAGGCTGAAAATGCAACTGCTTATGTGACTTTGGAACCCTGCAATCATTATGGAAAAACTCCTCCCTGTTCTGAGGCTTTGATCAAAGCCAAAGTGAAGAGAGTTGTGGTTGGCATGGTGGATCCAAACCCCATTATTTCATCTAGGGGGATTACTAGGCTTCAAGAAGCAGGCATTGAAGTAGTTGTTGGAGTTGAGGAAGATTTATGCAACAAGCTCAATGAAGCATTTATTCACAAAATGATTTCTGGGAAGCCTTTTGTTACTCTCGGGTAAAGCTTATTGTTTCGTTTAATTCACTACTACAAAACAAGGTGTTTCACTCTGATATCTTCGATTTTATCTTCTTCACAATGAGTCACAGTGGTGGGAACAAGACTGAATGTAGCTAGAAATTGCTGAGATTTTGAAGCGTATAATCCTCAATTGTCTGCTGAAATATCTAGGCTAGAGGTACATGTTCTATTTTTGTGTAAGTTCTTTGAATTGCAGACATAATTGCTCCTTTCTTTTTTCTTGGATTCTGCATTTTTTTACTTTTTCTTAGACTTCAATTCGTTCTAAACAATGGCTTGATTGGATTGCTTAATATGTTGCCTATCACACTTAAATTCTATGTATGTCTGTCAAAGTATATCTTGATGCTCCGTAAAAAAATTGAATTGTGCGCCTTCACTTTAGTAGTACCGTTGTGGGTGTGTACTTGGTATGTTAAATTAGTAGCCTGTGTACTTTATGTTCTTAATTGTAGCAAATTCTGTTAATTATTGAGCATTAGCGTTCTGATGGGTTTCAACTTTCAAGTTAACAACTACGGAGTATAGTACTTTGTGTATGATCTTAAATCCTGTGTTCTGATAGGTTTCAAATTAACAACTACGGAGTATAGTACTTTGTATATGCTCTTAAATCCTATGTTCTGATGGGTTTCAAGTTAACAACTATGGAGTATAGTACTTGGTTATATGTTGTTTCTGTGCTAAGTTTGACTTTATTGTCTCTCCCTACATTCATCAAATGCTAAACATGGTCTAAGACAACAGAATACTATGATGTGTTACATGGCTATATATTCATATGTGTGAAGAAATTAAAAACTGAAAGAAACTAATATGATATTTTACATGGCTATATCTCACTTTGGTTTAAGGTTGGTGTGTTCTTTCTTAGTTATATATGTTTTTTTTTGTTTCCATTCACTGCCAAGTTTTTCAGTTCCTCTCCGAAACTCTTCTGCACAGTTTTTCGATCATGATGAGAAGTTGGCATTGTTCTACTTTAATTTACCTTAAAGATACTCTTGTTTGAACATCAATTCAACTGCTTCTTTTGCTGAAAGTATCTCAAGCATATTCAGGCATAGCTCAACTGCTCACGAGGATAGGTCTGCATCTCTTCCTAGACTCAATCTGTTCGGTCTAAACAATTCTTGGTGCACTGTTTTGTCATACTGCTGTCTTTTTTAGTTGATTAATTGACATGCCTTAAAACAGCCAGCGTTATCATTTTAAACGAAGTATGAATTTAGTTCTTATGTTCAATATTAAGCATCTTCATTGACTTTGAGAAAGAAGGGTTGTAGGTTGGTGTTCACTTATGATCTGTATCAAAATCTGAGAATATATTGGACTTTATAGTAACCAACACAAATTAGCTCCACTATCTAAACTAGGAGAGTTTTTCTTTCTCATTCAGTTTTCACTGTGGACCACTATACTTAGTGCTACAATCTCCTGCGGTTTTTAGAGGCATTCAGTAATGGTGTTAATATTGATGTATTGTGCTTTCACTTTGCCAAGTGATTTAAGACTTTTTAAGACCAGATTTCCCGAGTTTTTGGCACAGCCAGCAGTCTAGGACCAGATTTCCCTGAGTTTTCTGCTCTTCAGTACTTGACTGCTTGTTACTTTTATTTTTACTTATTACATTTTTTATTTTGCTTTGTAGATCGTACAACGTGATAAAGGAGAAACGAAAGAATGAAGCAACTTGGAACACTTGAGTCTACTACGAACAATCGTCTATAAATATATAGCTAGTTCCTAGTTACTTAATCTAGGCTTTATTTTCTTTTACGTACTATGAATTTTAGTTTTTCTAGGCTTTATTTTCTTTTACGTACTGTGAATTTTAGTTTCTCTAGGCTT
Source organism: Spinacia oleracea (assembly GCF_020520425.1). Lineage (NCBI taxonomy): Eukaryota > Viridiplantae > Streptophyta > Magnoliopsida > Caryophyllales > Amaranthaceae > Spinacia > Spinacia oleracea. Next base: position 86,477,404 of record NC_079492.1, on the reverse strand, counting down.
TATTTTCTTTTACGTACTATGAATTTTAGTTTTTCTAGGCATTATTTTCTTTTACGTACTGTGTATTTTAGTTTCTCTAGGCTTTAAATATATTAGTAATATAAATGTGTGCACGTACTATGGATTTTACTACTTATAGATGGTGATAACAAATTTTATTATTTGCCAAAAAAAAAATTGTTGATCGATTGAAGATCAATCTGTCGTATATATATATTCAAATCATTAATTTTGTTGCTTTAATTTTCATTTATAAACTATATATAGATACAAATTTGTATTTGGGTGAAAAAAGCTTACAAAATTTGGACGCATTATGTAATTAAGGTTTAAATTTCCCGCCACAATTCTTTGTGGACGACAATTGATGTCTAGAATAGGGACCTAGGAAGGCGTTGGCAAACAATTTTGAACCACGCCTAACACAGATCTTAAGACGTAGTAAGGCGTCGAGGATCTCGACGCCTAGTTAATTTATGGACGCTGTAAGGCGTCGTCAATCTCGACGCCCCAAAGACTTCCAAGACAGCTTAAGGCGTCCCAAATCTCGACGACTAGTTAATTTGTGGACGTTGTAAGGCGTCGCCATTCTCGACGCCCCAAAGATGTCCAAGACAGCTTAAGGCGTCCCAAATCTCGACGCCTAAAGGCGTCGCGAATTCTCGACTAAGATTTCCTCGACGCTAATAACAGGCGTCGAGGGAAATTTTCTCGACGCCTATAGGCGTCGCTAATTAGCCAAAAATACGTCGCCAAAGCACGGAAATTGTAGTAGTGTTAGCAAAGCCTTTGGGGTGGAAGAGAACATAAATTTCATAAAACAAGTCATACCTCGTGTTGGTGGTACTGGGCCATGGTAGCAGGTGCCCTATCTCCCCAGGGATTCTGTACCCAGAAATACCTTGGAGAACATGCTCCCCGAGCAGTCTATGGACCTTCAAGGCATCCAACCCAGTCCATGGAGCCTCCCGAGCCTCTTATCCAGTCTGATACTTCGCCATCGTCCCACATACAGTGTTAGGTATCCTCTTTATAGGCACATTGGCTAAAGGGTCAACATGGATAAACCTCTCCAGAATCGAAGTAGAAGTCAAGTTCAACGCTTGACGTTGCTTCTTAAATGGCGGCTCAAGAGTGTCAGTCAAGTCTAGACCATCCAATTTCTCGAGGGTTTCCCAAGCGACTTCAGTCGAAGTCACAAGAACTTTGGGTCTCTTACCCAGATAAGCAACCTTCTCAGGAAAATCTTGCTGAAACCATTTGTAGAGGAGCTCTTCTGCTCCGCATCGAAAAAGACATACTCCTCATCTTCAGACGCAGCCTGACCTGGTTCAGCTCGGATTGGAGAGTAAGGATGAGAAGGATGGTCTTCTACCAAGACCGCTGTAGGAGTGACAACAGCCTCTTGGACTACAACAACAACCTCAACTTTTTTCAAAGGAGAAGGAATCTGCTCGGATGGCTCAACATAGGGCTCATCCACCGGCGGCTGTGTCACAAGCTCCGCCTTGCTCTTCAGCTTATCCCCAAGCCTTAGGAAAAGCCAAAAGAGATCTTTATTTGAAGCCATTTGTTGTTGTTGTTTCTGAAGAAAACATTCGACGTTCTCAACAAGTTCAAGATGCTCGGCAACCACCTGTTTTACAACAATTTCAGAAACAGGACGTATCTCCCTCAAAAGTTTAAGCACCTCGGGTCTAGGGCTTACCTTCTGGACATAATAAGGATGAGAACTCTTACCTTATGTTCAAGAGCAAGCATCAAGTGACAAAGGAATTAGGAAATGCACACTTGTCCCTAAGGACAAGTGGGAGACTGAAGGAAATAGTGCCCTTGGTCCAAGTATGCATATAATATTAAGTCTAATAAATGCGGTTCAGTATTAATTAACAAGTTAATAATTCAGTGAGATCAAGTGAGCTGAATGCCTGACTAGAGGCCGCTTCAGTTCAAGTGGAATTAATTATATTAATCCACAGCTTACTCTTGACTGAACCCGTAGGGTCACACAAATAGTACGTAAACGGATCAAGTATTTAATGGCATTAAAAACTCCATCTATGGATATTCGGAATCGACGGATCTTGGTTTCAGTGGGAGCTGAGATCGTCACAGGCAAGAAATGAATACTCCGGAAACGATGATATTGCCGGAAACGGAAATATGGATCGTATCGGAAATATAAATATTATCCAAGTCGTAGATGTTGCCGGAAACGGAAACATGGTACGTATCGGAAAATATTATCGGAAATGGAAATATTGCCGGAATCGGAAATATTGCCAGAAACGGAAATATTTTCAGAATCGGAAATATTATCGGAATCGGAAAAAAATTCCGGAAACGGAAATATTAAATATTTGTTCGAAACGGAAATTAATTCCGGAATCGGAAATATTAAATGTTGTTCGTATCGGAAATGAATTCCGGAATCGGGAATTCAATCGGAAGCGTATCGTACGAATTAGCATCGGACGAGGCCAGCTAGACGAAGGCCCAGCACGAAGCCAGGCCATCGCCCAGCGAGCCGCACGCAGCAACGCACGCCTCGACCAGGCCCAGCGCAAGGCCAGGCCCAGCCAAGGGCGCGCGCGCGCGCAGCACCGCACATGGGCTGTGCGCTTGTCGTGGGCCGCAAGGCCTGCGCGGGTGCACGGCTTGTACGATGCGTTTGCGGGAAATCCTAATATTATTAGGATTCGTGCGAAGATTAAAATCCTAATCCTATTAGATTTGCTTTGTTATTTAGAGTCCTAATAAAGTTCTAATTAACAAATCCACATCCTAGTAGGATTACAATTTCTTTTCCATACCTCTATAAATAAGGGCCTAGGGTCATTATTTGTATATACGATTCAAGTATTCAAAGTGATTTTTGAGAGCAAAAATTCAGTCATATAATTGCCTACAATAGCCGAAAATTCTAAGTACCTTAAGGGCGATCCTAGTTGGTCAAGCTTAAGGCGGATCCGGACGTGCTGTGGACTATCTACGGAGGGACGACACTTGGAGTCCTAAAGACTTGTTCTTGTTCGGTTCGGGCGCAGCTAGGGAGGGCACGCAACAAAGTGTATGCATCTAAACTATGCTAAATGATTATGTGTAAATAATATGCTTTCCTGGCTTTATGGTTTTTCCGCATGATTTATGTTTTGTCATATGAATCATAACCTAACAGTGGTATCACGAGCCTCTTATTATTTTCATAATCTAAATTGCATGAACATGGTTAAATATTACAAATTTGCAAGAATTAAAAGGGGTGATTAATTTTCGTAATTGTTAATTAATTGCAAATTGCGTTTATTTAATTATACGTACGCAGTTTTTCGGCAGTTTCTTCGTTACTCATCCAAATCGAGTGATTTTTGTGTCAATTCCGCATGTAAAAGACATTCTAAAATTTGGACAAAAATAGTAATTTTCGGCCGAACCCAGAATTCTCAAATTCGAAGCCTAACTATGACTTTTCGGAGGTTTTAGTTTTTCGAATGCAAAATTTCGTAAATTTAAGATGTTAAATTAAATATTTGCGACTCTTATTGATAAATCTTGAATTTTTGATTGACCTACTGTATATGTTTAACAAGTTTGAATGCCTAGCCTTGTTAATTATGCAATCTAATTTGTAATTATGATTAATTTGTTGAAAATTGGAATAATTTAGAATTAATTTGATTTTCATAATTAGTTATAATTTAATTAGATACCTATGATTAAAAACCACCATAAAAATTGTAAATTTATGTTAAATTTTAAATTTTTATGACCTAGACTTGAATCCATGTTAATCGGAAATCAATTGGATAATAAATTTTCGATTTTTCGCCCTAAAATTATGAAATTAATATTATTTATTAATTTGTCATTAATTTTGAATATAAATTTTTAATTTTATGCGACTCGCTCATATAACTTGCACGCACAAAGCAATGGACGCTACGTGTTACCCTTAAGGGATGTTGTATAGTGCGGGCATGCGACGACGAGCAAGGGAGCTCGTCGCCCATGCGGTACGAATGCAGCGAGCAAGGGCATGGTGCACGAGCACAAGGCAGCAGCCCTGCCTTGTGTCGTGGGCTGTGAGCCATGGGCGTGTGGGCAGGGGCGAGAGCAAGGCACGAGCAGTCGCGTGTGGGCAGCAAGCGTGCTGCGCCACAGCGCGCACTGCCTCGCGCAGCGAGCGCAAGCTCGCGTGCCACGAGCGCTACGCACAGCGTCGATGGCTCGCGCGCAGCGAGCGCCAGCTCGCATACTGCTGCCTCGTGCGATGAGCGCAAGCTCGCGTGCGGGAAAGGCAAGCTCGCAGCGAGCGATGGCTCGCATGGATCGAGTGCTGGCAAGCGAGCGCAGCGAGCGATGGCTCGCGTGCATCGAGCGCTGGCGCGCGCAGCGAGCACCAGCTGGCGTGTTCGATTGATGCCTTGCGATGGTGAGCAGCAGCGATGCGACGCAGCGCATGGGCTGCGCGCACATGGCCAGCGATGGCTGTGTGCGTGTGGCCCATGGGCGTGCGTTGCGTGGGATTGTTGCGTTGCGATTAGATCGTTTTGAAATTTTAATTTGAAATTTTCAGTTTACGTAATTTTAATTAATTTTAAAATTAATAATTTTAAATTATTTTATTGGATTTTAATTTTGAATATTGTAATTATAATAAATTTTATTTATTCTAATTATTTTACTAAAATTAAAATCATGAATTAATTTAAATACGACTGAAATTAAATTAAACTTTTTGGATTCAATTATAAATTTATATGAGCTTTAAATTTTAATTAAATTTGTATGTTTCCGGTTAGACTAGAAATAAATTTTTATGTTTAAAAATTAGTAAAGCATATGAATTTATTGGTTTAAGTGGGAGCCCTTTTTAGTCATAAACTCTTGATTAGGTCTACAAATCCTTAAGGTTAAAACAACTTGATTAGAATTAATAAGGACTGAATAATTTGTAGATTATTGGTGCCCTTGATTAATTGCTGCAAATGTTTATGTGATGCATAATGTGTTTTACTAACCAGCTATGTGGGCCATTCATGATAATGAATGGGTGAATGGTATATATTGTATATGTACTGTTTTGCAGGTTATGAAGTGACTAGTATGGCCCAAATAGGATAGAAAATATGGTCTGCGTACCATTAAATTGAATGTAATTGGTCTAAAGTACCAAAGTTTTTTTTCAATTCAAATATGGTCTGCGTACCATCAAATAGTTGTAATTAGTTTTAATTATAGCTTATCCTATTTGAAGAAAATGGTGCCTCCCACGGAGATTTTCAAGACGGGCTTTGAAGTTAAAGCCTCAAGATGAAGTCGGGCCATACTAGATCACATTTATCTTATGCATGTTTTAAGTTATTTATTGCTTTTAAATATGTCTTAAAATGCATGAGATCAAAAGCTTGATTATGTTGCATGATTAAGGATTTTAGTTCACTTAAAATCTAACCAACATAGTAAGAGCCTTAAGTTCCAAACTTAAAAATTGAGTTAAAAGGTGCCATGCCAAAATATACACTTGCTTGGATATCCTTTACATCAATCTAGTAATAGTTTTCGCTCAGCGAGGTGTTACTTATTGGTCCTAAAGGGGCAAGGTACACAAATAATTGTGAGTACATGTTAGTTTTGGTGAAACTCAACGATATAAGTAAGGAGTCCTTTTATGTCGTGGCAAAATCGATAGGTTTACCTAATAAGTTCTTAGACGTACCTATAAACCAAGAATAGTTTCTAGACTATTAGCAAAAGGGTTTTGCTTACCTAAGATGTTTTAGGACTAAGTCGACAAACTGTGCTTAGTTCTTCAATGATTTTAGGATCTTGGAATCATTTTATTCACACCTGCCGGAACACATAACTTGAATAAAATGCTTAATGAACATTGAATTATGCATGTATGCTAGAGTTTAAGTTTATTAAGAGAAACTGTGAATGGTTATTTATTTGTTTATTCTTTTCAATTGTAGTTTTAAATATGGCAAACAACAATTCATTCAACATTCGATCAATTCTCGAAAAGGAGAAGTTGAGCGGGAAAAACTTCCTTGACTGGCAAAGGAACTTGCAAATAGTTCTTATGCAGGAAGAAAAGGAGTATGTCCTAGAAGAGGCGATGCCCGAAGCCGCAGGCGACGGGGTCACTCAGGCAGCCCTCAATCGTTGGATTGATGCCAACAAGGATGTGAAATGTCTAATGCTCGCCACCATGAGTGCAGATCTGCAGAAAACGTTCATCAACTCAGATGCTTTCACAATCATCAGGGAGTTGAAGAACATGTTCCAAGATCTGGCTCGAGTCGAAAGATTCGAGACTCATAGGCAAATTCTTGAGACCAAGCTTAAGAAAGGCGAGCCCGTAAGTCCACATGTTCTCAAAATGATTGGACTCATTGAGAATATGAGTCGGCTGGATCAGCAATTTTCTCAGGAAATGGCTATAGACACCATCCTCCATTCTCTTCATAGCGGGTATGATCAGTTCAAACTGAACTACAGTATGAATAGTCTGGACAAAACGCTCACTGAGCTTCACGGTATGCTGAAGACCGCTGAAAAGACGCTCAAAAGTGATAAGCAGGATGTGCTTATGGTGCGTGGGGGCAAGTTCAAGAAATCTGGAAAGAAGAGGAATGCTAAGAAAGGTGGCAACAAGGCCAGCCCAACTAAGCAAACTGGCGCCAAATCTGTAAAGAGGAAGGTCAGTCAACCCACTTCTGAATCCGAATGCTTCTACTGCAAAAAGAAGGCGCATTGGAAGAGAGATTGCTTGAAGCTAAAGGAAGATCAGAAGAACGGAACAGTCGTTCCATCTTCAGGTATTTTCGTTATAGACTGTATACTTGCTAATTCAACTTCTTGGGTATTAGATACAGGTTGTGGCTCACACTTATGTTCCAATCCACAGGGACTAAGAAGAAGTAGAAAGTTAAGCAAGGGTGAAGTCGACCTACGAGTGGGAAATGGAGCACGGATTGCTGTATTAGCTGTAGGAACTTATTATTTGTCGTTGCCCTCCGGGCTAGTTTTGGAACTGGAAGAGTGTTTCCATGTTCCAAGTCTTACTAAAAACATCATTTCAGTTTCTTGCTTAGATGCTAAGGGATTTTCCTTTTTAATAAAAGACAATAGTTGTTCGTTTTATTTTAAAGAGATGTTTTATGGATCTGCTAGATTAGTCAATGGAATTTATTTATTAGATCACGACAAACAAGTATATAACATAAATACCAAAAAGGCCAAAAAGGATGATTCAGATCTCACCTATCTGTGGCATTGTCGATTAGGCCATATAAACTTGAAACGCTTAGAAAGACTTCAAAAGGAAGGAATTCTAGAACCATTTGACATAGAGGATTATGGTAAATGCGAATCATGTTTACTTGGCAAAATGACAAAGCAACCTTTCTCTAAAGTTGGAGAAAGAGCAAATGAACTATTGGGTTTAATCCATACAGATGTATGTGGACCAATGAGTACAAATGCTAGAGGTGGTTTCAGCTACTTTATCACTTTCACTGATGACTTCAGTAGATATGGTTATGTCTACCTAATGAAGCATAAGTCTGAATCCTTTAACAAATTCAAGGAATTTCAGAGTGAAGTAGAGAATCAATTAGGCAAGAAGATTAAGGCACTGCGGTCTGATAGAGGCGGTGAATATCTGAGCTATGAATTTGATGACCATCTGAAAGAATGTGGAATTCTATCAGAATTGACTCCTCCTGGAACACCACAATGGAACAGTGTGTCGGAACGGAGGAACAGAACCTTGCTAGACATGGTCAGGTCAATGATGGGTCAGGCCAAACTTCCATTAGAATTTTGGGGACATGCACTAAATACAGCTGCACTCACTATAAATAGAGCTCCGTCTAAAGCTGTTGAAAAGACTCCATATGAGTTATGGTTTGGAAAGCCCCCAAATGTGTCTTTTCTTAAGATTTGGGGATGTGAAGTATACGTCAAACGATTAATTTCAGACAAACTTCATCCAAAATCTGACAAATGTATCCTTGTGGGCTATCCAAAGGAAACAAAGGGGTATTACTTCTACAATACATCTGAGAACAAGGTGTTTGTTGCTCGAGATGGTGTCTTTTTGGAGAAAGATCACATTTCCAAAATAACAAGTGGGAGAAAAGTAGACCTCGAAGAAATTCGAGTCGAACAACAAACTCTAGAGAATGCTCAAGATGACATTCAGGATGAAACTCAGAGATCTTTAGAAGAATCTGGTGAGAATCATTGTCAATCTTGAAATGTTACCCCGCGTAGATCGCAAAGATATAGATCTCAACCGGAAAGGTACTTAGGTATTTTGACGAACGAGAGCTATGACGTTCTATTACTTGAAAGTGATGAACCTGCGACTTACAAACAAGCTATGACGAGCCCTAGCTCCAAGCAATGGCAAGAAGCCATGCAATCTGAATTAGACTCCATGTCTGAAAACCAAGTATGGGATTTGGTCGATTTGCCAGATGGCTACCAAGCCATTGGAAGCAAATGGGTTTTCAAACTGAAAAAGGACAAGGATGGGAAACTTGAAGTTTTCAAAGCTAGATTGGTTGCAAAAGGTTACAGGCAAGTCCACGGTGTGGATTACGATGAAACCTTTTCACCAGTTGCAATGCTAAAGTCTATTCGGATAATGTTAGCAATTGCTGCATATTACGATTACGAAATATGGCAGATGGATGTCAAAACTGCTTTCTTAAACGGCGTCTTAACAGAAACTGTGTTTATGACACAGCCTGAAGGTTTTGAGGATCCAAAGAATGCTAAAAAGGTATGCAAGCTAAAGAAGTCAATCTACGGATTGAAGCAGGCATCCAGGAGCTGGAATATACGTTTTGATGAAGCAGTCAGTGACTTTGGTTTCATCAAGAACGCAGACGAATCTTGTGTATACAAGAAGGTCAGTGGGAGCAAAATTTCTTTCCTAGTATTATATGTCGACGACATATTACTTATCGGAAATGACATTCCTATGTTGAACTCTGTCAAGATTTGGCTTGGGAAATGTTTTTCGATGAAAGATCTAGGAGAAGCACAGTACATATTGGGCATCAAGATTTACAGAGATAGATCTAAAAAGATGATTGGACTTAGTCAAAGCACTTATATCAATAAGGTGCTTGATAGGTTCAAGATGGCAGACTCCAAGCGAGGCTACCTACCCATGTCTCATGGAATAACTCTAAGCAAGACTCAGTGCCCAAAAACACTTGATGAGCGTAGACGAATGAATGGGATTCCATATGCATCATTGATTGGTTTAATAATGTATGCTATGATATGTACACGCCCGGATGTTGTGTACGCACTCAGTGCTACGAGCAGATACCAGTCAGACCCAGGAGAGGCGCATTGGACTGCTGCCAAGAATATTCTGAAGTACCTGAAAAGGCACAAAGATGACTTCCTGGTCTATGGTGGAGACGATGAATTAATTGTTAAAGGCTATACGGACGCAAGTTTCCAAACCGACAAAGATGATTTCAGATCACAGTCTGGGTTTGTCTTCTGCCTCAACGGAGGTGCAGTAAGCTGGAAAAGTGCTAAGCAAAGCACCATTGCGGATTCTACAACTGAAGCGGAGTACATTGCTGCACATGAAGCAGCAAAGGAAGCTATATGGCTAAGGAAGTTCATAGGTGAACTTGGTGTAGTCCCCTCCATTAAAGGACCAATAGCCCTGTATTGTGATAATAACGGAGCTATTGCACAGGCAAAGTAGCCTAGACACCACCAGAGAGTCAAGCATGTACTTCGTAGATTTCACCTTCTACGAGAGTTCGTTGAAAGAAAAGAAGTCGAGATAAACAAGATTGGAACTGATGACAACATATCAGATCCATTGACTAAACCTCTGCCGCAGGCGAAGCACAACTCGCACACTGCAGCTATGGGAATCAAGCATATTGGAGAATGGCTTTGATATCCCTGTTTAATGTTTTAAAGTTTTAGAGTTTAAATCTTTGTAAAACATTATTGGTTAATCATTCACAATAAATGAAAAGAATTCATTTTTCCATTTAATTTGTGGTTTGTTAAATGATGAGTCCCTTCAATTTGACGATATATTCAAGATAGACTGTCAAGACCAGTCCCGTGACTAAGAAATGTCTATCAAGTGAACTTAAATGTCAAAAGTTGAAAATGGTCCCTAGTCGGAGTTTTCTATAAAATTGGACGCATAGAAAACGTTAGACGATTAGAATGCAAGATGACTAGTAGTTCTGTTTCTTGAACTATGTGGACATGGCAATGTCATAATCATTTGCATAGATACTTACTTTGGGAAGACTAGTATCGGACAAGACCTATGAAACTTTACTGTAAGAGATGAAAATCTGTCATAAGTAAATTTCATTAAAATTATTAGACACTAAATCCTCAATATCTGAGTGATTTGAGATTACTTGTTTGAGAACTGGTTGCTTTGACGTTGACCAACCGTCGCACCGTAAAAGGAGGCTATAAAGGCAACGCTCAGGTAATCACCTATCAAACGAAGTCTAATCTCAAGATCGCAAGATTGGGATTGTCCTCCCATAAATCGGGATGAGATGCTTAAAAGTTGTACAAGGCCACTCGGAGAGCTAGAAACTGTGAAATGCATGGCCGTGCTCGGATGAATCATAGGCTATGATTATCTGTTTATTTGATCAGTTGAACTCTGAAATCGAGGAACACCTCTGGACATAATAAGGATGAGAACTCTTACCTTATGTTCAAGAGCAAGCATCAAGCGACAAAGGAATTAGGAAATGCACACTTGTCCCTAAGGACAAGTGGGAGACTGAAGGAAATAGTGCCCTTGGTCCAAGTATGCATATAATATTAAGTCTAATAAATGCGGTTCAGTATTAATTAACAAGTTAATTATTCAGTGAGATCAAGTGAGCTGAATGCCTGACTAGAGGCCACTTCAGTTCAAGTGGAATTAATTATATTAATCCACAGCTTACTCTTGACTGAACCCGTAGGGTCACACAAATAGTACGTAAACGGATCAAGTATTTAATGGCATTAAATACTCCATCTATGGATATTCGAAATCGGCGGATCTTGGTTTCAGTGGGAGCTGAGATCGTCACAGGCAAGAAATGAATACTCCGGAAACGATGATATTGCCGGAAACGGAAATATGGATCGTATCGGAAATATAAATATTATCCAAGTCGTAGATGTTGCCGGAAACGGAAACATGGTACGTATCGGAAAATATTATCGGAAATGGAAATATTGCCGGAATCGGAAATATTGCCGGAAACGGAAATATTGTCAGAATCGGAAATATTATCGGAATCGGAAAATAATTCCGGAAACGGAAATATTAAATATTTTTTCGAAACGGAAATTAATTCCGGAATCGGAAATATTAAATGTTGTTCGTATCGGAAATGAATTCCGGAATCGGGAATTTAATCGGAAGCGTATCCTACGAATTATCATCTGAAGAGGCCCGCTAGACGAAGGCCCAGCACGAAGCCAGGCCATCGCCCAGCGAGCTGCACGCAGCAACGCACGCCTCGACCAGGCCCAGCGCAAGGCCAGGCCCAGCCAAGGGCGCGCGCGCGCGCAACACCGCACATGGGCTGTGCGCTTGTCGTGGGCCGCAAGGCCTGCGCGGGTGCACGGCTTGTACGATGCGTGTGCGGGAAATCCTAATCTTATTAGGATTCGTGCGAAGATTAAAATCCTAATCCTATTAGATTTGCTTTGTTATTTAGAGTCCTAATAAAGTTCTAATTAACAAATCCACATCCTAGTAGGATTACAATTCCTTTTCCATACCTCTATAAATAAGGGCCTAGGGTCATTATTTGTATATACGATTCAAGTATTCAAAGTGATTTTTGAGAGCAAAAATTCAGTCATATAATGGCCTACAATAGCCGAAAATTCTAAGTACCTTAAGGGCGATCCTAGTTGGTCAAGCTTAAGGCGGATCCGGACGTGCTGTGGACTATCTACGGAGGGACGACACTTGGAGTCCTAAAGACTTGTTCTTGTTCGGTTCGGGCGCAGCTAGGGAGGGCACACAAAAAAGTGTATGCATCTAAACTATGCTAAATGATTATGTGTAAATAATATGCTTTCCTGGCTTTATGGTTTTTCTGCATGATTTATGTTTTGTCATATGAATCATAACCTAACAAAATATGGATGCTTTAGATCCACAGGCACCCTAATGTTCAGCCACTACACTTTACATTCCTTATCCAAAGAAATGTAGGGATGATCAGTAATGTACCCTTGTTGACCTTTCTTCGCCCTCTTATTCACAATGGACCACCATCCATGTCTAGTGACGCCCAAGGCGGTAGCGTTGCTCTGCAGCTGATACAGGTCTTTGAAGATCGACACACTCAAGGGAAAATTCAAGAACTCACAAACCCAACGAAAGTCAATGATATATCGCATCCACTTTGGGTCAACTAAGTCAGTGAGACATTGTACGCCACCATCACATCAACAACAAAGGGATCCAGGGGAAACTGAAGTCCATACTCAAGATACCGAGTATAGACCCGAAATAAAACCCCTCGGAGGATGAGTCACCCTAGCATGCTCTGAAAACGGGAGATTACACCAGTACCCCTGAGAATACTAGATACCTTATAAATTCTTGACCACCCGATGATAGTGATTTTCTCAGGCATATCTTATCCAAACCTCCTCAGGTGCCTTATTCATCGGGACATCAAGATCATCGGTATGGTGCAAGTATGGCGCAAGCTTAGATCTGGGATTCGTTTCCTCATTAACTCGGGTATGGCGACGGTGAATGGGGTATTCTCCTAATACAAAATGCCCAGAAGTGCAAGTCTCCTTCCCAGACTCGGCACAAACATTTTCTCCGGGAACCTCAACAGTAGCACTGCTCCCCGCAGCTCCACCTTGTCGAGAAGCCTCTAGATCTTGCGAGAGGAATTTCCTCTTCCTCCCACTCACAAGAGGTCTCAACAACAAATCTCGCCTTACCCTTATCTTGAGCCATCGCCTGAAAACCTAGATCTACGTTTTAGAGAGAAGAGAAAGACGAAGGAAAATAGGAAATCAACAAAGAAAATACCTTATTCGGTAGCGGAAGTTGCCGATAGGTTGAACACAACGCAGTCCCGAAGAAAATTCCCAACAATAAACATGCAACAACAAAAATTCAAGAAGCAAGTTCGCAAGAATTTAGAGGATTTCTAGAAAATCAGTGAGAGTCAAAATTGGAATGAAGAATTGGGCCTTATATTTATAGAAAATGAACCCTAAAAAGTTCCACCTTCCACTCTACTTCTTGTCGTACGATCATCCGAAGTTGAAGGGTTGATAAAAATCAACCTTGAGACACGTCGCCCCTACGTGTCATAAATTTAAAATTGAATTAAAAGAAAGCCGCAAATTAGAGCGGGACTTTTGAGCTTTGTCAGCTAGATCTAAAAACCCATTCATTTACTTCTAAATGAAATGGGTATGGGGGCATGTTTCTTGGGGGTTCAATTGGCTCTCAATTGGGCCTGCTACCCAAAATTTCACTTGGCTAATTAACACATCATATCTCAGCTCCCTCAATCACGACTCTACGCCTCTTAAAGCGGTCTACGGCCCATTATGTAGTAAAGCTCAGCTGCATTTACTACACAGACACTATAAATATGTCGTCTTAGGCCCTATTTAGTTCACCTTATTTCTCCTGATCTGATCTGATCTAATCTGATCTGGTTTGGTCTGATCTGATATGAACTTATTTTTTCTGATCTGATCTGATCTGGTCTGATCTGATATGATTTGATTTTTCAGAATTAAGTTTAAACAAAAATCTATATTTATTGATATTAAACGACTTATGTGTAAAATAACAAATTTATAATATTGTTATTATTTATTTTACTTTGCTCATAATTCAACTATTCCTTATATTAGATAGACCTAAACATGATCAAGATAGATCGGTTATGATCTGGAAATATAAATTCTGATCTGGATATGATCTGTACATATCGATTCTGACTTGGGGATGATATGTACAAATTTGGTTATGATCTGGATAGATCGGTTCTAATATCGACATGATCAGTACAGATCTGGACATGATCTATACAGAGAAGTTTTGATCTGGACATAATCTAGACATGATTTGTACAAACAAGTTCTGATTAGGACATGATTGGACAAATCAGTTTTGATCGAAATAGATCGATTCAAATTTGGAATGATTTGGATATATGGGTTTTGATATGGACTTGATCTTGACAAATCAGTACAAATTTAGGCATGATCTAGATAGATCGATCTAAATATATGGATTCTGATCTACACGTATGGATTTTGATCTGGGCATATCGGTTCTGATCTGGACAAATAAGTTTTTATCCGGACATGATATTTGTATATCAATTCTAATATGGACATGATCTATACAGATAAATTTTGATTTGAACATGATTTGTACATATCAGTTTTGATATGGACATGATTTGTACATATCAGTTCTGATCTGGACATACCAGTTCTGATCTGGACATGATCTGTACAAATCAATTATGATGTGGACATGATCTCTGCAAATCAATTCTGATATGAACATAATCTGTACAAAGTCGATATCTAGACTAGTTCTAATATGGACATTTCGATTCTGATCTGGACATGATCTGTACAAATCAGTTCTGATCTGAACATATTGGTTCTGTAAGGATTGTACATGACTACATGATTGTAAGGATCGATTTTGATCTAGACAAGATCTTTGCAGATCTGAACATGATCGGAACATGATCTGTACAGATCAGTTATGATCTGGATATTATGTGATCATACTGGTTCTGGTCTGGATACATAATGGTTCTGATCTATAAAATCAGTTCTGATATAGACATGATCTGATCATATTGTTTCTGACCTGGACTTAATGGTTTTAATTTGGACATGATGAATTTGAATGTTTTGTTAATGTATTTTATGCCTTAAATAATAGATTTTAATTGCATCGAAAATAACATTTTTTTTTTATTAAAGCAATAATAGTAATAATAACAGTGATATAATAATAATAATAATAATAATAATAATAATGATAATAATAATAATAATGACAATAATAATAATAATAATAATAATAATAATAATAATAATAACAACGTTATTAATTAGTAGTTATTGTAATATTTTAGTTATTCCCATGTTATTGTAATATATTTATTTCATATGGTTTAATATAAGTTGTTGCTCTGTTGGTTTAAAGCCTTAGGGAGCTTATGTCACATTTTCCACTAATTATTTGTAACTGTTTGACTTTGTTAGCATTTGATTTATAATAATAATAATAATAATAATAATAATAAATAAAAATAAATAAAAATAAATAAAAATAAATAAAAATAATAATAATAATAATAATAATAATAATAATAATAATAAAAATATTAATAAGAATAATCTGATCAGATATGATCTGGTCTGGTCTGATCTGATCTGATCTGAACTTATTTTTTCTGATCTGATTTGATCTGGTCTAGTCTGATCTGATCTGATTAAATCTGAAATAAATAATAATTAAGGTCTTGAAATAAGGTGAACTAAACAAGACCTTAGTAACAAAGGTACGTTCATTTATTCCCTTGAACACTCTTTAACCTAGAGAGCTTTCTCTACTCCCAAACGTAGTATTTCTTAGAAATCGGATGAATTTTTCTAGGAACACCCCCAAAACTAGTCAATCTCACTTGTGTGCAGATATTAGTGGACTACACCACTCAAGAGTCAAGACCAAGCTAGATCTTTCCACAATTCCACCACTACAAAAAAGGAACTTCGGATCGAAACGCATTGTTTTATACGAACAAAAAGTATGATGTGTGAGTTAACAAGTTGACACCCTATATTAAATGGGAAGTCTACTTCTTCTCAAATTCTTATCCACCTCAACTCCTCAAGGGTTGAATAATTAAAGGCTCAAATTGTGAAGTGATACATTCGGTCCCACTATGACTTACTAAACTGGAGACCTTGAATTCAGAAGGTGGGATAGTTGGAGACTATGACTCCAGGAGTTAGTAATACAAAGTCTTCCCTAGCTGCCTTAATTGGCACCTTGTATAAGTCGTCGAGTTTTGTTTTAGTAAGCATAAGTAGTACGGAGTACCGCGCAAATCAGTTTGAAATTCACTATTATAGTACCAAATACTATATCCGTTTCAAAATAATATGGACATTTACGCATTTAATAACAACTAAGATAAATGATTTAAATGTAAGAAATAAGTATGGAAAAATTGGAATATTATAAGAAATGAATAATAAAAAATTAGGTTGAGTGGAGTGGTGTAAGAAAAGAAGAATAAAAAATAAGTTGGGTGAAAAGTTATGAATAAAAAGAGAATATAAAAGTACATTAAGTGAAAAGTTGTAAATAAAATTGAAAAAAGAGTAGTATGAATTCATTAAATATGATGAGTCATATACCAAAATTAGAATAAATCACATTGTCCCTATTATTTTAACACACCCATTTAAGAAAATCGTCTTATTATTTTGAACCGGAGGAGTATATATTATGAGAATAAGAAGTAGTCAACAAGATTGGTGATTTGGACCCTTTAGTAAATGAGAATAGGACTAATTAAGAATAATAATATAACCAAAAAAAAAAGTCAACATGATGAATTAATTATTAGAAGCTGGTTATGAAGATAAGATGAACGATTTTCCACTCGAAAAGATTGTGAAGATATCCACATGGAAAGATGTGATCAAGTTTGGAGCGGTGGAGTTGGAATTGGGTTCGCCTAGGTTTAAAATTAATTCTTTTTAGGGAGGAGGACGAGGATCGGTGGGATCCACAGCTAAAGGAATGGATTTCACTCTTTCGTGAGTGACCTGATCCTCGGGTTCACCAATTATTTGAATGTTGGCAGGTCTCTTGCTTGTGCCTGCTGTTACCTACCGTAGGACCTCCGTCCCTTTGGGTTAATACATCCTCTAATCTTTGTGTTACAAATTGTGATAATCGTTGTAAATGATGCATGACTTATTATTAATGATACTTTTTCCTTATTAATAAAAAGAATGGTTTTCCTTAGTACTACCGGCCATGCTATTAGAAAGAATTCTTATTCGCCTTTTATTTGCGTCAATTTTGAAATAAAATCTCAAAACGCCGATCACGTAGGATTAGTTTTGAATGTGTTATATTTGTTAGAACAACAAATGGTGTGGACTATAGGTGTTAATGAGCCGAGCTGAGACCGAATCTCTATAGGCTTGGCTCGAGCTAGAAACTCGTGAGCACAGGCTCGGCTCGAGCTCGTTGCTCGTCGGGCCTATGAAATTGGGCTCGAGCTCGAGCTCGAAACAATAAAGTCGTACTTGGTTCGGCTCGAAGCTAGATAGGCTGTTGAGCTGAGGCTCGATAGGCTCGCTCAAGTTGATCATCAAATGTTTAATTAAGAAACATGTTGTAACGCCCCGACCTCTAATTCAATTATTAAAGCATAATTAGCAGCGGAATTAACCTAATTGGTCGGGACATTACCGGCCGTAACTTCCTTTTTGGAAATTACAAGGCAAACATCCATCATATGCTATTAAATACTCCAAAATATATATATAATCCTTTAGATTATCAAAATAAAAGTGCATAACTTACTAAAAGTCTTTAATTAAAACTATTAAAACTATTAGAACCGTAAACATAAACTAGGTGGATAATATTAAAGTGAAACTCCTCGCCACTACTCGTGTCCATCATCCCCCGCAGTACCTAAAACGGAAAACAAAACGGTGAGCCGAAGACTCAGTAACGAACTATTCTAGCAGCGTAAATTCATTTCAATTCATTTTATTTAATAACACACGGAGAATAGAATGGTTAAAACATTTAATAAAACATCATATTTAATTCATTCATAAACTTTGCAATTTAACATGCTAGTTGTCGGCAAGTACGAACCGTGAAGGAATTCTCCACTGGGCCTGGGCCCATAAGAGCCTGGGCTCATCATCGTAACATGGGCTTGGGCCCTGAGCCTGGGCTCATAAACCATGGGAGCCTGGGCTCGTGATCCATGGGTGGACAGGTGTCCGTGGTGCATGCATGACCGGTAGATAGTAAGATGGTAGTTTATATACTGCCAGACAAACCAGGTCTTTCACTTTCATTTATCATGTTTTATGTATTTTTACTAAGCCTTGACTTTTATTTCAGTTGAAATAACATAACTCTTTTAGATCCTGGGATCAATAAAACATCATTTCATTCATGGTTTCTCATAAACATCATTTAGATCCTGGGATCAATAAAAATATCATTTCTTTCATAGCATTGCATAAACATCATTTTATGAGAAAACTCAATCAAATCATATTATAAAGAATAATTCAAACAAATCATAATTCATTCCCACAATCCATAAAACAGGTCAAAACATTTAATTCATAAATCCAATCATAACGTCATAATTTCATAATACATTTATAAGGGGATTGCGGGTACTAGCAATAGCCGTTACCTCACTTCCACGACTTTGCTAAGGATTTTCGTTGGTTCGTTTGTCCTGAGCTCCGAGTCCAATTTCTTTAAAAAATATTAAATAATTGAATTAGTACCAAAATGATAAATAATTTAACTTAATAATTTCGAAACTTTAAAATTAACCAATTTTCTAATAATAATGTGAAAAAAAATATATAATTTCATAGTTTTAATGAAAATATAATTAAACGCCAATTTTAGTGAAGAATATAATTAATTGAAATTTCAATCGAAATATATATATTTTCCTTAATTAATTTACACGAAAATCTTATTTAAATTTTGTCCTTGATAAATCCATTTAGTAACTTATTTTAGTTAAATCGATAATATAATTTAAAATCAATATTTTATAAAATCATAAATTTTATAAGTAATGAATTTTATAAATAACAAGTTTTAATATAAATAACGAATTTTTAATAAAATTATACTTTCGAAATTTAACGAAAATGTTATTATTAATCGAATTTTCAATCGAATTACATATATATTTTATAAATAAATTTTCATGTAAATAATATTTAAATTCCATTTTGATAAATAAAACTAGTATCTTTATTCTCATAAAATCGATAATAAAATCTAAAAAAACTAATATACAATTTTATTAGTAAATAATTATATCACAAAAGTAATTTATAAATACTATAGAAATTCTGAAAACTTAGTATGACTTACCAAGGCCCAAAAAAAATTAGAGTTGGGCCAACAGATTATGAGTTTGGGAAAATAAATATAAGTTTTACAATTAAAACTGAATTTTTGTTTTCTTTGGTTTCTGGGAAAAGGGGACGCGAGAAGGAGAAAGGGAGGAGGCACGAGAAGCAGGGCACGAAGAAGAGGGAGGCGATTGGGTTGGGTTCGGTGGTGACGGGTGTTGACGGTGAAGGCGAAGGTGGTGGAGGTTTGTGCTGCGGTGGTACAGGCGAGAGGAGGAGGAGGGAGTGCGAAGAAGGCGAGAAAACAGGGGTTTTGGGAATGGGTTTTTCGACGAGTTCTGGGGAGGAGAAAGGGCCGTTGGTGGCTGGCTGGGCGGCGCGTAAGGGTTGCGCCAATGGGGGTTATGCTGGACGGTGGTGGGGCGTTGCGTCGGTGGTGCTGAGTGGCGTTGATGGCACGATGGGCGAAGAAGGAAAGGAGGGCAGGGGAGGCGTGGATGGTGCGTGTGGTGGTGGTTGATGGGCGAGGCAGCAGGGGATAGGTGGTGGTTGCAGTGGTGTTGGGTGGTTGAATCCGGGTGGTTGGTGGTGGTAGGCCGACGGTGGTCGTTGGTGGTGTTGGTTTAAATTACAGAAAAGCAGGAAATAAAATTGAATTGTGTTTAGTTTTGTTGGAATTCAATGAGGTTGAAACTGATTGTTACTCACGATTTTGAGTTTGATTTTCTCATTTCCTGCCTATTTTGAGAGCTATTTCTAGTGTGAATTGGTGTTCATTGACTCAGTTGAGATTGGTTGGAATGACAAATGTGAAGAGAAACCTGCAATTCTGGTGACTAAGGGAGTTAGGCAAAGATACGTGGATCAAATTGTAAGAATGTGTGAGACAAGTGTAAAGGGAAGTTTGACTTCCATGGGCAAAAGCTGCGTGAAGCAGAAGAAGAGGGAAGGAAGGAGACAAACTAACTTTGGCTTATTTAGGAGAATAAGGATATCTTGGAAATTGTGAATTGTTAGAGAAATTTTCAGAATTTTTACTCCCTAATTAAGCTTCAAAAGATAATTCGAAAATAATTATAATTTAAATCGAAGAAAAATAAGAGAACTAATTGAATAAATAAATAAAAAAACTCGAAGTATTATTTTATTTTATTTTTACGACTGAAATTAAAATTTTCGAGTTAAATACGATTATTGCTAATTAAAATTAAAGTCTGAAATTAAGATTTAAAACGATTTTCAACAAATAATAAAAATTAAAATAAATTAAATTATTAAACATAGTAAAATCGTGTTTTTTTTTTTGTTTTTTTTTTTTAAAAAAAAATTCGGGGTATTACATCCTCACCCCTTAGAAAAAGTTTCGTCCTCGAAACTGGAGCTCAGTTGAACTTGCCATTCCTAGAAATCATACATGTCATACTTAATCGTCCTATTCGTTATACAAACATGGCGGAATAACATTATAACATAATCATTCAAATAACATATTAAAATTCATACATCTTATCGTTTCTAAACGAATAACTGGGGATACTTTGCTCTCATTTGCGCTTCGACTTCCGATGTAGCTTCAGATGTCAAGTGGTTAGCCCACAAGACTTTAACCATTGGAATTACTTTGCTTCTAAGTCGTTTCTCTTTTCGTTCTAGAATTTCAATTGGTTTCTCCTCGTAAGTCAAATCATTTCGCAATAACAAGGGTTCGTGCGTAATCACATGGCTAGGATCAGGAACATATTTTCTTAACATCGACACGTGGAACACATTATGCACCTTTTCCAAGTCGGTTGGTAAAGCTAGTCGATATGCTACTGCACCTACTCTTTCTAGTATCTCATATGGCCCGATGTATCTTGGGCTCAACTTCCCTGTTTGACCAAATCTCATTATTTCTTTCGTTGGCGAAATTTTCAAGAACACGTGATCTCCAACCTCAAACTCTAGTGGTCTTCTTCGTTGGTCTGCATAACTCTTTTGCCTACTTTGTGCTGCCATCATTCTTGATTGGATTAAACGAATCTTGTCAGTAGTTTCTTGAATCAATTCTGGTCCTATAACACGTGCCTCATCGATATCACTCCAACATAATGGTGTTCGACATTTCCTTCCATAAAGTGCTTCGTAAGGTGCCATACCAATGGTGGCCTGATAACTGTTGTTGTACGAAAATTCAACCATAGGCAGAAACTTTTCCCAGGTTCCTTGGAAATCTAAAACACATGCTCTCAACATATCCTCAACAATTTGATTAGTGCGTTCTGTTTGTCCATCAGTCGTTGGATGAAATGCAGTACTGAAGTTAAGTTTCGTCCCAAGAGCTTTCTGCAATTCTTTCCAATAGGTTGATTGATACCTCGTATCACGATCAGAAACAATCGAACTAGGCACTCCATGCAATCGCACAATAGTGTTCACATATAGTTCAGCAAGTTGATCTAAACTCGAATTGCTCTTCATTGCTAAGAAATGCGCTGACTTTGTTAATCGATCAACAATGACCCAAATAGCATTCATTCCCTTGGTTGATCTTGGTAAACCTATGATAAAATCCATTGAAACTGAATCCCATTTCCATTTTGGCACATCCAGAGGTTGCAACAAACCTGCTGGTCTTTGATGCTCGATCTTGATTCTCTGACATGTCAAACATTTAGCCACATATTCTGCCACTTCTTGCTTCATGTTGCTCCACCAATACACTTGCCTTAAATCCTAATACATCTTATTTCCTCCAGGGTGAATCGAGTATGGTGAACTATGGGCTTCTTCTATGATTCTCTTTTTCAACTTCTCATCATTAGGCACACATAATCTTCCCTGAAACCTTAACGTGCCATCCTCTTGAATGACAAAACCAGGTGACTTCCCATTTTCCACTTCACTCCTTATTCTTTCTAATTGTGAGTCCTTACATTGCGCTTCCTTAATCTCATCAATCAAAGTTGGCTTCATTACCAACACATTCAAGCAAGCATCTCCTTTGATAAACTCAATTTCCATCTTTTGTAGATCATCTTGGTTGACTCGGGAAAAAGTTAGGATAGAATTTAAGTGAGACTTTCGACTTAATGCATCTGCAACAACGTTAGCCTTTCCGGGATGGTATTGAATATCGAGGTCATAATCTTTAAGAAGTTCTAACCACCTACGTTGCCTCATGTTGAGTTCTTTTTGGGTGAAAATATACTTAAGACTCTTATGGTCGGTGAAAATTTGACACGAAACTCCAGACAAATAATGTCTCCAAATCTTAAGGGCGAAAACAACAGCTGCAAGTTCGAGGTCATGGGTAGGGTAATTTTGTTCATGAATTTTGAGTTGGCGTGAAGCATAAGCTATAACTTTTCCATTTTGCATCAAGACACATCCTAACCCATTCTTGGAAGCATCACTATAGATTACAAATCCGTCAGTTCCAGATGGAAGGGTAAGAATAGGGGCAGTGGTGAGACGTTTCTTAAGTTCTTGAAATGCACATTCACAATCATCATTCCACACAAGTTTGGTATTATTTCTAACTAATCGGGTTATGGGTAAGGAAACCTTAGAAAAATCTTGAACGAATCTTCGATAGTATCCAGCTAAACCCATAAAACTCCGTACTTCGGGTACATTAGTTGGTCTAGACCATTCCATAATTGCTTTTATTTTCTCAGGATCAACAAATACACCTTTCTCAGAGATAATATGACCTAAAAATGATATTTCCTTAAGCCAGAATTCACATTTCGACAACTTAGCGTATAACTGGTTTTCAATCAACATATCTAACACTTTTCTCAGATGCTCCTCGTGTTCCTCATTACTCTTAGAATATACCAAAATATCATCAATGAAAACAACTACAAACTTATCAAGGTATGGTTTAAAAATACAGTTCATTAAATCCATAAATACAGCTGGTGCATTAGTTAACCCAAAAGGCATCACAACAAACTCATAGTGACCATATCTAGTTCTAAAGGCTGTCTTTGGAATATCCTCAGGTTTAATTCGAAGTTGATGGTAACCTGACCTCAAATCAATCTTAGAAAACACTTTTGCACCTCGAAGTTGGTCAAACAAATCATCAATACGGGGTAAAGGATACTTATTCTTAATGGTAATCTTGTTTAACTCTCGATAATCTATGCATAACCTCATAGTTCCGTCCTTTTTCTTCACAAACAAGACAGGGGCTCCCCAAGGTGAAACACTAGGTCGAATATATCCTTTTTCAAGTAATTCATCTAAATGTTTCTTTAATTCTTGTAACTCAGCTGGTGCCATTCTATATGGTGCCTTAGAAATAGGGGTGGATCCTGGAATTAATTCAATGCTGAAATCTAATTCTCTTGGTGGGGGCATACTAGGTATTTCTTCTAGAAAAACATGTGGGTACTCACAAACAACAGGTATGTCGGTAATGGAAGGTCCAGAGGTATTTAAGTCAATAACACTACACAGATAACCAGATAAACCACTCTCAATCATTTTACGTGCTCTCAAAGCATGGACAATTTGAATCGTTGGTTTTCTTACTAACTTATGGAATGAAACTCTATCTCCATCTGGCGTTTTAAGGGTCACACTTTGCCTCGAACAATTAAGCACTACTACATAAACGACCAAATGCAACCCTTAAAAACCCTTGCAATAGGTCCAATAACCGTTGCTATAGACCTATTGCAACGGTTGGTCAACCGTTGCTGTTGCTGCCGTTGCATTAGGTTTATTGCAACGGTTGATTTCACCTAATGCAATAGTTAGGTGTTATGTCCAATCAACCGTTGCATTAGACCCTATTGCAACCGGTATTATACCTAATGCAACGGTTCTTGCAATCTCATATAGACCGTTGCAGTTGATCTAATGCAATGCTTATTTACGCTAATGCAACGCCCAATATCTTCTTAGAACCGTTGCATCAGGTTTATTCCACCCATTATTATTATTCGAGGTAAATATATTTTAAATTAAATGTTCACAAAAAAATAAAACAATAAAATAACACATAGTGACAAACAACATTAAGAAATTTGAATGATAATAAAAATTATATTTTTATTAAAAAAATAATATAGTTAATTTACAATGTTTTACGATATTGCGAACAAAGTTTCACCAAAATAAGTCCAACCTATGATGGACAATTCACCTAGATATTCAACTTATATAAGATCACTAAGAAAATCAAACACCAACTTGTGAGTATAAACCTCCACTAAGAATGTCATTTCAATAATCATAACATTCTTCCTCCTACACCATGTAGTTCATCATATACCTATACAAACCAACAATTAAATAAATATTATTAGAAAATAATTTAATCATGTACCTCATAGTAATTAAAATGAATTTAACATTCTTAATGTTAAAAACATATTGAATATGACCACACCCAATTAACTTCGACATGAAATGGATCAAAACCATTAACCAAACTAGGCAATCAATGTATTAAACAACCACAAGACAAGTGGAATCACAAGTTTTCTTGAGTATATACAAAGTATTATGTAAAGTCATGACCTCAAAAACAAACTGACAATCAAGACAATGAGCTAAGTGAGGCGGAAGTTTCTAATCACACAGTGTACAAGATTAAAATATAGGCTTTCTGAATAATAATTGAAGCTCATGACCGAACCAATACAACAATCTATTTTAAGCTTGCATTGGCGCAAGTAATCATCGATCTTAAGCAACATAAATTATTCACAAGGTAAAGCTTATAGTAAAAAAACAAAAGAATAACTTAAGTATGACATAGGGATAATAAAACATAAGGATCAGATAAACACCGTAAAACAACGAAAAGTTAAAAGGGTATAGTTTTAGCTAGTTAGGGAACATAATGACTTATTTATTTGACGAAAGTACATGTAAAGCTAGCACAACAAATCTTTGCCGCACTTTTCCATATTCTGCAAATGGAAAATCGTTCAATAACTTAATTATCCTAGCAAATCAATCACTTAAGTACAAATCTCCACAAAATCTTGGTAATGTAGTAGCTTTAATTCAAAAATCATAGATGTATACAAATAAAACCTTGCCAAGCACAAACACGAAGGTGCAACTCCAAAACTGAAAGAGAACCTAAACGCAATAATAGTATAATTAACAAGTACATCATAGCCAAATCCAGTAATACAAAAATAATGGCTTCTAATTTATTTTATTAAGTTCAGTAGTAACTACAACCTTGAATTTCATACTCCGTATTACTTAGTAGTTAGTACTAAACAACAAGTTATCTACAATAACAAGGAGGTTACTAATCATATTATATAACTTTAAGGATCTATAAACAAAAGTTAGGAGTTCTACTCTTTAATTGAGACACAATCATTTGTTTTTCAAATCTGCCTATCACCATAACAACTTATACAATATGCAATAAGCTAACTTTCAGTAATCAATAAGTCCATAAATTTATTTATAAAAGATCCATGGAGCCCAATTTCCATTTAAGTACTTGTATACAATCATAGAAGAACAAAAGAAATCACATATTTCAAACTCAAAAGTGGGAGAACATGTCTCACAACTCTCATTTATATAGATTATCCAAGAAGTTATTTAATCATTTAACAAAAAGACCATTACAAATATGTGGTGTTTAAATTAGAAAATGCAGTAACTTCGTATATTTTTGTTTGAACATAAAATCCATTTCAATTTAATATCTTAGTAATCATTAAATTAGGAAAACACATAATATTCAATGGAAATATGTATAAAAAAAATTCTAGATCTAACACTAAAATTGACAAATTAAACACATAAATCAGTACCTCTAGAATCCAGAAGCTCACGCGGTCGTTCATCTCCCGAAACAAGCAACAAAACCCCTAATTTCACAATTAAAACACATAAACATTCAACATCAGATTACCAACCCCTAAAATCATCGATAAAGTGACAACAACGCAAATTAAAAGTAAAAATTAACAAGAATTTTCAAATTAAGAATACCAGTGAAAATCAAGGCCAACAATTGACGGTCCTCCCAACATTTGATGAATTACAATATCAACTTCAATTAAGAGAGGAGAGAGAAACAGGAAACAATGAAACAATCCAATAACGCGGCTGGCCGCCGACGAAAGTAACTGGTAATTGAAATTTTAGAGGGGTTTTAGATATTGGATCCATTGGGATAGAAACTGGGAGAAAATCGATAAGTATAATGCTTGATATAGAGTGGAGAAGGTCTTTTTTTCTAATTATAATTTTTGTGATTTGGGGGCGGAATGAACAAGGGTTTCTAATTGGGGTGGATAGATTTAATAAATACGAAGTTCAGTTGGGGTGGATAGATTTAATACATAGGGATTACAGTTGTTCGGGATCGTTGCAATAGTTCAAAGAGCCGTTGCATTTGACTACCTAATGCAACGGTTTAATTAAAACGTTGCGGTAGGCCGTTGCATTAGGGAAAACCGTTGCAAAAACCGTTGCATAATCTTTGACCATTGCAATAAACCGTTGCGTTAAGATTACCCGTTACATTAGACGGTTGCATTTGCTCGTTTATGTAGTAGTGAAGGTTAGCTTCATACTTAGTCAACCAATTCATTCCCAAGATTACATCAAATTCAGATAGGTCAAAAGCTAGTAGGTCTGCTCGAAACTCAACTTTATCTATTACAATAGGGAAATCCTTATACATGGTTCTACATTTCACAATTTCTCCACTAGGAAGGGAAACACTCATAGCATGAAAGTCACAACATGGTTTCAAATTTAAATATTTTGCAAACAATGGAGAAATAAAGGAATGCGAAGCTCTAGAATCAAAAAGAACATGGGCTGCTAAAGAATGGATAGAGAAGGTACCGGTGATAACATTATCATTATCATCTGCCTCATCCTGTCTCATCACAAAAACTCTTCCAGCTGGCGGTGGTCGGGGTGGGTTGCGGTTTGAACCTCCTGTGTTGTTGTTGTTCCCACCACGATCGTTGTTAGTTGAAACTGGTCCTCTCGTGGTTGGGGTTACCTGCTTCGGACAATCTCTGATGTAATGATCATGGCTCTTACATCGAAAACAAGTGTTCGATCCTACACGGCATTCACTCTCGATGTGGCCTCTTCTCCCACATTTGGCACATTCTTGCGCCCTATTATCCTGGTTTCCACGATAACCTTATCCTTTGTTTCCAACATCGTTCCTCCTTTGATTTCCCTGATAGCCTTGGTTAGGCTTCTTTGCTCCTCCTTGACTCTGGTTTTCATTTCTCCTTTTATACCCAACATTCTTCGCTTCTCGAAGCAGTACCACTCGCTCTACATTAGCTGCAATATCAACCATATCCTGGTATGAAGTAAACCTCTGAGTGGACAACCTATCCTGGTACTTAAGGTGCAGACCTCGCTCGAAATGGTTCATCCTGGACTGCTCTGTCGACACCAAGTCTGGTGCAAACCTTGACAACTCCATGAACTTATTTGCGTATTCCAACACGCTCATTGTTCCTTGTTGCAAGTGTAGAAATTCATCTTCTTTTTGTTTCCTCAAGGATGGTGGATAAAACTTGTCTCTCATTAACTTCCGTAGTTCGTTCCAACCAAATCCAGGCCCATTCTTTCGTTCCTTGTTAAATTTCCACCATAATCCTGCTTGACCCGATAAGTAGAACACTGCGAAATCAACTCTCCATTTCTCAGGGCATTGCAGGGTTTCAAACAACTGATCAATGCGACTTATCCAATCCTCGAACTCAACTGGATCGGGCTTGCCATCATAGGATGGTGGGTTGAGCGACGAAAAGTTCTTGAACATCGTTGCGCTCTCGTTCCCACTAACATCTTTCTTCTTCCGAGAATCATGGACTAATTCGGCCAACATTGCACTCACATTTTCCAATCGTTCCATCCTTTCCTCGTGGCCATTAACATGGACATACTCCTCGTGAGTAATGTCGTTATCATCGTGAACATGATGCTCGTTGCGAGCTCCGTTGGTAACATCGTTGATAGAATCAATGGTCGACATTCTGCATAACATATGTTATCAGATTGAAGCGAAATAATAATATAAAATAAACCCTTTGATCCCGTTCCTACACTCACACTCATATTCATTTTAACTTAGCAAGATTTAAGAACATTCTTTTTAACTCATTCCTTAAAATTCTTTACTTAAAGCCTAATGAATTCTATTCGTGCGAAAACCCGTAAGGTTTAGTACTTATGGTCCAGAACCTTTGATCTTGATACCAAACTGTAACGCCCCGACCTCTAATTCAATTATTAAAGCATAATTAGCAGCGGAATTAACCTAATTGGTCGGGACATTACCGGCCGTAACTTCCTTTTTGGAAATTACAAGGCAAACATCCATCATATGCTATTAAATACTCCAAAATATATATATAATCCTTTATATTATCAAAATAAAAGTGCATAACTTACTAAAAGTCTTTAATTAAAACTTTTAAAACTATTAGAACCGTAAACATAAACTAGGTGGATAATATTAAAGTGAAACTCCTCGCCACTACTCGTGTCCATCATCCCCCGCAGTACCTAAAACGGAAAACAAAACGGTGAGCCGAAGACTCAGTAACGAACTATTCTAGCAGCGTAAATTCATTTCAATTCATTTTATTTAATAACATACGGAGAATAGAATGGTTAAAACATTTAATAAAACATCATATTTAATTCATTCATAAACTTTGCAATTTAACATGCTAGTTGTCGGCAAGTACGAACCGTGAAGGAATTCTCCACTGGGCCTGGGCCCATAAGAGCCTGGGCTCATCATCGTAACATGGGCTTGGGCCCTGAGCCTGGGCTCATAAACCATGGGAGCCTGGGCTCGTGATCCATGGGTGAACAGGTGTCCGTAGTGCATGCATGACCGGCAGATAGGAAGATGGTAGTTTATATACTGCCAGACAAACCAGGTCTTTCACTTTCATTTATCATGTTTTATGTATTTTTACTAAGCATTGACTTTTATTTCAGTTGAAATAACATAACTCTTTTAGATCCTGGGATCAATAAAACATCATTTCATTCATGGTTTCTCATAAACATCATTTAGATCCTGCGATCAATAAAAATATCATTTCTTTCATAGCATTGCATAAACATCATTTTATGAGAAAACTCAATCAAATCATATTATAAAGAATAATTCAAACAAATCATAATTCATTCCCACAATCCATAAAACATGTCAAAACATTTAATTCATAAATCCAATCATAATGTCATAATTTCATAATACATTTATAAGGGGATTGCGGGTACTAGCAATAGCCGTTACCTCACTTCCACAACTTTGCTAAGGATTTTCGTTGGTTCGTTCGTCCTGAGCTCCGAGTCCAATTTCTTTAAAAAATATTAAATAATTGAATTAGTACCAAAATGATAAATAATTTAACTTAATAATTTCGAAACTTTATAATTAACCAATTTTCTAATAATAATGTTAAAAAAATATATAATTTCATAGTTTTAATGAAAATACAATTAAACGCCAATTTTATCGAAGAATATAATTAATTGAAATTTCAATCAAAAAATATATATTTTCCTTAATTAATTTACACGAAAATCTTATTTAAATTTTGTCCTTGATAAATCCATTTAGTAACTTATTTTAGTTAAATCGATAATATAATTTAAAATCAATATTTTATAAAATCATAAATTTTATAAGTAATGAATTTTATAAATAACAAGTTTTAATATAAATAACGAATTTTTAATAAAATTATACTTTCGAAATTTAACGAAAATGTTATTATTAATCGAATTTTCAATCGAAATACATATAAATTTTATAAATAAATTTTCATGTAAATAATATTTAAATTCCATTTTGATAAATAAAACTAGAATCTTTATTCTCATAAAATCGATAATAAAATCTAAAAAAAATAATATACAATTTTATTAGTAAATAATTATATCACACAAGTAATTTATAAATACTATAGAAATTCTGAAAACTTAGTTTGACTTACCAAGGCCCAAAAAAAATTAGAGTTGGGCCAACAGATTATGGGTTTGGGAAAATAAATATAAGTTTTACAATTAAAACTGAATTTTTGTTTTCTTTGGTTTCTGGGAAAAGGGGACGCGAGGAGGAGAAAGGGAGGAGGCACGGGAAGCAGGGCACGAAGAAGAGGGAAGCGATTGGGCTGGGTTTGGTGGTGACGGGTGTTGACGGTGAAGGCGAAGGTGGTGGTGGTTTGTGCTGTGGTGGTACAGGCGAGAGGAGGAGGAGGGAGTGCGAAGGAGGCGAGAAAACAGGGGTTTTGGGATTGGGTTTTTCGACGAGTTCTGGGGAGGAGAAAGGGCCGTTGGTGGCTGGCTGGGCGGCGCGTAAGGGTTGCGCCAATGGGGGTTATGCCGGACGGTGGTGGGGCGTTGCGTCGGTGGTGCTGAGTGGCGTTGATGGCACGATGGGCGAAGAAGGAGAGGAGGGCAGGGGAGGCGTGGATGGTGCGTGTGGTGGTGGTTGATGGGCGAGGCAGCAGGGGATAGGTGGTGGTTGCAGTGGTGCTGGGTGGTTGAATCCGGGTGGTTGGTGGTGGTAGGCCGATAGTGGTCGTTGGTGGTGGTGGTTTAAATTACAGAAAAGCAGGAAATAAAATTGAATTGTGTTTAGTTTTGTTGGAATTCAATGAGGTTGAAACTGATTGTTACTCACGATTTTGAGTTTGATTTTCTCATTTCCTGCCTATTTTGAGAGCTATTTCTAGTGTGAATTGGTGTTCATTGACTCAGTTGAGATTGGTTGGAATGACAAATGTGAAGAGAAACCTGCAATTCTGGTGACTAAGGGAGTTAGGCAAAGTTACGTGGATCAAATTGTAAGAATGTGTGAGACAAGTGTAAAGGGAAGTTTAACTTCCATGGGCAAAAGCTGCGTGAAGCAGAAGAAGAGGGAAGGAAGGAGACAAACTAACTTTGGCTTATTTAGGAGAATAAGGATATCTTGGAAATTGTGAATTGTTAGAGAAATTTTCAGAATTTTTACTCCCTAATTAAGCTTCAAAAGATAATTCGAAAATAATTATAATTTAAATCGAAGAAAAATAAGAGAACTAATTGAATAAATAAATAAAAACCTCGAAGTATTATTTTATTTTATTTTTACGACTGAAATTAAAATTTTCGAGTTAAATACGATTATTGCTAATTAAAATTAAAGTCTGAAATTAAGATTTAAAACGATTTTCATCAAATAATAAAAATTAAATTAAATTAAATTATTAAACATTGTAAAATCGTGTTTTTTTTTTGTTTTTTTTTTTAAAAAAATTTGGGGTATTACACATGTTCATCAATTTTTATATGTTTTACATGTTAAAAATAAATATCTGTTAAAATTGATTATGCAAAAAAATATTTTATAAAAAATACATATATTAAAAAGAACTCGAGTTTGTTCACGAGCTTCCAAACCGAGCCATTGATAGCTCAGGCTTGGCTCGTTAAGTTATCGAGCCAAACTAGAGCTCGAGTCGAGCCTGCTCGAGCCGAGCTTTGATCGAGTTTGTGGAGCCGAGCTTTGATCGAGTTTTGTCGAGCCGAGCTTCAAATAAATCGTGAGCAGACTCGGCTCGCTAAGACCCTTAGTGTGAAAAACCCCAATAAAAAAAGAGGCAAAATACGTTAGACGTATATATTACAAATGTAAAATTCTCAATGCTAATTTTATTTGGTGTTAGCACCCGACTTATATTTAGAACTAATCCGAATTCAAAACAAATTGTGGGTGAATAGGTTCAAATCTCCCTAATTTTTGTTGCTAATTTGGGCCATGTGTGATCGCGAGATTACACATGACTAGTTGACTTACAACGCGCGGATGGTGCAGGGGCCTGCACGTAGATCTACGTGCACCTGCACCAAAACGCAAAAACATTAAAAGAAAACGAAAAAGAACATAACAAACTAAACAGAAAGAACATAATAAAGTAAACGAAAAGAACATTAACTAAAACCTGAAAAGAACACTAATGCTAAAAAACTAAAGAAAATATACAAAAATGAAAATAACATATTCTCTCTCCTGATAAACTATAAAAAGAACAATTATTTTTCAAAAAGAACATCGTGTGAAAAATACAACAGAAAAACAAAAAAAAAATATTATCGATAATGTTATTAAATATTAAAAAACATAAATAAGTTAAAAAGAACACAAAATAATTAAAAAAAGAACAACAACTTTTTTACAAAACAGAAGAAAAAAGAACAAAACACATGGAAAAGAACAACATTTTTTTTTCCTTATCAAACAAAAGAACAGAATGAAAGGGACGAAAAGAACAACAAATCTATGTTCTTTTATTAGTTGTATTTGTTCTTTTCAAACCACTTAGTGTTCTAATTAAAAAGACGAAAACGACGATATTTTGATGCACTTAAAACTAGATGAATATTTTTATTTAAATGTAGTTTTGTTCTTATCCCACGCATCAGAACTATGTTCTTTTATTAAGTGTTATTTGTTCTATTCAAACGATTTTATGTTCTAATTAAAAAGACGAAACGAAGATTTTTTGATGCACTTAAAACTAAATCTATATTTTTTTAAAAAGTATTTTTTGTTCTTTTACCACAAATCGGACTATGTTCTTTTTTAAGTGTTATTTGTTCTTTTCAAACCATTATATGTTCTTTTTTAACAATCTATGTACGTTGATATAAAAGAACAAACTATGTTGATTTAAAAGAACAAACTATGTTGATGACACAGTAAAAGAAAAGTTGTGAAAAGAACATAACAACTTGAAAAAGAACATTAGAGGAAAGAACAAGGAAACGTACCTTAATCACTTGATCAACATGTATCAGGAACATCAATATCTTTTAATAAATCTTAAAAAACTGATCTCAATCCTCGGAAAATATCACGCTCTCCAGAGATTCTCTTGCTTCGAAAACTAACCAAATTGAACTAGTGTTTTTTCTTAATTCACTCATTTTCAACAAACAAGAAACATTCAGAAGGAATTTTAGAGGGAGAATATGGAGAAAATGTTTTTTTACTCTATCACTCACCATCTAACTCTTTCTCTTTCAAAAAATCTCTCTTATGTTGAGAGAATATAAATCATCTTCTCTTTCTCTCTCTAAAATGTATTTATAAAATGACTAATGGTTATGACTCATAAGTACAATTATTATATATATATAGTTGCTGAAAAATAGAAAATGAACAAATAGGAAGTAGAATCAAATAATTGAAGAACAAAGAAGGAGAAAGGAAAAATTGTTAAAGAGTGCATAATGAGAACTGTGCACGTGTTTTTATTTTGTTATTTTAACAGAGTATTATAAAAAGAACAAATGAAAAGACTAAAAGAACAAATATAGAGACTAAAAGGAACAAGTCAAGTACTTTGTCCCACAATAACATATGATTCGGAATCATCATTTTCATCATTCTGTTATGAATTATCAAGCACATTATTCTTAATATCTGAAAAAAATAATAGGTTAACATGTATAAAAACAAGAAAAAGAACGCAATCAAAGAAACAAAGGATAAATAAAAAGTAACAAGAAAAATAACACAATAAAATAAAAAGAACAAGTTATGAAACGCAAATAAAATTGAAAATAATAAAAAAGAAGAACACAGTAAATAAAAGAACAAATTATGAAACGCAAATGGTCTATTTTTCTACTATAATGAAACTGTTCTTTTAATACGAGCATAATGAAACTGTTCTTTTAATACGAACATATGTTCCTTTAATAGGTAAAAATGTTCTTTTCTGGGAAAAAAATCGTAATTACGTAATCAAAATCTTCAAAATCAACGATTTCAACAAAATCAGCGTGTTATTACATAATTTGATTCATTAAAATCATCAAATTCATCAAAACACGATTATTACACAATCAAAATCATCAACATAGTCAAAATCATCAAAAACACAATTATTACAAAATCAAAATTATCAAAACATACCATTTATTATTACAAAATTGAAAAATTACCTCCCAAAATCAGATTACCAGCTGCAGAATTCAGGTTTGAAGAAGAAAAATCAATTTAATTTGATATTGAAGCAGAAAAATCAACGAATTTTTGGGGATTTTCATTACTTTCTCTCTCTAAAACCCATTTAAGAAAACCTAGTTCACACTTTCTCTCTCCTCTTCATAGTTTGAATTCAAAATATAAAACCCAGAAGAATATATATCGCAAAAATAACAACGAATCAAATAAAAACGCGATAAACATAGCTGAAAAGAACAGAGCCTTTAATGTTCTTTTGTTTAGGGGAATTGTTCTTTTGTTCAAGGGCATTGTTCTTTTTTCTGGGAATTTAATAAAAACGCGCATTTTATGTTTAATGTTGATCGTTTTGATCCCGATGCACCTAGAGCTACGTGCACACGCTTGCACCATCCAATTTGCGGTTGACTTACGACTAGTCTCATTGTCTGCCATAGTGCCATATATTTCGTATATAGAGATCGACTGATAGTCCGACTCCTATATCCGCCCCCATGGACGTACAATAATTGACTTTTCTAACAGGAAAACAATTGGTTGGCTTGTGAATATCTTTGTTTATTTTTATTTTTTTGGAAGGAACTTTTCTTTTACTTTTAAAAGAAAGGAAAACAAAACTCGTGAATATCTTTTCTTTTACTTTCAAACCTCATTGCATGCATGCATGCTATTTTGCGTTTAATTATTCCTCCCACTCTCGTGCCGGGGTGATATACTGGATCAACTACTCAAGAAGGTCCACTATTAAATACGAACTATTAATTGGTCAGTTATACTCCTCCTCTTTAATTTCATTAATTTGTACGTTGTATCTAAATGTTTTAAATCATACACATTACTTCCTCTGTATTTTAAAAATAGATATACTTTTCTTAAACGGAAGTATTTTAAAAAGAGATATATTTTCCTTTTTTGACATGTTTTGATCCCCACTTTCAATTATATTAATATTTTTTATTTCTTGTGCCCCCACACCTAGTCACATCACTTTTTTTTTACTATAATAAATAATTCACTCACTACCCTACTTTCATCTTATTTTAATAAATTCAACTCACTCTCCTAAAATTACGTGTTGGTCAAAATGTATATCTTTTTAAAATACAGAGGGAGTATATCCTTGTAGTTGCAAAAGTTAATCTATTTTTATTTTTACCGTCAATCCTAAACGTTGGATTAACAAGGATAAAGAACGTTGGCTATATATATATATATATATATATATATATATATATATATATATATATATATATATATATATATATATATATATATATATATATATATATTTTATAAGCATATGTACAATGTGATAGATTTTAAATGCATTGGTATAACGTGAAAATTAAAGAAACACATGGGTACAATGCAGAAAAACTCTTATTTATTTATTTATTTTAACATGAACGTTAAACTATGACCTTTTACAGGTAAATCAACAACATAGTCATGCAAGTCAGGGTTTTCGAAAGGAGAGTTAAGAAAAAGGGGATTCCTACCGTAAAAATAGTATTCTCTCCGTCCCATAATATAGTATATATTTTTCATTTAGAGTCTCCCAAAATGTTGTGTCTACTTTGACATTTTCATCTTTGATCATCTAACTTTTTTTTCCTATACCTTTATCAAACAATTTAAATACAAAAATTGTCGTACTTTTACCACAAAATATGTGTCATAATTAATGCTTCTACAATGGGAAATTGTGTTATTTCTTTTCTAATTCAACAACCCACTCTCTCTCCTCATACTTTTATTGTTTATTGTTTTTTCGTTTAAAATAAAATAAATTGTGGTACTACATATACACTTAGTGTAGTACACCAAACCCCCTATTGGCTGAAATAGTATATTTAACGGATTTTTCATGAAATACCCCCGAGTTTTAAAGAAATTCATCAAATGTCCTCAAGTTCAAGTAATACATAAAATTACCTTTATTTCAAAACTTAATACACCAAATACCCTTATGACATATCAACCTCTAATCAACTTAATCAACACCTAATTGACTCACTAATAACTAATTAACCCACTTTTCCCCTTTTCTTTTCTCTCTCCGCCTTCCATTATCCATGGCCTTTCCTCCATGACTGTTTCCTTCCTCCCTCTTCCCACATCCCCAATTGACCATGAATAATTCATCGACAATAATTGAATTGGCAAAATCCAATTGATCGACAACTGTCCCCCGCAATCCTCACCACCCCTCTTTATCCCACAAAAAATTATAATCGAAAATCTAAACCAACAACCAAGAAAAGTCAAATGAAAAAATTACCCAAGATCAAGATTCTGAATGCTAGAACAAAACTCAATAGAATCTAGGATTTCCTAGGAAGCTGAAAATCTCTAAGTTGAAGATTAATTAGTTGATTTCTGCAACCTTGTAAAATGAAGCATCCATTGAAGCTAAAGATGCTAGGCTGCTTGTTGATTGCATGTGGCTAAATTCGATTCTTTTGAAAATAGGCCAGACCCCAAAACAATTGAATTGGAAAAGAGTTGGCTAAAGATCACAAAAGCAATTAAGAGCTCTAAGAAAGGGGAGATCTCACCAGAGCTAGATTTAACGTATGATAACAATAAGCCTTGGAAATTGTCGAAAGTCTGTCAAATTTCTCCAGATATGGGGCTTCTAAAATACGAATGCATCAACAACCTAGTGTCTCAGTTTTGGTCATGGTCTTTGCCATAATGAAACCTATGATGATCGATCATTTGCACTTGCATTTTTGGGGAGTATATTATTAATAACATGTTTTTAGAAGTGACTTGCAAGTGAAGTTATCTAGCAACGGGATTGAATGAGAGCATTTTTTTACTTGCAATGTTTTGAACTCTATTTACTTTTATATTGTCTAGACTACTACTGCTATTATGATTTCAAGTTAGTTAATGGATTTTGTTTTAAAGTATTTTGGTTTGGGTCGTTATGGTTCCAACTTGTATGGAGGCCATTATTTATTATTTATTGTTTTAAAGTTAGTTAATTCAGCTGCGTAATTCTGGTACTAGCCTTAGCCGTTATTGTTTATGCCATATTTCGTCTAGGGGAGGCACTAGCTAACTAAGAAAATAAGTATGGAAAGAAATAAAGGAGAGACGACACAAGCAGATGTGGACGCGGAAAACCCATGAATAGGGAAAAACCGCGGGTAGCAATGAGGCTACCAATCCACTAGATCACCTAATAATCTAAGTAAAAAGAGTACTTTGCTAGAATGAAAACAATACAATAATTGCTTAATGATGGCTAAAACCGAATAATGCTCTTAGGTTACTTTAATTGGGTTTTCAAGGCAAATACTAGAGTAAGAATAAGAACGGGTTTAGGAAATTGTTGCGCCGTGGTAACCAAACCACTGCCTTGAAAACGAGATTCGGTGCAACCGAGGTGCACAATTGTATTCACCGATTCGTTCCCTAAGGTTTACACAACTCTCAACATACAAATGCACTTTTGGGTGATGAGATAGAGCCACATAAACTTATGCCCAAAAGAATAAGAAGGAAAAGGTTTGAAGAGATACGAATAATCATGACTTAATCATGAACCAAAATTCTTCCATCCAAACAAAGAGAAAAGAAGGAGGAGAGGAAGAGATCAATATATGTATGTCACAAACTCAGTAAATAAAGAGTATATATATAGGATTAGAGGAGGATATAAAACAACCCAAGAAATCAAAGGAATCCCATGGTATTGAATCACCAATTAATCCCATGATAATGAAGGGTTTATAACCCCCATAATCATGAGAAATAATGGACCAACTTAATCCCCATCATCAGAATGATAATTGTACATAAATCATTCTAAAAAAGGTATCATAAAAGAGGAATCTAAAGAGAAGATAAAAAACCGGACAACACAAAGAACTGATCTCAAAACCTGCCGGTTTTCGGTGCACTTCAAGAAATGCATTTTAAGTCCGTTTTTCAACTTTTGCTCGAAACCTGCCGGTTTTGGAAAACCTGGCAGGCAGATTTTGACCGCACTTTTCCATCTTTAAATTCCAACAATCCCCCACTAAAGATGAGAAAATATACCAAATGAAAGAGAAAAATATTGGGCATAAGAGGAGCTTAATACATAACACTTGGTGTTACATAAAGTAAATTGAAACCATATGCTTAGTGAAGTGAATTATGACTTACAAACCCAAGGGTGGACAAACCTTGAAACCCTCAAGTTCTTGATCAAAGAGTGGACTAACCTTGAAACTCTAAGATTTAAGTCACGCCCCCACAGCACATACCTTACTCCAAAGATTATGTGGACTCCGCAAAGTGTACGCGTTTTAAGCCATGCGTTTACCTTAGTTCTCATGGAAGCTCTAGGAAACCGCCCAAGTTTCCATACAAGATGGCGAGTCTTCACAACCACGTAGGTGAATCCTCAAGTGCTTCTCAAAATAGTACTTAGTTAATAGGGTTAAAATATGTTCACTTTTAGTGAACCATCAAGAGCTACCTCGTAGCTATATTAACCTCACAAGACCATAGATTCATTAAGAACATAATATAATGTGCAATCTCTCAAATAAGTTGGTTGGTGAATCCACAAGTTGAATGCGTCCATTTCAATATGTTAGATTCATTAAAAGTTTATACAACTCAACCCTCATACAAGCGGTGGTTCTCTTTAAAGTGAATCTCAAATAGCACTCTACCATTAAGAGTTCAAAGACTCAACCTCATTCAAGCATTACAACAAAGCATTAGAACACATGCCTTAGGGATAAGAAAGTAATGCTTATTACTTTACTCAAATGGGCATGAAGCCTATCCCCCTCGACATTTTAATCATCAAGGATTATTACGTGTCACAATTAGATTTTCTTACCATAGTGCGTACCTTGCATTTCAATTTCTTTTAGAAATATAACCACAAGCAAGGATAATAAATGCTCACTCAAAAGCACACATGGGTTAGAAATCATAAAACACTTTGTCCTTTGTTCAACAAAAAAAAATTGAATTTGATGGGACAATTTTGTACAACTCTCTTTTACAAAAAAATTCTTTCATAAATTATGATCCTCAAAATCAACATAGCCTCTCTTAGTAAAAGTACTTCATCAATATCAAACTCTAAAATTTGCATCGAAAACTTCAAAGTAACATACCTTGAAAACATTGCAAATGAAAAGCACTGTACTTTAAACATAGTACTTTGGAAAGATGAAGTAAACACACGTTCACTATAAAATTTGTGAATATAAAAACAACTCAATTATTTCACAGAAAATTCACAAATAATTGCTATGTCAAAATACCAACAATACATATCATTACCATAATGGAAAACATATTAGCGTACACAACCTAAATCACGTTTTAGGTTCTTTTAAAGGTTGATACTAAAAATTACATTCCACACTCCCACAAATGATATGATTTTATATTTTCACAAATCTTCTCAAAAATTAAGAAAATATGTTACTATGAAAATCAAACATTTGTTTTCATATACACTCAAAACCATTTACTTAAATAACACTTTCAACTTTCAAGGGAGAAGACATGGAATTCAATGAAGGTTTGAAACTCAATATTCCACATGTGATGTAAAAATAACTTGAGCACATCACCCACATATCGAGTAAAACAACCAAACATAATTATCACCTTGGAAAACTAAGAATTGAAATTCTCCACCCAAGTCATTAATCTAAACAACTATGAGAATTTAAATTCTACACAATCAATATGCATGAAGATATTGATAAGGTACATGTACCATTACAAATGTGATAACCTCAACACACATAATGAATTCCATAAACACATGATTCTTATCCTCAAGCATGGGAACTCATCACTCATGGTTTTACCATTTAGAACTATCACTTTACATACCTATGATAAAAGAGCATGCAATATAGGAATGAAAGTCAAACTTCTCAAAATCTAAGTGATATAACACTTGTTCCCAAAATAATAATAATAAGAAAACCTCAATCCCTTACTTTGATAAGGTTCTCCCAAAAATCAAGTATAGCCTTAAAACTCCCAATAACCATCCGGTGAATAGTCATCAAAACCTTTCAAGAAAACATCTAGACATTCACATTCCGTAGGTAGGTTGAGAAACTCTTAAGTAAGCTTAACTTACTCTCATAGCTCTCTCTCAAAGGTTAACGACAAAAAAGTCTCCATTGAAGAATCACGGAATTGAGGTCTTACTCATATGAATAGAAAATCCAACACAAATTCAAGGCATACATAAAAACGTCTTTTAGCATAACGGACAATTCTCATGATTTGAAAACTCTAACTTTAAGTCTCTTCTAAATTCAACTTATTCACTACTAACAAAAGAATTAGAAGAAAATAGAACAATCAAGCAAGAGACACTTTAATCACAACGTACACAGCCAAAAACTAGTATTTCATCAATTTGCTCATCTGTGAAAGCATCTCCACTTAGTACGTGCAAACCTAACAAAATAATATATATATCAAAAAATAAGTTATCTTTGGTTAGATGATCTAAAAACAGCTAGCAAAATAGAAAATACCAGGTGTTGGTTGTTTTCGTTCCCAACTCTCCACTAATGAAGCTATATATGTATTCGAAACCCTTTACATGTTCAATATACTTGGTATTAGGTTTCTAAGACTCATTCTCATCTACTTTGGTCAAGTTATCCACATTTAAGGCTTGTTTGTTCGTTATATGACATATTTTGACTATAATGGTTATTTTCGCTCCCAACTATCAAGTAATGGAGCTAAATAGGTATCCTAAACAATTTAAATGTTTAATATACTTAGTATTTGGATGATAAGACTCAGTCTCATCTATTGTGGTCAACTTAAGCACATTTAATGGTCGTTTAATCGCTATATGTTATATTTTGACTTAAATGGTCGTTTTCGCTTCCAACTCTTAACTAATGAACCTAAATAGGTATTCTAAACCCTATAAATGTTTAATATACTTAGTATTAGGTTACTTAGACTCATTCTCATCTACTTTGGTCAACTTATGCACATTTAAGGCTTTTTTTATCGTTATAGGTCATATTTTGACTATTATAGTCGTTTTCGCTCCCAACTCTAACCCGTGAACTTAAGTTGGTATTATAAACCATTTACATGTTTAATATACTTACTATTAGGTAGCTATGACTCATTCTCATCTATTTTTGTCAAGTTATGCACATTTAAGGCTCATTTGATCGTTATAGGACATATTTTGACTATAATGGTTATTTTCGCTCCCAACTTACAACTAATGAAGCTAAATAGGTATTCTAAACCCTTTACATGTTTAATATAACTAGTATTAGGTTTCTAAGAATCATTCTCATATTTTTCATCAAGTTATGCACATTTAAGGTTCGTTTGTTCGTTATATGACATATTTTGACTATAATGATTGTTTTCGCTCCCAACTCTAAACTATATCTTGTATGCTATATCTTGTATGGTCTTTAAATGAACATTGCATTGCAACCAAACCAAAACAGAACCAGAAGCAAAGTAACCAAAACGTACAAAACAGAACAGAAGCAAACATAACAAGACATAACCAAAACATAACCAAATTAAATTCCAAAAATAAATTAAACAAATAACAAGGATAACACCGTTACCTTCTCTAAATCTGAAACATCACTACAGCCGGAAACTAAATCAAACATTGTTATGCGCTGGAAACATAGAAGCATTGCACATAGCCTACAAGTACAATATTTAGATCCTTTACATCAGGAAACATAGAAGCAACAAATATAGTTGTTGTTTCAATCAATCTTGGAAAAGGTGAAAACACGATATAAAAACATTGTTATGCGCTGAATGTTAACCAACAAGACACATTTAAACCAATAATACACCACATTTAATTTTTCCATGAAAAAACGACTAGGTTGGATCTTGTGTCTCTAAATGTAGCAAAATACATGATAAGATCAAATATTGATTGTTGTTATGTATGCCAAATTGTCCGACACCCAAATGAAGCAGAGAAGATAAACTTTCTTTCCAAATCATAGCCTGAAAATTCAAAGAATTACACAACAACGGAATCCAACATCTCAATGAAAAAAAAACTTCTTTACACAACTTCACAAGTAGGAAACCAGATGATTGAAAAAAGAAATATATTTTTCTTGGAAAAAGATCTCTGTGAAGAGGT
This sequence comes from Spinacia oleracea, assembly GCF_020520425.1. NCBI lineage: Eukaryota > Viridiplantae > Streptophyta > Magnoliopsida > Caryophyllales > Amaranthaceae > Spinacia > Spinacia oleracea. Next base: position 86,435,054 of record NC_079492.1, on the reverse strand, counting down.
TCACTGGCTCAAGTTCTCTAGACTGCACCCTAGAAATAATACTTATTACAGGTAACAATAATCATATCTTAGGATATCAAAAGCCTCCGATCAAGGTTCAAAGTTCAAATATCAACTTTACATCTTTACGTTGAACTAAAAAAATAAGATGTAGTAAAATTTGCGTTCCAAAACTATGGATAATTAACAGCTTTAGAAATAGAATACAAAAAAATACAAAAGAAATATTGAACCAGGAAGAAACAGAAAGCACAAATGTTAGGAGCAAACAACAATCTATGCACAAACCTCACATGCCGTTGCCATTTCAATATCAAACTCATTCCATCTAGAAGGTGTACAAGGTGTTCTTATTGAAAAATCAAATCCACGTTCTCCCCTAAAAGGAAATTGCAGAAAGCCATAATAAGTGTTGGCAGAAAGGATAATGGTTTATTTTTTCATTTTCAAAGGAACTTCATACACATAAAGTCGTGCTAAGGACATATTTTAGAAAAATCTCAAGCAAATACTTACCCTTCATATGCCATACTTCTGCACCATGTAGACACCCAAAAGTCCTCACCAACGCTTTTATGTAGATCAGAGCAGGTATCCGCAAGCATAATCTGCAGATAGTTGATAAATTTAGTTACAAACTAGTTTTGAAAGGCACTTGTAAAGAAAAAATAAAAAACAAATAAGTATAAAATAAATGGACTCCTCAAGAAGTAAGCTCATGCAAATGAGCAACTGAGATTTATCAGGGATGACAAATGGAAAACAACTAAAGTCGAAACTTAAGTTTTTCAGTCTTTAGAGAGGAAGACTGGAAAATGCAGATTGCCTTGGGACTGGCATGTGGATTAGCTGGTTTACATCGAAGAGGGAGAGGTTAGATTTGTCCCTGAAGGTAGCAAACAATATATGTGTTTCAAGGTTGGTGACCTTGTGCGTTACTGTAGACACCTAATTTGTGTCTCCCCTCTGGGATGATGACGATACCATTATCCTTACTAGGTGATTGGAATAACTCCAGGCGGAAATCCCAATTGCTAAGAATATTTCCAAATTCAAAATCCAAAATCCAATTCCCGAGGCCGTTCCCAACCCGGAACTCGGTACAAAATACAACTTTCAAAATCCAAGTACAATCTCATCTAGTAGACCATCCCATTGGTTTTACTAGGCCTTTTTCACTCAAAATCATATAAGGCAAGTCAAGTTCGGGAGCCGACCCACAAAACCGAGCATGCCGGGCCCCGTCCCGTACAACCGGAATTCAAAACCCGAGAAAGGCTTGTTTTTAGACGCAAAATAATGCCTTAACCTCCAAGAAAACACAAAACGCCAAGCCAAGTACTATTCGTACAAAGGTACAACACTACAAGACGAAACAAGGACGGAGCCCGCGTCCTTGTTTTGGCGGCATTCACGCCACGTCACCAGCGCCCAGCGCTTGCTCGGCGTGCTGCGCTAGCGTGTGCTGGCGTCTTGCCCCCATCCCTCCTATAAATACCCCTCATCTTCAGCATCAAAAAGGGAGGAAAAAACAGAATACAACGTCGTAATACCGACATTACACCTCAAAATACAAATAAAAAACCCTTCAAAACACATACAAAATCTCTAATTCAAAAGCAATTGGGAGCTCTTGCCTAAACATAAATAGGTAAATCCGAATCCCACTCTAATCAATCATGTTGTTTTGATTTAAAAATGATTAGCAAGTTGGCATTTTTATTATTAAAAATGCCACTTGCAACAATCATACATGTTTTTCAAAAATCAAAACTTTTCAAAATACAAAAATGCAAACTTTCAAGATTCAAGGATGTTCAAAGTTGTTTACAATCACTTCTTTGAACTAGAATCACTTTCAAGCATGGAGTAATCAAAGATGACACCTTTTAATCCTTAAAGGTTTATTCTTTTGAGATTCAAAACTCCATTTTTCAATATACAAGTTCAAGTTTTCAAATTTCAAGATCCCACCATGTTTAGGGTTGTTCATGACTACTTCCCTAAACTAGGATCCTTTCAAGTTCAAGCATTTTCAAGTTCAATATTTCAATATTCAAGTTTTCAAGTTCAAGTTCAAGTTCAAGTTCAAGTTCAAGTTCAATATACAAGTCTAGGATATTTGGGTTGAGCACCCTCTCCCAAGTTGAGATTTTTGGCTTTGAATTCGTGTCGGGCGCACTTATTTTTAAGGAGCCGCTTGGCGTTCGAATCTCATGTGCCCAAGTACAAGTTTCAATTATGCACCTTTCAATATTGCAATTTCAATATCGCACCTTTCAATACCGTAATTTCAATACCGCAATTTCAATACCGCAATTTCAATACCGCACTTTCAATATCGCACTTTCAATTCCGCAATTTCAATTCCGCACCTTTACTTGCCTAGTCCATTTCTAGGGGGTCTTGTATTTACTAATTCCGCACTTTATTTAGTATTGTGATGTTGCTTTATTTGCTTTATTGCTTTCATCACCGCAGATGCTAAATACAACAAAATACAAGGTTACATCACGCTTAACAAAGATAATTTCTTGGACAAACCGGCCTTAGGTTCCTTGAAATCAATCTTTAAAGCAAAGTGACCACCATACAATTACAGATTCTATTTGCTCTAAATTCAAACCCACATAGTCTAATCTAGGGTATATTTTCAAAAATGTCGTGCCAACGTACTAGAATATTTCTAAAACTCGCGGAATAAGCATTTCGTTCCCGTGCCCGGATCTCACCCATCCGTTTCGAGGATTCAAAGCCTTATCCAAAAAAGAGTCACTTGCGGTCTTCCCAAACGAGACTTTAAACAATGTTTGGTGGCGACTCATTCGAGGTACAAAAATACAATGGTAATCTAAAGAACCGCCCCTTGTAGGGAATTGCACACAAAGCGAAAAAAAAATACCCCCTACAATTCTGGCGACTACTCTGGGGAATTTACTAATTTCAATTTCGAAAATGCGAGCAGATTTCGAGCAGCAAAGCCAGTGATCTGCTTAAGTACTGGACGCCAGCACTGGCGCCAGGCGCAGCCCCTACGCCCAACGCCACTGCCTGCATCCAGGACAATGGCTCACAATGGCTTGTTGCCCACTTTTGCTCAACTTTTCGTGTTGGGAGTTACTCTATTTTTGAATCTGGAAGGATGCTCCCAAACCTCGTGAACGAGTGCCGAAAAACGAGCTTTACAAATACAAATTCAAGTACGATTTCAATTTCAAATTCTAGGCATTTCATGCATTTTTCGAAAACCATATTGTGCCAAATGAATTTCTACCTTTGCCCAAACGGACGTGTTCTACATTCGGGGTAGCCCCGGGGGAACGAAATGGTGACTCTACATACGGTTCCCGACCAAAGTGTGTGACCATTTCCGTGCCTACCAAAACTTGGCATTTTCTTGACATTCCCGATGTCAAGTATGGAGGCCGTCTGCCGACACACACGTCCCTTAGGCGGGTGTGAAAGTTGTCGCCGGATCCGTTTCTTAGTCGAGTACCTTTTTGACACCCTAAGCCGACCACTTGCATCATACAAAACTTAGACCGACCTTAGGTTGAGAACTTTGCATGTCGCATTCATATTCATGACTAGTGTGACAATGTGCTACTTGTGCATTGTGTGGGAGTCTTTGCACGCGTGAATTGCTAACCTCGAGTTCTAGCTTGCCAAAACCCATTAGCCTCCAACTATGAAACCAAACCCCTAGGAGCATCATTCAAACCTCATGCATCTAAATCGCCGATTTTAGGGTCTTTAGGAGTGTCACTCCATTTGATTCAAAACCCTTAAACACGCCTCACGCACAAATTCCAAATTCCAAATTCAATCCAACGGCGTCATAATGCCGGATTTTCGAGTCCAAATTCCAAGTTCCAAATTCCAAATTCAATCCAACGGCGTCATAATGCCGGATTTTCGAGTCCAAATGCCAAATTCCAAATTCAATCCAACGGCGTCATAATGCCGGATTTTCGAGTCCAAATTCCATGTTCCAAGTTCCAAATTCAATCCAACGACGTCATAATGCCGGATTTTTGAGTCCAAATTCCAAGTTCCAAATTCCAAGTTCCAAATTACAAATTCCAAATTCAATCCAACGGCGTCATAATGCCAGATTTTCAAGTCCAAATTCCAAGTTTTAAAGTTCAAGATTCAATCCAACAGCGTCCTAATGTCGGATTTTCAAATCCAAACCTCAAGTTTCCAAGTGAAAGTTAAAATCCAACGGCGTCATAATGCCAAATTTTCTAGTCCAAATTTCGAGTTTCAAGTTCAAATTCAAATTTTCTAGTCCAAAACCTCAAATTTCAAAGTTCAAATCCAACGGCGTCATAATGCCGGATTTTCTAGTCCAAATTTCAAGTTTCGAAGTTCAAATTCAAATTTTCTAGTCCAAAACCTCAATTTTCAAGTCCAAATCCAACGGCGCCATAATGCCGGATTTTCTAGTTCCAATTTCGAGTTTCGAGTTCCAAATTCAAGGCTCTATCCAACGGCGTCATAATGCCGGATTTTCTAGTCAAATTTCAAGTTCAAAACTCAAATCCAACGGCTTAATGCCAGATTTTTCTATATCAAACATTCAAGTCTTCAAACCTCAAATTCAAGTTGTCAATACCAATCTCAAAGACTCAAGTTCAATTGTCAAAACTCATGGCCGGCGTAATGCCAATTTTTCGAATCAATCCTTCAATCTTCAAGTCCTATACTCAAAGTATCTAGTTCCAAATTCATGCCGTCGTAATGCCGACTTTTCTATTCTATATTTCAAACTTCAAGCTCGAAGTCCTCAATTCAATCTCAAGTCCTATACTTCAAGATTCCAAGTCTACGGCGTCATAAGGCCAGACTTTCAAGTTTCCAAATTCAATCCCTCAACTCCATGGCGGCATGATGCCGGAGTTTTCAAAATATAAAGCCTCATATCCTATATACAAAAGTGCGTCTTTTCCATTCAAAGTTCAAACTTTGAGTCAAATTCAAATTTCAAATTCATCTTCAAGTTACAAAAACTCTTTCTTTCTTTTGCTCTCCAGTACAAAATTCAAAATACTTCCAATGGGTTGAAAATCCTCTGAAATAATACAAATTCAAATTCCATATTCTATCTGCGGGTTGAAAATCCCTTGAAATAATACAAACCCCATTCCAAATACTTCCAACGGGTTGAAAATCCCCTGAAATAATACAAGTCCAATTCTCCAACGGGTTCAAATCCCCTTAAAATATTGACGGGTTGAAATTCCCTTGAAATAATACAAAATCAATTCCATTCAATCATTTTGAAATTCCCTTCAAACATTCCAAGATCCAACGGGTTGAAATCCCCCTAAAATATTGACGGGTTGAAATTCCCTTGAAATAATACAAAATAACTTCCCTTTCAATCGGGTTGAAATTCCCTTCAAATACTCCAAGTCTAACGGGTTGAAATCCCCTAAAATATCGACGGGTTGAAATTCCCTTGAAATAATACAAAATTCAATTTCCTAGTACAAGTCCAAGTTCCAAAATGCTCGAACGGGTTGAAATTCCCTTTAAAATAGTCCAATTTCCAATAGGTCGAAATATTCATTTTTTGATATTCCAAGTTCTAGTACAAAGAGTCAACTTGCACAAAAGAATGAAGGCTCCTCTCAAACATTTCCAACGGGTTGTAAATCCCGGATACACGTACAAAAATCCAAAATCCTGAATCTTCAGAGTGGCACTTAGAGTCAAGTCTAGGTCTCATTCATTGCATGCATATCATATCATGTGTCGGAAATGTTAGGTTATGATACATATGACAATTCATAAATCATGCGGAAAAACCATTTAGCCAGGAATACATATTATTTACACATAATCATATAGCATAGTTTTAGATGCATACTCTTTGTTGCGTGCCTTCCCTAGCTGCGCCCGAACCGAACAAGAACAAGTCTTTAGGACTCCAAGTGTCGTCCCTCCGTAGATAGTCCACAGCACGTCCGGATCCGCCTTAAGATTGACCAACTAGAATCGCCCTTAAGGTACTAAAGATTTTCGGCACTTATAGTCAAGGAATGTGTCTGAATTTTCTCTCAAAAACTCACTTTGAATACTTGAATAATCTATTAAAATATGTGACCCTAGGCACGTATTTATAGAGTTATGGAAAGGGTTTTGGAATCCTATCAGGATACTAATTTATTTAATTATAACCTTACTAGGACTCTAATTAAATAATCATTATCTAATAGTTTTAGGATTTAATCACACTTTGAATCCCGATTGCTTCAGGATTCTCGCACAAGCATTGCACGAGCACCGTACACCCGCGCAAGCCTTGCGGCCCACGCTAGGCGCACAGCGCTCGGCCCATTGCTGTGCTCTTGCGCGCGCGCCCAAGGCCTTGGCTGGGCCTGGCCTTGCGCTGGGCCTGGTCGAGGCTTGGCGTGCGATGGTGCGCGTTGGCTCGCTGGGCGACGGCCTGGCTTCGTGCTGGGCCTTCGTCTAGCGGGCCTCGCCCGATGCTAATTCGTACGATACGCTTCCGATTAAATTCCCGATTCCGGAATTCATTTCCGATACGAACAATATTTAATATTTCCGATTCCGGAATCAATTTCCGTTTCGAACAAATATTTAATATTCCCGTTTCCGGAATTATTTTCCGATTCCGATAATATTTCCGATTCTGACAATATTTCCGTTTCCGGCAATATTTCCGATTCTGGCAATATTTCCATTTCCGATAATATTTTCCGGTACGTACCATGTTTCCGTTTCCGGCAACATCTACGACTTGGATAATATTTATATTTCCGATACGATCCATATTTCCGTTTCCGGCAATATCATCGTTTCCGGAGTATTCATTTCTTGCCTGTGACGATCTCAGCTCCCACTGAAACCAAGATCCGTCGATTCCGAATATCCATAGATGGAGTATTTAATGCCATTAAATACTTGATCCGTTTACGTACTATTTGTGTGACCTTACGGGTTCAGTCAAGAGTAAGCTGTGGATTAATATCATTAATTCCACTTGAACTGAAGCGACCTCTAGCTAGGCATTCAGCTCACTTGATCTCACTGAATTTTTAACTTGTTAATTAATACTGAACCGCATTTATTAGACTTAACATAGAATGCATACTTGGACCAAGGGCATTATTTCCTTCAGGAAAGTTCAAGTTCTAAAGCTCAAAATCATGTCCTAAATAGGTGCTCAGACTCCTCCTCTCAAAATCCTATTCAAGATGACTTCACTAGCAGCAGCTGTAGCAGAGTTCTATGAACGTGTTGAGGAAGCGGAGGCTCGCATAAGGGCTCTCGAGGACAATCAAGAAACTCTTTTCCATGCTGTGGGCCCTTTCGAGGTAGAGGAAATATTTCACAACCAAAGGCCTGTGCCATACCTTGTGCAGCCAAGTGAAATCTCGAAATCTGGATTACCTCAAGGAGACATTTGTGGGATCTGGGCCAGTGATGATGAAGACACATATCAGGACCCTCCTATTGAAAACTTCTCTGACGATGAATGCCGAGAAATCATGAGCGCCGACTGGTACTTGTACCCTAAGGCAGAAAACAGTGTTCAAGTCATGATTAGGTCTGGTCGAATTCAAGAGCCAACCAACAGAACGACACCGACAACTAATGTTACTCTACCCACTGAGGAGAACCCTCTAATCAAGCAATTGAAGCGCACTAAGGCAGAGGTTAATATCGGGCAACTCATGGCTTCCTCTGTGGAGCACCGCACTGCTCTTATCAATGCTCTTGTCAAGTTGAATGTCACCCCAGAAGTCACTCCTGACGAGTTGTTCGGATTACTTACAATTCTGGAAGAAGGAATCACCTTTACTAATGAAGACCTCCCACCTGAGGGGGCAGGCCATCACAAGGCTCTCTATCTGACTGTTGAATACAAAGACAAGATCATCCCCATGACTCTAGTGGACAATGGATCAGCTATCAATGTGTGTCCTCTTCGCACTGCTGAGAATTTAGGTTTCACCCCTAGTGACTTTTCTAGTTCCTCCCAAGGTGTTCGTGCCTATGACAACACTCGACGGGAAGCAATGGAAACTCTCACTCTACTACTCCGCACAGGGCCGATCGAGCGGAAAGTAAGCTTTCAAGTGCTCAACATCAAAGCAAGTTTCAATCTCCTATTGGGAAGACCTTGGATCCATGACCTCAAAGCAGTGCCATCTTCCCTCCACCCGAAAGTCCGAATGGAGGTCCAAGGAAATGTCATTACCTGCATGCCTCCCATCCAAGGACCAAAATAGCCGACAAGGCTCTGATATTAATCGAACATGATGACAACGACGAAGACCTTTGGGGACTCAGTGCTGAAGTTGGAGCCATCGAATCCAGAATGAATCCCATGACAAAGCGCATGATGATCAAGCGTGGGCGCTTCTTGGGCACTACTCTGCCACCGCCTACCGAATCTCCCTTCAAGGCCCAAGGACAGACTAACTGTTGCGGAATGGGATACAAGCCAACTAAGTTCGATGACAAGCAGCAAAAGGCTAAGCTAAAGGCCCGTCGAGCCGGCAAAGATCAATTCAAAATATCTCCTCATCAACTCACACTCAATGGGCAATTCGTGAAAGAAGGAGAAGATGAATTATACTTTGACTTCCCAGACTCTTTCTATGACTCTTCAAAGGGGATCCTTTACCCTGGTTTCGAGATTTTTCAAGACTTTCACTTTCTAGAGGATGCTCCTCCAATACAAGATAAGGCTACCCCTGAATGCCTTGATTCATCAGCTTTTGGTCTACTATTTGGTCAGGAAATAACCCCAACCATTTCCGAAGACACCATGGTTCAAATGATCAATCAAATCGAAGATTTCGACCCATCTAAGCTAAATACTCCAAGTGAGAAGATGGTCAATGGCTGGAGAAAGTCTCTCAAGATATCTGCTCCAAATGGAAAAATGTTCAAGATTACTGTGGGCGAAGGATCTATGATGAGCGAGTCCGAGTCTGAGGATGAGTCTGGATCTGAGTCTAGCAATGAGTCTAAGTGTCTAGAACTAGAGTCTTGCATCAATCAAGTGCCTCTAAAGGCCGAGCTTCAAGTCAAAACAGTCGATGTAATGATTGCTGATTTCAATAACACTTCAATTTCTACTTACTATTCGAGTCCTAATTCAAAACACAATCCTGATCCAACAACTTTGCTTCACAAGAAACTGAATTTGAATTTCTAAAAGCTATCGAAAATCACGAAAACAGGATGCCCATAATTGAGGAAACAGAAAAAATCAACCTTTCTAACAACAGTGATTCAAAACTAGTTCAGATTGGTTTAACTCTTTCTCAAGCAGAGCGGGACGATCTTATCAAGCTACTTTCAGAGTATGTAGACGTCTTCGCATGGTCCTATCATGATATGCCAGGGGTTGATCCAAGCATCGGTCAGCATACAATTCCCCTTATTCCAGGTTCAAAACCCATCAAGCAGAAACTCCGTCGCATGAAACCTGATGTTTCCCTCAATATTCAAGAAAAGATCTCCAAGCAGCTAGAATGCCGTATACTACATAAGGAAAAGGCTGATCGAGTACGAGATCAAATACACTCAGCTCGAGAAACTCAGTATCGCCTTGGTTTGGGCCACAAAGAAACTACGGCACTACATGCTCTCCCATACAGTACATGTGATCTGCAAAGCGGATCCTCTCAAGTATCTATTTGAAAAACCAGCACTCAACGGACGGTTGTCCAGATGGTTGGTCATGCTAGCAGAATTCGACCTCAAATACATTCCACAGAAGTCTATCAAGGGTTCAGCAGTCTCAGATTTCCTAGCCGACTGTCCTGTCGAGGCAGAAGAGGAAGATTACGACTTACCCGACGAGCAAATCTTAATGACCAGTGATGACAGTTGGTCAATGCATTTTGACGGTGCTTCCAACTAGAACGGATGTGGTGTTGGAGTAATCCTAGTAACCCCAGATGGCACTCACATTTCTATATCAGCAAAACTGCAATTCAACGTCGCAAACAATGCGGCAGAATTGCATCATGAGCCTGGAAGCCGCCTTAGCACTAGGCGTCCAGAAACTTCGAGTGTACGGGGATTCCTCCCTAATCATCAATCAAATTTCCGGCAAATGGAAAGTGAGGAGCGAGAGCTTGGCTCCATACCAGTCCTATCTTGAGCAGCTGTCTGAACAAATAGAAGAGCTTTGCTATACATACCTACCAAGAGAGGAGAATCAATTCATCGATGCACTGGCAAAACTGGCCTCAATGATCAACATTCCAAGTGGCATGGCTGAAATGCCACTTACAATTGAAACACGTCAAGAAGCAGCATATGTCCATGCTATTGACGACGTCGAGAAAGACAAAGATGAACCTTGGTTTACAGAAATCCAAAGGTATCTACAAAATTCAGAGTATCCCCCACACTTTTCAAGCAAAAATCAAAGGGCTCTACGATTACAATCAGCCAATTTTGTCATAGAAGGCGGCATTCTATACAAAAGGTCCCTTGGCGGTCCTAACCTCCGATGTGCTGACAAGCACGAAGCTCAAAGAGTCATGGACAACATACATGCTGGAGTCTGTGGCACCCACATGAATGGGAAAATGCTAGCCCTCAAGATCATCAGGGCTCGATACTACTTGACTACCCTCGAACAAAACTGCTACTTCTTTGTCAAGAAATGTCCTACATGTCAAAAGTGTGCGAATCTGAAACACATTCCTCCATCATTGATGACTCTCAATCATCACCGTGGCCATTCTCAGCCTGGGGTATCGACGTCATCGGCAAAGTCACTCCAACCGGCACCGGGGGTCATGAGTTCATACTGGTCGCCATCGACTATTTCACCAAATGGGTCAAGGCCAGGTCATTCAAAGTATTGGGTTCCAAGCAAGTGGCCCAGTTCATACTGAAGGAAATAATGCTCTTGGTCTAAGTATGCATATAATGTTAAGTCTAATAAATGCGGTTCAGTATTAATTACCAAGTTATAATTCAGTGAGATCAAGCGAGCTGAATGCCTAGCTAGAGGCCGCTTCAGTTCAAGTGGAATTAATGATATTAATCCACAGCTTACTCTTGACTGAACCCGTAGGGTCACACAAATAGTATGTAAATGGATCAAGTATTTAATGGCATTAAATAATCCATCTATGGATATTCAGAATCGACGGATATTGGTTTCAGTGGGAGCTAAGATCGTCAAAGGCAAGCAAGTGAACACTCCGGAAACGACGATATTGCCGGAAACGGAAATATGGATCGTATCGGAAATATAAATATTATCCAAGTCGTAGATGTTGCCGGAAACGGAAACATGGTACGTATCGGAAAATATTATTGGAAATGGAAATATTGCCGGAATAGGAAATATTGCCGGAAACGGAAATATTGTCAGAATCGGAAATATTATCGAAATCGGAAAATAATTTCAGAAACGGAAATATTAAATATTTGTTCGAAACGGAAATTAATTCCGGAATCGGAAATATTAAATATTGTTCGTATCGGAAATGAATTCCGGAATCGAGAATTTAATCGGAAGCGTATCGTACGAATTAGCATCGGACGAGGCCTGCTAGACGAAGGCCCAGCACGAAGTCGGGCCATCACCCAGCAAGCCGAAGCGCAACAAACACACGCCAGCCACGCTAGGCCCAGCGCAAGGCCAGACCCAACAATGGCCTTGGCGCGCGCGCGCGGGCTGATGCTCGTGGGCTGCGAGCAGCGCCAGCTCGTGTGGGCCGCAAGGCCTGGGCGGGTTTGTGCGATGCTCGTGCTCGTGCAACGTTTGTGTTTCAATACAAATCCTAAAGCTAGTGGAATTTGTTCTATGATTAAATCCTAATCCTAATAAAGATAGAATTTGTTTAATAGAGTTTTAATAAGATTCTAATTAAATAAATTAGTATCCTAATAGGATTCCAAGTCCTTTTCCATAACTTTATAAATAGGTGCCTAGGATCATATATTTACATCGAGATTTGAAGTATTCAAAAGGTAAGATTTTCAAGCAAAAATCAGCCAAACACTTGCAACCCATATTAGCTGAAAATCCTAGTACCTTCAGGGCGATTCTAGTTGGTCAAGCTTAAGGCGGATCCGGACGTGCTGTGGACTATCTACGGAGGGACGACAGTTGGAGTCCTAAAGACTTGTTCTTGTTCGTTTCAGGCGCAACTAGGGAGGGCACGCTACAAAGTGTATGCATCTGAATTATGCTAAATGATTATGTGTAAATAATATGTTTCTTGGCTTTATGGTTTTTCCGCATGATTTATGTTTATTCATATGTATCATAACCTAACACATACAAGAAAACATCATATGCCTAGACTTGTTAATTATACAACCTAATTTGTAATTATGATTAATTTGTTGAAATTCGAATAATTTAGAATTGATTTGTTTTTCATAATTAATTAATAATTTGATTAGGTATCCATGATTAAAATCCACCATAAAAATTGTTAATTTATGTTAAGTTTTAAATTTTTATGACCTAGATTTGAATCCAAGTTAATCGGAAATTAATTGATTAATAAATTTTCTATTTTTCGCCCTAAAATTATGAAATTAATATGATTTATTAATTTGTCATTAATTTTGAATTAAAAATTTTAAATTTTTATATAAGACTCCCATAAATCTTGCACGCACAAAGAAATGGAAGCTACGTGTTACCCTTAAGGGGTGTTGTATATTGCGGGCACGCGACGACGAGCAAGGGAGCTCGTCCCCCGTGTGGTACAATGCAGCGAGCAAGGGCCATGGCGCACGAGCACAAGGCAGCACGTTACCCTTGAGTCGAGTGCCGTGTGCAGCGTGGGCAAAGGGGCAAGGGCGAAGGCATTGGCGCAAAGCCAGGCGAGCAACCGCGTGTAGGCAGCGAGAATGCTGCACCACAGCGCACGCTGCAGCGCCCAACGAAGCATCCAGACGCGTCGAAGTGAGCGGGCTGCGCGTAGCGTGGCCTGGGCTTGCTGCGTTGAGTGTGGCCTGCTCGCGTATGCCACACGATTAGTCGTGCGGGGCAATGCGGCCTCGTAGATCGATGGGGCTTGGGAGCAAGCCCAAGTGCCTCGTCTTGAGACGATTGATACGTTTTGATATTAATTTAGGAATTTCAGTTCGGAAATAATTTTAATTAATTTTAAAATTAATAATTTAAATTGTTTTCTCGGATTTTAATTTTGAATATTATAATTATTATAAATTTTATTTATACTAATTATTTTACTAAAATTAAACCTTGAATTAATTTAAATTCATTTAATTCAACTGAAAAATAAATTAAATAAAATGGATTCAATTATAAATTTATATGAGATTTAAATTTTAATTAAATTTGTATGTTTCCGGTTACACTAGAAATACATTTTTATGTTTAAAATTAGTAAACCATATGAATTTATTGGTTTAAGTGGGAGCAATTTTAGTCATAAACTATTGATTAGGTCTACAAATCCTTTAAGGTTAAAACAACTTGGTTAGAATTAATAAGGACTGAATAATTGGTAGATTATTGGTGCCCTTGATTAATTGCTGCAAATATTTATGTGATGCATACAATGTGTTTTTACAAACCAATTATGTGGGCCATTCATGATAATGAATGGGTGAATGGTATATATTGTATATGTACTGTTTTGCAGGTTATGAAGTGACTAGTATGGCCCAAATAGGATAGAAAATATGGTATGCGTACCATTAATTTGAATGTAATTGGTCTAAAGCACCAAATTTGTTTTTCAATTCAAATATGGTCTGCGTACCATCAAATAGTTGTAATTAGTTTAATTATAGCTTATCCTATTTGAAGAAAATGGCGCCTCCCACAGTGAAATTCAAGACGGAGTTTCCAATCCATTTTCAAGACGGACTTTGAAGTTGAAGCTTCAAGATGAAGTCGGGCCATACTAGATCACAATTATCTTATGCATGCTATAAGTTATTTATTGCTTTTAAATATGTCTTAAATATGCATGAGATTGTGGCTTGATTATGTTGCATGATTAAGGATTTTAGTTCACTTAAAATCTAACCAACATAGTAAGAGCCTTAAGTTCCAAACTTAAAAATTGAGTTAAAAGGTGCCATGCCAAAATAACACTTACTTGGATATCCTTTACATTGATCTTAGTAATAGGTTTCCGCCATAGCGAGGTGTTACTTATCGATACTAAAGGGGTAAGGTACACAAATAATTGTGAGTACATGTTAGTTTTGGTGAAACTCAACGATATAAGTAAGGAGTCCTTTTATGTCGTGGCAAAATCGATAGGTTTACCTAATAAGTTCTTAGACGTACCTATCAACCAAGAATAGTTTCTAGACTATTAGCAAAAGGCTTTTGCTTACCTAAAAGATTTTAGAATTGAGTCTAAATACATAATGTGCTTAATTCTTCAATGGGTTTTAGGATCTTGGAATCATTTTATTCACACCTGCCGGAACACATAACTTGAATAAAATGCTTAATGAACATTAAATTATGCTTATATGCTAGAATTTAAGTTTATTAAGAGAAACTGTGAATGGTTATTTATTTGTTTATTCTTTTCAATTGTAGTTTTTAATATGGCAAACAACAATTCATTCAACATTCGATCAATTCTCGAAAAGGAGAAGTTGAACGGGAAAAACTTCCTTGACTGGCAACGGAACTTGTAAATAGTTCTTATGCAGGAAGGAAAGGAGTATGTCCTGGAAGAGGCGATGCCCGAAGCCGCAGGCAAAGGGGTCACTCACGCAGCCCTCAATCGTTGGATTGATGCCAACAAGGATGTGAAATGTCTAATGCTTGCAACCACGGGTGCAGATCTGCAGAAAACGTTCATCAACTCCGATGCTTTCACGATCATCAGTGAGTTAAAGAACATGTTCCAAGATCTGGCTCAAGTCGAAAGGTTCGAGACCCATAGGCAAATTCTTGAGACCAAGCTTAAGAAAGGCGAGCCCGTAAGTCCACATGTTCTCAAAATGATTGGGCTCATTGAGAATATGAGTCGGCTGGATCAGCAGTTCTCTCAGGAAATGGCTGTAGACACCATCCTCCATTCTCTTCATAGCGGGTATGATCAGTTCAAGCTGAACTACAGTATGAATAGTCTGGACAAAACGGTCACTGAGCTTCACGGTATGCTGAAGACCGCTGAAAAGACGTCGAAAGTGATAAGAAAGATGTGCTTATGGTGCGTGGGGGCAAGTTCAAGAAATCTGGAAAGAAGAGGAATGCTAAGAAAGGTGGCAACAAGGCCAGCCCAACTAAGCAAACTGGCGCCAAATCTGAAAAGAAGAAGGTTAGTCAACCCACTTCTGAATCTGAATGCTTCTACTGCAAGAAAAAGGGGCGTTGGAAGAGAGATTGCTTGAAGCTAAAGGAAGATCAGAAGAACGGAACAGTCGTTCTATCTTCAGGTATTTTTGTTATAGACTGTATACTTGCTAATTCAACTTCTTGGGTATTAGATACAGGTTGTGGCTCACACTTATGTTTCAATTCACAGGGACTAAGAAGAAGTAGAAAGTTAAGCAAGGGTGAAGTCGACCTACGAGTGGGAAATGGAGCACGAATTGCTGCATTAGCTGTAGGAACTTATTATTGTCGTTGCCCTCTGGGCTAGTATTGGAACTGGAAGAGTGTTTCCATGTTCCAAGTCTTACTAAAAACATCATTTCTGTTTCTTGCTTAGATGCTAAGGGATTTTCCTTTTTAATAAAAGCCAATAGTTGTTCGTTTTATTTGAAAGAGATGTTTTATGGATATGCTAGATTAGTCAATGGACTTTATTTATTAGATCACGACAAACAAGTTTATAACATAAATACCAAAAAGGCCAAAAAGGATGATTCAGATCTCACCTATCTGTGGCATTGTCGATTAGGCCATATTAACTTGAAACGCATGGAAAGACTTCAAAAGGAAGGAATTCTAGAACCATTTGACTTAGAGGATTATGGTAAGTGCGAATCATGTTTACTTGGCAAAATGACAAAGCAACCTTTCTCTAAAGTTGGAGAAAGAGCAACTGAACTATTGGGTTTAATCCATACAGATGTATGTGGACCAATGAGTACAAATGCTAGGGGTGGTTTCAACTACTTTATCACTTTCACTGATGACTTAAGTAGATATGGTTATGTCTTCCTAATGAAGCATAAGTCTGAATCCTTTGACAAATTCAAGGAATTTCAGAGTGAAGTAGAGAATAAATTAGGCAAGAAGATTAAGGCACTGCGGTCTGATAGAGGCGGTGAATATCTGAGCTATGAATTTGATGACCATCTGAAAGAATGTGGAATTCTATCAGAATTGACTCCTCCTGGAACACCACAATGGAACGGTGTGTCGGAACTGAGGAACAGAACCTTGCTAGACATGGTTAGATCAATGATGGGTCAGGCCGAACTTCCAATAGAATTTTGGGGACATGCACTAAATACAGCCGCACTCACTATAAATAGAGCTCCGTCTAAAGCTGTTGAAAAGACTCCATATGAGTTATGGTTTGGAAAGCCTCCAAAATTGTCTTTTCTTAAGATTTGGGGATGTGAAGTATACGGCAAACGATTAATTTCAGACAAACTTCATCCGAAATCTGACAAATGTATCCTTGTGGGCTATCCAAAGGAAACAAAGGGGTATTACTTCTACAATACATCTGAGAACAAGGTGTTTGTTGCTCGAGATGGTATCTTTTTGGAAAAGGATCACATTTCCAAAATGACAAGTGGGAGAAAAGTAGACCTCGAAGAATTTCGAGTCGAAAAACAAACTCCAAAGAATGCTCAAGATGACATTCAGGATGAAACTCAGAGATCTTTAGAAGTTTCTGGTGAGAATCATGGACAATCTAGAGATATAACCCCGCATAGATCGCAGAGATATATATCTCAACCGGAAAGGTACTTAGGTATTTTGACGAACGAGAGCTATGACGTTCTATTACTTGAAAGTGATGAACCTGCGACTTATAAGCAAGCTATGACGAGCCCTAGCTCCAAGCAATGGCAAGAAGCCATGCAATCTGAATTAGACTCCATGTATGAAAACCAAGTTTGGGATTTGGTCGATTTGCCAGATGGCTACCAAGCCATTGGAAGCAAATGGGTTTTCAAACTGAAAAAGGACAAGGATGGAAAACTTGAAGTTTTCAAAGCTAGATTGGCTGCAAAAGGTTACAGGCAAGTCCACGGTGTGGATTACGATGAAACCTTTTCACCAGTTGCAATGCTAAAGTCTATTCGGATAATTTTAACAATCGCTGCATATTACTGTTACGAAATATGGCAGATGGATGTCAAAACCGCTTTCTTAAACGTCGTTTTAAAAGAAACTGTGTTTATGACACCGCTTGAGGGTTTTGAGGATCCAAAGAATGCTAAAAAGGTATGCAAGCTAAAGAAATCAATCTACGGATTGAAGCAGGCATCCAGGAGCTGGAATATACGTTTTGATGAAGCAGTTAGTGACTTTGGTTTCATCAAGAACCAGACGAATCTTGTGTATACAAGAAAGTCAGTGGGAGCAAAATTGCTTTTCTAGTATTATATGTTGATGAAATATTACTTATCGGAAATGACATTCCTATGTTGAACTCCGTCAAGATTTGGCTTGGAAAATATTTTTCGATGAAGGATCTAGGAGAAGCACAGTACATATTGGGCATCAAGATTTACAGAGATAGATCTAAAAAGATGATTGGACTTAGTCAAAGCACTTATATCAATAAGGTGCTTGAAAGGTTCAAGATGGCAGACTCCAAGCGAGGCTACCTACCCATGTCTCATGGAATAACTCTAAGCAAGTCTCAGTGCCCAAAATCACTTGATGAGCGTAGACGAATGAAATTCCATATGCTTCATTGATTGGTTCAATAATGTATGCTATGATATGTACACGCCCGGATGTTGCGTACGCACTCAGTGCTACGAGCAGATACCAGTCAGACCCAGGAGAGGCACATTGGACTGCTGCCAAGAATATTCTGAAGTACCTGAAAAGGCACAAAGTGACTTCCTGGTCTATGGTGGAGATGATGAATTAATTGTTAAAGGCTATACGGACGCAAGTTTTCAAACCGACAAAGATGATTTCAGATCACAGTCTGGGTTTGTCTTCTGCCTCAACGGAGGTGCAGTAAGCTGGAAAAGTGCTAAGCAAAGCACTATTGCGGATTCTACAACTGAAGCGGAGTACATTGCTGCACATGAAGCAGCAAAGGAAGCTATATGGCTAAGGAAGTTCATAGGTGAACTTGGTGTAGTCCCCTCCATTAAAGGACCAATAGCCCTGTATTGTGATACCAAAGGGTCAATCATGTACTTCGTAGATTTCACCTTCTACGAGAGTTCGTTGAAAGAAAAGAAGTCGAGATAAGCAAGATTGGAACTGATGACAACATATCAGATCCATTGACTAAACCTCTGCCGCAGGAGAAGCACAACTCGCACACTGCAGCTATGGGAATCAAGCATATTGGAGAATGGCTTTGATGTCCTTGATTAATGTTTTAAAGTTTTAGAGTTTAATACTTTGTAAAACATGATTGGTTAATCATTCACAATAAATGAATAGAATTCATTTTCCATTTAATTTGTGGTTTATTAAATGATGAGTCCCTTCAATTTGACGAAATATTCAAGATAGACTGTCAGGACCAGTCCTGTGACTAAGAAATGTCTATCAAGTGAACTTGAATGTCAAAAGTTGAAAATGGTCCCTGGTCGGAGTTTTCTATAAAGATGGACGCATAGAAAACATTAGACGACTAGAATGCAAGATGACTAGTAGTTCTGTTTCTTGAACTATGTGGACATGGAAATGTCGTAATGAATTGCATAGATACTTACTTTGGGAAGACTAGTATCGGACAGACCTATGAAACTTTACTGTAAGAGATGAAAATCTGTCATAAGTAAATTTCATTAAAATTATTAGACACTAAATCCTCAATACCTTAGTGATTTGAGATTACTTGTTTGAGAACTGGGTACTTTGACGTTGACCAACCGTCGCACCGTAAAAGGAGATGCTAAAAGTTGGGATTGTCCTCCCATAAATCGGGATGATATGCTAAAAGTTGTACAAGGCCACTCGGAGAGCTAGAAACTGTAAAATGCATGGCCGTGCTCAGATGAATCATAGGCTATGATTATCTGTTTATTTGATCAGTTGAACTCTGAAACCGAGAAACACCTCTGGACATAATAAGGATGAAAACTCTTACCTTATGTTCAAGAGCAAGCATCAAGCGACAAAGGAATTAGGAAATGCACACTTGTCCGTAAGGACAAGTGGGAGACTGAAGGAAATAATGCCCTTGGTCCAAGTATGCATATAATGTTAAGTCTAATAAATGCGGTTCAGTATTAATTAACAAGTTAATAATTCAGTGAGATCAAGTGAGCTGAATGCCTAGCTAGAGGCCGCTTCAGTTCAAGTGGAATTAATGATATTAATTCACAGCTTACTCTTGACTGAACCCGTAGGGTCACACAAATAGTACGTAAACGGATCAAGTATTTAATGGCATTAAATACTCCATCTATGGATATTCGAAATCGACGGATCTTGGTTTCAGTGGGAGCTAAGATCGTCAAAGGCAAGCAAGTGAATACTCCGGAAACGATGATATTGCCGGAAACAGAAATATGGATTGTATCGGAAATATAAATATTATCCAAGTCGTAGATGTTGCCGGAAACGGAAACATGGTATGTATCGGAAAATATTATTGGAAATGGATATATTGCCGGAATCGGAAATATTTTCGGAAACGGAAATATTGTCAGAATCGGAAATATTATCGAAATCGGAAAATAATTCCTGTAACGGAAATATTAAATATTTTTTCGAAACGGAAATTAATTCCGGAATCGGAAATATTAAATATTGTTCGTATCGGAAATGAATTCCGGAATCGAGAATTTAATCGGAAGCGTATCGTAAGAATTAGCATCGGACGAGGCCTGCCAAACGAAGGCCAAGCACGAAGCCGGGCCATCGCCCAGCAAGCTGAAGCGCAACAAACACATGCCAGCCACGCCAGGCCCAGCGCAAGGCCAGGCCCCAGCAATGGCCTTGGCGCGCGCGCGCGGGCTGATGCTCGTGGGCTGCGAGCAGCGCCAGCTCGTGTGGGCCGCAAGGCCTGCGCGGGTATGTGCGATGCTCGTGCTCGTGCAACGTTTTGGTTTCAATAAAAATCCTAAAGCTAATGGAATTTGTTCTATGATTAAATCCTAATCCTAATAAAGAACGAATTTGTTTAATAGAGTTTTAATAAGATTCTAATTAAATAAATTAGTATCCTAATAGGATTCCAATTCCTTTTCCATAACTCTATAAATAGGTGCCTAGGGTCACATATTTACATCGAGATTTGAAGTATTCAAAAGGTAAGATTTTCAAGCAAAAATCAGCCAAACACTTGCAACCCATATTAGGCGAAAATCCTAGTACCTTAAGGGCGATTCTAGTTGGTCAAGCTTAAGGCGGACCGGACGTGCTGTGGACTATCTACGGAGGGAAGACAGTTGTAGTCCTAAAGACTTGTTCTTGTTCGGTTCGGGCGCAACTAGGGAGGGCACGCTACAAAGTGTATGCATCTGAATTATGCTAAATGATTATGTGTAAATAATATGTTTCCTGGCTTTATGGCGTTCCTCACGAGTTCATCAGTGACCAGGGAACCCATTTTCAAGGAGAGTGTGAGGATCTATTCACCGAGTACAAGATTCAACATCACCGCTCTTCACCTTATCGCCCACAAACCAATGGGGCAGTCGAAGCAATCAACAAGAATGTCAAGACCATCATCATGAAAATGACTACCAATTACAAGGAATGTCCCCAGAAGCTGCATTTCGCATTGTGGGGATATCGAACTTCAATTCGCACTTCAACTGGTGCAACTCCGTTCTCATTGGTCTATGGAATGGAAGCAGTGCAACCTATCAAGCTAGAGATACCTTCTCTAAAGATAGTCCTCGAAAGCAAAATCCCAGAAGCTGCATGGGTACAAGCAAGATATGACGAGCTAGTCATGCTCGATGAGCGTCGGCTTCAAGCCGCTCACCATGTACAAGTCTATCAGCGCCGAGTGGCCAGACATTTCAACAAAAGGGTCAGAATTCGAAACACCAAAGAAGGCGAGCTTGTCCTGAAAGCCCTTCGCAAAAGCACCATGGACCCAAGGGGAAAATTCAAACCCAATTGGGTAGGCCCATACATTGTCAAGAAAATCCTCTCCGGGGGAGCAGTCCAACTAACAGACATTGACGGAACAGAATTCAGATCTTTGACCAACCTCGATCAACTCAAGAAGTTCTATGTCTAAGTTCCATGTTCAAATTCAAGAATCCAATTCAAAGTCCTGTAAGGTAGTCAGAACTACGTCCGTCCTGATTCGCTAACGGGACACGTAGGCAACCTCATTTCGAGGCCCGGCCACTTTAATAAAAATAAATTCAAAATTTCCTCAATTAAGGGCATCCTAAAAATCAAATCAAATTTCGAAACTCAAATGTTGTTGTCTTTATTCAAATGTGCCAATTCAAAGCAAAGCATGTTCAAGCGGAATTTAACACAATAACTTTTTTATTTGGGCCCTAAGGCCTTCAAAGCTAATTCAAATACAAGGTCAGGATCAAGTGAAGCAAAGTTCAAAAGCCTTTTCACTTCCTAAACACATCTTCTAAACACATCTTCCAAACACATTCCAAACACAATTCCTTCCAATACAATTTCAAACACATTTAGCTTACAAAGATATAGGGTCGGGCGACTATGCTCTCGAGTCTTGGCAACTTGAGTACTATCTCCTGGCTCCTCCCGCAATCAATCATCAATCTTCCCCTTGCCCAAGCGGCGGGAGAAGGAACTTGCAAGCCTTCCAAGACGGGAGGACGACGAACCTCCTTTGGATTCCGAACGGTTAAGCACCGGATGGGCCACACCTCCGTCCCCTTCCTCATAGTCAGTTGATGCAGGACGTCTAGCTCTAGATCCTCGGACTCTAGCTGGTCCGAAGAAAGAAATGTCCCTCTGGCTTAGACCTCTCATCCATACAATGTATCCCGCAGACAGAGTAACAGGCTCAGGTGGGAACTGAATACTCAAGAATGGTTTGGCAACCCAATACCGCCTCCAAATTTCAAGATAATTTACATTCAGCATAACAGGTTTCGGGTTCTCTTCAATACAGTCCGGGATCTCCTGTTTCAAGCCATACTGTCTCATCACTCGAGCAGGCGAGTAGAAGACCAACATCGAGAGGCTTGGCACCCTCAAAGCAGTAGAACCAGGGGCACGTCTCATGGCAGCAATTCCCCACCAAGGAACTACCCACCTTATACAAGATTCAACCCCAGAGAGTGCGCATCGCCACTCATCCAATGAAAGCCGGCCACACAGCATGGGCCGCATAGTGAATCCCTTTCTGTTATAGCTCTCCATGTTCTCCGGTGGTGCCACCAACATGAGCCTCTCCATAAGCCAAACCTTGGGGAGTATACAAGAAGTGCATTTCAAAATTCAACATTCAAAATTCAAATACAAGTACAAATTCAACATACAACAAGGCTCCAGATCCTTACTTGGAGCAATACCGGACTTCCCGACGGCAGAGAAGAGGGGTCCGACTTCAGCATGTCAAGGCCCATTAATGTTTCGCCAATCACAAGCGGCATTGAGTCCCGACCATTAGCAAACTGCTCTACAATTTCTATTAGGGAGGCATCACCATTGCCAGGCCAAACTCCTGTTTCGAAAAGAGAAAGCGAGCGAATATACAAAAACTCAAGGCTCTTAGGCGGAATACTTTGGGAACATCAAGCCCAGCAAAGTGGGTGACAAAGAGGGACAAATCCACCTCTCTGCCATATACAACAACACTCAAAAGTGGGGGCTTCAAGCCCAAATATCTTTTAAATCCCAAGGCTTCAACACTGGGAATGTATGGCTCCAGTATAATGGGCCACCCCAATATGGCACGAAATTCCTCAGGGAGGGGACATACCTCATTATTTCCAAAGCGGAAGACATGATGATTTGGATCCCAAGCCTCAAGAGCAGCAAGAATGAAGTGCAAATCCAATTTAAAAAAACGGAAAGAGACGAGCACCCCAAGATGCATGCCATCAAGCTCCCTTTTCTCCAATTTCCCTAGCGAACCAAGCCACGAATTCAAGGCACTCTCAAAAGACACAGCCATATTCTCTGTTCTTTTCGAGAGAAAGCAGTATGCAATGATAGCAGGGGAGGATTAATGCAGGAAGTGATCCAACAAGCTCCCTATTTATACAAGAGTCGGCTTGCACGACAGTCCACAGGAGCCAGACGCCAAGCCTGCGCCAGGCGCAGGGACCTGCATCATAGGAAGAGGCCACCGTCCTCTTTTATGACCCCGAGTACACGCTCTTTAGTATATCGGACAGCATAGTACAATCTCCATTATTCAAGATTCCAAAGCCGCAAGCCGCGCAATTTCAAGCAGTCCGGATCAACGCTTCGGGTAGATTTCGGATCAATTTCAAAATTCAAGCATTCTAGTCCTAGATCGGCATCCTAAGTCGAGTCTGCATGTGCATAAGCAAGAGTTAAATATACTTTGACTTGCGCTTTCCTAACCAAAAAACCTCAGTCAAAGTGGGGGCTTATAGTTGGTATATACACCCGAAAAATGGGGCAAATTTTTTCAATTTTTTTTTGCAAAATTCTCATGCATGCATCTAGCCACAAATTTCAAGGCACACTATTCAAGCATACAAAAGACAATCTTCAAAACTATTTCAAACGAATTCAAGTTCAAAGCCATACAACCATACAAAAATTCAAGTTTCAAATTTATACAAATACCACTACAAGAAAACGGTGATTTAGCGACTGAATTTTCCGACCGTAAGAAAAGTAGTCGGTAAAATACAATTTTACCGACTAACAAAATAGTAGTCGTTAATATTATTTTTTACCGACTAACATTAAGTGGTCGGTATTTTACGACCACTTTGCAAGTAAACAACGACCGCATAATAGTCGTGAATTAAGTCGACCAAAACTAATACTCAAAAAAACTTACCGACTACTTTTACTAACTAAATATTTTACCGACTACTTAAATGTAGTCGGAATTTACCGACCACTTTGAGGGTTGGTCGTTAAAATAGAGTTTTACCGACTACTTTGACGTTGGTCGTTAATTTAACGACTAAAAAAGTAGTCGGTAAAATATCGGATAAAAAAAATTCCAACATTTTTCAAAATAATAAAAGTTATTACCGACTACTAGATTAGTCGGAAATTTCAATAAATACCGACTAATTTAGTAGTCTGTATTATTTTAAAAATAATAAAAGTTATTACCGACTACTAAATTAGTTGGAAATTTCAATAAATATCGACTAATTTAGTAGACGTTGATGTTTTTTTTAATTAAAACAAATTAAGTAGTCTTTACTTACTACTTTAGAGAAGCTTAGGGCATTGGGCTTTGAGATTTCACGCATCACATAAGACACACAACAAAAAAAAACCCCCTAACCAACTCTCCTCTCTCTCCTCCCTCTTCACGCCGTTTCCCCCTCTTCGTTATCTCTCTCCTCCCTGTTCCTTCTCTCTCCTTTCTAATTCATTGCACCGTAGATCTCTCATTCCTCTCTAATCATCATCATCATCACCTCACCGATCTCCTTTATCATAATCGACTCCGACATCAAAATAACACCGTAGATGATCATCAAAATTGGTGAGTTTTTTTTTTGTTTGGTTTTTATAATCTTTTTTCGTCAAATTTTCGTCATAAAATTTATATTTGTTTGGATTTAATTTGAGTTAAGATTTGATTTTAATTTCTTGTTTATTTTTAATTTGATTTTCGTTTTTTTTAATCTGATTTGGGATTTGATTTTAATTTCTTGTTTTTTTTATAATTTGATTTTCGTGTCAAATTTGATTTTCGTTTTGTTAATCTGATCTCCTTTTTTTAATTTTATTTTCTTTATTAAATTCGATTTAGTTTTTAAATTTGATTTTCGTTTATTAAACTGATTCGTTTTTATAGTTTAGATATCGTTTTTCTTATTTAATTTTCGTTTCTTAAATTTTTGATTTTCGTTTTTGAATTTGATTTTCGTTTTTTTGGTTTTTAAACTAATTTCGTTTTTCATATTTAATTTTCGTTATTTAATATGATATTTCGTAATTTCTTTTTATTTGGTTGTAGGGGATAGAAGATCTCAGGCAAATATTTGGAGTGAGGAGCAAAATCTGGTCTTGTAATTTTTGTTTTAGATTAGATGAAGTATTATAATGTTTTAATCTAAGTTGTTGGTACAATTAGATCTAAGTTGATGGTACAATTGTTATTTTTGTAATAACTTTTGAATATATAAGTTTGGGTTTTATTTTCTTTGTGGGTTAATAGTATGAAAAGTTGTTTTGATTATTATTTTTCTATGTTTTGATAAATTTGCATTTTATTCGGTGTGAAATTGAAATTGTCAAACTGAAAACTGGTAATTGGAATGTCCAGTTACTGGTTTCAGTTTTTTATTATTTTTGAAAAATTGTTTTACCGACTACTATTTTAGCCGGAAAAATGCCGACCAACAAAGTAGTCGGAAATTACCGACTAAAAAAGTAGTCGGTAATTTTCCGACTACTACTTTGGTCGGAAAATTACCGACCACTTTTTAGTCGGTATTTTCCGACTAAAGTTGTAGTCGGTAATTTTCGGACTATTTATAGTCGGAAACGTAGTCGTAAGTTTTTTCCGACCACTTTTTAGTCGGAATTTGGCCAACTCCGACCTGAACATCTCCGACAACCATTTTCCGACTACTTTTAGTCGGTAATCATTTTTTCGACCAAAAACGCTCTTTTTCCGACTATTTTTGGCGGTCGAAAATTTGCCTTTTTCTTGTAGTGTATAATACAATCCAGCCTATACAAAATCAACCCAGGCAAGCTGGAACTCGCTACCATGCAGGGTCAGTCTGAGTCGTCACCAACAGTGATATCAACCACAGGCGCCTTGTCCCTGTTCCGCCTCCTAAGGCGCTCCAGATCTTGATCCAGCTCCGTCCCAGGGGTACTAGGATCCTGCTCCGAGATACGAAGTGTGCCAGGAGAGGGATGAACTCCCTGCTGAGGAGAGGAATACTGATAAGGCGGTGGCATCGCCATATACTGGTACGACCCAAACATCTGAGCTTGACGCATCCTCTCTATCTCTGCATACTAAGCCCAGGAATCTACACCCCAAGGCTGAGGACCACTTCCTCCGAAGTAGTAACCAAGGGAAGAAACAAAGGGCGGTGAACTGCCTGCACCTCCAAACGAATGCCTGGTGGGATCAACTGTTAGGTTATGATACATATGACAATTCATAAATCATGCGGAAACAACCATTAAGCCAGGAATACATATTATTTACACATAATCATTTAGCATAGTTTAGATGCATACTCTTTGTTGCGTGCCTTCCCTAGCTGCGCCCGAACCGAACAAGAACAAGTCTTTAGGACTCCAAGTGTCGTCCCTCCGTAGATAGTCTACAGCACGTCCGGATCCGCCTTAAGATTGACCAACTAGAATCGCCCTTAAGGTACTAATAATTTCGGCACTTTTAGGCAAGGTATGTGACTGAATTTTTCTCTCAAAAACTCACTTTGAATACTTGAAAACTCGTTATAAATTGTGAACCCAGGCCACATATTTATAGGGGTATGGAAAGAGAATTGGAATCCTACTAGGATACGAATTAATTAAATTAGAATCCTAGTGGAACTCTTATTTAATTAATTTATCTTTTAGGATTAGGAATTTAATCATTAAACGAATTCTATACGCTTTAGGATTCGAGTAACACACTTCGAGTAATACGCTAGCACCGCACGCAGGCCTTGCGGCCCACGCACAGCGCCAGCCCACTCGTCGCAGCCCCGCGTGCGCGCCCAAGCTTCGGCTGGGCCTGGCTTTTGCGCTGGGCCTGGTCGCATGCTTGGCGTGTGGTTGTTGCGCTTGGCTTGCTGGGCGATGGCCCGGCTTCGTGCTGGGCCTTCGTCTGGCAGGCCTCGTCCGATGCTAATTCGTACGATGCGCTTCCGATTAAATTCTCGATTCCGGAATTCATTTCCGATACGAACAATATTTAATATTTCCGATTCCGGAATTAATTTCCGTTTCGAACAAATATTTAATATTTCCGTTTCCGGAATTATTTTCCGATTCCGATAATATTTCCGATTCAGACAATATTTCCGTTTTCGGCAATATTTCCGATTCCGGCAATATTTCTATTTCCGATAATATTTTCCGATACGTACCATGTTTCCGTTTCCGACAACATCTACGACTTGGATAATATTTATATTTACGATACGATCCATATTTCCGTTTCCGGCAATATCATCGTTTCCGGAGTATTCATTTGCTTGCCTTTGACGATCTCAGCTCCCACTGAAACCAAGATCCGTCGATTCCGAATATCCATAGATGGAGTATTTAATGCCATTAAATACTTGATCCGTTTACGTACTATTTATGTGACCCTACGGGTTCAGTCAAGAGTAAGCTGTGGATTAATATCATTAATTCCACTTGAACTGAAGCGGCCTCTAGCTAGGCATTCAGCTCACTTGATCTCACTGAATTATTAACTTGTTAATTAATACTGAACCGCATTTATTAGACTTAACATTGAATGCATACTTGGACCAAGGGCATTATTTCCTTCATCAACATGTACAAAAGGGGAAGCTCCCCGCTCAGCATCAGAATGCCTCTGATGAGCACCAGCACCGGACCCCTGTCCCAGCTCCAAGCTCGGTCCCTCTTGCCTCAAGGACGTCTCCACCTGGGGTTCTCTGTCAACGGATCCTCTACGATCTCGACGACGCTCCTATACAAAATACAATTTCAAGAGTCAACATCCAAGTTCTGATTTCAAGAATACAAATTTCAAGATCAAGTAAGGCACCTCTCTGTCCCGGCCAGAAAGCTTCCGGGTCAGCTTGGCACAATGCCTCTTCTAGGAATCAAGCAGAAGCATCCAGCGACGCACTCTCGCCCGAGGCTCCTGCATACAAAATTCAAGATCAATTTCCAAATACAAGATTACAATCAGTTTCAAGAAAGTGCAACAGTATTTACAGCAGCATAATGCTCAGGTACGGCATCAAACGATCTCCGGTGCGGAGGAGAAGCTACAGGGATGGTCTCCACCACCTCTTCCCCGTCCGAGTTCTCATAGCGGAGGATCCTATCAGCATGGGGAATGTCCTCAAGATCAACCTCCTCCTCCTACATACAGTCATATAATCATACAATCATCCAATCATACAAGAATACAAGAATACAAGATACAAGGTTCAAAAGCTCACCGGCAGTACGAAGCGTACTGGTGGAGCCAGCCTCCTCAGGAAGTCGTCATAGCTCCCCTTCCTGTGTACAAAATCCCTCCAAGAGCGGCAAACAGCATCGCCCCTAGCCTCCACATAGAGCCGGGCCAGCTCTTCATCCAACGCCAGCATGGACCCCGGTGGGTCCTTGGGGACAAGTCTATTCCCCGAATTGTGCCGAAGGGACACTCGCTCCCCTAGGTACCACATGTGGCGGTACGCCCTTGGAAGCAAAACCCGCCGCCCAGACAGGAAATGGGCACGAGTAGCCGAGGTAGGTACAAGCGCGTTGGCAAAAGGACGCCATACCACCTGCAAAGCAAACATCTAAGGCAACAATACAAATACAAATACAAGAGAGCAAAACAATACAAAGGATTACCTCGGTAGCAGGTAGAACTCTCCAAGCTCTGCGGGAAGTTGCCAGAGGCACCCTAACGCGCACTGCTCCTATCCAAGAGGCAGCATACGGGTAAGCCGCATCTCTAGTACGATCTGGCGCCAAAGTCGGAAAGTGCTCATATATCCAAATCATTCAAGAAGCAAGAAAAAAATCAGTCAAGTTCAAATACAAACATACAAAGTCCAAGGAGTCTTAAATACCTCCAGCACACTCCACAGAGCAGTCATGCTCGGGTCGCTCCCCGGCGCAGTCCGGGAGGCCTGCTTCATCTCATACAAGAGGTGGCTATACGCCAAACCACCGCAGTTGTAGCTGGAAACAGCCCTCAAGTCCCGCAGAACGGACAGGAATCTGATGTGCACCCGACTGTTCCTGCTCGGGGCCATCACTCTGCTCACCAAAACTAAGAGGAAGAGCCTAACTCTCTGCTACGCAGACACACCTAAACCGCAGATAGCCTCCACAATCGCCGTCACAGAGGCATGGGTGTCGTCCTCCGACAAGTCAACAACAGGGCCAAGCAAGTCCCTGGCAGCGGAAAAGCGCCACGTCAACTTCGGATCAAAGGTCACGTTCCTCTCAGAAAAAGGAAGACCTGTGATCATAGCAAACTCAAAGGGGGTAATGGTGATCTCCCCCCATGCCATATGGAAGGTGTTGGTGGTATCCCACCACCGCTCCAACAAAGCCCACAGCCGGGGCTTGATCCCCGTTCTCCTCGAAGTGCCTCCCATGGCACGCCAGAAATCAGCCAGGCCAGTCTGTGACCAAATCTCCATGGCCTCCTCATCAGCACAAAGGGCTTTAATGGCCTTCTGAACCTCCACCAAGGACCAGAAAGTACGAAATGACTTTCCATCGGCCTACAGGTGAATGAGTCAATTCCAAACCTATACAAGTACAAGATACGAACTAAAAACACAGTACAAGACTCACCAAGCCAGCGCGAGGCCGCTGAGACAAGTGCCACTCCGGCCGAAACACCAGGTCGGAAGGACTCCAACCAGTACCAGCAAAAGTGGGCGCCTCCCGGGGAACCATACCCCCACCTGGTGCGTTTACTGCAGCCGCTTCATCATCCGAAACATCCTACTCAGCAGCCCGAACCACAGACGATTCGGCGAGCTTTCTCCGAGTGTGACGAGGCATACTAAATCAAGTGAAGTACAAAGTGTCAAAATTCTAAACTGGGGGCTATCCTATACTAGCCAATACAAAGTCAAAACAAATCCCCAGTGGACCTCTAGTTCAAAGTACAAGTTCAACACCAACGCCTAGGCTACCCATGCCGAAGCAGGTATACAAGTTCAACACCAACGCCTAGGCTACCCATGCCGAAGCATGTATGCAAGTTCAAAACCAACGCCTAGGCTACCCATGCCGAAGCAGGTATATAAGTTCAACACCAACGCCTAGGCTACCAATGCCAAAGCAGGTATGCAAGTTCAACATCAACGCCTAGGCTACCCATGCCGAAGCCAGCATTTCAAAACTCTACAAAACAACATCAAGGCATCCTAACTTATTTCTCTACCTGAGACCCCGCCAGGTCACTAGTGAGACTACTATCTACAACTACCAGGTACGACATTCAAGAAAACTTTCAAAAAAAAATCAAAACTACAAGTTCCAATAGTTCAAGTTCAAGGGGCTATCAAACAATCTTCTACAAGATTGAAGAAGCTTAAGCATACAAGCATCATTTCAAAGTACGAGAAAATCAAAACTACATGCAATCCTAGAGTTATTTCGTAAGCAAAACATGAAATACTTACATGGATAAGGCAAGAACAAGACCAAGGGAAGACAATTCGACCTTTGAGAGAGAAAGAGAGCTAGAAAGCAAGAGGTTGCTCCTCAAAATGGCACGGCAAGGGGCGCTTATATAGGGCAGCGCCGCGCCGTACGCCAGCCCAGCGCTGCCCGCTGCATGCGCGAATCTTCAGCGCGCGCGGTCTCCCGTGCTGATTGCACGTCCTTTGCTGCTACGGTCTTCCGCACCAAGCATCAAACATCGCATCAGGCCATCCATCGAAAAAACGGGTATACACCTGTATCTCCAAGTACAAAGAGATGAATATTTCAAGAATACAAAGTCCAAAAAATACAACGACTCAGGCGTTCAACTCCCAACGGACCCAAGCTCTTATCCCCAGCAAAGCACATCCCCAACGGATCAACTCCGGGTGTTCAAATTCAAAAATTCAAGATTCAAAATTTTCGATTCCAAGCTCCATCCTGAAATGATTGCGGAAAAGTACAAATACAAATCGGAGTCGTCACAACCGCACCGAGGTAGACTCTATCATTTTTTTCTAACGCCTGATTTATGCAGGTACCGGCGTACAAAGAGTGGTCTCGATTGAAGAACATCTTGATCATTCTTCGTCCCTTTCGAAATACTTTGACTTGCGCTTTCCTAACCGAACGCTCAGTCAAAGTGGGGGCTTCTGTAGACACCCAATTTGTGTCTCCCCTCTGGGATGATGACGATACCATTATCCTTACTAGGTGATTGGAATAACTCCAGGCGGAAATCCCAATTGCTAAGAATATTTCCAAATTCAAAATCCAAAATCCAATTCCCGAGGTCGTTGCCCTCCCGGAACTCGGTACAAAATACCACTTTCAAAATCCAATTTCAAAATCCAAGTACAATCTCATCTAGTAGACCATCCCATTGGTTTTACTAGGCCTTTTCCACTTAAAATCATATAAGGCAAGTCAAGTTCGGGCGCCGACCCACAAAACCGAGCATGCCGGGCCCCGTGCCGTACAACCGGAATTCAAAACCCGAGAAAGGCTTGTTTTTAGACGCAAAATAATGCCTTAACTTCCAATCAAACACAAAACGCCAAGCCTAGTACTGTTCGTACAAAGGTACAACACTACAAGACGAAACAAGGACGGAGCCCGCATCCTTGTTTTGGCGGCATTCACGCCACGTCACCAGCGCCCAGCGCTGGCTCGGCGTGCTGCGCTGGCGTGTGCAGGCGTCTTGCACCCATCCTTCCTATAAATACCCCTCATTTTCAGCATCAAAAAGGGAGGAAAAAACAGAATACAACGTCATAATACCGACATTACACCTCAAAATACAAATAAAAAACCCTTCAAAACACATACAAAATCTCTAATTCAAAAGCAATTGGGAGTTCTTGCCTAAACCTAAATAGGTAAATTCGAATCCCACTCTAATCAATCATGTTGTTTTGATTTCAAAATGATTAGCAAGTTGGCTTTTTTATTATTAAAAATGCCACTTGCAACAATCATACATGTTTTTCAAAAATCAAAACTTTTCAAAATACAAAAATGCAAACTTTCAAGATTCAAGGATGTTCAAAGTTGTTTACAATCACTTCTTTGAACTAGAATCACTTTCAAGCATGGAGTAATCAAAGATGACACCTTTTAATCCTTAAAGGTTTAGTCTTTTGAGATTCAAAACTCCATTTTTCAATATACAAGTTCAAGTTTTCAAATTTCAAGATCCCACCATGTTTAGGGTTGTTCATGACTACTTTTCTCTAAACTAGGATCCTTTCAAGTTCAAGAATTTTCAAGTTCAATATTTCAATATTCAAGTTTTCACGTTCAAGTTCAATATACAAGTCTAGGATATTTGGGTTGAGCAACCTCTCCCAAGTTGAGATTTTTGGCTTTGAATTCGTGTCGGGCGCACTTATTTTTAAGGAGTCGCTTGGCGTTCGAATCTCATGTGCCCAAGTACAAGTTTCAATTATGCACCTTTCAATATTGCAATTTCAATATCGCACCTTTCAATACCACAATTTCAATACCGCAATTTCAATATCGCACTTTTAATTCCGCAATTTCAATTCCGCACCTTTACTTGCCTAGTCCATTTCTAGGCAATGTGGACCTACTCCCTAGTCCATTTCTAGGGGGTCTTGTATTTTCTCATTCCGCACTTTATTTAGTATTGTGATGTTGCTCTATTTGCTTTATTGCTTTCATCACCGCACATGCTAAATACAACAAAATACAAGGTTACATCACGCTTAACAAAGATAATTTCTTGGACAAACCGGCCTTAGGTTCCTTTAAATCAATCTTTAAAGCAAAGTGACCACCACACAATTAGAGATTCTATTTGCTCTAAATTCAAACCCATATAGTCTAATCTAGGGTATATATTCGAAAATGTCGTGCCAACGTACTTGAATATTTCTAAAGCTCGCGGAATAAGCATTTCGTTCCCGTGCCCGGTTCTCACCCATCCTTTTCGAGGATTCAAAGCCTTATCCAAAAAAGAGTCACTTGCGGTCTTCCCAAACGAGACTTTAAACAATGTTTGGTGGCGACTCCTTCGAGGTACAAAAATACAATGGTTTTCTTAAGAACCGCCCCTTGTACGGAATTGCACACAAAGCAAAAAAAAATTCCCCCCTACAGTTACCCTAAATGGTTCGAGGCTGACCTTGTGTGTTTCCCTAAATTTTTCAGTTTTAAATAGTGTAAGATTTTAGTAAAGCTAGAATATTTTAACTATTCAGATTAAGTTTCCTTTCTTAGTTCTAAACCTACAGAAGAATTTATGTTATCTAGAGTACAATGGATATATTGTTATCAGATTAAGACTTAAGAATAAAGGTGGTATCAGATATGACATGTTTACATCTATTGATAGTCAAGTCATGGATAAACTGTTATCCCACCATTAAATTACATACTTTTCTGGAATTAAATCAAAACTAACAACCCGAAACTCTCTCATTTGAAACGGTTTTCTTAGCACGGTATAAAATTTAGTTGTGTATAAAGCAAAAGATACTGTAAAGGGCATTTGGTAATGTCATGAATATTCTCATTTATTGCAGAGATCTGTTATTTTTTGTCTCACTCACTTTATTTCCACTGATTGACTGATTGTTTACCTAGCGCGCTTCTATCATACCTACAGTTGGTCATCATTATCACATAAACTGCGAGAAACATGCAAAAGAAAGTGTTTTATTCCTCTTGCCATCATTAAATATATAATTTTACCAGCAAGTAGTTTAGACAAAAGAGAAAAAAAAACTTCCAAAAAATAATATTGTTTCACTCATATATTCAATTTACAGTTAAAAAAGGTCTTTACATATGCAAACATTACTAGGCTCATTTGGAATAATCCCAACTAATATGCTGAAAAAGACGTCTTCTAATTCAAATAGTGATAATTGCATGTTAATCGGTCACAAAAAAATGCAATCAAACAATATTTTCTATCTCTTTGCAACTAAATCAGTACTTCAGATCTCGATATTCGTCAGAGAAACTCAGAAAAAAGATCCTATTTGGAAAATTCAGCAGGACACTGAGCAAGAATATAAATCAGGTTCAAGCAAACCTAAACCGTAACCTAACAATAACTACAAAATGCTAAAAGATACTCCTTTACCATTTTGTAGTTATTATTAGGTTAAGGTATAGGTTTGTAGTTAATAAGGTTAGGTTAAGGTTAAGGTCTCGCAGAAAGTTAAGGTTTAGGAAAGATACCTGTTTTGTAAGATTGCAGGCACGGTCAGGTGAATTCAACATCTCATAGTAGAACACAGAGAAGTTTAGAGCAAGCCCAAGCCTAATGGAATGAGTAAGGGCCAATTCAGCAAGAGAAATGTCCTTGAACAAAACAAAAAAACTGGAGTCAACACAACTGAACCACAAGAAAACTTTGATAAATGCAGTAGAAAAATATCAATACCAATACATCATCAAATATAAAACCCACCCGAGCAGACTTGTAAGCCAACAAGGTGTTCTCAGTAGCCTCCTTGTGCTCAACTCCTGTCTTGAACTCAGCAAGGTACTTGTGATAGTCACCCTTCATGTTCCGGTAGAAGACCTCAGATTCGGATGAGGAAGCTGAAGCTGAAGGGATAAGGTGTGACTCTAGAAGGTTCAATATTTTGACAATAGCAGTACCTACATCAACTCCTATCCTGCTACTCTTAGCTAGAAATCTCAAACAATTTCACATTTTCCCCTACACATAAAGATACCATGATGATACCGAATACTTGTCTAATTAAGATATATAACTAAAATTTCAAGAAGGGAATAAACAAAGTCTTACAAGTGCTTCACCATCAATATAACAACATGAACCAAAGACACCATAAAAACGATAGTCATGAAAATTACAGAAGCAACTAATTGATTTTTTAAGGATGTTTTCTCCAATACATTAATAAACCTAGACAAAGAGAACAAAAAAATTACCTTAAACCACTTATATATATCTGGAGGTCAAATACATCTCGATGAGAGTTATATAAGTGACTAAATCAAGATAAGCAACATAGTTCTAAAACAACTTGAACTGGGATCTAAACGTAACAAGTAGTTAGTATATAAATCCATTTCAAATCCTCTAGAAACTAACACTTTCAGTAACAGATATGTGGTCCTTTAATTCAATCAAAATCCAATTAAAATACACATGATATGTATGAGTAGTTGTTTACTCTCTCTCATATCAAATGAGGCTAATCAATAATCTAAAAATAATTGAAAGAAATGTATACATAATAGAATAGAATTAGATTATTATCTTTCTAATTAATTTCGCTTAGCTATACTTGCTAAACAATCAGAATAGATTAGATTTAGATTATTATCTTTCTAATTAATTTAGCTTAGCTATACTTGGTAATCAAAAATTTGGATGCCTAAAAAAAATCTAGTAAAGTAATCCATCCCGACAAGGGCAACTACCATCAAACAATTATCCTCTCACATAGATACTTCCGCCTTTTTACCTTTTGAATAATTATATATTGCTTTAAAGCTCTAAAAAAATTAACATTTCAATCAAACAACACATGAGCAGACAAAATTTCGAAAACAATAATGTCTAAAAGAGAAAATTAAATCAATCATGTCATCTTACATACCTTAGCAACCCCGGTGAGATGATGACCTCCACTAAAAAATATGTATGTTGAGTTCTCAGACGCTTGCATTCGTTAGAAAGAATAAAATCAAAACCCAATATTACATTATAATCAATGTTTTAAACAATAAATCAAATCTGAAGAACAAAGAATCCATTAAACTCAACAAAACAGAAAGAGAGAATTTTGAGTAATGCGGAAATCGCAATTTGATTTCCTAGTTAAGTAAAATCTAAACAAAACAACCCTAACGAAACAAACATGGTGATACCTTGAATGGTCCAAGTCGAGAAATAGAAATAATGCGAGCAAACCATATACGAATATTAAAGATTTCAAGCAAACCTTTGAATTCATGAGACGTTTTGATCCGAATCGTAGAACTCCTACTGGAAGATTCATGAGTCGTCGAAGATGGAGGAGATCTTGAGCTTGACGCCTTTGATATGGTAGTGGTAGTCTGGTACGGGGACGGTGGACAAAGAAAACGAGGAATCAAAGGGAGTGAAGAGGGTGGCGAAGGGGTAGGGAAAAAGAGGGTATGTGAGATGAAAGAAGGGAGTGAATCAGAAAATTAAAAACCTAGGTTTTGTTTAGTGTATTCTTTGAGGCGTTTAGAAAGTAACACCGTGGATTAATACTTAATATTGGTTCGAGGCGTTTTCTTTAAAACTAACGCCGCCAATTAATGGTCATTACGCCTAAATGCTAAAACGGGACATTATTTTGAGGCGTATGCAAAAAAACGTCGCAAAGACGTAGCCGCGAATGAATATTTTTCTACTAGTGTGTTACCTATTGACCGAACAAGAGGACAAAAGCTGATGAATCAAGGCACCCAGGGGTAGCCTTGTCTTGTATCGGAAGAGCATCCTCGAGGAAGTGACAGTCTTGAAATATTTCGAATCCAGGGTAGAGGACCCCTTTTGAAGTGTCATAGAAAGGCTCTGGGAAGTCAAAGTACAAATCATCCTCTCCTTCTTTTATGAATTGTCCGTTGAGTGTACGCTGGTGGGGAGGTACCTTGAATTGATCATTGCCAGCTCGTCGGGCTTTTAGCTTAGCCGCTTGCTGCTTGTTGTCGTACTTAGTCGGTTTGTATCCTATACCACAACAGTTAGTCTGTCCATGAGTCTTGAAAAGAGACTCGGTTGGCGGTGGCAGAGTAGTGCCCAAGAAGCGCCCGCGCTTAATCATTATGTGCCTTTCCATGGGATTCATTTTTGACTCGATTGCTCCTACTTCAGCACTAAACCCCCAAAGGTCTTCATCATTGTCATCATGTTCTATTAATATCAGAGCCTTGTTGTGAGGGGGTCGAAAAAGCACGAGGCTAATGCGTGACCTTGTTCCTCGTGGGTGTGACGTTTCTTTTTGTCAAATCAAGTGTAATTGGATTTCCTGTGAGTTTACACCCAATTGACTAGTAATATAGGACTCGCCATTCAGTTTTTAACGACAATGAGAAAAACTGACAAAACCCGGTTATCGTGACATAAAGGGAGTGCAATTATGTTTGACCACGACGGCCGTAGGTTCCCTTGTGATCCCTGGTGTGGGGATCTCTCAACATACACCCGCAAGGTAGAGATTGAGGGTTCGGGGGACTGTAACTACCCAGAGGAGTATTCGCTCTTCGATAACTCCAGAGGCAGGATATCCTTACTAGCTAAGCATAAATAATTGAAGGGACATGTGTTAACTATTAAACTAATCTGAGTTGATTTTAACAATATGCAACATGTAGTACTAGATCGAACGCGATTATCTGATTTAGATTGTATTAAAGGACCTAGCATGATAATCCAATTTCCCAAAAATATCATATTTATTAGGCGTGATAGAACAATCAGATTTAGTTAGTTTAACAGTTCATAAAAGGGCGAGGAAAGCAATTAAATCATGGAAAAGGGACACATTACGACGCACCCTTGAGAGGTGCGTCACGGTTCTCAGAAAACTAACCACTTTGACTTTGTTATTTCTCCTTTTATTTAACGAATCTCAAATTATGGAACAGGATACGTTCTGTTCGATTTATGGATCGATTGCGACAGAACGCGTGATCGGTTTTGCAGCGTGAGGCTTAGGCTTAGGGGTTTAGAGTCAATACTCCGAATAATCATTGTGTTGTTGTTGTTTTTTTTCACGTCGAACTTGGGATATATTTATAGAAAAGAGTTCGTGGAAAGATAGAATTGTAGAACTCTAATCCACGAGGGATAGGAAAGAACCCGTCCCAGGTAATTTCAGCGCCTAGGGCTGGGCGTCAAAGATATCGGCGCCCAGCTCTGGGCGTTGGAAATAGGATCCAGGCAATTTCAGCGCCCAGGGCTGGGCGTTGAAATTGATGTTTGGGCCGTTTCCTTGCCAGATTCGGACTCTTAGAATCCGGAGTGTATGAGACTTAATCGAGTCTTTTAGTGCGTATTAATTTTATGATGGAATGCATCTGGGCCCGTTACCAACTCTAGGCTCGTTAGGATTTTAATTAATACGTAACTCTTATTTTCGAATCGTATTAGGAATAGGATTCTCTCGCAATTTCTATCTCATTTAGGATTTATGTTGGAGTGCAACACCTAATTCTGACAGGTTTCTATCTTTTATGACTTTCCACTTTTAACAACTACCCATTACGGCAGTTACTATTTTTAGCAGGTTTCCATAAATAGCAGGTTTCTATAAATAGCAAGTTTCGGGTGAAATGAAAAGGGGAATTAAGATTCGTTATTTTATAGGAGATGCGTTGTCAAGTGGAGATTTATGTTCTCATCATCGAACCTTCCCTTTCGGGAATGGGGAGAAAAGTAGGTGTCTACACTTGTCGGCTATCTTGGTTCTTGGATGGGATGCATGTAGAGTAATGACATTTCCTTGGACCTCCATTCGAACTTTCTGGTGGAGGGAAGAGGGCACAACTTTGAAGTCATGAATCCAAGGTCTCCCCAAAAGGAGATTGAAACTTGCTTTGATATTGAGCACTTGAAAGATCACTTTATGATCGATTGGGCCTGTTCGAAGTAGAAGAGTGAGAGTTCCCATTGCTTCCCGACGAGTGTTGTCATAGGCATGAACACCTTGGGAGGAACTAGAAAAGTCACTAGGAGTGAAGCCCAAATTTTTCAGGAGTACGGAGAGGACACACATTGATGGATAACCCATTATCCACTAGAGTCACGGGGATGACTTTGTCTTTGTACTCAATGGTCAGATAGAGAGCCTTGTGATGGCTTGCCCCCTCGGGTGGGATTTCTTCATTTGTAAAGGTAATTCCTTCTTCCAGATTTGTTAGTAACTCGACCAATTCGTCAGGAGTGACTTCTGGGTTGACATTCAACTTGACAAGAGCATTGATTAGAGCGGTGAGATGTTCCACGGAGGAAGCCATGAGTTTCCAAATATTAACCTCTGCCTTTGTGCGCTTCAATTGCTTGATCAAAGGATTCTCCTCAGTGGGTAGAGTGATATTAGTCGTCGGTGTTGTCCTGTTGACTGGCTCTTGAATTCGACTGGATCTAGTCATGACCTGAACACTGTTTTCTGCCTTAGTGTCCAAGTACCAATCGGCGTTCACAATCTCTTGGCATTCATCGTCAGAGATGTCCTCGATGGGAGGGTCTTGGTATGTGTCTTCATCGTCACTGGCCCATATCCCACAAATGTCATCTCTTACAGTAAAGTTTCATAGGTCTGTCCGATACTGGTCTTCCCAAAGTAAGTATCTATGCAAATGATTACGACATTGCCATGTCCACATAGTTCAAGAAACAAAACTACTAGTCATCTTGCATTCTAGCGTTTTCTATGCGTCCACCTTTATAGAAAACTTCCGCAATGGTGCTTTGCTTAGCACTTTTCCAGCTTACTGCACCTCCGTTGAGGCAGAATACAAACCCAGACTGTGATATGAAATCATCTTTGTCGGTTTGGAAACTTGCATCCGTATAGCCTTTAACAATTAATTCATCATCTCCACCATAGACCAGGAAGTCATCTTTGTGCCTTTTCAGGTACTTCAGAATATTCTTGGCAGCAGTCCAATGTGCCTCTCCTGGGTCTGACTGGTATATGCTCGTAGCACTGAGTGTACGCAACATCTGGGCGTGTACATATCATAGCATACATTATTGAACCAATCAATGATGCATATGGAATCCCATTCATTCGTCTACGCTCATCAAGTGTTTTTGGGCACTAAGTCTTGCTTAGAGTTATTACATGATACATGGGTGTAGGGGAATACAGTTAAACATAATAACATGTGCGGAACAATCCCCAAAGCCAGGAAACATATATAAAGCACAGATTAAGCAAACTTACATTCGAAGCGTGTTTTCCACAATAATATGTCAACGAACACGAACAAAGAACTCCACTTGTCGTTCCTCTACTTGGTTCACCGACACGTTCAAATTCACCTTGATTATCGTAGCTTAGACAATTGATCAAGATACTTTGCCTTTTGGGATGAACACACTACGGAGGCACAGAGAGAATTAGGGTTCTCTGTTTTCTCCTAGGGTTGTGTGTAATCTGAATTGTGATTGTTTTAAGTTGGAAATTAAGTTGTAAGGTTATTTACATAACCTTACTAACCGACCAAGCCAAGAGGCAAGGCCGGCTAGCAAGCCTTGCACGCCAAGTCACACGGACACGCACAGCGAAGGGGCCGTGGGCCGCGCTTGCTGCTGTGTCGTGGTCTCGGCCCGCACGCACGCGCACAGCCCTCGCCACTTGGGCCTAGCTGCTGCCGCGCTTTTGCTTGCTCGCCTATGCGCGCGCCCATGGGCCTCGAGTGCTTCGTGCACTCGGCTCGTGGGCCGCTCCTTGTATTCGCGATTAAATATATTTCCGATATATATATTTATTGTTTCGTATACGACGAATCACCGCCGTACGATACGATTTATTCGTGTCGCCTAGCTTACGAATATTCGCGATACGATATACGATTCCGATGCAAGGTCGTATCGTGTAATATGTTTCCAACTTAAATCTCGAAAAGCTATTAAATGAATTTTCAATTCATTTAATCCGGTGATCTGTTACGTGTCATTGGTGTGACCTTGTAGGTTCAGTCAAGAGTAAGTTGTGAGTTCAATATCCATTAGAACTCACTGATCGGAAGCATTGCTCCAGCTAGCTGTTCCGATCACTTGATCTCACTGAATTAATTGTTCGCAATTAATCTGAACCTTGGTATTAGACTTAATGCACCTTGGGTGAAGGACATATTTCCTTCAATCTCCCACTTGTCATTCAGACAAGTGTGCATCCACATTCCTTTGTCACTTAGTGTTACTTACTGAACATAAGGTAAGATCCAAGCCATCCTTATTAGGTCCAGAAGTGTTTCTCGGATTACAGAGTTCAACTGTCAAACTTTTGCAGAAGGTTAAGCCTAACCATTCTGAGCACGGCCATGCATTTTACATTATCTAACTCTCCGAGAGGCCTTGTTATACAACAACACCATATCCTATCAAAGATAGGAGGACAATCCATTCTTGCAATCTATGAACACTCACTTTGATTCATAGTACGCCCAATAACTGCTTTTATAGCCTCCTTTTACGGTGCGACGTTTAGCTAGTATCAAAGCGAACTAATTCTCAAACGAGCAGACATAATCGCTCATGTTCTGAGGAACGGTTTCT
Organism: Spinacia oleracea; assembly: GCF_020520425.1. Lineage (NCBI taxonomy): Eukaryota > Viridiplantae > Streptophyta > Magnoliopsida > Caryophyllales > Amaranthaceae > Spinacia > Spinacia oleracea. Next base: position 86,393,700 of record NC_079492.1, on the reverse strand, counting down.
AATCACCATTAATGAGAACTACCTATGACATGACTTTAATCTCTTAAAGTGTTCTCATGGTCAATCCGATACAAGATCCAATAAGTATCTATGCAAAAGATTCTGACATCTAGTCACTCTAGTTCAAGAAACAGAACTAAGTAATCTACTTGCAATCTAATCTTCATTAGTCATTGGTCGTCCACCTTTGAATGACCTAGATTAGGGATCCTTTGTGACTTCAATATTCAAGTTCACTTATGGGTGTTTCTTTGTCGAAGAATCCATCTTGACATCGCATTTGAATGATTTGAATCACATGGACTTATCATTTAATTCTAAACCATAATTAAATGAATAAATTTCATAAATATGAAATGGTTAAACCAATTGTTTTAAACATAGATCTAACAGATGTTCTAAAACAATACTTAGAAAATCAAAGCCATTCTCCAACATTTTTGATTCCCATGGTTGCTACATGTGCGTTGTGTTTCACTTGTGGCAACGGTTTAGTCAATGGATCCGCGACGTTGTCGTCAGTTCCAACCTTGAAAATCTCGATTTCCTTTCTTTCAACGATCTCTCGAAGTATATGAAATCGCCGCAGTACGTGCTTGGACTTCTGGTGGCTCCTAGGCTCCTTTGCCTGGGCAATGGCTCCGCTATTGTCGCAATACAAAGCCACTGGTCCTTTAATGGAGGGGACAACACCAAGTTCTTCGATGAACTTCCGAATCCAAACAGCTTCCTTTGCTGCTTCTGAGGCAGCAATGTACTCGGCTTCAGTTGTAGAATCCGCAATAGTGCTTTGCTTAGCACTTTTCCAGCTTACTGCTCCGCCGTTGAGGCAGAACACAAACCCAGACTGTGATCTGAAATCATCTCTGTCGGTTTGAAAGCTTGCATCCGTATAGCCCTTAACAATCAACTCATCTGTACCACCATAAACCAGAAACTGATCCTTAGTCCTTTTCAGGTACTTTAGGATGTTCTTGGCAGCAGTCCAATGCGCCTCACCTGGTTCTGACTGGTACCTGCTCGTTGCACTGAGTGAGAACAAAACATCCGGCCTTGTATAAATCATAGCATACATGATGGATCTAATAGCCGAAGCGTATGGAATTCCACTCATCTTTCTACGCTCATCAGATGTTTTGGGACACTGATTCTTGCTTAGATATATGCCATGTGACATGGGTAGATGACCTCTCTTGGCTTCCATCATATTGAACCTAGCTAGCACTTTGTCAATGTAAGTGCTTTGGCTTAGTCCAATCATCCTCTTAGATCTATCCCTATAGATCTTGATGCCCAATATGTACTGTGCCTCTCCTAAGTCCTTCATTGAGAAACACTTCCCGAGCCAAGTCTTTACAAACTCCAACATAGGAATGTCGTTTCCAATAAGCAGTATGTCGTCAACATACAAGACTATGAATGCAATTTTACTCCCACTGACCTTCTTGTATACACAAGATTCATCCTGATTCTTGATGAAGCCAAACTTATTGACTGCTTCATCAAATCGTTTATTCCAACTCCTTGATGCCTGCTTTAGTCCGTAGATGGACTTCTTAAGCTTGCATACCTTTCCTTGGTTCTTTTGATCGACAAAACCCTCCGGCTGTGTCATGAACACAGTCTCTTCAAGAACACCGTTCAAGAAGGCAGTTTTGACATCCATTTGCCATATTTCATAGTCATGAAAAGCGGCAATCGCAAGGATTATCCGGATAGACTTAAGCACCGCGTCTGGAGAAAAGGTTTCATCGTAGTCAACGCCGTGAACTTGCTTGTAACCTTTTGCTACCAATCTAGCCTTGTATATATATACAATTCCATCTTTGTCTTTCTTCAACTTGAAGACCCATTTGCATCCGATAGGTGTGAACCCATCCGGCAAATCAACCAAATCCCAGACTTGATTTTCAGACATGGAGTCTATTTCAGATTGCATGGCCTCTAACCATTTGATGGAGCTTGGGCTCCTCATAGCTTGCTTGTAAGTCAGAGGTTCATCACTATCCAATATGATAACGTCTAAGTTTTCAGTCAAGAGGACGCCTGTCCATCTATCCGGATGAAAAATAGTTCTATTTGACCTACGAGGGGCAACAACGTTTTGAGGAACTACTCCCACTGGCTCTTCTAAAGACCTTGGAGGTTCATCAACCTGAACTGCTTCTAAAGAGTTCTGAGTTCGTTGTTCGTCTCGAATCTCTTCGAGGTCTATTATTCTCCCACTTGTCAATTTGGAAATATGATTTCTTTTCAAAAAGACACCGTCACGAGCAACGAAAACCTTGTTGTCTGACTTGTTGTAGAAATAATACCCCATAGTTTCTTTTGGATACCCAATGAAGAAACATTTTTCAGATTTAGGTTATAGCTTGTCCGAAATTAATCGCTTGACATATGCTTCGCAACCCCAAATCTTCAGAAAAGACAACTTTGGAAGTTTCCCAGTCCATAATTCGTGTGGAGTCTTTTCAACAGCTTTTGACAGAGCACTATTCAATGTGAGTGCTGTAGTTTGCATCACATATCCCCAGAACTGTAAAGGAAGTTCGGCCTGACCCATCATTGACCTGACCATATCGAGTAAAGTCCTATTTCTCCGTTCCGACACTCCATTCCATTGAGGTGTCCCCGGAGCAGTCAATTCAGAAAGAATACCGCATTATTTTAGATGGTCATCAAACTTGTGGCTAAGATATTCACCTCCTCGATCCGATCTTAGAGCTTTGATTTTCTTGCCATGTTGGTTCTCTACTTCAATTTGAAATTCTCTGAATTTCTCAAACGATTCAGACTTGTGCTTCATTAAGTAAATATAGCCATATCTACTGAAGTCGTCCGTAAACGTTATGAAATAGCTGAACTCACCTCTAGCTTTCGTACTCATAGGCCCACATACGTCCGTATGTATTAGCCCTAGTAGTTCGCTTGCTCTTTCTCCCACCTTTGAGAAAGGTTGCTTTGTCATTTTGCCAAGTAAACAAGATTCGCATTGATCAATCTTCTCTAAGTCGAATGATTCTAGAATTCCTTTCCGTTGAAGTAATTCCATGCGCTTTAAGTTTATATGGTCTAATCGACAATGCCACAGAAATCTGAGATCGGAATCACCAGTTTTAGCCCTTTTGGTATTTATGTTATAAATGTGTTTGCTCGTATCTAGCACATAAAGACCGTTTTCTTGTTGTGCTGAACCATAAAACATTCCATTCAAAGAAAAAGAACAACTATTGTCTTTAAATTGAAAATTAAAACCTTTAGAATCCAAACTTGAAACGGAAATAATGTTTCTGGTGATACTAGGAACGTAGTAACAGTTTTCTAGTTCCAAAACAAACCCACTAGGCAAAGAAATAAAATAAGATCCTACGGCTAATGCAGCAATCCGTGCTTCATTTCCCACGCGTAGATCCATCTCGCCTTTATCAAGCCTTATACTTCTCCTTAGTCCCTGTGAATCGGAACATAAGTGTGAGCCACAACCAGTATCTAATACCCAAGAAGTAGAATTAGCAAGATTATAATGTATAACATACATACCTGAAGGAGAAGCAACGTTTCCGTCCTTCTGCTCTTCCTTTAGTTTGGGGCAATCTCGCTTGTAATGACCAATTTCATTACAATTGAAGCATTGCGATGTAGAAGGAGAAGCATTCCTCTTCATCTTGCTCTTGGAAGGCGCCAGATGCCCTCCGGGAGTGGACGAAGTTGCAGCCTTGCTTTTCTTTCCCTTGCCTACTTTCTTGAATTCAGTGCACCTCACATTCAAAGGGTCTTGATTGAACTTAAGGATTTTCTCGCATTTCATGAGTAATTCCATAAGTTCACAGAAGGTGCTCTCTTTCGGATGAAAGAGATAGTGCATCTTAAAACCCTCATAATCCTTATGAAGAGAATTTAGCACTAGTGCAATAGCTACCGACTCTTTGATGGAACCACCAAGTCTCTCAATTGTGAAAAATAATCCAGATATCATATTCACATGAGACCGAATTGATGTGTGTTTTGTCCATCTTGACAGAGTAGATGCGCCTTTGTGCCTCCAGAAGTTCGATTTCTAGGCACGACTTGCGTGGGGTTATGAGCTTGAGATCGCTCATCGAATTAGCCAATTCGTCAACCCCATTGCCACCGGTTTGGCACAAGGTTCGAAAACCCGCACACTTATCCTCGAGGCTACTTAGGAGAGCTTGAGGTTCAAAAGTAATGAACCTCCCTCTCCAACTCTCAGGGATAGACTTAAGGATGAACTCCGTGACAAGGTACTTGTGAAGTGCCCAACTTCTGTACCTTTCAGGAGTCATGCCTCGCGCATCATAGCTAGGGAAAGGTTGTTAAATGACATAGTGTATGCCATTAACTTTCAAAACTTCGACAAGTTTCTCTTTCCATTCAAGAAAATTAGTCAAGTCTAAATCGACATCCAGAATTTCAGATGATATAATTGTTGTTATGTTTGCGACCATTTTGATTACTACAATCGAAAATAATTTGCAATAAATAACCATTCATAAAATTCAATAACTTTGAAATAAAAGCAAAACATGCAATCATTAAAGCTATTAAAACATTTCATTCATGCAAAAAGCAAAAACATGGTCCAAAATGAATGAAACGATTCCAAGACCCCAAAAGTCCTAAATCCTAAAGCAGCTTTAGCATGTCTTAAGTAGTTTAAGATTTCAGGTAAGCAAAACCTATTGCTAGTAATCTCCAAATTACTCTTGGTTAATAAATTAATGCCATAATTTATCCCATTGCCACAACTTAATGCCATTGTTGTTTGAGTTGTAACCACAATCAACGTACTCCTTTAGGACGCCTTACCACCTAAGTCAACTAAAATAGCACCTCGCTTTAGCGTAAACCTACTATCTTAGATCCCTAGATTTTTGTAAGTGTTAATTTGGAAGGCAATTTTTTAAACTCAATATTACTTGGACCTAGTTGTTTCTATGTTGGTTCGATTATTTAGTGAACTTAAAACTAATCGATTCATAGGAAACAACCTGTTCATGCAAAGCATACATACATTCATACATTCAAGCATAATATATATATAGAAGTGCATAAATAAATGGTGATCTAGTATGGCCCAAAACATCTTGTCTTGAAGCATCCAATCTTCATCACCTCCTTGTTAGCTTGGCATCGTCTTGAATCTTCGTTCAAATGCTAACTTAAAGTTCTAAACTTAGAAATACTTGAAAATAATAAATTACATCAAAATTTCCATGGTACGTAGACCATATTTAAAACTTTACATTCAAAGATAGAACGGTACGCAGACCGTATTTAGCTATCCTAAATTGGCTATACTAGTCACTTGTAGTACCTGCATTACATAAAATATACATTCTATGCATTCACCCAGTCGTGTGCTAAAACGAATGGCCCATGTAAATATGCAAGTATTTACGTGAATTAATTAAAATTCACGTTCACATAAATGCGTCCTAAAAGATTAATCAATTTCCAAATTATTAATCCTTAGACTTTATTCTAATTAAAATTGAATTTAATTAAAATAATGCGACCTACGAAAATAATTAAAAAATAATTATTTCATTTTAATTTCATTTAGTGGCTCCCACTCAAACCAATAATTATTCCGGATAATCAATTATGAAATATTAAATTAAAACTCGCGGCCCGGCCCAACCAAATAAAATATTAAATTAAATATCTCGTTAGCCCAAATTAATGCAAATAAGTCAAGCCCAACAAAAAAAAAAATTGTCATGTGCTTACTTGGGCTAGGCTTGCGCCCAGCCCATTAGCATTGCGTGGCCTACGAGGCACACGAGCATAGCCCGCAGCCATCGCAGCCGTCGCATGGCCTACGAGGCATGCGAGCATAGCCCGCATCCATCGCATGCCAACGCACGCGTACCCGCAGCATCGCTGCTGCCCTACGTGCCTTGCTCGACTCGTCGTGGCGCATCGCTGCACCATCGCAAGGGCTTGCGCCCTGCAATGCGCGCAACACACGCCCTTGACCTCTCGCCCAGCGCGTGCGGCACGCAACATGCATCTGCTGCCCGCGTCGCTGCGACTCGTTTGCGCACCGTAGCTCGCATGGCTCGTCGAGCCACACGCCCACCACACACATGTGTTGGTGCCTTTGGTTCGTGATACGGACCAACTTAATTAAAATTAAATTTAATTTCACGAACTTGCATTAATTTTATTTTTCAAAAGGTTATGATTTTTATTTTCGAAAAACAACGATTTTTAACGATTCAATAAACTTTAACGACAATCCAATTTCGTAAAATTATTAAATCAAGGGCTAACAATATTGAAACTTTTAAGAACGAACGAATCAACATTTAAAGTTTGAACTTTTAATTGATAAAATCCGAAGCTTTAAATTGTTCATAAACAATTAAATTTCAGATTTTAATAATTTGGATTAAGTGCGATTAAAATTAACGAAACCATTCAAAATTTTAATCCAATTATTTTTAAAATTATCCACTGACCCATGAAATTATATCCCCTTTCCCAATTAACCGAATTATTAAACCAAAATTAATTAAAATTCAATTAGGGTTTCAAATGTTACGAATTGGGGAAAGGCAAAATTAGGGTTTATAATTATCGGAAAAATCTGAAATTTTTACCATAGATCAAGTATGTACCCAGCAACATTGTGTCAATATTTCAAGAAATTCCGAGTAGTTTAGGTCGACTTTTTAATTGAATTACTGTACGACACTTTTAATTTTTAATGAAAAATTAACAAAAACGCCCAAAAAACGATACTTCGAGGCCTGTTTTCGCAATTCTATTCTCCTGATTTGATCTTAGAAAATCTTTTCCCATCAGATTAGGGTTTTAAAACTCGAAAAAACGAACATTTTTTATTTCGGACCTGATTATTACGCAATTCATCCAATAATTCGTAAAAATTCCGAAAAATCAACAAAAATTCCAAATTTTTCGCCAGATGCAAAAACAATAATAATCATGCTAATTCATGCTTTGAATACATAAGGCTCATGATACCACTGTAGGGGAATACAGTTAAACATAATAACATGTGCGGAACAATCCCCAAAGCCAGGAAACATTTATAAAGCACAGATTAAGCAAACTTACATTCGAAGCGTGTTTTCCACAATAATATGTCAACGAACACGAACAAAGAACTCCACTTGTCGTTCCTCTACTTCGTTCACCGACACGTTCAGATCCGTCTTGATTATCGTAGCTTAGACAATTGATCAAGATACTTTGCCTTTTGGGATGAACACACTATGGAGGCACAGAGAGAATTAGGGTTCTCTGTTTTCTCCTAAGGTTGTGTGTAATCTGAATTGTGATTGTGTTATGTTGGAAATTAGGTTGTAAGGTTATTTACATAACCTTACTAACCGACCAAGCCAATAGGCAAGGCCGGCTAGCAAGCCTTGCACGCCAAGTCACACGGACACGCACAGTGAAGGGGTCGTGGGCCGCGCTTGCTGCTGTGTCGTGGTCTCGGCCCGCACGCACGCGCAAAGCCCTCGCCACTTGGGCCTCGCTGCTGTCGCGCTTTTGCTTGATCGCCTATGCGCGCGCCCATGGGCCTCGAGTGCTTCGTGCACTCGGCTCGTGGGCCGCTCCTTGTATTCGCGATTAAATATATTTCCGATATATTTATTTATCGTTTCGTGTACGACGAATCGCCGTCGTACGATACGATTTATTCGTGTCCCCTAGCTTATGAATATTCGCGATACGATATACGATTCCGATGCAAGGTCGTATCGTAAAATACGTTTCCAACTTAAATCCCGAAAAGCTATTAAATGAATTTCTGATTCATTTAATCCGATGATCTGTTACGTGTCATTGGTGTGACCTTGTAGGTTCAGTCAGGAGTAAGTTGTGAGTTCAATATCCATTAGAACTCACTGATCGGAAGCATTGCTCCAGCTAGCTGTTCCGATCACTTGATCTCACTCAATTAATTGTTCGCAATTAATCTGAACCTTGGTATTAGACTTAATGCACCTTAAGTGAAGGACATATTTCCTTCAATGGGTAGGTAGCCTCGCTTGGAGTCTGCCATCTTGAACCTTTCAAGCACCTTATTGATATAAGTGCTTTGACTAAGTCCAATCATCTTTTTAGATCTATCTCTGTAAATCTTGATGCCCAATATGTACTGTGCTTCTCCTAGATCCTTCATCGAAAAACATTTCCCAAGCCAAATCTTGACAGAGTTCAACATGGGAATGTCATTTCCGATAAGTAATATGTCGTCGACATATAACACTAGAAAAGCAATTTTGCTCCCACTGACCTTCTTGTATACACAAGATTCGTCTGCGTTCTTGATGAAACTAAAGTCACTGACTGCTTCATCAAAACGTTTATTCCAGCTCCTGGATGCCTGCTTCAATCCGTAGATTGATTTCTTTAGCTTGCATACCTTTTTAGCATTCTTTGGATCCTCAAAACCCTCAGGCTGTGTCATAAACATAGTTTCTGTTAAAACGCCGTTTAAGAAAGCGGTTTTGACATCCATCTGCTATATTTCGTAATCGTAATATGCAGCGATTGCTAACATTATCCGAATGGACTTTAGCATTGCAACTGGTGAAAGGGTTTCATCGTAATCCACTCCGTGGACTTGCCTGTAACCTTTTGCAACCAATATAGCTTTGAAAACCCATTTGCTTCCAATGGCTTGGTAGCCATCTGGAAAATCGACCAAATCCCAAACTTGGTTTTCAGACATGGAGTCTAATTCAGATTGAATGGCTTCTTGCTATTGCTTGGAGCTAGGGCTCGTCATAGCTTTCTTGTAAGTCGCAGGTTCATCACTTTCAAGTAATAGAACGTCATAGCTCTCGTTCGTCAAAATAACTATGTACCTTTCCGGTTGAGATCTATATCTCTGCGATCTACGCGGGGTTACATCTCTAGATTGTCCATGATTCTCACCAGAAACTTCTAAAGATCTCTGAGTTTCATCCTGAATGTCATCTTGAGCATTCTCTAGAGGTTGTTGTTCGACTCGAATTTCTTCGAGGTCTACTTTTCTCCCACTTGTCATTTTGGAAATGTGATCTCTTTCCAAAAAGATACCATCTCGAGCAACAAACACCTTGTTCTCAGATGTATTGTAGAAGTAATACCCCTTTGTTTCCTTTAGATAGCCCACAAGGATACATTTGTCAGATTTCGGATGAAGTTTGTCTGAAATTAATCGTTTGACGTATACTTCACATCCCCAAATCTTAAGAAAAGACACTTTTGGAGGCTTTCTAAACCATAACTCATATGGAGTCTTTTCAACAGCTTTAGACGAAGCTCTATTTATAGTGAGTGCGGCTGTATTTAGTGCATGTCCCCAGAATTCTATTGGAAGTTCGGCCTGACCCATCATTGATCTAACCATGTCTAGCAAGGTTCTGTTCCTCCGTTCCGACACACCGTTCCATTGTGGTGTTCCAGGAGGAGTTAGTTCTGATAGAATTCCACATTCTTTTAGATGGTCATCAAATTCATAGCTCAGATATTCACCGCCTCTATCAGACCGCAGTGCCTTAATCTTCTTGCCTAATTGATTCTTTACTTCACTCAGAAATTCCTTGAATTTGTCAAAGGATTCAGACTTATACTTTATTAGGTAGACATAACCATATCTACTGAAGTCATCAGTGAAAGTGATAAAGTAGCTGAAACCACCCCTAGAATTTGTACTCATTGGTCCACATACATCTGTATGGATTAAACCCAATAGTTCAGTTGCTCTTTCTCCAACTTTAGAGAAAGGTTGCTTTGTCATTTTGCCAAGTAAACATGATTCGCACTTACCATAATCCTCTAAGTCAAATGGTTCTAGAATTCCTTCCTTTTGAAGTCTTTCCATGCGTTTCAAGTTAATATGGCCTAATCGACAATGCCACAGATAGGTGAGATCTGAATCATCCTTTTTGGCCTTTTTGGTATTTATGTTATAAACTTGTTTGTCGTGATCTAATAAATAAAGTCCATTGACTAATCTAGCAGATCCATAAAACATCTCTTTAAAATAAAACGAACAACTATTGTCTTTTATTAAAAAAGGAAAATCCCTTAGCATCTAAGCAAGAAACATAAATGATGTTTTTAGTAAGACTTGGAACATGGAAACACTCTTCCAATTCCAAAACTATCCCAGAGGGCAATGACAAATAATAAGTTCCTACAGCTAATGCAGCAATCCGTGCTCCATTTCCCACTCGTAGGTCGACTTCACCCTTGCTTAACTTTCTACTTCTTCTTAGTCCCTGTGTATTGGAACATAAGTGTGAGCCACAACCTGTATCTAATACCCAAGAAGTTGAATTAGCAAGTATACAGTCTATAACGAAAATACTTGAAGATGGAACGACTGTTCCGTTCTTCTAATCTTCCTTTAGCTTCAAGCAATCTCTTTTCCAATGCCCCTTCTTCTTGAAGTAGAAGCATTCAGATTCAGAAGTGGGTTGACTGCCCTTCTTCTTTTCAGATTTGGCGCCAATTTGCTTAGTTAGGCTGGCCTTGTTGCCACCTTTCTTAGCATTCCTCTTCTTTCCAGATTTCTTGAACTTGCCCCCACGCACCATAAGCACATCTTACTTATCACTTTTGAGCGTCTTTTCAGCGGTCTTCAGCATACCGTGAAGCTTAGTGAGCGTTTTGTCCAGACTATTCATACTGTAGTTCAGCTTGAACTGATCATACCCGTTATGAAGAGAATGGAGGATGGTGTCTACAGCCATTTCCTGAGAGAACTGTTGATCCAGCCGACTCATATTCTCAATGAGTCCAATCATTTTGAGAACATGTGGACTTACGGGCTCGCCTTTCTTAAGTTTGGTCTCAAGAATTTGCCTATGAGTCTCGAATTTTTCGACCCGAGCCAGATATTGGAACATGTTCTTTAACTCACTGATGATCGTGAAAGCATCTGAGTTGATGCACGTTTTCTGTAGATCTGCACTCATGGTTGCAAGCATTAGACATTTCACATCCTTGTTGGCATCAACCCAACGATTGAGGGCTGCCTGAGTGACCCCTTCGCCTGCAGCTTCGGGCATCGCCTCTTCCTGGACATACTCCTTTTCTTCCTGCATAACAACTATTTGCAAGTTCCTTTGCCAGTCAAGGAAGTTTTTCCTGTTCAAGTTCTCCTTTTCGAGAATTGATCGAATGTTGAATGAATTATTGTTTTCCATAATTAAAACTACAATTGGAAAAGAATAAACAAATAAATAATCATTCACAGTTTCTCTTAATAAACTTAAATTCTAGCATACATGCATAATTTAATGTTCATTAAGCATTTTATTCAAGTTATGTGTTTCGCCAGGTGTGAATAAAATGATTCCAAGATCCTAAAACCATTGAAGAATTAAGCACATTATGTATTTTGACTCAATTCTAAAACATTTTAGGTAAGCAAAAGCCTTTTGCTAATAGTCTAGAAACTACTCTTGGTTGATAGGTACGTCTAAGAACTTATTAGGTAAACCTATCGATTTTTCCACGACATAAAAGGACTCCTTACTTATATCGTTGAGTTTCACCAAAACTAACATGTACTCGCAATTATTTGTGTACCTTACCCCTTTAGTATCGATAAGTAACACCTCGCTATGGCGGAAACCTATTACTAAGATCGATGTAAAGGATATCCAAGTAAGTGTTATTTTGGCATGGCACCTTTTAACTCAATTTTTAAGTTTGGAACTTAAGGCTCTTACTATGTTGGTTAGATTTTAAGTGAACTAAAATCCTTAATCATGCAACATAATCAAGCCACAATCTCATGCATATTTAAGACATATTTAAAAGCAATAAATAACTTAAAGCATTCATAAGATAATTGTGATCTAGTATGGCCCGACTTCATCTTGAAGCTTCAACTTCAAAGTCCGTCTTGAAAATGGATTGGAAACTCCGTCTTGAATTTCACCGTGGGAGGCGCCATTTTCATCAAATAGGATAAGATATAATTAAACTAATTACAACTATTTGATGGTACGCAGACCATATTTGAATTGAAAAACAAATTTGGTGCTTTAGACCAATTACATTCAAATTAATGTTACGCATACCATATTTTCTATCCTATTTGGGCCATACTAGTCACTTCATAACCTGCAAAACAGTACATATACAATATATACCATTCACCCATTCATTATCATGAATGGCCCACATAGCTGGTTAGTAAAAACACGTTGTTTGCATCACATAAATATTTGTAGCAATTAATTAAGGGGACCAATAATCTACCAATTATTCAGTCCTTATTAATTCTAATCAAGTTGTTTAACCTTAAAAGATTTGTAGACCTAATCAAGAGTTTATGAATAAAAATACTCCCACTTAAACCAATAACTTTATATGCTTTACTAATTTTAAACATAAAAATGTATTTCTAGTCTAACCGGAAACATACAAATTTAATTAAAATTTAAATCTCATATAAAATTATAATTGAATCCATTGATTTAATTTATTTTTCAGATGAATTAAATGAATTTAAATTAACGGATATTTCATGAGATACCCCCGAGGTTTAAGTTTATTCACCAGGTACCCTCGTTGTTTCAGTAATCCACCAGGTACCCCTCAGGTTTCATTTTCTCGCATGACTTAACCTTGCCGTTAAGTGGCCGTTAAGTGGCCGTTAGAAACTTTTTTTCACCAGGTACCCTTGTAATTTATTTCACCAGGTACCCCTGAGGTTTCATAGATTTTCACCAGGTACCCTTATGTTTTTATGGTAATTGCACCAGATACCCCAGCTCACCAACGGCTAAAAAAACTAGCCGTTGGTGAGCCTTCTCTATTTAAAGGGGGAGCATCAGCAACTCTTCACTACAACTTTCTGTTCTTCCCATTAACCAACTCATATTTTCCCTATTTCCCAACTCACTTTCAAATGAGCTCATATTCTCAATCTCAATCTTCCTCTACAACGTATGAATCCTCATACGTTGTAGTTCCAAACAAAACATGCAACATATGTGGGAAAAAATTTGCAATAAGAAGTTCTGAAACAATGAAAAATCCTCAAAAACTATATTACAAGTGTGACTTATGTGACAACTTCAAGTGGTGCAAGGGAAGCATTGAGCAACCACTGCCAATGAGAAACAACAAAGGTAGCACAAAGGAAGGAGAAATTGAAGAAAATAGAAGCTTGAATGAAGAAATTCACCAAATGAAGAAGAAACTCGAGCAACAAAAGAAATTAATGCATGGAGCTATAAAAAATGGCATTCTAATGTTTTTTATTCTAGTATCATGTTTACCTCTTTTTCTCAGTTTAGGGGGTCTACCTGATGCTCTCTTCATGGGTGGTGGGAGGATAATAGAAAGGTCAAAAGAAGGCCATTGGGTTGGGTCAGGCATGGGGTGCATGTGCTCTGAGTAAGTTAACTTGTATGCTTGCCCTTTGAAGTAGTGAGACACAAAATCAGTAGCCTCAAGTCTTTGGTGGTAAATAACCCTAAGGCCATGTCTGCAAGGTATGCCAGATATTTGCCATACTCCACAACCACAAGTCCTTGCATCTAACTTAATAGGGTATTTGACAGCCCCCTCTTTCACTTCATATTCCCCTCCCACAGCAGCTGTTACAGAACAAAACCTAGACTGTTGACTCCTCTCTTCTAATACCCCAGCAGCATATTCAGTCAATTGGTTTGGTCCCATTTCTATAGCCTTGCCAAATCTAGACCCAATCTTCTTCATACACCAACTCCCAGCCTCTATTAGATCCAAGCATCCAAGCACAAACAAAATAAAGCAGCAAAACAGAAAATGTATTAATAAAAAGGACAGGGGTGGTGTAAAACATATGCAACCACAGTGTAAAAAGCAGTAAAGATAGAACATTTACCTTCCATCAGAGTGTACACTGGCATGTCTCTAAAAGGCTTGGTACAAGCGTTGAAAGATTCAACAAAATTGGTGGTGTTGTGATCATAAACCACTTGTGGTTCAAACTTGTGCCTTGACCACTGCTTTGGCACTTGGGACAGATAATCAACAACCTTTGGATCAATTTTGGCAATCTTCTCCATTGCCTTGTTGTACACATATGGGTTGTATGCATTTGCAGCAACCCAGAAAGACTTATGGACTTATGGAATGCAGTTCCATACCAGCCAGTTTTTTTTAAAAAAAGTAGCCGTTGGTGAGCAGGGGTATCTGGTGAAATTACCATAAAACATAAGGATACCTGGTGAAAAATTAAGAAACCTCAGGGGTACCTGGTGAAATAAATTACGAGGGTACCTGGTGAAAAAAAGTTTCTAACGGCCACTTAACGGCAGGGTTAAGTCATGCGAGAAAATGAAACCTGAGGGGTACCTGGTGGATTACTGAAACAACGAGGGTACCTGGTGAATAAACTTAAACCTCGGGGGTATCTCATGAAAAACCCGTTAAATTAATTCAAGGTTTAATTTTAGTAAAACAATTAGTATAAATAAAATTTATAATAATTATAATATTCAAAACTAAATCCGAGAAAACAATTTAAATAATTAATTTTTTAGATTAAAATTATTTCCGAACTGAAAATTTAAAAATTAAAACGAAACGCATCAATACTTTGCAAGACGAGGCACTTGGGCTTGCACCCAAGCCCCATCAAGCTACGAGGCCCATGCCCCGTGCCTATTGATCGTCGCACATACCCCGCACAGCTGTACGCACCCACGCTCAAGCCACGCACACACGCAGCCCTTGCGGGCTACGCGGCGCGCAACATTGCTGCGTCGTGGCTGCTGCTCCTTGGCGCGCATGGTGCGTTGTGGCGCAGCGTGCTGCTGCCCAAACGCATCGTTCTATGCCGTGTGCCCATGCCCTCGCCCATCGCCCTGCACGCACGCCTAGGCGCAGGGCCTTGCGTGCCGCATAGCTCGTCGCTCGCTGCATTCGTACCGCACGGGCGACGAGCTCCCTTGCTCGTCGTCGCGTGCCCGCATTATACAACACCCCTTAAGGGTAACGCGTAGCTTCCATTGCTTCGTGCGTGCAACATTTATGGGCGTTTTCATAAAAATTTAAATTTTTTAATTTAAAATTAATGACAAATTAATAAATCATATTAATTTCATAATTTTAGGGCAAAAAATCGAAAATTTATTAATCAATTAATTTCCGATTAACATGGATTCAAATATAGGTCATAAAAATTTAAAATTTAACACAAATTAACAATTTTTATGGTGGATTTTAATCATGGATAACTAATTAAATTATTAATTAATTATGAAAAAGAAATCAATTCTAAATTATTCGAATTTCAACAAATTAATCATAATTACAAATTAGGTTGTATAATTAACAAGTCTAGGCATTCAAAGTTGTTAAACATATACTGTAGGTCAATCAAAAACTCGAGATTTATCAACAAGAATCGCAAATATTCAATTTAACATCTTAAATTTACAAAATTTTGCGTTCGAAAAACTAAAACCTCAGAAAAGTCATAGTTAGGCTTCGAATTTGGGAATTCAGGGTTCGGTCGAAAAATTTTAGAATGCCTTTTACATGCGGAATTGACACAAAAATCACTTGATTTGGATGATTAACGAAGAAACTACCGAAAAACTGCGTACATATAATTAAATAAACGCAATTTGCAATTAATTACGAAAATTAATCACCCCTTTAATTCTATGCAAATTTGTAAAATTTAACCATGTTCATGCAATTTAGATTATGAAAATAATAAGAGGCTCTGATACCACTGTTAGGTTATGATACATATGAATAAACATAAATCATGCGGAAAAACCATATATAAAGCCAGGAAACATATTATTTACACATAATCCTTTAGCATAATTCAGATGCATACACTATGTAGCGTGCCCTCCCTAGATGTGCCTGAACCGAACAAGAACAAGTCTTTAGGACTCCAAGTGTCGTCCCTCCGTAGATAGTCCACAGCACGTCCGGATCCGCCTTAAGATTGACCAACTAGAATCGCCCTTAAGGTACTATAAATTTCGGCTAATAGGGCAAGTGTTTGTGGCTGATTTTTGCTTGAAAATCTTACCTTTGAATACTTCAATTCTCGATGTAAATATGTGACCCTAGGCACCTATTTATAGAGTTATGGAAAAGGACTTGGAATCATATTAGGATACTAATTTATTTAATTAGAATCTTATTAAAACTCTATTAAACAAATTCTATCTTTATTAGGATTAGGATTTAATCATAGAACAAATTCCATTAGCTTTAGGATTTGTATTGAAACACAAGCGTTGCACGAGCACGAGCATCGCACAAACCCGCGTAGGCCTTGCGGCCCACACGAGCTGGCGCTGCTCGCAGCCCACGAGCATCAGCCCGCGCGCGCGCGCCTTGGCCTTTGCTGGGCCTGGCGTGGCTGGCGTGTGTTTGTTGCGCTTCGGCTTGCAGGGCGATGGCCCGGCTTCGTGCTGGGCCTTCGTCTGGAAGGCCTCTTCCGATGCTAATTCGTACGATACGCTTCCGATTAAATTCTCGATTCCGGAATTCATTTCCGATACGAACAATATTTAATATTTCCGATTTCGGAATTAATTTCCGTTTCGAACAAATATTTAATATTTCCGTTTCCGGAATTATTTTCCGATTTCGATAATATTTCCGATTCTGACAATATTTCCGTTTTCGGCAATATTTCCGATTCCGGCAATATTTCCATTTCCAATAATATTTTCCGATACGTACCATATTTCCGTTTCCGGCAACATCTACGACTTGGATAATATTTATATTTCCGATACGATCCATATTTCCGTTTCCGGCAATATCATCGTTTTCGGAGTATTCACTTGCTTGCCTTTGACGATCTCAGCTCCCACTGAAACCAAGATCCGTCGATTTCGAATATCCATAGATGTAGTATTTAATGCCATTAAATACTTGATCCGTTTACGTACTATTTGTGTGACCCTACGGGTTCAGTCAAGAGTAAGCTGTGGATTAATATCATTAATTCCACTTGAACTGAAGCGGCCTCTAGCTAGGCATTCAGCTCACTTGATCTCACTGAATTATTAACTTGTTAATTAATACTGAACCGCATTTATTAGACTTAACATTATATGCATACTTGGACCAAGGGCATTATTTCCTTCACCAACATCCTCCAAGGAATCAAATGCATCTCCACAAACATCCCACATCTTTGTATAAAGCTCCCAATATTCTTCGGAATTCCTTGATAAAAGGCGAAGATTATTGTGGATGAAAACCAAATCTTGGGCACGACTTGGATTTAGCTTGTTTCTCCCAAGTGAGTGCATATGTACTCCAATTTTGTTCACTACAAGATGATGAAGTAGGTTGCCCAAGCACTTTAAATGCCAAAGATTGGAGAAGAGGAGTTTGAGCTCCCAAGTTTTCCCACCAACTCTTAGGATCCATATAATGCATCCTTGAGATACAAGTTAAATCCTCAAAAGGTCCACTCTTCATAGAGAATAGAGAATATTCATCCATCACTTTACTAACATTATCATTAAGTACAAATAATCTACGAAAGCACTTCATTCTCTCTCGAGATACTTCACCATCTCTATGAGGAGCAACTCTAGATGGATCACCAAGTATCCATTCATCACTATAGAGCCTTCAATATTTTTTTTAAAAAAAAATTATAGATTTGTGTATAAGTATAATAAGATAAAGAAAATTTCAAAAAATAGAATATATACCTCGAGTTTAAGGAGTGAGCTAGACAATGGAGAGGAGTGTTGCTTTTTTCCCAACGAGCTACCAAGATTTCGTAAACCACATGATAAAAGGAACTAAAC
Source organism: Spinacia oleracea (assembly GCF_020520425.1). NCBI lineage: Eukaryota > Viridiplantae > Streptophyta > Magnoliopsida > Caryophyllales > Amaranthaceae > Spinacia > Spinacia oleracea. Next base: position 86,375,902 of record NC_079492.1, on the reverse strand, counting down.
TCCGAATTAGGACGACTTTCTTTCTTGTAAATCTCAAGCTTCACTTGTTCAATCATAGAATCCCACATCTCATACACTAAGTAAAGGCATGGTTTATTGGTGTCACAAAGCCTAATCATGTCATAGATAGGCTTTGTGAAATTAACAATGTAAGCTAGTTTGTCCCACCAATCATCATTCAGAATCTTCTCTTTCACAAAGTTTGCCTTCCCCATGTCTTCTTCTCTATAAGAAGTCCACTCATCACTTATAACCATGGCTTGAAGACCTCGCTTAATAAGCTTAAATCTCTCCATATTGGTCCTAATCAAATGAAAAATAAACAAATTCATTCAACACAACCATTCAATAATTCAACACTCAAGTTAACTATTAACTAATTAATTAAGAGTTTAAACATTAAGTTACCTAAATCACAAAACCAAACAACATTTAAAAACGAAAATAAAAGTTACAAAAAAAAACATTCAAAAAAAAATAAAGAACAAAATTAAACAGAAAATAAACAAACATTCGAACAAAAAGTAAAGAACAAAAATAAATCAGTCATTCGAAAATCAAAACAAAAAACAAATAGAGAAAAAAAACAGAAAAAAAACAGAGAACAAGGGTTTCTCACCGAGTCACCGGCTGCGAAGGAGACAAGGAGACGACGGCGGCGAGGGAGACAAGGAGACTAGAGAAACAAGAGAAAGCAGAGTGGAACCGGCGGCGGTGAAGACTAGAGACGACGGCGGCGAGGGAGACAAGAAGAGTCGAAGCTTCCTCGAAGAACCAGAGAAAGAACCGGCGACCGGAGAGACGAGGAAATGGCCGGCGGCGAGTGGGAGACAACCATAAACCACTCACCAGTGACCAATGACGCAGCGCAGGTGAGAGAGAATTTGTGATTTTAAAAAAAACCCTAATTTAAGAATTTAGGCTTCCCAGCCACCATAAAACCTCTGAAAACGCAAATTCACCCCCAAAATACATACCCACCCGTCCCTAAAATGAACCCAACCGTACCTAATTCCGACCCGCTGTAGACACCTACTTTTGTCCCCATTCCCGAAAGGGAAGGTTTGATGATGAAAACATAAATCTCCACTTGACAACGCATCTCCTATAAAATAACGAATCTCAATCACCTTTCTCGTTTCACCCGAAACCTGCTATTTATAGAAACCTGCTATTTATAGAAACCTACTAAAAATAGAAACTGCCGTAATGGGCAGCTGTTAAAAGTGGCAAGTCATAAAAGATAGAAACCTGTCAGAATTAGGTGTTGCACTCCAACATAAATCCTAAATGAGATAGAAAACTGCGAGAATCCTATTCCTAATATGATTCGGAAATAAGAGTTACGTATTAATTAAAATCCTAACGAGCCTAGAGTTCGTAATGGGCCCAGACGCATTCCGTCATAAAAATGATACGCACTAAAAGACTCGATTAAGTCTCAAACACTACGGATTTCAGGAATCCGAATCTGACTAAGAAAACAGCCCAAACATCAATTTCAACGCCCAACCCTGGGCGCTTAAATTGCATGGATCCTATTTTCGACGCCCAGAGTTGGGCGCCGAAATCTTTGACGCCCAGGCGTGGGCGCTGAAAATACCTGGGACGTGTTCTTTCCTAATTCTTCGTGGATTAGAGTTCTACGATTATATCTTTCCACGAACTCTTTTCTATAAATAGGGCCTTAAGTTCGACGTGAAATTAAAACACACAATTCATATTCTGAGTATTGTCTCCAACCCTTAGCCTAAGTCTCTCGCTGTGAAATTGTTCACGCGTTCTGTCGCAATCGATCCATAAATCGAACAGAACGTATCCTGTCCCATAATTTTAGATTCGTTAAATAAAAAGGAGAAATAGCAAAGTCAAAGTGGTTAGTTTTCTGAGAACCGTGACGCACCTCTCAAGGGTGCGTCGTAATATGTCCCTTTTAGATGATTTAATTGCTTTCCTCGCCCTTTTTATGAACTGTTAAACTAATTAAATCTGATTGTTCTATCACGCTTAACAAATATAATATTTTTGGGAAATTGGATTATCATGCTAGGTCCCTTAATGCTATTTAAATCAGATAATCGCGATCGATCTAGTATTATATGTTGCATATTGCTAAGATCAACTCAGATTAGTTTAATAGTTAACGCATGTCCCTTCAATTATTTATCATGAGCTAGTAAGGATATCCTGCCTCCGGAGTTATCGACGAGCGAGTACTCCTCTCGGTAGTTACAGTCCCCCGAACCCTCAATCTCTAACTTGCTGGTGTATGTTGAGAGATCCCCACACCAGGGATCACAAGGGAACCTACGGCCGTCGTGGTCAAACATAATTGCACTCCCTTTATGTCACGATAACCGGGTTTTGTCAGTTTTTCTTATTGTTGTTAAAAACTGAATGGCGACTCCTATATTACTAGTCAATTGGGTGTAAACTCACAGGAAATCCAATTACACTTGATTTGACAAAAAGAAACGTCACACCCACGAGGGACAAGGTCACGCATTAGCCTCGTGCTTCTTCGACCCCCTCACAGTGGCGACTCTGCTGGGGATAGTGAAGGAAATACTCGTGCTTGTAGGTAATCAAAATAGCCGAAGGGTGAAACGATCCTACCCCGCGTTTATTTCCCCATCAAGTTGGGACGACCTGAAAATCAGCATATTAATGTGAACGGGCAGAACAGCATAACGAATCTCGGCTCCCTCGGGAGTTGAGACTAAGGATACCTTTTTTCGCCAATAGGGGGGTGCATACGCCGCGCATGTTGCCCACTCGGTACTTGTGCAGGTAGTACACCTATCCCGAACCCAATCGCTCGCTCATTAGGTCCCCCTCGCCTGCATGCCCCCTTGGCTTGCACTTGCGGGTTGGCCTCTTGAGCGAAATTCGTCTGTTGAAGACACTACCTCGACCGGGGCATGTGTTGGATCTACGATAGAAGCGGTACCAAACCAGGCGTAAATAACTACCCATAGAAGCCTATCATAAACTACATGACATGTTATTATCGCCTCATGATGAATGTTAGTTATGTGTAGCGAAATATGTGATTGTGTGTGACAAGCTATCCTAGAAAAAACCAACGACCTTAAAAATTGCCCAAACATTCATAGACTAATTTGCCAAAGAGTTATACCGAAATACGTGTTCTGCAAACCCGAATGATCGCCACAAAAAAGCGACGCTTGGGATGGCCTGTAACGAATCCCACAAACGTTGCGCAACGCGTAAAGGACGTTATTAGGCAAGAACGCAAATCGAAGTCTCATAAACAGAAGTAGACGCAAACAGAAAACGAGAACCAGCCAGGGACGCATTTTCAACGCCCCTGGCTGGGCGCCAGAATTTCTCACGCCCCTCGCTGGGCGCTGAAGTTGCTGCTTGGCCTTTTGGTCAGGCGCAGTAGCCTCGGTGCCCGCGCAAAAGGGAAATACGTAGCACAAAAAAATGTTTGTAAAACGAATTGCTACGAGGGCGTAAGAAAAGCACTCGATTTCAAAAGTTAACTCTTTGCGTCGTTGTTAGGCCTCCTACGACGACAATGCTCGGCACTAAAAATCGAGCATGCTAATTAAACCTTGAATGTCACATGGGCAAAGTATTCAAAAAATAATATTCAAATGAAGTTTTCAAAGAAAAATAATGTTCGAATAAAAAAAAATAAATTCCGAGTCTAGACTAGGCTATGCCAAAGTACAATCTAAATCCTAAGTCTCAGTTGTCTTATCCATAGAATCGGTCCTAATGCTTGGTGTCGTTCTGCAAGTTAAAAGGTTAAACCATATTGAGTCTCCCTTCCTGACATTTAAATCAATAGGCACCCATATGTAATTGTCATCCCTTGCTAAGAGTCTACGGCCTCAATACTCTCTCTCACCAATAAAAGAATATATTATAGTATTTGCAAAATGGATACAGTCACATTCTGAAAATCATTCCCCCATAGTCGCACAACCCCCAAAGTGAACCTAAGGTGTCAATACCATTGGCAAAGAAAAAATTAATGGCCTCAAGGCTTATAATCACATTGGGTCACGACTATCATAGTCCTCTCGAGTCACTCGCTCCTTGAAATACTACTAAGTACGGACTAAAAGATTTTCCATAAATGCAACATGACCAACCATGAAAATACCAAAATCGGCATACCATAAGGCTACCAGTGGGGTAAAGCAATACACACTAAGAGGGAAGCCGCACTAATGATTCTAGCCTTGTAAAAATGGAAATTCGATCTCCCCAATTAACTACCTTGCCAATATTAATCAAAATGGCGCGTGACAAATGAACACCCAAGGGTTAAAATCTAAAGTGTCAACCAACGAAAGTTATGGTCCAATTGGCCTAAGTCTGAGAGTTGCTTGGTCAAGTATTATAGGCTTACGCCACGTCATTATTCTGAGTCTAGGCCACCTCCTCGTATTCATACTTGGGTCATAATCAGAGAGATTAATGAAAGTTCGAGTCTAAATCACAACTTTCCATTAAATCCCAGAAACTGGAGTCAGAAAAAAAAAACAAAAAATTATTATTTTCGATGTAATCCTTTCGTTAAATTTCAATAAGGTAAAAATAACATTTTGAATCTACGCTATTTGCACATTTTAAGAAACGACTAAATACGCTTGCAAAGTAAGACAAAATTAAAGGTCCACCCAAGGCCAACTAAAATTAAAGGTCCACCCTAGGCCTACTAAAATTAAAGGTCCACCATAGGCCTACCAAACGAGGCTCACTCAGTCTCGCCTCGTGACTCAAAGACAACAACCATCTACCCCTTAGCCCAAATAAAAAAGTTTTAAAGGATTTATGTTGGGGAGAAATCCCAAGCAAAAAGAGTAAATAGAAAGAGAAAATAGAAAGAGAAAAGGGGAGAGCAAAAAGAGCGAGCCATGAAGTACTTATCCCGTACCTCCCTAAGTGCGAAATTTACCCAAGTAAACGAAGGAAAAGAATTGAGTCAACCAATCCAAATCATACCACATAAAGTCCTACGATGTCTACCCTTTCCAATCCTTACGTTCTTAGACGCCTCCGCTCTGGGGCCCCTGTTCAGCTCATTTAACCCATCCATGTTCTCATTTCCATAACCCAAGAAACCATTACCTCGACTCTTGTTCTTGAACTTGTTGTCAACCGCAAACCACGCACGGCCATTGACACGTGCGTCATACCCATTATTTCCAAAACCTGCTCTTACACCACCATTAGCACAATGACCATATAACTTGTTTGGATACATCCTGTTGATATACCTGTGAGCCGTCCCCATGCTACTCATTGGCCTTGGTTGATGTAAACTGATGACCCTAGCTTGAGGCTGCAAATTGTGAGTCCTAGCGGATGTAATCCTCATGCTTGACCAATACCTATACAAATTATCATATCTCGTTCAACCCATCCTTCAAACCGTCTTGTGTCTCGAATAAAAAAGGAAAACAAATGAAAAGTACAAAAAAGTAATAAATAATAAAAAAGGAACTTTGCAAAGCGCCTCTAAAGTTAGTCTAAAAAGAAAAAGGAGCATTTAGCGCACCAAAAAAGATTCGCCCAGAAATAATTTTCAGCGCCCACAGCGGGCGCCGAAATCTTTAACGCCCCAGCCTGGGCGCTGATTCTCTCTGCTTGCTAAAAATTGTCCAAAAGTGCTCGTCATTTTATCCGCACATACACGGAACAATAACGAACACTTGGGGGGTACTGCACGTATTCAGATATACGTACCACCAAAAACTACATGTACAAAAAAATATATAAAACAAATTTTTGGCAGCAGATTTAAATAATAATAAACTTCACTTATTCTACCATTTCAAATAATATGTTTCCACCTCGTAACGTACTTGTTTAAAATCGGCATTCTAAGAAACCATTTTCTAGGCTAAGAACTACGCAAGACCTGATTCCAAATTAAATCTATTTAAGGCGGATACGTAGGCAATCCATGATTCGGTCCAACCAATTTGCAAAAATATTAAAGCCTTTAGAAAAACAAGAATAAAAAATAGAAGTCCCTTATTGAAATTTAATTACTTGCAATCCAAGTCGAAAGAAAAATTGAAAGCACGAAGAAGAATCCAAGTCATCAAGATGCCAAAATGAGCACACATCGAAAAATAATAAGGGCACGTACCCTTTCCAGAAGGAGCACTCACACTCCTAGGAACTTAGCCAAGACTCAAAAAGATCGCTTTGCCTCAATTGAATGGGGGCTAGCGCAAGCGTCCATGACCTCTAAAGTACTCGACTTGACCCTCCCTAAAGCGAACTAACTCACTTAAAGACTTTCTTTCACCACTAGACATAGTCGTTCGCTTAAAGACCTTCTTTCACCACTAGACACAGTCATAATCGCCAACAAGTAATAAAGGCAGTAAGCTTGCAATGAAAAAGATTGTTCTACGACATCGCCCCATCGTTTCTTCGAACTCAGGGCACCCGTTCATGGCAACTCAAATGCTTGCTAATCCCCTTTAAAGAAAATCAGACATTGTCAATAGGACTTGGCACTTAACCAAGGCCCACCCTACTTAGACATACGACACGGGCATCTAAGATCGAAATCTAAAAACATTGTTAATGGGAAGACATAATAGCAACTGGGGGCTAAAAAATTAAAATTAAAGGGCTAGGGAAAGAACTAAGTATACTGTGAGGGGGTCGAAAAAGCGCGAGGCTAATGCGTGACCTTGTCCCTCGTGGGTGTGACGATTCTTTTTATTCAATCAAGTGTAATTGGATTTCCTGTGAGTATACACCCAATTGACTAGTAATATAGGAGTCGCCATTCAGTTTTTAACGACAATGAGAAAAACTGACAAAACCCGGTTATCGTGACATAAAGGGAGTGCAATTATGTTTGACCACGACGGCCGTAGGTTCCCTTGTGATCCCTGGTGTGGGATCTCTCAATATACACCCGCAAGGTAGAGATTGAGGGTTCGGGGGACTGTAACTACCGAGAGGAGTACTTCGCTCGTCGATAACTCCAGAGGCAGGATATCCTTACTAGCTCAGCATAAATAATTGAAGGGACATGCGTTAACTATTAAACTAATCTGAGTTGATTTTAGCAATATGCAACATATAATACTAATTCGATCGTGATTATCTGATTTAAATAGCATTAAGGGACCTAGCATGATAATCTGATTTCCCAAAAATATTATATTTGTTAGGCGTGATAGAACAATCAGATTAGGTTAGTTTATCAGTTCATAAAAAAGGGCGAGGAAAGCAGTTAAATCATCGAAAAGGGACACATTACGACGCACCTTTGAGAGGTGCGTCACGGTTCTCAGAAAACTAACCACTTTGACTTTGCTATTTCTCCTTTTTATTTAACGAATTTCAATTATGGGACAGGATACGTTCTGTTCGATTTATGGATCGATTGCGACAGAACGCGTGAACAATTTCGCAGCGAGAGGCTTAGGCTAAGGGTTGGAGTCAATACTCAGAATATAATTGTGTGTTGTTGTGTGTTCTTTCACGTCGAATTTAGGGGCCTATTTATAGGGAAGAGTTCGTGGAAAGATAGAATTGTAGAGTTCTAATCCACAAAGAATTAGGAAAAAACACGTACCCAGGTATTTTCAGCGCCCAGGCCTGGGCGCCGAAGATTTCAGCGCCAAGAGCCAGGCGTTGAAAATAGGGTCTGGGCTGTTTTCTTTAGTCAGATTCGGATTCCTGAAATCCGTAAAGTTTGAGATTAATTCGAGTCTTTTAGCGCGTATCAATTTTATGACGGAATGCGTCTGGGCCCGTTACGAACTCTAGGCTCGTTAGGATTTTAATTAATACGTAACTCTTATTTCCGAATCCTATTAGGAATAGGATTCTCGCGGTTTTCTATCTCATTTAGGATTTATGTTGGAATGCAACACCTAATTCTGACAGGTTTCTATCCTTTATGATTTGCCACTTTTAGAAGCTACCTTTTACGGCAGTTACTATTTTTAGCAGGTTTCCATAAATAGCAGGTTTCGGGTGAAATGAAATGGGGAATCGAGATTCGTTTATTTTATAGGAGATGCGTCGTCAAGTGGAGTTTTTTATGCTTCCATCATCGAACCTTTCCCTTGCGGGAATGGGGACAAAAGTAGGTGTCTACAGTTAGCCCCCACTTTGACTGAGTCTTAGAGTAATACGATGGTCAAAGTATTAAACGGAGTGCGTCACACAAGCCATGGTGTATGTGATGTTAGGTTATGATACATATGACATTTACATAGATCATGCGGAAACAACCATTAACCCAGGAAACATATTATTTACACATAATCATATAGCATAATTAGATGCATACTCTTTGTTGCGTGCCTTCCCTAGCTGCGCCCGAACCGAACAAGAACAAGTCTTTTAGGACTCCAAGTGTCGTCCCTCCGTAGAAAGTCCACAGCACGTCCGGATCCGCCTTAAGATTGACCAACTAGAATCGCCCTTAAGGTACTCAGAAAATTCGGCACTTTTGGGGCAAGATGGGTGTTTGAATTTTTCTCTCAAAAACTCACTTTTGAATACTTTGAAACTTGTATATAAATTATGACCCCTAGGCCTTTATTTATAGAGTTATGGAAAAGGAATCGTAATCCTAGTAGGATGCGAATTAATTGGAATTAGAATTCTACATGAATTCTACTTAATCAATTTATCCAATAGGAATAGACATTTAATCATACACTGACTCTTGCAGATTCAGGAATCTCGCATGAGCTCAAACTCACACACACACGGCAGCCACAAGGGCTGCCCACGCATGCGAGCAGCAGCCCACGCAGCGCGGCCCACGCATGCGCGGCCTTGTGCGCGCTGGGCTGTGGCGTGCGTGCTTGCTGGGCGATGGCCTGGCTTCGTGCTGGGCCTTCGTCCGGCAGGCCTCGTCCGATGCTAATTCGTACGATACGCTTCCGATTAAATTTCCATTTCCGGAATCTATTTCCGATACGAACAATATTTAATATTTCCGATTCCGGAATTAATTTCCGTTTCGAACAAATATTTAATATTTCCGTTTCCGGAATTATTTTCCGATTCCGGTAATATTTCCGATTCTGACAATATTTCCGTTTCCGGCAATATTTCCGATTCTGGTAATATTTCCATTTCCAACAATATTTTCCGATACGTACCATGTTTCCGTTTCCGGCAACATCTACGACTTGGATAATATTCATATTTCCGATACGATCCATATTTCCGTTTCCGGCAATATCATCGTTTCCGGAGTATTCATTTCTTGCCTGTGACGATCTTAGCTCCCACTGAAACCAAGATCCGTCGGTTCCGAATATTCATAGATGGAGTATTTAATGCCATTAAATACTTGATCCGTTTACGTACTATTTGTGTGACCCTACGGGTTCAGTCAAGAGTAAGCTGTGGATTAATATCATTAATTCCACTTGAACTGAAGCGGCCTCTAGCTAGGCATTCAGCTCACTTGATCTCACTGAATTATTAACTTGTTAATTAATACTGAACCGCATTTATTAGACTTAACATAGAATGCATACTTGGACCAAGGGCATTATTTCCTTCAGTCTCCCACTTGTCCTTAGGGACAAGTGTGCATTTCCTAATTCCTTTGTCGCTCGATGCTTGCTCTTGAACATAAGGTAAGAGTTGTCATCCTTATTATGTCCAGAGGTATTCCTCGGTTTCAGAGTTCAACTGATCAAATAAACAGATAATCATAGCCTATGATTCATCCGAGCACGGCCATGCATTTCACAGTTTCTAGCTCTCCGAGTGGCCTTGTACAACTTTTAAGCATCTCATCCCGATTTATGGGAGGACAATCCCAATCTTGCGATCTTGAGATCAGACTTCGTTTGATAGGTGATTACCTGAGCGTTGCCTTTATAGCCTCCTTTTACGGTGCGACGGTTGGTCAACGTCAAAGCAACCAGTTCTCAAACAAGTAATCTCAAATCACTCAGGTATTGAGGATTTAGTGTCTAATAATTTAATGAAATTTACTTATGACAGACTTTCATCTCTTACAGTAAAGTTTCATAGGTCTTGTCCGATACTAGTCTTCCCAAAGTAAGTATCTATGCAAATGATTATGATATTGCCATGTCCACATAGTTCAAGAAACAGAACTACTAGTCATCTTGCATTCTAATCGTCTAACGTTTTCTATGCGTCCAATTTTATAGAAGACTCCGATTAGGGACCATTTTCAACTTTTGACATTCAAGTTCACTTGATAGACATTTCTTAGTCACAGGACTGGTCCTGACAGTCTATCTTGAATATATCGTCAAGTTGAAGGGACTCATCATTTAATAAACCACAAATTAAATGGAAAAAATGAATTCCTTTCATTTATTGTGAATGATTAACCAATAATGTTTTACAAAGATTTAAACTCTAAAACTTTAAAACATTAAACAGAGACATCAAAGCCATTCTCCAATATGCTTGATTCCCATAGCTGCAGTGTGCGAGTTGTGCTTCGCTTGCGGCAGAGGTTTAGTTAATGGATCTGATATGTTGTCATCAGTTCCAATTTTGCTTATCTCGACTTCTTTTCTTTCAACGAACTCTCGTAGAAGGTGAAATCTACGAAGTACATGCTTGACTCTCTGGTGGTGTCTAGGCTCTTTTGCCTGTGCAATAGCTCCGTTATTATCACAATACAGGGCTATTGGTCCTTTAATGGAGGGGACTACACCAAGTTCTCCTATGAACTTCCTTAGCCATATAGCTTCCTTTGCTGCTTCATGTGCAGCAATGTACTCCGCTTCAGTTGTAGAATCCGCAATGGTGCTTTGCTTAGCACTTTTCCAGCTTACTGCTCCTCCGTTGAGGCAGAAGACAAACCCAGACTGTGATCTGAAATCATCTTTGTCGGTTTGGAAACTTGCGTCCGTATAGCCTTTAACAATTAATTCATCATCTCCACCATAGACCAGGAAGTCATCTTTGTGCCTTTTCAGGTACTTCAGAATGTTCTTGGCAGCAGTCCAATGCGCCTCTCCTGGGTCTGACTGGTATCTGCTCGTAGCACTGAGTGCGTACGCAACATCCGGGCGTGTACATATCATAGCATACATTATTGAACCAATCAATGATGCATATGGAATCCCATTCATTCGTCTACGCTCATCAAGTGTTTTTGGGCACTGAGTCTTGCTTAGAGTCATTCCATGAGACATGGGTAGGTAGCCTCGCTTGGAGTCCGCCATCTTGAACCTATCAAGCACCTTATTGATATAAGTGCTTTGACTAAGTCCAATCATCTTTTTAGATCTATCTCTGTAAATCTTGATGCCCAATATGTACTGTGCTTCCCCTAGATCCTTCATCGAAAAACATTTCCCAAGCCAAATCTTGACAGAGTTCAACATAGGAATGTCATTTCCGATAAGCAATATGTCGTCGACATATAATACTAGGAAAGCAATTTTGCTCCCACTGACCTTCTTGTATACACAAGATTCGTCCGCGTTTTTGATGAAACCAAAGTCACTGACTGCTTCATCAAAACGTATATTCCAGCTCCTGGATGCCTGCTTCAATCCGTAGATTGATTTCTTTAGCTTGCATACCTTTTTAGCATTCTTTGGATCCTCAAAACCTTCAGGCTGTGTCATAAACACAGTTTCTGTTAAAACGCCGTTTAAGAAAGCAGTTTTGACATCCATCTGCCATATTTCGTAATCGTAATATGCAGCGATTGCTAACATTATTCGAATAGACTTTAGCATTGCAACTGGTGAAAAGGTTTCATCGTAATCCACACCGTGGACTTGCCTGTAACCTTTTGCAACCAATCTAGCTTTGAAAACTTCAAGTTTCCCATCCTTGTCCTTTTTTAGTTTGAAAACCCATTTGCTTCCAATGGCTTGGTAGCCATCTGGCAAATCGACCAAATCCCATATTTGGTTTTCAGACATGGAGTCTAATTCAGATTGCATGGCTTCTTGCCATTTCTTGGAGCTAGGGCTCGTCATAGCTTGCTTGTAAGTCGCAGGTTCATCACTTTCAAGTAATAGAACGTCATAGCTCTCGTTCGTCAAAATACCTAAGTACCTTTCCGGTTGAGATCTATATCTTTGCGATCTACGCGGGGTAACATTTCTAGATTGACCATGATTCTCACCAGATTCTTCTAAAGATCTCTGAGTTTCATCTTGAATGTCATCTTGAGCATTCTCTAGAGTTTGTTGTTCGACTCGAATTTCTTCGAGGTCTACTTTTCTCCCACTTGTCATTTTGGAAATGTGATCCTTCTCCAAAAAGACACCATCTCGAGCAACAAACACTTTGTTCTCAGATGTATTGTAGAAGTAATACCCCTTTGTTTCCTTTGGATAGCCCACAAGGATACATTTGTCAGATTTTGGATGAAGTTTGTCTGAAATTAATCGTTTGACGTATACTTCACATCCCCAAATCTTAAGAAAAGACACATTTGGAGGCTTTCCAAACCATAATTCGTATGGAGTCTTTTCGACAGCTTTAGACGGAGCTCTATTTATAGTGAGTGCAGCTGTATTTAGTGCATGTCCCCAAAATTCTAATGGAAGTTCGGCCTGACCCATCATTGACCTGACCATGTCTAGCAAGGTTCTGTTCCTTCGTTCTGACACACCGTTCCATTGTGGTGTTCCAGGAGGAGTCAATTCTGATAGAATTCCACATTCTTTCAGATGGTCATCAAATTCATAGCTCAGATATTCACCGCCTCTATCAGACCGCAGTGCCTTAATCTTCTTGCCTAATTGATTCTCTACTTCACTCTGAAATTCCTTGAATTTGTCAAAGGATTCAGACTTATGCTTCATTAGGTAGACATAACCATACCTACTGAAGTCATCAGTGAAAGTGATAAAGTAGCTGAAACCACCTCTAGCATTTGTACTCATTGGTCCACATACATCTGTATGGATTAAACTCAATAGTTCATTTGCTCTTTCTCCAACTTTAGAGAAAGGTTGCTTTGTCATTTTGCCAAGTAAACATGATTCGCATTTACCATAATCCTCTAAGTCAAATGGTTCTAGAATTCCTTCCCTTTGAAGTCTTTCTAAGCGTTTCAAGTTTATATGGCCTAATCGACAATGCCACAGATAGGTGAGATCTGAATCATCCTTTTTGGCCTTTTTGGTATTTATGTTATATACTTGTTTGTCGTGATCTAATAAATAAAGTCCATTGACTAATCTAGCAGATCCATAAAACATCTCTTTAAAATAAAACGAACAACTATTGTCTTTTATTATAAAGGAAAATCCCTTAGCATCTAAGCAAGAAACTGAAATGATGTTTTTAGTAAGACTTGGAACATGGAAACATTCTTCCAGTTCCAAAACTAGCCCGGAGGGCAACGACAAATAGTAAGTTCCTACGGCTAATGCAGCAATCCGTGCTCCATTTCCCACTCGTAGGTCGACTTCTCCCTTGCTTAACTTTCTACTTCTTCTTAGTCCCTGTGGATTGGAACATAAGTGTGAGCCACAACCTGTATCTAATACCCAAGAAGTTGAATTAGCAAGTATACAGTCTATAACGAAAATACCTGAAGATGGAACGACCGTTCCATTCTTCTGATCTTCCTTTAGCTTCAAGCAATCTCTCTTCCAATGCCCCTTCTTCTTGCAGTAGAAGCATTCGGATTCAGAAGTGGGTTGACTGACCTTCCTCTTTGCAGATTTGGCGCCAGTTTGCTTAGTTGGGCTGGCCTTGTTGCCACCTTTCTTAGCATTCCTCTTCTTTCCAGATTTCTTGAACTTGCCCCCACGCACCATAAGCACATCCTGCTTATCACTTTTGAGCGTCTTTTCAGCGGTCTTCAGCATACCGTGAAGCTCAGTGAGCGTTTTGTCCAGACTATTCATACTGTAGTTCAGTTTAAACTGATCATACCCGCTATGAAGAGAATGGAGGATGGTGTCTATAGCCATTTCCTGAGAAAATTGCTGATCCAGCCGACTCATATTCTCAATGAGTCCAATCATTTTGAGAACATGTGGACTTACGGGCTCGCCTTTCTTAAGCTTGGTCTCAAGAATTTGCCTATGAGTCTCGAATCTTTCGACTCGAGCCAGATCTTGGAACATGTTCTTCAACTCACTGATGATTGTGAAAGCATCTGAGTTGATGAACGTTTTCTGCAGATCCGCACTCATAGTGGCGAGCATTAGACATTTCACATCCTTGTTGGCATCAATCCAACGATTGAGGGCTGCCTGAGTGATCCCGTCGCCTGGAGCTTCGGGCATCGCCTCATCTAGGACATACTCCTTTTCTTCCTGCATAAGAACTATTTGCAAGTTCCTTTGCCAGTCAAGGAAGTTTTTCCCGTTCAACTTCTCCTTTTCGAGAATTGATCGAATGTTGAATGAATTGTTGTTTGCCATATTAAAAACTACAATTGAAAAGAATAAACAAATAAATAACCATTCACAGTTTCTCTTAATAAACTTAAATTCTAGCATACATGCATAATTCAATGTTTATTAAGCATTTTATTCAAGTTATGTGTTCCGGCAGGTGTGAATAAAATGATTCCAAGATCCTAAAATCATTGAAGAACTAAGCACAGTTTGTCGACTTAATCCTAGAACATCTTAGGTAAGCAAAAGCCTTTTGCTAATAGTCTAGAAACTATTCTTGGTTGATAGGTACGTCTAAGAACTTATTAGGTAAACCTATCGAATTTGCCACGACATAAAAGGACTCCTTACTTATATCGTTGAGTTTCACCAAAACTAACATGTACTCACAATTATTTGTGTACCTTGCCCCTTTAGGACCAATAAGTAACACCTCGCTGAGCGAAAACTATTACTAGATTGATGTAAAGGATATCCAAGCAAGTGTATATTTTGGCATGGCACCTTTTAACTCAATTTTTAAGTTTGGAACTTAAGGCTCTTACTATGTTGGTTAGATTTTAAGTGAACTAAAATCCTTAATCATGCAACATAATCAAGCTTTTGATCTCATGCATTTTAAGACATATTTAAAGCAATAAATAACTTAAAACATGCATAAGATATTTGTGATCTAGTATGGCCCGACTTCATCTTGAAGCTTTGACTTCAAAGTCCGTCTTGAAAATCTCCGTGGGAGGCACCATTTTCTTCAAATAGGATAAGTTATAACTAATTACAACTATTTGATGGTACGCAGACCATATTTGAATTGAAAAACAACTTTGGTACTTTAGACCAATTACATTCAAATTAATGGTACGCAGACCATATTTTCTATCCTATTTGGGCCATACTAGTCACTTCATAACCTGCAAAACAGTACATATACAATATATACCATTCACCCATTCATTATCATGAATGGCCCACATAGCTGGTTAGTTAAACACATTATGCATCACGTAAACATTTGCAGCAATTAATCAAGGTCACCAATAATCTACCAATTATTCAGTCCTTATTAATTCTAATCGAGTTGTTTTAACCTTAAGGATTTGTAGACCTAATCAAGAGTTTATGACTAAAAAGTGCTCCCACTCAAACCAATAAATTCATATGCTTTACTAATTTTAAACATAAAATTGTATTTCTAGTCTAACCGGAAACATACAAATTTAATTAAAATTTAAAGCTCATATAAATTTATAATTGAATCCAAAATTTAATTTAATTTCAGTCGTATTTAAATTAATTCATGATTTTAATTTTAGTAAAATAATTAGAATAAATTCCATTTATTATAATTATAATATTCAAAATTAAAATCCAAGAAATTAATTTAAATTATTAATTTTAAAATTAATTAAAATTACGTGAACTGAAATTTTCAAATTAAACATCCAAAACGATCTAATCGAAACGCAAACACCCTACGCGTTGCACGCCCATGGGCTGTACGCACACAGCCATTGCTGGCCATGTGCGCGCAGCCCATGCGCTCGTCGCATAGCTGCTGCTGTCCTATCCGCAAGCCTCCGCACAGCGCCCACCGCACGCGAGCTATCGCTCGCAGCGCGCGCGCGTTACCGCGCTCGCTGGTGCGCGAGATCGCTCGCTGGTGCGCGCTGCATCGCTCGCTGGTGCGCGCGAGCCATCGCTCGCTGGTGCGCGCGAGCCATCGCTCGCTGGCGCGCGAGATGCTCGCTGGTGCGCGCGAGTGATGCTGTGCGCAGCGCTCGTCGCACGCGAGCTTGTGCTCGCTGCGCACGAGGTTGCGCGCTGTTGTGCGAGGCAGCGCGCGCTGTGGCGCAGCTCGCTTGCTGCCCACACGCGACTGCCTTGGCTCGCCCCTCGCCCATGCCCATCCGTTCATTGCTCGTGGCACACGACACAAGGCAGGGCTGCTGCCTTGTGCTCGTGCACTACGCCCTTGCTCATTGCATTCGTGCCGCACGGGCGACGAGCTCCCTTGCTCGTCGTCGCATGCCCGCATTATACAACACCCCTTAAGGGTAACACGAAGCGTCCATTGCTTCGTGCGTGCAAATTATTTGAACGAATCGCATAAAATTTTAAAATTTTATATTTAAAATTAATGACAAATTAATAAATATTATTAATTTCATAATTTTAGGGCGAAAAAATCGAAAATTTATTATCCAATTGATTTCCGATTGATATGGATTCAAGTCTAGGTCATAAAAATTTAAAATTTATCGTAAATTTACAATTTTTATGGTGGTTTTTAATCATAGGTTTCTAATTAAATTACAATTAATTATGAAAATCAAATTAATTCTAAATTATTCTAATTTTCAACAAATTAATCATAATTACAAATTAGATTGCATAATTAACAAGACTAGGCATTCAAACTTGTTAAACATATGCAGTAGGTCAATCAAAATTCAAGATTTATCAACAGGAATCGCAAATATTTAATTTAACATCTTAAATTTACGAAATTTTGCATCCGAAAAACTAAAACCTTCGAAAAGTCATAGTTAGGCTTCGAATTTGAGAATTCTGGGTTCGGCAGAAAAATACTATTTTTGTCAAAATTTTAGAATGCCTTTTACATGCGGAATTGACACAAAAATCACTCAATTCGGATGAGTAATGAAGAAACTGCCGAAAAACTGCATACATATAATTAAATAAACGCAATTTGCAATTAATTAACAATTACGAAAATTAATCACCCCTTTTAATTCTTGCAAATTTGTAATATTTAACCATGTTCATGCAATTTAGATTATGAAAATAATAAGGGGCTCGTGATACCACTGTTAGGTTATGATACATATGACATTTACATAGATCATGCGGAAACAACCATTAACCCAGGAAACATATTATTTACACATAATCATATAGCATAATTAGATGCATACTCTTTGTTGCGTGCCTTCCCTAGCTGCGCCCGAACCGAACAAGAACAAGTCTTTTAGGACTCCAAGTGTCGTCCCTCCGTAGAAAGTCCACAGCACGTCCGGATCCGCCTTAAGATTGACCAACTAGAATCGCCCTTAAGGTACTCAGAAAATTCGGCACTTTTGGGGCAAGATGGGTGTTTGAATTTTTCTCTCAAAAACTCACTTTTGAATACTTTGAAACTTGTATATAAATTATGACCCCTAGGCCTTTATTTATAGAGTTATGGAAAAGGAATCGTAATCCTAGTAGGATGCGAATTAATTGGAATTAGAATTCTACATGAATTCTACTTAATCAATTTATCCAATAGGAATAGACATTTAATCATACACTGACTCTTGCAGATTCAGGAATCTCGCATGAGCTCAAACTCACACACACACGGCAGCCACAAGGGCTGCCCACGCATGCGAGCAGCAGCCCACGCAGCGCGGCCCACGCATGCGCGGCCTTGTGCGCGCTGGGCTGTGGCGTGCGTGCTTGCTGGGCGATGGCCTGGCTTCGTGCTGGGCCTTCGTCCGGCAGGCCTCGTCCGATGCTAATTCGTACGATACGCTTCCGATTAAATTTCCATTTCCGGAATCTATTTCCGATACGAACAATATTTAATATTTCCGATTCCGGAATTAATTTCCGTTTCGAACAAATATTTAATATTTCCGTTTCCGGAATTATTTTCCGATTCCGGTAATATTTCCGATTCTGACAATATTTCCGTTTCCGGCAATATTTCCGATTCTGGTAATATTTCCATTTCCAACAATATTTTCCG
Source organism: Spinacia oleracea (assembly GCF_020520425.1). Classification (NCBI taxonomy): domain Eukaryota; kingdom Viridiplantae; phylum Streptophyta; class Magnoliopsida; order Caryophyllales; family Amaranthaceae; genus Spinacia; species Spinacia oleracea. The sequence continues at coordinate 86,357,800 of NC_079492.1, read as the reverse complement.
ATACGTACCATGTTTCCGTTTCCGGCAACATCTACGACTTGGATAATATTCATATTTCCGATACGATCCATATTTCCGTTTCCGGCAATATCATCGTTTCCGGAGTATTCATTTCTTGCCTGTGACGATCTTAGCTCCCACTGAAACCAAGATCCGTCGGTTCCGAATATTCATAGATGGAGTATTTAATGCCATTAAATACTTGATCCGTTTACGTACTATTTGTGTGACCCTACGGGTTCAGTCAAGAGTAAGCTGTGGATTAATATCATTAATTCCACTTGAACTGAAGCGGCCTCTAGCTAGGCATTCAGCTCACTTGATCTCACTGAATTATTAACTTGTTAATTAATACTGAACCGCATTTATTAGACTTAACATAGAATGCATACTTGGACCAAGGGCATTATTTCCTTCATGTGACCTGTTTTGCGAGGGTCTCACGAGCCCCCGAGTGATAACATTTGACTTAAGGGTCATCACTTGAAGTGTCGACATATCCCTCACGTGTCATTGGGATTTGTCAACTGATAGTATAGAAACTTCCTTACTTTGTCATTGGAAGGATCTAAAGGTGCGTAGAAACTTTTTCACTTTGTCATTGGGAGTAGCTACAGATGTTTTTGAAATCAAAGCTGTAAAGTGTAATTGGGCCTGGCCAAGCCCAATCACGAGGTAAAACGTTTTTTAAAGATTCTCATTTTCAGGGCTAGCTAAACGAGAAAACCCCCTTGTTTTTATAGGACGTAAAACGAAGGAAAATCCAGCACCCTTGTTTTTATAGGACGTAAAACGAAGGAAAATCCAGCAAAAGTTATCGCTGCAGCGACTAAGGACCTGCGCGGTTAGTGACGCAGACCCCGCCCGCTGAAGGTGGGCGAGCCTGCCCGCTGAGGGTGGACGCCCCGTCCGATAGAAGTGGACGAATCTGTTTTGATGTTTTGAAAATAAGGACCTACGCGGTTTGTGACGTAGACCCCGCCGGCTGAAGATGGCAAATCTTATCCGCTGAGGGTGGACACCCCGTCCGATAGAAGTGGACGAATCTGTTTGAAATTTATTTTGCTTTTTTGAAAATAAGGACCTACGTGGTTTGCGCCGTAGACCCCGCCGGCTGAAGATGGCGAGCCTATTTTAAATTTGAAGACTTTATTTTTGTCGAAAACTGAGGACCTGCGCGGCTAGTGACGCAGACCCCACCCGCTGAGGATGGGCGAGCCCTGTCCGCTGAGGGTGGACGTCCCTGAATTCGTTTTCTTTTCGATTAGGGAACTCGCGCGGTGTGTGACGCGATCTTGCCGACTGAAGATGGGCAAGTTCCTATTTCTTTGGTTCTTTGTGATTTCTTTTGAGAATTTCTTTTATTCATTCTTGCAAGAGCGAATTCTTTCGAGGGGTGCTCGAATTTAGTTGTAACCTGAACGTGGGCTGACAACGTGTTCAGACGGATCTTTGTTTTGCGACCGTCCGCTTTCGTGATTTTGAGCTAGTCTTTACGGCTCGACTTGGTCTCTGATCAGAGGACCGTGCACAAGCGTCAGTGACGTCCTTTCGATGAGGTCGAACCTATTGTTGTTCTCTTTTTTTGAGATATCGAAACATGATATGGTGTTTGGCGCAGTCCGGGAATGTGATTTTGATCGCGCGCTCCTCGTTGGAGTCTACTTTTCGCGAGCCCCCAAGCACTGGGGCTCGTCGGTTGTTTTTCGCATCTTGTAATCATGTTTGGGGTCATGCTCGTATGTGCGAGCAACCTTCTATAGTAGTGTGCTACTTTAGCGAAGCCGTGGAGTGCGACTTTAGTTTTCAGGCGATATCAGGTTTTAGCTCGGTTCGGATTAACCTTTTGACAGACAAACAATTTTTATTTGGAAAACCAATGACTTGACGACACATATTTTTGGTGTTTCGAAGAATGACCATGATATTTAACTTGCTTTTTTTTTGAAAGTGTACACAAGCATTTTCTGAGACGAGTCTAAGTTTCGACCAAGTTTTAATGTTATTATTTTTTTCTTGCTAATTTGGGAGCTAAAGGTGCTTTGGGCTTGATCCTACTTGCAATAGGGCCTCGTGTTTAGCAACACGGTCTTAAGTCCTTTCCTGGTAATATTTGATTTTCGGATTTCCTAACACATTTCCGAATGGGATCAGGATGTCGTTGGGTGCGTTCAGCTATATATAGGGGCTAGATACGTCCTTATTTTCCACCACTCTCAAATTCTATCTCTTCTTTTGCTGTGCTCTAATTATTCACTGCTTTTGCCATGTCGACCCCTACTTTCTCACTCCAACGGACTGTTAGGCGTTGGCTACGGGCCCTTACTCCCACAGAAAAAGCTTTGTTAAAAGAATACCACTTAGAGGCACTTTTAGGCTTACAACAAATTAATATTGATTATAACTTTCTGCATGCTGCCCTAAGCTTTTGGGACTCCGATCATCATGTTTTTTCCTTTCGGGGCAATGAAATATGTCCTTTGCCCGATGAATTTGCTGCGATCCTTGGTTATCCTACTAATGCTACTCCTGTTACCCCTGGTACCGTTGAAGAGGGTAAAACAACCATAAGGGCTTTCCTAGGGCTAGATGACAACATGTTTGCTGAAATTGTTGTAGATGATAAGGTTAACTTGGCAAAACTTGTAAAACATCATTTTAGGCCTAGTAAGAATATGACCGAACAGAAATTGAATATTCGAGCCCTTGTATTTTGCTTGTTGAATCATTATTTGCTGTCGAATAACAATGGTGAGTTCGGTGACATAAGGTTGATCCCCTTGATTAGCCAGATGGAAAGTTGCTATTCTATCATGCCGTTGGTTGTTGCCGAGACTTTGATGAGTGCGGATGAGCTGAAGAAGGATGCCAAATTCGAACATTTTAAGGGAAGCCCCCTATTACTGCAGGTAATCGATTTTTTCCTTGCGCACATGTATGTTTTTGTTTTGCATATATTTCTTTTTGCCTGGGGCTGAGTTTCAGCGCCCAGGGCTGGGCGCTGGAATCTTTGGCGCCTGGTCCTGGGCGTTGAAACTGCGCCCCAGGAACCTTTTTTTCTTTCTTTTCATTCTTTTGATTCGATCGTACCTGTTTTCGCAGATTTGGCTTGCGGAACGGCTTAGACTTTTGGAAGCTCCTGCCGATCCTAAACATTATCGCCCTATAGCCTTGGGTAACCGAAAATACTTGCACCAAGGCCAGGACGAGGCCGAATGGACCTCCTTTTTTACTTATGGCATTTGTTCTATTAAGTGGGTGGTACCATGGTGGGGTTTGACTACTATGACAGGGGGGTCTGATGTATCGGTTTATGTTTCTTTGTTGGGGCTATCTCGTCCTATTTATATTTTCCCTTACCGAGTCATGCATCAATATGGTTTAAGGCAGACTATCCCCTTTTCTGATACGGTACCACCTAAGGTAGCGGCCTTTTCACAAACACGGGTCTTAGCGTGGGCTAAGTATTATGATGGTCTCCCGCGTTGGGCCGTAGCTACAAATGGCTTTGTGGGTCTTTCTGAAAATTACAAGTTGTGGATGAGCTCCGATGACAAAGATGTGAGGACCGAGGCTCGAAATGGGGAGCCGGCTGAGCTTTTGATACCTCGTATTCGTGTTAAGTATGAGGGTCCTGATTCTGCCAGACCTCGTACCTATAGTATTAAGACTGTGAAAGCTCGTCCTGATCGAAAGCGAAAGGAAGTTCCTCCCCGTTCCAGTTTCAGGCCTAAAAAGATGCCTAACATGAAGGGGCCTGCTGTTGTTAAAAGAAATGCAAGCTCTCGCGGAGATCGTCGCCGGAACAATGTATGGGTTAGAAAGGCTCAGCCGCCTGTAGAAACAGTGGCTAGTCTAGTTGATGATAATAACCCTTCTCCCACCATTGCCTGTGCCTTCGAGGCTGAGCGGGCTATAATTGAGAATGTTTCTGAAGCCTTGACATCTTTGGAAGTTAGTGTCCAGGAGCCGGTTCTTATGGAGATTGATATTGGGGCAGCGCAGAAGACTATGGGGGTGGATCCTGCGAACATTGCTCTCTACAAGACTTTATTTGATGATCCGGAAGAACTAGAGTAGTGTAGTTCTTGCTAGGGTGTAGGTGCCCTTTATTTATTTCAGTTGTGTTTGTTTTTTATTCCTAGCACTTTGTTTTCCTTCTTATTATATTTTAATAAAGGCGTATTCATTTAATTTTGTTTCTCCTCTTTTATATGTCTAACACTTTTTTTACACAAAGAATAATTTTTTTTATTTGGACCGAATCCTTGGTAAGGATTGCCTACGTATCTTGTCAGAATCAGGTCGCGCGTAGTTCTAGCTTTAGAATAAGTTCTAGTATGCCGGATTTCGGTAGATATGTCCTGAAGTGGAAACATATTACTTAATTGGTTTCATCTGCCGTTTTTTTGCCATAGGTTGCGTAAAATTCGACTAATTTGTATAGCTATATTCTTGGTAAACCTATTTGGATACGTACTGTACCCCCCAAGTGTTCGTTATTTTTCCGTTGTGTGCGGATAAAATGACGAGCACTTTCGAAAAAGAAAACTTTGGCAGGCAGAGAGTTTCAATGCCCAGGCTGGGGCGTCAGAAATTTCGGCGCCCAGCCCTGGGCGCTGAAAATGACTTGGGCGGTCAATTTTTGACGCTTTGCTTCCAATGTTCTTGCGTTTATTTCTATTTCGTTTTTTGTGCCTTGATATTTTGCTTCGTATTTAAAGTTAATTTTGAGGCTATTTTGGAGGCTTTTTTTACTGTTAGCGTGAAACGCATTTTTGTCCAGATTAAGTTTTTCTATTGGTGACTCAAAACAGTTTTGAAAATGGAGTTAGGGTGCAGAATTTATGAAGATCTTTGTGTAGGCTTTGGAGGTGGGTTGTTAGTGAAGGGTATGATGGAATCTATGTTTTATGAATCTGTTTTTTTGGTAACATTTTCATTGTTTTAAACTTTTGATTTCCTTTGATTCTGGGTTCCATGGATTGGCTCTTATGATGACACTGGTTGGCTTTTTAGGTTTTGGGGATATGAACGGGATAGTGTGGTTTATTTTGTGGGTTTCGGGAATTGGTTCCCATGGCACTATTTCAAGACCGAGTGGGCTTTGTTTGTTGGGCCTAGAGTGGGCCGCCTCTTTATTTTTGTATTTTGCAAGTACATTTGGTGTTTATTTAGTGTTAGAATAAAATTTTTAGGAGAAATATTACGCCTTTATTGATTCGGAAAGTAAGGAAAACACACTGAAATAAAACTGACCCATATTCTAAAGGGCCTTAGGACCATCTAAAGTCTCTATTATTATTTTTCTATCAATCTAAAGAACTACTAGGCGCTTTTTACTAATGGTGCTCTATGTGGCTCAAGCCTGGGGTTTAGTCTCATAAAACTTCGGTCCTTCACCGGTACTCATCTTGAATTCCATTCCTTTTGCGTTGACCCACTGATATGTCTTCACCCATCCGTTCTCGACCTCTTCTAGTGTTGATGCAGGAGAGATTAACCGGGTTGGATCGAAACCTTCGTCTTGTAAAGCTAGGGTAGTCATCACAGTCTCGTCCTCCATAGGCCTCGATTCGTTAAACAATGTCCATAGAGCCTGGTTGTCCAATATTTCAGCTGTTTTAGTCTTGGCGAGGTGGGGTGCCTCATCCAAGGTGTGGCAGTCATGGAAAATTTCAAATCCGGGTTTTAGCAAGCCATCCTGAACGAAGGGTTCAGGGAAATCACAGCATGGGTGTTCTTCTCCTTCCTGAATGAACATCCCGTTAAGGGTCCTTTGATATGGGGGAAGGAGGGTGGTTTGTTTGGTTTTGTTAAGGCGTAGCCTGGATAGGCGGTCAGCAATATCTTCCTCCGTTGGTTCATAACCTAAGCCAAAGGGAGTAGATTTGTCGGGAAAAGGATGGAATGTGCATTCCTTCTTCCTTATGCCCAATGGGGTTCCTGGAAAATAGCCTTGAGCTAACAGCATTCTAGGGATGACTCGGGATGCATGCGGGTCTAGGAATGCTGGATCATAATCTTCGATGAACTGGATTGTTTCTTCCATTTGAAACCCATAAAGGTCGTCTGCAGCTTCAGCCGTTCCAACCATAGTACAACTGACGTCGAGAGGAGGGGCGCGAATTTCTAGTATTACCCCGTTATGGTTAAGTTTAACCATTTGGTGCAAGGTAGAAGCCACACCTCCTAAGTCATGGATCCAAGGTCGCCCCAAGAGGAGGTTGAAAGTGGGTTTGATGTCGATTATCTGAAACTCCGTGGTGCGTGCCACAGGCCCGGTTTGTATGGTAAGGTTGATTTTCCCCAATACAGGCCTTCGGGAGTTATCATAAGCTCGTACCCCTTGTGTGGAGGTTTGGAAGTCATCGCTTCCTAGCCCCAAGCAATGGGCGGTTCACAATGGGCAGACGTTAACCGCCGAACCATTATCTACGAGCGCTAGGGGGATGTTTTGTCCTTTGCATCAAACCACTAGGTAAAGGGCTTTATTGTGAGCACCCCCCTCTTTGGGTAAGTCTTTATCAGTGAAAACGATGGCCTTTTCTCCGGCATCTCTCGTGACATGGCTAACCAATGAGTCAGGTGTGATGTATGTAGGTACTGAGATGAGGTCAAGTGAGCGAATAAGCTTTTCGCGATGTTCCTTTGAAGTACACATAAGATCCCAGATGGTAATCTCAGCCTTGGTTCTTTTTAGTTGTTTCAGGAGAGGATTTTCAATGACTTCCGCGACGGTGGCGTGCCGTCCATTCTCAGGAGTTTGCCTAACCGGGATGTCGTCCATAGGAGGCTGGTGAATATCCGGTTGGTATATCCTTCCGGATCGGGTGAGGTTGTCGACCTCGGGCTCCTGAGGGGTGGTGTCAATGAGAGCATACCCGGGCCAAGTTTCAGTGAAGAAGTCCTGGCCCGAGACTTGAGATAGGTAAATATCTTCAGCATCATCGTTGCACACACCGCACACTTCCCTCTCGATTCGATCCATAGGGACCACAACGAGTGGTGCGCCTTGAGGTGTAATATACACCGTGGGGTCGAAATTCTCTGGTTGGTCGAGAGAGATGTGACAAGAGCCGAGTGGGCTCTTGTTGTTGTTGGGTTTGCCAACGTTAGGGATAGGTATCACTTCATCCTCTATCATGTCCTGGATCGTATGTTTTAGACTGCAACAATTTTCAGTGTCATGCCCATTTCCTTGATGGAATTTGCAGTAAGTACCTTCGACCCAATATTTGTTTTTGACAGGAGGGTCACGGGTGGGACCTATAGGTCTCAACTTTCCTTGATTGGTTAGTCTTTCAAAGGCTTGTACCAAAGTTGACCCGAGTGGGGCAAACTTTCGGTCTCGGACCCATCTTACAGGGTTTCATCGGGCGGGAGCCTCTTCTACAACATGGACTTCTTGGGCTTGGGATGTGTTACCCAGATTATAGGTGTTGGTCTTATATGTGGTTTTGCTCTATATGGTTTTGGCGAGGTCGTCCTCGATCTTTATTCCCACATCATAAACTCTTTTGAAAGTGTCGAGTCCCAGGTACCTAAGGTGTTGTCTGTAAGCAGGGTCCAGGTTGTCAATGAATTTTTGGACCAATTCTGTTTCGGGAGGCCTATTGATTAGCTGGGCCGCCTGGTCCCTCCATCTAGCAAAGTAGGTTGTGAAACCCTCATTTTTCTTTTGGAAGAGAACTTCCAGCTAGCGCATGGTGACTTGGAAATCCATGTTCGACGAGTATTGCTTGATGAAGACATTGACAAAGTCTTCCCAAGTGGGGAAGAGCTTAGGGTCCTGGTGATAGTACCATTTGAGCGGCACAGGTTCCAAGGACAAAGAATAGGCAGGTAAGTACATGGACTTGTCCACGCCTTTCAAGTTCATGGTATTCACAGAGCTCAGTAGATGATCACGGGGGTTGTTCGTGGCCTTGAACTTTGACAAGTCAGATGAACTGAACTTTTCTGGTAATTTGCCAGGAAAAGGTTCAGGATCGAGGAAGAATTATTTGCTCCCCATGGTTTGCTGTAGGACCATTTTTTCGATCCTCTTCTCGTTATCGAGGTCATTTTTGGCTTGCGCCGCCGCTAAAGCTTCATTTTCCATTTTCAGTTGGCCCATAAGTTGGGTCATTTGGACCATCTGGTCTCGCAAATCTTCGATGGACATGTTTGAAGGTGCGAATCGAGGTTGGGGAAGCGGAGATCCTTGAAACGAGGGACGACGGACGGAGCTTGGAGTTACTAAACCTGGTGTTGGCGATGTATCTTCGAGACGCACTAACCGTTGATTCCCTGATCGGCACCAAGTGGCAGGACCAGTCCTAGGCATAAGATAAGCTAAAGTTTTAGGTTCCCAAAGTTTCAAGCATTACTTAGTCTAGACTTCGACTCTCTAAATTGGTTTTTCACTCTTTCTTTTGTCGGTACACTTTTTGGTTTTTTTTATTTTGGTCATTCTTTGGATTTTCGAAACACTTGCCCGTGTGACATTCATAGTTGTTAGCATGTTCGGTTTTGGTGCCGAGCATTGCCGTCGTAGGAGGCCCAACAACGACACAAAGAGTTATTAATTTTTCACGAGTCGCTTTTTGAAATCGAGTGCTTTTCTTACGCCCTAGTAGCAATTCTTTTGATGAACAACTTTTTTTTTTGCGCTACGTATTTTCCTTTCGCGCGGGCACCGAGGCTGCTGCGTCTGACCAGAAGGCCAAGCAGCAACTTCAGCGCCCAGCTAGGGGCGTGAGAGATTCTGGCGCCCAGCCAGGGGCGTTGAAAATGCGTCCCTGGCTGGTTCTCGTTTTCTGTCTTCTGTTTATGCGACTTCGACTTGCGTGCTTGCCTAATAACGTCCTTTACGCGTAATAGCGTTTGTGGGATTCGTTACAGGCCATCCCGAGCGTCGCTTATTTTGTGGCGATCATTCGGGTTTGCGGAACACGTGTTTTGGTATAACTCTTTGGCAAATTAGTCTATGAATGTTTGGGCAGTTTTTAAGGTCGTTGGTTTTCTAGGATAGTTTGTCACACACAATCATATATTTCGCTACACATAACTACATTACAAACATGGATTTGAAAATTAAATATGCCATGTAGTTTATGATACGCTTCTATGGGTAGTTTATTTGCGCCTGGCTTGGTACCGCTTCTATCGTAGATCCAACACATGCCCCGGTCGAGGTAGTGTCTTCAACAGACGAATTTCGCTCAAGAGGCCAACCCGCAAGTGCAAGCCAAGGGGGCATGCAGGCGAGAGGGACCTAATGAGCGAGCGATTGGGTTCGGGATGGGTGTACTACCTACACAAGTACCGAGTGGGAAACATGCGCGGCGTATGCACCCCCCTATTGGCGAAAAAAGGTATACTTAGTCCCAACTCCCGAGGGAGCCGAGATTCGTTATGATATTCTGTCCGTTCACATTATTATGCTGATTTTCAGGTCGTCCCAACTTGATGGGGAAATAAACGTGGGGTAGGATCGTTTCACCCTTCGGCTATTTTGATTACCTACAAGCACGAGTATTTCCTTCACTATCCCCAGTGGAGTCGCCACTGTGAGGGGGTCGAAAAAGCGCGAGGCTAATGCGTGACCTTGTCCCTCGTGGGTGTGACGATTATTTTTATTCAATCAAGTGTAATTGGATTTCCTGTGAGTATACACCCAATTGACTAGTAATATAGGAGTCGCCATTCAATTTTTAACGACAATGAGAAAAACTGACAAAACCTGGTTATTGTGACATAAAGGGAGTGCAATTATGTTTGACCACGACGGCCGTAGGTTCCCTTGTGATCCCTGGTGTGGGGATCTCTCAATATACACCCGCAAGGTAAAGATTGAGGGTTCGGGGGACTGTAACTACCGAGAGGAGTACTTCGCTCGTCGATAACTCTAGAGGCAGGATATCCTTACTAGCTCAGCATAAATAATTGAAGGGACATGCGTTAACTATTAAACTAATCTGAGTTGATTTTAGCAATATGCAACATATAATACTAATTCGATCGTGATTATCTGATTTAAATAGCATTAAGGGACCTAGCATGATAATCTGATTTCCCAAAAATATTATATTTGTTAGGCGTGATAGAACAATCAGATTAGGTTAGTTTAACAGTTCATAAAAAAGGGCGAGGAAAGCAGTTAAATCATCGAAAAGGGACACGTTACGACGCACCCTTGAGAGGTGCGTCACGGTTCTCAGAAAACTAACCACTTTGACTTTGCTATTTCTCCTTTTTATTTAACGAATCTCAATTATGGGACAGGATACGTTCTGTTCGATTTATGGATCGATTGCGACAGAACGCGTGAACAATTTCGCAGCGAGAGGCTTAGGCTAAGGGTTGGAGTCAATACTCAGAATATAATTGTGTGTTGTTGTGTGTTCTTTCACGTCGAATTTAGGGGCCTATTTATAGGGAAGAGTTCGTGGAAAGATAGAATTGTAGAGTTCTAATCCACAAAGAATTAGGAAAAAACATGTACCCAGGTATTTTCAGCGCCCAGGCCTGGGCGCCGAAGATTTCGGCGCCTAGAGCCAGGCGTTGAAAATAGGGTCTGGGCTGTTTTCTTTAGTCAGATTCGGATTCCTGAAATCCGTAGAGTTTGAGATTAATTCGATTCTTTTAGCGCGTATCAATTTTATGACGGAATGCGTCTGGGCCCGTTACGAACTCTAGGCTCGTTAGGATTTTAATTAATACGTAACTCTTATTTCCGAATCCTATTAGGAATAGGATTCTCGCGATTTTCTATCTCATTTAGGATTTATGTTGGAATGCAACACCTAATTCTGACAGGTTTCTATCCTTTATGATTTGCCACTTTTAGAAGCTACCTTTTACGGAAGTTACTATTTTTAGCAGGTTTCCATAAATAGCAGGTTTCGGGTGAAATGAAATGGGGAATCGAGATTCGTTTATTTTATAGGAGATGCGTCGTCAAGTGGAGTTTTTTATGCTTTCATCATCGAACCTTTCCCTTGCGGGAATGGGGACAAAAGTAGGTGTCTACATATACCTTGACCTTTTGTGCAGACATACACCAAGTAAATCTAAGTGAATTTGAAAACAGTTTATATTCCCGCAATTCTGGAAAAGATGGCCCTAAAGGCCTAAAGCATATGCCAAACGGGCACAAGTAATATCTTGACACCTGCACCCTGGCTTCCAGCAAATCCTTAGACGGCATTCCAAAATCGTAACAGTATTTTGATTCACTCATGTAATCCTGTACGAACCCTTCTATAAGTCAACCTACTTAGGACACCTCGGATTGTACACAGTAGGACTCGGATTTCAAATAATTTTCAAAGGCTTCTTCGAACATAATAAAGTGTCATTGGTTTAATCTAAGTATGCGTTTTGCAAGTGAGTCAAAGATATTTCTAAATATGATTATGGGTAAAGAAAGGCGCCTAGCTTTTGGTCAAGGCACACTTCAACATGTGATTACCTTGACCATGGCAATGTCGCACAATACGACATTTACAAGAGAAGTAGCAAATCACTACTCGAACATACCTTGCACTAAACGAGTCTGGTTCAAACTATTCATGATCCGTGTCACCATGAATGCCTAAATAAGTATGCAAAGCATTATAGCACCAAGCCAATCCCGTAGTTACAGTTGGAGGCTTGAGAAAAACACTCTAAAAATGCTCGAAATGATCATTTTATCGCAAATTCTCGACGTTAATGCTATACACACGTCATAGGGGCACAATCCTAAACTTTAATCGTGTAAAACGAACCTTAGAATGGCCACAACCCCTCTCAAATTCTATGCACTACTTAGAATATATAAAGTCACCCCACTAACAAGGGTAACTGAAAATCGCGAGTCACCAAAACTCCGATCAAACTACTGCACATAACGCTCGCCCTACAAGCGCCCGTTACACAGTCTACCTCGTTCCAAAGCAAAAGCGAAAGAAAAAAATCAAGGATAAGAACTGTCAAAATATACCCAGAAATCATTTTCAACGCCCAGAGCTGGGCGCCGATATCTTTAACGCCCCAGCCTGGGCGCTGAATCTTTCTGCTAGCCAAGTTTTTCCCAGATATAAAAATAAGAAAGAAACACCTATGAATCCTCGCATCGAACGAAGTAATAAGCCGTGCACACCCACGCAGAAGGTGCCATATTTGTTCGAGGACCTGAACGAGGCGTGATGAAGTACTCCAATGCAAAAAATAATAATGATATCCCAACGCCTGGAAGAATGTTCTAAGACACGCCGTTAGGCCACACAAGCCTACGTCGCACCATAAGTTTAACCATCCCACAGTACAAGTCTAAAAAAAAGAGAATAAGGCATATTGCGCTAATGCGGGCACAACCAAGAACATGTGTAAAAGAGGCAAAGACTACTTATCGCCCAAATTCAAAATGCAAGCCACACGACTTCTAGATTAAGGATTAAAGGTAGCAAAATATTACCTACCACGAAAGGGATAGCTCGCACCTACACGAGCGGAACCCCAGGGCATCTTTCTTGAAAGAACCTACAAAAATCGTACGCCAAAAGGAAGCGTCCCAACATGCATACTTGGGGGCTCCAAGCTACGAAACAACCATAGCAAAATAAAAAAAATCTCGAAGCAAATGTTGAACAATCGAAAAGGTACGATGTTTAAGCCCACTTCATGAATGGGCCTGAACCCTATCAAGCTTCTAAGCAAACTATTCAAAATCAGTCATCGCTAAAAAAAAAAAATGATTCAAGCAAACTGATTAATGGACCGCACACAACGGCCATTCTATGAACGCTCGTTCGCACATACATATCATCATTCTAAGTATCAAACATTTACGAACGCGTTCAAAAGGAAAAAATATACAACAACAAGAGCAGTCAAAGTCTTACGCCTCAAGATATGTTCCTCGGGCCATATAGACTCGCCCAACTATCGCAATAATTGTACGCCTTAAGAGCAACAGTTCCTTAAAATAATCGCCCCAAAGCGACAAGCACCGTAGTCCACCAATCGGCTACGGCTTCTCAAGAAAATCATCACGTTCTAAAAATAAAGAAAAAACAAAAGAAAAGAGAATACATAGAACTTCCAAGTGAAATGAACGAATGAACAAGAGGCCAACTGTGTCATCAAGAGACCAGCCCAAACAACACTTTCAACGCCCCACCTGGGCGTGAATTATTTCAACGCCCAGGCCTGGGCGTCGAAAATGATCCCATACCCAAAAAACAGCTCTGACTTCTATAGGGCCCTGCCATATTTATTCGACTTGAAAATTGCCGATTCCTTTACTGAAAGTCGCACCTCACGGCTTTGTTAAGAGTAGCACACCACTACAAAGATCGCTCGCACTTACGAGCACAATCCCAAACACGACAAAGGACATTACAGAATGCGTATCCCCAAGGAACCTCTTTTACAAGAAATGACCGTCAAGCACGAATGCTTGGGGGCTCGAAAGAAAATATATATTTCAAAAGAGAATATGCAAAGTTAAAACAATATTCCCAGACTACGCTGTACGAAGTCCCGTGTTTGAATAACCTCAAAAAAATAAAACCGGATTACGACCTCAAAGACAAAGGTCGCCGTTGATACTTACACATAGTCCCCCAATCAAGGACCCCAAGTAATGGCAAAATTGAGCCGAAAAGACTAGCTCAAAACCATGAAAAGGTGATGACCACGAGACGATGGTCCATCTAAACACATTGTCAACCCACATTCAGGTTGCAACTAAACCCGAGCATCCCTCGGAAGAATTCGCTCCTACAAGAATAAATAAAAAGAAATTCTCAAAAGAAATCGCAAGATCGCGGCACGCGAATCCCAAATCGAAAAAACGAATTCAGGGACGTCCACCCTCAGCGGACAGGGCTCGCCCACCCTCAGCGGGCGGGGTCTGCGCCACTAGCCGCGCAGGTCCTCAGTTTTCGAAAAATAGAATCTTCAAAAACAAAATGAAACAGGCTCGCCATCTTCAGCCGGCGGGGTCTACGTCACAAACCACATAGGTCCTTATTTTCAAAAAAATAAACACAAAACAAATTTCAAAATAGATTCATCCACTTCTATCGGACGGGGTGTCCACCCTTAGCGGACAGGTTCGCCATCTTTAGCCGGCGGGGTCTACGTCACAAGCCGCGTAGGTCCTTATTTTCAATATTCAAAAACAAGATTCGTCCACTTTTTCGGACGGGGCGTCCACCCTTAGCGGACACGCTCGCCATCTTTAGCCGGCGGGGTCTGCGTCACAAGACGCGCAGGTCCTTAGTCGCTGCAGCGATAACTTTTTCTGGTTTTCCCTTTTCCAAAAATTAAAAGGATTTGTTTTCCGTTTTTTCCAAAAAAGAGCGATGTGCTGGATTTTCCTTCGTTTTACGTCCCATAAAAACAAGGGGGTTTTCTCGTTTAGCTAGCCCTGAAAATGAGAATCTTTAAAAACATTTTTACCTCGTGATTGGCTTGGCCAGGCCCAATTATACTTTATAGCTTTGATTTCGAAAACAACTGTAGCTACTCCCAATGACAAAGTGAGGGAGTTTCTGCGCACCTTTAGATCCTTCCAATGACAAAGTGAGGAAGTTTCTATACTATCCGTTGACAAGTCCCAATGACACGTGAGGAATATGTCGACACTTCAAGTGATGACCCTTAAGTCAAATGTTATCACTCGGGGGCTCGTGAGACCCTCGCCAAAACAGGTCACTATGGCTTATGCGACGCACTCCGTCTAATACTTTGACCATCGTCTTACTCCAAGATTCAGTCAAAGTAGGGGCTAACTGTAGACACCTACTTTTGTCCCCATTCCCGAAAGGGAAGGTTTGATAATGAAAACATAAATCTCCACTTGACAACGCATCTCCTATAAAATAACGAATCTCAATCACCCTTCTCGTTTCACCCGAAACCTGCTATTTATAGAAATCTTCTATTTATGGAAACCTGCTAAAAATAGTAACTGCCGTAATGGGTAGCTGTTAAAAGTGGCAAGTCATAAAAGATAGAAACCTGTCAGAATTAGGTGTTGCACTCCAACATAAATCCTAAATGAGATAGAAAACTGCGAGAATCCTATTCCTAATATGATTCGGAAATAAGAGTTACGTATTAATTAAAATCCTAATGAGCCTAGTGTTCGTAACGGGCCCAGACGCATTCCGTCATAAAATTGATACGCACTAAAAGACTCGATTAAGTCTCAAACACTACGGATTTCAGGAATCCGAATCTGACTAAGAAAACAGCCCAAACGTCAATTTCAACGCCCAGCCCTGGGCGCTGAAATTGCATGGATCCTATTTTCATCGCCCAGAGCTGGGCGCCGAAATCTTTGACGCCCAGGCCTGGGCGCTGAAAATACCTGGGACGTGTTCTTTCCTAATTCTTCGTGGATTAGAGTTCTACGATTCTATCTTTCCACGAACTCTTTTCTATAAATAGGGCCTTAAGTTCGACGTGAAATAACAACACACAATTCATATTCTGAGTATTGACTCCAACCCTTAGCCTAAGCCTCTCGCTGCGAAATTGTTCACGCGTTCTGTCGCAATCGATCCATAAATCGAGCAGAACGTATCCTGTCCCATAATTTGAGATTCGTTAAATAAAAAGCAGAAATAGCAAAGTCAAAGTGGTTAGTTTTCTGAGAACCGTGACGCACCTCTCAAGGGTGCGTCGTAATATGTCCCTTTTAGATGATTTAATTGCTTTCCTCGCCCTTTTTATGAACTGTTAAACTAATTAAATCTGATTGTTCTATCACGCTTAACAAATATAATATTTTTGGGAAATTGGATTATCATGCTAGGTCCCTTAATGCTATTTAAATCAGATAATCGCGATCGATCTAGTATTATATGTTGCATATTGCTAAGATCAACTCAGATTAGTTTAATAGTTAACGCATGTCCCTTCAATTATTTATCCTGAGCTAGTAAGGATATCCTGCCTCCGGAGTTATCGACGAGCGAGTACTCCTCTCGGTAGTTACAGTCCCCCGAACCCTCAATCTCTAACTTGCTGGTGTATGTTGAGAGATCCCCACACCAGGGATCACAAGGGAATCTACGGCCGTCGTGGTCAAACATAATTGCACTCCCTTTATGTCACGATAACCGGGTTTTGTCAGTTTTTCTTATTGTTGTTAAAAACTGAATGGCGACTCCTATATTACTAGTCAATTGGGTGTAAACTCACAGGAAATCCAATTACACTTGATTTGACAAAAAGAAACGTCACACCCACGAGGGACAAGGTCACGCATTAGCCTCGTGCTTTTTCGACCCCCTCACACCCGCGTACCCACTTTTCAGATTCGCCCTGGGTACGTTTTTCGGCCGTACCCGTAGCCGGTACGGGATACGGTACCTGGGAGGCGAACCCGGGCTTAGTAGCTTGTAAGTGTAGGAATATAAGTGACTGTAGTATATGCAGGAAATATTTTGTTTACTATGCAGATTTCTGTTTCAAGACATTTTGAGACAAGGTAAGGAATTGGACGACTTTCAGCGAGCCTAGAGTTGTGGCCAAGCGTGACAGTAACTTAATGGTTTTTTTTGCTCCTGGAAGATGCTCCAAAGAATATGGTAAAGTAAACTAAATCCATTTAAAAGTAAACAAAATAATAATGGAAGTTCAATCGTATTTTTTCTTAATTTTTTAAAAAAATAAAACCCTATTAGCTCAAATGGTAGACCAATGTATCATTGCACATGGATGTAGGTTCAAATAATACATTGGTTTACTCAAAAGTGAATAAAACCCAAATGTAAATAAAAAATCTCAAAAGTAAATTAAAAAAACTGAAAAGTAAATTTAAAAACCTCTTAAATATCATAAAGGTAAAACGAATCGATTCAAAAGTAAATGATTTTTTTTCTATTTCATTATCATCAATTGAAAATCAAATAAAAATTTAGTTAATCTCTTTGCTCTAAAATAATTTTACATGATTTTCCTTTTGTACAATTCAAAAACACATAAATAAATCGAAAAAGTAAATAAAATTGGTTCAAAAGTAAAGAACCATTATGTAGTAGAACTAATATTGGTTTACTTGATTTTGGTAGTAACTTTCCTCTTAAGGCCTTAGGTCAAAAAATTCATTGGCCATGACATGCTTCTCTCAACAACCTACAAGAACGTGATGTTATGAAAAAACTAACTAAGCTTACATAATTTTCCTTTTGTTCAATTGAAAAGTAAATAGTGAACATAAAAAAGTAAACAGAATTGATTCAAAATTAAAGAATATTCAAATAGCAGGTGGTTGTAAATTACCTATCAATTCTATCGTATATTCCAATAAAAAAAGGAGGGGAAATAGAAATTCAATTTATACCCAAAATCACCTAAAATAAAAAATAAGAACATCTAATTAGATAATTCAAAAGTTAAAAAAAACATACAATTCAATTTAAACCGTGAAATTGTTGCATAACTCTCATTCCCTTATTCTTCAATACAAAACATCATCGTCGATTTGGGGTAAAAAGTTAGGGATTTTGAAACCCTAATTTGAGAATTATGAAGAGAAAATGTCGAAGGAGAGAGATAAAACTTACAAATTTTCTGCAAATTCCAACTGAATTTGAATCTTTGATTGAAGATGGGTTAGGAACGAGGGGAGAGAAAATTTGCAAGAGCGTTCGAAGGAGAGTGAAAGGGGAGAGCATTTCGAAGCAGTGTGGAGGATTTGCAGGAGTGGGAGAAAACAGAAGGAGGGAGAGAGAAAAAATACTTCCTCCGTTCATTTTTACACGCAATGTTTGTCACTTTCACGCATGCCAATGCAAAACTTTTATCATTAATATATTTCATTTTCTTTAAGCAAAAAATATAAAAAGTTAATATTTTGAAAATACACATTAAGGTGAATCTAACAAGATCCCACGTGACTATGTTTTATCTTAAGTTTAAATCACCAATAATGATCAAAGTATAGTATGTGAATAGTGTAGATATAAAAAACGTTGCGAGTATTAAAAATCGGAGGAAGTATGTGTTATAACGGATGCAAAGAAAGATTGAATTAACGTAATTAAAGAACGCAGAGATTTAATGTGGTTCACTAACAATGTGTTAACTACGTCCACAGGCAGAGGGGAGAAAAGTTTTTATTGATCTTGAGGAATACAGATTACAGAATACAGCTAGGTTATGACCTAAAGAGTTTATATAGTACTCTCTAGAAAAATGCGGAAAAGCCCAGAAAATAGGCCCAAAACAGATAACCCGTGTCCAAAATAACAGATACCGTAAAGTTCGCGGGCGTTGCCCCTGAACCCCCATCGGGGACCACGTTGTTGGGGCGTTGCAGTAAGGGGCTTGACCGATTCAAGGCATTATCTAACAGTATGAAAATGTGGTTGAGAGAGGGAGGTCATTCAAAGATGGGGAATCACCATATGACCCTTAATATGTTAATTTGCTCGGGTAGATTGTAGGCCATTAGATTGAATTGATCGACGACTGAGATTAGTTCACAGTTCTCTCTCTCTCTCTCTGTATATATATATATATATATATATATATATATATATATTATATATATATATATATATAAGACTTGTGGTCATCTTTTGTGATTCATATATATGAAAATTATAGTAATGCGGGATCTTGTTATATTCGTCTCGATATGTTTTTCAAAATATTAACTTTTTATAATATTTTTCAAAATATCAACTTATTATAAAAACTTTCAAAACATCAACCTTTTATAATTTTTTTCTTATACATAATTCGAGATATTAAGAGTTAAAGTATGTGTTGGAATGCGTAAAGTTAACCATGGTGCAATATTTAAAGAACGAAGGAGGTATATAGGGGAGGGATCCAGCAAGAACACCTCCTTATGTAAGACCACTTCTTACGGTAAGAACACTTTTACACTCTCCATGATCTAAATTTGTTCAACCATGTTCTAAATTTGTTCAACTATGTTCTAAATATGTTCAACCATGTTCTAAATTTGTTCAACCATGTTCTAAATTAGTTCAACCATGTTCTAAATTAGTTCAACCATGTTCTAAATTTATTCAACCATGTTCTAAATTTTCAAGCTCATGTTCTAAATTTATTCAAGCATTTTCTAAATTTATTCAACGATGTATTAAATTTGTTCAACCATGTTCTAAATTTATTCAACCATGTTCTAAATTTATTCAACCATGTTCTAAATTTTCAAGCTCATGTTCTAAATTAATTCAAGCATGTTCTTAAATTATTCAACCATGTTCTATATTTTCAAGCCAATATTCTAAATTTATTCAGGCATGTTCAAAATAAATTCAATCATGTTCAAAATTTATTCACGATTTTTATTCAATCACAACTTCCAATTAAATCCCGGAAACTGGAATCTGAAAAGAAGCAAAAAAATTATTTTCGATGTAATTCTTTCGTTAAATTTCAATAAAGTAAAAACAACATTTTGAATCTACGCTTTTTGCACATTTTAAGAAACGACTAAATACGCTTGCAAAGTAAGACAATTTAAAGGTCCACCCTATGCCTACTAAAATTAAAGGTCCACTATAGGCCTACCAAACGAGGCTCACTCAGTCTCGCCTCGTGACTCAAAGACCACAACCATCTACCTTTTAGGCCAAATAAAAAGGGGGAGAAATCCCAAGCAAAAAACAAAAAAGAGAAAGAGAAAAGGGAAAGCGAAAAGAGCGAGCCATGAAATACTTCTCCCGTACCTCCCAATGTGCGAAATTTACCCAAGTAAACGAAGGAAAAGAATTGAGTCAACCAATCCAAATCATACCACAAAAACTACATAAAGTTCTACGATCTTCTACCCTTTCCAATCCTCATGCTTGACTAATACCTATACAAATTATCTTACCTCATTTAACCCATCTTTCAAGCCGTCTTGAGTCACGAATAAAAAAATAAAAAAAAAGACAAATGAAAAGTACATTCTACGCTTAACGAAAAAAAAATAAAAAAATAAAAAATAAAAAAATAAAAAAATAATAATAATAATAATAATAATAATAATAATAATAATAATAATAATAATAATAATAATAATAATAATAATAATAATAATAATAATAATAATAATAATAATAATAATAATAATAATAATAATAATAAAATAAAATAAAAAAACAAACTTTGCAAAGCGCCTTTAAAGTTCGTCTAAAAAAAAGCATTTAGCGCACAAAAAAGATTCGCAAATATTGGGCACAAAACGAAAAGGAGCAGCACAAAAGGCAGCCCAAAACACGTTTTCAACGACCAGACCTGGG
Source organism: Spinacia oleracea (assembly GCF_020520425.1). Lineage (NCBI taxonomy): Eukaryota > Viridiplantae > Streptophyta > Magnoliopsida > Caryophyllales > Amaranthaceae > Spinacia > Spinacia oleracea. Next base: position 86,337,548 of record NC_079492.1, on the reverse strand, counting down.
CGCCAAAAATAATAACGCCCAGCCCTGGGCGCCGTTCTTGCTTATCACTTTTCAACTCCCAATTCCTAAAGGTGTTCATATATTTTCCTATATACATGCGGAAAAATAACGAACACTTGGGGGGGGTAGAAGATCGTATAAAATACGCAAAATACGCGCGCTCGAAAATTTTCGTACACTTATTTCACCCTATTTCAAACATTACGATTCCACTCGCACGTACTTGTTTAAAATCGGCATTCTAAGAAACCATTTTCTTGCTAAGAACTACGCATGACCTGATTCCAAATTAAATCTATTTAAGGCGGATACGTAGGCAATCCATGATTCGGTCCAACCAATTTGCAAAAATGTTAAAGCCTATAAAATAACAAGAATATAAAATAGAGTCCCTTATGTAGACACCTACTTTTGTCCCCATTCCCGAAAGGGAAAGGTTCGATGATAAAAACATAAATCTCCACTTGACAACGCATCTCCTATAAAATAAACGAATCTCAATTACCCTTTTCATTTCACCCGAAACCTGCTATTTATAGAAACCTGCTAAAAATAGTAACTGCCGTAAAGGGTAGCTTCTAAAAGTGGCAAGTCATAAAAGATAGAAACCTGTCAGAATTAGGTGTTGCATTCCAACATAAGTCCTAAATGAGATAGAAAACTGCGAGAATCCTATTCCTAATATGATTCGGAAATAAGAGTTACGTATTAATTAAAATCCTAACGAGCCTATAGTTCGTAACGGGCCCAGACGCATCCCGTCACAAGGTTAATACGCACTAAAACACTTGATTAAGTCTCAAACACTACGGATTTAAGGAATCCGAATCTGACTAAGAAAACAGCCAGACCCTATTTTCAACGCCTGGCTCTGGGCGCTGAAAATACCTAGGTACGTGTTTTTTTCCTAATTCTTTGTGGATTAGAACTCTGCAATTCTATCTTTCCACGAACTCTTCCCTATAAATACAGCCCCAAATTCGAAGTGAAAAGAACACAACAACACACGATTATATTCTGAGTATTGACTCCAAACCTTAGCCTAAGCCTCACGCTGCGAAATTGTTCATGCGTTCTGTCGCAATCGATCCATAAATCCAACAGAACGTATCCTGTCCCATAATTTGAGATTCGTTAAATAAAAAGGAGAAATAGCAAAGTCAAAGTGGTTAGTTTTCTGAGAACCGTGACGCACCTCTCAAGGGTGCGTCGTAATGTGTCCCTTTTCGATGATTTAACTGCTTTCCTCGCCCTTTTTATGAACTGTTAAACTAACTAAATCTGATTGTTCTATCACGCCTAACAAATATAATATTTTTGGGAAATTGGATTATCATGCTAGGTCCCTTAATGCAATCTAAATCAGATAATCGCGAACGATCTAGTATTATATGTTGCATATTGCTAAAATCAACTCAGATTAGTTTAATAGTTAACGCATGTCCCTTCAATTATTTATGCTGAGCTAGTAAGGATATCCTGCCTCTGGAGTTATCGACAAGCGAAGTACTCCTCTCGGTAGTTACAGTCCCCCGAACCCTCAATCTCTACCTTGCGGGTGTATGTTGAGAGATCCCCACACCAGGGATCACAAGGGAACCTACGGCCGTCGTGGTCAAACATAATTGCACTCCCTTTATGTCACGATAACCGGGTTTTGTCAGTTTTTCTCATTGTTGTTAAAAACTGAATGGCGACTCCTATATTACTAGTCAATTGGGTGTATACTCACAGGAAATCCAATTACACTTGATTGAATAAAAAAGAATCGTCACACCCACGAGGGACGAGGTCACGCATTAGCCTCGTGCTTTTTCGACCCCCTCACAGTGGCGACTCCACTGGGGATAGTGAAGGAAATACTCGTGCTTGTAGGTAATCAAAATAGGCGAAGGGTGAAACGATCCTACCCCGCGTTTATTTCCCCATCAAGTTGGGACGACCTGAAAATCAGCATATTAATGTGAACGGGCAGAACCGCATAACGAATCTTGGCTCCCTTGGTGTTTCATCTCGGGAGTTGGGACTAAGGATACCTTTTTTCGCCAATAGGGGGGTGCATACGCCGCGCATGTTGCCCACTCGGTACTTATGCAGGTAGTACACCTATCCCGAACCCAATCGCTCGCTCATTAGGTCCCTCTCGCCTGCATGCCCCCTTGGCTTGCACTTGCGGGTTGGCCTCTTGAGCGAAATTCGTCTGTTGAAGACACTACCTCGACCGGGGCATGTGTTGGATCTACGATAGAAGCGGTACCAAGCCGGGCGCAAATAACTACCCATAGAAGCCTTTCATAAACTACATGACATATTATTATTGCCTCATGATGGAATGTTAGTTATGTGTAGCGAAATATATGATTGTGTGTGACAAACTATTCTAGAAAAACCAACGACCTTAAAAATTGCCCAAACATTCATGAACGAATTGGCCAAAGAGTTATACCAAAATACGTGTTCGGCGAGCCCGAACGATCGCCACAAAAATAAGCGACGCTCGGGATGGCCTTAACGAATCCCACAAACGCTGCACAACGCGTAAAGGACGTTATAAGGCAAGCATGCAAAATTAAAGTCGCAAAAACAAAAGTAGACGAAAACTGATAACGAGAACCAGCCAGGGACGCATTTTCAACGCCCCTGGCTGGGCGCCATAATTTCTCACGCCCGCAGCTGGGTGCTGAAGTTGCTGCTTGGCCTTTTGGTCAGGCACAGCGGCCTCGGTGCCCGCGCATAAAGAAAATACGTAGCAAAAAAAAACTTTTCGTAAAAAAAAGTTGCTGCGAGGGCATATGAAAAGGCACTCGATTCTAAAAGCGACTTGTAAAAAAATAAAATAACTCTTTGTGTCGTTGTTAGGCCTCCTATAACGACAATGTTCGGCTCCGAAACCGAGCACGCTATTCGAAATAACCTTGGATGTCACATGGGCAAAGTATTCAAAAAATAATGTTCAAATAGAGTCTTTAAAGAAAAATAATGTTCGAATAAAAAATAAATCCGAGTCTAGACTAGGATATGCCAAAAGTACAATCTAAATCCTAAGTCTTAGTTGTCTTATCCATAGAATCGGTCCTGATGCTTGGTGTCGTTCTGCAAGTAAAAAGGTTAAATCATATTGAGTCTCCCTTCCTAACATTTAAATCAATAAGCACCCATATGTAATTGTCATCCCTTGCTAAGAATCTACTGTCTCAATACTCTCTCACCAATAAAAAGAATATATTATAGTATTTGCAAAATGGAAACGGTCACATTCTGGAAATCATTCCCCCATAGTCGCACAACCCCCAAAGTGAACCTAAGGTGTCAATACCGTTAGCAAAAAATTAATGGCCTTAAGCCTTATGATCCCATTGGGTCACGACTATCATAGTCCTCTCGAGCCACTCGCTCCTTTAAATACTCCTAAGTACGGACTAAAAGATTTTCCATGAATGCAACATGACAAACCATGAAAATACCCAAATCAGCATGCCATAAGGCTACCATTAGGGTAAAACAATACACACTAAGAGAGAAGCCGCATTAATGATTCTAGCCTTGCCAAAATAAAAATTCGATCTCCCCAATTAACTACCTTGCCAACATTAAACAAAATGGCGCATGACAAATGAACACCCAAGGGTTAAAATCTAAAGTGTCAACCAACGAAAGTTATGGTCCAATTAGCCTAAGTCTGAGAGTCGCTTGGTCAAGTATTATAGGCTTACGCCACGTCATTATTTTGAGTCCAGGCCACCTCCTTGTATTCATACACGGGTTATAATCAGAGAGATTAATGAAAGTTCGAGTCTAAATCACGACTTCCAGTTAAATCCCGGAAACCGGAATCTGAAAAGAAGCAAAAAATTATCTTCGATGTAATTCTTTCCTTAAATTTCAATAAGGTAAAAATAACATTTTGAATCTACGCTATTTGCACATTTTAAGAAACGACTAAATACGCTTGCAAAGTAAGACAATTTAAAGGTCCACCCTAGGCCAACAAAAATTAAAGGTCCACCCTAGGCCTACTAAAATTAAAGGTCCACTATAGGCCTACCAAACGAGGCTCTTTCAGTCTCGCCTCGTGACTCAAAGACCACAACCATCTACCTTTTTAGCCCAAATAAAAAAATTTATGTTGAGGGGGGAAATCCTGAGAAAAAAAGAAAAAATAGAAAGAGAAAAGGGAGAGCGAAAAGAGCAAGCCATGAAATACTTAGCCCGTACCTCCCAAAGTGCGAAATTTACACAAGTAAAACGAAGGAAGAGAATTGAGTCAACCAATCCAAATCATAAAATTCTACGATGTCTACCCTTTCCAATCCTTATGTTCTTAGACGCCTTCGCTCTGGGGTCCCTGTTCAGCTCATTTAACCCATCCATGCTCTCATTGCCATTAACCAAGAAACCATTACCTCGACTCTTGTTCCTGAACTTGTTGTCAACTACAAACTACGCACGGCTATTGACACGTGCGTCATACCCATTATTTCCAAAACCCAAACCTGTTCTTACACCACCATTAGCATAATGACCATATAAATTGTGTGGATACATCTTGTTGATATACCCTTGAGTCGTCCTCATGCTACTCATTGGCCTTGATTGATGTAAACTCGTGACACTAGCTTGAGGCTGCAAATTGTGAGCCCTAGCAGATATAATCCTCATGCTTGACCAATACCTATACAACTTATCCCAACTCATTCAACCCATCTTTCAAGCCGTCTTGAGTCACAAATAAAAAAGGAAGACAAATGAAAAGTGCAAAAAATAATAAAATGTGAATAAATAAAAAAGAAACTTTGCAAAAGCGCCTCTAAAGTTAGTTTTTTAAAAAAATAATAAGAAGCATTTAGCGTACCAAAAAAAAAAGATCCTCCCAGAAGTCATTTTCAGTGCCCATAGCTGGGCGCCGAAATCTTTAGCGCCCCAGCCTGGGCGCTGAATCTCTCTGCTTGCCAAATTTTGTTCAGAAGTGCTCGTCATTTTATCCGCACATGCACGGAAAAATAACGAATACTTGGAGGGGTACAACACGTATTCAGGTATACGTACCAAAAAACACATGAAAAGAAAATACATGTACTTAAAAAAAAATTAAACAAAATTTTGGCTTACGGCAAGGCAGCAGATTAAAATAATAATGAACTTCACTTATTCTACCGTTTCAAATAATATGTTTCCACCTCAGAACGTACTTGTGTAAAATCGGCATTCTAAAAAACCATTTTCTAGGCTAAGAACTACGCAAGACCTGATTCCAAATTAAATCTATTTAAGGCGGATACGTAGGCAATCCATGATTCGGTCCAACCAATTTGCAAAAATATTAAAGCCTATAGAAAAACAAGAATAAAAAATAGAAGCCCCTTATTGAAATTTAATTACTTGCAACCCAAGTCGAAAGAAAAATTTAAGTCAAAGGAAGAATCCAAGTCATCAAGATGCCAAAACGAGCACACATCGAAAAATAATAAAGGCAGGTACCCTTGCCAGAAGGAGCACTCACACTCCTGGGCACTTAGCCAAGACTCAAAAAGATTGCTTTGCCTCAATTGAATGGGGGCTAGCGCAAGCGTCCATGACCTCTAAAATACCCGACTTGACCCTCCCTAAAGCGAACTAACTCACTTAAAGACCTTCTTTCACCACTAGACATAGTCGTTCGCTTAAAGACCTTCTTTCACCCCTAGACACAGTCATAGTCGCCGACAAGTAGTAAAGGCAGTAAGCTTGCAATAAAGAGGATTGTTCTACGGCATCACCCCATCGTTCCTTCGAACTCAGGGCACCCGTTCATGGTAATTCAAATGCTTGCTAATCCCCTTTGGAAAAAATAAGACATTGTCAATAGGACTTGGCACTTAACCAAGGCTCACCCTACTCAGACATATGACACGAGCATCTAAGATCGAAATCTGAAAGCATCATTAATGGGAAGACATAACAGCAACTGGGGGCTAAAAAAATTGAAATGAAAGAGCTAGGGAAAGAACTAAGTATACCTTGACCTTTTGTGCAGACATACACCAAGTAAATCTAAGTCAATTTGAAAACGGTTTATATTCCCGCAATTCTGGAAAAGATGGCCTTAAAAGCCTAAAGCATATGCCAAACGGGCACAAGTATATCTTGACGCCTGCACCCTGGCTTCCAGCAAATCCTTAGACAACATTCCAAAAATCGTAACAGTATTTTGATTCACTCATGTAATCCTGTACGAACCCTTCTATAAGTCAACCTACTTAGGACACCTCGGATTGTACACAGTAGGATTCGAATTTTAAATAATTTTTCAAATGATTTTTAAAGACTTCTTCGAACATAATAAAGTGTCGTTGGTTTAAGCTAAGTATGCGTTTATCTCGATGTTGCAAGTGAGTCAAAAAAAAGATTTCTAAATATGATTATGGGTAAAGAAAGGCACCTAACTTTTGGTCAAGGCACACTTCCACATGTTACTACCTTGACCATGGCGATGTCGCATAATACGACATTTACAAGAGAAGTAGCAAAATCACTACTCGAACATACCTCGCACTAAACGAGTCTGGTTCAAACTATTCATGATCCATGTCACCATGAATGCATAAAAACGTATGCCAAGCATTATAGCACCAAGCCAATCCCGTAGCTACAGTTGGAGGCTTGAGAAAAACACTCTAAAAATACTCGAAATGACGATTTTATCACAAATTCTCGACCCTAATGCTATACACACGTCATAGGGGCACAATCCTAAGCTTTAATCGTGTAAAACGAACCTTAGAATGGCTACAACCCCTCCCAAATTCTAAGCGCTACTTAGAATATATAAAGTCACCCCACTAACAAGGGTAACTGAAAATCGCGAGTCACCAAAACTCCGATCAAACTACTGCACAATAACGCTCGCCCTACAAGCGCCCGTCACACACTCTACGTCGTTCCAAAGCTAAAGCGAAAAAAAATGAAGGATAAAAACAAGAAAGAAACATCTATGAATCCTCGCATCGAACGAAGTAATAAGCCGTGCAAACCCACGCAGAAAGTGCCACACTTGTTCGGACACCTGAACGAGGCTTGATGAAATACTCCAATGCAAAAAAAAATATATATAATAATGATATACCAACACCTGGAGGAATGTTCTAAGACACGCTGTTAGGCCACACAAGCCTACATCGCACCATAAGTTCAACCATCCCACGGTACAAAAAAGAGAGTAAGGCATATTGCACTAATGCGGGCACGACCAAAGAGCATGTGGAAAAGAGGCAAAGACTACTTATCGCCCAAAATCAAAATGCAAGCCACACGACTTCTACATTAAGGATTAAAGGGATAAGCTCGCACCTACACGAGCGGAGCCCCAAGGCATCTTTCTCAAAAGAAACTACAAAAATCGTACGCCAAAAGGAAGCATCCCAACATGCATACTTGGGGGCTCCTAGCTACGAAACGACCATAATAAAAAAAGAGTCTCAAAACAAATGTTTGAACGATAAAAAAAGGGCACGATGTTTGAGCCCACTTTATGAATGGGCCTGAACCCTATCAAGCTTCTAAGCAAACTATTCAAAATCAGTCATTGCTCAAAAAAATAATGATTCAAGCAAATTGATTAATGGACCGCACACAACAGGCCATTCTATGAACGCTCGTTCGCACATACATATCATCATTCTAAGTATCGAACATTCACGAACGCGTTCAAAAGGAAAAAATATACAACAACAAGAGCGGTCAAAGTCTTACGCCTCAAGGTATGTTCCTCGGGCCATATAGACTCGCCCAACTATCGCAATAACTGTACGCCTTAAGAGCAACAGTTCCTTAAAATAATCGCCCCAAAGCGACAAGCACCGTAGTCCACCAATCGGCTACGGCTTCTCAAGAAAATCATCACGTTCTAAAAACAAAGAAAAAAACAAAAGAAAAAAGAATACATAGAACTTCCAAGTGAAATAAACGAAAGAACAAGAGGCCAACTGTGTCATCAAAAGACCAGCCCAAACAACACTTTCAACGCCCCACCTGGGCGTCAATTATTTCAACGCCCAGGCCTGGGCGCCGAAAATGACCCCAGGCTCAAAAAAGGCCCTAATTTCTATTGGGCCCTGCCGCATCCATTTGACTCGAAAATTGCCAATTTCCTTACTAAAAGTTGCACTTCACGACTTTGTCAAGAAGATCGCTCGCACTTACGAGCACGATCCCAAACACAATCAAGGACATTACAAAATGCGTATCCCCAAAGAACCTCTTTGACAAGAACTGACCGCCAAGCACGAGTACTTGGTGGCTCGAAAGAAAAAAATATATCTCAAAAAAAAGGGAGTATGCAAGGTTAAAACGATATTCCCAGACTACGCTGTACGAAGTCCCATGTTTGGATAATCTTAAAAATATATATATATATATATAAGACCGGATTACGACCTCAAGACAAAGGTCGCCGTTTATACTTATACATAGTCCCCTAATCAAGGACCCAAGTAGTGGCAAAATTGAGCCGTAAAGACTAGCTCAAAACCATGAAAGATGATGGCCACAAGACAACGGTCCGCCTAAGCACGTTATCAACCCACATTCAGGTTGCAACTAAATCCGAGCATCCCTCGAAAGAATTCGCTCTTACAAGAATGAACAAAAAGAAATTCTCAAAAGAAATCACGATGAACAAAAGAAATAGGAACTTGCCCATCTTCAGTTGGCAAGATCGCGTCACAAACCACGCGAGTTCCCAAATCGAAAAAATGAATTCAGGGATGTCCACCCTTAGCGGACAGGGCTCGCCCACCTTCAGCGGGCGGGGTTTGCGTCACTAGCCGCGCAGGTCCTCAGTTTTCGAAAAATAGAATCTTCAAAAACAAAATGAAACAGGCTCGCCATCTTCAGCTGGCGGGGTCTACGGCGCAAACCACGTAGGTCCTTATTTTCAAAAAATAAACACAAAACAAATTTCAAAATAGATTCGTCCACTACTATCGGACGGGGTGTCCACCCTTAGCGGACAGGTTCGCCATCTTTAGCCGGCGGGGTCTACGTCACAAGCCGCGTAGGTCCTTATTTTCAAAAAAAAAAAGCAAACAAACTTCAAAACAGATTCGTCCACTTCTATCGGACGGGGGGTCCACCCTTAGCGGACAGGCTCGCCATCTTTAGCCGGCGGGGTCTGCGCCACTAACCGCGCAGGTCCTTAGTCGCTGCAGCGATAACTTTTTCTGGTTTTCCCTTTTCCAAAAATTAAAAGGATTGGTTTTCCGTTTTTTCCAAAAAAGAGCGATGTGCTGGATTTTCCTTCGTTTTACGTCCCATAAAAACAAGGGGGTTTTCTCGTTTAGCTAGCCCTGAAAGTGAGAATCTTTAAAAACATTTTTACCTCGTGATTGGGCTTGGCCAGGCCCAATTACACTTTATAGCTTTGATTTCGAAAACATCCGTAGCTACTCCCAATGACAAAGTGAGAGAGTTTCTACGCACCTTTAGATCCTTCCAATGACAAAGTGAGGAAGTTTCTATACTATCAGTTGACAAATCCCAATGACACATGAGGGATATGTCGACACTTCAAAGTGATGACCCTTAAGTCAAATGTTATCACTCGGGGGCTCGTGAGACCCTCGCAAAATAGGTCACATACACCATGGCTTGTGTGACGCACTCCGTCTTGTACTTTGACCATCGTCTTACTCCAAGACTCAGTCAAAGTGGGGGCTAACTGTAGACACCTACTTTTGTCCCCATTCCCGAAAGGGAAAGGTTCGATGATGAAAACATAAATCTCCACTTGACAAAGCATCTCCTATAAAATAAACGAATCTCAATTCCCCTTTTCATTTCACCCGAAACCTGCTATTTATAAAAACCTGCTAACAATAGTACCTGCCGTAAAGGGTAGCTTCTAAAAGTGGCAAGTCATAAAAGATATAAACCTGTCAGAATTAGGTGTTGCATTCCAACATAAATCCTAAATCAGATAAAAAACTGCGAGAATCCTATTCCTAATATGATTCGGAAATAAGAGTTACGTATTAATTAAAATCCTAACGAGCCTATAGTTTGTAACGGGCCCAGACGCATCCCGTCACAAGGTTAATACGCAATAAAAGACTCGATTAAGTCTCAAACACTACGGATTTCAGGAATCCGAATTTGACTAAGAAAACAGCCCAGACCCTATTTTCACACCTGGCTCTGGGCGCCGAAATCTTCGTCGCCCAGGCCTGGGCGCTGAAAATACCTAGGTACGTTTTTTTTCCTAATTCTTTGTGGATTAGAACTCTGCAATTCTATCTTTCCACGAACTCTTGCCTATAAATACAGCCCCAAATTCGACGTGAAAAGAACACAACCTCACACGATTATTTTCTGAGTATTGACTCCAACCCTTAGCCTAAGCCTCACGCTGCGAAATTGTTCACGCGTTCTGTCGCAATCGATCCATAAATCGAACAGAACGTATCCTGTCCCATAATTTGAGATTCGTTAAATAAAAAGGAGAAATAGCAAACTCAAAGTGGTTAGTTTTCTGAGAACCGTGACGCACCTCTCAAGGGTGCGTCGTAATGTTCCCTTTTCGATGATTTAACTGCTTTCCTCGCCCTTTTTATGAACTGTTAAACTAACTAAATCTGATTGTTCTATCACGCCTAACAAATATAATATTTTTGGGAAATTGGATTATCATGCTAGGTCCCTTAATGCAATCTAAATCAGATAATCGCGATCGATCTAGTATTATATGTTGCATATTGCTAATATCAACTCAGATTAGTTTAATAGTTAACGCATGTCCCTTCAATTATTTATGCTGAGCTAGTAAGGATATCCTGCCTCTGGAGTTATCGACGAGCGAAGTACTCCTCTCGGTAGTTACAGTCCCCCGAACCCTCAATCTCTACCTTGCGGGTGTATGTTGAGAGATCCCCACACCGGGGATCACAAGGGAACCTACGGCCATCGTGGTCAAACATAATTGCACTCCCGTTATGTGACGATAACCGGGTTTTGTCAGTTTTTCTCATTGTTGTTAAAAACTGAATGGCGACTCCTATATTACTAGTCAATTGGGTGTATACTCACAGGAAATCCAAATACACTTGATTGAATAAAAAAGAATCGTCACACCCACGAGGGACGAGGTCACGCATTAGCCTCGTGCTTTATCGACGAGGTCAAAGTGGGGGCTAACTGTAGACGCCTACTTTTGTCCCCATTCCCGAAAGGGAAGGTTCGATGATGAGAACATAAATCTCCACTTGGCAACGCATCTCCTATAAAATAACGGATCTCAATCACCCTTTCATTTCAGCCAAAGCTCCTATTTATAGAAACCTGCTAAGAATAGGTACTACCGTAAAAGGTAGTTGTTAAAAGTGGCAAAGTCATAAAAGATAGAAACCTGTCAGAATTAGGTGTTGCACTCAAACAAAATTCGTAAAAGAGATAGAATTTGCATTCCTGGTATAATTCGAAAATAAGAGTTACGTATTAATTAAATTCCTAAAGAACCTAGAGTTCGTAATGGACCCAGACGCATTCCGTCATAAGTTAATACGCACTAAAAGACTCGGATATATCTCAAAAGCTCCGTGTTCTAAGAGTCCAAATCTGACAAAGAACTCGGCCTAGATCCCATTTTCAACGCCTGGATCTAGGCGCCGAAATCTTCGGCGCCCAGCCCTGGGCGCTGAAAGTGCCTGGGGTCGTTTTATCTCCGGATTCTTTTTGGATTCGTATCTTAAAATATATCTTTCCACACACTCTTTTCCTATAAATACAGCCTAAAATCGACGTAAAAAAGGACACAATTCCATAATCTGAGTATTGACTCTAGCCTTAAGCCAAAGCCTCACGCTGCGAAATTGATCCGGCGTTCTGTCGCAATCGACCCAAAAGTCGAACATAATGCATCCTGCCCCTTGTAGCTTGATGAATTAAGCCTAAATATTGGAACACAATATGATTCTGAGAATCACAACGCACCTCTCAAGGGTGCGTTGTAATGTGTCCCTCATATGATTTAATCGCTTTCATCACCCTTTTATAAAATTGTCAAACTATTAATTTGATTGATCTATCACGCCTAATAAGATAATACCCTGGACAATTGAATGATCATGCTAGGTACCTTAAATCAATCTAACTAAGATAATCACGATCGATTTAGTATTATGTGTTGCATAGTGCTAAAATAAATTCAGAATAGTTTAATCGTTTTACGCATGTCCCTTCAATTATTTATGCTGAGCTAGTAAGGATAACCTGCCTCTGGATATTATCGATGAGCACTCCTCTCGGTAGTTACAGTCCCCCGAACTCTCAATCTCTGCCCTGCGGGTGTACGTTGAGCGATCCCCACACCAGGGATCACAAGGGAACCTATGGCCGTCGTGGTCGAACATAATGGCACTCCCTTTATGTCACGATAACCGGGTTTTGTCAGTTTTTCTCATTGTCGTTAAAAACTGAATGGCGACTCCTATATTACTAGTCGATTGGGTGTAAACTTACAGGAAATCCAATTACACTTGAACTGACAACGTCACGCCCACGAGGGACGAGGTCACGCATTAGCCTCGTGCTTTTTCGACCCCCTCACACTTATAAATAGATTTTTCGATTATTTTGTTAAGTGTAGAATTTTAGTTGATAGTATTAGATTCTCAAAGTTAGTTTTTCAGCATTTCTAGAGTGAGAAACTCTCCTCCATTGAAGCATCAATTTGTAATTCTCTAAACACTTCTTCTAATTTTGTGCAATTAAATTCAATTTCTTAATTCTTGCTTTTGTTGTGATTGTTGATTGTTCTTTAATTCCTTCAATTCTTTAATTCTTCTTGATTTTACTTTAGTTACTTTGACCCTTAATTCTCTTGTTGATTGTTCAATTGATTGTTTTAGTCTTTTATTCTCTCTTCCTAATCCTTCAATTTCATGCTTTCTAGTTTAGAATTAATGGATTTCTTAATTTCTAGAATGGCTAGTGAGTAGATTTAGGTTAGGGAAAGGGGAGAATCTAGGGGCCTAATTAGGGGAATTTGATGATTTGATTGATGAATGATTTATGTGATTAAATTGATTTAGTGCTGGGATTTTCCATGATCAATTGAGTAGTAGTTGCAAATGCTAGTTGATTGAATTAGATTGGAATGTATGATTTAGGTTTGGCAAGACATTGTGGGCCTAATTCATGCAAGTGAATGATAGTTCCTATTATATGCAAGCTAATCTTGCTTAGGACTATGCGAAGGCTTTTCTATAGGCTAGGTTGCTTCGCGTGCTCTATCCGAGAGGTGGCGAGTACGTCATTAGTTTTCATTCCTCTATGTGCTATTTCATTGCATCATTCATGATTACTAGATGGTAGTTCATTTCCCCCGATTTCCCTAGACCATCCCCAACTCCCTAGCGTTTCCCTTCCTTAATTCAATCTCATTTAATTGTTAGTTAGCTTAATAGTGATAATTCAAATCAAACCTCTTGTTCGAATTAGCTTGACTTTTAAACTCAAGAACCATCGTTTCATTGGGACGATCCCTTTACTTGCCACTATAGTTCATATAGTTGGTTAGTCTAGTGGTTCTATTAATTTTGTTTGATTGAGGCGTTGATCTTTCAACGACGGAAAAATGCCCTATCAAAATGGCTCTGTTTCTATTTCCGGTAATATCCTTCCAATAATATCCTTCTATCTCACATGCATTCTTTGGGACGGGCATCTTGCATATGGTGTATTTGGTTGGATGGGTAGTTGTGCCCCTCCTTGCTTAGTTTTAGGCCTTGAGGACACATCATATTTCTAGCTTGGGGGGAGTTTTGCTGTGTAGTTGCCTATTTGTGATGTTCATGTCTTGGAAACCATACCATTATGTGCACTTGTATATGTTAGTTTCTTTGTTTTTAGTTTGATTTTAGTTTGATTTTAGTTTCTTTTCTTTTTGTGTGTTTTGTTTGTTTCTTTTTGTTTTCCTTTTTGGTGTGTTTTCTTATTCTCTTCCTCTTTCTTTCTTTTTCTTCTTTTTCCTTTCCTTTTGTCAAGGCTAGTTTTTCTAGGTTTTCCTAGGCAATATTCTTGATTTAGGCAAATAAAATTGGAACTTGTAGACTAGAATGCTTTTATTGCCAATTGGTAGATGTTTACTGCATTTTTAATGTCTTGGGTCGAATTTAGGATTTGGTGTTAAGGAAGTTGGTTAGAACTTTGGGTAGCATGCGTCTTGAACCCTTGGCTTGTGGTAAGATGGTGTCGATCTCTCTAGTGATTTGAAACCGGAGAGAGTGGTATTTTCTCCCATGTGAGGTTCATGTTCAAATTAGCCCAAACACATATACATATATTTTGAGTGGCATGGAAGCTTGGCATTGACTTTCCAACTTCCCGAATTTGACTATTTCCTTCCCAAAACCGCGACCGAACTACTTTAGGGGACGATAGAGGCATTTCTTTCGGTGACTATTTTTCTTTTTAGTTTAGGACTTTATTTTCTATTTTTCTCATATGTTTTTGTTTGCATTTGCCCCCTTGCTAGCCATTTGAGCCTTGCCCCTTCATTTCTTATGAGCACATTAGAAGCCTAATAGCCTTTGTTTTGTTTTCACCCTTAGAAGTGATAGTGAAGCTTTGTGTTATGATGCTTGATAGTTTTGGAATGATTATGCATATTTGAGGAATGATGTTTATTGGTATGAATGGAAAAGTTTGGGAAATGTGTTGTATATAGTGAATAAATGATGCAAAAGCAAAAATGAGAAATAAAAGTTTTGAAAAAGCCAAAAATAGAGAAAAACAAGGCATGAGAAAAGTTTCAATCGAAACGCAAAAAAAAAGAGAATATGAAATCAAGAAAAGTGCAAAAAGAGTTGTAGTTTAGAATTGTTGTTGAATAAGCTTGGGGGTACCCCAAATAAGTGGTATGAGTTTGTATTTGGTTCATTTTGCTTGAGTTGAGTTCCATCATTGCGCTTCACTTTAGGTATGAGCACCAAATTACCAAATTTGTTCCACACCTTACCCCTAGCCTACGTTACACCCTAAAAAGTCCTCTTGACCCTTTTGAGTTGAGTCATTGTCGGTGAAGGGAGGATTTGGTCAAGTTTATGGAATGGGATTGTCATGCTAAGATGTCGGGTAGCCTATCTTATTTTCTCCGGCGCCTTCGCGGTGTCTCGAGACGCTACTCTCAAGGGTGGAAAAGATCTAGAGATTTGACGTGGTATGCTCTGTTGAAGGGGAATTTATTAGTGTTCACCCTTAGTTCGCTTTGCTTAGCACTTGAATCTTTCACTCTATTTAGGACATTAGTTAGCGTGTACTCATTTATTTGATTGGTAATATTAGTGTTCTTTTATACTCGTTCCATAATAAAGGCCCTATCTTGAATTTTGTAGTTTATTTTCTTTTCTTCGCTTTTCATTTCTTCTTCTTTTCTTTCTTTCTTTTCTTGGTTTGTGCTTTTCATTTTTAGTCTTGCCTTGATTAGATTTGCTGGTTTTTTGTGTTTGTTAGTTTTTAGGATTTTAATAGTTTCTCATTCTTTCCTAGTTGAGTTTAGGTTGCTAGAGACTAGCAAACGCTTAGCTTGGGGGAGTTTGATGAGCGACATTTATGTCGCTCTTAGCTTAGGATTTTATGTTAGTTTTTATACTTTTCTATAGTTTTTATAGCTTTTTGTGTGAATTTTATAAGTTTCGTTCCATCTTGTGCTTTATAGGTGATAATGATGAAAAGTGATGGAAAACAAGTAGAATCAAGCCAAAACAGGGCTTGTGTGATCGAGTGATGGTTTGTGTGCCCGAACAGAGGAGTGCAAATGGGCATAAGGACTATCTAGTTCTGTGCGATCGAACGTGCTCTGTTGTTCGGTCGCACAGGATTGATTTTTGGAGTCAGAATGTCTCTAATTTGGGATGCGACCGCAGAGCCTGCTACTCGACAGCGCAGGTTTTGTGCGATCGAACGTGCTCTGTTGTTCGGTCGCACAGGATTGATTTTTGGAATCAGAATGTCTCTAATTTGGGATGCGACCGCACAAGGTTATCTACTCGACCGCACAAGAGTTGTGCGCCCACACAAGGCCTTTCGTTCGAGCGAATCATGTTGCAGAGGAATTATGAGCCAAAGAAATCCCATTCGACCGAACAGGGTTCTTTGTTCGGTCACACATGACGAAGGAAATGTTCTTCGCAGCCTTCGCTCGCACAGAACCCAGTGTTTTCTCGGACGGTTCTTTTACGTTCGGTCGCACAAAGGGTCTGTGCGACTGAATGGTTGCGCGGGCTGCTCTTATTCGAATTTTGGCTTCTATTTGGGAAAACTTATAAATAAATTTTTCGATTATTTTGTTAAGTGTAGAATTTTAGTTGATAATTTTATATTCTCAAAGTTAGTTTTTCTGCATTTCTAGAGAGAGAAACTCTACTCCATTGAAGCATCAATTTGTAATTCTCTAAACTCTTCTTCTAATTTTGTGCAATTCAATTCAATTTCTTAATTCTTGCTTTTGTTCTGATTGTTGATTGTTCTTTAATTCCTTCAATTCTTGAATTCTTCTTTATTTTACTTTAGTTACTTTGATCCTTAATTCTCTTGTTGGTTGTTCAATTGATTGTTTTAGTCTTTTATTCTCTCTTCCTAATCCTTCAATTTCATGCTTGCTAGTTTAGAATTAATGGATTTCTTAATTTCTAGAATGGCTAGTGAGTAGATTTAGGTTAGGGAAAGGGGAGAATATAGGGGCCTAATTAGGGGAATTTGATGATTTGATTGATGAATGATTGATGTGATTAAATTGATTTAGTGCTAGGATTTTCCATGATCAATTGAGTAGTAGTTGCAAATGCTAGTTGATTGAATTAGATTGGAATGTATGATTCAGGTTTGGCAAGACATTGTGAGCCTAATTCATGCAAGTGAATGATAGTTCCTATTATATGCAAGTTAATCTAGCTTAGGACTATGCGAAAGCTTTTCTATAGGCTAGGTTGCTTCGCGTGCTCTATCCGAGAGGTGGCGAGTACGTCATTAGTTTTCATTCCCCTATGTGCTATTTCATTGCATCATTCATAATTACTAGATGGTAGTTTATTTCCCCCGATTTCCCTAGACTATCCCCAACGTCCTAGAGTTTCCCTTCCTTGATTCAATCTAGTTTAATTGTTAGTTAGCTTGATAGTGATAATTCAAATCAAACCTCTTGTTCGAATTAGCTTGACATTTAAATTCAAGAACCATCCTTTCTTTGGGACGATCCCTTTACTTGCCACTATAGTTCATATAGTAGGTTAGTCTAGTGGTTCTATAAATTTTGTTTGATTGAGGCGTTGATCTTTCAACAACGGAAAAACGCCCTATCAAAATGACATCACGCCATACATGCTCCAAAGCCTAGCGTGTCAATATTCATTAGGGATCAAGACCTTATACCTGGTAGATACAGGGGTTAATCTTGCACCAAAGTCAGTGAGTCAACTTTGGTCTACTAAGACAACAAAAAAGATAGCTTCAGCCAGACCAGAACCTGCCTTTTCTATCATCTAATCATATTGTCAATAACCTGAGCACAAAAGTGCAACGAGTCTTATAACGAAAGCCCAATGCCAAGCTTTTGCGTGGACTACATCTGATCTGAAGTATACCAAGTTCATACTAAGGAGCTATACCAAGACCTAGGTGCTCATCTGAGCCACACCAATCCCCAACTTGCAACGGCCTATATCAACATAATTATAAAAAAAAAACAAGTAGACAATGAACTCTGAAAAGTAAATGGAACTAATTTTAAAGTAAATGGAACTGATTTAAAGTAATTCACATAAACAAAATCTCAAGTTGGATCACATTTTTAAAAGTAGATAAATAATTAAAAAAAAGTAAATGGAAATAATTTAAAAGTAAATCTCATAGGCTACATCTGAAGATGCTTTTTTTGGTGTCTTTGTAGATAAGGGGGAAAGCCGGAAAGATACAAAAATAGGGCAACCGACACTTTGATATGCACTTCTTGCATTCAGAGAGCTTTGTATCTGATCCGACAGAAGTAATTTGGAGTAACATTGCAACAAGTGAAGTAAAAAAGATAGGAGAGGGGGTAAGTGTTTAGGCGGGTGCTTCAGTTGGATAGAGACCATGACAAGAAACATGAACATCATACTGATTTATCATAATTTGTTTGAACATAATGGTGTGGGGAGTATTTTGTTTACATTGGATCATTTCTATTTACTTTTTTCAGTTTTTTCTTTACTTTTGAGTTAAAAGAATCTTTCATTAGCTTAGTCAAAATTCACGATACACCTGCCAAACTTGCTTGAACTCTTGTCAAACTCACTGCAACAACTGCCAAACTTGTTTCAACGCCTACTGAACTCGTTGTAACACCAGCAAGGCTGATGACAGCCACACTTATATTCCTCCAACCAAAATGCCCTTTTATGACCCCAGAACATGATTGTAGTAACGATATACCAAATAAATCAGCTAGAATATTTACTTTTCGAATATTTACAGACTCTTATATCCTTTAGAATATTTACTTTTAGGCTAGTTTAATTAATATACTTTTACAAATTAATTATTTACTTTTCAGGCTAAGTAATTTACTTTTAAAAATAAAATTTGATAAGGCCAAATATTGTTAGAATCTTGTAAGAATCTTACATTGTTAGAAACTGTAGATACAAATAATACAACTTCAACAAAATATGTGTACCGAGAAACCACTACTAAAAGGCCTATAAATCTAGAGATTTAGTTTACTTTTCGCGAGATTTAGTTTACTTTTGCAAAAAAATTGTTTACTTTTGTAGACACCTACTTTTGTCCCCATTCCCGAAAGGGAAAGGTTCGATGATGAAAGCATAAATCTCCACTTGACAACGCATCTCCTATAAAATAACGAATCTCAATTCCCCTTTTCATTTCACCCGAAACCTGCTATTTATAGAAACCTGCTATTTATGGAAACCTGCTAAAATAGTAACTGCCGTAAAGGGTAGCTTCTAAAAGTGGCAAGTCATAAAAGATAGAAACCTGTCAGAATTAGGTGTTGCACTCCAACATAAATCCTAAATGAGATAGAAAACTGCGAGAATCCTATTCCTAATATGATTCGAAAATAAGAGTTACGTATTAATTAAAATCCTAACGAGCCTAGAGTTCGTAACGGGCCCAGACGCATTCCGTCATGAAATTGATACGCACTAAAAGACTCGATTAAGTCTCAAACACTACGGATTTCAGGAATCCGAATCTGACTAAGAAAACAGCCCAGACCCTATTTTCAACGCCTGGCTCTGGGCGCCGAAATCTTCGGCGCCCAGGCCTGGGGGCTGAAAATACCTGGGTACGTGTTTTTTCCTAATTCTTTGTGGATTAGAACTCTGAAATTCTATCTTTCCACGAACTCTTCCCTATAAATACAGCCCCAAATTCGACGTGAAAAGACAATTCATATTCTGAGTATTGACTCCAACCCTTAGCCTAAGCCTCACGCTGCGAAATTGTTCACGCGTTCTGTCGCAATCGATCCATAAATCGAACATAACGTATCCTGTCCCATAATTTGAGATTCGTTAAAAAAAAGGAGAAATAGCAAAGTCAAAGTGGTTAGTTTTCTGAGAACCATGACGCACCTCTCAAGGGTGCGTCGTAATGTGTCCCTTTTCGATGATTTAATCGCTTTCCTCGCCCTTTTTATGAACTGTTAAACTAACTAAAATCTGATTGTTCGGTCACGCTTAATAAATATGATATTTTTGGGAAATTGGATTATCATGCTAGGTCCCTTAAAACAATCTAAATCAGATAATCGCGCTCGATCTAGTACTATATGTTGCATATTATTAAAATCAACTCAGATTAGTTTAATAGTTAACGCATGTCCCTTCAATTATTTATGCTGAGCTAGTAAGGATATCCTGCCTCTGAAGTTATCGACGAGCGAGTACTCCTCTCGGTAGTTACAGTCCCCCGAACCCTCAATCTCTACCTTGCGGGTGTATGTTGAGAGATCCCCACACCAGGGATCACAAGGGAACCTACGGCCGTCGTGGTCAAACATAATTGCACTCCCTTTATGTCACGATAACCGGGTTTTGTCAGTTTTTCTCATTGTCGTTAAAAACTGAATGGCGACTCTTATATTACTAGTCAATTGGGTGTAAACTCACAGGAAATCCAATTACACTTGATTTGACAAAAAGAAGCGTCACACCCACGAGGGACGAGGTCACGCATTAGCCTCGTGCTTT
Organism: Spinacia oleracea; assembly: GCF_020520425.1. Taxonomy (NCBI): domain Eukaryota; kingdom Viridiplantae; phylum Streptophyta; class Magnoliopsida; order Caryophyllales; family Amaranthaceae; genus Spinacia; species Spinacia oleracea. Next base: position 86,317,323 of record NC_079492.1, on the reverse strand, counting down.
TTCGACCCCCTCACAGTGGCGACTCCACTGGGGATAGTGAAGGAAATACTCGTGCTTGTAGGTAATCAAAATAGCCGAAGGGTGAAATGATCCTACCCCGCGTTTATTTCCCCATCAAGTTGGGACGACCTGAAAATCAGCATATTAATGTGAACGGCAGAACAGCATAACGAATCTCGGCTCCCTCGGGAGTTGGGACTAAGGATACCTTTTTTCGCCAATAGGGGGGTGCATACGCCGCGCATGTTGCCCACTCGGTACTTGTGCAGGTAGTACACCTATCCCGAACCCAATCGCTCGCCCATTAGGTCCCTCTCGCCTGCATGCCCCCTTGGCTTGCACTTGCGGGTTGGCCTCTTGAGCGAAATTCGTCTGTTGAAGACACTACCTCGACCGGGGCATGTGTTGGATCTACGATAGAAGCGGTACCAAGCTAGGCGCAAATAACTACCCATAGAAGCCTATCATAAACTACATGACATGTTATTATCGCCTCATGATGAATGTTAGTTGTGTGTAGCGAAATATGTGATTGTGTGTGACAAACTATCCTAGAAAACCAACGACCTTAAAAATTTCCCAAACATTCATAGACTAATTTGCCAAAGAGTTATACCGAAATACGTGTTCCGCAAACCCGAACGATCGCCACAAAAATAAGCGACGCTTGGGATGGCCTGTAACGAATCCCACAAATGCTGCACAACGCGTAAAGGACGTTATTAGGCAAGCACGCAAAATCGAAGTTGCATAAACAAAAGTAGACGTAAACAGAAAACGAGAAACAGCCAGGGACGCATTTTCAACGCCCCTGGCTGGGCGCCAGAATTTCTCACGCCCCTCGCTGGGCGCTGAAGTTGCTGCTTGGCCTTCTGGTCAGGCGCAGCAGCCTCGGTGCCCGCGCAAAAGGAAAATACACAAAAAATGTTCGTAAAAAGAATTGCTACGAGGGCGTAAGAAAAGCACTCGATTTCAAAAGGGACTCGTAAAAAAATTAATAACTCTTTGCGTCGTTGTTAGGCCTCCTACGACGACAATGCTCGGCACTAAAAACCGAACATGCTAACAATTATGAATGTCACACGGGCAAGTGTTTCGAAAATCCAAAGAATGACCAAAAGAAAAAAAAAACTAAAAAGTGTACCAACAAAAGAAAGAGTGAAAAACCAATAGAGAGAGTCGAAGTCTAGACTAAGTAATGCTTGAAACTTTGGGAACCTAAACTTTAGCTTATTTTATACCTAGGACTGGTCCTGCCACTTGGTGCCGATCAGGGAATCAACGGTTAGTGCGTCTCGAAGATACATCGCCAACATCAGGTTTAGTGACTCCAAGCTCCGTCCGTCGTCCCTCATTTCAAGGATCTCCGCTTCCCCAACCTCGATTCGCACCTTCAAACATGGCCATCGAAGATTTGCGAGACCAGATGGTCCAAATGACCCAACTTATGGGCCAATTGAAAATGGAAAATGAAGCTTTAGCGGCTGCGCAAGCCAAAAATGACCTCGATAACGAGAAGAGGATTGAAAAAATGGTCCTACAGCAAACCATGGGGAGCAAATACTTCTCCCTCGATCCTGAACCTTTTCCTGGCAAACTACCAGAAAAGTTCAGTTCATCTGACTTACCAAAGTTCAAGGCCACGGACAACCCCCGTGATCATCTACTGAGCTTTGTGAATGCCATGAACTTGAAAGGCGTGGACAAGTCCATGTATTTACCTGCCTTTCCTTTGTCCTTGGAACCTGTGCCGCTCAAATGGTACTATCACCAGGACCCTAAGCTCTTCCCCACTTAGGAAGACTTTGTCAATGTCTTCATCAAGCAATACTCGTCGAACATGGATTTCCAAGTCACCATGCGCGAGCTGGAAGTTCTCTTCCAAAAGAAAAATGAGGGTTTCACGACCTACTTTGCTAGATGGAGGGACCAGGCGGCCCAGCTAATCAATAGGCCTCCAGAAACAGAATGGTCCAAAAATTCATTGACAACCTGGACCCGGCTTACAGACAACACCTTAGGTACCTGGGAATTGACACTTTCAAAAGAGTTTATGATGTGGGAATAAAGATCGAGGACGACCTCGCCAAAACCATACAAAGAAAACCCACATATAAAAACAACACCTATAATCGAGGTAACACATCCCAAGCCCAAGAAGTCCATGCTGTAGAAGAGACCCCCGCCCGAAGAAGCCCTGGAAGATGGGTCCGAGACCGAAAGTTTGCCCCACTCGGGTCGACTTTGGTACAAGCCTTTGAAAGATTAACCAATCAAGGAAAGTTGAGACCTATAGGCCCCACCCGTGACCCTCCTGTCAAAAGAAAATATTGGGTCGAAGGTACTTACTGCGAATTCCATCAAGGAAATGGGCATGACACTGAAAACTGCTGGAATCTAAAACATACGATCCAGGACATGATAGAGGATGAAGTTATACCTCTCACTAACGTTGGCAAACCCAACAACAACAAAAGCCCACTCGGCTCTTGTCACATCTCTCTCGACCCACCAGAGAACTTCGACCCCACGGTGTACATCACGCCTCAAGGTGCACCACTCGCTGTGGTCCCTATGGATCAAATCGAGAGAGAAGTGTGCGGTGTGTGGGATGATGATGCTGAAGATATTTACCTATCTCAAGTGTCGGGCCAGGACCTCTTCACTGAAACTTGGCCCGGGTATGCTCTCATTGACACCACCCCTCAGGAGCCCGAGGTCGACAACCTCACCCGATCCGGAAGAATATACCAACCGGATATTCACCCACCTCCTATGGACGACATCCCAGTTAGGCAAACTCCCGAGAATGGACGGCACGCCACCGTCGCAGAAGTCATTGAAAATCCTCTGTTGAAACAACTAAAAAGAACCAAGGCCGAGATTACCATCTGGGATCTCATGTGTACTTCAAAGGAACATCGCGAAAAGCTTATTCGCTCACTCGACCTCATCTCAGTACCTACAGATATCACACCTGACTCATTGGTTAGCCATGTCACGAGAGATGCCGGAGAAAAGGCCATAGTTTTCACTGATAAAGACTTGCCCAAAGAGGGGGGTGCTCACAATAAAGCCCTTTATCTAGTGGTTGGATGTAAAGGACAAAACATCCCCTAGCACTCGTAGATAATGGTTCGGCGGTTAATGTCTGCCCATTGCGAACCGCCCATTGCTTGGGGCTAGGAAACGATGACTTCCAAACCTCCACGCAAGGGGTACGAGCTTATGATAACTCCCGAAGGCCTGTATTGGGAAAAATCAACCTTACCATACAAACCGAGCATGTGGCACGCACCACGGAGTTTCAAATAATCGACATCAAGCCCACTTTCAACCTCCTATTGGGGCGACCCTGGCTCCATGACTTAGGAGGTGTGGCTTCTACCCTGCACCAAATGGTTAAACTTAACCATAACGGGGTAATACTAGAAATCCGCGCCCCTCCTCTTGACATCAGTTGTACTATGGTTGGAACGGCCGAAACTACAGACGACCTTTATGGGTTTCAAATGGAAGAAGCAATCCAGTTCATTGAAGACTATGATCCAGCATTCCTAGACCCGCATGCATCCCGGGTCATCCCTAGAATGCTGCTAGCTCAAGGTTATTTCCCAGGAACCCCATTGGGCATAAGGAAGAAGGAATACACATTCCATCCTTTACCCAACAAATCTACTCCCTTTGGCTTAGGCTATGAACCAACGGAGGAAGATATTGCTGACCGCCTGTCTGGGCTACGCCTTAACAAAGCCAAACGAACCACCCTCCTTCCCCCATATCAAAGAACCCTTAACGGGGTGTTCGTTCGGGAAGGAGGAGAACACCCATACTGCGATTTCCCTGAACCCTTCGTTCAGGATGACTTGCTAAAACCCGGATTTGAAATTTTCCATGACTGCCACACCTTGGATGAAGCATCCCACCTCACCAAGACTAAAACAGCTGAAATATTAGACAACCAGGCTCTATGGACATTGTTTAACGAATCGAGGCCTATGGAGGACGAGACTGTGATGACTACCCTAGCTTTACAAGATGAAGGTTTCGATCCAACCCGGTTAGTCTCTCCTGCATCAACACTAGAAGAGGTCGAGAACGGATGGGTAAAGACATATCAGTGGGTCAATGCAAAAGGAATGGAATTCAAGATGAGCACCGGTGAAGGACCGAAGTTTTATGAGACTAAACCCCAGGCTTGAGCCACATAGAGCACCATTAGTAAAAAGCGCCTAGTAGTTCTTTAGATTGGTAGAAAAAATAATAGAGACTTTAGATGGTCCTAAGGCCCCTTAGAATATAAGTCAGTTTTATTTCAGTGTGTTTTCCTTACTTTCCGAATCAATAAAGGCGTAATATTTCTCCTAAAAATTTTATTCTAACACTAAATAAGCACCAAATGTACTTGCAAAATACAAAAACAAAGAGGCGGCCCACTTTAGGCCCAACAAACGAAACCCACTCGGTTTTTAAATAATGCCATGGGAGCCAATTCCTGAAACCCACAAAATAAACCGCACCATCCCATTCATATCCCCAAAACATAAAAGTCAACCAGTGTAACCATAAAAATCAACCCATACAACCCAAAGAAGTCAAAGGAAATCAAAATCCAAAACGAAAGCAAATGTTTCTTAAAAGGGGAATTAATAAAATATAACCCCCACCAATTCTTCAAAAACGACACGCACCTCAACCCACCTCAAAAGCCTACACAAAGACCTTTATAACTTCCGCACCCTAACTCCATTTTCAAAACTGTTTCGAGTCACGAATAGAAAAAATTAATCCGGACAAAAATGCATTTCACGCTAACAGCCAAAAAGCCTCCAAAATAGCCTCAAAATTGACTTTAAATACGAGCAAAAAATCAAGGCATAAAAACAGAAATAAATGCAAGAACATGTGAAGCAAAGCGTCAAAAATTGACCGCCCAAGTCATTTTCAGCGCCCAGGGCTGGGCGCCGAAATCTTTGACGCCCCAGCCTGGCCGTTGAAACTCTCTGTCTGCCAAAAATTTTCTTTTCAGAAGTGCTCGTCATTTTATCCGCACACAACGGAAAAATAACGAACACTTGGGGGGTACAGTACGTATCCAAATAGGCTTACCAAAAATATAGCCATACAAATTAGTCGGAATTTCATTTTTACGCGACTTATGGCAAAAAACAGCAGATGAAAATAATGATAATACTTCACTCATTTGACCGATTAAGTAATATGCTTCCACCTCAGGGCATATCTACCGAAATCCGGCATACTAGAACTTATTCTAAAAGCTAGAACTACGCGCGACCTGATTCTGACAAGATACGTAGGCAATCCTTACCAAGGATTCGGTCCAATAAAAAAAACACACATATTCTTTGTGCAAAAAGTGTTAGACATATAAAAACATAAAAAATAGGAGAAACAAAATAAATGAAAATGAGAGATAAAAATACGCCTTTATTGAAAAAATAATAAGAAGGAAAATAAAAGTGCTAAGAATAAAAACAAACACAACTGAAATAAATAAAGGGCACCTACACCCTAGCAAGAACTACACTACTCTAGTTCTTCCGGATCATCAAATAAAGTCTTGTAGAGGGCAATGTTCGCAGGATCCACCCCCACAGTCTTCTGCGCTGCCCCAATATCAATCTCCATAAGAACCGGCTCCTGGACACTAACTTCCAAAGATGCCAAGGCTTCAGAAACATTCTCATTTATGGCCCGCTCAGCCTCAAGGGCACAGACAATGGTGGGAGAAGGATTATTATCATCAACTAGACTAGCCACTGTTTCTACAGGCGGCTGAGCCTTCCTAACCCATACATTGTTCCGGCGACGATCTCCGCGAGAGCTTGCATTTATTTTAACAACAGCAGGCCCCTTCATGTTAGGCATCTTTTTAGGCTGGAAACTGGAACGGGGAGGAACTTCCTTTCGCTTTCGATCAGGACGAGCTTTCACAGTCTTAATACTATAGGTACGAGGTTTGGCAGAATCAGGACCCTCATACTTAACACGAATACGGGGTATCAAAAGCTCAGCCGGCTCCCCATTTCGAGCCTCGGTCCTCACATCTTTATCATCGGAGCTCATCCACAACTTGTAGTTTTCAGAAAGACCCACAAAGCCATTTGTAGCTACGGCCCAACGCGGGAGACCATCATAATACTTAGCCCACGCTAGAACCCGTGCTTGTGAAAAGGCCGCTACCTTAGGTGGTACCGTATCAGAAAAAGGGATAGTCTGCCTTAAACCATATTGACGCATGACTCGGTAAGGGAAAATATAAATGGGACGAGATAGCCCCAACAAAGAAACATAAACCGATACATCAGAACCCCCTGTCATAGTAGTCAAACCCCACCATGGTACCACCCACTTAATAGAACAAATGCTATAAGTAAAAAAGGAGGTCCATTCAGCCTCGTCCTGGCCTTGGTGCAAGTATTTTCGGTTACCCAAGGCTATAGGGCGATAATGTTTAGGATCGGCAGGAGCTTCCAAAAGTCTAAGCCGTTCCACGAGCCAAATCTGCAAAAAACGGGCACGATCAAAAAAAAAATAAAAGAAAACGATTCCTGGTGCGCAGTTTCAACGCCCAGGACCAGGCGCCGAAAATTCCAGCGCCCAGCCCTGGGCGCTGAAACTTGTTGTGTACGCAAAAAAAACGTGTATACGTGCGCAAGGATAAATCGATTACTTGCAGTAATAGGGGGCTCCCCTTAAAATGTTCAGATTTGGTATCCTTCTTCAGCTCATCCGCACTCAGCAAAGTCTCGGCAACAACCAACGGCATAATAGAATAGCAACTTTCCATCTGGCTAATCAAGGGGATCAACCTTATGTCACCGAACGCACCATTGTCATTCGACGGCAAATAGTGATTCAACAAGCAAAATACAAGGGCTCAATATTCAATTTCTGTTCAGTCATATTCTTACTAGGCCTAAAGTGATGTTTTACAAGTTTTTCCAAGTTAACCTCGTCACCTACAACAATTTCAGCAAACATGTTATCATCTAGTCCTAGGAAAGCCCCTATGGTTGTTTTACCCTCTTCAATAGTGTCAGGAGTAACAAGAGTAACAGGAGTAGCATTAGTAGGATAACCAAGGATCGCAGCAAATTCATCTGGCAAAGGACATATTTTGTTGCCCCGAAAGGCAAAAACATGATGATCGGAGTCCCAAAAGCTTAGGGCAGCATGCAGAAAGTTATAATCAATATTAATTTGTTGTAAGCCTAAAAGTGCCTCTAAGTGGTATTCTTTTAACAAAGCCTTTTCTGTGGGAGTAAGGGCCCCTAGCCAACGCCTAACAGTCCGTTGGAGTGAGAAAGTAGGGATCGACATGGCAAAAGCAATGAGTAATTAAAACATAGCAAAAAAAAAAGAGAAAGAAATTGAGAGTGGTGGAAAATAGGGACGTATCTAGCCCCTATATATAGCTGGACGCACCCAGTGACATCCTGATCCCATTCGGAAATGTGTTAGGAAATCCGAAAGTCAAATATCACCAGGAAAAGACTTTCAGCGCCCAGGGCTGGGCGTCGAAGTGTTTAACGCCTAGCCTGGGGCGCTGGAAATGCAGCCCAAGGTCCGGATTTCACAAAACGCGGAACAGGAAAGGACCTAAAACCGTGTTGCTAAACACGAGGCCCTATTGCAAGTAGGATCAAGCCCAAAGCACCTTTAGCTCCAAATAAGCAAAAAAAATAAACATTAAAACTTGGTCGAAAGTTAGACTTGTCTCAGAAAATGCTTATGTACACTTTTCAAAAACAAGTTAAATATCATGGTCATTCTTCGAAACGCCAAAAATGTGTGTCGTTAAGTCGTTGGTCTCCCAAATAAAAAATTGTTTGTCTGTCAAAAGATTAATCCGGGCCAAGCTAAAACCGATGTCGCCAGAAAACTAAAGTCGCACTCTACGGCTTCGCTAAAGTAGCACACTACTATAAAAGGTCGCTCGCACATACGAGCATGACCCCAAACATGATTACAAGATGCGAAAAATGACCGACGAGCCCCAGTGCTTGGGGGCTCGCGAAAAAATATACTCCAACAAGGAGCGCACGATCAAAATCACATTCCCGAACTACGCCATACACCATCTCATGTTTGGATATCTCAAAAAAAAAGGTTCGACCTCAGAGAAAGGTCGTCATTGACACTTGTGCATGGTCCACTGATCAAAGACCAAGTAGTGGCAAAAATCGAGCCGTAAAGACTAGCTCAAACCACGAACGCAGACGGTCGCAAGACAAAGGTTCGTCTGAACACGTTGTCAGCCCACGTTCAGGTTACAACTAAATTCGAGCATCCCTCGAAAGAATTCGCTCTTGCAAGAATGAATAAAAAGAAATTCTCAAAAGAAATCACAAAGAACCAAAGAAATAGGAACTTGCCCATCTTCAGTTGGCAAGACCGCGGCACGCGAATCCCAAATCAAAAAGACGAATTCAAGTTCGCTCACCTCCAGCGAGCGGGGCGTCCACCCTTAGCGGACAGGGCTCGCCCACCTTCAGCGGGCGGGGTCTGCGTCACTAGCCGCGCAGGTCCTCAGTTTTCGAAAAATTGAATCTTCAAAAAACAAAATGAAACAGGCTCGCCATCTTTAGCCGGCGGGGTCTACGTCACAAACCACGTAGGTCCTTATTTTCAAAAAGCACAAACAAATTTCAAAATAGATTCATCCACTTCTATCGGACGGGGTGTCCACCCTTAGCGGACAGGTTCGCCATCTTTAGCCGGCGGGGTCTACGTCACAAGCCGCGTAGGTCCTTATTTTCAAATTTCAAAAACAGATTCGTCCACTTCTATCGGACGGGGTGTCCACCCTTAGCGGACAGGCTCGCCATCTTTAGCCGACGGGGTCTGCGTCACTAACCGCGCAGGTCCTTAGTCGCTGCAGCGATAACCTTTATCGGTTTTTCCTTTTTCCAAAAATTAAAGGATCGGTTTTCCCTTTTTCCAAAAATTAAACGATTGGTTTTCCGTTTTTTCCAAAAAAGAACGATGTGATTGGTTTTCCGTTTTTTCCAAAAAAGAGCGATGTGCAAGATTTTCCTTCGTTTTACGTCCCATAAAAACAAGGGAGTTTTCTCGTTTAGCTAGCCCTGAAAATGAGAATCTTTAAAAATATTTTTACCTCGTGGTTGGGCTTGGCCAGGCCCAATTACACTTTATAGCTTTGATTTCGAAAAACATCTGTAGCTACTCCCAATGACAAAGTGAGGGAGTTTCTACGTCTCTTTAGATACTTCCAATGACAAAGTGAGGAAGTTTCTATACTATCAGTTGACAAATCCCAATGACACGTGAGGGATATGTCGACACTTCAAAGTGATGACCCTTAAGTCAAATGTTATCACTCGGGGGCTCGTGAGACCCTCGCAAAACAGGTCACATACACCATGGCTTGTGTGACGCACTCCGTCTAGTACATTGACCATCGTCTTACTCCAAGACGCAGTCAAAGTGGGGGCTAACTGTAGACACCTACTTTTGTCCCCATTCCCGAAAGGGAAAGGTTCGATGATGAAATCATAAATCTCCACTTGACAACGCATCTCCTATAAAATAACGAATCTCAATTCCCCTTTTCATTTCACCCGAAACCTGCTATTTATAGAAACCTGCTATTTATGGAAACCTGCTAAAAATAGTAACTGCCGTAAAGGGTAGCTTCTAAAAGTGGCAAGTCATAAAAGATAGAAACCTGTCAGAATTAGGTGTTGCACTCCAACATAAATCCTAAATGAGATAGAAAACTGCGAGAATCCTATTCCTAATATGATTCGAAAATAAGAGTTACGTATTAATAGATACGTAGACAAACTGCGTAGGTCCTTATTTTCAAAACATCAAAATAGATTCGTCCACTTCTATCGGGCTGGGTGTCCACCCTCAGCAGACAGGCTCGCCCACCTTCAGCAGGCGGGGTCTGCGTCACTAACCACGCAGGTCCTTAGTCGCTGCAGCGATAACTTTTCCCGGTTTATCCTTTTCCAAAAATCAAAGGATGGTTTCCCTATTCCAAAAATCAAAGGATGGTTTCCCTTTTCCAAAAATCAAAGGATGGTTTCCCTTTTCCAAAAATCAAAGGATTGGTTTTCCGTTTTTCCAAAAAAGAGCGATGTGCTGGATTTTCCTTCGTTTTACGTCCTATAAAAACAAGGGGGTTTTCTCGTTTAGCTAACCCTGAAAATGAGAATCTTTAAAAAAATTTACCTCGTAATTGGGCTTGGCCAGGCCTAGTTACACTTTATAGCTTTGATTTCGAAAACATCTTTAGATACTTCCAATGACAAAGTGAGCGAGTTTCTATACTAACAGTTAACAAATTCAAGTGACGCGTGAGGAATGTGTTAACACTTCAAGTGATGACCCTTAAGTCAAATGTTATCACTCGGGGGCTCGTGAGACCCTCGCAAAACAGGTCACATACGCCATGGCTTGTATGACGCACTCCATCTAGTACTTTGAGCATCGTCTCATCTCGAGACTCAGTCAAAGTGGGGGCTAACTGTAGACGCCTACTTTTGTCCCCATTCCCGAAAGGGAAGGTTCGATGATGAGAACATAAATCTCCACTTGGCAACGCATCTCCTATAAAATAACGGATCTCAATCACCCTTTCATTTCAGCCAAAGCTCCTATTTATAGAAACCTGCTAAGAATAGTAACTGCCGTAAAAGGTAGTTGTTAAAAGTGGCAAAGTCATATAAGATAGAAACCTGTCAGAATTAGGTGTTGCACTCCAACATAAATCCTAAAAGAGATAGAATTTGCATTCCTGGTATAATTCGAAAATAAGAGTTACTTATTAATTAAATTCCTAACGAACCTAGAGTTCGTAATGGGCCCAGACGCATTCCGTCATAAGTTAATACGCACTAAAAGACTCGGATAAATCTCAAAAGCTCCGTGTTCTAAGAGTCTAAATCTGACAAAGAACTCGGCCCAGATCCCATTTTTAACGCCTGGATCTGGGCGCCGAAATCTTCGGCGCCCAGCCCTGGGCGCTGAAAGTGCCTGGGGTCGTTTTATCTTCGGATTCTTTTTGGATTCGTATCTTAAAATCTATCTTTCCACACACTCTTTTCCTATAAATACAGCCTAAAATCGACGTGAAAAAGGACACAATTCCATAATCTGAGTATTGACTCTAGCCTTAAGCCAAAGCCTCACGCTGCAAAATTGATCCGGCGTTCTGTCGCAATCGACCCAAAAGTCGAACAGAATGTATCCTGCCCCTTGTAGCTTGATGAATTAAGCCTAAATATTGGAACTCAATATGATTCTGAGAACCACAACGCACCTCTCAAGGGTGTGTTGTAATGTGTCCCTCATATGATTTAATCGCTTTCATCACCCTTTTATAAAATCGTCAAACTATTAATTTGATTGATCTATCACGCCTAATAAGATAATACCCTGGACAATTGAATGATCATGCTAGGTACCTTAAATCAATCTTGTTATTCCAGTAGGAACACGCACAAGAGGGGGGGGGTGAATTGTAATTGGAACTTTGGTAAAGTTTCTTGCGGAACTTAAGAAACAATCAAGGAACTGAGAATAGAGAAGACAATAACAATAATTGTGAAAACTTCTTGACACTAATCAAGAAGAGAATTCCTTTTATTATAGTAATGCCTCGATTACAATAATCTCTCCAACACAAGTTCCTCTCAAACTTGTGTTCCTCACAGTAATCTTCTCTGATTACAGCTCTTTCACTCCTCTCTCTCAGACTTAAACTCTAAGTCTCAACAAGATAACTCTATCCTTACTAATACAAAATACAATTTGTGTTTGGATAACTCTAGATATTAATGATGCTTTGGTGTATATATGGCACTTAGGAACTTTAGGATTAACTAGGACACAAACTGTTTTAGAAAAATCTTTGACAATGCGTTTTTAGGAAAGCAAGAACTCTTAGAAAGTTTGTGTATTTTTTTCAGAAAGCTTCTTGGCCTTATATAGAGTTTTGTCCTTAGGGTTTGTTCCCTTCAAAAACTCAACTGCCAACAACTGACACTTTGATTTTCACGTCCCTAGACTTGAGGAACAAGGGGAGACCACTTCCCACACAACTTCCTCAACTGCTGGACGTGTTTAAGACTATGTCAATCACTGAAAAATGTTCATTTATTTTGTCAAAATATTTAGGAGAAGTTTTAGGAAGATAAAAACTGTTTTTATTTAAGTAACAGAATGTGATGAAAATCTTAATTTTATTAAATAGGAAAAGATATTTTATTAAAAGTATTTTCCTTAAAACTGTGTTGCTTGATATTTTGACAAAAACACACGAGTAATCCATGTTCCTCTAGTTCCTTATATACTACTTAACATATTAATATATTACATATAATCTAAGCAGGATAAACTACCTAGACATATATGTCTTTCCTTTGGTGAGGCATTCAACTCTGAAGCTTCACTTGTTCCAGCTCAGGAACAATAATGAGTTCCTCTTATGTTTAAATAGGAACTCGTTGCCATGAGTCTGTAATAGTTCTTGTGAATATTCGGAACTCTTGATATGTAACTGTGTTGCTCCTCTTGTGACTTCAAACTGGAACAAATACAACTTCCAGCTCTGGAACTCCAGTGACTGTTCCAAGTGTACATTAGGAACTTCACCATCTGATTCAAGTTCCTATCCTAATAGAAACTTGGGCATTTACCTGTTCAAAGTCATTTAGCAACCATAATCAGGAAGTTTGCAATATGTGTGTGTCATCAACCAAAACTTAGGAACAACAATATTCCCCCTTTTTGGTGATGACAACACTTGCAAACTTTTTACAAAGAGAGTAAGCACAAACAGGAACTTATACAGACTATTGTGAAACAGAACACAAAAATTGAAAAACAGAAGAGAAAGAAAAAAAAAAATAAAAATAAACTTACAGAGAGATTCAGAGAGATTGATGCAGGAACTGGGATTGAGTGTACCTTGGAAGTTTGCACCCTTGACTTCCCCCTGTTGACATCAACAAAAAGCATAGCACGAAATATAGCCATTCCAAACACAGTGCCCCACGATCAACGTTTGGCAAGTTAAGCTAGCCTCAAAGTATTAAACCAACTCATACAATAAATTGAAAGCAAGCAGTAATGATCAAAACTAGAAAGCACAGATAGGTGTAACCAAGCAAGTCAAAATAAGATGGAACAAATACCCAAGTTTGAAAATTATACAAATCAAAAGCAAATTAAAAAGATTGTTCCATGGCAAAAGATAAAAGAAACATGGGATAGGGTGATTAGGCTTGGGATGGGGAACCAGAACCAGCAGTTTCTTCTATCACAGTCTCCTCAAAAGATTCCAGATTGTTGATCTTGGTGAGGATTGTGGCACGAGTTGCATTGGCTTGTTCTGAGTAGTGGTGAAGATTGTTTTGGAGAGTCTTGACACTTGTAACCAATGCACCTATGTGGGCCTGCATTGAGCTAATCCTGTGATCTGTTCCCTCCTGCAGTTCCACCAGACGAGCAACTGTTGCCTTCAGCTCCAATATCTGATCATCCTTTGTGTTCCAGGCACCCCCATGATCTTGAACATATTCCTGTTCAGATGGAACACGACGAGCTTTGGACTTTTTGGAGGATCTGGGTGTCCTTTTTCTTGGCCCAACTGTTTCAGGCAGTTCCTCTTGATTCAGTGGAACAGCATCCTCCTTTATGGGCATCTCCTTGACATCCCCTTCCTCATTTATTTCCATGAAGACAGGCTCTCTTTTCTTGTTCTCCTTCATTGCCACCCTCAAGCTCTTTCTTTTTCCTTGGGATCCTACACTCTTCCTGTTCCCTCGAGATAAAGGGACCTCTATTTGTTCGAGTTCCTCCTCCTCCTCCACTTCTTCTTTAACTACAGTGCCCTCCTGATCTTCCTCATCTTGTTTCTCTTCCTTTCCAGCCCTAATGACTTTACCCTGAACCACTTTAAGATTTAATAGATGGAGCATTTCAAGTTGAAGGATTTGGGTGGATTTTAAGGGAATCACAAAGTATGGGCTAAGGTCAACTGAGAAGCTTTTGAAGATTTCTGTGAGAAGGGAGGAATATGGAATTTTGAATTTGGGGATACAGGTGGATAAGTGTTTGATCATGATTGCAGGAAAGTTTATGGGAATTTTCCTTTCAAGAAAATACATGAGACATGCATCAAACAGACTTGCTATGTTCCTTTTCTGAGTTCGAGGAACTACACCTCTCCACACAATATTAAACAGTAATTTTTGAAGAGGTGAAAAGCAGTTGTGTGAGGTGGAGGTGGATACTTTAGAATCTCCTCCAATGGAACCAACTATATCTTTCTCATCTACATTATCTATGGTCACTGTGATTTGACCTTTGAGCCACATATCAAAACCCCTATTGGGTGTACCAAACAGCTGTTCCAGATAAGAGGCATCAAATTCGATGCGAGTTCCATTCACTTTACTTGAACATACATTATCAACACATGCAAAGTTCTTGCAGAATTCTTTCATAGCTTCAGGAATTAAGGGGGATTTGGCATAGGTACTCAACAGACTTACCCATTTTTGTTGTTCAAGGATTTCCATCAACTCTTTAAATTTCGTGGCTTCACACCATGTTGAGTTGATTGCGAACCCCTCGACCAGGTTGTTTTCCTTTGCAGTGAGTTTCTTGGACCCTTTTGCTTCCCCCTGAGTTTGAGCATTCTCCTCTGTTTCCTCGATGTTTTCACCAGAAGCTTCCACTCGTCGTTTTTTGGATTTTCTTGTGGAGGATCTAGGGTTTGAGATTGGGGATTTCATTTCGATGTCAGTGTCGGTTTGTTCCCCCTGAGTGATTGCGAGCATTGGATTGTGGGATCGAAGAGGAATTGGCGATTGAATGGGTGAGGTATCCATGGGAACTGGAGATGAAGGGTTTCTCTTTCGTTTGAGGGAAGTGAGATCAGTGTTGTTGCTTGTGAGAACCATGGTGAAAGTTTTTATAGGTGAAAGGAGAGGTGATGTCAGTGGAGAAGGCGTGTGGGAGAGAGAAAAAGGGGGTTGCATGGATTGAATGTGGAAAGGGAAGAGTTTCTCCTATTTATTGCCAATGGAACCGTTCCAAACATTCTTTGAATATGGGTATTTGGTTTTGAATTTTTAAAAAACAAATAAATAAAAGATAAGAGGAAAATGTAAAAAAAATTGTGTTTGACTTTGACTTGCTTAATTTCGTATCTCTGACTTAACTAGTTTGAAAGGAACTGCTTACCTTGCTCATTTGGAGTGTGAGTGAATTTGCCACGATGGTAAGCTTCAACTATGTTTGCACACAAGATTTTGTGTTTGTAATAGTCTATATGTACCATGATTTTTGCTTTTGCCTTAGAGGAACTTCAATTTAGCAATTACCTTAGCTTGATCATTCCGAGTTCCATTCTCATTTTCTCATGTTTCTCTCTGTTCAAAGGCTTAGTTAAAATATCAGCAATTTGATGATCAGTTTGGCAAAAATCTAGTTTGATCAAACCTTTCTCAACATTATCTTTAAGGAAATGGTGTCTAATGTGGATGTGTTTGACCCGGGAATGATGAACCGGATCTTTTGAAATACAAATAGCACTAGTGTTATCACAATAGATAGGAACACAATCATAGATAATACCAAAATCTCTTAGCTGTTGTTTTATCCATAGAATTTGTGAGCAACAAGCTGCAGCAGCTACATACTCAGCTTCAGCTGTGGATAGAGCAACAGTGTTCTGTTTCTTGGAACCCCAAGAAACCATGCATGGACCTAGGAACTGTACCATACCTGATGTGCTTTTTCTATTCACTAAGTCACCTGCATAATCAGCATCCGCATATCCTCTTAGCTCGAAAGATCCACTTCTTGGATAGTAAAGGCATAGGTCATCAGTTCCTTTGAGATATCTTAGTATTCTTTTCACCGCAGTTAGATGGGACTCCTTTGGATTTGATTGAAATCTTGCACATAGTCCTACACTAAAAGAAATGTCAGGTCTACTGGCTGTTAAATATAATAGTGATCCAATCATACCTCTGTATTTCGTTTGATTCACACTTTTCCCATTTGGATCAGTGTCTAATCTGGTAGCAGTTCCCATGGGAGTGTGATTTACTTTGGCTGATTCTAGCTCATATTTCTTTAGGAGTTCCTTCACATACTTTTGTTGGTGTATCATGATTCCTTCCTCGGTTTGCTTGATTTGTAAACCAAGGAAGAAATTGAGTTCCCCCATCATACTCATTTCAAATTCACTGCTCATCAAGCTTGCAAAATCCTTGCACAAATTTTCATTAGTTGCTCCAAATAATATATCATCAACATAAATTTGAACTACTAACAAGTCAGTTCCTCTAGATTTTAAGAATAAGGTTTTGTCTATTCTACCTCTTTTAAAATCATTTTGAAGGAGGAACTTTGATAATCTCTCGTACCAAGATCTAGGGGCTTGTTTTAGTCCATAGAGAGCCTTATCTAATTTGTAAATATGATTTGGAAATTCGGGATTTTCAAATCCAGGGGGCTGTTCCACATAAACATCTTCCTCTAAGAAACCGTTTAAGAAAGCACATTTAACATCCATTTGATAAAGTTTAAAACCCAAGAAAGCAGCAAAGCAATTAAGATTCTAATGGCTTCTAATCTAGCAACAGGTGCAAATGTTTCTTCAAAGTCAATACCTTCCTGTTGGTTATAACCTTTGACCATTAACCTTGCTTTGTTCCTTATGATTGTTGCATGTTCATCTTTCTTGTTCCGGAACACCCATTTCAGCCCTATCACCTTCTGGTGCTTTGGTTTGGGTTCCAAGTGCCATACCTTGTTCCTTTTGAATTCATTTAATTCTTCTTGCATGGCAATGATCCAGTCAGCGTCTTCCAGAGCCTCAGTGTGATTTCTTGGCTCAAATATGGAGAGGAACGCGTGGAATGCGCAAAAGTTCCTTAGTTGTGATCTTGTCTGAGTTCCTTTTCTGATGTCACTCACAATGAGTTCCATTGGGTGGGACTTTTGATGCTTCCAAGGTTTAGGTTGAAATTGAGCTACTGGTGTTGTGGCATTTTCGTCAGTTCCTTCTATGACCTGAGTTCCCTGTTGGTCATTGTGGGGTTCCTCTGGTGTTGTTTCTGGATCTTCTTGGTTTTCTGCTTGTTCCTCTAGTACGGGAACTTCTTGATTTTGTTGAGCAGTTCCTCTGGCTGTGTGTTTGCTTGGTTGGAACTCCTCATCATTTTCTGCAGTACGAGATAAACCAATCTCGAAAAATTCTTGTTCCTGTACTATGTCAGTTTTGTTAGATTCATCAAATATTATATGTACACTTTCCTCAACACACATAGATCTTTTGTTATAAACTCTATAAGCCTTGCTATTTAAGGCATATCCTAGGAACACTGCCTCATCGCTTCTTTCATCAAACTTCCCCAAGTTCCTTTTTCCATTGTTATGGACAAAACATTTGCTACCAAAGGCTCTAAAGTAAGAGATGTTGGGTTTTATACCTTTTAGTAGCTCATAGGGGGTTTTGTTTAGGATTGCTCGAATCATAACTCTATTTATAATATAACAAGCAGTATTGACTGCTTCAGCCCAGAAGTTCCTAGGCAGGGAACTGGCTATTAACATGGTTCTTGCCATGTCCTCTAAGGTTCTATTTTTCCTCTCAACAACTCCATTTTGTTGTGGAGTTCTGGGAGCTGAGAAATTGTGGTCCATACCTTGTTCCTTGCAGTATTTATCGAATTTGTAATTTTCAAATTATGTTCCATGATCTGATCTTATATGGATCAGTTGATGACCTGTGGTTTTCTGAATTTTCTTTGAAAATGTAACAAACTCATCAAACGTTTCATCCTTGCTTATTAGAAATATGACCCAAGTAAAGCGAGAGTAATCATCAACAATAACTAATACATATTTTTTCCCACTTCTGCTTTGAATTCTCATTGGTCCACATAAGTCCATATGGATGAGTTCCAATGGTTTTGTGGTGCTTACCAATTTCTTAGATTTAAAGGAACTTCGGACATGCTTGCCTTTTGCGCATGCATCACATACTTTATCAGTTAGGAACTTGATTGAGGGGAGTCCTCGAACCAGTTCCTTTGATCTTAGTTTGTCAAGCAGAGAGAAACTAGCATGTCCAAACCTCCTGTGCCATAGTAGGGAACTTTCTTCAAAGGCACTGAGGCAGGTTAGATTGTTCCTGGGAACTGTATTGAGATCCACAGAATATGTGTTCCCTTTACGAGTTCCTTCCAAAATAACCTTCCCAGTGTTATTGTTTATGATTTGACAATTTTCAGAAGTAAAACTTACAGAGTTTCCTTTGTCACAGAATTGAGAGATGCTTAGTAGACTGTGCATCAAACCCTCGACTAAAAATACATTTTCAATGGCATAGGAACTTGACCTTCCAACTTTTCCAATTCCAACAATTTCTCCTTTCATGTTGTCTCCAAAGGTCACAGTTCCTCCATTGTAGGCTTCTAGTGAGAGGAATTTAGATTTGTCTCCTGTCATGTGTTTGGAACACCCGCTGTCGAGATACCACGAGCTGTTCCCCTTCACTAGAATCTGTAAAGAGATCAAAGGTTAGTTACAGGAACTCGGGTTTCCTCGAGTTCCTTTTCAACTATAACTTCAGACTTCTTGACCCATTTTTGCTTTACATAATTTATGTTTCTTTGATCCTGTTCCTTCATCTTGGAACACTCAGTACTTACATGACTTCCACTTCCACATGAGAAACAGACTTTTACACTAGGAAGATCCACATACTTTTTCTTATGACTAGTTTTATGGTTAAAGCCCAATCCTTCTGTTTTCTTAGATTGAGCATTCTCAATCCATTTGGGAGGAACTTTAGGTAATTGTCTCTGTGCCCTGGCCATGGATAGTTCCCTTTCTAGTTTCTCTTTTTGTTCCTTAGTGGTGATCAGATCTTTGTTTAAATTTTCTAAGTCGATGTTAAAAACTCCCATGTTGATCTCCAAGGATTTTGTAGGATCTAAACTTAGATTAAACATCTTATATTGACTGAGTTGTACTTGTAGAAGGATGTTTTCATTTCTAATTTTTTCGAATGACTCATTAATAGAGGTATTTCTATCTAGTAATTCAAAGAACCTGCCTTGAACATCAGATCTAATATTGTTCAGATAATTTATATGGTCTTTACTGAGTTCCAAGGCTCTATCACTTTGTGCTTTTAATATACTTAGCTTTTTGTAATCATCTAGAGTTTCTAGCAACAGTTCAATTAGTTTTGACTTTGAGAGACACTGAAGAGTGGAGGAACTTACTTCTTCTGATGGAACTTGATCAGTTCCTTCTGTTCTAGCCATAAGGCAGAGATTTGCAGTTTCTTCATTTGGTTGTTCCTCATCGTCTTCTGAGTCTGTTGCTTCGCCCCATGCAGCTATCATGGCCTTCTTGAAGTTTGGTCTGTTGAAGGTAGACTTGTTAAAGCGATCTTTGACCTGTTCCTTTCCTTTTCCTCTGGTCTTGTCGTTCTCCCACAGAGGGCATTCACGAATTTGATGATCAGTTTCTCCACATTTGAAGCAACCTTGCTCAGTTTTGGAACTAGTGATTTTCTTAGCAACGTTCCTCCCTTTCTGGTTTCCTGGTTTGAAGTTCCTATAGAGCTTTCTCATTCTTCTAACCAGCATGGCAGCCTCTTCTTCATCTGGTTCAGATTCATCGAGTTCCTCAGCCTTTAGAGCAAGTCCTCGATTTCTAGAGCTCTCAGGAACAGCAGCTCCAAGATGCAATTCGTGTGTCATCAAGGAACCAGCAAGTTGTTCAATGTTGAACTTGGTAAAGTCCTTGGTCTCAAACAGTGCAGTGACCTTTGTTCTCCAACGATCATCTTGTGGCATGCTTCTTAGTATTTTTCTTACCTGTTCATCTGTGGGAATGATTCTACCAAGAGAAACTAATTCATTGGTTATGTTAGTAAATCTAGTGAACATTTCTTGAATAGTTTCTTTTGGAAGCATTTCAAATCTTTCATATTTAGACATCAAAAGGTCAATTTTGGAACGCTTAACTTCATTAGTTCCTTCGTGGGTTACTTGAAGTAGTTCCCAAATCTGTTTTGCGTTCTTGCACCCCATGACTCTGTTGTGTTCATGAGGTCCAAGCCCACAATGCAAGATTTTGACAGCCATGGCATTCATCTCATATTTATCAAAGTCTTCTTTAGAAAATTCAGACATTGGTTTAGGAACTACCTCGTTTTCAGCATTGGTCTTTGTTACCTCGAAGTCTCCAACTTCAATTACACGCCAAACTTGGTAATTTTCAGCTTTGATGAATATCTCCATTCTATTCTTCCAGTATGAGTAGAACTTGCCATTGAACATAGGTGGCCTTTGTGTCGAGTAACCTTCTTCCAGTTTCTCTTGTGAGTTCATACTTTCAGGAACTTGACTCAAACAGGGTTTCCTGTGTTTTAGTGAGTACTGGCTCTGATACCAACTGTTATTCCAGTAGGAACACGCACAAGAGGGGGGGGGTGAATTGTAATTGGAACTTTGGTAAAGTTTCTTGCGGAACTTAAGAAACAATCAAGGAACTGAGAATAGAGAAGACAATAACAATAATTGTGAAAACTTCTTGACACTAATCAAGAAGAGAATTCCTTTTATTATAGTAATGCCTCGATTACAATAATCTCTCCAACACAAGTTCCTCTCAAACTTGTGTTCCTCACAGTAATCTTCTCTGATTACAGCTCTTTCACTCCTCTCTCTCAGACTTAAACTCTAAGTCTCAACAAGATAACTCTATCCTTACTAATACAAAATACAATTTGTGTTTGGATAACTCTAGATATTAATGATGCTTTGGTGTATATATGGCACTTAGGAACTTTAGGATTAACTAGGACACAAACTGTTTTAGAAAAATCTTTGACAATGCGTTTTTAGGAAAGCAAGAACTCTTAGAAAGTTTGTGTATTTTTTTCAGAAAGCTTCTTGGCCTTATATAGAGTTTTGTCCTTAGGGTTTGTTCCCTTAAAAAACTCAACTGCCAACAACTGACACTTTGATTTTCACGTCCCTAGACTTGAGGAACAAGGGGAGACCACTTCCCACACAACTTCCTCAACTGCTGGACGTGTTTAAGACTATGTCAATCACTGAAAAATGTTCATTTATTTTGTCAAAATATTTAGGAGAAGTTTTAGGAAGATAAAAACTGTTTTTATTTAAGTAACAGAATGTGATGAAAATCTTAATTTTATTAAATAGGAAAAGATATTTTATTAAAAGTATTTTCCTTAAAACTGTGTTGCTTGATATTTTGACAAAAACACACGAGTAATCCATGTTCCTCTAGTTCCTTATATACTACTTAACATATTAATATATTACATATAATCTAAGCAGGATAAACTACCTAGACATATATGTCTTTCCTTTGGTGAGGCATTCAACTCTGAAGCTTCACTTGTTCCAGCTCAGGAACAATAATGAGTTCCTCTTATGTTTAAATAGGAACTCGTTGCCATGAGTCTGTAATAGTTCTTGTGAATATTCGGAACTCTTGATATGTAACTGTGTTGCTCCTCTTGTGACTTCAAACTGGAACAAATACAACTTCCAGCTCTGGAACTCCAGTGACTGTTCCAAGTGTACATTAGGAACTTCACCATCTGATTCAAGTTCCTATCCTAATAGAAACTTGGGCATTTACCTGTTCAAAGTCATTTAGCAACCATAATCAGGAAGTTTGCAATATGTGTGTGTCATCAACCAAAACTTAGGAACAACAAATCTAAATAAGATAATCACGATCGATTTAGTATTATGTGTTGCATATTGCTAAAATCAATTCAGAATAGTTTAATTGTTTAACGCATGTCCCTTCAATTATTTATGCTGAGCTAGTAAGGATAACCTGCCTCTGGAGTATTATCGATGAGCACTCCTCTCGGTAGTTACAGTCCCCCGAACTCTCAATCTCTGCCCTGCGGGTGTACGTTGAGCGATCCCCACACCAGGGATCACAAGGGAACCTATGGCCGTCGTGGTCGAACATAATGGCACTCCCTTTATGTCACGATAACCGGGGTTTGTCAGTTTTTCTCATTGTCGTTAAAAGCTGAATGGCGACTCCTATATTACTAGTCGATTGGGTGTAAACTTACAGGAAATCCAATTACACTTGATCTGACAACGTCACGCCCACGAGGGACGAGGTCACGCATTAGCCTCGTCCTTTTTCGACCCCCTCACACTTATAAATAGATTTTTCGATTATTTTGTTAAGTGTAGAATTTTAGTTGATAGTTTTAGATTCTCAAAGTTAGTTTTTCAGCATTTCTAGAGTGAGAAACTCTCCTCCATTGAAGCATCAATTTGTAATTCTCTAAACTCTTCTTCTAATTTTGTGCAATTCAATTCAATTTCTTAATTCTTGCTTTTGTTGTGATTGTTGATTGTTCTTTAATTCCTTCAATTCTTTAATTCTTCTTGATTTTACTTTAGTTACTTTGATCCTTAATTCTCTTGTTGATTGTTCAATTGATTGTTTTAGTCTTTTATTCTCTCTTCCTAATCCTTCAATTTCATGCTTTCTAGTTTAGAATTAATGGATTTCTTAATTTTTAGAATGGCTAGTGAGTAGATTTAGGTTAGGGAAAGGGGAGAATCTAGGGGCCTAATTAGGGGAATTTGATGATTTGATTGATGAATGATTTATGTGATTAAATTTATTTATTGCTAGGATTTTCCATGATCAATTGAGTAGTAGTTGCAAATGCTAGTTGATTGAATTAGATTGGAATGTATGATTTAGGTTTGGCAAGACATTGTGGGCCTAATTCATGTAAGTGAATGATAGTTCCTATTATATGGAAGCTAATCTAGCTTAGGACTATGCGAAAGCTTTTCTATAGGCTAGGTTGCTTCGCGTGCTCTATCCGAGAGGTGGCGAGTACGTCATTAGTTTTCATTCCTCTATGTGCTATTTCATTGCATCATTCATGATTACTAAATGGTAGTTCATTTCCCCCGATTTCCCTAGACTATCCCCAACTCCCTAGCGTTTCCCTTCCTTAATTCAATCTCATTTAATTGTTAGTTAGCTTAATAGTGATAATTCAAATGAAACCTCTTGTTCGAATTAGCTTGACATTTAAACTCAAGAACCATCGTTTCTTTGGGACGATCCCTTTACTTGCCACTATAGTTCATATAGTTGGTTAGTCTAGTGGTTCTATAAATTTTGTTTGATTGAGGCGTTGATCTTTCAACGACGGAAAAACGCCCTATCAAAATGGCTCCGTTTCTATTTCCGGTAATATCCTTCCGGTAATATCCTTCTATCTCATAGGCATTCTTTGGGACGGGCATCTTGCATATGGGGTATTTGGTTGGATGGGTAGTTGTGCCCCTCCTTGCTTAGTTTTAGGCCTTGAGGACACAGCCTATTTCTAGCTTGGGGGGAGTTTTGCTGTGTAGTTGCCTATTTGTGATGTTCATGTCTTGGAAACCATACCATTATGTGCACTTGTATTTGTTAGTTTCTTTGTTTTTAGTTTGATTTTAGTTTGATTTTAGTTTCTTTTCTTTTTGTGTGTTTTGTTTGTTTCTTTTTGTTTTCCTTTTTGGTGTGTTTTCTTATTCTCTTCCTCTTTCTTTCTTTTTCTTCTTTTTCCTTTCCTTTAGTCAAGGCAAGTTTTTCTAGGTTTTCCTAGGCAATATTCTTGATTTAGGCAAATAAAATTGGAACTTGTAGACTAGAATGCTTTTATTCCCAATTGGTAGATGTTTACACGGTTTTTAATGTCTTGGGTCGAATTTAGGATTTGGTGTTAAGGAAGTTGGTTAGAACTTTGGGTAGCATGCGTCTTGAAGCCTTGGCTTGTTGTAAGATGGTGTCGATCTCTCTAGTGATTTGAAACCGGAGAGAGTGGTATTTTCTCCCATGTGAGGTTCATGTTCAAATTAGCCCAAACACATATACATATATTTTGAGTGGCATGGATCCTTGGCATTGACTTTCCAACTTCCCGAATTTGACTATTTCCTTCCCAAAACCGCGGCCGAACTACTTTAGGGGACGATAGAGGCATTTCTTTCGGTGACTATTTTTCTTTTTAGTTTAGGACTTTATTTTCTATTTTTCTCATATGTTTTTGTTTGCATTTGCCCCCTTGCTAGCCATTTGAGCCTTGCCCCTTCATTTCTTATGAGCACATTACAAGCCTAATAGCCTTTGTATTGTTTTCACCCTTAGAAGTGATAGTGAAGCTTTGTGTTATGATGCTTGATAGTTTTGGAATGATTATGCATATTTGAGGAATGATGTTTATTGGTATGAATGGAAAAGTTTGGGAAATGTGTTGTATATAGTGAATAAATGATGCAAAAGCAAAAATGAGAAATAAAAGTTTTGAAAAAGCCAAAAATAGAGAAAAACAAGGCATGAGAAAAGTTTCAATCGAAACGCAAAAAAAAAAAGAGAATATGAAATCAAGAAAAGTGCAAAAAGAGTTGTAGTTTAGAATTGTTGTTGAATAAGCTTGGGGGTACCCCAAATAAGTAGTATGAGTTTGTGTTTGGTTCGTTTTGCTTGAGTTGAATTCCATCATTGCGCTTCACTTTAGGTATGAGCACCAAATTACCAAATTTGTTCCACACCTTACCCCTAGCCTACGTTACACCCTAAAAAGTCCTCTTGACCCTTTTGAGTTGAGTCATTGTCGGTGAAGGGAGGATTTGGTCAAGTTTATGGAATGGGATTGTCATGCTAAGATGTCGGGTAGCCTATCTTATTTTCTCCGGCGCCTTCGCGGTGTCTCGAGACGCTACTCTCAAGGGTGGAAAAGATCTAGAGATTTGACGTGGTATGCTCTGTTGAAGGGGAATTTATTAGTGTTCACCCTTAGTTCGCTTTGCTTAGCACTTGAATCTTTCACTCTATTTAGGATATTAGTTAGCGTGTACTCATTTATTTGATTGGTAATATTAGTGTTCTTTTATACTCGTTCCATAATAAAGGCCCTATCTTGGATTTTGTAGTTTAATTTATTTTCTTCTCTTTTCATTTCTTCTTCTTTTCTTTCTTTCTTTTCTTGGTTTGTGCTTTTCATTTTTAGTCTTGCCTTGATTAGATTTGCTGGTTTTTTGTGTTTGTTAGTTTTTAGGATTTTAATAGTTGCTCATTCTTTCCTAGTTGAGTTTAGTTTGCTAGAGACTAGCAAACGCTTAGTTTGGGGGAGTTTGATGAGCGACATTTATGTCGCTCTTAGCTTAGAATTTTATGTTAGTTTTTATACTTTTCTATAGTTTTTATAGCTTTTTGTGTGAATTTTAAAAGTTTCGTTCCATCTTGTGCTTTATAGGTGATAATGATGAAAAGTGATGGAAAACAAGTAGAATCAAGCCAAAACAGGGCTTGTGTGATCGAGTGATGGTTTGTGTGCCCGAACAGAGGAGTGCAAATGGGCATAAGGAATATCCAGTTCTGTGCGATCGAACGTGCTCTGTTGTTCGGTCGCACATGATTGATTTTTGGAGTCAGAATGTCTCTAATTTGGGGTGCGACAGCAGAGCCTGCTACTCGACAGCGCAGGTTTTGTGCGATCGAACGTGCTCTGTTGTTCGGTCGCACAGGATTGATTTTTGGAATCAGAATGTCTCTAATTTGGGATGCGACCGCACAAGGTTATTTACTCGACCGCACAAGAGTTGTGCGCCCACACAAGGCCTTTCGTTCGAGCGAATCATGTTGCAGAGAAATTATGAGCCAAAGAAATCCCATTCGACCGAACAGGGTTCTTTGTTCGGTCACACATGACGAAGGAAATGTTCTTCGCAGCCTTCGCTCGCACAGAACCTAGTGTTTTCTCGAACGGTTCTTTTACGTTCGGTCGCACAAAGGGTCTGTGCTACCGAATGGCTGCGCGGGCTGCTCTTATTCGAATTTTGGCTTCTATTTGGGGAAACTTATAAATAGATTTTTCGATTATTTTGTTAAGTGTAGAATTTTAGTTGATAATTTTATATTCTCAAAGTTAGTTTTTCAGCATTTATAGAGAGAGAAACTCTACTCTATTGAAGCATCAATTTGTAATTCTCTAAACTCTTCTTCTAATTTTGTGCAATTCAATTCAATTTCTTAATTCTTGCTTTTGTTCTGATTGTTGATTGTTCTTTAATTCCTTCAATTCTTGAATTCTTCTTGATTTTACTTTAGTTACTTTGATCCTTAATTCTCTTGTTGGTTGTTCAATTGATTGTTTTAGTCTTTTATTCTCTCTTCCTAATCCTTCAATTTCATGCTTGCTAGTTTAGAATTAATGGATTTCTTAATTTCTAGAATGGCTAGTGAGTAGATTTAGGTTAGGGAAAGGGGAGAATATAGGGGCCTAATTAGGGGAATTTGATGATTTGATTGATGAATGATTGATGTGATTAAATTGATTTAGTGCTAGGATTTTCCATGATCAATTGAGTAGTAGTTGCAAATGCTAGTTGATTGAATTAGATTAGAATGTATGATTTAGGTTTGGCAAGACATTGTGAGCCTAATTCATGCAAGTGAATGATAGTTCCTATTATATGCAAGCTAATCTAGCTTAGGACTATGCGAAAGCTTTTCTATAGGCTAGGTTGCTTCGCGTGCTCTATCCGAGAGGTGGCGAGTACGTCATTAGTTTTCATTCCCCTATGTGCTATTTCATTGCATCATTCATAATTACTAGATGGTAGTTTATTTCCCCCAATTTTCCTAGACTATCCCCAACTTCCTAGAGTTTCCCTTCCTTGATTCAATCTAGTTTAATTGTTAGTTAGCTTGATAGTGATAATTCAAATAAAACCTCTTGTTCGAATTAGCTTGACATTTAAACTCAAGAACCATCGTTTCTTTGGGACGATCCCTTTACTTGCCACTATAGTTCATATAGTAGGTTAGCCTTGTGGTTCTATAAATTTTGTTTGATTGAGACGTTGATCTTTCAACGACGGAAAAACGCCCTATCAAAATGACATCACGCCATACATGCTCCAAAGCCTAGCGTGTCAATATTCATTAGGGATCAAGAGCTTATACCTGGTAGATACAGGGGTTAATCTTGCACCAAAGTCAGTGAGTCAACTTTGGTCTACTAAGACAACAAAAAAGATAGCTTCAGCCAGACCAGAACCTGCCTTTTCTATCATCTAATCATGTTGTCAATAACCTGAGCACAAAAGTGCAACGAGTCTTATAACGAAAGCCCAATGCCAAGCTTTTGCGTGGACTACATCTGATCTGAAGTATACCAAGTTCATACTAAGGATCTATACCAAGACCTAGGTGCTCATCTGAGTCACACCAATCCCCAACTTGCCACGGCCTATATCAACATAATTATAAAAAAAAACAAGTAGACAATGAACTCTGAAAAGTAAATGGAACTAATTTTAAAGTAAATGGAACTGATTTAAAGTAATTCACATAAACAAAATCTCAAGTTGGATCACATTTTTAAAAGTAGATAAATAATTAAATTAAAGTAAATGGAAATAATTTAAAAGTAAATCTCATAGGCTACATCTGAAGATGCTTTTTTTGGTGTCTTAGTAGATAAGGGGGAAAGCCGGAAAGATACAAAAATAGGGCAATCGATCTACACAGCACAACTACACCGACACTTTGATATGCACTTCTTGCATTCAGAGAGCTTTGTATCTGATCCGACAGAAGTAATTTGGAGTAACATTGCAACAAGTGAAGTAAAAAAGATAGGAGAGGGGGCAAGTGTTTAGGCGGGTGCTTCAGTTGGATAGAGACCATGACAAGAAACATGAACATCATACTGATTTATCATAATTTGTTTGAACATAATGGTGTGGGGAGTATTTTGTTTACATTGGATCATTTCTATTTACTTTTTTCGGTTTTTGCTTTACTTTTGAGTTAAAAGAATCTTTCATTAGCTTAGTCAAAATTCACGATACACCTGCCAAACTTGCTTGAACTCTTGTCAAACTTACTGCAACAACTGCCAAACTTGTTTCAACGCCTACTGAACTCGTTGTAACACCAGCAAGGCTGATGACAGCCACACCTATATTCCTCCAACCAAAATGCCCTTTTATGACCCCAGAACATGATTATAGTAACGATATACCAAATAAATCAGCTAGAATATTTACTTTTCGAATATTTACAGACTCTTATATCCTTTAGAATATTTACTATTAGGCTAGTTTAATTATTATACTTTTACAAATTAATTATTTACTTTTCAGGCTAAGTAATTTACTTTTTAAAATAAAATTTGATAAGGCCTAATATTGTTAGAATCTTGTAAGAATCTTACATTGTTAGAAACTGTAGATACAAATAATACAACTTTAACAAAATATGTGTACCGAGAAACCACTACTAAAAGGCCTACAAATCTAGAGATTTAGTTTACTTTTCGCGAGATTTAGTTTACTTTTGCAAAAAAATTGTTTACTTTTGTAGACACCTACTTTTGTCCCCATTCCCGAAAGGGAAAGGTTCGATGATGAAAGCATAAATCTCCACTTGACAACGCATCTCCTATAAAATAACGAATCTCAATTCCCCTTTTCATTTCACCCGAAACCTGCTATTTATAGAAACCTGCTATTTATGGAAACCTGCTAAAAATAGTAACTGCCGTAAAGGGTAGCTTCTAAAAGTGGCAAGTCATAAAAGATAGAAACCTGTCAGAATTAGGTGTTGCACTCCAACATAAATCCTAAATGAGATAGAAAACTGCGAGAATCCTATTCCTAATATGATTCGAAAATAAGAGTTACGTATTAATTAAAATCCTAACGAGCCTAGAGTTCGTAACGGGCCCAGACGCATTCCGTCATGAAATTGATACGCACTAAAAGACTCGATTAAGTCTCAAACACAACGGATTTCAGGAATCCGAATCTGACTAAGAAAACAGCCCAGACCCTATTTTCAACGCCTGGCTCTGGGCGCCGAAATCTTCGGCGCCCAGGCCTGGGGGCTGAAAATACCTGGGTACGTGTTTTTTCCTAATTCTTTGTGGATTAGAACTCTGAAATTCTATCTTTCCACGAACTCTTCCCTATAAATACAGCCCCAAATTCGACGTGAAAAGACAATTAATATTCTGAGTATTGACTCCAACCCTTAGCCTAAGCCTCACGCTGCGAAATTGTTCACGCGTTCTGTCGCAATCGATCCATAAATCGAACAGAACGTATCCTGTCCCATAATTTGAGATTCGTTAAATAAAAAGGAGAAATAGCAAAGTCAAAGTGGTTAGTTTTCTGAGAACCGTAACGCACCTCTCAAGGGTGCGTCGTAATGTGTCCCTTTTCGATGATTTAATCGCTTTCCTCGCCCTTTTTATGAACTGTTAAACTAACTAAAATCTGATTGTTCGATCACGCTTAATAAATATGATATTTTTGGGAAATTGGATTATCATGCTAGGTCCCTTAAAACAATCTAAATCAGATAATCGCGCTCGATCTAGTACTATATGTTGCATATTATTAAAATCAACTCAGATTAGTTTAATAGTTAACGCATGTCCCTTCAATTATTTATGCTGAGCTAGTAAGGATATCCTGCCTCTGAAGTTATCGACGAGCGAGTACTCCTCTCGGTAGTTACAGTCCCCCGAACCCTCAATCTCTACCTTGCGGGTGTATGTTGAGAGATCCCCACACCAGGGATCACAAGGGAACCTACGGGCGTCGTGGTCAAACATAATTGCACTCCCTTTATGTCACGATAACCGGGTTTTGTCAGTTTTTCTCATTGTCGTTAAAAACTGAATGGCGACTCCTATATTACTAGTCAATTGGGTGTAAACTCACAGGAAATCCAATTACACTTGATTTGACAAAAAGAAGCGTCACACCCACGAGGGACGAGGTCACGCATTAGCCTCGTGCTTTTTCGACCCCCTCACAACTTTAACACATGCATGTAGCTAACTGATTCACTTCTATCAAGCTCAACACCGATCATAAATTCAATCAGATAATCAAATGAGAAACATACATTGTATTCAAGCAATATGTAAAGCTCAAATACAAAAGGTACATAAATTAAAATTCTAGAAATTTACCTATATTGTTGACTGAAATCACGAAATAATTACCGATTTAGTTTTCTTTTAAAGAGAGTAGATATTCAGTTTACTTTTTTAAAATTTTCATTTACTTCAAATCTATAATATAGCAAACCCTGACTGACTAACAACCAGCAACAACAACAACCCAAACGCAACACACTAAGACGGACTACAAGTTTAGAACCCGGAAAGGGCCTCTCCAACACAGCTAGCAGTATTAGATTACATAGTGAAAAGCTGGGAATTGCATTTGGGCTCCTAAGAACAACTGAACTAACAGTAACAAGTAACGCGCTCTCGCAAAACTAGTTTACTGATAAGTCTAGAGAAACGGAACTACTGTATTGGTGCTACTTTATTTAATAGGTGTTGTCAAGTTGGAAAATCTGAAGGTTGCAACTTAAAAACCCTTAAGTTATTTTAAGTATTATGTTAGCATGGGCCAGAGTCATATTTTTTTACTTTGGATATCATTTCTATTTACTTTTTTCAGTTTTAAAAGTAAATGGAACTAATTTAAAATTAGATAAATAACTAAGAAAAGTAAATGAAAACCAATTTAAAAGAGCCACATGAATAAATGTATGCTTCATTCAATCGTATCCACGAGTTTCTGATGATATTACTAGGCACAAAAAACAAAATGAGACGGTCAAACCTCTAGTCATGGATTTATCATGTATGCAGAAACTATACTGATAATCCACCTACATTAATCTGAACCCGGCACAGTAAAAACATGTAACATTAATGTGAAGAGCTCACCAAATTCAACCAACTATCCAGGGCTAAAAATAGAAAACCTAAAATCTAGGATCAATTATTTTCAGCAAAATCATCCATTAAGGTCTAAAAACCAAAATAATGTACCCTAAAAATTAGATCATCTCAGTTTTCAAAAGTAAACAAAGAATTATTTCAAAGGTAAACTTAATATCTTCAAAAGTAAACAAAAATTAAGTTATATTACCTTGTTGTGGAATTTTATAATTTTCCCTATTAAAATAATTAAACAGAAAAAATTAAACACATAAAATTTAAACAAAATTTTCACAACAAAAAGTTACACAAAAAATTTCAAAAAATTAAGAACAAAACATGAAAAGTTCTAAAACAAAGGGAGGAGAGAGAAATAACCTCAGTATTTCAGTCGCCGGTAACATCAAAGCTCCGGCACCAGAAAGTTCAAGCTGCAAATTCTTCAAAACATTAGGATTAAAATGATGTGGTATAATTTGCAGAAACTCGAGCAAAAATCGCAGAAGTTCGAGAAAAAATCGCATAAACTCGAGCCAAAATCAGAGAATTTCGAGCAAAAATCGCAAAAAAGCGAGCAAATTCGACATTATAAAAGGAACAAAATCGAAATAATTAAGTAAAAGTATCTCAAAATCTTTGGACCTTCGTGAAATTAAGATATAATTGGCGGTTTTTGAAGTGTAATTTCAAGCAAATCGGTTGAGGAAAGAGACGGTTGCATTTGAATTTGTGTGTGGAAAGAGAAAAGAACGTGAGTGAGTGAGTGAGTGAGTGAGTGAGTGAGTGAGTGAGTGAGTGAGTGAGTGAGTGAGTGAGTGAGTGAGTGAGTGAGTGAGTGAGTGGAGTGAGGGTTGTAGAGAGAGAAAATGTCAGCTTGCTCAATCATGAGCTTGAAAAGAACCGCGCATTTAATTTGCAAGATATGATCTCAACCGCTCGTTTCACCTAAATCTAACGGTTCACAAAGGTTCTCATTATAAGGACGTTCTCATCTTAAGGAAGGTTCTCACCCGAACTTGGTCCTTAACATCTAATCTTAATTTTACCACCATTGGATTTAGATAAAGTGAACAGATGAGATCTAATCTATTGCAATCCCAAAGCGCAATCTCGGATCCCCGGTCAATCTTTGTTTCAAAAATAACACGTTTTCTCTCTCACCCTTCCAAATAAACAAATTGTTGTTTCTCTCTCTTCGCAACATCCTTATGATCTTCAATTTTCTTCATACTTTCGGAAATTTGTCCCAAAATTAGGTCTATTTCGTCAAAAGTAAGCGATAATTGCATTATATATCTCGCGAAATCAAATTTAATTAATGTTATATTGTAATTTTCAACTATAATTTTGGAGTCCGTCAAATTTCATCTGCGACGTTGAATTATCACAGTGATCTGCAAAGTGAAGCTTGGAATCAAGTATTAATGCAATTTCTTAAGCAATGAAGCTATTCAAAAAATTTCTATGAGCGAATTTGTCTGTTTTTTAGCTGATTTTTGTCAATTTCGGAGCTGATTTCGCTCAATTAGATTTTTAGGTTTTTAATTACTTCAATGCTCATTGCTAATATGAAGTTGATATTAATTAGATGAGGAAAATGTTGCGTGCCGGTGCTCTGGTTTCTTTCGCCGTCGTGATCAAGTAAGTTACTTAAGTACTTTTCTCGCTCCTCTCTTGATTTCGGAATTTACATTATTTTTCGCTTTGTCCAGTTGGTCCTACTGTCTTTTATGTTCAATGTTTATTTGCAAACTGCTGATCTGCACAATTTGTTCATTTGATCTGCATAATTGGTGTTGTTGATCTGCAAAGTGTTGTTAACCTGCTGGTTGTTTAGTAAACTAAAAATGAGCAAAAGTAAACGAAATATCTTCTAAAGTAATCTAAGTATCTACAAAATTAGACGAATTCTATTGTTTCAATGATGGTTACTTTAGCATCATTCCATCTGGTTGTTTCAATTTTGCTAACACTGTCTGACCGACGGCTTCTTTTTGAGCTGTGACAAGTCATTTTATTATCATATATTACCTTTCTTCATTGAGTATGTAGGTTTTCTGGTGTGGAGTTTCTCATAGTTTTTTTCATCTCATTTTAAAAAGTAGATCGAAATTTAGTAAAAGTAAATCAATTAACTTGGAAAGTAAATTCGTGAAACAAGTTGGGAATTCATAAATTAGACTCAAAAGTAAACTAAAAAGCAGAAAAAGTAAATAGAAATTATTCAAAAGTAAATAGAAACATCAATTATTTTTCCCTTTAAATACTTTATTGAAGTCTATTAACTATAAAAGGAGTCAATGTACCATTGTTGATGTAAGTAAGCATCCTGCTATACATCATGTCAACATACATGCATCAGCTTGTATGAGAAAATAAACAACGGAAATGCTCCTAATCCTTTGCGTATTGCTGCTAATTTTTCCAAGCTGGTAGATGACTATGTAGGATATGCAATGCACGTTTTTAAACCATCCCCTGCAGTAGCTTTAAACCTTGTTGGTGGTTGGTCTTACCTACCTGTAGGATGCTACAAGGCTAATACATATGCTTATATTGCATCTTGAGGTGGTGTTGTCTTGGGAGTAGTGATACGGGACGAGGTGGGGGCTGTTAGGGTTGTTGCTATGAGGACAATGGCAGTAAGGTGAGATGTAGAGCAAACAGAAGGTCCAACTTCTGTAAGTAGTGTCATGTGTGTGTTTTTGCTGCAGGGGAAATTGGGCGTTGATGCTTGCTGGTGTGGAAGTTGTTAGTAGTGTTTGTTCAAAGCTTGATGTGCTTGATTTTTCTGTTCTGCCTCCTAGACTCATAGTTGATGATTAAGATAGAGTTGTGACATAAATGATAAAGCAATTAAAACTGCTCAAAAGTAAACTTAATCGGAATAGAAGTAAACTAAACCTCTCTAAAGTAAACCTAAAGCTCTAGAAAATCAGATGAATTTATGGTTTTTGTTGTTGCTTTTGTAGCCATCTGTTAATTTTTTTGTGCGGTACTTCTTTCCTTTTTTGAAGTAGATAGATATTTAGTGAAAGTAAATCACTTAGAATCTGAAGTGTTGTTTTCCTCTTATTTTTAAAAGTTGATAGCACTGTAGAAAAAGTAAATCAATTCGACTCAAAAGTAAATGCTTATGTGATAATAGCCTGCCAACGAACATAATTCAAACCTCATTATCGAGGGGCATATATTTTAAGTCAGTGCTGATTTGTGCTTTAACGATTAGGACATTAGGTTCTAAGTTACCCTTCCCTCGATAAATCTGTATATGTTTTTGGGTATTAGATTTTGCATCTCACTTGAAACTAGAAAAAAGCTTTAACCTGTTGCACCAGCAATGTAATATATAATTTTATTCTCAAAGCAAACCATTAGTGGGGTTTGTTCAACTACAAGCTCCCTTTCATGTACCTTGCAGGTCCTTTATTTGCACAACAATCTCTTTTCTTCTCCTTCAATTCTGAACCTCATGTTTCTGTAATGGTTGTCAATGGGCAGATATCGGGAGCATGTTGTAGAAGCCAATCAAAACTCAGTAAAGTTGTGGTGTTTTTTGGTGGTTTCCGGGTGGCTGTGAGATGAGATGGGTGTTGGCTTATACTTAAAGTGTTTGGCTTGTTGTATGGTTGGATTGTGCTGGTTGGGTGTTAATGTGGCTGCCGGTAATACTTTGAATGTTTTATATGGCTGCTGTCAGAGTGTCAATAGTGCTATGTGTGCGTTGTGGCTGCAAGGGGATGCTTTGATGGTTTGGTTTGGAATGCTCTGATGGTTTGGTTTGGTTTGCTTGCAGTTTGTTTAAGGTAGGGAATTCAACTCTTTTGGTTTTCTTTTCTCTTATTTAATGTAAGTAGATCTTAGGTTGGTAAAAGTAGATTAATTAGGCTGAAAAATAAATTCATTGGTGAAGATGAATGTGAATTCTTATGAGCCTTTTGAAGGAAATAATGCCCTTGGTCCAAGTATGCATTCAATGCTAAGTCTAATAAATGCGGTTTACTATTAATTATGCAAGTTAATAATTCAGTGAGATCAAGTGAGCTGAATGCCTAGCTAGAGGCCGCTTCAGTTCAAGTGGAATTAATAATATTAATCCACAGCTTACTCTTGACTGAACCCGTAGGGTCACACAAATAGTACGTGAACGGATCAAGTATTTAAGTGAATTAAATACTCTATTTATGAATATTCGGAATCGACGGATCTCGATTCTAGCGGGAGCTGAAATCGACAAAAGGCAAAATATGAATACTCCGGAAATGATGATATTGCCGGAAACGGAAATATGGATCATAACGGAAATATAAATATTATCCAAGTCGTAGATGTTGCCGGAAACAGAAACATGGTACGTATCGGAAAATATTATCGGAAATAGAAATATTGCCGAAATCGGAAATATTGCCGGAAACGGAAATATTACCGGAATCGGAAATATTAAATATTGTTCGAATAGGAAATGAATTCCTGAATCGGAAAACGAATCGGAAGCGCGACGAACGAAAAGATAGACGGACGAGCTTGCTAGACGCAAGGCCCAACACGAAGCCAAGCCCAGCGCTTAGCGCAGCCCGCGCGCGCCAGCGAGCAGCAAGGCAGGCCAGCGCGCGAGCAGCGAGCAAGGCAGGCCCAGCGTGCGTGAAAGCGAGCAAGGCAAGGCCCAGCGAGCAGCTTCCACGATGGGCCGCGTGCTGCCAGCTCCCAGCCTTGGGCCGAGCCGAGCACCAGCGCCCTTGTGGGCTGCGTGGTTGTGAGGCTTCGTACGACCACGTCCTTGGTCGTTTAGGAATGCTTGCATCGTTTTTATAATTCTGCTCGATTTGAATGTTTTGTTAAATCTGAAACACTTAGGTGTTTGATTAAACATTAAATTCTAAATGATTAATTTAACTAGAATCCTAATTGTTTTAGTTATTTGAATCCTAGTAGAAAACTTAGTCCGTTATTTCCACCCTATAAATACGTGGTTCATAATCACAATTTATATACAACTATTCAATAAGTATTCACATAGATTAAGTTCAAGTGGGAATTTAATAATTTGCCTAAATTAATAATTAACCTTTCCGAATAAACATAATACCTTAGAGAATATCCTAGTTGGTTGAATCTAAGGCGAATCTGAACGTGTTGTGGACTATCTACGGAGGGGCGACATTTGGAGTCCTAAACTTGTTCTTGTTCGGTTCGGGAGCAGCTAGGGAAGGCACGCATCACATGTATGTATCCTAAATTATGCTAATTGACTATGTGGTAATTAATTTAGATTCCTGGCTTTATGGTTTTTCCGCATGAAATATATGATTTATATTTGTCATAACCTAACAGTGGTATCCGAGCCTCTAATTAATTCCATAATCAATTATAGTAAACATGGATAAATTTTTTAAATTTGCAATTAATTAAAGGGGTAATTACTTTCGTGTATGTAATTAATTGAAAATTCGTGCGATTATTTGATTATATGTTCGCAGGATTGTTCGGAATTTTTGTCAATAATGGTCGGAATCTTATAATTTTATAGTGAATTTCGCATGTAAACGACGTTCCCTCAATTCCCAAATTCGAAGCCTAACTATGACTTTTCGGAGGTTTTAGTTTTTCGAACGCAAAATTTATAATTTATGATGTTAAATTAAATATTTGCGAATCTTGTATTTAAATCTTGAATCTATGATTGACCTACTGTATATGTTTAACAATTTTAAAGCCTAATCTTGTTAATTATACAACCTAATTTGTAATTGTAATTAATTTGTTGAAATTCGAATAATTTAGAATTTGTTTTGATTTTCATAATTAATTAGCAATTTAATTAGGATCCTATGATTAAAAACCACCATAACATTTGTTGAAATTGAAAAGTTTTAAAATTTTATGACTTAGATTTGAATCCCTAGAAATACATGTAATCGGAAATTAATTTGAATAATAAATTTTCGATTTTTCGCCTAAATTTATGAAATTAATATGAGCTATTAATTTGTCAACAAATTTAATTATAAATTTTTTTATTTTTATGCAAATCGTTCACAAATCTTGCACCCACGAAGCAATGGAAGCTAAGTGTTACCCTTAAGGGGTGTTGCAATAGTGTGGGCATGCGACGACGAGCAAGGGAGCTCCTCGCCCATGCGGTACTAGGCAGCGAGCAAGGCTCGGGCACGCGCGCAGTGCTACGCTTCTGTGCGGTGTGTATTGTGTGCATGTGAGGGAGAGGCGAGACGAAGGCGAGCAACACAGGTCGCGCGCGCAAGCAGCGAGCGCTGGTTCGCCCAGCGAGCTCTGGCTCGTCCCAGCGAGCGATGCTTGATGTGTGCTATGTGTGGCCTACTCGACGCTTGTGCTACAACCATCGCAAGTAGCAGGCCATGGGCGCTGCACTCGTGCACGCGTCCCATGGGCGCTGCTACTACGAGGCTTCGACGAGGCATGGGCGCAAGCCTCTGCCTTTGTCTTAGCCCGTTGGTTCGTTATAATTTCTCGGTTGAAAACGATTTTAATTTAATTTAATTTCGTAATTTAATTTTTTTTCTCGGAATTTAATTTTAATTAATTTAATTATTATAAATTTATTTATACTAATTATTTTACTAAAATTAAAACCTTGATAAAAATTTAAATTAATTAATTTTAATCAACTAAAACTAAAATAGAGGGATTTAAATAATATTTTATATGAGCTTTTAAATTTTAATTAAATTTGTAACTTTCCTGTTGGACTAGGAAATACAATTTTATGTTTAAAATTTGTAAAGCATGTAAATTTCCTTGTTTTAGTGGGAGCATTTTAGTCATTAAACTCTTGATTAGGCCTACATTCATTTAAGGTTAAAACAACTCGATTAGAACTAATAAGGATTGAATAATTTGTAGATTATTGGAAGCCTTAATTAGTTGTTGCAAATATTTATGTGATGCATAATATGTTCTACTAACTTACTATGTGGGCCATTCATTGATAAATGAATGGGTGAATGGTATATTGTAAATGTATTGTTTTGCAGGTTATGATAAGTGACTAGTATGGCCCAAATAGGATAGTAAATATGGTCCGTGTACCATTAATTTGATTGTAAAATTGGTCTAATGCACCAAAGTTTTTAATTTTAAATATGGTCTGCGTACCATCAAATAGTTGTAATTAGTTTCAATTATAGCTTATCCTATATGAAGAAAATGGCGCCTCCCATGGTGAAAATCAAGACGGAGTTTCCAATCCATTTTGAAGACGGAGTTTAAAGTTGAAGCTTCAAGATGAAATCGGGCCATACTAGATCACATTTATATCTTATGCATGCTTTAAGTTACTTATTGCTTTAAATATGTCTTAATTATGCATGAGATTATGTTGCATGATTAAGGATTTTAGTTCACTTAAAATCTAACCAACATAGTAAGAGCCTTAAGTTCCAAACTTTAAAAATTGAGTTAAAAGGTGCCATGCCAAAATAACACTTACTTGGATAACCTTTACATCAATCTTAGTAATAGTTTTCCGCCATAGCGAGGTGTTACTTATTGATCCTAAAGGGGTAAGGTACACAAATAATTGTGAGTACATGTTAGTTTTGGTGAAACTCAACGATATAAGTAAGGAGTCCTTTTATGTCGTGGCAAATGAGATAGTTTTACCTAATAAGTTCTTAGACGTAACTATCAACCAAGAGTAGTTTCTAGACTATTAGCAAAGGATTTGCTTACCTAAAATATTTTAGAATTGAGTCTAAATACATAATATTCTTAATTCTTCAATGATTAAAGGATCTTGGATTCATTTTATTCACACCTGACGAAACAATAAAATTCGAATAAAATGCTAATGACTTGTTTAAATTGCATGATTGCTTTAATTTTCAGGTTATTACTAATGATAAATGTTTAGACTTTGCATGCTTCAATGTATGTTTAAATTATTGTTTATAATTAAATATCTTGTACTGCAATAAATCCTTTTAGAAAGGTAACAATAAATTTCCTCGATTGGTAGTGAATCCAAGAACGGTTGACGGAAATGAGAGAAAGTGAGCAATTTAAAATGTACGTTTCTTATAGCGACTTTTATGGTTGTTTTCGAGTATCAAAGTCGAATGGCAAACCGATTGGTGCTTGTGAATTCAAAATACAATGTAGTTTTGAGATCATAAAGCATTGAGTTTAAACTCTCAACTTTACCAATGGTTAACAACCTTATATCTTTGTCCATTTAATTCTCGAATGATTCTAGTCCCTAGACATTCGAATAGATCGATGCTTAGAGAACTTTAGAAGCTTCTAGTAAGATCATCTGGTTGAAGCAAAATATTCAACATAAATTAAATGGTAATAACCTTGTTGGAGTGACATTGGACATGTCTAACAAAGTATAAAAGTCAACACTAGAGAATTCAATTCTTAAGACTATAAGAAAGGGTACAAGAAATAGGAAAACAAGGAACAAGTGAAAGGAATTTACAGTTCCGTTTCTACCTAAAAGTTAATGTTTCAAGAAAAGTGACCTAGCAATCAAACTTCCTTGGTATCATAAACCGCTTGAGGTTCTTACTTCGGTAATAACTCAAACAATGGAAGCTAGGCTACACTAATGACCTACAAGTGAAAAATGAAGCATGGCAATGCTACATTAGTTATAGGGTCATCTAGTTTGTTTTAAGTCCATTCAAGGCTGGAACTTAATGGCTATTTTGTTCCATAATCAGCATATATACCTAAATTTGTGCTTCAAACACAGAAAGACTCTCATTCAAGAAAAAGAAAAACAATGTCTGTTTGTTTATTTGAATGAAATTGTCTTTTATGGGTTGAGTCATGTGTGCTTGATTAAAACAAACAACTCTTTAACAATAAGAACTTTACTAGGTTCAAATCAATATCTTGATTTGAGTTCCACTAACCTTTAGCATTGTTACTTAGACCATGTCAACAAGTTAACATTCAAAAGCTCTATTTTGATGGATTTTTGAAAATAGATTGATTTCTAGATCAATTCAAGACAAGCTAGTCTTACTTGTTGAAAGTAACAAAAGATATGAACTATTGTTAGAACCCCTAGACAATATAGTTCAAAGCTAAAGAAAGATTTTATGACTTTATTATTTCACATGGTTTTGAGTGAATATGGATTTATTTACTCAAAGTGATATAAGTTTGAATATATTTGGCTAGTTCAAAGATTCATGGAAAAGTATAAAAACGTCCACTTGGCAAGAAATCATAAAGATCTAGGTTAGATCATGTTGATGATTACTTAAGTCAAGAATGATCATCAATGATTGTGTGTTGTATTTCACGATCGAGCTCCATAAGATATGGTATATCTAAATTGGAATGATCGAAGTCAATTAGTACTTGATTCGATCAATGATGAATCTTAAAGATTTTTCCTATAATTTCTAAACAAAATTCTCAACTACCACAAACTAAACCAAATTCATCAAAGCTATTGAAAAATAATGTCAGAATACTTTTTCAATTATATATATATATATAAATTCTCTCTCTTTCCATGGTGTAGCGCACGATAAGGTTCTCTGCTATCGTACACCCACCATTGGAAATGGCGAGGAAGAAGAAGAATCAGAAACAAGAAGTTCGTGAGATCAATGAGGAGGCCTCTGCGCTTCTTCATACTGCCTCTTTGCGCCCAATGAACCAACATCAGTTGAGAAACACCATACCCAGCAATGGAGATGAAGTCCGACTGTCGCCGGTAATCAGGACGCCATTCCCGTCGCATCCTTCTGCTGGACCACCTTCACCACACACTCAGGAAGCTATTGCGACGTACCATGCTGCCATCAACTACTCTCCTTCGTACCAATCGAAAACCAGGGGTGTTCACTCCGAGATTGTGGGAGGTATGGAAGAAGGACAGGGGGTGGGAGATTGGGTGGCTCTGCTCTGGAAAGGGTGAAGGAAATGGTGAGAAACGTTAATGTTGTACTGGGATTGACAAATGGTACGGAAACCCTCGCAAGCAAAGGGGATCTTGACTCCTCTGAAACAGAGCATGGTGGTACCTCTGGAGAACTTGGAGAAGAAGGCACTAGACCTCCATTAGAACACCAGCACACCAGGGTTGACCCGAAATCATCTTGGGTGAGCTTATTTCGAGGACCCCAACTCCCTGGCAAAGGTAACTCCCTCTCCTTTATTGCTCCCACAATTTTGGAAGGTACTCCTGTTGCTATGCTTGACAAGGTTGATATGAGTAAAATGGCTGCTATTTGGGATTTTGCTTTGATCATGTATGTTGTTGGTGATAAACCCTCCATTGGGGCAGTAATTAGGTATATTGATAAGGAATGGGGTCATGTTGGTAAGCCTAATGTGTTTCTACATGATGAGGGCTATTTTGTGGTTAAATTCTGCTCAAAAAGGGATAGAGATGAGGTACTGGTTGTTGGACCTCACACCTTCTTTAGTAGGCCTATGATCACTAAGCCATGGTCATCAGATTTTAATTTCCAAGAGGAAATTCTCAGGGTAATTCCTGTGTGGGTGAAGCTCCCTAACTTACCTCTGTGTTGTTGGGGCATGGATTCTCTCAGTAGGATTGGGAGCCTTGTTGGGGTTCCTTTATTTGCTGATGAGTGTACCTCTAAGCAATTGAGGATCTCTTTTTCTAGGCTCTTAATTGAAGTTGATGTTACTAAAAGTGTCACCAAGGTTGTTCAAATACAGGACTCTTGTGGTAGAACCTTCAATCAGAAAGTGGAGTATGAATGGCTCCCACCTTTTTGTAAGGAATGTCAAATAATTGGGCATGATTGTTCAGTTAAAAAGGGTCAAACAAGATATCAACCTGCTACGCATGTTCAACCAGTGCAGAAAAAGGTGACTAAGGTCTGGAAACCAAAGAAGGTGGTGAATGCTGCTGTTTCTGTACCTGAACCTGCTGTTTCTGAAGAAATCATTCCAAGTTTGATTGCTACTACCCCTTTGAACCAGGCACAAGTGAGTGAGGTTCAAGATGATGGATGGAGAGTAGTATCCAGGAGAAGGAGAGAGTCTAAACACTATGATCATCCTTTGGGATTGGCTCAGGTTCCAAAAGTGGTTGATGTAGTGGAGGGATTTTCTATAGAGGAGGAGGGTGAGGATGCAGAGGTTGAGGAAGGAGATAGGTATCCACCATGATTGTTTGCACTTGGAATGTTAGGGGTCTGAATGATCCTAATAAAGTGGTGGAGGTTAGGAGATTGCTGGAAACCAATAAGATCAGTGTTATTGCTCTGTTAGAAACTAGAGTGAGGGAAAATAAAGCTAGCAAGATTCAGAATAAGCTAGGTAGTTGCTGGAAGTGGGAAATGAACTATTCCTATTCTCCTAAGGGTAGAATCTGGATTGGGTGGAGGCATAGTGAGGTTACCTTTACTATGGGCTTAAAAACTGACCAAGTTATTCATGGTGATTTAGCTGCAAAGGATGGGAATTTTACTGCTCAGTTCACTGCTGTGTATGGCTTGCATACAATTGATCATAGGAGACCACTTTGGACCACCTTGACTCAAATTGGACCAAGGGTGATATACCCTTGGTTTGTCATGGGTGACTTCAATTCAGTGCTGCATGCAGGTGATAGAATCCATGGTAGCCAAGTTTCTGATACAGAAACAAGAGATTTTGATGCTTGTATTGATGCAACAGGGCTGATAGAGCTCAAGAGTTGTGGAAATTTCTTCTCCTGGAATAATAAAGGGCGAGGTGATTTGAGAATTCATTCCAGAATTGATTGGGCTTTTGGGTGTGGAAACTGGCATACTAGTTATCCAGATGTATGTGTAGACTATCTGAACCCAGGTTTATCAGACCACTCCCCTCTTCTGCTGGATTGTAAAGTGGTGAGACAGAGGGGAAGTAGACCATTTAAGTTCTTCAATTACATGGCTGAGCACCCTAAGTTCCATCAGATTGTGCAAGAAGGGTGGGGATCTGTTGTAAATGGAACTCCTATGTTTCAAGTGTGGCACAAATTGAAAGTCATCAAGCAGGGTCTGAAAACTTTGCATAGGAAAGAATTTGCTAGGCTGGAGGAGAGAATTGATGGTATTAGGAGGGAGCTGGATGACACTCAATCTCAGTTAGCTGCTTCTCCTAGTGATATTGACCTT
Organism: Spinacia oleracea; assembly: GCF_020520425.1. NCBI lineage: Eukaryota > Viridiplantae > Streptophyta > Magnoliopsida > Caryophyllales > Amaranthaceae > Spinacia > Spinacia oleracea. The sequence continues at coordinate 86,274,345 of NC_079492.1, read as the reverse complement.
CAACTGACTGAAAAAGAGTGCACTGGTAAGCTTAAAAAGTTTCTGAGTATTCATGAAGGAGCTCTCAAACAGAAATCAAGAATCCAGTGGTTGAAAACTAGTGATTCAAACACAAAGTTCTTCTTCACAGCAGTAAAGGAGAGATATGCCAGGAACAGTATTGATGTTATTTATGATGCTAATGGGAGGAAGCTTACCACTGCTGCAGAGATTAAAGATGAGATCAAAGCTTTCTATCATGGTCTTATTGGTTCTGCTGCAGACACTTTGGAGGGTATTGATGTTACAGTTGTGAGACAAGGTAAACAACTTTCTGCAGCTTCAGCTCAATCTTTAGTTCTTCCTGTTTCAACTGCTGAGATTGATATGGCACTGAGAGGGATTGACAACAATAAAGCTCCTGGTTTAGATGGGTTTAACAGTTTCTTTTTCAAAGAAGCTTGGAGCATCATTAAAGATGACATTCATGTGGCTGTTCAGGATTTCTTCTCCACAGGGAAACTTCTGAAACAAACAAACAACACTGCTGTTACTCTAATCCCAAAAATTCACAATGCTACCAGTATTAAAGACTTCAGGCCTATAGCATGTTTCTCCATTGTTTACAAGTTGATTTCAAAAATCTTAACTCACATAATGCAGTCAATAATTGGTGAAGTGGTGAATGATTCTCAGGCTGGCTTCATTCCTGGTAGGAATATTGCTGATAATATCCTACTGGCTTCTGAGCTGGTGAAATGTTATTCAAGGAAATACATCTCCCCTAAGTGTATGATAAAAGTTGATCTCAAGAAGGCTTATGACTCTTTGGAATGGCCCTTCCTGAAGTCAATGATGCATGAATTAGGATTCCCTGACATGTTTATTAGGTGGGTTATGGAATGTTTGGGAACTGTCTCCTACTCTATTCTTGTCAATGGATTTCCTACCCTTCCTATTCCTGCAAAAAAGGGATTGAGGCAAGGGGATCCTATGTCACCCTATCTCTTTGCACTGGGTATGGATCGGAGTATTTGTCAAGATGTTTGGCTTCCATGAGTTCACAAAAGGAGTTTAACTATCATCCAAGATGTAAGAAATTGAAGATTACCCACATGATGTTTGCTGATGACCTTCTCATGTTTGCCAGGGCAGATTTGCCTTCTATCATTACTCTTTTTGGAGCTTTTACCAAGTTCTCAAAGGCTTCTGGTCTCAGTGCTAATCTCCATAAGAGTGAAGTCTATACAGCTGGTGTTTCTGATGTTGTTTCTAACCAGATTGCTACCACAATTGGCATTCAGAAAGGTGTTTTCCCCTTTAAATATTTAGGGGTACCCTTGACAACTAGGAAGTTGAGCTTCTCTGATTGTAAACCTCTTATTGAGAGAACAACTGCTAGAATTAAGAGTTGGTCTGCAAGATTCTTGTCCTATGCAGGCAGATTACAGCTGGTCAAGTCAGTTCTGTTTGGAATGCAACTCTACTATTGTCAAATTTTTGTAATGCCCAAGAAAGTTATGAAGACAATCCAAAGCATTTGCAGGTGCTTTCTGTGGACAGGGTCAGATATTGGCTCAAAAAAGGCCCCAGTTTCTTGGGATCACTTGTGCCTTCCCAAGAGTTGTGGTGGGTGGAATCTAAAGGACTTAACAATATGGAATAAAGCTGCTGTTCTCAAACACTGCTGGGCTTTATCTATGAAACAAGACAGACTGTGGGTGAAATGGATCCACACTTACTATGTGAAGCAGATGGATTTTTGGACCATGCCCATCCCATCTGGGCTAACTTGGTCATTAAGGAAGATCTGGCAGTATAGAGATGTTCTAATGCAAGCAGGAGGAGTGACTCAATTTGTCCATAATGACAAGTTCAAAATCAGTAAAATGTATAAGCATCTTCAGAGTGGAGCCAGTCATGTGCATTGGAAAAGAATCACTTGTAACAGCAAGGCTAGTCCTAAAGGGACCTTCATTACTTGGTTGGCTTTACAAAACAGGCTTCCTACCAAAGACAGATTGATCAGCTGGGACATAGACATTAGTGGTGAATGTGAATTTTGTCTGGTACATGAAGAGAAACTGACACATTTGTTCTTTGAGTGTCAATATTCAAAGGAGATTTGGAGTAGAGTTCTTACTCAAATGGGGATGCAGAGAACAATTCAAACCTGGGATGATGAGGTTAGATGGGCAGCTGTACAGAGCAGGAGCACCAAAGAAAGAGCCAAACTGTGTAGTATTGCCTTCATTGAGACAGTCTATGCTGTGTGGATTCAGAGGAATTCTAGTGTGTTTAATGATCACTATGATCCTATAGAGTCAGTTGTAAGTAGAATTCTGTTTTGTGTGGCTTGTAGAGTTTAGCTTGTGCCTGTTGGCTTTGTGTTTAGTTGCTGTGTTCCCAGGTTGTTGGGAACTTAGTGTTGTTTTGTGTGACTAGGTGTATCCTTACTTTGGTAATATAATCAACTTTATTTGCCAAAAAAATTATATATATATATATATATATATATATATATATATATATATATATATATATATATATATATATATAGAGTTGCTAAACTCAGTGGGAGCTTAGTGTTTGTTATTCAACAAACTAAGGCCCAAGTATAGATATATTTTTCATTGTGATTTATTCAAATGAGACACAAAGGTATTGTTTCTACCACGAATTTTTGAGAACATAATGTTTGTTTGCTAGAAATAATGTCCTTTTGGAGATTCGTTTCCAAAATGACAAGTGGGAGAAAATAGATCTCGAAAGTCTTCAAGGCGAACAACAAAAATAAAACGGAGGTTCCGGAGGCTTTTCGAAGTTCTTTAGAAAATCTGAACACTTATTCTTTAAGGACTTTAGAAGTGGCTTTAAAGAATAGACATCTCTTAGAAAACTTTACAAGTGCTTCAAGGAGAACAGAATATTCAAAGGACTTTCAAGTGTCTTTTGATATTCTATTGTTTGATGTTCTATACCCATGAAGGCATAGAGTTCAGATCACTGAAGCTAGGAGATTCTTCTGTTAGATAGTGAAGAGACCTACAACTTGCAGTCAAACTATTATCAAGAATGGTAATTAGTTTGTGACTTCTAAGAAAGCTATGATGAAACATAGATTCCCTAAAATGGTTAGAGGCCATAAATAGACTCAAATGTTTTAGATGGTTAAAGTCCATAAAACATAATCAAAGTTTTGATGACAAAATTGAAATTTTGTTGATTTGCAAGAATATATTAACACCTATTTGTTGCAAACTGGTTTTAAGGATGAAAACCATCAAACAGGCAATTATGTTCATACAAAAAGCTAGATTAGTTGCCAAAGGTGGCAAGCAAATTCACGCTCAAGTCTAGATTGTGTTGAAACCTCATGCATAATCATAACGCTCAAGTCTATAAATCAAGCAATGATTGCATATTGGTACATATGGAAATTGGATGACAAAACGTATTCCTCACTTAAATGTTGGAAGAAACTATGTACATGGCATGTCATAGGATTTGTGGATCCAAATAAATGCTTGAAAAGGAAAGCTAGCTTATGAAATCTAAGTACAAATTTAAGCAAGCAATCGGGAATTAGAATTGTATTTTAGTGAAACTAATAAGTATTTTAGTTTCATAAAATGTACAAGATTCTTATAGATATTTAAGAAGTTAGTGGGAGTACGTAAAACTTAATTGGTCCTATGTGTATCACACACATATCTCTCTATTGTAAAATAAACATTCAAATGCTAATGACTTAGATTTGGAAATTATTTATCAATGTTGGACCAAGGCGAAACTTAGTACATACTGGGTACTAAGATCTGTTTACAAAGATCTTAGAATATTGTTTTGGATTAAGTAATGTCATTTACTAAATCAAACACAAAAGACTCCATTAGAGATATTCGACCCATATGAATAAATCTAAGTAATGAGTGTTTGAACTATGTACAAGCATTAAATAAGTTAAACATCAAATAATCTAGATGAGATTCTTAACCTATATTATATGTCAAAGAATTTAGCTGGATTCAGTATCTACTGAAACTGAATGAGCTAAAGTTACATGGATAGAATTCAATTGGGAATTATTCTGCAAAAGAGTTTATCATGTATGATATAATATGAGGATCGCCAAAAATGTATCGTATGGCTTTAGGCATGACAAACATATACCAATATCTATTGTTCTAAGTAAAGATCGGCTAGATTGAGATCAAGATCAACTTATGGTACTTGAAAAGGTACATAGGAATAGTTCTTGATTCAAGGAAATAAAGATATGCTATATATCAATGCTACACGCATAAACACTGGCAAAGGATCAAGCAAGATCCCTTTGGAGTTAACCATTGGCAAGAACGAGCTATAAAGCATCGTGTTTTGAAATGGCAACATGGATTAAAGACCATGAGTTATTGCGTGGGAAATTAAATATTAATTTCTATGTTCTAAAGATACAGTCGGAAAGTATTCCGCATATCCGTGAACTGCTTGGATAAGTAAATCCAAACAAAGCATCACTAGCAACCTAAACAGTTGAAGTAAAAGTACTTATTTCCTAAGAAGCAATAAAACATAGTTGTTTATGTTAAATAGTTCTTCACTGAACTTGGGTAGATCATATGTCTGCTGACTTGATGGTTCTTCATTGCGAAATGCGTAGAACCACTATTGAAGTAAAAAAGACTAGATCACATAATAAACAAACTCAAAAGATCTTATTATCCTACCTCGAAAGCATTTCGATGAAAAAGGATATTAAGATTGGCAAAGCATGATAACTAAATCTATGCAACAAGTGAGAAACAACACTCACATTGTGGCACTAGAAATCGAGCACAACTTTGAATTCCATTAATTGTTTTAAAGATGGGTTAGAGGCACATGCTTGTAAAACATTGGGGTTGAACATTTATCATATATGAAATGTATTTTCATATTCCATTTAAATCATGGTTTAATATTAAATGATGAGTCCTTCAATTTGACAATATATTCAAGAAAGACTGTTAGGACCAGTCCTGTGACTAAGAAATGTTTATGAAGTGAACTTGAATGTTAAAAGTTGAAAATAGTCCTTGGTCGGAAGTTTTCTATAAAGTTGGACGCATAGAAAACGCTAAACGACTAGAATGCAAGATGACTAGTAGTTCTGTTTCTTGAACTATGTGGACATGGCAATGTCGTAATCATTAATTTGCATATATACT